>NC_138524.1:56401642-57839142 GCF_000230855.2 Cajanus cajan | reverse complement strand
CAGAGCTGCTTTTTCACGAAGAGCTACAAAGGCGAATACCACTACCTTAGCTCCCTCCTTTGTTGAAAGAGCACCATAAATCGGATGCAAGGGGCCTAACCTAAGAATATCGGCAGAAGAGAGATGGTTGATAGCTTAAGTTTAACAACTAAATTGGGGATGGAGAGCTCCTTTCATAATATTGTATAATAATGACAAGGTAAAAGATACGGGCTGAGTCTATTTTGGGACGAGGCTTAGAGAAAGGTAGTTTGCGAGAGATGGCCAGACAATTCTCAAGATCAGCAACTCAGCAGATAGAGAGCTTGAGGTGACTTCCCCGAGCCCCGGACCTCGAGCCCCGAACCCCGAGCCCTAAGCCCCAAACCCTGAACCCCAAACCCCAAAACCCGAAACCTGAAACTCTAAACCCTAAACCCTAAACCATAAATCCTAAACCTAAACCTTAAGTAAATTTAAACAATGCTCAACTAATTTAGTTTCTTGCTCTTCATCTGATCATGATGTTAATTCAACAGACAATTTCTCTTGTGCACTAAAAATGGCATTTAGCTTACAGCGTTGTTTATGATCTCTATCCCATTTATCACCAGAAAATCGGCATAAACCCTTTGCAATCCTTTCACTAATTTGTTTCTATAGATAGAGTTTGTAGTTGATACCCTGGAATCTATCATTTGTGTTGAGGTTGTAGAACGTTGAGTTTGATTTTGATACAAGGTGGTAATTGGATAACTTCTATTGTTGGGAGAGGTAAATGATTACAATCTTGTATATTCACCTATGATTCTGAACTTAATGATTTCCCTAGTGAACAATTCTTTGCCATTTCTTAAGGCACCTCATCTTGTAATCTTGCGATTTGAATTACTTCTTGAACGAATGTTGGGCTATGAACTCTTACTAATTTTTCTAGCTCAATGGTCAATCCAGAAAGAAAGAAACTCAATGCCAATTCTTCAGTTATAACCACCCTAGCTAGCAACGTGTCATACTTTTCAAGATAGTCAAGTAAGGCCCCTTTTTGTTTTAATCTTGCGAGTTCAGCGACTAGACCATCAAATACACCCGTATCAAATCTGCTCCCTACATCCTTAAGGATTTGTTGCCAAGATTCCCCTTTATTATTGGTGTTGTGCATGTAATGCCTTTGCCAAGCAAAAGCCTTGCCATCCATGGATACCAACAATAAACGGCTTCGTTGTTCTTCGGGGGTTCCTTCCAGTTCAAAGAATTGTTCTGCCTTTGCTTTCTAGTCACAAAAATTGGAGCCATCGAAGGGAGGAAATGGGATTTGTGTTCGTTCAAGATTTCCAATACAGTTGTGTTTTTTATCTTTAAAAGCCCGATCAACAATTTTGGTAACTAACAACTAACTATTTTTCTCAAAATAATAAGAAAACTAACTTTGGTATCAGGCCCCTAATTCCACTTATTACCGTCTCCTCTAGTTCCCTCCAATTCGGATGCCAAGCAATGCCCCTCGGAGCAGCGTGGGTGGTGGGTCTCACTTGTTCCTTTCTCTTTGTGTTTCTCTCTCATCTCCTTCCAATGAAACACTTCACTTTTGACATCAACTATTAAAACTAACCGAATAAATTTAACCTATTAGAAAGGTGAGCCCCAAAAGTTGGTGCATATCCCATTATTCCGGTCAATGTTCATCCCTGTTCCTCTTAGACTCTTAGTAAATACGAAAAACCCAAAAAACAAAGGCAAAAGAATAGTGATGTTGCTACACGAGGCATAACAACAAATTCCTACCCAACACCAACAAAGAATGCACGAAATCCGCACTTTGTCTTGCTTTTTGAAATCGTTGGCCAACTTTAACATGTAGTCGGGCCATAACAACAAATTCCTACTTCTTTTTATATATTAATAGAACAAAATGTCTCCACCGAAAGTACCCAACCTCTATCGAACATAGACAAATAAATTTCATTACACCCAAAAAAGACAAACAACTTCACATTTGTGCACTCATATTAAACACATAATGTATTGTGCATCAACTTAATGTAAGAGCTATAGATAGTTTTCATTAGAAATGGGACAAATATTAATTAAGTTATACCCACGTGATTTATTCTGAAAGCATTTGTTCGGTATCCACGAAATGCCGACGAAATAAAATAAGAAATTAAGTAGTTTTAAATGAATAAATAGAGGAGTGAAAAAAAAAAAGGTGTGAAAAATAGGAAAACGAAAAAAATTAAAAGGAGCAAGTCTCGTACTTTCGTATTTTTGAACAAATCGATACGAAAATGAACAATATGCACTTGAAACTTCATTCTTAATCAATTATAAAAATACTCCCAATTAATTGTGTACCTGTCTGAAGGGCACACTAGTAATCTTCTCGTATTTGGTGGGCCGAACGAGAGTTCCGATCGAATATTCCAGTGAGGGGGGAGGTACCTGCAAAAGGCACTCCGACGCTCAAGTTAAGACAAAGCATAAGTATCGATAGTAATTAATGAACAGTGACGTTACCTCGTGACATGCTCTATTTATACTGACATTTATGGGCCCGGATTCCCATGGGCCCTGCAACAGGATTACCGGATTAGGTAATACGCCTCTAATCGGCTTATTGGTATGATTAACTCTTAATCCCTAATTAGGGGGAGTCCTTAACTCTTCATTAGTGGAGATCTGGATCTATGGATCATGTGGTGGCTAATCGGCCACCTGGTTCGGCCACTCGGTGCCGATTGGGTGTCGGCTATTAGGTGGCCGAGTGACAGAGCCAGGTGGCCAAATAACCCTGCTAGTACACTTTCCCCCTAGCCTTGTGAAAGGGAGACCTTTTGCAAGGGTATAGATGTGAGGTTAAGTGATGGGGCAGTCGAAAGGTTGGGATGATCTCTAGCGTTGGATCTTGAAGATTAGGCAGTTATACTTTTTCGAATTTTTGAAATTTTCTCGCCTTGTTTCTTTGCTATATATAGCGATGAGTGGTGGGGCCTTTTACACATATCGCTCTCAGCCGAATCGTGTTGCCCGAGCAAGCTTGAAGATTGAACTGCGCGCCGAGTGACCATTGTGAATTCGCAGTCTTGGTAAGTCTGCTTCTATGGCTACTTCATCTGAAAGCTCTTCGGCTAGTGAGGTTCGGTCATCATCATTCGAGGGGTCATCATCCAGTGATTCGGGGCATTCGCCGAATGAAGATGGACGATCTACTGAGATTATGAGCGCATCCGAAGGGGCCTCGACCAGTGGAAGCGAGGGGGAGCCGATTAGGACTAGGCGTGTCTCAAATCGACAAAAATATGGGCCTTCCGAAGTGCTGGAGTATGAATGGGTGAATGGAGAGGTGACTTCATATTACTCGCGTTACCGAGATACCACAATGATTACCAACTTATTGGATTACACGAAATGTTTACATTTTGACGCGAAAGAGGAACCATACCCGATCGGGGTTCGAGCGTGCCGAAACAATGCGTTCCCCGATCCCGACACGGTCTGCTTAGACAAGCAAGCCGAGAGGATGGCGTCTTTCTATATATATGACTGCCTTTTGAGAGATTTGAAAGTGACGCTGCCCTTTAATGAGTTTACAATGGGAGTTCTTCGGGTTTTGAATGTGGCGCCGACCCAGCTTCATCCGAATAGTTGGGCCCAGCTTCAAGGGTTCAAACATCTATGCCGATGTGTAAATATTAGGCCTTCTCCCTTGCTTTTTCTTTACTTTTATTCGTGTCGGCCGTCTGACATGGCGAAGTGGGTATCTCTTAACCGAGTGGGGACTCGGCAACTTCTGGATAGCTTTACGTAGTCCTATAAGAACTTCAAGGCTGGGTTCTTTCGAGTGACCATCCGGCCGAATGGACGTCGTTTCTTCTTTGGTGTGGACGACAGGAGTTTGTTTCCGTTGTACTGGACACGTGCCCCTCGACCATATGATGAAGTGCCGGATGAGCTTCTCACAGCCGAAGAGCGACAAAACGTCCAATTTTTGCTTCAACTTCCTCGACGTTTGCCGACGAGGTCGCTAATTAACTTGGTTGAGTCATCCCGATGGGATTATGATTTGATAGGTGAGTGACTTTCTAGTTTCAACCTTAAGCTAAATTCATATTGATGTTCACTTGGTTATTCGTGCAGGAATCATGGTAAAGAGTGGTGCAAACGAGTTCAACATTCGTGACCTCCTTGCCAGTCGGGTGCAACAGGTGAAAGCTTCCGGAGTTATGGGTAGTTCATCAGTTGCTCCATCGCCTCGGCCAGAACAAGACAATCAGGCTCCTCCTTCGCCGACCCGCAAGCACAAAAAAGGGAAGAAAGGGAAGGAAGTGGCCGAAGAAAGGCATAAGAGAAAAGCTGCCGAGGAGAGGCCTGAGAAAACCAAAAGGTCGAAACAAACCGTGTCTTCACCAGGCGGAACGGTAATTTGCGTCCCCCCGGGGTTGATGTCTAGGGCCTTTTGGGGTGAAGGTGTGTCTGCCGATTCACTTGTTCGGCCAGAGGGCTTCTCGGAGCAGGGCCGGGAGTTACTGAGTCAGATGGACGCCATGTCCAAGTGGAAATATTATTGCGAATTGCAGTCTCGGTCTCTCGCATTGGTGAACCAACTTGATATGGGGCCGATAGGTGAATTGGTGCAGATGAGGCAGAGGTTGGAAGAGGCCGATAGAGCGGTGGCCGAGGCCCGTGCTACGACCCAAGGGGCCTTAGCTACGAACCGCCAACTTGCCGCTGAGCTAGACGTTCAGAGGCGTAATAATGATACTCTTCGGCTGGACCTTCAAAAGGCGAAGAACGAGGGGAAGCGTCTAGCCGAAGAGGCACAGGCCGAGCTGGAGAGGGTTAAGGAGTCGGCGAAGGATCAAATTGTGGCGCAGCATGAGGCCGGATTTCGCCACGCCATTTGGCAAGCAAAGTACTTCGTCCATTTTCGCGAGAACTTTGAGTTTGACATGACCAAGGACTTTTACCAAGGGTCTTTCATGTCGTTTGCCGAAATGCCTGCGGGAGCTATGCCTGATAGTGATGAACCGGATGATACTCCCGAGGGGGAAGAGGCTCAAGGTGCTTCGGATGACGAAGCCGAGGATGATCAAGAAGGGCCGACCCACGAGCAAGAGGATGAGCCCGAAACTCAGGAGGATGCCCCCACTCACCCTGATGAGTGACTGCCTTTTTGTACTTCATAGAATATGAATAGTGTAGGGTTTAATAGGCCGATAGATCCTTTTTTGTATTTTTTGCTCCAAGTAATGAAAGGTGACTTTTTACTTGCATTTCGTAACCATTTGGCGTATTGTTGAATTGTTGAATCCGGAGTTCACGTAGAACCGTAAGTTAAATACCACCGTCTTAATGAGAACCAAGCTAAAGTTGGTCTTTTACTAAAACCGAACAAGGTCCTCTGAAACGAGTTAAACAGGTTAAATTGTCCTTTTTTTTTAAAGGTAAAATCGAAGGGACTCTTTAGGAATTATTTGTTCTTTGAATCAAAGCCGAATTGGTTCGTTCGGTCATGAAAAACTGGGAGAGTTCCCTCGGATTTGATTGAACTGAACCGAGTGGAGTCATTCGGACTTGATTTCTTTTAGACAAAAACCGAATGGGTCCTTCGGGATCAATACCTTTTTGAGTCAAGGCCGAACGGAGTCACACGGAATTGCTGCCTGAGTCATAACCGAATGGATTAACCGAATGGGTCCTTCGGGATCAATACCTTTGAGTCAATATCGAAGCACTTCATTCGGACTTGATTGCTTTTGGACAAAAACCGAATGGAGTCATTCGGAATTGATGCTTTTTAGGTCAAAACCGAACGACTTCATTCAGAATTGATGCTTTTTAGGTCAAAACCGAATGGAGTCATTCGGAATTGATGCTTTTCAGGTCAAAACCGAAATGGTCCTTCGGGATCAATGCTTTTAAGGTCAAAACCGAACGACTTCATTCGGAATTGATGCTTTTTAGGTCAAAACCGAATTAAGTCATTCGGAATTGGAGCCTTTTGAGTCAAAACCGAATGGAGTCATTCGGAATTGATGCTTTTTAGGTCAAAACCGAATGAAGTCATTCGGAATTGGAGCCTTTTGAGTCAAAACCGAATGGAGTCATTCGGAGTTGATGCCTTTTGAGTTAAAACCGAATGGAGTCATTCGGAATTGATTCTGAGAAGGTACATCCTTGACCGAGTTGGTTACTCGGGAGGGAAACCTTGGTGAGATTAGAAGGTACATCCTTGGCCGAGTTGGTTTCTCGGGAGGGAACCTTGAGTGTTGATTTGAAGGTACATCCTTGGCCGAGTTGGTTACTCGAGAGGGAAACCTTGAGTGTTGATTTGAAGGTACATCCTTGGCCGAGTTGGTTACTCGGGAGGGAAACCTTGGTTGGGATTTGAAGGTACATCCTTGGCTGAGTTGGTTACTCGGGAGGGAAACCTTGAGTGGGATTTGAAGGTACATCCTTGGCCGAGTTGGTTACTCGGGAGGGAAACCTTGAGTGAGATTTGAAGGTACATCCTTGGCCGAGTTGGTTACTCGGGAGGGAAACCTTTTTCGAGTGCAGCTTTAAGTAACGAATGATAAGACTGAGCTGGAACTTTCATTTCATTTATATGTGCCTCGTTAAAAACCTTGTCGGCCAAAACCTCTTTTCACTTTTTTCTAAGAGGAGAAAAGACCGATCAAGGAAAAGAGTGCACTCTGTTTGTATACATGGATCACTATCTTTACACAGAAAATTGCTAACTAAAATAAGCCTTCAAGTGAGTTGAGTTCCACGTTCTTGGGATGATCTTTCCCGAAAGCTCCTCAAGCTTGTAGGCACCATTATCTAGAGAGTGACGGATTCTGAATGGGCCGTCCCAATTAGCTGCCAAATTTCCTTCGCGGGGGTTGCACCTTGCCGATCCTTGTACACGCCATACTAGGTCAACCTCCTTGAAACATCGCTTCGAAAGGGTGGAGTTGAAGCGCCGGGTCATTCTTTGCTTGCATGCTTCCGCCATTATACGCGCCTTGTCTCGGATCTCGTCTATGACATCAACTTCAACCCGAAGAGATGCGTCGTTGCCTGCTTCGTCAAAATGTAAACGGTGGAAGGAAGGTTCACCTACTTCCACCGGAATCATGGCCTCAGTACCGTATGTCAATCGGAACGGTGTTTCCTTTGTTGTGGATTGAGGTGTACATCTATAAGCCCACAAAACTTCTACTAGTTCTTCGGCCCAGGCGCCCTTAGAATCTCCCAAGCGCTTTTTCAACTCTGTTAAGATGACTTTATTCGCCGTCTCGGCTTGTCCGTTCGATTGAGGATGTTCAACCGATGTGAATCGGTGCTGTATGCCTAAGTCTTGGATGAACTTGTTCAACTTTTGATCTGTGAATTGGAGACCATTGTCGGTTACAATGGCATATGGTATACCGAAGCGCGTGACAATGTTCTTCCACAAAAACTTCTGCACCATACCAGTTGTGATTGTTGCTAACGGCTCGGCCTCAATCCACTTTGTGAAGTAATCAATTGCGACCAACAAAAATTTGCATTGGCCTTTGGCAAGGGGGAACGGACCGAGGATGTCCATCCCCCATAGTGCAAAGGGCCAAGGAGAGCTAATGCTGTGTAACTCTTCAGCCGAGGCGTGAATAATATTCCCATGGCGTTGGCATTGCATGCATCGCTTCACAAATTCAGCACAATCAGTTCTAAGAGTTGGCCAGTAGTATCCAGCTCTTAATACTTTGGCTGCTAGAGTTCTTCCACCCGAGTGAGACCCACAAATCCCTTCATGGATCTCTCTCAGCACGTAATTTGCTTGTGTTGAATCAATGCATTTCAACAATGGGATGGAGAAGCCTCTTCGGTACAATTCACCGCTTATTACTGAGTATCAGGCTGCCTGTGCGCGGAGCTTTTTGGCGGCGGAAGGTTCGGTTGGTTGTTTTCCCGACTCGATGTAATTCATTATGTCGGCGATCCAGGTCTGTTGAGGTTCATCGACCGTTAAACACTCATTCGGTTTCACACTAGGAGTTGCGAGGTCGAGATGAAGAGTAGTTCGAAGCTGCCCGGGTTTTCGGCCGCTGCTAGCCAGCCGAGCCAGTTGATCGGCACGTTCATTACGTTCCCTTGGGGTATGCTTAACCTGGACCTCGTCAAAGGTGTTACGTGCATTCTGAAACAAGTGGTAATATTTCAACAAGTTGGGGTCTTTCACCTGAAAGTGATCATTAACCTGTTCCGAGACGATTTTTGAATCTGTCCAACACACTATTCGCCGAGCACCAACTTCTTGGGCGAGCCTTAACCCTGCCAATAATGCCTCGTATTCGGCCTGATTATTGGAGGTCTTGAATGCAAATCGTAGGGACTGTTCGAGTATCAATCCGGATGGTCCTTCAAGGATTATTCCTGCTCCAGAACCTTGGTTATTTGAAGACCCATCTACATGCATTGTCCACAGGTCACTTACAAAATGGCCTTTTCGGCTGCAACTCGTTCATAAAATCAGCCAAGCATTGGGATTTAATAGGGCCTCGTGCTTCAAAGGTGATGTCAAACTCCGAGAGCTCAATTGACCAAGCCATCATTCGGCCGGCCAACTCGGGCTTGCGCAGTACCTTGGCAATCGGGCATTCAGTCCGAACCACCACATGATGACTCTGAAAATATTGGCGAAGGCGTCGAGCCGCGTGCACCAACCCCAGCGCCACCTTCTCCAAAAGTTGGTATCTTGTTTCGGCTTCTTGTAGCGACCGGCTGATAAAATACACAGGTCGTTGCTCGCCGTTTTCCTGCACTATAACGACACTTATGGCTTCATTTGATACACATAAATACACCACCATAGCTTCCTGCGGATCGGGTTTAGAGAGAACGGGAGGGGAGCCGAGACGTTGTTTCAACTCCTTGAAGGCCTCTTCACAATCAACGTTCCAGTCAAACTTCTTGACCTTCTTTAACAAACCGATAATAGGCTTTGCAATCTCTGCTAGACATGGTAAAAATCTTGAAAGAGATGTGAGCCGTCCGGCCAATTTCTGAACCTCCTTGAGGTTTTGGGGACTTCTCATATCGATGATTGCCTGACACTTGTCGGGGTTGGCTTCAATTCCCCTCGCCGTAAGCATGAAACCAAGAAACTTTCCACCAGATACGCCGAACACGCATTTTTCTGGATTGAGCCGCATGCCAAATTTGCGGAGTTGCTGGAATACCTCGGTGAGGTCATCGATGTGTCGGGCGATGCCTTCGGACTTGACAACCATATCATCGACATATACCTCCATATTCCTGTCGAGCTGGTGTCGGAAAATCTTATTCATCAACCTCTGATAAGTTGCTCCTGCGTTCTTTAAACCAAAGGGCATCACACGATAACAATAATTAGTCGTGTCAGTGATGAAAGCCGTCTTTTCTTCATCATGAGGATGCATTCGGATTTGATTATATCCCGAATAAGCATGCAGGAAGGAGAGGATCTTATGACCCGATGCACCGTCAACCAACCGATCAATATTTGGGAGCGGGTAAGCATCTTTCGGGCATGCCTTGTTGAGATTAGTGTAGTCAGTGCACATTCTCCATTTGCCGTTTGGTTTTTTAACCATGACTACATTTGCCAACCACGTAGTGTATTGAACTTCCCTGATGAATCTAGCCTTAAGTAACTTTGCCACTTCGGCTTCCACTGCTAATTTTCGATCGGTTCCCATTTTTCTTTTACGCTGAGCAACCGGTCGTGCTTCAGCACATATTGACAATTTATGACACATAACACTCGGGTCTATGCCAGGCATGTCGGATGGAGTCCATGCAAAAAGGTCCTTGTTCCGACTGATCACAAGGCCTAAGACTGAACAGTCTTCCTTGGATATATCTGCGCCGATGTATGTAACTTGTGTGGGAAGTGCACCGAGCTGTAAGTGGACTTTCTTGTCAACCGGTTCGACACGTTCTTCATTGTTCATTCTTGGATCAAGATCCCAATCGACCGACGCGTCAGATGCCGAAGGAGTTATAGCATGAACCCGTTTGGATTTTTGTCGCTGTTCTTCGACGGGAGATACGCGCAGACTTGCGAAATAGCATTCCTGAGTAGCTTTCTGATCGGCGTGGATTGTAAGGATCTTCCCTTTGTCGGATGGGAACTTCATTGCTAAGTGCGGTGTCGAGACAATTGCCCCCAGCATGTTCAATGATGGCCAACCGAGGAGGATATTATAAGACGTGTTGGCATGCACCACAATGTATTTCACCTGAATTTCTCTAGTTTCTTGTTCGTCAAAACAAAAACGAGTGAATAACTTAATATATCCCTTGGTGCTTACCCGTTCTCCTGAGAATCCAACCAAGGGGTCATCGTAAGGGATCAACTCCGTCTCGGAAATACCTAACTGTTTGAAGGTATTCTAGTATAAAATATCCGCCGAGCTGCCCTGGTCAACCAACGTTTTCTTGACTATGCAATTGTGAATTTCTACGTTGATCACCATTGGATCGTCCTGCACGGGGTCTATGCCTTGAAAGTCAGCATCAGTGAAGATTATGGTTGGTAATCTTCGGGAGGGCTGCCTATCAACGACGTGAACCGAGCGAATAGCACGCAAGTGTCTCTTTTGAGCTGAGGAAGTTGAACCTCCTCCGGCGAATCCTCCTGCGATTGTATTAATAACCCTCCTATTCGCAGCCGATGGGTCGTCCTTCCTATCACGAGACCTGCTTCGGTCACGCCGAGTCCTCTCAGAATTATCATGTCTATTGCGATCCTGGTGGCGAGGTTGATATGTTGAGCGAGGCCGAGATGATCCTGACTGATCGACGAAGTTATGAAGCTGTCCCTGCTTGATCAAATCTTCAATTTTATCCCTAAGGGCAGCACACTCTTCGGTAGAATGTCCACGGTTGCGGTAGTACCTGCAAGTTTTGCTGGTATCAGCACGTGGTGGGGTAGAAGCTCGCTTCGGAACCGCTAGCACTTCAGCCGCGAGGGCTTGCTCTAGCACCGCTGCCCTACTGGCATTCAGGGGGGTGTAGTGAGAGTATTTCGGCCCACGAGTGGGTCGATCTCGCAGTGTTATTTCTTTGGCTTTCCCTCTGAATGGTTGTTCCGTTGGCTTTTCGGCCTTGCTCACTGATTCGGCACGGGCTTGATTGCGGTATTCGGCTAACTCTTCCATTTGCATATACTTATCGGCTCTCCTTCGTAAGTCGTTCATGTCCGAAGGAGGTTTTTTGCAAATGCTATTGACGAATGGCCCCGACTTCAATGCCGTTGTGAGGTGATGGAGTGCTACGGCCGGATTGAGGTCTCGGATTTCCAGCGCAGCTTTGTTAAACCGATCCATGAAGGCTCGAAGAGACTCCTTCTTGTCTTGCCGAAGGCTTACCAATGATAGTGAGGTCAAGCTGTGGGGACGGCTCGTTGCGAACTGGATGGTGAACTGTGATGACAAAGTGTTGAACGAGTCGATTGAGTTAGGAGGTAGCCGAGTGAACCAACTCAACGCCCTGCCTTTGAGAGATGTCGGAAAAATCCGACACAAGGCCGCATCATCCGTGGTGCTCAAGGTTACCTGCGTGAGAAAAACATCAAGATGTTCGTCAGGATCCGAAGTACCATCATATTTATCAATCGGCAGTGATTTCCAGTTATCCATTAAAGGCAACTACATGATAGAGGGTGTAAAAGGATGCCGGTGTGATCCCACTGTTGCTACATCGGTGGGACGTCCAACTATAGGCAGGGCCGATTGAAATTTTTGTGGTGCCGCAGCCGAGGCATGAATAGCCGAGGTATGGATATCATGGGATTGGTAAGATCCGTGTGTTTGAGTGTTAGTAGGCTGGGTAGGTTTCCATGAGGAGTCTTGACTCTTTAATGCCTCATTTTCGGCTCTCAAAGCCGAAAGTTCTTTTGCATCCTTCTCCCGCTGCTGTTTCATTGCAGCCATCTCCTGCTTGAGCAAGCGCACGGTCTCGGTGAGATCAGTTTCGTCCTCAACTTGAACGTGCTCTTCCTCGGTTTGGTGATTTTCCGTGTTCATTCTCCTTATCTTCGTCATAGCCTTGTTAAGTCTTCAAGTCTTTCTCGGTTCGGCCCCACGGTGGGCGCCAAAATGTACCTGTCTGAAGGGCACACTAGTAATCTTCTCGTATTTGGTGGGCCGAACGAGAGTTCCGATCGAATATTCCGGTTAGGGGGGAGGTACCTGCAAAAGGCACTCCGACGCTCAAGTCAGGAGAAAGCACAAGTATCGATAGTAATTAATGAACAGTGACGTTATCTCGTGACATGAGCTATTTATATTGACATTTATGGGCCCGGATTCCCATGGGCCCCGCAATAGGATTACCGGATTAGGTAATACGCCTCTAATCG
Source organism: Cajanus cajan (assembly GCF_000230855.2). NCBI lineage: Eukaryota > Viridiplantae > Streptophyta > Magnoliopsida > Fabales > Fabaceae > Cajanus > Cajanus cajan. Next base: position 57,826,790 of record NC_138524.1, on the reverse strand, counting down.
GCTTATTGGTATGATTAACTCTTAATCCCTAATTAGGGGGAGTCCTTAACTCTTCATTAGTGGAGATCTGGATCTATGGATCATGTGGTGGCTAATCGGCCACCTGGTTCGGCCACTCGGGTACCGATTGGGTGTCGGCTATCAGGTGGCCGAATAACCCTGCTAGTACAAATTGAATGATTTTTTATATGTTCAATTGCAAATGATTTTATACAATCGATTTTTGATTTAATCGATTATTTTTATTTAATTGATTAAATTAATTATTTAATGAATTTAATCAAAATTATTTATTAATTAATTTAGTATAATCAATTTTTATTTATTTTATTTCTTTTAAATCAAACACTTTTTTTAATCTACTTTTATTTATTTATAGTCAATTCATTCATTTCTCTTTTTGTATTTGTCACCTATTTTTTTTCTCATTACTAGACGGAATGAAAATTCCCCCAATACTAAGTAGGATCAGCCAGAATGAGTATATCTCCTAGCTCATAGCATGAGCTTTTCAATTTAAATATTAGTAGATGTCGGGTAGCGTGATTTTTTTCTGCCCTATTATAGGATACTTTAAGGACAAGAAGCTTTTATCTTTTTCTTTTATCAAAAAATATATATATATATTGCTTACACATAATATGGTCTAGATAAATCATTTGACTACCGAAAACCAATAACATGCAATTGGGCAGTTTCGGATATCAAGACACTTTTGTAAAATCAAGTATTTTTCGTTTGGCATCTTCGGATGCTAAGATGAATTTTGACCCCAGTTAGTTTTTTTGGCATCCCAATTGCCTGTATTGATTGAATCACTGTTCCATGTATACAAAAGAACAATTGTTAGAAAATTAGTCTTTTTATTCTGTGATAGTTTGGATAGCCCAAAATAGAAATACTTATATGCAGAATAAAAAACTTACACGAGAGCTGATTTTCGTCAAATATCGACTTTAGGGCATCTCTAAGCAATTCATTTGATTTGTTTCATGTATTGGAAAATGAAAAAAAATAGTTTTTAGTGTGTCATGTCAGCATTAATCAACTCAAACAGAAATTTATTCCAATAATAAAAAATTTTAAGAAATTCAACTTTTAGAATTTTTTTTCAAATCATTTATGAACCAAATTAAAATTTTTATTAAAAAAGACAATTGCACTACAATAAAAGAAAATAAATTATGAGAAAAATATACAATAAATAGATATTAAAAATAAAATAAAGCAATAGTAAATACATAAGTTATTTTTAAGTTATTTTTTTATTTATTTTTAATTTTTAAATTTTTTTAATTTTTAATTTTTATTTCTTTAACGCAACGTCTCTTTTTCTTCTTTTTCATAGGTTTTTTTCCTTTTCCTTCACCTTCCTTTTCTTCCAACTCCTCCTTCAAACTCCTTCTGCCATTGCCGTCGTTGCCGCGTGCGCGTCAAGTCCAAGCAGAATGTCCAACCGCGCGTCTCCGTCGTCCACCCGCGCGCCTCTGCCTTCCAACCGCGCGCCTCCGCCGTCCAATCACTGCCTCACCATCGTGCCTCCTTCCGTTCACAAAGGTAAGGAACGGTTGCTTCACTAAGCAACCCTTTCTCTTCTGCAAGAAACTCTTACTACCACGTCACCCCTCTCCAATGGTAAGAAACTGAGGTTGGAGTTACTTGATGGGCCAAGCAACTCCCATTGGAGTTGCTCTTAACGTTTTCAAATTTTTGTCGTCCCATATTTTTTCCTGGCTCATTTACACGTAATAATTGAAGACATTTCCTTTGGTGCAAGTTTTGTTCAGGGGGTACCAAAACCCTTTGTGACTAGGACCACATAAACGATGACATGTGTTAATTTTGTTGGAACTTATATTTTTTAAGAATGTTTTAATATTTGCTATTTAACCCTCATTAATTTATAACCTTTTAAGTAATAGCCCCCAGCCTATTTAAATATGTTTTATCTTCTTCATCTCTCTACCCGTTTCATTTTCATTTTTCCTTTCTCCCTAAGCCTCCATCGGAATCCGAAGCCACCGATTCAAGACCGCCGTCGCCGCTGCCGGATTCTTCTCGGAGCTCTTGCTTCGCTTGTTGAATTACATTCACGTTGCCCATAGGGTTGAAATTCAAAATTGCGGAGATGGAAGAACCGTTCTCCAACATGCTCCTACGAGAATCCTCCATCACCATGCTCATGTTCCGGTCCCACTCCGCGCAGTTTCTCAGCTATGTCGCGGCGGCGACGGCAACAGCAGTAGAGGTGGAGAACGTGCTAGGGTTGAAGTAATTCTCGCGAAAATAGTGCGACGACACCGACATGGTGGAGCCGGAGCTGCGGAGGGAGATGTTGAAAGAGGTGAAATTGGCGGGGATAGTGCCAGTGCCGATGCCGGAGCCAGAGATGCGCCAGAGAGAAAAGGAAAAATGAAAATAAGACGGGTAAAGAGATGAAAAAGATAAAACATATTTAAATAGGTCGAGATCTATTATTTAAAAGGTTATAAATTAATGAGGGTTAAATAGCAAATATTAAAACATTCTTAAAAAATATAAGTTCTAACAAAATTAACATATAGCACATTTATGTGATCCTAGTCATAGAGTTTTGATACCCCTAAACAAAACTTACACCAAAGAAATTACCGTAAATGAAACGAGAGTGAGAAAAGCAACATGATTTACTCGGTGGGTGAGTCTGGTTCAATTTGTTTGTATGTGGCATCCGGCTGGAAATCACAAACACAACACAAGCATGCGTAGGAGAGAGTTTTTCCTGACGATCGGATAGATTGATATAGATATATTTTACATTTTAGTACAAAAGAGCCATAGCAAATTTCAATTATAGTCCTCTCATCTCCTCTCTCTTGATCCCAAGGATGAAACCATAATAATACCAATAATATAACAAATGAATCCTGAACTTTGAGTCCTGCTCAGTCCTCTGCTCACCAACAACCATGCCCAAACTGCCCTTGTTGATCTTTCTAGTGCTATTCACCTCCACCTCCTCCGCAAACTTCCAAGAGTTGAACGTGGAGGAAGCAATCGCAGGAACCAAACTGAAGCCACCCAAACAAGTTGACGAGTTGGAAGAGGAGGAGGGAAAATGGAAAGTTGAGGTTTTTCACAGAGACAAGATCCACCCCAACCCCGACAAGAATCACCGAACCCGTTTCCACGCACGAATGACACGAGACGTTCAAAGGGTCACCTCCCTCCTTCGCCGCTTCAGTAAGGAAACAGAAGCAGAAGAGGCTTCTTTCGGTTCCGATGTTGTGTCAGGTACGGAGGAAGGAAGCGGAGAGTATTTCGTCAGAATAGGAATCGGAAGCCCCACTACTTACCAGTACATGGTCATTGACTCCGGCAGTGACGTCGTATGGGTGCAATGCCAGCCCTGCGACCATTGCTACAACCAATCGGACCCCATTTTCAACCCGGCTCACTCAGCTTCATTCGCTGCCATTTCTTGCTCCTCCGCCGTCTGCGCCCAGCTCGACGACGCCGCCTGCCACCAGGGAAGGTGCCGCTACGAAGTCTCCTACGGCGACGGCTCCTACACCAAAGGCACGCTCGCACTCGAAACAATCACCCTCGGCCGAGCCGTTATCCGTAACACCGCCATCGGCTGTGGCCACTGGAATCAAGGCATGTTCGTTGGAGCAGCGGGCCTGTTGGGCCTCGGAGCTGGGCCCATGTCCTTCGTTGGCCAGCTAGGTGGCCAAACAGGTGGCGCCTTCGGATACTGTTTACTCTCTCGTGGCACCGCCTCCTTCGGTTCCCTCCAATTCGGACGCCAAGCAATGCCCCTCGGAGCTGCGTGGGTCCCACTTGTTCCTAACCCCTTCTTCCCCAGTTTCTACTACGTCGCCCTCTCGGGCCTCGGAGTCGGAGGCGCGCGGCTTAATATATCCGAAGATGTTTTTCGCATGACCGATTTGGGCGACGGAGGCGCAGTCATGGACACCGGCACCGCCGTCACGAGGTTTCCCACGGTGGCTTACGGGGCCTTCCGCGACGCTTTTGTTGCACAGACTACAAACCTGCCGCGGGCGCCCGGAGTGTCCATTTTCGACACGTGCTATGATTTAAACGGGTTTGTGACGGTTCGCGTGCCCACCGTGTCGTTCTATTTTTTCGGTGGGCAGATCTTGATCCTTCCGGCGAGAAATTTTTTGATTCCGGCTGATAACGTAGGAACTTTCTGTTTTGCATTCGCTCCGTCGCCTTCTGGGCTTTCCATAATAGGGAATATTCAGCAAGAAGGGATCCAGATTTCGTTTGATGGAGCCAATGGTTTTGTCGGCTTTGGACCTAATGTCTGTTAGTTAAGTATTCTAATGCTAATGTAATTCTACTACACCAACAATCTGAATTTTGTTAGTCTTAGATAATAATAATGTAAATTAAGCATACCTCAGATAACTAGTCTTAATTTACTCAGCAATTATCAATGTCACTGTTAATTAATTATTCTACTTGCTTTCAATTTAGCTGCTAAAAACAATTGATGCAATACTGGTTTAATTTATGGTGTGTTTTTTTTTGGTGATTTAATTCACTATAATTCCACTAGTGCAAAGGTCTATCTCAAGCAGAAAATATAATTTTATTCATAGCGTTACTAAAGGAGAAAAGTATATTTGAATGTAACGTTGGCGCTGTACGTAGTAATCGTGAAGGTGGTCAAAAGATGTATAGATAGATCTCATTCACAATCTCAGCTGATATACCGATATATGAGCAGACTTGATTCAACGCATTAAAGCCATTGGGTATCAACGCATTAAAGCCATTGGGTATGTTCCTCAGACACGTTTTGCTCTTCATGATGTAGATGATGAAGAAAAGGGTGACCTGCTTTTTGAACGTAGTGAGAAGTTGGCTCTTGTCTATGACATCCTAACATTACCTCCAGGTGCACCTATTCGAATAACCAAGAATTTACGCACCTGTGGTGATTGCTACACTACCATATCTAACATTTCCAAGATTATTGATCATGAGATCATACTAAGAGTTTCAAGTCGCTTCCATCATTTCAAAAATGGATCCTGCTCATGCAAAGGGTACTGGTGACAACAGAATCAACCGATTCCATTTAATTTGACATGTTTGCTATGATATATGTAATGTAATTATCTTATTCTATTACTCTCTTAGAAAAGTGAAATTATCTTTATCGATAGAAATCGGTAAGTAGCGACTTTAATACTATTATTATTAATTATTTTAACTTATCAAACGAATAATTTTTTTACATAAAATAAAAAATTAATATTTTTAAATGTATTTATTTTAAGTATTTAGGGTTTTTTATCTGTGAAATATATACATATGTAAATTTTAAAGAAAAAAATTAAGGTCACTCATAAAATTAAATAAAAAAATTGTAAAAAATTAAAAAATAATAATATTTTTATAATGCTTTGTTTATAAATAAAAGAGATTTTATTAGAAAAAGGACATTTATATAAAAAAAATTGTATAAAAAATCTTAAAAGTGTAAAAAAGAAGCAATTTTTTTTTAAAAAAAATACCTTAAACGTGTAAGAATATTTTTATAATGCTTTGTTTATAATGCTTTGATGAAGTTAGCATAGTAAAAATAATAATATAAATATTTAATCCCCTTTATGAATGGTTATTTACATGCTTAAATTTAAATTAAGCGATTGACCCTAAAATGTCTACATATTTGCTTTTATTATAACAATATTTAAAATAAAAGAAGTGAAAGATGGAGCAAGAGATTGATGAGCAATACCTCATAGCAAGTTTATTAGATCTTCAACTATGGAGACTTTTAGGTGCTTTTTGTCTACCTTTCACATTACAATATGCCTCACGAAACTCAATAAATACAATAGGAGGGAGAGAGAAATTTCGAGCTCTAAGGAGTATTTGACGAAATTTTGTGGCCCTGAAAACAATGACTGAGTTTTCTATTTATAGACATCAGAAAGTAGCTAGAACGGGCCGTTCCAAAATCAGAACGGCCCGTTCTGGATCCGACCATTATGTGTTAATTTTGTAATTGAAACGGCCCGTTCTTAAAATAGAACGGTCCGTTCCAGAGATGAGTTTAACACATAACTGACTATGCTGGAATGGCCGTTCCAAACAAGGGTTTCTAGGCCTTTCTAATAACTTAGAATGGCCCGTTCCAATTAAGGAACTACCCGTTCCAAACTTAGGTTTTAGCCTTTTTCAGGAACCTGGAACGGCCCGTTCCAAACTATGATTTTAGGCCTTTTAAGGAACTTGTAACAACCCGTTCCAGTTTAGCAACAGCCCGTTCCGGTTTAGGAATAACCCGTTCTGATTTTGGAACAGCCCGTTCTAGGCTACTAAAAATAGCTTTTTTGGGATTTGGGCCTTTTGATGTCATGTCTTGTTGTTTCCATGCTTGGGAGCTCCTTTTCTTTGATAATGGAAGTCCATTTCCTTATTTGTATGCCCCCTGGACGAAATTGGGTGTCTATAGCTGCCCCTCTTTACTTGTCCTTTGGAATAGCTATGTGTTGCTTTTCTAAAGGCAAGTAAAGACGTAGACATTTTGTCCGGGTCTTCTCTCTGTCTCTTTGTGTTGGCGCTTCTGCGTTGGTTCCCTTGGATAGGTGTATTTGCTTGTATCATCGCCCTTTAGAGCAGTTGAGTGTTGGGTTGCGTACTCTATTGGGTAACAAGGGTGACAAACTATGCACCTGATCTTCGGTCTTCGAATAGATTCTCCATGCCATGGCTCTAATTTCTTTTCTTGTGATAGTGAGGTGGACATCCGGGTCTTCAATCTTGTATTGACATTAGATGTCTCCACGTTGTTCCCTTTAGGTAGATGGTGTTTACCGATATCCTTGCCCTTTGGGGCAACTGAATATCGGGTTGTATGCCCCGTTGGGTATTCAAGGATGGCAACCTTGTACTGCCTAGGCTTCAGGATCCATGTGAATATTCCATGTCATTTCTTTTTTTGTTGCGTCCGAATCTTCCCTTTTTCTTCAATTGTGTAGATGCCCCCCCACCATTTCCTTCGGGTAGATGGTGTTTACCTGTATCCTTGTCCCTAAGAACAAATGAGTGTTGGTTTGTATGCTCCGTCGGGTGATAAGGATGGTAAACTTGTACTATCTAGGCTGCTGGCTTTGATGTCGATGCATCCTATTGCTTCTGCTTGCTTCATGATAGTGTGTTCCTTTATTTGTAGCTTGTTGAAGAGGGAGTATATTCTGAGCTCAGCCTCTCTAGGCTAGACTGATATTTAGGGCTTCAGCCAGCCCATGGTGGGAGCTCAATGGCAGTCCCGGTTTTGACTTTGAGGAACTCGACGGTACCCTCGTTGTCATTCACTGATTTGAGAGGCTCGATGGCAGCTCTCAATCAAGTTGGACTGATTTTAAGGCTTCAGCCGGCCTATGGTGGGAGCTCGATGACAGTCCTGATTTTGACTTTGAGGAACTCGGCAGTACCCACTTTGTCATTCATTGATTTGAGAGGCTCGATGGCGGCTCTCAATCAGGCTGGACTAATTTTAAGGCTTCAGTCGGCCTATGGTGGGAGCTCGATGGCAGTCCCAGTTTTGACTTTGAGGAACTCAGTGGTACCCTCGTTGTCATTCACTGATTTGAGAGGCTCGATGGCGGCTCTCAATTAACCTGGATTGATTTTAAAGCTTTAGTCAGCCTATGGTGGGAGCTCGATGGAAGTCCCAATTTTGACTTCGAGAAACTCGGCGGTACCCTTATTGTCATTCACTAATTTGAGAGGCTCGATGGCGGCTCTTAATCAAGCTGGACTGATTTTAAGGCTTCAACCGACTCATGGTGGGAGCTCAATGGTAGTCCCAGTTTTGACTTCAAGGAACTCAACGGTACCCTCATTTTCATTCACTGATTTGAGAGGCTCGATGGCGGCTCTCAACTTGGATGGTTGTTAATGTCCTTTATAAAGGTGGTCCTCGAACCTTTGATGGATGCTCGACGACACTCTTTGTTTTGACTTGAGGTATTCGATGGTGCCCTCATTGTTGACTTGTGATGGAAACTACCCCAAGGAGGATGGGCAGGATATAGATGTGCCCTATGTTGATGGGCAATAGATGGGTGACAGGGATTCTGGCACTGCCCCTACCATGTGAGTATTGTGATGCATCACCAGGCGTCTACTTGTGGTAGGGTCTTTTCTAAATTTCATTTTTGTTTAGCTTCGACGTTGTCATGTTTGAAGGTTGCCTTTTTCTACTATTTTTCTAAATGCTTCGGCTTTTTCAACACGTACGAAGCTTGCCTTTTTTGGTTTTATATTTTGTTGTCATCATTGGTGGAAGGATCCCATCCCATGATGATGTTATTTGTTGAATCTTTATTGATGAGTATTATTTTGGAAGCCACTCCTGGCTTTGGTAGGAAAACACTCCTAGTCTTGGCATTTTCATGGATCTTCCATCATTCGGTTGAGGAGTATAGCTCGGTCGAAGATAGAATAAGGCTTAGTAGTTTCTTCATGCTTGTATATTAAGAAAAATATATTATTATTACTTCTCTTCCATTGATATTCAACTGGTATTTAATCGATATTATTAAAATAATAAAAATAATTAAATATTTTATAAAATTATAATTTTTTCTTAGTAATAATATAAAATAAATTTGATATTATAATTCTATAATATTAAAAAAGAAAATAAACATTTTATATTTTTTTCTCAATTTTTATGTTTGAATTTGTTGCATTACAAGTTTAATTTTAAATTTCTTAATTTCTTTTACAAGAAATTTGGCAACAAACACAATAACGTTTATTTTTTTATTAATCACATTACCACATTGAAGTAAATTCAAAGGTGATTAATATTATCTGTGACTACCTATTTACATTTATATTTTTTATTGTAATTTTTAATTTCACTATTTTTTTTAGAAAAAGATATATACTAGAAGGGAGAGTTGAATAGTGTATATCAAAAAACTTGCATTTTTGCAGTGAGGCAATGAAAACGCAAACAAATGAAGTACTAGAAGGTAATCAGACAAAGTACTAAAATAAGATGAAATGGCACAAGTGTTTTATACTGGTTCTTCTCCAACCCAAAAACTACATCCATTCTTAATCTAACCAAATTGAGTTCCACTACTTTCAATAAGATACAAGTATTCTTTCACAAATCACTTCTGGCTCAAACAATAGATTCTTTCAACAAGCCTTTACAGGCTCAAATCAAGTATTCTTTCAACAAGTTTCTCCAACCTCAAACCCAAGTATTCTTTCAATAAGCCTCTTCAAGCTCAAACTCATGTATTCTTTCAACAAGCCTATTCCAACTCAACAACTAAGTATTTTTTAACACAAGTCTCTCTAAGTTCAACCCTTACAAAATGAATTTGACAAAAGTTACAAATATAGTTTCGTCTCTTCTAGATGTGATGCTATGAAAAATACAACACAAAAAGACTACAAAGAAATAGATGCAAGATTTGCAAATGAGATCTTCTTTGTAGTACTTCAGCTTGTTCTCAGAGTATTTAATCAAGGTGAACTGCTCAATAAATGTTCTTTTATGTACAGTGCTTTTCTTCGTATATGTATATTTTGTGTTTATCACTACTTTTTGTAGTTTGAAGGCTTGATCCTTATATAGTAGATTCAGAGAAGATGATTGTTGCAGCAACGTTCAAATTTAAACATGCATATTTCTTTATGTGTTGCTTCGTGTGTCTTCTTGGTTGATCTTAAAGTGTATTGTTGATGCATTTAATGTGAGCATAAATGCTTATCAAGATGTGTGTACCTCTTATTTGATCCAAGTAGTTACTTATCACCATTTCTTTCTACTTTTGAGTGTAGTAGAAAGTGTCAGCACAGAGCAATTGGGACTAGTGTAGAGTAGTCATTTTCAGTCTCTTTTTTGTGATATCTAGGATCTTTTTTTTTTGGCTTTACACAGTTATTTTGTATTTTTCCTAATTGATGTTCTTCGAGACTTTTGAAGCTCCTTTTTACTTAATCTACTGAGGAATATCACATTAAATGAAATGTAATGTCAGTTGTATATAATAATGTTCACTTAATGTCAGTCAGACAGATCGTATGTTTTGTTTGATTTTCATCATCATAATATGATATGTGTTATCTTCAAATTTCATCTGATCTCTTTTATCTTTGAAGAATGCTTTCCTTTGCTTACAAAAAAATCTTTTTATTTTTTATCATTAAAATTTAAGGAATTGTTTGTAGTCTTAAAGCAAGATTTTGATTTAACAATTTTTATTCAACTGTTGACATTTTTAGCTTAATTTTTTTTTACCTCATTGTAGGTTATTTCGTGAGGAAAACCATGAAATAAATTCAAAAAAAATGCAAGAATAAGATTTATCAAGTTTATAAATTGAAATTTCTTCTAATTTAATCTTGTGCTTCAATGCAAAAAAATAATTAGTGCGAGAATGTTAGCATTTCTTCATGTTAGTATTAGCAGGTAGTTAGGTTCATTTGTTGTCTTAAAAAAATCATTTTTTATATTTCTTTCATATATTGTCACAACTTAAGGGACATAATATATAAGAATAAATATTAAAAAATACCATAAAAAAATTTGTTTGTGCTTATTTTTACAAGTGATTGTATTTTTTTATTAATAAAAATATTATTTATAGGTTTTTATTTAGTTTTTTATTTATAAATAGTATATTACTAAATGTTACATTACGTAAGTATAAGAACACGATAAAACTTAACGATTAATAGATGTCAATTTGACAAAAGGATCAAAATTTCTTACAGGGATTAAATGTTTCTATTTTAAAATAAAGAAACAAAAATTACGAATCAATAAAATAGAGGGATAAAAAGTACAATTTAATATAAAAATAAATAGGATACATTAAATTCTTCTCTCATAATAGATACAAATATTACACTTTACTTGGCTTTTATGTTAAAAATTACAATGTCCTCCTTTAACAAATTTCAATATATGACATTTTACCCATTTTTAATTTTTTTTATTAAAGTTTCAATAACTTTCATTACAAAAAAAAAATATTACCAAAATATAATTTACACTAACATCACCTCAAAATAAAATTACATAGTAAATTAAAAGAAAAATCAATCAAAGAGCAAATGTTAATTAAAAATCACTACAATAAATGTTACATATAGTGACATACAAAAAGTGTTACTTAAAAATCTTGTGGATAATGCTTGAATTTGTCTCGAATTTGATAGAGAATACCTAGTTTGACCAAGCATGGGTAAGGATTTTCCCTTCCTATGTTCCCCTTGAAGTGAGGCCCCACCAAATCGCCTCTATAGTGGAGCCTTAAAGGCCCTACTCTGCTCTATTGTGCTACTTGCTATGAGGCCACAATTCTCTTTAGGAATTGTGTGGGCCTCTACCAAAAAAACTACGCTCTCAAGGACACCATTTCAAACCAAGGAAAGGAATGGTATAAGCCTTGACCTCTCCAATTGATGGACCATGGGTCAAGGGCCCAATCACTAGAGCTATGGCTAGGAGTATACAAGAAGAGTTGGATAACTTGAAGACTAGTGGGCTCCCTAAGCCCAAGGTACTCTTCATTTGGACTACTCTATCATGAAAAGGAGGCATAGTTCTAATTGTATATAGTTTGTACATAGATTCCTTGTATAGGCTTATTTTTGTTTTTGTATTTGTGAGACACTTTATTTCATTTTATTAATCATTGTATATTGTTTCTAGGGTAGGTTACTTGGAGACTTTGACTACATTTAACCTCATTTTGAGGTATACTCATTTTCTATTTTTTCAGTAGTAGAAGTGGGTGGCATTTAGCAATGCTTGAGGGTGTGACTAGCAATTGGGCCTAGGCAAAATTTTACATATTGGACTCATTTTGCTCCTAATTTTTCATAAATTTGACCTAGCTAGGTCTCATCATTTTTGGATGGACCTAACTATACCAAATCAAACATTTTTTAAATTAATTCAAGGAGCCAAAATGGACCAAATTCGCCTAGCTCACCTAGTTCCTCTTGGCCAAAAATTGCTTCTCCTTCTTCAAGCTTGGGAAGCTTGTGCTACAAGCTTCTTCTTAGCTTGCTTCCCAAGCAAGCTAAGTGAGAAGCTTGCTCCACAAGCTTCCTAACTAGCTTGGACGGTCAAGCCAACCAAACCATGGTTCACTTGAACCATGGTTAAGGTTAGCTTGCTCCCTAAGTTACCTCCTTCTATATATTTGTAACTCTAACATTTTCTCTTACTTTTGATGAATGAAATTCAGATTTTTCACAAATTCTCTTTTCTCAAAGTCACTTAGAATCCGTGGAGAACAATCTCCTTAGGCTTCTCTCAAAGGTTTTCAACCTTTTTAGCTTGGTCCATCAAGCTTCTTCACCTTCTCAAGGAGTAACCGAACCTCCTTTGGATGTTTCTTCACCATTGAAGATTTCTTCAAGGTGCTTCCGCCGTTTACAAGTGTTCAACCTCAAGGAGCAAAGGTCTTGGACAGTGGAATCTTGAAGAACATCAATCTTCTTCAACCTCCTTCCATCACCAATATATTGCCTTTTTTTGTCTTTCCAAACCTATAACAAAGCCTAAACGTACCAATCCGGTCCCAATTCTTTTGAATTCTTGACCGTATGGAGCCACCTTCTTCGCCTGCATTTTACCTACTTCACCAGAATTCTGTTGTCGGTTCTTAGACCCCATTAACTCCTTATTGTCGCTCGCTTCTGGATGTTTCATTGAAATGATTCAATACTGCTAATGGAAAGGCCCTGGATGAGATCACATGCAAGCTAAGAAGTGGTGCTTGTTCGGTGACCCTGCCGAACTTCATTTACACCAATTCAATTTACAAGCCTATAAAAAAAAAAGAATTGTACCAACACCGATGTACCGATCCTATGACCACCAATTCTCCTACTACTAATTCCCTGGTTTGTGCTTCGGCTGGAGTCTTGGTCTGCGGGAGGTGAATAGCGAGGGGGAGGGAGGCACCCTAAGCATACAAAGGAGCAACAATTTAGAGCCATCAAAATAAATTGGAACCTATGAACCAACCTGGCCCACAACAACTTTGAGTTGGGTTGGTAAGAAAAATTTGACACAACTCACTTACAACTCGTCTCACCACAAGCAAACTCATGGTGAATCAAGTTCGCTCACGGGTTGGCTAACCTAGTATATTTTTTATTTTAGTTTTTAAGTTTCCAAATAATTTATGTGATTATGCATTAACACCATTGACTAAAATTTATAGATAATAGTTATGAATTATGATATTAGTGTCAATTTGATATTATTTGTCAATATTTGATATGATATCTTTGATATTATAAGTTGATTAATTTGGTTGTAGTTGATGTCTATTTTTTACATTTTTTTGTCTTATTGTTAACATAGTTGTAATTCTAAAATATAAGACAATAATATGCATTTTTTTTATAAAGATAAATTTTTTTAATTTTTTTAATTTAAGCTAGCTAACTCATTTAATTCACCAACTCGTGATGGGTTGAGTCAAACTCCTTTTTTAAGCTCACTAAAGGTGTCTAGCGCATGGTGGCTCGAGCCAAGTTACCCACTTTAACAACTCTAACCTGATTTATTAAATCGGGGGATAAGGACCATTATATAATTATTGTTCGTATTCGTCCACATCCTCATCACCATTTTAAATTTGTAGAAACTTAATTTACTTTTTTTAGAATTTATTTAAGATTTATGCAATTCTTACTCTATTTTAAATTTATGTTAGATGAAACTTAATTAATATAATTTTGTAAATTTTACTCTACGTTGGAATCCTTATTTTATATATATATATATATATATATATATATATATATATATATATATATATATATATATTGCAAAAAAAAAATTGGCCAAGTATGAGTTGGGGACATGCATAACTGATGCCTAACAAAAACAAGGATGAGACACTCATACACATCTGGTATCAAGGATAAGGATAAATATAGATACTATGGAAAAGAAGAGAAACACTAGAAGGGCATTAAATAGTGTTATTCAAAAACTCCCACTTTTTTTCAAAAAGTAATGAAGTAGTGTAACACATAGGAGAGGGCAGACAAGGATTTATACTGATTCGTCTCAATAACTGAGACTACATCTAATTGTTAATTAAATTAGATAAAGTTTCACTAACTTATACAAAGATACAAGTTTTTTTTTACCAAACCACTTTTAGCTCAAACATAAGTATTCTTTTATTTGTTTCTTCAAGCAACTACCTAAGTATTCTTTCAACATAGTCTCTTCAAGCTTTAACAACCAATTTTTTTATAGATAAGTCTCCCTAGGCTCAAACCAAAAAATATTTTTTTACCATCAACTCTCTTCAGGCTCAAAATAATAGGTATTCTTTTATAATCAAGTCTCTTTAGACTCAAAGTAATAACACAAAGTTAAAGTTGGATAAGTTAACTATGTTGTTTCATCTTACTATCAAGACATAATACAACCAATTAAGTGCAAAGACTTTTTACATAAAGAAAAATAAGTTTTTACAACAATTAATTTCGTCTCATCTTTCTAAATTACAAATTTCTTTTTATAGGACTTCAATAAAGATAACCGTAGCAAACTCTTGAACATCTCTCGCATACTTACTTCGCATGTCTTCATCTTCATTGCTTGTAAAAACATGTATCTATTGGTATATTAAATATCTTCACCAAATAAGTCCCTTTTTATTTTTGATCAAAGAAGTTATTTTTCGTCTTTCAAATACAAAACAAGTGGAGTCATTTGTGTGTCAATTCAAAACATCTTTTTCTGGAAATTTTTGTGATTCACAAGATGTCTTTTTCTTACACAAAACATATCTTCCTTCTTTTTTTTTTTGTTATTACAAGTATCAAAAAAGTTATTTTGCTTGATCTGTTAGGAAATTTTGTTCATAAATAATATTAATTCAGTATAAATGTCTTGTAAATGAAATATCTCGTATGTTAGCACTTCTGTCAACGATGGGCCAACCTTTATCATGAGCTACAGGACTTCATCTCCGCAGTTATCTTTTCTCTTTACCCTTTTATCGTGGCGTGGGAATTACAAAAGAAACAAGTCTTATTTTACTTGGCGTGTGTGAGTAATTACAAAAGTTACATGGATCGCGAGTCATGCATTGAGCTTGGTAGAAAATTACAAAGGAGACATTTAAATAAAACGTAAATGTCACCAAGCTGCTCGGTAAGAAATTAATGCGTCATAATTTTATAAATGACGCAGGCAAACTGTTCGTGCAATGTAAGAAGGGGGGCATTGCAATAGAAATAAAATGATCTACCTGAGTTCAATAAGAAAATTGTAATTTACAAGGTACATGCTGGATCTATCATTTTCCTTAGTTCTCTTTCATCTATTATTGTTGATGTTTATTTACTGAGATCAGTTTCCCAATCTATTCATGTGGAGTTGTCTTCATTCCCAAATGCTGGGTTGTGTCTACGGTCTAGCGAATCTATTCGATGTCTTTTATAGCATCCTGCATTATAACGTTAATGTTGGTTATTAGTGAGTAAAATCAGGCATTAACTGATGATGATAGAGACAATAATGCAACAACTTACTCTTGCAAGGTAGAAACAGGTAAATTGCAACATTATTATTGTTTTATCGTTACTGATTCGAGGATGATGAATCCAGTGACTTCTAGAATAGAATGGTAGGTGTGTACATACTTATAATCATGACAAACTCCAGGAGAAGAGGGGTTGGGGAAAGGCGAAGGTTAGCTGAAAGACGAAAGTTGCCTTTGACCAGGTTTGAACATACGTCAGGACTATAAAGGAGGGTATTATGATGTTATCAGGAATTTGAAAATATGGAATTAATCAGGTAGAATTTATATCTAACACTCTAGATTCAAATATAAGGTATACCAATAGCCGACTCAGCCTCAAATCAAGTCACATCAGCAAATCTAAATAGTATCACACAACCTCAAGACATAATAATTGATTATTAACGACCACTGCAGTATAGGAAAAGGAAGGGAGCTTGTATATAACCAATCACATAGAATTTTACAATGTTATGCATGTTTTCCCCCACGATACAGAAAAGTTAGCTAAACAACTAATTGCTCCCCATAGTCATTACACTTAAATTATTTTCATCTTAACCAAACAAAATCGAAACTCTGTCCCAACTCCCAAATACAGACATTGTGGCTGACGACTAAGAGGAAAACCTTTCATGTTTGTTTTCTATCCTCATATATATATATATATATATATATATATATATATATATATATATATATATATATATATATATATATATATATATATATATATATATATATTTGAGGAGGGTTCTGTTTATTTTAATAGTAAGTTTATCTAGACTTATTCTATTCAACAACTCATATTCTATATCAAATTTTAACTATCTAACAGTTGAAATTAAAATTTTTAATGCATAGATCAAGTTTACAAATTTTAATAAAATTTGAAAACCATTTAATATTTCGTTTCAATAATTAAATTCAACGTATAAAATGCGTTTATGATTATCTATCAATTTAAATCAAGGAAACAAAATATTAAATAGTTTTCAAATTTGCAGACTTGGTATATGCATTAAAAACTTTAAATTCAATGGTTAGATCATTGAAATTTTATGTCGAACATAAATTATTGAATTCTGAAATATATATATATGTTCATTCATTCTGAAGTGGATATCAGGTTTATACCTTTGCAAGTCGGGTGACATATGCAGCAGCTAATGCAGTGGCCAACAGTCCCAGCCCAAGCGTTAGCAGCTGACTATTTCCTCCAAATATATTATTAAGTTCAGATTCATCTTGCTGAAATGAAGCAGCAGTAATTACATGACGCAATCAATGAAGTTACTCTCTATCCATAAATATAAGTAAAATAAAACTATTAATTTGATGAATGGCAAAACACAAGGGCAAAAAAATCACTTCAATGATGTTTAACGCACAAAATTTGTAGGCAAATGACTAGGCATCTACCAATTGATCATTTTGAATTTACAAAAGTAATTGTAAATTCACTTGTTTCTCTCATGAGACTCTGCTGCTCTACGTCTAAAATGGCTGCCCTAACCCAGTAGAAGCTTGGTATTAGGATCCATAGGAGTGTTCACAAGCTTAACGGCCTTTTCCTGTATTTCCAACTACAGAGCCTGTTATTTATACACGTTCAAACACTTCACCCAGTTTGCTGCTTATTCCAATAGCAGTGTATCTATAACAGATCACATCATAATATTGTAATAGCAGTGTCTCCCTTTTCTCTTTTCTGTCTTTTCCCTGTAAGTAATGTTTCTTCTGCAGACTGCAGGGATCCCAATAAAACGCCTTTGTTTAATTGTTGTGTTCTCTACTTTAGTTTCCAGTTGCTATATAAGTTTTTCCAACCACCAGTAATGTATTAAAAATTCTTCATTCTCCTTTTTTCTTCCTCTGTTGTGCCTTACATGCAGTGCCAATCCCCACCTCATCCCCAAAAAATGAAAAGAAGAAAACTCTTCACAAGTCTAGTGCCACTCCCAATTGTCCTCACTGGTCTAGTCCAGCCAGAAAAGCCTAAGCAGAAAGCATCCGACTATCCATATTCAAACCAGCCAAACCATTATTGACCAAATAAATCTTAAAGAAAGAGAGCGAGACAACCTTAAAAGAACTAGAGTATAGTAAGATCATTCACAGAAATGACACCATCATCCTCCACAAAAGAATAATAGCATCATCAGCAAACAAGAGGTGAAAACATACACTCATCCGAACCTACTTTATAGCCTTTGAGGCTGGATTGGATATAGGGAATTTTTTCATTCCCAACTAATCCACTTTGCTTGGAAATTTTATAAAGTATGTTTGGTTATAATCAACATTCCCGAGAATAATATATTTACTTTCAATTATCATGAGAAAATTTAGTTAATTACGATTGGAAGTTTTATTTTATATTCATTTTTATTCTCTTCTAAATCTTTACTTTCATGTCACTTATCTAGGAATGTTAAAATATTCCTTACACGTGCCACTTAAGAGATACACCTCTTGCAATCATGTATGTCATCCAAATAAAGTATCAACTAGCAATCATTAAGGTCAACAACAATGGTTCTTTTGTAAACTAGAGCCCACAAAACTCTGATCTTGAAAAATGTTATTGACAATGATCATTAATCTCCCAAATTAAATGAATATACCAATTACATCCTCCTCATTACCCTAACCTTTTCTGTTTTCCTTTGTTTCAGCCAAAGGTACCTAAAATTGGCTTTGCAGTAAGCTTTCATGATATTGCCAATAAAATTGCAGTAATGTTTTCATTACAAACAATACCTAACGGTACATCAACATGTCTTTAAGCATGGTCCATTCCTTTCTTTATCACCATCTCATACCCCTCCCACAAAACAAACACAGAAAAGGATGAAAATAAGAAAACATAAACATAAAGCTAATGAAAAGCCAAAAGTATTTCCAATAATGATTGAATAACCAAGAGTACAAAAGAAATGGGAGAAAAACCAAATACAAACTCACAATTATTGCTCTTCCTAAAGCACCGGCACTAACATAAGCCCATGTTCCTGGAAGCATCCCCAACCAACTGCAGAACAATAATCAGTTTAAGACAGAAATTCACAAGAACTATCGATATACAAATGCAGTTCAAGATAAACATACTGGGACAGGTCCAAATAGATACACAACAAAGGTAATTTCATTTTAATTGCATTTCATCACAGTACAGCTATAATTTGCTTCAACAAATCAATAACAATTTATAACATACACTCTGACGATCGAAGTTCAAAGCAACGGTATTTCATGAAGCTGTGACTAGTTGGAATTGTTGGAACAAATTTTTAGATAGGTACCTGATCATAAGTTCAATGCTCTCAGTATTTTTATCAGTTCATATAAACCAGACATCAAGTCATTAACAATCATTGAAGCTATAGATATTGCATTTGCATGTCAAATATATAGTCCAGTTATGCTTTTAAGAGGTTACATTATTGTTATAAGAAACAGGGGTGATCAAAATAACCAGTTATAAAAGAAATTAACTAAATACATAATTAACCAGTTTTATAATAACCGGTTATTTAAAAAATGGTTATAAAAATTAACCATTATTAACCACAACTATTTTTTTTTATAACCAGTTTTAGTTTATCATAACCAATTTTAACTTTTAAAAACTGATTATATATCATGGTTATAGCCAAAACCAATTTTAAAATTTTTAAAAAAATTAATGGACATGATAAACATTTTTTCATTTAATTAATATTTATAAGAATTACTTTTCAATATATAAATCATATCAATTGAAAATAATATTAAATAAATATTTTTATATTATTATAGAAAATCATTTTAATTATTGGTATTTTATTTAAAAATATTAAAATTTAATTTAAAAATAAAAAGAAAATTCTCAAATATATTCTTATCAAAGAAAAGTAGCTAAAAACATTCTTGTTGAAGAATAATTTCTTAAAACGCTCCCATTCAAAATAAATATTTTAATCTATACTAATCAAGGATGATACATCTTTTTGGTGTACATTCTATTAATCGTTTTACCCTTAACTTCGAAAACATTATTTTCTCTTTCCATACTTTTTTACTTAATTTTTATTCTCTTATTTTTTACTTCTTCATAATTTTATTTTTCAAACATTTCACACCCTTCAAATAATTACGCAAAACCGCTCACACCCTACTTGTTAATTACTCACATATTTAACATCAATTATTTAATTATTTATTTTATTTTCATATTTTACATAAAATTCAGAAACACAAAGTACTATTTTACGCTAATTTATATAACGAGGGTTGCTAAAATATAATAATTATTGTAAAAGTGTCTTAAATATAAAATTATTCTTTTATTTTTTTAAAAAGTGGTTATATATCTGATTTTAAAAATATAACTGGTTATTGAAAATTTAAAACCAGTAATTCTAAATCATAACTGATTATTAAAAACTGGTTATGATTAAGTTATAATAACTACACATAGATATGGTCATTAAATGGTTATGTTTAGGTTATCAAAACAGTTCAAAGACTCGTCGATCAGTAAAACTACCAAAATGTTCTAAAATATGGATTACTGAAAGAATACCAAAGATAAGATTAGTCCCTTATGCTGAAAAGAAAGAAACAATTAATTCCAATACCGACCAAAGTTTAGCATCTTGACATGAAGAAGCATGACAGTGTATATATATAACAAAGAAGGATATTGGAGGAAGTTGTTAAGAGGGATTTCATACTAAATAATATCTATGAAGCTTTGGTCTTTAACCAAGATGAAAAGCATCGTGTATCCATGTAACCGACCTCACCTAGTAGGATAAACCTTTGTTGTTGTCTATGTTAGTGCAAGGAAAAAAAACTAAGAGTTTACCACAACTACCTAATTTTAGGATAACATTCAAATGATGGTAGAGATCAAACACCAAATCCAATTTTTGGCATTATATATTAGAATATAATAGATAAGCTAAATCAAGCATAAAATGATTTTGCTCTTTGCTATTCTTTTTTTCCCATTTAGCATGGATTACACAAAAACTCGAGACAAGATATAAAGGTTACACAAGTATAATGATTTAATTAAGCACTTATTCAATAAGAACATATCACAGGAGGGCTTATAGCTTATTTTAATAAACTTCATTGTGATTGTTATTGAAATATGGTAAAAAGAGCTTATAGGAAGGTCATAAAGTCACATACATAAGTTTAGCCAAACACCTGCTTAAGTGCTTATATAATAGACAAGCTCAAATAAGCTCTTCCAATGACCCCCAGAGCCCAAAGCTTTTCTTAAATAGAAATTATTCTTCCTAATGTGATATAGTATCGAGGTTGAAATAGACAATGGACATCAGTATAACATTGGTATTGATCAGTAATAAGCACCATACCTTCCCAATACATACGGAATAAACTTAACAGATGTCAATCCATATAAATAATTCCCCAAAGAAAATGGCAGCAGAGGGCTCAAACGAAGCAGGGTCACAACCCTGAAGCCATTTTCTCCAATTGCTTTGTCAATAGCAAGAAACTTCTTATTTCCTTCTACTAGTTTTACAATACGCTCACGAGCAAAATATCTAGCAATCAGAAAAGCAACACTAGCTGCTACCTGCAATGCCTTAAAATATTAGTTTAAAAAATACATAGCAGTAGAATTAGTTAACACAGCAAAAAAACTGTGTACTTCTTAACCCGTTAATAATTTCAAATAGGATATGATGTTAAACAGCCCAATAATTCACTCATAAGTAATTACTTTGAAAAAATACTATACATTAACCTTAAAAATATTTAAAATATTTGTAGATAGTGCAGTCAACTGTTCTGAACTATATATGAATTTTGTGTGTCTTTTAACAAAATTGACTCACTGTTCCACTGATAGAGACTATGATAGTGCCGATAACTGATCCAAACAGAAGTCCAGCTGACATGGTTAATGGAATGGCAGGAATTGCAAGGATCTGGGACAACATTAAATAAACCAAAGTTAGAAATTACACATGTACAGCAGAAATTTGGGAAAATGGAATGCATTGATACCTCCAATCCAGCATAAACGGCAACGAATAATGCATATCCAGCTGGACCATAACCTGGTGTGATGTTGTGGTCAAAAGATAGTAAGGAGAAGATTAGTGATGCGATGGGGAGAGAAGAGAAGGTATTAAAGAATGGAAAAAAGACCTTCAATAAAAACGGAGAGTTGGTTCAAGAAAGAATTGATGGGGTCCCTGTAGATATAGCCAACGGAGGCAAAACCACCGACAATACCGACGAGCAAGACACCGGCCAAAAGGGTGCCCTTGAAGGCGGTGGCGTCCTGGAAGTCGGTGTTGTCGGAGTCCCCTTCCCCTTCGCTCTTGGGGTTGGGGCTAAACAAGCGCTTTAAGCCAGAGTCGGAGGGCGCGGTGTTGATTTTGCCTAGTTGCTTTTTGCTCCCTCTCTCTCTCTGTCTGAGGGAAGAGCATGGGGTGAGGAAGTGAGAGCGTCTGTGGGGTGTGAAGATGAAAGAAGAATGGGGAGAGAAGCGACAGCGGTAGTGGTATGTGTAAGTGTGTGTGTGAGTGTGAGTGTGAAGAGAAGAGGAGAGGCAAGGCAGCGAGAGAGTGCGCATGTTATGAATTCAAATGCTCCACTCCCACTCGAAGTCCAACAATGGAATGAATGAAATGGATGATTCCTGAAACTCACTCTTCTTCTCGCGGGTCACTCCTCTCATTCTTTTATTTTCTTTTTTCTTTTTCTTTTCTGGCTCCCATTTACAACCACACGCCAAACCTTTATATTATCCCTCTACAAATAACACTTAATTTCAATATATCACGTAATTTATTGTAACTTCATTTATACGGTAAATATGTGTACTTTCATACATCTTCTTTCCAGATATATTTAAACAGAATGATTTTTAAGCACTTAAAAACTTTTATTAATAGAAACACTTAAAGTTTCTGCAATTAAAAATAATGTCTTTAAAATTTGAACGGTTATTAAACTGATATAGATACTAATTTAATATTAATAAAATTATTATTATTATTATTATAAAAATAATATTAAATAAATATAATATCATAATTTTATAACACTAAAAATTTAATAAAATATTATTTATAATTTTTTAACATTTAATGTAATATAATATTTAAGTTCTAAAAAAATCTAATATAATATTTAAATCTACATTTTAATAAAATATAACAATATTTATTAATAATAATAACAAATTTATATTTACAAGGATATCAAATTAATATAATATAAATTGTAAAAAAATAAAGATATTAAAAATTATAAATTATATTTATAAGACAAGTATTAAAAATAAGTTATTTAACTTTTTTATGTTTTTAAATATATATTTTTATTAAAATATTTCAAATTAAATTTTAAAAATAATTTTTTTTAATTGAATCAATTTGAACTATTTTTGACTTGTTGTTGCTAACAATTTAAAAAATGAATTGAATTGGTTGAAGACTAGTTCTTGATCTAACCGATCTAACTAACTAATTCGGTTCAATTTTAAAATTATGGTTAAAATTATTTGTTGCGTTCATTTTACCTTCATTCTTCACTTCATTATAAATTATTTTTAACTAATATTTTAACATTAGTATAGGTCAAATATTTATTATATATAACTCAAATTTATAATAAAATTTATAAATAAATATTATATTAAAATATATAAATTATATTTAATTTCCATATAAATAATTATTTTAAATATGTAAACCATATTTTAAAATTATGATAAATAAATTATTTTTAATTATCGATAATTTATTTTAAAATATTAAAAATTTATTTATAAATAATATAATAAATAAAAAATTAAAATATTTCTTAAGAAAAATGTTTTAAAATATTCTTATTAAATAAAAGCCTCTAAAACACTCTCACATAAAAATATTTGTTCATGTTTAATATGTAGAAGTAAATTATTCATAATAGATTAAAATCAATCAAAATTTAATTAACTTATATTTTAGTATTCTATTTTTTTAACATAAACAATAACATACAATGAGCTCTGCTAGGGTTTATAAGGTAAGGAAGAAAAATTGGATCAATGTAGCACAAAGAAGATTAAGACGAAGGACGAATAGGTGGTGCTGGAATCCACCATGGATGAACAAGGGGCTAACTCCCTAGTTGCGAGCAGTTCAAAACGCTCATATGTTGAGAGCGTGTTGGCCACGGATGACGGACTTATCCTCTGATTATAACGTTTTGTTGAAGGAGATGGAAAAGTATGGTGATCTGATTAAGGAGGAAGAGAACCATCTAGTGGATGGAGACTCTGACCCTAATCCTTGTCCAACAATTAATGTTACTCAATAGGAGTTTAAGGAATGGTGTTCCCCATGGAAGAAAGCTTTGATTATCCACGTCTTGGGTAAACGCATTACGTTCAAGGCCTTAGAGAACAAGGTGAATCGAGATTGAATCAAGACGGGGTCATGGGAATGATTGATTTGCCTAATGATTAGTTTTTGATACAATTTTCAGTTGAGGAGGATTATAGACACGCACTTTATAAACGTCCTTGGTTGATAGCGAATCATTATATTCTTGTGCTTTTCACGGTAACAGCGACACAAACTAAAAAGGTAGCAGCTTGGATACGTATTCCTGGGTTACCCATAGAACTCTATAATGATCATTTTCTTTGGCGTGCCTGGAGTAAGTTGGGAACAATGCTCAAGATAGACAAGTTGACGTCTATTCATTCTCGAGGAAAATTTGCACGTATTTGTGTGGAAGTTAATATGAATAGGAAATTAGTTTCCATGATAAATGTTGTGGGACATATTATCAAACTTGAATATGAAGGTCTACATTTAATTTGTTTCAAATGTGGTAGATATGGTCACAAGCAAAAATATTGTGGTGTCTCAATGGAACAACGACTAATTTAGACTAGGGAGAACTCGAAGACTGGTTCGGGGGCTTTGGAAGTGGACAATGGGGCCCAACCTACATCCAATTCAATCGCCCATGTTAAGGCTCCACCTGTTTTGGAATAAAATCCAGGGAAACCAACAAAGCAACTCAAATCACATAGGATCCAGAAAATCTCTACAATTCATGGATGCTAGTAAACAGGCACAAAATATCTTGGAAAAATAAATCCATTCTGATAAATAAGGATAATTCTTTATCTTTAAATATTGCATCGCATATTGTGGAAAATGATAATATTCAACCGCGTCATGATTTGAATATACCATCTAAACAACATAATATTCCTCTCTCTCTAAATCAACCATTGGAAGATAATGCCATGCAATCCATGCAAGATACGACATTGGTCCAACCACCACAAATCATGAAAATTTTGGATAAGTAAATCATGCAAACCACAAAAAGCATGATCAAGATACGTAATCCGTTAGCGGGAAAAAACTGCCAGGCAGCACATGGTGGTGTTGGCTCACTTGAAAGGAAGGATTATTCTAAATCTCGAATATCCATACCTCCAAACGTATTGAAGAACACGCGTCAAGTTGTTGGGTCGTCTATGTTTGCTAAATTAAATGGCTTAAAAGAGATCTTTATGACTCAACAGGAAAATGCTCGAAGAGTATTTGAGGGTTGCGTTCAATAGCTTCTTCAACACAAAATAAGCTATTCATGGAAGGATTCTCCTCCAAGTTCGTGCTACCTGATGAAGAGACCCTGAAACTTGTGGCAGCTCTTATAAATCATTTTGAACCAAGTTCGTTAAACAGTTCGACGATGAAAGATAATCATATAGTAATGGAGACTGACCATCCTTCGGAGATAGGGGTTTCTCATCCCACTCATACCACTAATTCTCAATGAATGTTATGAGTTGGAACTGTCGGGGAGCCGATGCACGTGGCTTTTCTTCATTAGTAAATGATATGATTAAGGAATATCGTGTTGGGTTACTATGTCTCATGAAAACACAAATCAGTGGTGATTAGGCTTTACGTGTTTCACGTAGAATCTCTCTTGATAAGTGTCATATGGTGCAAGCTCAAGGACAAGTTGGAGGCTTGTGGTGTATGTGGGGTTCAAGTAAATGGCATATGAAATTCATGGATCACTCAAATCAGTATGTTCACCTTAAGGTCCTAGAAGGTGATACTCATTGGTTTTGTACCATGGTTTACACTATCCCTCACCCGCAAGGTCGCATACCCCTCTGTAGAAACATTTGTAGGTTGGCATCATCTGCGGAAGTGGCATGGATCTTCATGGGTGATTCTAATGCAGTCTTACACACCCATGAACAAATTGAGAGCATTAGTAATTCATGCTTACGTGGTGATCTTGCATTCCAGAACTATGTTAATCATTGTAGCTCACTTGATATTGGCTACCATGGAGCTCCATTCACTTGGCATCGAGGAAGAGTTTTTGTACGTTTGGATAAGGTTTTGACATCTTTAAATTGGCAGGTTTTGGTTCTTAAGGCGACTCTTACACACCTGAACCCTATGAAATCAGACCATGCTCCACTTCTATTGAAGTTACACTCCAACCACTTCACCGTCACTCTAGACGACCCTTCCGCTTTGAAGCAGCCTGGATTACACATGAGGAGTTTCCTGATCTCTTGAAACGCGAATGGAATATAGATAATAATTGGAATCAATGGCTTAACCACAGAAGTAATCACTACTTGATTGGAACTGTAACAGCCCGATTTTCACAGATTGTACGAAGGCCCAAAGTCTAATAAGGGTGATTTAGTAGCTTAGAACGGGTAGTTCCTAAATTGGAACAGGCCGTTCCAAACTACTAAAATTGCCTACAAATCTTAGTTCAAAACGGGGCGTTCCCAACTGGAACAGGGCATTCCAAATTACCAAAAAGGCTTATAATCCTAGTTGGGAACGGGTAGTTCCAAACATGGTCGTTTTGGGTTAAAATGTAACCCCAGAACGGGCCGTTCTAGTTTTAGAATGGGTCATTTTGGATGTGAAATTTTACACATGACGAAGAGTCTAGAACGGGTCGTTCCGAATTTGAAACGGGTCGTTTCGGCCACTCTTAATGCCTATAAATAGAGCGCTCTAGCACTCCCAAAAAGCACACTTTTCATTTCTAACTTCTTTCAGTTCTGACTTCTTTTCCTTCTACATTCTCTAAAGACTGACTAGATCTTACTTTAGTTTCAGCTACTGCTTATCGAGGTACGGGGAAAAGGGGAGATTTATATGTAGAGTCACATGAGGGAATGGGTGGAGAAGAGTTCTTGTAGAGTTTTTAATAATTTAATAATTGTTTCTGTTTGGAGAATTATTGGTATTATGAGATTCGGTATGTGTTTAGGATTATGAATATATAATTAATTTGTAAAAATGATGATCTAGGAGGGAGAACGAAATTTTAGAAAAATGCCTGTGAGTTAGGTTTTGGAAAAAAAATGGGGGTTTTACTATTTAATTTAATATTCTATTAAATTGGTGAATCAATTGGGTTTTATATTAATTTATAAATGTTATTGTTATATGATAACAATTGATGATCTAGATGTGAATTCATGGTGAATTGCTTAAGGGGTATGTGAACCACTATTTTGTTGGACTTATCTGTTGTGTGTATGTGATATGAAATTGAATTATGAGATGAGATGTATTGAATGTGAATATGATTGTAGTTCCTCACACTAATGACCAGGGATGGCACGACCCTTAGGTAAGTGATGCTACAAGGACGGTGTGACCTTAGCATAGCGTGGGATGAGTGAGGCAATTAACACGTATCACATATGTCAGATGTGGCGTGGCCTTGGCATAGGGTTAATTGTAAGATTGGTGTGGATTATGAATGTGATTGTGGTTCCTCACACTAATGACCAGGGATGGCACGACCCTTGGATAAGTGATGCTACAAGGACGGCGTGACCTTGGCATAGTGTGGGATGAGTGAGGCAATTAACTCGTATCACTTATGTCAGTTGTGGCATGGCCTTGGCATACTGTTAATCATAAGATTTGTGTGGATTATGAATGTGAAAATGATAGTGTTAATTGCAATATTTGTGATGGATTGGTGTGATTGCGAATTATGACATGAAGATGATGCATGATTGATAGAGTTATGATATATAGAAATGCTTGTGAATATTTTATCACCGTACAATTTGTGGATGTTTTAAGTGAGGAAGATCCGACTATGAGTGGCATCTAGAATGCCAACATTTGAATTATGGGTATGCTCTGATATTGTGACATCGGGGCAGAGGATTTATAGGACATGGATTTTATTTGTATATGGAGTTGTACTTATTATTTTGAAAATATTTTGTAACCTCATGTTTTATTTTCCAAGTTTCATTTTCAAAATATTTTGGATATTGAAGAATGTTTCTAAAGGTTTTTATGTGAACCCTTTTACCGATGTTGAAAAATTTATTTCCTTAGTTTATTTACATTATTACAATATATGTGTTGGGGTAGTAAGGGTGTCACAAGAACAAGTTCACATTTGGCAATGTATTATACACAAAACGTGGACTTCTCTGATGCTTAAATGGAATCACGTGCAAGCTGCTTCAAGGTCCAAATCCTTTCCTTGAATGGCTTCAACATAA
The DNA here is from genome assembly GCF_000230855.2 of Cajanus cajan. Classification (NCBI taxonomy): domain Eukaryota; kingdom Viridiplantae; phylum Streptophyta; class Magnoliopsida; order Fabales; family Fabaceae; genus Cajanus; species Cajanus cajan. The sequence continues at coordinate 57,798,653 of NC_138524.1, read as the reverse complement.
TTTGTAATCTGAGCTTGACCAAATATTGGCGCGAGAAGAGATAATATGATTTCAAAAGTCAAGATGTAAATGGCTACAAATTGGTGATCGAAACACAAGGTATTTTCATGGAACAACTATCATTTATTGATGAAGGAATAAGGTGGAGAAGTTGATGAATGATAATAATGAGTGGGTGACACAACGAAGTGAGTTAGAAAAGATGGTAACGGATTTTTACAAGACATTATTCTCATATACAGGGACTTCAACTATAGTATGCTTATTAAATGCATTCCCTCAACTTGATGAGGAGGAATTAGAGGCTATTAAGAGTCAAATTAGTAATGAAGAAATTTATTCAGCAATTAGAAGTATGGGAGGTTTTAAGGCCCTTGGAACTGAAGGGCTACAAGCAGATTTCTATCAATCTCAATGGAAAACTATAGGCCCTACTGTGTGCCAACTCATTCATGAGATTGAACCGGAACCAACTAAGGTTGTTGACATTAATGAAACCATGATTGTGTTGATCTCAAAAGTAGAGAATGTCACCCATCTAAAACAAATGCGTCCTATTGGGCTATGCAACGTTTCTTACAAGATTTTAACCAAAGTATTGGCCCACCAACTCAGTAATGTGATGGAATAGTTGGTGCATCCCAATCAATGCAGTTTTATTCCACACAAACATAGTAAGGATAACATTATCATTTTCCAGGAAGTTATTCATTCTATGAGAAGCAAGACAAGTAACAAAGAATGGATGGTTATCAATATTAACCTTGAGAAATCCTATGACAGGTTGAGGTGGAGCTTTGTGAAGGATACACTTATAGATATTGGTCTTCCCCTTAATCTTGTATACCTAATTTCAGCTTGTATTTTCTCTCCTAGACTCCGCATGCTTTGGAATGACGAGGTTCTAGAGGAATTCCTACCATCACGTGGAGTTCGTCAAGGCGACCCTATTCCTCCATATTTGTTTGTTCTTTGTATCTTTCATCTTATTAAACTGGCTGTTGATTCTAGAGGTTGGAAAGCAATTAAAGCTTCTAGAGATGGCCCTTCCCTCCTCACCTTGCCTTTGCGGATGATCTTGGGTTATTTGCAGAAGCATCAATAGATCAATTTGAAGTAATACAATCATGTCTAGACCTTTTCTACATTAGTTTGGGTCAAAAAAGTTAGTGTGGAGAAAACAAAAATCTTCTTCTCTAAAAACGTAGCTTATACAGTGTGGGGAGGAGATTAGTAATGCTTTTGGATTTAGTCGCACTAATGATTTAGGAAGATATTTGGGTATTCCTTCTCACCATACTCAAGTTCGTCGTAGAGATTATCAAGTTGTTATTGATCGGGTGACCACGAGACTCAGCAGATGAAAAGCTTCTGGTCTTTCTTTTGCAGGCTGTCTCACTTTGTGCAAGTCTGTTCTTGCTGCCATTCCTGCTTACACAATACAATTAGTTCATACTCCTCACAACGTCTGTGATGAAGTGGATAGATTATGTTGGACCTTCTTATAGGGGGAATATTCTAATCAACAGAAGATCCATGCTATTGGGTGGGATAAAATTTGTCTTCCTAAAAACTATGATGGTCTAGGGTTGCGGTCCATGAAAAATATCAATAATTCATTTATGATAAAAAAATGGATGGAGTTTGATAACTGAACCTAATAAACTATGGGTTTAAGTAGTGAGATTCGTATAAATGCTTAAATGGATTAATCCCTCAAGTTTAGAGGAAGACGTCCATGTCTAATTTATGGCAAGGAATATGTGCAAACTAGCAACATGTCACTCCAAATATTTGATGACAGGTAAAGGACAGAAGGACAATGAGATTTTGGTATGATTCTTGGTTGCCTAATGGATCTCATATTATTAGGCAAGCTAATTCCTTTATTACACCCATGGAGCTGTTTAGATGTGTTGGTAACAATGTCTACAAGCATGGCTTTTAGGACATTGAATGTATCCAAGATTGGATTCCTCATGAAATTTTTTAGAGTATTATACATCAGCCTCCTCTTATAAGGAGTGCATGAGTAGATGTAATTTGTTGGGCCCGACTTTGGATGTTGTTTTTTCAATAAAGTTAGCCTATGAAGTTGTGTCCCCAATCAACATGCCTACTCGACCATCAATTTTTTGAGCTATCTGGAAGTGGCAAGGCCTAGAACGGATCAAGAGCTTTCTCTAGCGTGTTGCACATGAAGGACTTCTCACGAATGAAATCAGGGCTACTTATGGATTAACTACCACGTCAATTTGTCCTTTATGCATGCAAGGTGTGGAGACCACTCTCCACGTATTATAGGATTGCAGTCTTTCTCGTGAAGTTTGGAAGAGGATTCCTAGAAGGGATTTAATTATGCAACCTACTGGAGGTAATGTACAATTCTGGATGTTGCACCATCTCGCAAGGTGAAGTGTGTGGCCTTCTATATTTGCTGTGGCATTGGATTCTATTTGGCATAGAAGGAATTCTTTTGTCTTTCAACACTTGTCCATCAATGCTAATCAATTGGCGTATGAAATTGAGTCTTGGATGACTTCACTCCTTTTTATCCATTCTTCTTTTGGCTTAGAAGATAAACCAACATACAACCCTCTTTCTAGTTCTCGAATTTGTCCTCCTAGGGGTTTTATTAAAGTTAATTATGACGGTGCAGTATCCAATGGTAGAGAGATTTCATGGGGAGGAGTGATCCGAAACTCTGAAGGTGCATTCATTGTTGCTTTTACTAGAAGAATGGGTAGCTTCTTAGTTTTCCAATCAGAATTGTGGGCTATTTTGCAAGGGCTTCAGCTTATTGTGGATCATCAACTAGGCATGCAAGTTATACTTGAATCAAACTCTTTGGAAGCAATTAATCTATTGAAAGACGGGTGTGCTAGGAATCATCCTTGTGCTGATATAATTAAGAAGATTTGCTAGTTATCCAATGTTTTTTCGAGTTTTTCAATTTCATATAATTTTAGAGAAGCCAATTTAGTGGTTGATTTGCTAGTCAATCATAAAGTTGTGTTAGGGGAGAATTTTATTATTTATGACTCCCCCCCCCCAATTTTCACCTTTCCTTATTAGTCGCTAATCTAGCGGGGGTAGTTTAAATTTTATTTTATTTTTGGGCTTTTAAAACCTTTATTTCACCAAAAAAAAGTATTGTATTTTTTTAATGTATATTTTCATCGAGAAGACACCTACGAGCTATTAGAACCCTCAACATGATCGAGCCAAAAAGATTGCCCAATTTGTTCTCAATAACATTCACTGAAAGAAACCTCCAAGGGTTAAATCTAGAACAAGATAACTCAATGGTAATCAATGTGGAGATTGACAACTGCATGTTTCAGAAGACCCTTATTGGTTGAGGTAGTTCAATGGATATTTTGATAAAGATCCAACTAGCCAAGCACTAGTACAAAAGAGGTGTACTACGTCGGATATTTTAGGCCTTTTACGTCAGAAAACGTACCGACGTAGAAGCGGGAGACGTAAATTTTACATCGAACCTGCAAACCCGACGTAAATTTCCGTCGGACATTACGAAATCCGACGTAAAAAAGTAGTAAAAAAACAAAAAAAAACATAAGAATGTAGGCAGAACGGCCCGTTCTGTAATCAGAATGGCCCGTTCTGCTTGCAGAACAGGCCGTTCTGCTTGCAGAACAAGCCATTCTGCTTCGTAGAACAACAAAAAAAATGCCCACTACCTATACAAATAGAACAACCAAAAAATCGAATAAAACAGATAGCCAGAGTAGCAATGCTAAGTAGAAAAGTGCTAACGAAACCTTGTTTCATACCTGAGGAGCAGCAACAATGTGCAAATGAGTAACAAAGAGTTCATCCCTCTGCAAAAAACAAAAAAACGATTCAGTAACAAAGGAAAGGGAGAGGGTTTACAGAGAAAAAAATAAAAAGTGATGAAAAGTGAATGCGCGCGGTGTGCCTCGCGCTCTCTTATTCAAATTTGCGTCTTTTTTACGTCGGACCTGGTAAGGTCCGACGTAAAATGTCAAATCTACGTCGGACAAACATACCTCCGACGTAGATTGGACTTTTTACGTCAGACCCTACCAGGTGTGACGTAAAAAAGTTCGCAAAAATTACAAAAATGCCACCGCATTTTTTTTACGTCGGATTTTCGTATTTTCGACGTAAAAGGGGTGACGTAATATGCTTATTTTCTACTAGTGAAGGTAAAGATCCTTTGTGTGATATTGGAGGTCCCATGACAAGGTCCAAGATGAAGATGATGAAGCAAGCTTTACAAGAACTAATTATGAAGATCAAGACAAGTTTAAATTTAGAGACTATATCAAAATGGATCACTTTCCTACAAGTTGATGAAGACTTAGGCCAAAACTGAATACAAACATGACAAGCCCAAACTCATATATTAATAAGAAGCATTATTGGGTTGAAGCTTAAATAGTTTTGGGTTGTATAATTATTTAAGTCCATTTTCTTATTTTTATTGTAATTTTTGTGTTTTATTTTAATTAGATAAGTTCATATGGCTTTTCATATTGCTTAGGCCAATTTTGAGTATTGTTAGACTTCCTAGCGGAAAATAAATGTTTGTGGGAATTAGTGGAATTTCATTTCCTAGTGGAGTTTAATGGAAAGTTAATACATGTAAGTAATTTGTTGTTTATATTAGTCTATAAATAGAAGCATCTTGTAAGCATCCAAATCAAGTTCCTTTTTGTTTCCTTACCTATTTTCAAGACAGTCCTGCATTATAAAAATCGTATTATTTGGCATCAGAGCTTTGAATCTTGAATTCAGGTGTATCTATCCTTTATCTATTTATCTTCTCTAATCTAAAAAAAATTGTTTCTTTTGTTCTTTTTCCTTTGTTCTATTTCATTGTTTGATCATCATCGTTGTTATCCCTTGTACTTCTTCTCTCTTGGTACCATTCAACAAAAAAAACCAAAATTAAAAAAAATAAAGAAAGTCTTGAAAAAAAAATTAAAAAACAAAGTTGAAAAAAAAAAGAAAAACAAACTTGTTGGTTCTATTCAATATTTTTGCTTCAAATTACATTTTGCACATTAAGAAAAACAAAAAAATGACTTGTCCTCTTGTTAAATTCTAAATACTTTCATTGTCTTATTGCCTAAAAAAATTGAAAGAAAGAAAATAGTTCCTTGTCATTTCTATTTCACCAATTTCCTTGTTCTTGTTCTTTAAAGCTATCATCTCAGTCATTTTCTACTACTTCTTGTTGTGTAAAATCATCCTCAAAAGCTCATAAAGAGAAACTAAGTGGTTAAAGGAAAGAGTGGTGAGGCCATCAAAAGGGAAAAAATCAAATTGAGTGAAACATGAAAGCCTAAAACACATTTGAGTGTAAACACGTAAAAGAGTGTTTGGGTGAGGATTTTTTTTCTTTAACTAAATTTGTGTAGCAATTTTAATCATGAGTGGAAGAGAAAATGATGTTGATTTCAAGTTGTTGGTGAAGGCTATTCAAGAGCAATTCAATGCTCTAAATGCAAGATTGGATTTTACAATCTAATTCCAGATCTAGGACTCCTCCTAAACAACATGGTGATGAGGAAGAAGAGTATTCAAATGGTAGACATGGTGAAAGAAGAAGAAGATTTAAATCGAGAAGTGACAATCATTTACGTAATATCAAGATGAAAATTCCAACATTTCAAGGAAAGAATGATCTTGAATTGTACTTGGAGTGGGAGAGAAAGGTTGAGCATGTGTTTGATTGTCATAATTACTTATAAGGGAAAAAGGTAAAATTAGCAGTTTTTGAATTTACTAATTATGCTAGAATTTGGTGGGATCGGTTTATGATTAACAGACATAAAAATGGAGAGAGGCCTATTCGTACATGAGAAGGGATGAATGATGTCATGAGACAGAGATTTGTACCAAGTCATAGCATAGGGACTTGCACATAAAATTGCAAAGTTTAACTCAAGGATAACCTATGAGTGTGGAGGACTACTACAAATAGATGAAGATAGCCATGATTAGAGATAATGTTGAGGAAGACCGTGAGGCAACTATGGTGAGGTTCATTAGAGGCTTAAAGAAGGAGATAACTGGTGCGGTGGAGTGACAACATTATGTGGAGATGGACGATTTGTTGCAAGGAAATTCATGTAGAACAACAAATGAAGTCGAAAGGCCTTTCCAAAGTTGCTTCATCTTTTAACTCTCCATGGAGATAAAAATAGAAGAATAACAAAGCCATTGCAAATCCTGATTTGAAGGCCAAGAATTCATTGACTCCTTCTAAAGGTAAAATTGAAACTAACATCTTCTAGATCACATGACATCAAATGTTTCAGGTGCCAAGGAATTGGACATATTGCCTCTCAATGTCCAAACAAAAGAGCAATGGTTATAATGGATAATGAAGATGTGGAGAGTGTGAGCTCAAATGATGATGATATGGCACCATTAGATGATTATAGTGATGTTGAAGTTGTTGAATATGGAGAAGGAAAGGTACTTGTTACTAGACGTGATCTTAGCACACAAGCTAAGGAAGATGGAGATCTTAAGCAACGTGAGCAAATTTTTCACACTAGGTGTCATATAAAGTAGAAGGTATGCAACATGATTATTGATCGTGGAAGTTCTTCTAATGTTGCTAGTAACTAACAGGTTGAGAAATTGAGACTGCCAACTAAAAAACATCCTAATCCATATAGACATCAGTGGTTGAATGATTGTGGAGATATAAGGGTGACTAAACAAGTTTTGGTTTCATTCTCCATTGGAAAATACAAAGACCAGGTTCTTTATGACGTTGCACCTATGCATGTTGGTCATCTACTTCTTGGATGTCCTTGGCAATTTGATAGGAAAGTCACTCATGATGGGTACAAAAATAGGCATACCATTGCCATGAATGATTGCACCATTTTGTTAACACCTCTGAAGCCAATTAAAGCATATGATGATCAAATTACAATTGTAAGAGAGTGTAAACAAAGACAAAAAATTGACCAATTAAGAAAAAAAAAACAAGATGAGTGAAAATCAACAAAAGAAAGAAAAACTCATGAGTGTAGTGAAGAAAAAATAAGAAAGTTAGTGCATTTACATAGAAAAGATAAATTTTTCGCAACCCAAAAATTTCTGATCTTGCGACCTATGGTTTAGACATCCTTTTGAAAATCTTATCAATTAAGGAATGCCTGGAGACTAAACTAATCCCTAATTAATGGTTTTGAAAATAGGTTCATAGAGTCGCCACCAATGCTTTACTCAAAGCATTGGAAAAAGAAAAGGTTTTTAAAAGTCGAATTATGACCTTGATAACCAGAATTGGATCCGGGGGTCGATTACGTGTAGGGAAGGTATAAAGCACCCCTACAACGCCTTTAATCGATACCCTATAATGAAGCTAGCATAAGAGATAATAATTTAAATATTAAGTCTCATTTATTGATGATTATTTATATACATGAAATTTGAATTATGCAAATTAACCTAGAATATCTACATGGTTATTTCTTTTATTATAACGATATTTAAAATAAAAGAGGTGGTAGATAGAGAAAGAGATTGTGGATAATACCTCGTGGAAAACTTTATTGAAGTTCTTCAAATGTGGGATTTTTAGGTGCTTTGTAGCAACCTTTCAAACTACACAAACACCTCACGGATCTCAGGAAATACAAAAAAAGAGAAAGAGAAATTTCAAGCTATAAGGAGTTTTGGATGAATTTTCTGGCCTTGAGAATAGTGTCTAAGTTTGCTATTTATAGACGTCAGAAGTGGCTAGAACGGCCCGTTCCATATTTGGAACGGCCCATTCTAGACCCCTTCGTTATGCGTTACTTTCGTATCTAGAACGGCTCATTCTTAAACCAGAATAGCTTGTTCCAGAGTTGAGTTTAACACATAACTGCCTGTGCTGGAACAACCCATTTGAGACTAGGGTTTTAGACATTTTTTAGTAGTTTGGAATGACTCGTTCCAGTTTAAGAACAACATGTTTCACGTTGGGAACAGGCCATTCCAGCTTGAGAACAACCCATTCCAGTTTGGGAATGAGTCGTTCAGGATTAGAAACGGCCCATTCTGGGCTACTAAATCAGTCTTTTGTTGGGCTTTAGGCCTTTTGATGTCATGTCCTGTTGTTTTCATACTTGGGAGCTCCTTTTTTTTATAATGGAATTCAATTTCCTTATTTGTATGCCTCGGACAAAATTAGGTGTCTACAGATGCCCCTCTTTACTTGTCCTTTGGAATAGCTATGTTGCTTTTCCAAAGGCAAATAAAGATGTAGACATTTTGCCTGGGTCTTATCCTCGTCTCTTTATGCTAGCGCTTCTACGTTGCTTCCTTTGGATAGGTGGATTTGCTTATATCCTTGCCCTTTAGAGCAGTTGAGTATTGGTTGCATACTCTATTGGGTAACAAGGCTGACAAACTGTACACCTGATCTTCAGTTTTTGACTAGATGTTCCATGTCGTTTTCTCTAATTGCTTCTTTTGTGATAGTGAGGTGGAGATCTGGGTCTTCGCCTTTCTTTTGATAATAGATACCTTCACGTTGTTCCCTTCGGGTAGACGGTGCTTACCTGTATCCTTACCCCTTGGAGCAACTAAGTGTTGGGTTGTATGCTCTGATGGGTGTCAAGGATGGTAAACCGAAATATCTAGGCTTCAAGATCCATGTGAATGTTCCATGTCGCTTCTTTTGTTGCTATATCCGAATCTTCCCTTTCACTTCAACAGTGTAGATGCCCCCACATCATTTCCTTCGGGTAGATGGTGTTTACCTATATCCTTGCCCCTTAGAGCAACTAAGTGTTGGGTTGTATGCTCCGTCGGGTGATAAGGATGGTAAACTTGTACCATTTAAGCTTCTGGCTTTGATGTCGATGCATACTATCGCTTCTGCTTGCTTCATAGTAGTGTGTTCCTTTATTTGTAGCTTGTTGAAGAGGGAGTATATTCTGAGCTAAGCCTCTCTAGGCTAGACTGACATTTAGGGCTTTAGCCGGCCCAATAGTAATTTTGTTCAGTACTGTCTCTCCAGACCTTTACCTCACGGCTTTGTCGTATACTGGATTGGGAGGTGAATACCGTCTCTCCAGACCTTTCCCTTACGGCTTTGTCGTATACCAGATTGGGAGGTGAGTACTGTCTTTCCATACCTTTCCCTCATGGCTCTATCGTATACCGTATTGGGATGTGAGTACCATCTCTCTAGACCTTTCCCTCACGGCTTTGTCGTATACCAGATTGGGATGTGAGTATCGTCTCTCTAAACCTTTCCCTCACGGCTTTGTCATATACCGGATTGGGATGTGAGTACCGTCTCTCCAGACCTTTCCTTACGGCTCTGTCGTATACCGGATTGGGAGGTGAGTACCGTCTCTCCAGACCTTTCCCTCACGATTTTGTCGTATACCGGACTGGGAGGTGTTTTGTGATGCCTCTAGTTTGGGCGGCTATTGTCTTTTTTTCAGATGCTATCAATTGGAATTTGTGTTTCCCTTTTTTGGCTTTTCTTGTTGGGATGCAAAAATGTTGAATGCTTGTTTATGCAGGATTTATTTATTTATTTTTGAATAATCCCCTTTGGATAAAGAAAGCTTTCTAAGTGTGTGAAATGCTTTTAGATGTGTGCAATACATGTTTTAATGCATGCTTTGATTTTAGTTTTTTAGAAGGTGGCTCTCCTTTTCTCCTTCTCACAAATAGACTGCTTCGATTGATGCACAACTTTAGTTGTATTGGCCATTTAATGTATTGAATCGTCTTGGGGCTCTTTTTTTTCTTTTTCTTTAGAAACCCTAACTTTTGCCTAGGATGTCTCCTAGCGGGTATTTTTTCTTTTTGCCCTAATTTTTGCCTAGGATGCCCTTTACGGGTTTTCATCCCAGCAGGTCATTTTCATTTTTTGTTTCTCTTTTTTTGTACTTGTTTAAATTTTGACAGCCATCAACAATATACATCATTAGGATGGGACAAGACGAAAAGGAAAGAAAAGGATGATTTAGAATGAATAGGTGGTTGAGGTAGGTCAGTGTTTAAGTTTTTAAACAAATATTTCCTTAGATAATTATTATAATCATTCTCCTAATTATCTTGGACTACATGTCTGAGTCTCGAGCATAGTCTTCGTAGAATTTGGCCCCTTGTAGAAGTGTTCAAGCCGCCTTTTGGCTTTTGACTATGAGAATCATCGCTTGCTTTTTTTTATCCTTTTTAGATCCATAATTTTTTCCTAGGATCTCTTTCTTCTTTTTTTTTTTGCCTAGGACGTCTTTTGTGAGTTTTCATCCTAGCAGTATTTTGCAAGTGATGTTTCTTCAGGCATAACACTTCTTTGCTTTGACAAAACTTCTTGCCATCCACGTTTGGGAGGACCAATGCCTTTGATGATTAACATTGCCCCCATCCCGTATACCAAGGAGAAAGATGTTGCCCCGGCCTATGGGTGTTGCAAAATCTTTCATGGATTGAGATTTGTGCTTCCTTTGTCAACCAAATTGAGTTGAAGATTTTGTAAGACTCCTCTTGTGCAATGAGAATCTTATGGTTTTGCATGTGATCACTTTCTTATCTATATATATTTTGAGGGAGTGATCTCCTTATCTACCTTAGACTCAGATAATGCATCGTAGATGTTCGAAACTTTGATTAATTTTATTATCTTCAGTCATGTCTATTTGTTTTGTTTTTTTGTTTTTTTTTTTTGGTTTCTATGATTGGTTTTAGATTTTAGTGATAGAAGGGAGAAAGGAATGAAATGGAGATTTATAGAAATGATATATCTTATTGACGAATGTAAAAACTTGTACAACCCTTATTTGATATGAACTCGTGACTGTGGATGAAAGTCATGAGTTGATCATGAATTTAAAACAATTTTTTTCTTTTTTTTTTGAAAAAGAGAGCCACCTAACAACTTTTTAACAGGTCGTTCCAAGATGGTTACTCATCCAGCTCATTCTTTGATGTGTGGTACATTGGCCTCAAACTTGAGCTGCCCTGCATCGATAAGCTCTTATACATGAGATTTCAAAGCCTTGCAGTTTTCTATGGAGTGCCCTGCTGCCCGGGCGTAATAATCGCAAGTTTCCTCAGGCTATACCATAGTGGATAAGGCGGTTGCTGCTTTCTTTGCGATGGGGTTCTCATAGCTTTTATCTTTTGAGCTCTTGTGAGTACGGAGTATTGAAAAGCCACCTTCAAGGGGTCATGATAATTTCCAACTATGCTATTTAAATGATAATGCATGAAGGAAGTTTTCTAATAAAGATTCGATAACTCATCCTTGGTGAGGGGTCAGTCATCGTTGTTCCTCTTCATAATATTTTATGATGTGACAGAGGCCACACTGATTTCTCATCTTTGATAGAAATTCCCTTTGTGATCCTAAATATATGATATGCATGTTCTCTATTTTTTCTCTTTTTTATTGTATTTTCCTTACTCTTTTTCTTTTAAAAATGCATGAAAGGATGCATGCTTCTCACAGATCTTATTTTCACACTAGGTATTCCCTCATGATAATGCATTTTATTTTTGTGTTTTTCTTTACCCTAGGGGAATTATAAAAATAAATAAACAGTTTAAATAAACAAAATGCAACAAACATATGCTCAAACAAACGAGTCCACGAGCGACATAAATCCATGGTCTGGAGTCTTTGTTAACAATAGTGCGTTATATAGAACAGTTCTAAACTCACTGGTCTTTAAGGCTCCTAAGGTGCCCCCATTATAGGGACCCAGTACCTCTGTCGCCGTCACCTGGCAAACTCTAAGGTCTGTCGCAGTACTTGTGACCTATGGTTTAGACATCCTTTTGAAAATCTCACAACTAAGGAATGCATGGAGACTAGACTAATCCCTAATTAATGGTTTTGAAAATAGGTTCATGGAGTCGTTACCAATGTTTTACTCAAAACATTGGAAAAAGAAAAGGTTTTTAAAAGTCTAATAATGGTCTTGATAATCATAATTGGGTTCGAGGGTCGATTACGTGTAGGAAAGTTATAAAGCACCCCTACAAAGCCCTTAACCGGTATCCTATGATGAAGCTAGCATAAGAGATAATAATTTAAATATTAATTCCCCTTTATTGATGATTATTTATATACATGAAATTTGAATTACGTAAATTAACCTAGAATGTTTACATGGTTATTTCTTTTATTATAACGATATTTAAAATAAAAGAGGTGGAAGATAGAGAAAGAGATTGGTGGATAATAACTCGTGGCAAACTTTATTAAAGTTCTTCAAATGTGGGATTTTTAGGTTCTTTGTGGCAACCTGATCGAGGACCATCCTTGGAGCTTCATGTGGGACCCATTACTAGGTCCATGGCTAGGAGATTGGAAGAGGATAGGGGAGCTAACACCCCTAGAGGCATGTTTCTTATAGCTATTAATCATTCTCCTAAGCCTTGTCAGCATTGAATTTAATTTTCCTATTTTACCCTTGTCTTTAATTTCCTATTTTACCGTTGTCTTTTGGGTACCTTAGACATATGAATTATTTTTCTTTTATTTCCTATTTTACCCTTGTATTTTGGGGTGTTTTAGTGATAGGATTTATTTTTACTTGTATTTCCCATTTTACCCTTGTATTATGGGGTGCCTTAGATCATAGGATTTTATTTTTGGACTAGGGTATTTTATTAAGGTGAGAAAACAGGCCTAGACGTATTTTTTTGTAGTCTTGGAATTATTTTTTTCACTTGGTAAGCTTTAGGCCCAAGTGGAGGGCACCTAGGTTACGTGGTCTTATCATGCACCTAGATGTAGCTTAACCAAACCCAAAGATTTCATCCTTGGCCACCAAGTAGCACCTAGGGTTAATTTAGTTTTCATTTGAAGTACATTTGGCTTGCATTTTCCAGTCATGCACTCTCAATTGCAACCCTAAATTCAACCTCCCTTCTATAAATACCCTAGGCTAGCATCCTTGTAAATACTTTCGAATATATGAATTTGAGTGAGCATTTTTGCCTCAAATCCTCTCCTTAGTCACCTAGGTCTACACGACCTAACCCTCTCTTCTCCTCCTTGAGTGAGTTTAGGGTTTATTTGAGTGGCCTTCACCATTGCCTAGTGAAGTGAGCTAACTTTGAACCTTCCAAGCACCATTCTCCTTCAATTTTTCCCTATTCGCCCACATTTCACCCCTCACGTCCATACCTCCACCCTTGAAGGAAAGTCCATTACTTAAGGCCATCATCTTAGCCATGGCAAGGAGAACCTCCTTACCTTGGACATCTTTGTCTCTCTCATGGTGGAAGGAGTCCATCATTTGGTATCATGAGCTTTGGTTGTCTTCAAGGGTAACTAGTCTCCTTTTCATTTCTTTGAGTCTTTATATCTTTTGGGTCATAGCTTGTGTCCTCTTTTATGTCTTGTGTCATCCATGAAATCCTTGCTATAAGTGTCTTCTTATATTGTTCTATGGTTCACTACTTGTTCATGAGCCTTCTTTGGTGCTTTAGGGTTTTTCTTAAGTCTTAGGTTCTTGTATGCAATTTTTGTTTCTTGTTCTTGAGTTCTGGAAAAATATATCAAGAACATGAAGAAATCTCTTGCATCTCTTTTTGATCCTTTTACCTTTTAAGTTTTATCAAAAGTTGTGTTTCTCTCACCCACCTCAAAAAAGACAAAAATATACATGTATGATGCACCCATTTGATGTATGAGAAAATGAAAAATATGTGATGTATGTGTTTTCCATGAGCTGGCCGAAAATTCCCTGCACCATTTAGAGGTCATTCATGCATGTTGATTAGTCCTTGGCATGTTCCAAATTTGTGTTGAAATCTGTGTGATTTGCTTCTTACACGTACATGATTGGCCACCTTTTTCATGATCATCATTGCATGATTATTCCTTTGTCCTTTGTACACATGTGTGAGTGATAAAATCTTGTGTGTGAGTGTTGCAATATTTGACAAAAATTTGCACAAAAAGAAAAATAGTACAAGACACACTCCACTCACAATATGCCTCATCACCCACTCATGTGTTGCCACTTGTCTCTCTATTTTTGACTCCTTATATGTACTACAATTTTAATCACCCACAAGTGTAAAACCCAATAAACATTTTTAAAAGAAAATAGAAACAAAATCTGGACAGAAAAATTAAAAACAAAAAAATCGTGACCAAAAAGACAAAAGAAAAGAAAAGGAAAACAAAAGGACTTGTTGCTAGACTTGTGGACATTTGACCTAATTACCCTTGCACATTGGAGTTGGACTTGGAATGAATTTTGGACCCTATTTGAGACTCAAAAACCATGGTTGGACCTTACAAAAAAAGGACTTAAAATTTACAAGTGTAAAACCATTAAGTTTTAACTCCATTCTAGTATCATTATAGGACTTTCCCTTTGAGTGCTAGCCTTTTTAATGTGTCTTAATTTTTGCTTGTCTTCTTTGGAACTCTTATGTTTGTCTCATTAATATCTCATTGAGTTTAGCTATTTTAATTGAGAATTTTCAATTTTATTTCCTTTGGCCTTCTTCTTGTTCTTGGTTAGTATGTTATCTTTGGGTGTAGATGAAGTACTACCTCCAAAAGCCCCTAGCAAATTTCTTTAGGGCACTGAGTAGAGATTAATCCGTGGAGATCCCAAGTGCTTTGGAGAGGGATACCATATCTCAAAGAGTGCAAACACCAAAGGAGAGGACTAGTCTAGTTTTTTCTTTGTGAAAGGGAGCCAAATTAGAGGAGTTGAAGACTTAACCTTATTTTTGTTTATTTTCTTGTTCAACTTCTTTTAGGCCACTTGTATTTGGGCCTTTGTTTCTTGAATTTTGGTTTGTAATTGGCCTCTTTAAACATAGTAGTTCTAGGTTAACTCGAGTATGTTGAGTCAGACGAAGCAATCCCTAGCAGGGTTTTGAGTGAGAAAAATATAATACATGTTGTTATTACTAACAAGTGTGTTAGCGTTTTAGAAAAACATAAGTATAGGCAAAATAAAGAACAAAGCATGTGCAACTTCCCACACCAGAACCAAGACAAAGGGTAAAGAACTATAAGGCATCATATGAAAACATCAAACGAAACCAAGCCCAGCAGAAGAACACCTGTCATGCACACCAAGACGAAAGCTGGTTAAGCAAACGATTGAAGCTCAAGCCATGCAATAAGAATTTGTTCCAATACCAAAGAATAAAACAATCACTAGTACGAAATGGATGTATCGAAGCAAATTGGATGGGTCAGGAAATGTCACAAGGGATAAAGCAAGTGGTTCAGATAAAGTTCGAACAAATAGACGAAGATCAACCAAAGCACCAGACGATGAGAAGAAACATTCCAATATGAAATTAAAGATCTTCCATCGTTACAAAGATCATACTAAAACAAATGATAGATGGAATACGACGTGTGCATCATCAAATAATAAATTCAGAATCAGAAGAAGAAGAGTGAAGACAAAGCAAAGCTTCAAGCATCAGTCGAATATGAGTAAAGAGAAAGCACAGCACAGAAGTCAAGATAAGCAAAGCAAGTATAAGGATGAAGTCTAATCCAAGTTGTCAAAGATACGAAAATAAGGCGTCTACAAGTTGAAGATTAATGTATCAAGAAAAAGGCCAAAACAAGGTTAAATATAGAACAAGGCATAAATGGGCTAAGCATACATGAAGTCTGCACGAGCACTAGATGAAGCCAATTGGTCAATCAGACGGGGATGAGTCAAAGCAAGGCACACCATGAGGATGAAACAAACCAAGTCATATGAATAAATAAAGTATGACATGTGTTCCAGACAACTATGAACCAAATGTCAAACGAGGATGTGTCAAGGACAACCTCAATTGCAATCTAATAAATTAGATGAAGCTTTCGTCAAAGAATAGAAGGAAGTCAATTATACGTCAGACGAAGGACAACACAGATTGAAAGGAACTCTAGATGGAAACAAAATTTTTTAACCTACAAGTTGACCAGACCTAGAGAAGAGTCAAAACATCAAGTCAAAAGCTCAGATGAAGGTCAAGTTTTGAGATGCATAGGACTAACTAACGAAGACGAAAACTATCATGAAATCATTTAAGGAATTATGTCTTCAAGGACAACTCAGGCATCGTCTACGATCATAAAAGCTCTCAAAGTGATTGCACGAGTAAAAGTTGAAAAGAAGAAAGAGAAAATCAAGCACAAAAGTAAAAGCATGCATGTGTCAGAAAAAGTACATTACTTTTTCAGAGAAGGATAGTTCAACAACTACGAGACTAGAAAAAGGACAAAAAAAATGTTTCTTGGTCTCTGCTAAATCATACACTACTGCTAACAAGGCAAAGAAGACCTCACGCAATGTCTATGAATAGGAAGCAACATTTAATGCAAAATCTTTAGCATTAAACGAAAGATCAAACTAGTCATGAACGATTATATCCGCTTCAACGGACACTCGCATCGGGCAGATTCTAGGATCCTATAAATATATCACTACTTTAAACTTGAAAAAGGCTTTTGGCCCTGGGCTTTTGGTTTTAGGTGAAGAGTAATATCAAGCCCAAGAAACAGAGAGATCAGAGATGAGCGTTCATAGTCAAATGTACAATGTAGCATTGTATTTATCTCTATAGACTAAGATGTTCTAAATGTAACGTAGGAACATGAACCTTAATGAGTGTTGAAAACCTCTGTATCCTCTCTATGAGAGTAACCTAAACACTCAACCTCAAATCTCTGTAAAACTAAGGTCACATACCTTAGTGAGTGTAGAAACTTTTGTATCCTCTTTGAGAGAGTTATGTACACACTCAAACCAAGACCATCATTTGTACTCTGAAAAGCCTGAAGAGGCTTGGAAAAGAATACTTGTAAAGCCCGGAGGGGCTTGTCAAAGAATACTCACTGCTAGCCAGAAGTGGCCGAGAAGAATATACTAGCGTTGGTGAGTGAAGCTGACGGGCCAGGAGTGGTTGAGAATACTTGGAGAACCAGAAGTGGTTTAAGAATAATAGCGTTGGAGAGTGAAGCCGACGGGCCAGGAGTGATCGAGAATACGTGGAGAACCAGAAGTGATTTAAGAATACTAGCGTTGGTGAGTGAAGCTGACAGGCCAGGAGTGTTCGAGAATACTTGGAGAACTAGAAGTGGTTTAAGAATACTAGCGTTGGTAAGTGAAGCTGACGGGCCAGGAGTGGTCGAGAATACTCAAGGCCAGGAGTGGTCGAGAATACTTGGACCAGGAGTGGTTGAGAATACTCATGTCCAAGAGTGGACGATAATACTCATTGTACTTCATTGCATATCTAGTGGAACCCTTCAGTTGAAGGAGACTAGACGTAGCTCAGTTGAGCGAACCAGTATAAAAGTACTTGCACTACTTTATTTATATTTCAGATACAAATCTTTCTTAATTGTTAAATCATACTGAAAACTTCGTCCACCATTTATTCTTCATCAAAATCATCTCTTAGATGAAGACGCAAACTTCTCTTAGCTTACTTATTACACTAAAAGTTTCGTCTACTGCTTGTTCTTCAATACGACTATCTTTAGACAGAAAATGCAAGGATTTATATTATTATTATAAGAAACATTTCCCTTGAAGCAGACGAGAAAACTCTTAGACGGAAAACCTTGAGCTGAGAAAATCTTGCATAATCGTCAAATGTTTTAAAACCATATTTTATCAAACAAATCAAATCATCTTTGCGAAAAAGGTTTTAGATTTCCTTAAATTACACAAACACACACATTCAACCCCCCATTCTGTGTGTTTCTTATGTCTAACTTCAAAGTAGTGCTTGTGGTAGTGGCTTGAATACCACCAAGGTCACTTCAAGCTCCCACCCTAGGGAATCCGACTAGCACATGCTTTAATTGCTTTCCTTGCATGTTTTATTGCTTTGGTATTATAATTTCTTAGGATCTTTTACTTTGTTTATTTTTGTTTAGAAGACTTCAATTTTCCTACTAGGGGGCCGTGCACACACGCTTAACTCTTGTGCAAAAATTGTTTTTGTACGAAAAGTGTAAAAGGGCTTAGTGATTTTTACTTGAAAATGCTTGGTTTTTAAGTGATTCCTTGTAGTCCACCTCCCTTGATAGTTCAATTAGTACACTTAGGCCTTTTTATACGAATCTTACACCTTAAAAAATATGTGAAAACCTTTCATCACTCCATCTTTGTGAAAACCTTTTTGTACCAACCAAAACATATTTGTGAAAACCTTTTCTTGATCAAAGATGAGTGATCAACCTAGTGTATATGGTCATAACTCCTATAATAGTAGACCTAGTGTTAGGGATGAGCTTAGGGAGTTGAAAGAGTACATAAGAAAAAAAGAAGAGGAAAACATAAAAAGAGAGGAAGAAATTAGAAAAAGAGAAAAAGAAAATGCAAGGAATAATGAGGAAATAAGACAACTACTTGCAAGGTTAGTTATGGGAGGGGAAGCTAGTGGATCCGAACTAAGGGTCCCTCCACCTAGGTCCCCAAGAGGCAAAGGGGTTCGAATCCCTTCAAGTGTGCATGAGGAGGAAGGGCATCATACCCAACCTCCAAGTGAAAGCCTCTATAGTAGTCATCACAATGATGATTACTATCAAAGACCCCGGACACAATCTAGACATAAGGAGTCTTCCAATAGGAACCCAACATTACTCTTCCCTCATTTCATGGCAAAGATAATGTGGATACATATTTAGATTGGGAAATGAAAGTTGAACAACTTTGCTCTTGCCATGGAGTGAGTGAAGATAGGAAGATCACTATAGTAGCCTTGATGAGGCTACTTCATCTTCCTCTAGTAGTGAAGATGAAGCCATAAATTCCGAGGAAGAAATCATACCTTGTGAAGGAGACTTATTATTGGTTAGAAGGATCCTTAGCAATCAATCTAGTGAAATTGACCAATCTCAAAGAGAGAACTTGTTTCACACAAAATGCAAAGTTTTAGAAAACGCTTGTTCTCTCATTGTAGATAGTGGGTCTAGTTTAAATTATTGTAGTACTAGATTGTTTGATAAGTTAGCGTTAACTACAAAACCTCATCCTAAACCTTACAAAATGCAATGGATCAATGAGGAAAGAGGTGTTGTAGTTAACCAACAAGCAAGCATACCAATCTCCATTAGAAAATATAAAGAAGTTTTGTGTGACATAGTACCATTGGAGGCTAGTCATGTCTTACTTGGGAGGCCATGGCAATTTTACAAGAAAATAATCCATGATGGCCTCACAAATAAAATAAGTTTCCAACACTTGGGTAAGAAATTTGTGTGGTGTCCTCTATCACCTTTTCAAGTGAATAAGGACCAACTCAAATTGAAATCTAAGAAAGATAAAGAAGTGAAAAGCAAAAAAAAAAAAAGAATTCTCCTTTTGGAGAGAAAGAAGGGCTAGGTTCAAGAGAACCTTAACCCTTGTGTCATCCTTATTTTTTTGGTGCCAAAGAAAGATGGCAATAAAGGATGAGCACCGTTTATAAAAGCCATCATTAAATAAAGTCTAGGCACTCAATCCCTAAGATAGATGATTTGATGAATGAATTGCATGGGGTCACTAAATTTTTCAAAATTTGCTTATGTGTTTGGTTGGTGATGCCTTTTGGCTTCCTCAATGCCCCTAACACTTTCATTCAATAAACTAGGTACTTAAGGATTGCATAGGTAAGTTTTAGTAGTTTATTTCCCTAATTGTGGTCTCACATCTTTTGGAGGGACCAATGGAATAGATGAGCTTAAAGATTTGAGATCAAATCCTTCTCAAGAAGGAGGGGATGATGGAAGACCATTCTTGGAGCTTCATGTGAGACCTATCACTAGGTCCATGGCTAGGAGATTGGAAGAGGGTAGGGGAGCTAACACCCTAGAGACATGCTTCTTATAGCTATTAATCATTCTCCTAAGCCTTGTTAGCATTGAATTTAATTTTCCTATTTTACCCTCATCTTTAATTTCCTATTTTACCCTTGTATTTTGGGTACCTTAGACATAGGATTTATTTTTCTTGTATTTCCTATTTTACCCTTGTATTTTGGGGTGTCTTAGTCATAGGATTTATTTTTACTTGTATTTCCCATTTTACCCTTGTATTATGGGGTGCCTTAGATCATAGGATTTTATTTTTGGACTAGGGTATTTTATTAAGGTGAGAAAATAGGCCTAGACATATTTTTTGGTAGTCTTGGAATTATTTTTGGACTTGGTAAGGTTTAGGCCCAAGTGGAGGGCACCTAGGTTGCATGGTCTTATCATGCACCTAGATGTAGCTTAACCAAACCCAAAGATTCCATCTTTGGCCACCAAATAGCATCTAGGGTTAATTTAGGTTTCATTTGAAGTGCATTTGACTTGCATTTTTTGGTCATGCACTCTTAAATGCAACCCTAAATTCAACCTCCCTTTTATAAATACTTTAGGCTAGCATCCTTGTAAATACTTTGGAATATATGAATTTGAGTGAGCATTTTTGCCTCATATCCTCTCCTTAGTCACCTAGGTCTACACGGCCTAACCCTCCCTTCTCCTCCTTGAGTGAGTTTAGGGTTTATTTGAGTGGCCTTCACCATTGCCTAGTGAAGTGAGCCAACCTTGAACCTTCCAAACATCATTCTCCTTCAATTTTTCCCTATTCTCCCATATTTCACCCGTCATGTCCATACTCTCCTTTTCTCCATCCTTGAAGGAATGTCCATCACTTAAGGCCATCATCTTGGTCGTGGCAAGGAGCTCCTCCTCACCTTGGACGTCTTTGTCTCTCTCATGGTGGAAGTGTTGAGCTTAAGAGAGCTTGAAGCCTAAAGAAGTTTTGATGATCACAACACAAGTGTACAACAACAACTCACAACTTGGAAGCACAAAAATAAAGTCAAAGAAAAGTCAAGAACATGCTATGTAATGGAGCAATGTAATAGAGTTTAGAAATTAAGTTGTTTTGAAGGAGATTTTATATTGTGTGTGCTTAGTATGCTTTGTGCATAATCAAATCTATATCTAAACTAAGTAGAGAGTATATGATGATGAGTTAAAACATTGAAAAGTTATTTTGAGACTTAAAATGAAGTTTTAAGTACTAACTCAAAATAATCGATTATTGTTAAATATAATCGATTATTCCAGCAATAGGCAAAATGGGATGCCTTGCTGCAATAATCGATTATTTGCCAAAATAATCGATTATCCCAGGAACAACTTTCTGGAATAATCGATTATCCAGCAAAATAATTGATTATATTGTTCTTGGTTGGTTTCTAGAAAACCTGAAGAACAAAATAATCGATTATTCTTTAAAATAATCGATTATCTGCGTCTAAAACTTTTATAAATAGTTTGAACTTTGAGAAACTTCAGAAAAGAGTTAGAACTGATAATCAATTTGTGAAAAACGTTTTGTGGAGTCTTTGTGACATCTTGGAGAGTTTTCTTTGTGAAATCCAAGATTGCAAACGTTTGTGAAAAGCTTGTGAGAAGATAATCATCATCATATTCTTGAAATGGGAAGATAAAGATTTGTTCAAGAATTCCAGGTGAATTCGTTCCTTTATTCTTTGTGAATCTTTGTAAAAAAATCTTGAGAAGGGTTTCTCAAGTGGTAAGGTTTCTTGTAGTGGGTTCTACAAGGGGTGCTTTCTTGGGGTCAAGAAAGTGGTTATCTTTTGTGTTGAAGTATATGCATGTGTGTGTGCTTGTAAACCTTCTTGCTTAAGATAGTGGAACAAATCTTAATCAGGTGTTGATTAAGGACTGGATGTAGGTCACATGTGGAGTGGCTGAACCAGTATAAAAGACTTGTGCAATCTTCTTCTACCTTATCTTTTACATTGTGTAATTTCTTGGTTGAACTTTAAAGAAGATAAAACTTGATTAACATGTGTATGTGAAAATTGTTGGTTTAAATCTGAATTAGAGCATTATTGTTGAACCTCATTATGTTGTAATCAAGTGAGCATATTGCATTCATATTTTCATAACAAGTCTTTAGAAAAGCTTCATTTGAAAATTCAGTCTTAGAAAAGTTTAAAAGTGAAATAAAGATCCTACATACTCTGATAATTTTTAAGGGGTCATAGAATCCAATTCACCCCCCCCCCTCTTGGATTGTGCCATTCTTTTCTATCAGGAAGGAGTCCATCAACAC
The DNA here is from genome assembly GCF_000230855.2 of Cajanus cajan. Taxonomy (NCBI): domain Eukaryota; kingdom Viridiplantae; phylum Streptophyta; class Magnoliopsida; order Fabales; family Fabaceae; genus Cajanus; species Cajanus cajan. The sequence goes on along the minus strand of NC_138524.1, from coordinate 57,776,571 downwards.
CTTTCACACTACACAAAATACCTCACAAATCTCAACAAATACAAAAAGAGAGAGAGAAATAGAAATTTCGAGCTATAAGGAGTTTTGGATGAATTTTCTGGCCTTGAGAACAGTGTTTGAGTTTGTTATTTATAGACGTCAGAAGTGGCCAGAATAACCCGTTCTTGATTCAAAATGGCCTGTTTTGAACTCCTTTGTTATACGTTAATTTTCATATTTGGAATGGCCCGTTCTTAAACCAGAACGGCCCGTTCCAAAGTTGAGTTTAAGACATAGCTGCCTGTGCTGGAATGACCCGTTCCAGACTAGGGTTTTAGACCTTATTTATTAGTCTAGAATGGCTCGTTCTAGTTTAAGGATGACCCGTTCCCGTTTGGGAACAGGCCATTTCATCTTGGGAACAACCCATTCTAGGCTACTAAATAAGCTTTTGTTAGGCTTTAGGCGTCCTGATGTCATGTCCTTTTGTTTCCCTACTTGGGAGCTGCTTTTCTTCACAAAATAGAAGTCTATTTCTCAATTTATTAGTCCGGACGAAATTAGGTGTCTACAAGATTTACTGTGCTTTGTTAGCAATAGAGAAATTACTTGTACTCATGTATAAGGATGTTTATTTCACTAACGATTTAATTTCTTCTTTGCCTTATGATTCATTTATGTGTTACAGGAATTTATAAATAGTTTTTTAGAAGAAGTACCTCATGGATTACCTCCTTTAAGAGGTATTGAACATCAAATTGATTTCATTCCTGGTTCTCTAATTTAAAATAGACCAACCTATAGAACATGTCTTGAAAAAGCGAGGGAAATTCAAAAACAAGTAGATCAATTACTTCAAAAAGGATTTGAAAGGGAAAGTCTTAGTCCATGTCATGTTCTTGTAATCTTGGTTCTAAAGAAAGATAGAACATGGCATAGGTGCATTAATAGTCCGGCCATCAATAAAATCACTTATTCCTAGACTAAATGATATGCTTGATGAATTGCATGGTTCTTGAGTGTTCTCCAAAATTGATTTTAAAAATGGATACAACCAAATTCTCATGAAAGAAGGTGATGAATGGAAAACAACTTTCAAAACAAAATATGGTTTATATGAGTTATTAGTGATGCCATTTGGCTTAACTAATGCACCCAATACCTTCACATGTGTTGCATTCTTTCATTAGAAAATTTGTTGTTTATTTTGATGATATTTTGATTTATAATAAGTCCTTTGGTGAACATGTTGATCATTTCCATGCCATTCTTGTTAGAAAAGCTGGCCTAATCAGGAAGAGGGGTGAAATGGTAGCTTAAAGATTTCTTGTCCAGTTTTCTTGGTTTTGAAAAACTTTTATAAATATTTCCAAAGAATTATATTGATCTATAGTTGTTTATAGGATACTTAGTTCAGATTCAATGCAAGTCTAAATTCATTCAATTCTACATGTAATGTTTATGCCTCACAACATATAACAAGTATGAAAACAAAATTGCAACAATGTAAAAGTCAACTGTAGGTAGGAGAAAAATCCACAGTCATTTTATACTGGTCCAACCACATTCACTTGTGACCTATATTCAGTCCCTAATCAACTAGATTGAGATTTTCCACTAATCTCTAGTATCAGAAGTTTTTACAATAAAAATATTACATGCAATATAATTTTACACTATTAAAGAAATCATTTCTTGCAACCCAAGAAGCACTTACTTGTAACACCCCATTACAAGATGTTCCCTTCATAAGAAACCTACTGAAGAAAAACACAATATATAAGTTAAGGAACAAATTCACTTGATGTACAAAACAAAACAAAGTAGGTGAATCAACCAAAGTTGTTATCCTTTCACTCCATGAATATAATGATCAATTCAATTCTTGAAATCTTTCTTGCGGTTACCACAAAGTTTAAAGAACCTCTTCTTGCAATGAAAAATGTTTCTCAGAGAGTGTTTTTGGAAAAGATATCACAAAGATTTAAGTTTCTCTATTCTAAGTGTGAAAAATGATATATATATATATATATATATATATATATATATAAGTTTTATAACTTAAATCGATTATTTACATGGATAATCAATTATTTTGTTTTTAGTAGATATGGAAATCAACTAAGAACAGTTTAATCGATTATTTTGAGAAATAATTGATTATTCGAAAAATAAGTTTTTGAAATAATTGATTATTTTGTTGAATAATTGATTATTACAACAATTGCTCCACAAGTTTCTAAAAGAGCAACTAATCGATTATTACTTAAGATAATCGATTATTTTAAGTGAAAACTTAATAACTCAATTTTTCATACTATTTATCTTTACAAATCAATTCTTACACTTATCTGAATCACCAATCATCATCTAGATAGAGATAAAAGGTTAAGTTACTCAGCAAGCACAAAGCACACAAGCAATAACATTTTAAACACACAAATAAGATATAACTTGCACTATTTTTTTTAGTCTTTATTGTACATAGCTTGTATAGTTTGAGTTATAGTATCTATTGTGCATAACTTGTATAGTTTGAGTTATTTTACCTTGTATATAGTAGATACATGTATAAACTTATTTTGCATTTGTATTTGTAAGGCACCTTTATCTTTCTTTGTAGGTCATACCCTTAGGATTTTAGGATATGTTACTTGGAGACTTTTACTTTATTTGACCTTGTATTAAGGTTATAGATTTTCATATTTTTAGTTTTAGTAGTGGGGTAGTAAGTAGTAAATGTGTAGGTTAAGCTACTAATTGGGCTTTTAATGAGCCTAGGCAAAATTTTACATATTAGGCTTGTTTTTCTCCATTTAATCCAAGGAATTTATCTAGCTAGGCCTCACCATCATTTAGTGAACCTAACTAAACCAATTGTAATATTTTGGATTCGATTAAATGAAGCAAAACAAGCCTTGGCCCCCAAGCCTTCTCCATGGCTGGGAGTAGTAGCTTCTCCAACACACTTGCCACTTGGCTTGTCAAAGGGACAAGGTGACACTTGACACTCTATGATTGATTCTTCTAGATCTAAGTGTCTCCTCCTTGTCTCCTAAAAGACAAGGTGACACTTGACACTCTATGATTAACTCTTCTAAATCTAAGTGTTCTTACCTTTTCTCTACCTTGTCTAGCTTTCTCTACAAGCTTCTCCACCATTATATATAGGTTCCTTCACTTGTAAAACTCACTTTTAATGCATTTATATGAGTTTGGCCATGAGTTTTCTCTCTCAAAAGTCTTTAAATTCTCTCTTTGATTTGCTTCCAATTCTTTTATCCTCTTCCTAAGAGTGTGGTGAGAGTTGAAATGGTTTATCTTCTTCCTTGGAGTGGCACCATTTCAAGATAGTTATTCACCTTTGAAGGTGAGTCCAAATCTATTGGAGACCTTGAAGAAGCTTGAGGAGTGTCATGAAACAAAAGATCTAGGAAAAAACTTGAAGGAGGAGTCACAACAATTTGGCTCTTTTCATTACAAGTTCTAAAACCAATGATGCAACACATATTGCTGATTTGTTCCCTAAAGAAGTTGTGTGTTTGCATGGTTTGCCTAGAATAATAATAAATGATAGAGATGTGAAGTTCCTAAGTCATTTTTGGAGAACTTTGAGGAATAATTTTGAAATAAAGCTCTTGTTTTCTACTGTTGCACATCCAGAAACAGATGGAAAAACTGAAGTTGTGAATACCTTATTACGTGTAATCATTCAAAATAATTTGGAACAATGAAAAAAATGTTTGTCGCATGTTGAGTTTGCATATAATATAATTATTCATTCTACTACTTCATATTCTACTTTTGAAGTTGTGTATGGCTTTAATCCATTTTCTCCTTCGGATATTTTACCTTTGCCTACTAATGACCAAGCTAATTTGGATGGCAAGAAAAAGGCAGATTCTGTTAGGGAGTTACATGCAAGAGTTTAAACCAACATTAAGAAGAAAAATGAACAGTATGCAAAGCAAGCCAACAAGGGGCGTGTGAACTTGACTTTTGAACCTGGAGATTGTTTTGAGTTCATATAGGGAAAGAAAGGTTTCCAACTCAAAGAAAATCCAAGTTACAACCAAGAGGAAATAGACCTTTTCAAGTGCTTGAAAGAATAAATAACAATGCCTATTAATTAGATTTAAGTGAATATGGTAATATAAGTCCTACCTTTAATGTGGCTAATCTATCTTTGTTTAATGCAGGTGATGAATTTGATTCGAGGACAAATATTTTTGAAGGGGGAAGGAATGACAAAGATCTAACTAGTCAAGGCAAAAATTCTTTATGTGATATTGGAGGTCTTATGACAAGGTCCAAGATGGAGATGATGAAGCAAGCTTTACAAGGATTAATTATGAAGATCAAGGCAAGTTCAAATTCAGAGGCTATACCAAAATGGATCACTTTCTTGAAGATAAACATGACAATCCTAAACTCATGTATCAAGAAGAAACATTAATGGATGGAAGCATAAATAGTTTTGGGCTGAATAATTACTTTAGTCCATTTTCATATTTTTTTATTGTAATTTTCATGTTTTATTTTAATTATATAAGTTCATATGACTTTTCATATTGCCTAGGTCATTTTCGAGTGTTGTTAGGCTTCGTAGTGGAAATATATATAAGTGAGAGATTGTTTATCTTAGTCTATAAATAAGAGCATCTTGTAAGAATTCAAGTCGAATTTGAATATTAATCATATTTTGAGTTTCTCATTGTGAGGGCATTTCCCTTTATTCTTGAATAAGAACTTTATAGTGTTGGTATTGTCAGCAGGCCACAATTAGGGTCACAGTTCTTTTTTTGATAACTTTGATTTTACCGATGAGTCACAATTATGATCATTTATTTCTTTGCCTGTTTTCAAGACGACCCTACATTATAAAAATTGTATCATATTTTGTACTAGAACTTTCAAAAAATGGACATCCCTTAAGTTGATCTTTTGCCCTACAACAAACAATCGGTAAGATTCTTGGGAGAAAAGGTTACCACCTGAGGATGCATGGACCTCAACACTTATTTTGGGTATGGCTGGGCCGATAACTAAATGATCAAAGTCAAATACATACTAGTGCATGCCAATACTTCCTACAACATAATGTTGGGTCAACCATTAATCAATGCTCTAGGGGTTATAATCTCTATGCTCCATCTGGCTATAAAGCTTATCTTCCACTTATGAAAGGTTGTCACCCTTCATGTTGATGAAAAGACTACTAGAAAGTGTTACATGGCAAGCCTAAAGGTAAAACCTTTAGAAGAAAAAGAGGCCTTAGGCGTCAATATGGTAAATTCATAAGGGACCAAACTGCTGGAGCTCAACCCACAAATAGGTAGTGGTGTGGCACAAGTTACCCACTTCAGGTCACAACTAAGTACATTAGTTGGGATCAACTATAGTGTATAATCATGGAAAATTATGAATTGTTAGCTGGGTTAGCTACCGAAATGTTAGGAAATGATCCAAGGTTCCATTATCATCGACTTTCTATTTACCAAGAAGCATGATCGATTGCGCAAAAGAAGAGGAAGATGATAGAAGAAAGAAAAAGGACATTCAAGGAAGAGGTGAAGAATTTTGACAACCGTTAAGTTCATTTGAAAAGTCACCTATACTATATGGTTAGCTAACATGGTCATGGTAAGAAGATCTGACAGGAAGTGGAGGATTAGAACAGATTACACAGATCTTAACAAAGCATGTTCAAAGAATGTCTATCCTTTTCCTAATATAGATTAATTGTTAGATGGAGTTATTAGGCACCAAATATTTAGTTTCTTAGATGTCTATTTAGGTTATAACCAGATAAGAATATACTTGAGGATGAGGAGAAAATTGATTCTATAACGGAATTTGCCAATTTTTGTTATCGAGTTATGTTGTTTGGCTTGAAAAATGTTAGAGCAACTTACTAACGCCTCATGGATATAGTGTTCAAGAATCAAACCGGCCAAATCCTAGAAGTTTTTGTTGACAACATGGTGATGTAAAAAATCCGCAAGTGAACAGATTGTCACCAAGTAATAAAATATCGATCCATTCAGATCACATTTTGACTGACACAATTATTATTAATTAATCATAATTAAAATAAAATAATATAATTGTAATTAATAATGTAAAATATAACAATAAGATGAAAGAAACTAATATATTAAATAACAAAATTGATTTTGCTAATTAAAATATATTTTAGGATTAGGGATTGCTCTTAGATTCTTATCAATCTAATCTTCTTATTCAATATTTAATAAAAATATTTTAGAGGATAATTTAACTTATGATATTCTTTGTCCTCTTTCAAGATACACAGAAGTATTTAATTGAATTAACCCCCACTATTGTCGTAGCTTTGCTCAAATAAATTCATTACACACCTTGTTAATCTAATTAGTCCTTGAAGGATTAAATTTACTTTCGTGATTTAAAACCTAAGTCTAATTTTTAGGGTTCCAAAAATTAGGTTCACCTTTAAGCTCTTTCCTAAATTTCTATAATTATGAAAAATGATTTTCAATGATTCACATATATAAATTACTAAAAAGTAGATCAAGAGAATAAATAAAATAAACTATTAATGATTAGATTAAATAAAAATGGTTCTCAAGGGCTAAGCCTTGATCCTAGAATAAAGGAGATTACTCACATATGATCATGATATAATTCACTCTAAAAAAGCAAGAATACATAAAAGTAAGAATGAATCTAAGAGTTGAGAGATTCAAAATCTTAAATTCTAGAGGTAAAAACAAAGCCAAAGATACCTCCTCCCTCAACTCATCTCCTATTTAAAGTGTTAAAAACTAATCTTAAAAGATAAAGAAAATAAAAATAAAAAATTACAAAACAATATAAAAATAAATAGGAAGTACAAACAATAGCACGAGTGTGCAATTGGGATGCATACCTATGTGATTTGAGTCTGATGGCCTTGGACACTCTGGCATGGTGTGTAATGGGTTGCACATTTGTGCGAGTTGCTAACTTGATCTTTTGGGACCTTTAGTGAATGGTATGGGCATACCATTGGTCACATGCTTGTGCGAGTTGCTGCATTGTGGCAGATACATCTCCTTTTTGCTTTAAATTTAAATTTTTTAATTCCTACATTCAAAAAGAACTATCATGCGTAATAGATTCAATAATTAATGATAAACAATGCATCAAAGAGGACAAAAACAATAATTATGTAAATGAATCAAAAATGTTTCCTAAATATCTACAAAATGCAATGCATCACATAGTCGTAAAGTCAATTGACGTTACTTAACTTCTTAGAGTCCTTCAAGAAATTTTTCAACAGCTTCGAAAGCATGATATGCAACTAAATCCCAAAAATGTGTCTTCAGTGTATTAGGTGGAAAATTTATAAGCTTTATGTTATCCTCTTAGGGTATGCAAGCCAATCTAGGTAAGTGTCAAGCAGTACTAAAGATGCATAATCTAAAAATAGTCAAGGAAGTGTTATTCTTAGACAGACAGTTAGCCTCTTTGTCTCATTTTCTTCCAAGGTTGGCCAAGAGAACTAGGTCAGACATGAATCTCCTTAAAAAGGCAAAAACCTTTAATTAGGATAAAGTTTGCAAAACTACATTTTAGGCACATAAAGAATCATTGGCCACACCTTCCATCTTGTTTAAACTAAATCTTGAGAAACTTATCCTTGTATACTTATTAGTCTTAGAAGTAGTTGTTAGTGCCATTTTGCTTCAAGAATATTTTGATGTAGAAACTATAACATATTTTGTTGTCGCATGTTACTAGATGTCGAAACTCAATACTAACTCCTTGAAAAGGTAGCCTTGACTTTAGTACAGACGTCACGAAGCTTGCATCAATACTTTCAAGGACACTAGATCATGGTATAAACTAACTGCCCATCAAAATATTAAGGAAGCTCAAATTGGTGGGATGGATGATAAATTGCTCAATGGAGCTTTCTATGTTTGAGATCTGTTTTGAGTCAAAGGGGTTCATCATAGCCCAATGCTTGGTCGACTTTGTTAATGAATCACACCCTCATGGATCCTTTGCAATTGAGTGTTGGACTTTGCATGTTGATGGATTCTCAAATGACCAAGGTAGTGAAGTAGGAATCATCCTAGAAGACCTAAGTGGCCTTGTTATGGAGTAGACACTGTTAAACTTTAAAGCCTTTAATAATTAGGCATAGTACAATGAGTTGATAGCTGGCCTCGGGTTGGCCAAAGAAATGGAGGCAAATAAGATCCTATGTTTAAGTGATTTCAAGATAATAACTGAACAGATTAACAACTTATTCCAAGTAAAGGAGCCTCATCTAATAAAGTATTTCCAAGTTTTTCATACCCTTGGGAAAAACTTTGAGGAAGTTCTGGTTCAACAAATTCCCTAATTTGATAATGAGAGAATTGACTAATTGGCAAGCTTGGGCATTAATCATGAGGAGTGCCTATAGATAGAGTCATTGTCACTACATTGTACCAATGAAATTCTATTATTTTTGGAGAATAGTCAATTACCTGGCAACCCTAAATAGGCCAAGTGAATTTGAACCCAATCGACTTGAATGTATTCATGGTGAAAGTACCATGGCACCTAGTTTGTTGCACTCTGGGTATTACTGGCTTACATTGAGATCAGATTGGGCACTTTTTATCAAGAAATACACCTGATGCCAACAACATGGAACGTCATTTGACAATTGACCCAAGAATTGCATACCATTTCATCTCCTTAGTTGTTTACCATTTTGGGAGCAAACATCTTAGGCCTTTTACCTATGGCCAAGTGGAAATGTAAATTCCTCTTCACAATATTCCACTTTTTCACAAAATGGATCAAGGAAGAACCTTTAGCAAGCATATCTGCCTCAAATGTACAAAAGATTTTTTTTGTAAAAACATCATCACTTGATTCGACATATCACATACAATAGTCACTAACAATGGGTTTTAGTTCATCGATAAGAAACTCAATGATTTTCTCCAAGGCTTGGGTATAAAGTATAAATTTATGTTAGTCGAACACCTCCAGTCTAATGGGCAGGCAAATCTACCAATAAGGTCATTTTGACAGAACTTAAAAAACATCTTGGAAAGACAAAATGATCATGGACCAATCAACTACCAAAGATATTATGGACATACAAATGCACACCCCAATCCACCACACAAGAAACCTTAATTCAATTAGCATACAGAGCGAATGCAATGCTACCAATATAGCTCAATGAGCCCTCATTTCAATAACTTCATTTTGAAGAAAGGCATAATGAAAATGAGTTACAATCCAAGTTGGATCTCATCAAGGAAACAAAGGAGCAGTCACACATAATCGTTGAAGTTTACAAACAAAGAATAACTAAGTGGTACAACTCTCAGTTGAAGCCTAAAGACTTCTTAGAGGTTGACTTGGTGTGGAGAGTGTAGGGCAAAACATAAAAAGATTCAAGAAAAGGCAAGTTAGCATCAAACTAGGATCACCTTTTTCATATTCGACAAAACTTAAACAATAGAGCCTACAAATTAAAAGAATTCTTAGGGAAAATTATCGCTAGAACATGGAACTCCTCCTATTTGAAAACATATTTTAGTTAATGTAAATTCATGAAATATGCACTTTTTTCCTTAGTCTTTTTTTCCCTAGAAGAACGTGAAAGGGTTTTGGTTGAGGAGGTTTTTAATGAGGCACCCCATTATGGTTAATGAAATCACATTTCAACTACACCTTGATTTCTTTTATTTTTGAATGATTAACACATCGTTAAACATTACTCACCTTAAATAATTTGACAAGGTGTCCCTCTAGAGTCATCACCTGCCCAAGGATGTATTTTTAGTGTTAAGTGAAATATTTTATAAGTGTTTTGATCGTATTGCAGGAACAATAAGATTTTCCTCCCAAGTCTCCATTCAGTCAAGTATGCACCTTCTGCATTAAGCAAAATAACTGTTACAAGGTTTCCCTCTTGAGTCTTTACTTGGCCAAAGATGTTCCTTTGATGTTAAGCAAAGTATTTTTATAGGGTTTCCTTCCCAAATCTCCACTTGGCCAAGGATGTACCTTCAACATGAAGCAAAATATTGTTATAAGGTTTCCTTCCTAAGTCTCCACTTGGCTAAGGATGTACCTTTGGCTATAAATGCAAAATATTTTTACAACATTCAATTCCTCCCTAAGTTCTTGGCTAAGGGAATGCATTCAACAATAAATACAAAATAAGGCTTTCTCACCTAAGAAACATCTTCAGCATCACTTGGAAAGATTTTAGCCAAACGTATACAATTAACAAATAATAGAAAAAAGACATCACTTTTTTGTACATACAAACAAAATGCTTAAAAGTACATAACCCAAAAATAAAAGAGCAAAAATACCCATTTAGTCAGCACAAGACTAACATTAGGGCTATTAGTCAACCACCTTTTGTTCTTCTTCATCATGACTCTTAGTATCATCGTCTATAGCTTTGAGGTTTGTTTCATCATCACCTTGGCTAGAAACATTTTCTCCTTGTAAGGAAGCCTCAATATCTAGCTTGACACTCAACAACATCTTGACAAAATTTATGATTGCCCCTTTGTAAAAATCATGACCCATGATAAACTCAATCATAGGATAGGCTACAGATATGCTTCCCTTGTCGAATGGCCTGGTTGAAACAAACTTCATGTCGATCCACAATCCCCTACATTTGCTTACTCCTCATAGGCATCAAGATCCACATGAGCCCAACAAACCTCTTCTTTGCTCTTTCTTTTACCTATTCACTAATTTGAAGTTGCAACTTCAAGTCATCAACCTATTAGTGGAATTGCAACAAAGTCAAACTCGGGAGTAGCAATTGTAGTGGTGGTGTGGACTCAATCGCTCACTCTTATTTATTGTTGAGTCCAAACCCTTTATATTTAAATTATGACAAACCTTATGAACACAAGTCATGAGTCTTCTAAGTATTTATGCTACTGTTGAGTTTGCTTAGTGTGTTTAGAACATCAATTAAAGCAAACTCAAGATTGATTCAGAATGATTTTGAGAAGATGACTCAAAATCAATATGGTATAAATATCATAATGAAGTTTTAGAAGGTAGAACTCAAAATGGCTCAAAAGGAATGTCTCAACTAAGCAATGAAAATATTCAAAATACTGTGAGATTTATTTGTATGACATCTTATTCTTTAGGAATTCATTTGAAGAGATCTTGGTGGCTATGAAGAAGTCAAGAGCTTATATGGAGTAAATCATGTGAAAAACTAAAGAAGAAGTTATAGATTATGTTGATCTTGACTACAAAACATAGTTGTTGTATTTTGCACACATCTTGAGTTGTAGATATGATCTTGAGGCAAACTTCATGGCTATGGAAAGCTTGAACAATTATCTACAACCTTTATGAAGAAGTCTTGCACTAGAAAAACCTAGATCAAGGGCAAGTATAGAAATCAAAATAAAAACGTCATTTTGAGTTGCAACATGAACATGGTGTAATATTTTTAGTTTATTTGGACTTGTAGACATGCGTTTGAGCCAAACTTGGTGGTTATGGAATTAGGGGAAATGTCCTGAAGACTTAGTTTAGGAGACCAGTTGTTTGAACCATCCATAAAAAAGATTTAGTTAAAACTCAACTTCTCAGGAGATTGATACTAAAACCTCTGCTTTGAAGATTTGAAGAAAAGGCTACTCAAAAGGTAATTTCTTCTAAAGAAAAAACTGACAACACCAAAAAAAAAGTAAAAGTGTAGTGATGTCAGCATCTGCTTAAAAAATAAGCAAGCCACAACAAATTTATTTTTAAGTGGATATAAAAGGAAGACAAAGGTCTTATTTTGAAGTAAATAAAAACCAAAGAAAATGAGAAATTAGTGAAGCTTGACAAGTTTCGATCCTTACTTCATACTCTATATATTAAAAACTATCAACGTCAATATTTGTATTAGAAAAATGAAGTGTGCATCTTCCTTCATGAAAACTTTATTGTAAGAGAGTTACCCGTGATCTTTACAATCTACAAGAACATAAAAACCCACTCTTGTAAGCACTTTCCCTACCTAGATCTGAGTGTGCAAAGGTGCAGGAAAGTATAAATGAACCACAATAGGTGTTGTATGATCTCATGATAGGTGGTTATGAGGTTGAGTATCTCAACATGTGGTTAAGTGAAGAAATCTTAGCAAGTGACTAAGTGTTTTGCTACCAATAGCAGGTGGTTAGATAGTAGTGGTTTGTACAAATAGATGGCTAAATTGTAACAACAATTAACTTTGTTTTTAGTGGAAAATCCCACAAGGTTTTATGGGGACTGGATGTAGCCCAATTGGGGTGAACCAATATAAATCATGTGTTTAATTTCTATCTCTCTATCGCTTTACTTGTTTATTTAACTTGCTACATTCATTATTACATTGTTACATAATCTATTTTTACAAATAAGTAAACTTGGAAACTATTTTCAAAAAATACATTTAGCTCAAACACTCATAAGTTTTACTTTCTAAGTAACATATTTGCATAAAGAACAAATTATTATAAAGGATCTTGTTTATTTAATGTTAGTGCATTCACTATTATACTGCTACATAATCTGTTTTGAAAATAAGTAACCTTAGAAACCATTTTCCAAAAAAAATACTTTAGTTTCTAGCACTTAGAAGATCTACCTTCTGAAACTATTTTAAAAAAATATACCCAACTCCAACACTCAAAAGATATACCTTCGAAGTAACAGATTTTTATAAAAGAATTGATTTTTAAAGAGTATAACAATTCAACTTTCCTTCTTGTACGTTAACATTCACATCATTTATTGAGGAATATGAAAAAAACACAACACTTCACAACCGTCAGATCAAGAGTAATCTAATAGTTTGCTAGACATGACTCTTTGCTTCCTAAACAATGGAACTAGGCATGGCAATCTGACCCGCCCCATGAGTACCTGCCTGAACCTGCCCCAATATGGAGGAGAAAAACCTGTGTTTATTGGGTTCGGGTTCGGGTTTTCTTCGATTGATAAAATCGGGGGTGGGGGCGGGGACGGGGACATTAATACCTGCCCCGCCCCTGTACCTGCCCCGTTTAATAATAAAATTAAAAAATTATTATATATATATAAATCAAAATTAGAAATATTTATATGTAAAAATTTGTATTATTTTACTTTTCTTTTATTTTTTTAAAATTTGTTCATATTTATTTTAAAGAAAAAAAGAAAAAAAGAAAAAAAGAAATGTAGGAGCGGGGTTGGGGGCGGGGCGAGGAAACCCGAACCCCGCCAGGGACGGGAATGAGTACCCAAATTTTACCCCTAGCGGGTATTGGGGGCGGGGGCGGGGGTGAGAAACGTAAAACCCGCCCCGTTGCCATGCCTAAATGGAACCACCCCAGTTGAAGTGTAAGTGACATAATGGTTATGAAACACTGCTCCAAAAGCACCCTTGAAACTACATAAAATAAAACCTTGTTCATCTTTTTGCTAAATTCTCCAATGCTCGAGGGCATGTATACTAGATGGACCTTAGATTACTAGAAACACACACATCCACTAACACCTAGGAATGCTCGCTCGACATCCTCGAATATCGATACGATTGTGAAAACTTGGGCATGTTTATTTGGCATCCTCAGACATCGACATATTCACTAGTATCTAAGGATTCTCATTTGATATCTTCGGATGCTAATACACCCTTGAAAACCTAAGCATGTTCATTCAACACCCTTAGATGCCAACACATTCACTTGCATTTGGGGATACTTATTCAACATTCTCAAATGCAGATACACCCTTGAAAACTTAAGCATGTTCATTCGAAACCTTCAAAAATTGACACCTTTAAACTAATATTGCATGTACAAGATATCTCAATACTATATCTTATATACAACTATGTTTCAATATATTTCATTGGAAAGCTTTAGAGTTTTTTTTAAACCAAGAAAATCTAAAATAGTTTTTTTAATATCCAACTCACCCCTTATTGGATATACCATCTTTTCTAATGGCTCATTATATGTAAAGGTAATTAAGATGATTAAGCCTAATTATGATTATAAGTGAAATACAGACGTATTACCTAATTGGTAATCTCAAAATAAGGCTAAGTGAAACCTGAGTCCAATACAACTGATATAAATAGTATCATATATCGAATTAAAATTATTGTTTATAATATATTCACATTTATTATATCGAATAAGCTATTTACTTATGCGTTGGAGTGTCTTTTATAAATATATCTCATTTGACATTGCAAGACAATCAATTTGAAGAATAAATAACAAAAAAGACATAAAGATAAGATAGTAGAAAATATTTCAAACAAACACAATTTATTTTTATGAAAAAGGTGAAATTCACAATCTAAAGAGCATAATATTGTTAATTACATAATAGAAAAAAATCATTACGAATAATGATGTTGAATCGGATTTTATTTTGAAAATTTGATCATTTTGTTAAATTGCTTGATTTAACTTAGTTACTCATTTTATATGTATATATGATCGATTTTTTTAAGATTCAAACTGAATTCTTTGTAAAAACGATTCAGTTAAATGATTTGGTTAATTTTCTTCTCTAACATGATTCAATTTTTATAATTATGTTTGGTTTAATTTTACATTATTTTGTTTTGATTCAATTTGTTTTACACCCTAACCTTAGTTAATGTGCATTAACCTTAAACACCAACAATCATATGAAAAATAAAATAATAATTATTTAATAATTTAATAATTTATATTTGTACGTAATAAATTACAATTAACCGTTTAATCCATTAAGTTTGTCCATGGTAATTTGCAAATTGCAAAAGATTGTGGGCTTTAGTGTTGTCATTGTATAAAACAAAAATCAATTTTTTTTTTTAATATTAAATGCAGTTATATTATGCGACAGTATTTTTAGAGTTAAATTTTTTTTATTTAATTAAGCTTTTTTGTTTATCATACTTATTTATAAAATAATTTTATTTAAAATAAATTATCAATAATTAAAATAATTTTATGTTGCAACATAAATTATTTATTTTAAATATAAAGTATAATTAAGTATAATTTACATGTTAAAAAATTATTTATACAATTTAAAATATTATTTATATATTCAAATATAATATTTATTTATACATATATTTTATTATAAATTTTAATTATGTATAATAAATATCTAGATTGTGAAATACTTAAATTAAAATACTAATAATGATCTATACCAATGCATATTGAAATAAAAAATAACTATTCAAATTTATAAAAGAGATAATGAAATTCTTAACTACTTTTTTATCTCTATTTTTGTAAGCCTCATGTACATATAAATATTAGGGATGACAAATAAACTCGTTCTCGTGGGTAATATCAGAACTCGTCCTGACTTTGATGAGGAATACCCGGTTTGACCGGGTACGGATACGAGTAAAACCCGATATGTTAAACCGGTATGAGTACGGGTACGGGTATATACATAGCCACTCCGTACCCGTACCGGTATCCGTCCCCGATTGAATTATGTTAAAAAAATTAATATTTTATTATGTGTAATTATTTATTATAATGTAAAATATTTATAGTTGTTTAATTATTAAGAAATCTCTTGATTAAAATATGAGATAGAGAAACAATTTAATTATAATTATAATATAATAAAAAAATAATTTAAAAATATTGTGTATTTTTTTTTGTAAAAGAATAATAATAATTTTTTGCAGATAGGCGTACGGGAATGAGTTTGAGTCGCGGGGATGAGACGAGTATCATGAAATCTATACTTGACTCGTCCCGTTGCCATCCCTAATAAATACGTTAATTATAGTTATACTAAACTCCTCCACGTATTTTAGTCTCTATTTTTGTAAGACTATTTTTCCTTCAAATACATATAAATGTTAATTATTTTTATTTCTCCCCCCACTCTTTTCTCTCACTTGATCTACTTTCTCACTTTTAGTGTTATCTCTACTCCTATTCACTCCTACACAATAAGCACCTCCACTCTATTATTTTTTAATTTTAAAAAATAAAATTGATGCATGAAATACCTCTTTTCCAATAATAATATAGAAAATAAATCTCACAGCATTTTTGCTATCTTTATTAGACATTTTCAATGAAGTTTTCTCTATTTTTTTTCTCTCAAATAGAAACTTTTATTTTATTATTATTATTTTATTTTAAACGTATATATATATTCACAACTATCTTACAAATATAATTTAATAGTATGGAATCTTAATAAAAAAATTTAATCGAAGGGAATAAGAAGATAAAGAAATGAAGAGAAGTTGAAGAGAAGAAAACTTTTTCCGATATAAATTTAGTTTTCTCCCAATGATGAAAAGATTTGAAAGAAAAGGGATTTAATTTTTTTTATTAAAAACATTCTTACTTATATTTTTTAATTCAAAATTATAAAGATATAAAAGTAATACTTTTTCAAAAAGTCATCATTTTTTTCTCCTTATGAACTAAATAAAAAAATTAATTTTTTCTCTTCTCCATTAAAATTTTCTTCTTCTTTTAATTAAACAAATTTTTAACTTTTTATTTTACATCTTCTCTTTTGATGCAAACATTAGGTAAAATATTATTTTGACTAACTAAAATAATTTTATCTTTTATCTTTATATACACTCAATATTCTTAACTACATATTTATTTTAATTTATTTTCTTTTATGTCTATCTATAACTTAATTTTATTATTATTTAGATTAAATTATCTTTTTATCTCTTATAATATTAAATTCATAATTTTAACTTTTTATTTTTTATTTTTTAATTTTCATTTTCAGTTTTATAAAATTTATATTTTAACTCCATCGAATATTCATTCATTAATTTATAAAATTATTATATTAATCATGATCTAATATAAAAAAATATAACAAACTAAAATTTAATAATATTTAAATTAAATTTCACTTTTAATCTCATATTTATGTCATATAAATAATAAAATAAGTGATAAAAAAAATAAAAAGAAATTAATAATTTAATTTAATTTAAATATTATTAAATATAAATAATGATGATTAATATTATAATTTTAATAATTAATGAATCAATATTAATAATTGTAAATTTTATAAAATTGTAGATTTAAAATGAAAGAAAAATTATAAATTTAATATTATTGGAGAAAAAAAGTGTAATTTTTATACGATACAATAGTTATTATTATCTAAAATATAATTCATATAAAAATAAGTATTTATAAATACCGATGAGAAAGGCGGCAAAGAGATGCAGAAATCTTAGGGTTTAAGGGGCGCGGAGGAGGAGGAGGTTTGTCCGAGACATGGCTTTTTGGGGTAAGCAAGTGGTTTGTGCATTTTGTTGCTGCTGAGCCTGAGGTCTAAAAGCTAACCACAGTTCATTCACTCACTGTACTGCAGGAGTGGAAGTAAAACCGGGAAAGCCTTTTAATCATAAATATGACGACTCGAAAGGACGCCTCCATATTTCAATGGTAATGTGATGTAATGTAATGTTGTTCAGAAACCACAAAAATAGATCGCTAACGGAATATATTAATCTAGGCCACTTTGGGGTGGGGCACTGCAACAGCAAAAAGTACACTGCAGTGCAATGTAGGAAACCGGCGCCCTGTATATCTCTGCTCCCTCTATCCTGGAAACACCGAGTCATTGCAATTAAATTTAGAGCTCGAGGAAGTTGATCAAGTTGTTTTCTCTGTAATTGGCCCTCGGAGCATTCATCTATGCGGTTACTATCTTGCCACTGCCCGCAATACCAATCTTATTGATGATTCGTATCCTTATTCCCCAGTTTTCTTTACTTCAATTGAAGTTTACTTTTATTTTCCACTGTTTTTTTGTATTATATAATTTCCTTCACTACGATGGAAAGGGAATCATATGGGGAGGATATTGCAGATACAGAAACAGAGAGATCTGATAACAGTGATGAAGATGAGTATGAGGATAGTTTTATTGACGATGACGGCTTTCCAGAGGTTTTCCCACCATCTCCTATTTCCAATGAAGGCACGTTCAAATAATAATGTCAATCCTTTCTCGAGTTTGTCCCCATTTGAAAACCTCAATCATATCTGTGTTTTTTGTTTGACCTGACTGCAGAGAAACCAAAAGGTAGGAAAGGCAGCCTTCGACGGCTTAGGAAGAAATACCAGTCAGTAGAGTCGGATGATGATGACTGTTATGAGCAAACCATGGAAATCGAAAATGAAGATAACATACCTATTTCATCTCTTTTCAAAAATACAGCACCTGGAAGGGCTTTGGACCAGGAAATAGATGCTAGTGATGACAGAGGAGCGGGTAATGCCAGCAACAACAATGGTGATGATGGTGGAAATAGTATTGTCGAAGCAAATTTAAAATCTGACCATGTCCTTGTAGATAGTCAGACACACAGGTCACTCTTCTTAATTCTCAGTCAATGTTCAAATGCATGCTTGCTTTCCTCAGCTTCAGGTTGTAGGGAATAATATTTTGTATTTTTTGTTCATAAATTATGTTTCATCTGAAACAGGGAAGATGAACCATCAAAGCACTTGTTAGATCCTTGCACACTTCTGGATGTTGAGGATATTAAAAAATTAAAAAAGAAAAAGAAGGGAAAGGAAAGAGTGACAAAGAGCTCCTATAATGGCCATTCTGTCAAACTAGATAATGGTATAGGTGGTCAGCCAAAAGTGGAAAAGATAACCCAGGATTTTGTAGCAGGAAATAAACAAGAGCAGCATGCTGATGATAAGTGAGTGATTATCTTTTGGGTTCTTGATTCTAAGCACCTGCATTTACATGATTGAATATTATAAGAAATTGTTCTTGCTGAGTAATATTTGTCAGTTTTTTGTAGGATAACCTGTTAGACTAATATAGAAAATTAAACCAAGTTATATACATGTGTGTGTTTGTGGAGCATATCAAGTGATAGTTTTTGTTGTGAGAAATAAGTATAATAAATATAGACCATTAGATAATATTTGAAAGATCGAGATTAAAAAACAAATACACATGATTTTTTTAATTAGTCAATAGTCATGTGACTACTAATTAGTCACCCATTAGTCACCCATGGATGGTTGTATGACCCAAATTTATAGTTCTCACATTCTTAAAATGAAAATTGTTCTTACTAGAGTCTAGATATGTCCCTTATATAAGTGTGTTTTAGGAATTTAATTATGAAGCACTGATTGTGTAAGGTTTTTTATATTATCTTCTAATCATAAATTGCTATGTATGGTGAGCTTATTGATTTTTATGATAAATACTTCAAAAGTCATATCTAGGACGATTCTTTATTGACTAATAGTGTTAAAAATTTACATTGATAGTGCTTAAAAATCAAACTCACATCTTAGAATTATTTAGGGTGCTTGATTTAGGAATGGACTGGTTACTGTTCATAGTAATTGCTTTACTTGATACCTCTCTTTAAAACTAATTCAAGGAAACTTCTGTTTTCAGAAGAAATTCTTATTATCAAAATTAAATAACAATATAAATAACCATAAACAGATTATAAGATTTAAATTGTTAGTTTTGGCGTGTGATATTTGGAATGTCAAGGTGGTGCTCCTTTCGTGTGCTAAATTTCATTCTGAAATTTCAATGCCAGCGGGTTATTGTCAAGTATCAAGTGAAATGACGATTTATCTGTTTATTTTGAATAACACATAGAGTCTAGTGACAAGCACAGATTGATTCACATATCTGGTTGACTTTTATGGATCTATGGCTCTACACGGCTTTTGGCAATGCACCCTTAGGTCCTTGAGTGAGGGTGAGAGAGATTCATTGGTGATGGTGGTTTCTTTTTACATTATCTTTTTTTTTTTTTTTTTTTTTTTCTGTTTTAAAACCACTTGTGGATGTTCTTATGATATGCTAATGAACATTTTACATCTAATCAAGGCTCATAAGATACTGGCCTTCTGGGTATCATATTTTGGATTGGTTACTTATTTACTTAATTTTAAATGTGAGATTAAGGACTATAAGGATAGTTTTATATTAGAGCTCAGCTTTGATTTCTTACTTGTTTATTCTAATATTAGATGTGTATACCAAGGAATACAAAGGATCACCCCCACATGCATGCCCTTTGCTTATGATATGATTTTAGTTGAGGCATTAAGAGATCTTAAATCTAAACTTAACTTTGGAATCAAAAGGATTAACTCGAGTAGGAGTAAGATAGAGTGTATGCATTGCAATATTGGCAAGATACAAGAGGAAACTGACTTGTAGGTAAAAATTGGAGAATGTCATACCGCAAGTTCCTATGTTTTAGTATTTAAGATCAATATTACAAAATGATGGGAAATTAATGATGTCACATTGTCACCCGCAAGATACAAGTTGGGTGGTTAAAATGAAGAAAGGCATTGAGAGTTATTTCAATTTGTAATAGCAACATATCTGCCAAGCTCAAGGGAAAGTTTTATTGTAGTGTTGTATGACCAACAAAAATGTGAAAAGGGATTTTAAGATAATTAATTTAGTCTTGATACAGAAAAGGGCGTGTATGAAGCTGAAAGAGGAAAAAAAACACTATAAGCTTCAAACTTTCAGTGCATGAAAATAACATTTTTCAAAAATAAATGCTTTTTAGCAAGTTTTTGCAGTTTGTCCAAATACATTGATTATTTTTCTAACAACTTTTGCAACAGGTGTAAAAGCTTCAGATATTGAAAAATATTTAATTACATATTTGTTTGTGACTACCTATATGCCACCTTGATAGAGGATTTGTTCCTTGGTTAAGTGCTTACTTTCAATCACAATGTTCTAGAAAGTAGAGCTTAAAATGCCCTTATGTACTACCTTTTTTTGTGTTATTTGCAAAGATTTCTGGTTTGGTTGTTAATCTGTTTTGTCTTTGATATGAAGCAGGGAAACTGAAACCATGGATAAAATACTACCTTCCTCTCAGGTTGATAACAGACAGGGTGAAAAGCCAAAGAAGAAAAGGAAAGAACGGTCTAAGGAGGAGGTGCATCTGGTTGCTACTGATTCTTACCATAACAATCTTGTTAATCTGCACACGGTTAATGAGTGAGTTTTTCTTAATTAACTTCTGTTTATAACTGGATAGTACTTGTTTGCTGTTTTTTTTTTTAATAGAATAACCATGCAACATGATATATATTTGGTAATGAAGAAGGTAAAAAATACTCTTCATGTGCTGCACATGCAACAGCAACTCACAAATCAGTCTTTTCAGCAACGGAGATACCATAATTGGTGCTTATGTTAGTAGTACAATTAGGTTTGCCATCCTAATGAAATTTTTTGAGAGAATACATGTCATTCACATTTCACAGGAATTCTGTTAGGGGCCTAAATATAGAAGAGTATGATGGAAAAGATTAGAAGAGTTTCCCCCAAAATGGACCAAAAATGGACTTCTAGCCACGATAATACCCTCTATATATTCCCCTTTCCGCATAATAGGCTCCCTCACCCCATAACATGTCTAATTATCCATGCACACCCTCATCTCATTATCAGACCTAACAAATTATACTCGTTGTGAAATATCCACATGCTTATACAAGTATAGCAAAGGAATTTATGGTTCCCATGGAATTTACCTCAATATAATATGCACTTGGTGCTTCATAGAATTGTGCTCTTCTGCCATCTTTCTGCAAGTTGCAAGCAACTAAGGTGTTCTTTCCCATCACTTAATATTGCAGATATAGAAATCAAATTTACAAATGACTTTCAAAAATAGTCTACCATTTCACAATTGAATACTGAATGAAACCCCTTCAATGCTAAAAGAAGTAAAACTTGAGAAGAATTCTCTCTCCTTACCAATGAATTTATGCAGTTACTTTCAATAAAGATGTCATGTTGAAATTGTCCAACATTCATTCACTTTGTTTTCTCTGCTGCCATTTCCTGTGATTTTATTTTATATTAAACTTGTGTCATCCTGTTAAAGAAAGAAAAATGAAAATTTTATATCTGATATGCTTGAGCAAATCAGCAGGGATGTTAATATTTCAGACAACGTTGCATTGCCTTCTGCTGAGTCGGATCCTAAAAAGAGTAGAACAAAGAGGAAAAAGAAAGGACAGGCAAACAACAGTGACAATGGCTTTCATGAAGATATCATCCAAGAGGACAAAGCCAACAGAGATGCAGCAGAGTCCCAGAATCTGATTCATAATTCTTTTGAAGATAAAGAGCAGCATCAGAAGCTAACTAATGAGAAGTACATGCTTTAATTCTAAAATTGAACTGGTGACAGAATTAATTTTATTAAAAAAACCTGTCAAACTAGTGAACATTGAACAAGTTTAAACATTTCCAAGACTATCTGGGTAGTTATGTCAATGCTGACTGACTTGAATTGGTTCAATTTTTTTATGCTTTGTTAAAGCATCTATAAAATATCCTTGTTCCTTTTAAGTAAGAAGCAACTAACAAATAAAATTCCTATATCAAATTGAAAACAAGTTGATTTTGAATCAAGCAGTAAATCTTGCCATACTGCTCAAGGAATATATAATAGAAAGGAAGCTAAAGGGGAATAAAATATAAGGAAAAACAGCAATTAACAAGGATAAGTGCCTTGCTAGTAGTAGTTCTAATATAGGTTAAAAACTTAGAATAATAATTCAAAAAACTCATGATTTCATGGCAAGTTAATTAGCTATTATTTGATAGGGTAGTGATAAGCATTAATACACAACTGAAGTGGGACTGCCATTCAGGTCTGCAAATCCTGGGAGAAAAGGATAAATATTTGTCTTTTTTGTGAATTAGCAGCAAACTGACAGAAAAATTGAAGAGTTGCTCATTTAAAGACACAACCTAGTACATGGGTTATTTGGTTTAGAATACATTTAAGAAGACAATTGCCCTAGCTCCTCGGTCAGTATCAATATGAATTTTTCTTATTTTGCTGAATGGTGATAAACTTATTTCTTTACGCCATTTTCACTATTTAAGTTGTGTATAAAGAGCTCTTTATTTTTTTGTGTGTTTATTGTCTACTTTTAGTCTGAGACATACAATATAACCTATTTTGTGCAATCATCTTAGATTTTTAATTTTTCTGGGCCAGCAGTGCAGACAACAGTGGTCATGACTTCCTTGAGGATAGAAAAGTTAAGAAAAGGAAAAAAATGGGTAAAAGTCAGGGCAATGGGGAGCTTGTAAATTCTGATATGCCTGTATCACTATTTGTTGAGCAAAGAGATGAGACTCAGATGACGGAGGACAGAAATAAGAGGGAAGATGCAGAGCCTTCCCAAGTTAGAACATTGTCAAATGGACTAGTTATTCAAGAACTAGAGAAGGGGATAAAAGATGGAAAAATTGCTGCTTTGGGGAAAAAGGTAGTTCATTTAAATGATTTTAAATATTTGAGCAACCAATTCTATGAAATCAAACCAAAAGAATTGCTAAGCCACTAGGATTAAGTTAGTGGTGAGGGGTTCAGCAGTTTACATAAGGTCATCGAACCTCATTAGCACCATTGTATCAATAAATAAATAAATAATGAATTCCAGATTTTGATTTGACTCAAATAAGTAGTCTTTGGTTACAGATCAGCATCAATTACACTGGCAAGTTGAGAGAAAATGGAGTAGTATTTGAGTCAAATGCTGGCCAAGCTCCTTTGAAATTTCGCCTTGGTAACACCATTTACTTAAACATTCTGTTACCTGGATGACTCTTTTAGCTTACTTGTATTAACTTTTTTCAGGTAAAGGAGAAGTTATCGAGGGTTGGGATGTTGGCCTTGAAGGTAGTCATTTTGACATTTTATCTATGTTCTTTTCCATCGTCCAGCTTTTACTTTTATTGAATGAACGAAATGCCTGTAATATTGTTTTTTGACATGCCCCTTCATTAATTTCTCTAATAGGGCCTGTTTAATGGCGTTGTTTTTATTTCCTAATCTCATTTTCTGTTTTTATTTTTTTATTACAAAACTGTAACTATTTTTCTATCTGTTTTTTCCTTCAAAGATTTGTACAAGGAAGAAACAACTTTTTTTTTGTTTTCTCGTTTTCCTGTACAAATACTTGAAAATAAGAAATAAATTGAATACAAGGTGACAAATTTTGTAATTAACAAGTGAAAACAGAAAATGAAAACTCAAGCTAACGTCCTTATTGGTTGAAAAGGAGCGTGTGTCCACACATTGCTGGAAAGAGTGTTACTAGCTATTTTCATATAAATAATATTCTATTTACCATTGTGATGTATATGCATGTATATTCATGATCCTCAGGCATGCAAGTTGGAGAAAAGAGAAGACTTGTAATTCCACCATCATTGACGTGCGTGATTAAATCCATGTGTCTAATTAATTTCCATTTTCTATGCTATAATTTCTTATTTGGGATCTCTAAAACCTCTAATGTGTGCATGTATCAGGTCTGAGAGTGATGGTTCAAGTGCCAAGATACCACCAAATTCATGGTTGGTTTATGACTTTGAACTGGTTAAAGTTCATTGAATATTTCATCCAACCGAATGTGGCTGATTACATTTTTTGGATGAACGCGAAAAAAACGGAGTTATACAGTGGACTGTCAAAAACCAACTGTACGTCAAAGTTTTTATTTTTTGGTTGAATCTCTGGTGTCCGGTGAATAGTTTTTGGAGTGGAACAGTGGTTGACTCGCGCAACCAAATCCGAAGTCTTGATTCTGAGTGAAAATGTTCAAACACATAACGGGCTGATTTCCTTATTGTGATAAAAGCAAACATTAAACAACTGAATACAAAATGTTTCCGTAGTGGGTTAGTTAACTATTTTGTTGGACCCGATGGGCAGCGGAAGGTAAAGTGGGTTTGAATTAAACATGTCAACGAGGCTAGTTAGGACTGGGTCGTGTGCTTTCTGTCGCTGCTCTTGTCAATGCACCTTTAGTTTTTGGATGCTTCTTCAATCCAGACATTTGGTCGATAGTATACAAAATTTGACAACTAGTCCATGCACATGCACTTCAGATTTCCATCCTAACATCCAGTACAGAAAAATAAAAACAAATGAGATAAAATTATATACTTAGGCACGAGAGATCCAGACTTGGTTGCAATTATTGAATAAAAAATGGTAATAGCACATAATATATTCTTTTAAACATTTTTTTTATTAAAACCATATATAAATCATAAAACTGTATTAATATGCTTTTTAATTGAATCCTTTTCATAATTTTATAATTTTACAAATTTTAATTAATAGTTAAAATATTCCTCGTCGTTGAATTTTTTTATCCTGTTAAAGCATGTTTGAGAGATAACTTATTTTTCTCCTCTACTAACATAGATAACTTATATGTGCATAAAAAACATTTTTGTTTTTTTTCCCTCCCTTAACAAATTCAAACATTTTACACTTAAAAATTTATCTCTTAATTTACACATTTAGTAATTATTTTAAAAATTATTATAAATTTTATTAAAATTAACTATATATATCTAAAAAAATTAATTTTCATTGTTATCACTAGAGAGATCAAGTGCCTCTAATAATTATACAGAGGCAAATAATATAAGAATTTTTTTTTTTTACATTTAAGGAGTATAATGGTCCACTAAAAAGTGGAGACCAAAGGGGTAGTTACCAAAATATATCTCCCTTTTTATAACAAGTATAGATTACAAAATATTTTTAAAGTTATATATCAAAACAAAATAATATAAGTATAATAAAAGAGGAGAGTTCTTTTTACTCTAGGAGTAAATCTACCTAGACTTATTCCGTTCAATAATCATGTTTTACATCAAATTTTAGCGATCTAACCGTTTAATTTAAAGTTCTTAATGCATAGATTAAATCTGTAAATTTTTAGAAAATTTGAAAATTATTTGATACTTTATTTCATTAATTGAAATTGACGGATAATCATAAAATCATTTTATACATTGATTCAAATTAATGAAACTAAGTATCAAATTATTTTTTTTAAAAATTTGCAGATTTAATCTTTGTATTAAGAACTTTAAATTGAACGATTAGATCATTGAAATTTGATATAGAATATGAGTTATTGAACGGAGTAAGTCTACTCCGGAAGTAAAAAGATCCCTCCTCATAATAAAATTCAATATAAGTATTAAGATATTATTTAATCAATATAGTTAATATAATATATTTATAAACATTTAAATAAAATAATATTTTATATAGTATTAATTATATATATATATATATATTAAAGGTAATATATAAATATTAAAATATTATTTAACTAATGTTATTAATATAATATTTTAAGATAATATCTAAATAAACGAGTACTTTATTATATTTAATTAATGTAATTTTAAAATATGAATATTAACTATATATCTTTTAAGCAAATATATTTATATTAAAAATATATTATTATATAAAACATAATTTTTACAAAAATTTAATACTCATATATAAGTTAATTTATATTATAATATACAAAATATTATACGTATATATAATATACATATAAAGTTTTTATATATTATTTTTATTAATTTATTTAAATTTAATTATATATTTTACATTTTTTTAATAAGTAAATAATGATAATGAAATAAAAGTATTTAAAAATATATTTTAACTAAAGTATATTTTAATGATTTATTAGATTAAAAATATAATTTTATGAACTATTAAATTAAAAGTATTTTTTAAAATATTAGAATAATTATTTTTTTTCATGTTAATTTAATATAGAAGAATAATAATATAATAATTGTATCTTTCAAGTTTAAGAGATAAAAAGATGATTATTTGGTATTTTAACATATAAATGGTAGATAATGTAATATTTATATTTCTAAAGGAAAAAGAGTATAATTTATATCGATGATGATAAGTTAAATGAACTAAATTATATATTTTAATATAAAAGAATATGAAAGTCTAATATTCTTATCTCTCAAAAGAGAGTAACATAGTTTATATATTTTAACAAAAAAGGGGAGAGTGGTTTTATCTCTCATGTGAAAATAATATAATTTACTCTATATTTTAACTTTTTTCTTATTAATGAATATTTTAAAGTTGTAATAAGAAAAAATTAAGAAAAAATAACTGCTCATTATGTTAATAATAGTGATATTTTTTAATTGAAGAGTATTTTATAGTCTATGTTATGTGATTTAATGATCACCAGTTCTAAAGCTATTATATATTCCTTGGTAACATTTTCAGGTGTGTGGATCACTGGATCATGACTGAGAAGAGAAATACACATAAAGTAAGGGTTAATATTAAGGGGGGTGTATTGGAATAGGATTTTAAAGGACTTTTTTAGTTAAAAAAAATCTTGTAGATTTTAAAAGATTTTGCAGGATTTTCATAACTTTTAAGATTTTGCTTTGCAGGATTCTACAAGACTTAAAATCAAGATTTTAATGGATTTTACAAGACTTTTAAATAAGGATTTTAATGGATTCTGTGGGATTTTGTGGAGTTTTGACATTTGATAAGATTTTTAAAAAAAATTCATACATTCAAATTTTAAAAAGTCTCAAAGACAAAAATAATAAAATAAAAAAAATAATGTCTAAATAAATAGTAATAATAATTCTCCATAATATCCTATCATCTTTTTATAGCATTCACTGTCAATTGTAACAATTCATCGGAATCCTCCTTGGTCCAAGCTTCATAATTTTCTTTCTCTTTTCCTTTTTCTTTATTATTTCCTTGTGAATCTCCCATTTGAATTACTAAAACAATATATGTTGAAAACTAGTTATATAAATAATTATGGATAAGAGACAAAATCAATAAAATTATATTATTATTTTTAGAAGCACACCAATCATACAAGATCGAATATATATTAGCTATCCAAATGGATTAAATACCTCAGTCATTATAAAAAAAAACATGTAAAAACGAAAATATAGAAACATAAGATAATTTTTTATATAAAAAAATCAGTATATTCGATACTGAGAAAATATTTAGATATATAATTTTTTTTATATAAACGAAAGTATTTAGATATAGAATATATATATATATATATATATATATATATATTATTTTAGTTATATATTATATGATAATTTTTAACGATATTTATAAATGTAAATTATTCTAACAAATATTTTAACAATATTTTCTTTTTTAAAAAATAAGCTAATGAAGGCATAAATCCTAAACCCTAAAAAATTAGATACTGCAATGTCTTATGTTAATTTTCTTTTTTTTAAATATAAACAATATAAAAAGAAAAAGAAAATTTCATAGTAAAAAAAATAAAATAATTGTTGAGTCATAAAAAAAGGAGGGATAAGAGTAACAAATTCAAGGGGAGGAGAGAGTTCGCAGTTTTTATGCTGAGAGGGTTCTTCCCCAAACTAAGATCTATTTTCATCTCATTCAACTCACAGAAACCCTAACAAATTCATATTATATATATATATATATATATTGTAGAGATTATGATATCAATTTCATCTTTCACTTTTTTATTTTCTTGACGTGTGTTATAAAAAAAATTACCACTTAAAAGTTGAAATTTCAAACATTTTTTTGTGTTATATAAAGGAACAAATTTAACTACATAAAATAAAACAAAGCAAGTCAATTAAAGAGAACGAACAGAAAAATAGAGCAAGTCAATGGCACTATCATTTACATATCAGAGTTTCACAAAATAGGAGAATGGGATGAGAACAGTACTAAAATATTATATATGAGCAATGAACAATAGTGTAATATTATTAGTAGAGAAAAAATGGAGAAGACAGGAGCATAGAAAAAAAGAAGATGAAAAACTCACTTGAAAATTCTTGAAACACTTGAAAAATCACTTCAACCAATCCTTCAAAATCCGATGGGTTTGGATGAGATTGTTTTATGAATCTGGTATTTATAAATAACACTAGAAAGTCCTTCAAAATCTCTCTCACACAACAATCCTTTAAAATCCTTATATTTTTGAATACCAATGGATTGTTTTTAAGTTGTAAAAAATCTCAAATGAATACCAGTGGATTTTAATGGACTCTTTAAAAAATCTTGAAAATCCTGATTGAATACCACTGGATTGTTTTTAAGTGACATAAAATCCTGATTGAATACCAATGAATTTTTTTACTCAAAAAAAGTCTTTTAAAATCCTACGAAATCCTAAACCAATACACCCCCCTAAATTTTGTTCAACTATTTTATGTTAGTGTATTTCTTATAAGAAAATTCCTGTGAGAGGATAAACACATATAATCTTGTTTTTCTTTTTTTGAAGTTTTGGTCTCTTTAGTATATCTAAAAGTCTAAAATTGTGGAAAGAAAAATAAATCCTAAATTAAGGATGATCTTATAAAAAATTTAACTATAATCAAAATTAATTGGTTTTATAATAATTAATTAATTAAAAACTATTGTAAAAAATAAATAGTTTTATAATAATTGGTTAATTAAAAACTATGGTAAAAAACAAACTTTTATTTTTTAAGTTAAAATTCTGTTATATATACTTTTTGATCGGTCGACACTGGAGGAGGGTCAGTCGGAACTGACGAAGTGCGTCGGAACTGGAGAAGCGTCTGACAGAGACGCTGAAGAAGACGACCGGAGTGCGTCGACGGTCGTCCCCGAGAGAGAAAGAATCGAGTCCGAGAGAGAGAGGAGAGGGAGTGCGAGACGTTCAGAAACCAACAACAATGGTTCCACGAGAGGGAGAGGAAGAATTAGGGCAAGAAAAACCCAAAAGAAATGACGGACTTACCCTAAATGAAGGGTCTGTCCAAGACGCGGCGCGATTCCGCTGTTTTTGGCCGCTCCGCTCCGCGACCGAGGCGGCCGCTCCAGCCGCGACAGAAATCCGAGACGCGACAACATCACCATTGCGGCGTCGGGCCGCTCCGCTCCACTGGCCGCGATTGACAACAATGCTTCAAACTCCTCATTTTCCTCTTCTTTGTATTCTGTAGTGACTGTTCCATGGTCTTCCGTACGGGCTACTTTCGATTTTTTTTTTTATACCAAAAAGGCACTAATATTTTATTGTGTGAATTGGAAAGCAGGGAAGGAGGAGCAGCCTAGGGATGATGTTGTTGTTGAAGATGAAACTAATGGCGGGTTTCTATTATATCTTCATATTTAGATATAGTTTATGATCCTGATTCAGGTTCTGACTTTGAAGGTAAATTGTTTGACTCTCTGATTTTAAACTCTGAATATCTTAATGTCATTGCATGTCTAGTAGTTTGAGTTTTTCTTGTCACGATATTTCTTGGTCACATTCCTCTCTCAAGTTTCCTTTATTTTTTTTACACATAATTCTTGATATATAGATCATAGGGTTTGATTCTTTTATTAGATACTAGGTAAAATGAACATTGCTGCATGGGCTAGCAAAGAAGAGGTGGATAAGGATGCATTCACTTCCTTGAAAACAAAAGCAGAACCACCTAAGAGTGTCATTGAAGCACGTGTAGTAACATGGGAGGAAGCTGAGAAGGCCAAGTGTATATGGCCAGGTCAGTTCATACTGATTATTGATGTTAACATTATCTGTAACTTCTGTTGCTTTAAAGATGTAAATCCATTAACATGCCCAATTATTCATAATTAAATTAAATTTCATCAAGTAAAGGGTGCTGCTCAAATAAAGCTTGCATGAGGGGCCTGTGACATCTCATCTCAAAGATATAAAACTATTACAGTGCATTCACTTAATAGCTGAAGCTTTCAAGAGCACTGGACTTTATCAATTGTCTATTTATTTTTGCTACAAATAGACCCATGAATATTTGTCAAAAGAATCTGGACCTGCCATTTTCTTTAGGTGTTGTAAAAAGTAATATTTCTACTACTTTTCTTCTGTAAGTAGCATTTTGTAAAGCTTTTTCATGTTTGCGGATTCCCCTGGTTTCTTGATGATAAGCTACCTGGATTTTTATGTTTGGTTTGATTCTTTTTTTAGATATTACTTTTGAGTTTTGATTAATATTTTTTTCTTTTATCTTTTTTGTACATAACAAATAGATAATGGTTGCAATTATTTTTCTCTTAAATTCCAAATAATTTTTCAGTTTCATTTTTTTTTTTCATTTAGGGTTTAGATGGATATGTATTTTTTAAATAACTCCTAGAATTCCAGTCAAAGACAAAAAAATTGGTTGAGTGTCTGTTAATCAACTTAATCTAATAGTCCTTAGTAAAGGTTTCTGGTTTGGTTGTTAATCTGTTTTGTCTTTGATATGAAGCAGGGGAACTGAAACCATGGATAAAATACTACCTTCCTCTCAGGTTGATAACAGACAGGGTGAAAAGCCAAAGAAGAAAAGGAAAGAACGGTCTAAGAAGGAGGTGCTTCCGGTTGCTACTGATTCTTACCATAACAATCTTGTTAATCTGCACACGGTTAATGAGTGAGTTTTTCTTAATTAACTTCTGTTTATAACTGGATAGTACTTGTTTGCTGTTTTTTTTAATAGAATAACCGTGCAACATGATATATATTTGATAATGAAGAAGTTAAAAATACTCTTCATGTGCTGCACATGCAACAGCAAGTGATCTAACCAAAACTAAGCCTGAAGGTTAGATGTAGAACATTATTTCATAGGGGATAGTCACCCAAGTAATCAAGTGATCTAACCGTCATTATTTAGGCCTTAAAAGGAATTTTTTTAAGTAGTTAACTAGTTAGGTAGCTATAAATTGAAGCAGAGAAAAATGTAAAGGAAATCAGTTAACTGGTTGCAAGAAAGGGTCACAAGAAAAACAATTAATATGTGCCTCTATAAAAATAAATGACGGTAAAAGTAAACTCATTTTCTGTTTTGAAGTTGTTTGCTATGCCATATAGTGTGTCTTAACTCTGTTTAGAAATGTTCTCCTCAAATTTGTTTTCAATTTTCACTCATTTTCTGTTTTGAAGTTGTTTGTATGCCATATAGTGTCTTAACTCTGTTTAGAAATGTTTTCCTCAAGTCTGTTTTCAATTTTCCTTTCTTTCCATTCTGTAGATTTTCTATTGGAGTGCTTGAAGTTCTATCTTGAGTTGAGACAAATTTCTATTGTATAAAATTAGGTTTGTATTGTACAAAATTCTTAAAACTACCAGGCTTGGCTGATTGTTCAAATACCTTGTTTTGATATGCTTCTTCAAGAGTTAGGGCTTGATAAAAAGAGTTTGTTCTTTGTTAAATGGTAAAATAAATTGAGTGCTTGATTGCAGCCTATCTCTTGGTAAAATGTAATAGCAAGTCTTTGCAAAATTGATTTTATTCAAAATTAAATTTAAAGGAATGTGATTTATTTTTCGACCTTTTATTTAAAAGGAAGTTAGTAGGAAAATTTAGTATAATATTTTTATCGAAAACAAAAGCTACCTAAAGTTCCTTAACTCAAAATCAGTTTATCAACCGGAAATCAAATATATGAATTTTGTTTAAAATCTTGTTTTGTATTTCAATGGAGAATTGCACATGCATGTACTTACTGGGATTGCTCTGCCTATTCTCTCTGAATTAAGATGTCTCACTCAAGCTAAGAATATGGCTAGAACATTCCTTTGAAGACTTGGACAATCCTCTTCCCTCAAGCTAGTATTGGATCACTTGAAAATGTTCACTCCTACAAATAGCGTATACTAGATGTGTAGTTCTAGGTGTAAGATGTGTTTGTTAAAATGCCCTACATTGGCTAGGAATATGGCTAGACTACTCCTTATCGCAATTCGTCAATCATCTTCCCTTGAGTTGGCTTTTTGGGAGTGAGTTAAGCTAAATTTGTTTCTAATGCCATTCATTACCAGATTTCCTTAATTTTTTTTTTATCAATATTATTTCTTAGATATTAATAGCCATCTACTTGCTTTTTCTTGCTTTTTAAAGGATAGGAATTTGGTCCCCCAAATTGAACCAAACAATAATTGAGAGAGCTATGAAGGGAGATGAGATGGAATGCATGAAGGGTGAGGCTAATCCAGCCCTGAGTTAATTTAAATCTTGCAGTCTATTTATGCTTAAAACTTCTATTATAATTATATTGTTTCAGCATCTGTGAAACTTGTGAAGTGAAAAGAATGATCATAAAAATATATAGTATGAAGTTGAAATACCATGTGGCTGCAAATAGAAATCCAAAAATGATTGCAAGAAATGTATATTTGTTGAAGCATGTATTTGACAAGCTATGTCAATGATGATGGATGTATGGTTGAAGGTATAAGGTTTAAGGTTGTGGCTGAAATATTTTTTGACTTTTGAGTGGTATCCTGTTTCACAGTGGTCAATCATTGTTACATATATACATATACACACACATACACACATATATAAACATATATTATATTATGCTTGGAAGAGGAGTGGGCTTACTAGGCTGCAAGTGTATGAAAGCCAAAGGAGGAATAAGGGGTAGAATATGTTGAGAGAAATTTGTGAATAAAAACCAGGCTAGCTGGTATACTTGGAGTGAAAAAAAGAATAGAATTCTTGTATAACACCAATATGCAAGGAAGAGGAAAGATAAAGTGATGGAGCGAGAGGAGGGAGAGAGTGGCACTTGAGGTTTAAGGAGAGGTTTGGATGAGGGTTCTGCATACCTGCTGTATCTATGTGCATGTTTTTTGTTCTACAGTTTTCTTTTTAGGATTTTACCTCTATTGAAAGGAGCTAGACTCCAAATTTTCTTAGTCAATCTAATTCTTGTTTATGTCTTTTGATTGCATACCCCCACTTCCTTTAGTGGTTCAGGATAAGTATTTTGAGTCTAGAAAACATAGCACCAAAAGCATTATTAAGAGGGTGAGGTGATAAAATATTTTTATGCAAAAACTGGTTTTCTTTAAGAATTGGTTACATGAGATGACTATTAATTTAAAGTTATTCATAAAGTTGCAATTGTATAGGAAAGACAAATGGCTTTTAGAAAGAGTCCTTAGAATAATAAGAAACTATCATATTTTAGTACTGTTTTGATTGAGAATTGGTTAATACATCTAAAATTTATTTGAATTTAGATAGGAATCTACTTTAAGCATAATATAAAGTAACTTTAAACTAAAATCCATAATAGTTTGGAATTGTTATTTAAGGAAGTTTTAAAACACTAAAATAAATTGACAATTTTTTCTTTCTTTCTCTCGATCTTTATTTGAGGATGTTTGGATACAAGCTTAGAAGAGTTTTTGTAAGCTTCTCTACTGAAAAATTTTCAGTAGGGAAACCCTCAGAACTGCTTTTAATTTGTATCCAAATAGACTCTTTATATTCTTAGGTTGTATGGTTTAGGGTGAAATTTTAAGTCACAACAGCTTTCGGTTTACATTCTGAGATCTTTTGCTGGTGTTGTTTTTGCCTAGTCTATTTGCCATCAGAGCCTTCATGCACTGAAGCACACACCCTATGTGAACTATAAAGCTTACCCTGTCTCTGAGTGTTTAGGGAAGAGAATTCACAGTTACACTGCTTCAAAAACCAACTTTTG
The DNA here is from genome assembly GCF_000230855.2 of Cajanus cajan. NCBI lineage: Eukaryota > Viridiplantae > Streptophyta > Magnoliopsida > Fabales > Fabaceae > Cajanus > Cajanus cajan. The sequence continues at coordinate 57,742,193 of NC_138524.1, read as the reverse complement.
CTGTAGCAATTATGAGTATCATTCCTGTGTATACAAAGCGGGGAAGATGCACTTTTAGGTTTGACTGAGACTTTATATCTGGAATCAATTGTTGATTCCATGTGAATCCTTGGATCAAAGTCTTTTGAATTGTGTTCTTTTCTACATGTGGTTTCCTCACGAGGGAAACACATATGCTTGGGTTTTGGGTGGAGGCTGGCATCAGTTTTGACTGTTTTGTATTGGCGATGGCATTGGGTCGTATTCTAGTCTCCACAGTATTGCTGTTTGTCTAAAATGTGAAAATTCAATCCTGATGTGAGAACTGTGTCATTGTTGCATTAAATCTACTTTCTGGGTCATATTGGTTGTTTTCTGGAATGCTATCAACTTCTAAATTATGCATTGATAAACTTATGCAAATGCTAGGTAACAAAATTGCAATGGTGTCCTGTTACTTCAATCCTATCCGTACTAGCTCTCATCTCATTTCTGCAGATTTATCTAGAAAATTCAAGATTCCAAAGCTTCTTCAGAGGGTAACTTTTTTGAGCTGATATTTGTTGTCTTGGTGTCAATCTCTTGCTGATAAGTTCTCCCTTTAAAATATTGTAATTTCTTTTGGTAGCTTTTCTGGTGATATACTTAATAACATGAACATGCGTTGCACTTAAGGTTAATTGTCTGCATGTAGTTTTTTGTTGTTATGCTTGTCTTTTGATTATTTTTAATAAATGATGTTACTTACAGACAATAAAATAAACAATTTAATTTTTTTGGAAGACATGATAAATCGTTGAATTGAGCGAGCCTAATGTTCTACATTAAAATGCATGGGCTATTACTTATTTCATAGAAATGGAAACAGATAAAGCTACAAAGTTGAGGCCTAGAATTGCAAAGTTTCCATTGCCTTATGGGGATTTCCAGTATTGAAGTTCAAAACATTTTCTTTAAAGAAGCAAAATATAAATTTCAATCCTGCAAGGATTGTAAATATCTAATAGGTAGAAAGTTGGAAATGGTGAGGCTCTGTAGTGAGAGTTTTTTTTAGGATAAATATGTTTTGTCAGTTCTCTATTGGGATAGCATCATATCTTAACATAGAAAATTGTAAAGAGGTCTGTTTCTAAAGTATTTGAGCAAGCTAAATAAATTTCACTATTAGCAATGGATCTTTTTTTTTATTAAAAAATTAATTTTTTTTAATCTTTTTATAGATTTGAATTTATTTTATATGATTGCTGAATCCTGATTTCTAACAGGAGATTTCTTTCCTGAGACAATTTCCTTTCTTATTTGTGCTGACATGTTTCCCTCATTGTATTTTAAGCAGAAAAAGAGGTTTGATGGTTCACCTAGGTCCTCAAAAATTACTGCATTTTATGGCTTGAAGACACCTCCTTATGAACTTGTAAGTTATTCACTCCATTTCCTGAATCATATTTTTGTTTGAAGATAATTGTACTGTTTTGGCCTATATGCTTGAATTAGTTGAGGCATCTAATTGAGCAGTAAGCTTATCAGAGAAATAATTGCATAGGTAGTTAAAATGACTATTGCCACTTAAGCCATTATAACGATGAAGAAAGAAACCAAGAATTGCGAAAAAGGAATATTATATTTTACCAAGGGATGAAACAATTACATCCAACCTTCGATGAACTCTAAAATGTAAGTTACCCTTTTCCAAAAACTATTTATGTGAAAATTTATTTCTCTTGGATAATTTCTTTTTATTACAGCCATTGTGTTTATTCAACACCTTCAATTAATTTGTCTCTATCATGGATAAAATGGAAACAAGGTATACATTTTGCTGCATGTGCAACATATATCAACATTCAGAGATAACAAGAGAGGAAAATGACAACTAATTATAACTTTTTAAGGAGGGCAGAGTAGGAGAAACAAGAATATTTCCATTGATCATGTAAACTGACACTGTTAGATTTTTATAAGACTTAGAGCCTATGTGACAAATTGATAATCAGGAATCCTATAACCCTTTTGTGACTCATATAAACTGGATACTCATTATTACACAAAGCAGCCACTAGTTGGCCCTTTATATCATTGTTATCATAATTGATAATTCTCACTTTGTTTTGCTGCCTCAATATTTCTTAGGATGCCTTAGAGCCATATATGAGTAAGAGGACAATTGACATGCACCGGGGTGAATATCATCGGAATTTTATAGAAGGTTTGAACAAACAGCTAGAAAAGGATGATATACTATATGGATACACCTTGGATGAACTAGTCAAAGTGACATACAACAATGGGAATCCGTTCCCCGAATTCAACAATGTAGCTGAGGTACTTATTAGATTGATTGCTCTCTGGCTTGGATCATTTTAAATTGATTATGAAATTGCTCCCTTATTCATTATAGGCTGTGTAGAGTGACCATTATTGCATCTTTTATTTCAATCAAAACTTGAAAGACACAGCTATTCACTTTTGATTTTATTGAAATTGTGTTTGTTGGAATATCATATGGTTGCGATACTTTAGAGTTTAGTTATGTTGAGAGTAATGGTGAATGGAGAGAACATATTCCTTGTGTATTGCAAAGCACAAGATGTGTTTAAATACAAAGTAGTGGGCCTAGGACCATAAGATAAAAACTATAAGATAAAAACTATAAGATAAAATTATATCTAACACTCCCCCTCAAGCTGGTGTATATAGATCATATGCACCAAGCTTGTTACAAATATAATCAATCCTAGGACCCCGTAATGATTTGGTGAAGACATCTGCCAACTGATCAGTAGAGTTAACAAACTGAGTAGTAATGTCCCCAGGTAAAATCTTCTCACGAATGAAGTGACAATCTATCTCAATGTGTTTGGTCCTCTCGTGAAATACTGGATTTGAGGCAATATGAAGGGCAGCTTGGTTATCACATATGAGAGTCATCTGTGTAACTTCGCCAAATCTCAGTTCTTTAAGCAACTGTTTGAGCCAAATAAGCTCACACGTAGCAGAGGCCATGGCACGGTATTCTGCTTCTGCACTAGATCTTGCCACTACATTCTGCTTCTTACTTTTCCACGAAATCAAGTTATCGCCAATAAAGACACAATAACCTGAGGTGAATCTCCTGTCAGAGGGAGAGCCTGCCCAATCTGCATCTGAGTATCCCACAACTTGGGTATGATTGTTGTAGCCATATAATAAACCTTTTCCTGGAGCACCTTTGATATACTTCAGAATGCGGATGACTGCATTCCAATGTCCTGCACATGGAGAATTGAGAAATTGACTCACCACACTAACCGCAAAAGAGATGTCAGGACGAGTTACTGTGAGATAATTCAATTTCCCAACCAGTCTTCTGTATCTCTCGGGATCTGAGAAAGGCTCCCCCTGACTCGGTAGAAGTTTGGTATTAGGATCCATAGGTGTATCAACGGGCTTGGAATTCATTAGCCCAGTTTCCTCTAAAATATCCAATGCATACTTTCTTTGAGATATTACAATTCCATCTGTAGATTGCGCTACCTCAATCCCCAAGAAATACCGAAGTTTACCAAGGTCTTTTGTCTGAAAGTGATGGCAAAGATGTTGTTTTATCTGAGAAATGCCATGATGATTACTACCGGTAAGAACAATATCATCAACATACACTATCAAGTAGATACACCCAGCAGGGGAATGTTGATAAAATACCGAATGATCAGCTTCTTTTCGAGTCATACCAAACTGTTGGACTACAGTACTGAATCTACCAAACCATGCCCTTGGAGACTGCTTAAGACCATAAAGTGATTTGCGGAGACGACATACCAAACCGGAAGACTCCCCCTGAGCAACAAACCCAGGAGGTTGCTCCATATAAATTTCCTCAAGCAAATCCCCATGAAGAAAGACATTTTTAACATCCAGTTGATAGAGAGGCCAACGGCGAAGAGCAGCCATGGCTAAGAATAATCTGACAGAGGTCATCTTGGCAACAGGGGAGAAAGTGTCACCATAGTCTAATCCAAAAATTTGAGTATAACCTTTGGCGACCAAACGAGCTTTGAGTCGATCAATGGTGCCATCAGGACCAACCTTGACTGTGAAGATCCATCGACATCCAACCACAGACTTCCCAGGAGGCAAAGAAACAAGATCTCAAGTACCATTGTTCTGAAGAGCACACAGTTCATCAAGCATGGCTTGTCTCCAACCAGGGTGGGCCAAGGCATCACCTACATTTTTAGGAATAGACACAGAGGAAAGAGAAGAGAGACAAGTATATTGGGAGGGGGATAACCAGTGATAACTCAGAGTAATATAATGAGGGGAAGGATTACGAGTAGAACGATTACCTTTCCGGAGGGCAATAGGGAGGTCAGACTCAAGTGGTGGGGCCGGAGGAGACGAAGGAGGTGGCACCGTTTCTTTTTAAACTTTTCTTATGTTGTTTTGGTTTATCATCGGAATTTAATAGAAGGTTTGAACAAACAGCTAGAAAAGGATGATATACTATATGGATACACCTTGGATGAACTAGTCAAAGTGACATACAACAATGGGAATCCGTTCCCCGAATTCAACAATGCAGCTGAGGTACTTATTAGATTGATTGCTCTCTTGGCTTTGATCATTTTAAATTGATTATGAAATTGCTCCCTTATTCATTATAGGCTGTGTAGAGTGACCATTATTGCATCTTTTATTTCAATCAAAACTTGAAAGACATAGCTATTCACTTTTGATTTTATTGAAATTGTGTTTGTTGGAATTAAGGAACAACATATATGGGATTGGCAATATCATATGGTTGCGATACTTTAGAGTTTAGTTATATTTATTGATTTCTTTTTAAACTTTTCTTATGTCGTTTTGGTGCTGAATTTTATGCCTGATCATGATGTCAAAAAATTGAGATTTTTGTTATTATGTGTATTTTGTATTGATTGTGAGAAAATATAAGGCATGAAAGTCTTGTATATTTGTTTCTGTCCCTCATTTCGGTAAAAATTGTTTGTGTTGGTATGATGATTATTTTAGTCGATAAATGATGAAAGAGGCATACAAACTTTTTATGCCTGATCTTGATGTCAAAAGATTCAGACGGTTGTTATTCTATACATTTTGTATTCATCGTGAGAAAATATAGGGCATGAAAGCCTTATATATTTGCTTTTGTCCCTCATCTCGGTAAAAATTGATTGTGTTGGTATGATGATTATTTTAGTCGACATATGATGAAAGAGGTATACGATCTTTTTATGCCTGATCTTGATGTCGAAAAATTGAGATGGTTGTTATTAGATGCATTTTGTATTGATTGTGAGAAAATATAGGGTATGAAAGTCTTATATATTTGTTTCTATCCCTCATCTCTGTAAAAAATGATTATGTTAATATGCTGATTATTTTAATCGACAAATGATGAAAGAGGTATACGAACTTTTTATGTCTGATCCTGATGTCAAAAAATTGAGACGGTTGTTATTATATACCTTTTGTATTCATTGTGAGAAAATATAGGGCACGAAAGTTCTATATATTTGCTTCTGTCCCTCATCTCGGTAAAAATTGATTATGTTGGTATGATGATTATTTTAATTGACATATGATGAAAGAGGTATATATGAACTTTTTATACCTGATCCTGATGTCAAAAAATTGAGAGGTTGTTATTTGATACATTTTATATTCATCGTGAGAAAATATAGGGCATGAAAGTCCTATATATTTGCTTTTGTCCCTCATCTCGGTAAAAATTGTGTGTTTGTATGATGATTATTTTAGTCGACAAATGATGAAAGAGGTATACGATATTTTTATGTCTGATCCTGATGTCGAAAAATTGAGACGGTTGTTATTGGATGCATTTTATATTGATTGTGAGAAAATATAGGGCATGAAAGCCCTATATATTTATTTTTGTCACTCATCTCGGTAAAAAATGATTGTTAATATGATGATTATTTTAGTCGACAAATGATGAAAGAGGTATACGAACTTTTTATGCTTAATCTTGATGTCGAAAAATTGATACGGTTGTTATTCGATACATTTTGTATTCATTGTGAGAAAATATAGGGCATGAAAGCCCTATATATTTGCTTCTGTCCCTCATCTTGGTAAAAATTGGTTGTGTTGGTATGATGATTATTTTAATCGATATATGATGAATGAGGTATATGAACTTTTAATACCTTATCTTGATGTCTAAAAATATATAGGGTTGTTGTTTGAAACATTTTGTATTCATTGTGAGAAAATATAGGGTATGAAAATCCTATATATTTGCTCCTGTCTCTCATCTTGGTAAAAAATGATTGTGTTAATATGATGATTATTTTAGTCGACAAATGATGAAAGAAGTATACGAACTTTTTATGCCTCATCTTGATGTCGAAAAATTGAGACGACTGTTATTCGATACATTTTGTATTCATTGTGAGAAAATATAGGGCATGAAAGCCCTATATATTTGCTTCTGTCGCTCATCTCGGTAAAAATTGATTGTGTTGGTATGATGATTATTTTAATCGACATATGATGAAAGAGGTATATGAACTTTTAATACCTTATCCTGATGTCGAAAAATATAAAGGGTTGTTATTTGAAACAATTTGTATTCATCGTGAGAAAATATAGGGTTTGAAGACCTTATATATTTGTTTTTGTTCCTCATCTCGGTAAAAAATGTGTGTCAATATGATGATTATTTTAGTCGACAAATGATGAAAGAAGTATACGAACTTTTTATGCCTCATCCTGATGTCGAAAAATTGAGACGATTGTTATTCGATACATTTTGTATTCATTGTGAGAAAATATAGGGCATGAAAGCCATATATATTTGCTTCTGTCCCTCATTTCGGTAAAAATTGATTGTGTTGGTATGATGATTATTTTAATCGACATATGATGAAAGAGGTATATGAACTTTTAATACTTTATCCTAATGTTGAAAAATTGAGAGGGTTGTTATTTGAAACATTTTGTATTCATCGTGAGAAAATATAGGGTATGAAAACTCTATATATTTACTTTTGTCCCTCATGTCGGTAAAGAATGATTGTGTTAATATGATGATTATATTAGTTGACAAATGATTAAAGAGGTATACAAACTTTTTATGCCTCATCCTGATGTCGAAAATTTGAGATGGCTGTTATTAGATACATTTTGTATTCATTGTGAGAAAATATAGAGCATGAAAGCCCTATATATTTGCTTCTGTCCCTCATCTCGATAAAAATTGATTGTGTTGGTATGATGATTATTTTAATCGACATATGATGAAAGAGGTATACGAACTTTTTATGTCTGATCCTGATATAAAAAAATTGAGACGATTACTCAATACATGTTGTATTCATCGTGGGAAAATATAGGACATGAAAGCCTTATATATTTGCTTATGTGTCTCATCTCGGTAAAAATTGTTTGTGTTGGTATAATGATTATTTTAGTCGACAAATGATGAAAGATGTATAGGATCTTTTTATGTCTGATCCTGATGTCGGAAAATTGAGACAGTTGTTATTCGATACATTTTGTATCCATCGTGAGAAAATATCAGGCATGAAAGTCTTTTATATTTGCTTTTGTTCCTCAGCTCGGTAATGTGATAATTATTTTAGTCGACAAGTGATGAAAGAGGTATACGAACGTATTATGCCTGATCCTGATATCGAAAAATTGAGACGGTTGTTATTCGATACATTTTGTATTCATTGTAAGATAATATAAGGTATGAAAGTTCTATATATTTGCTTCTTGCCTCATCTCGGTAAAGAATGATTGTGTTAATATGATGATTAATTTTGTCGACAAATGATGAAAGAGGTATACGAACTTTTTATGCCTCATCCTGATGTCGAAAATTTGAGACGGCTATTTTTCGATACATTTTGTATTCATTGTGAGAAAATATAGGGCATGAAAGCCCTATATATTTGTTTCTGTCCCTCATCTCGATAAAAATTGATTGTGTTGGTATGATGATTATTTTAATCGAGATATGATGAAAGAGATATACGAACTTCTTATGCCTGATCCTGATGTCAAAAAATTAAGACGATTATTCGATACATGTTGTCTTCATCATGAGAAAATATAGGGCAAGAAAGCCCTATATATTTGCTTTTTGTACCTCATCTCGGTAAAAATTGTTTGTGCTGGTATGATGATTATTTTAGTCCACAAATGATGAAAGAGGTATACAATCTTTTTATGCTTGATCCTCATGTCGAAAAATTGAGACGGTTGTTATTCGATACATTTTGTATCCATCATGAGAATATATAGGACATGAAAGTCCTATATATTTGCTTCTGTCCCTTATCTCGGTAATGTGATAATTATTTTAGTCTACAAGTGATGAAAGAGGTATACGAACGTATTATGTTTGATCCTGATATTGAAAAATTGAGACGGTTGTTATTCGATACATTTTGTATTCATTGTGAGATAATATAGGGTATAAAAGCCCTATATATTTTCTTATGTCCCTCATCTTAGTAAAGAATGATTGTGTTAATACGATGATTATTTTAGTCGACAAATGATGAAAGAGGTATACGAACTTTTTATGCCTCATCCTGATGTCGAAAATTTGAGACGGGTGTTATTCCATACATTTTGTATCCATTGTGAGAAAATATAGGGCATGAAAGCCCTATATATTTGCTTCTATCCCTCATCTCAGTAAAAATTGATTGTGTTATGATGATTATTTTAATCGACATATGACGAAAGAGGTATACAAACTTTTTATGCCTGATCTTGATGTCGAAAAATTGAGACGATTATTCGATACAGTTGTATTCATCATGAGAAAATATAGGGCATGAAAGTCCTATATATTTGTTTCTGTCTCTCATATCGGTAAAAATTGTTTGTGTTGGTATGATGATTATTTTAGTCGACAAATGATGAAAGAGGTATACGATCTTTTTATGTCTGATCTTGATGTCAAAAAATTGAGACGGTTGTTATTAGATACATCTTATATCCATCGTGAGAAAATATAGGGCATGAAAGCCCTATATATTTGCTTGTGTCCCTCATCTCGATAAAAAAATGATTGTGTTAATATGATGATTATTTTAGTCGAAAAATGATGAAAGAGGTATACGAACGTAATATGCTTGATCCTGATGTCGAAAAATTGAGACGGTTGTTGTTAGATACATTTTGTGTTCATCGTGAGAAAATATAGGGCATGAAAGCCCTCTTTATTTGTTTCTGTCCGTCATCTCGGTAAATATTGATTTCATTGGTATGATGATTATTTTAATCGACATATGATGAAAGTGGTATATGAACTTTTTAATCCTGATTCTGATGTCGAAAAATTGAGATGGTTATTGGATACATGTTGCATTGATCATTTGAAAATATAGTGCATGAAAGCCTATATATTTGCTTGTCCCTCATCTCGGTAAAAATTGTTTGTGTTGGTATGATTATTTTAGTTGACAAATGATGAAATAGGTATACGATCTTTTTATGCGTGATCCTGATATCGAAAAATTGAGACCATTGTTATTCGATATATTTTGTATCCATCGTGAGAAAATATAGGGCATGAAAGCGCTATATATTTGCTTTTATCCCTCATCTCGAATAAAAACATTGTGTTAATATGATGATTATTTTAGTCAAAAAATGATGAAAGAGGTATACGAACGTATTATGCCTGATCCTGATGTCAAAAATTGAGACAGTTGTTCTTAGATACATTTTGTGTTCATCGGGAGAAAATAAAAGGCATGAAAGCCCTATTTACTTGCTTCTGTCCCTCAACTCGGTAAAAATTGATTTATTTGGTATTGTGATTATTTTAATCGACATATGATGAATGTGGTATACAAAATTTTTAATCCTGATCCTGATGTCGAAAAATTGAAACGGTTATTCGATACATGTTGTATTGATCGTTAGAAAATATAGTGCATGAAAGCCCTATATATTTGCTTTTGTCCCTCATCTCGGTAAAAATTGTTTGTGTTGGTATGATTATTTTAGTCGACAAATGATGAAAGTGGTATATGATCTTTTTATGCGTGATCCTGATATCGAAAAATTGAGACGATTGTTATTTGATACATTTTGTATCCATTGTGAGAAAATATAGGACATGAAAGTCTTATATATTTGCTTCTGTCCCTCATCTCGGTAAAAAAAACTTATTGTGTTAATATGATGATTATTTTATTCGACAAATGATGAAAGAGGTATAAGAACGTATTATGTCGGATCCTGATGTCGAAAAATTGAGACGGTTGTTATTCGATACATTTTGTATTCATTGCGAGAAAATATTTGGCATGAAAGCCCTATATATTTGTTTTTGTCTCTCATGTCGGTAAAAAGATGATTGTGTTAATATGATGATTATTTTAGTCGAAAAATGATAATAGAGGTATACGATCTTGTTTTGCCAGACCGTAAACCCTAAATCCTATATTTGTGTCTTTGTCCTCGAACTTAGTAAAAAAATCGGTGGCTTTTACATGCATTGGAGTAGCTAACTTGTTTTCTCTTTTTGCAGGTCCAAGAAGTTTACATAAAATTCTAACCGGATTAGAGACTACTTTAGAGATGGAAACTTCCATCACTAAGCAAATCCTTCTCTAAACTTCATTGCAAAAGTGAGTCACCAAATTGCTTGAATTTTAATTTCATTTGTGTTTCATTTGAGGTTCATTTGGTTGCTGGACCTTTTATATTCTTTGCTTTAAAATTGTATAGACTTACTAGAGGTGAATTGGGAAACATAGTTTGTGTTCTCCCACCATTCCTTAGTTTTCTAATTGAAACCTAGTATCCGTTAGTACTTGTGGAAGTGTCCCATAGGGCTCTAAGTGTCATGTGGGCTTCCACTAGGACTCGTCTAGTTTACTTGCTTTCTTAGAACGTTTAGTACTTGTGGAAGTGCTCTAAGGGGCTCTAAGTGTCACTTAGACTTCCACCCTAGAGAATTCGGCTAGTATAATCTTTAACTTTCTTTCTTTACTTGCTTGCTTCGATAGTTTACTTTCTAAATGTAATTAGGAACGTTCCAAGTTCGTTTAGAAGGCTTCTTTTCCTATTAGGGGTTCGTGCCCGCACACACATTTACATGACTTGTGTGCAAAATTGTTTAGTGAGACAAGTATAAAAGGGTTTAGTAATTTTTACTTGAAAAGACTTGGTTATTAAGTGGATCCTTGTAGCTTGGCTCCTTGTAGCTCACCTCCGTTGATAGTAAAACTTGTATACTTAAACCTCCAAGTACTTAGTTTTGCACCAAAAAGAAAATATTTTGTGAAAATATTTATCACTATATTTTTCAATTTATTTGAAAACTTGTGAAAACCTTTTTCGTAAAAACAAGTCATCATTCTCATGATAGTAGTGTGCATGATCATCGTTCCCCTAGAAGTCATAGGAGTACTAAAGATGAACTCTGTGAACTTAGGGATTATATTAGAAAAAAAGAATAAGAAAATGAAAAGAATAATAAAACAATAAAAGAGTTGTTAAACAAGCTAGTGGTGGGTGGTGAGGCTAGCTGTCCCAAAATCCATGAGGACAATGGGCTTTTAAAGCCCAAAAGGTGAGATGGTGACGGACTTCCAAGCCTTCTAGAGGAAAACATGCAAAAGGAGGTTCATGGCCCAAGATCCATCGTTCACACACCCACTCAACCTCAAGTGAAGGGTTTTATAGTAGTCACCATGATGATAGCTACTATCAATGATCTCCTATGCAACAAAGGCCTAGGAATGACTCTCACAAGGAACCTAGAGTTGACCTTCTTCCCTTTCATTGAGAGGATAGTGTTGTGGATTACTTGGATTGGGAGATGAAGGTGAACAACTCTTCACTTTCCACAATGTGAGTGAAGAGATAAGACTTCCAATGACTATCTTTAGCTTTCAAGGGTATGCCATGTAATTATGGATTCCCTTGAATGGGAAAGAAGATTTCATCATGAGCCTTCAATCCAATATTGGAATGAGCTTAGAAGATCCTTAAAGAGAAGGCATATTCCTCCCTATCATGAGAGGGAGTTAATGAAAAAACTCAAAAGACTCCAACAAAGAAATCAAAGTTTGGAAGAATATAGGCAACAAATGGAATTGCTTATAATGAGAGCTGGAATTAGGGAAGAGGAAAGGACCACCATTGCATGGTTCTAAAGTGGTCTTAACTTAGAAATTAGGGACAAGGTTGAACTATTATAGTATAGAGACCGTCATGAACTAGTTCAACTTTGTGTGAGGGAAGAACAACAACTTAGAAGGAAGCCTAGCCTTAGGAAAGAATCTACCTCATACCCTAAGAAAGACTTCAAGAAAGAGGGTCACTCCTCTTATTCAAAGGAAAGACCACTAGAAAAACAAAAAGAAAAGTCTTCTAATGAAACTAGGACTAGTTTAAATAAGTGCTTAGGAATATTGGTTGTCCAAAGGTTACTTACCAACCAACTTAGTGAACAAGATCAATCACAAAGAAATAACCTTTTCCATTCTAGATGTAAAATATTGGTTCTCTCATTGTTGATAATGGATGTTGCAATAATTTTCTAAGTCAAAGGTTGGTTGATAAGCTTCACCTAACTACTATAGCCCATCCTAAATCTTATAAACTTAAATTGCTTAATGAGGATGGACCTATAGAAGTTAATGACCAAGTAAATGTTCCTTTCTCCATTGGAAAATATAAAGATGAAGTTTTATGTGATGTAATTTCAATGGATGCAAGTCATATTTTACTTGGTAGACCTTGATAATATGATAGGAAGACTATTCATGGTGGTGTGACTAATAAGATTCGCCTAGTACACCTAGGCAAGAAACATACCTTGACTCCTCTTTCACCATCACAAGTGTTGGAGGAAGAGAAGGTGATAAAGTTCGAAGGAAGTTGTTCCTAGAAGTTAGTTTTCTAAAAATCATTCCATTAAACAATGTCTTTTAGTTGATCAACCTCATTACCTTCTCTATTTTAAAGAGACACTTGTTGCCATAAGTTTTGCACTCAAGTCTCTACCTAAGCGGGTTCAAATTCTTTTAAAGGAATTTGAACATCTATTTCCAAAGAAGTTCCAAGTGGACTTCACCCTTTAAGGGGAATCCCGAAAACAATATTTTCGGATAGGGAAGTTAAGTTCCTTAACCATTTTTGGAAAACACTTTGGGAGAGACTAGGAACTCAACTTCTATTCTCTACTACCAGTCACCAACAAATTTATGGGAAAATAGAAGTAGTAAATAGATCCCTATCTACATTATTAGGGGTATTCTTAAAAACAACAAGATGTCTTGGGATGAACATAGTCCTCATATAGAATTTTCTTATAATAGGGTATTCCACAAGACTACCAATCTTTCTTCTTTTGAGGTTGTTTATGGCTTTAACTGATGGAAGACACTAGTAGAAGTGATTGTTATCTTCTCCTAGTTCCATCTTCATGTCCAATCTTCTATTAAGGTATTGAACTTCACGAAACAAAGTTTCAAACTCTTCATAGTTTGAAGGATGCAGCTATGAATGGTGCGACACTCTTCTTGAAGAAGAAGAAGCAGTAGGAACCAAGGCACAAAGGAAGGAATCCTTTTTGAAGGTTCTTAAGGAGAAGGCTTTCTCCTAGGTTTGGACCTTTGAAAGTAGAGAGAATTTTGGAAATATCTTATCTCATTAACATCAAAAGTGTTTACAAAGTCAAGGAAAAAACTTATATAGTGAGGGAGAAGCTTGTGGTGTAAGCTAGACTAATTAAGGTTCAAGGAGAACCATTGTTAGCCTTTTTACACTCAAGCCAACTGGTCCAGTTAATTAGGAGGCTTGTGGAGCCAGCTTCTCACTTAGAATCTTGGAAAGCAAGCTAAGTTAGAAGCTTGTAGTAAAAGCTTCCCAGGTGTGTAGAAGAAGCCATGTTAATTCGGCCAAGGAAGTGAGCTAGGCGGCCAAGGTGATTTCCTTCATTTAGTCAATACAAAAATCTTGGAATTGGTCTACTTAGGTTCACCAAATGGTGGTGAGACCTAGCTAAATCAATTCCTTGGAAAAAATGGAGGAAAACTAGTCCAATATGTAAAATTTAGCTTAGGCCCACTTCTGGCCTAATTACTAGTTACACCTACACACCTTACTATTTGTCACCCCACTTCTACTACTAAAAATATGAAAATCAATTATCCTTAATACATGGTCAAAAGGAGCAAAAGTTTCCAAGTAACATACCCTAAAATCCCAAAGGGATATCCTATAAGAAAAGAAAGAAAGTGCCTTACAAATAAAAAAACAAAATAAACCTATACAAGTAACTACTATGTACAAATGTGCAAGGCCAAATCTCAATATGTGATGGCTCACATGAGTAGTTTGGGCCTAGAAAGCCTACTATCCTCCAAGCTAGCCAATCCCTCATGTATGCTCCTAGCCATAGCTCTAGTAATTGGACCCTAGGCCCATGGTCTTCCATCATTAACCCTCTCACTCCTTTTGATATACTACCATTACCTAATACATCTTCTTATTTACATAAAAAAGGAGTATCTAAGACATATTTTATAAAGAAATTCCATGAGAAGGTTAAAAGCCAAATTGAAAAACAAACTCAAAAATATATTGAATAAAACAACAAAGGGAGAAAGAAACTTATATTTAAGGAAGGAGACTTAGTTTGGATTCATTTAAGAAAAGATAAATTTCCTACACAAAGGAAGTCCAAACTAAGTCCAAGAGTAGACGGTCCATTCCATGTCCTCCAAAGGATCAATGATAATTGATATAAGTTAGATTTACCTTCTGATTATGGTGTTAGGAATACATTTAATGTCAGTGAACTTATGTCTTATACACGTGATGTAGCACTGATGAAGAAGAGTTAGATCCGAGGATAGATCCTTCCCAAGAAGGAGGGTGATGGAGTACTAGATTGATGAAACTCCCTGATTCTCTACACGCTACTCCTTCTTGAGTCCTTGAGAATTCTTCAAGGTTGAAATCCAATGAAAAGAAGGAAAAAAGTTGAAGAAGATTTTCCTAAGCCTCTCGGATAGAATTCCAAGGCTACAAAGAAGAAATCTCAAGGTGAAAGGATGGTTTCCCCAAACTCTAGGTGACTCTTGGCTTTGATAGAAAATATAGAAGTTTACTCTCAAATAATGCTCAAAAGTGAGAATGATACATGGTCCTAATCTATATATAAGCCACGAAAGTGTGATAAGGAAGCTAAGAGTGACCGAGAGTTAGAATTAACCATGACAAGGTTAATTTTCACTCTTGGTGCCTAAAATTCAAATTTAAAAATTGAAATATGAATTTCCACTCCTAGATTCCCGGCTCCTCCATGTGCTACATATAGGGTTTGCATCTAAATGTGATTTGATTCACATTTCAGGTGAATTTGAGTCACCATGTGCACCACCCACATGGCCGGTCACATGAGTCTTATTACACCTTAAATGTGTCTCAAATGACACTAAATGTAAACTCACATGGAATTATTTCATAAATGGTCTACCATTGGAGGCTTTGGTGAAGCTTGAGAAGTGTCAAGGACCCAAAGGTCTAGGTAGAAACTTGGAGGAGAAGCCAACACCATTCCGGATTCTCCAAGAGGTTTCCATCAAATAGGGTATCTGATCCTTTTATGACTATGCTCAACCCTGATGTCAAAAACTAGAGACAATTGTAATTCAATACATTTTTCATTCATCTTGAGAAAGGTATAAGGTAATAAAGTCCTATATATGTCCCTTAGATTTTCATGCCTAACGATGTTAGTTTTGACATCAGTTGATGTTCCATTTGCTTGCATACCTCTATTCCTCATCTCGATAAAATATGGTTGTATTTACATGATAATTATTTTAGTCGACAAATAATGAAAGATGTATATGATCTTTTATGCCTTACCCAGATGTCGAAAAGTTGAGACGGTTTTATTAGATGCATTTTGTATTCATCGTGAAAAAATATAGGGCATGAAAGCCCTATATAGTTGCTTCTGTCCCTCATGTCGTTAAAAACTAGTTGTTATTACATAATTACTTTAGTCGATAAATGATGAAAGAGGTATTCTACCTTTTTATGACTGATCCTGATGTCAAAAAATTGAGGAGGTTGTTATTAGATACATTTTGTATTCATCGTGAGAAAATATATGGCATGAAAGTCCTATATATTTGCTTTTTTCCCTCATCTCGGTAAAAATTGATTGTGTTGATATGATGATTATTTTAGTCAATACATGATGAAAGAGGTATACGATTATAAGACGGTTGTTGTTACGATTATAAGACGATTATCTCGGTAAAGTGAGACGGTTGTTGTTAGATACATTTTATATTGATCATGAGAAAATATAGTGCTTTCAAGTCCTATATAATTGGTTGTGTCTGTCATCTTAGTAAAAATTGGTTGTATTTACATGATGATTATTTTAGTCGATAAATGATAAAAGAGGTATACTATTTTCTTATGTTTGACCTCGATGTCGAATAATTTAGACAATTTGTATTAGATACATTTTGTATTCATTGTGAGAAAATATAGGTCATGAAAGCCCTATATATTTGTCTCTTACCCTCATCTCATTAAAAATTGGTTGTATTTACATGATTATTTTAGTCGAAAAATAATAAAAAAGGTATGCGATCTTGTTATGCCAGACCGTAAACCCTAAACCCTATATTTGTGTCTTTGTCCTCGAACTCTGTAAAAAAAATCGGTTGCTTTCACATGCATTGGAGTGGCTAAGTTGTTTTCTCTTTTTGCAGGTCCAAGAAGATTACAGAAAATTTTAACCGGATTAGAGACTACTTTAGAGACGGAGATTTCCATCACTAAGCAAATCCTTCTCTAAACTTCATTACAAAAGTGAGTCACCAAATTACTTGAATTTTCATTTCATTTGTGTTTCATTTGAGGTTCATTTGGTTGCTAGACCTTTTATATTCTTTTCTTTAAAATTGTATAGACTTACTAGAGGTGAATTGGGAAACATAGTTTGTGTTCTCCCACCATTCCTAAGTTTTCTAATTGAAACCTAGTATCCGTTAGTACTTGTGGAAGTGTCCCATAGGGCTCTAAGGTCATTTGGGCTTCCACTAGGACTCTTCTAGTTTACTTGCTTTCTTAGAACGTTTAGTACTTGTGGAAGTGTTCTAAGGGGCTCTAAGTGTCACTTAGACTTCCACCCTAGGGCATTCAACTTGTATATGCTTTAACTTGCTATCTTCGTTAGTTTACTTTCAAAATGTAATTAAGAACGTTCCAAGTTCGTTTAGAAGGTGTCTTTATCGAGTAGGGGTTCGTGCACAGACACACATTTACATGACTTGTGTGCAAAATTGTTTTGTGAGACAAGTATAAAAGGGTTTAGTAATTTTTACTTGAAAATGTTTGGTTATTAAGTGGCTCCTTCTAGCTCACCTCCCTTGATAGTACAACATGTATACTTAGACCTCTAAGTACTTAGTCTTGCACCAAAAAGAAAATCTTTTGTAAAAATCTTTAACACTATTTTTGCAATTTATTTGAAAACTTGTGAAAAAAATTTTCGCAAAAATGAGTGATCATTCTCATGATAGTAGTGTGCATGGTCATCATTCCCCTAGAAGTCATAGGAGTACTAAAGATGAACTCCGTGAACTTAAGGATTATATTAGAAAAGCAAGAATAAGGAAATGAAAATAATAATGAAACAATAAGAGAGTTGTTAAACAAACTAGTGGTGGGTGGTTAGGCTAGCAATCTCAAAGTCCATGAGGACAATGGGCCTTCAAAGCCCAAAAGGTAAGATGGGGACGGACTTCCAAGCCTTCTAGAGGCAAACATGCGGAAGGAGGTTCACAACCCAAGAGCGATCATTCACACACGCACTCAACCTCGAGTGAAGGGTTTCATAGTAGTCACCATGATGATAACTACTAGCAATGATCCCCCATGCAACATAGGCCTAGGCACGACTCTCACAAGGAATATAGAGTTGACCTTCTTCCCTTTCATTGAAAGGATAATGTTGAGGATTACTTGAATTGGGAGATGAAGGTGAAACAACTCTTCACTTGCCACAATGTGAGTGAATAGAGAAGAGTTTCAATGGCTACCCTTAGCTTTCAAAGGTATGTCATGTATTGGTGGACTTCCCTTGAAAAGGGAAGAAGATTTCATCATAAGTCTCCAATCAATCTAATATTGGAATGAGCTTAGAAGTGCCTTAAGGAGAAGACACATTCCTCCTTATTATGAGAGAGAGTTAATGGACAAGCTGCAAAGACTCGATCAAAGAAATCAAACTGTGGAAGAATATAGGCAACAAATGGGGTTGCTTATGATGAGAGCTGGAATTACGGAAGGGGAAAGGACCACCATTGCAAGGTTTCAAGGTGGTCATAACTTAGAAATTAAGGACAAGGTTGAATTATTACCCTACAGAGACCGTAATGAACTAGTTCAACTTTATGTGAGGGTAGAACAACAACTTAGAAGGAAGCCTAACCTTAGGAAAAAAATCTAATTCATACCATAAAAAGGACTTCAAGAAGGAGGGTCACTCTTCTTATTCAAAGGAAAGACCACTAGAAAAAAAAAATCTTCCAATGAAAATAGGACTAGTTCCATTAAGTGCTTAGGAATATTGGTTGTCCAGAGGTTACTTACCAATCAACTTAGTGAATGGAAAATATCTTTTAAGACCAAGTTTGGATTGTATGAATGGTTAGTCATTCCTTTTGGTTTCACCAATGCTCCTAGCACCTTTATGGGGTTAATAAAAGAAAGATTTTATTGGTCACACATAAGAGTAAATGTTCAAATGTATTGCTCTAAATGCATAGCTTGTTTACAAGTTAAATCTAAAGTTATGCCTCATTGACTCTACATACCTCTATCAATAGCTAGAACCCCTTGGGTTGACATAAGCATGAATTTTATACTTGGTCTCCCAAGAACCCAAAGGGACACAATTCTATTTTTGTGGTAATAGACAGATTTTCAAAAATGACTCGCTTTATACAATGCAAAAAAATAGATGAAGCTAGCCATATCTTAAGACTTTTCTTAAAAGAAGTTGTTAGATTACATGGAATCCCTAAAACAATAGTTTCGGATAGGGAAGTTAAGTTCCTTAACCATTTTTGGAAAACACTTTGGGAGAGACTAGGAACTCAACTTCTATTCTCTACTACTAGTCACCCACAAGTTTATGGAAAAATAAAAGTAGTAAATAGATTCCTATCTACATTATTAAGGGTAATATTAAAAACCACAAGAAGTCTTGGGATGAACATAGTCCTCATATAGAATTTGCTTATAATAGGGTATTCCACAAGACTACCAATCTTTCTTCTTTTGAGGTTGTTTATGGCTTTAACTGATGGAAGACACTAGTAGAAGTGATCGTTATCTTCTCCTAGTTCCATCTTCATGTCCAATCTTCTATTAAGTTATTGAACTTCATGAAACAAAGTTTCAAACTCTTCATAGTTTGAAGGATGCAACTATGAATGGTGCGACACTCTTCTTGAAGAAGAAGAAGAAGAAGCAATAGGAACCAAGGCACAAAGGAAGGAATCCTTTGTGAAGGTTCTTAAGGAGAAGGCTTTCTCCTAGGTTTGGACCTTTGAAAGTAGAGAGAATTTTGGAAATATCTTATCTCATTAAAATCAAAAGTGTTTACAAAGTTAAGGAAAAGACTTATATAGTGAGGGAGAAGCTTGTGGTGCAAGTTAGACTAACTATGGTTCAAGGAGAACCTTGGTTAGCCTTCTTACACTCAAGCTAACCGGTCTAGTTAATTAGGAGGCTTGTGGAGCTAGCTTCTCATTTAGAATCTTGGAAAGCAAGCTAAGTTAGAAGCTTGTAGTACAAGCTTCCCAGGTGTGTAGAAGAAACCATGTTAATTCAGCCAAGGAAGTGAGCTACACGGCCAAGGTGATTTCCTTCATTTAGTCCAATCCAAAAATCTTGGAATTGGTTTAGTTAGGTTCACCAAATGATGGTGAGACCTAGCTAAATCAATTCCTTGGAAAAAATGGAGAAAAACTAGCCCAATATGTAAAATTTAGCCTAGGCCCACTTCTGGCCTAATTACTAGTTATACCTACACCCTTACTATTTGTCACCCCACTTCTGCTACTAAAAATATGAAAATTAATTATCCTTAATAAAAGGTCAAAAGGAGCAAAAGTTTCCAAGTAACATACCTTAAAATCCCAAAGGGATATCCTATAAGAAAAGAAAGAAAGTGCCTTACAAATATAAAGGAAAATAAACCTATATAAGTAACTACTATGTACAAATGTGCTAGGCCAAATCTCAAGATGTGATGGCTCACATGAGTATTTTGGGCCTAGAAAGCCCACTATCCTTCAAGCTAGCCAATCCCTCATGTATGCTCCTAGCCATAACTCTAGTAATTGGACCCTTGGCCCATGGTCTTCCATCATTAACCCTCTCACTCCTTTTGATATACTACCATTACCTAATACATCTTCTTATTTACATAAAGAAGGAGTATCTAAGACATATTTTATAAAGAAATTCCATGAGAAGGTTAAAAGCCAAATTGAAAAACAAACTCAAAAATATATTGAATAAAACAACAAAGGGAGAAAGAAACTTATATTTAAGGAAGGAGACTTAGTTTGGATTCATTAAAGAAAAGATAAATTTCCTACACAAAGGAAGTCCAAACTAAGTCCAAGAGCAGATGGTCCATTCCATGTCCTCCAAAGGATCAATGATAATGCATATAAGTTAGATTTTCCTTCTGATTATGGTGTTAGGAATACATTTAATGTTTTTGATCTTATGTCCTTTACACATGATGTAGCACTGATGAAGAAGAGTTAGATCCGAGGACAGATCAAAAGTGAGAATGATACATGGTCCTAATCTATATATAAGCCACGAAAGTGTGATAAGGAAGCGAAGAGTGACCGATAGTTAGAATTAACAATGGCAAGGTTAATTTTCACTCTTGGTGCCTAAAATTCAAATTTGAAAATTGAAATTTGAAGTTCCACTCCTAGATTCTCGGCTCCTCCATGCGCTACATATAGGGTTTGCATCTAAATGTGATTTGATTCGCATTTGAGGTGAATTTGAGTCACACCATGTGCACCACCCATATGGCCGGTCACATGAGTCTTATTACACCTTAAATGTGTCTCAAATGACACTAAATGTAAACTCACATGGAATTATTTCATAAATGGCCGAAATACATGGCCTAAAATAAACCTATGCTACTTGACCCAAAATACAAGGTCCAAAAATAAGATACAAGCGTAATTGCCCTAAACGTATACTAATTGGGTTTTTAGTGTACAACCCAACTAGAAAGTGGCATGGGCTTTTCCTTGGTATTAGCCCACTCCTTCTCTAGTCTCTTGACCATAGTCCTAATGATTGGGCCTTTGGCCCATGGGCCACCATCAGAGGATATGATGGAGGACCATCCAAGGAGAGTGCACATATGAAGACAAATGGACCTTTAACAAGGTTCATCATTAGGAAGCTGGAGGAGGCTTCTACAGAGGTGATGCTTCTTAAACCTATGCTCTTCATGAGCATTGATTATGATATGATTCCTCTAATTAGTCTTTTAACTTATATTGTATATACATTGTATAGTACTTGTACATAATAGCTACTTGTATAGGTGTATTTTGCCTTTGTATTTGTAAGACACCTTTTTCCTTTCTTATAGGTCATACCCTTAGGATTCTAGGGTATGTTACTTGGAGGCTTTTGCTCCATTTGACCTTGTATTAAGGTACATAGATTTTCTCATTTTTAGTAGTAGAAGTGGGGTGACAAATAGTAAAGTATGCAGGTGAAGCTAGTAATTGGGTCTTTGGTGGGCCTAGGTAAAATTTTACATATTAGGCTTGTTTTCCTACATTTTTTCTCCAAGGAATTGATTTAGCTAGGTCTCACCACCATTTGGTGAACCTAACTAAACCAAGTCCGCCTAGCTCTCTACTTTGCTGAGTTACTCTTTAGCTTCTCTAACACACTTGCTTCTAGCTTAGCATGTTCCATAAGCTTTACCTTAATTTGCTCTCCAAGCTTCTAGTTTAGCTTGCTCCACAAGCTTCTATGATGGTAACTAGGGATGATTAGCTTAAGTGTAAGAAGGCTAACCATAGTTCTACTTGAACCATGGTTAGACTAGCTTACACCATAAGTTACCTATTCTCTATATAAGGCATTTCCTTCACTATGTAAACACTTTTGGTTGATATATGAGAGCATAGCTGAGACATTTCTCTGAATTCTCTCTTCATAAAAGTCTTGGAGGCTTTGGTGAAGCTTGAGAAGTGTCAAGGACCCAAAGGTCTAGGTAGAAACTTGAAGGAGATGCCAACACCATTCTGGATTCTCCAAGAAGTTTCCATCAAATAGGGTATCTGATCTTTTTATGACTAAGCTCAACCCTGATGTCAAAAACTAGAGACAATTGTAATTCAATATATTTTTCATTCATCATGAGAAAAGTATAGGGTAATAAAGTCCTATATATGTCCCTTAGATTTTCATGCCTAACGATGTTAGATTTGACCTCAGTTGATGTTCCATCTGCTTGCATACCTCTGTTCCTCATCTCGGTAAAACATGGTTGTATTTACATGATAATTATTTTAGTCAACAAATAATCAAAAAGGTATACGATCTTTTATGCCTTACCCAGATGTCAAAAAGTTGAGACGGTTTTTATTAGATGCATTTTGTATTCATTGTGAAAAAATATAGGGCACGAAAGCCCTATATATTTGCTTTTGTCCCTCATCTCGGTAAAAAAATGATTGTGTTGATATGATGATTATTTTAGTCAACAAATGATGAAATAGGTATACGATCTTCTTATGCCTGACCTTGATGTCGAAAAATTGAGACGGTTGTTGTTAAATACATTTTATATTGATCGTGAGAAAATATAGGGCTTCCATGCCCTTTATAGTTGGTTGTGTCCGTCATCGTAGTAAAAATTGGTTGTATTTACAACATGATTATTTTAGTCGACAAATGATAAAAGAGGTATACGATCTTGTTACGTCTGACCTCGATGTCGAAAAATGTAGACAATTTGTATTAGATACATTTTGTATTCATTGTGAGAAAATATAGGTCATGAAAGCCCTATATATTTGCCTCTGATCCTCATCTCGTTAAAAATTGGTTGTATTTACATGATTATTTTAGTCGACAAATAATGAAAAAGGTATGCGATCTTGTTATGTCAGGCCGTAAACCCTAAACCCTATAGTTGTGTCATTGTCCTCAAACTCAGTAAAAAAATTGGTTGCTTTTACATGCATTGGAGTGGCTAACTTGTTTTCTCTTTTTGCAGATCCAAGAAGATTACATAAAATTCTAACTGGATTAGAGACCACTTTAGAGACGGAAATTTCCATCACTAAGCAAATCGTTCTCTAAACTTCATTGCAAAAGTGAGTCACCAAATTGCTTGAATTTTCATTTCATTTGTGTTTCATTAGAGGTTCATTTGGTTGCTAGAC
Source organism: Cajanus cajan (assembly GCF_000230855.2). Lineage (NCBI taxonomy): Eukaryota > Viridiplantae > Streptophyta > Magnoliopsida > Fabales > Fabaceae > Cajanus > Cajanus cajan. The sequence continues at coordinate 57,718,722 of NC_138524.1, read as the reverse complement.
CTTTTATATTCTTTTCTTTAAAATTGTATAGACTTACTAGAGGTGAATTGGAAACATAGTTTGTGTTCTCCCACCATTCCTAAGTTTTCTAATTGAAACCTAGTATCCGTTAGTACTTGTGGAAGTGTCCCATAGGGCTCTAAGTGTCATTTGGGCTTCCACTAGGACTCGTCTAGTTTACTTGCTTTCTTAGAATGTTTAGTACTTGTGGAAGTGTTCTAAGGGGCTCTAAGTGTCACTTAGACTTCCACCCTAGGGCATTCAACTAGTATATGCTTTAACTTGCTTTCTTCGTTAGTTTACTTTCTAAATGTAGTTAGGAACGTTCCAAGTTCGTTTAGAAGGCTTCTTTGCCTATTAGGGGTTCATGCACAAACACACATTTACATGAATTGTGTGCAAAATTGTTTTGTGAGACAAGTATAAAGGGGTTTAGTAATTTCTACTTGAAAAAGCTTGGTTATTAAGTGGCTCCTTGTAGCTCACCTCCCTTGATAGTACAACATGTATACTTAGACCTCCAAGTACTTAGTCTTGCACCAAAAGGAAAATATTTTGTGAAAATCTTTATCACTCTATTTTTGCAATTTATTTGAAAACTTGTGAAAAACTTTTCTGCAAAAATGAGTGATCATTCTCATGATAGTAGTGTGCACGGTCATCATTCCCCTAGAAGTCATAGGAGTACTAAAGATGAACTCTATGAATTAGGGCTTATATCAGAAAAGAAAAAAAAATAAGGAAATGAAAAGAATAATGAAACAATAAGAGGGTTGTTAAACAAGCTAGTGGTGGGTGGTGAGGCTAGCATTCCCAAAGTCCATGAGGACAATGGGCCTTCAAAGCTCAAAAGGTAAGATGGGGATGGACTTCCAAGCCTTCTAGAGGCAAACATGCGGAAGGAGGTTCACGACCCGAGATCCATCATTCACACACCCACTTAACCTCAAGTGAAGGGTTTTATAGTAGTCACCATGATGATAGCTACTAGCAATGATCTCCTATGCAGCATAGGCCTAGGCATGACTCTCACAAGGAACATAGAGTTGTCCTTCTTCCCTTTCATTGAAAGGATAATGTTGAGGATTACTTGGATTGGGAGATGAAGGTGAAACAACTCTTCACTTGCCACAATGTGAGTGAATAAAGAAGAGTTTGGCTACCCTTAGCTTTCAAGGGTATGTCATGTATTGGTGGACTTCCCTTGAAAAGGGAAGAAGATTTAATCATGAGCCTCCAATCAATCCAATATTGGAATGAGCTTAGAAGTGCCTTAAGGAAAAGGCACATTCCTTATTATGTGAGAGTTAATGAACAAGCTCCAAAGACTCTATCAAAGAAATCAAACTATGGAAGAATATAGGCAACAAATGGAGTTGCTTATGATGAGAGCTGGAATTAGGGAAAAGGAAGGGACCACCATTGCAAGGTTCCAAGGTGGTCATAACTTAGAAATTAGGGACAAGGTTGAACTATTATCCTATAGAGACCGTAATGAACTAGTTCAACTTTGTGTGAGGGTAGAACCACATCTTAGAGGGAAGCCTAACCTTAGGAAAAAATCTACCTCATACCCTAAAAAAGACTTCAAGAAGGAGGGTCACTCTTCTAATTCGAAGGAAAGACCACTAGAAAAAAAAAAAATCTTCGAATAAGTGCTTAGGAATATTGGTTGTCCAGAGGTTACTTACCAACCAACTTAGTGAACAAGATCAATCACAAAGAAATAACCTTTTCAATTCTAGATGTAAAATTTTTAAGAAAACTTGTTCTCTCATTGTTGATAGTGGATGTTCCAATAATTTTGTAGGTCAAAGGTTAGTTGAAAAGCTTCACCTAACTACTATAGCCCATCTTAAATCTTATAAACTTCAATGGTTTAATGAGGATGAACCTATAGAAGTTAAGGACCAAGTAAATGTTCCTTTCTCCATTGGAAAATGTAAAGATGAAGTTTTATGTGATGTAATCCCAATGGATGCAAGTCATATTTTACTTGGTAGACCTTGGCAATATGATAGGAAGACCATTCATGATAGTGTGACTAATAAGATTCGCCTAGTACACCTATGCAAGAAACATACCTTGACTCCTCTTTCACCATCACAAGTGTTGGAGGATCAAGTATTTATGAAAAAAAATTACATTAAGAAAAAAAATGAAAAGAGATAAAAAAAAAACTCCTAAGTCTTTAAAAGGAGGAAGAGAAGGTGATAAAGTTGGAAGGTAGTGTCTCTTGCAAGGAAGTTGTTCCTAATAGTCATTTTTCTATAAATCATTCCTTTAAACAATGTCTTCTAGTTGAACAACCCCTTTACCTTCTCTATGTTAAAGAGACACTTGCTACCACAAGTTTTGCACTCAAGTCTCTACCTAAGGGGGTTCAAATTCTTTTAAAGGAATTTGATGATCTATTTCCCAAAGAAGTTCCAAGTGGCTTCCCCCTTTAAGAGGAATAGAATATCAAACTGATTTGGTTCCCAGGGGTAGCCTACCTAATAGGCCAACCTATAGGACCAACCCCCAAGAAACAAAGGAAATAGAGACTCAAGTTGAAAGCTTGATGAAGAAAGGATGTGTTCAAAAGAGCCTAAGCTCTTGTGTTGTGCCTGTTCTTCTAGTTCTAAAGAAAGATGGGACTTGGAGAATGTGCACAAATTGTAGAGCTATTAATAACATAACTGTAAAATATAGGCATCCAATCCCTAGACTAAATGATATGCTAGATGAGTTGCATGGAGTACTCATATTCTCTAAAATTGATCTTAAAAGTGGTTATCACCAAATAAGGATTAAAGAATGGGATGAATGAAAAATATCTTTTAAGACTAAGTTTGGATTGTATGAATGGTTAGTCATGCCTTTTGGCTTCACCAATGCTCCTAGCACCTTTATGGGGTTAATAAAAGAAAGATTTTATTGGCCATACATGAGAGTAAATGTTCAAATGTATTGCTCTAAATGCATAGCTTGTTTACAAGTTAAATCTAAATTTATGCCTCATTGACTCTACACACCTCTACCAATAGTTAGAACCCCTTGAGTTGACATAAGCATGGATTTTATACTTGGTCTCCCAAGAACCCAAAGGGGACACAATTCTATTTTTGTGGTAGTGGACAGATTTTCAAAAATGACTCACTTTATATAATGCAACAAAATAGATGAAGCTAGCCATATCTTAAGATTTTTCTTTAAAGAAGTTGTTAGATTACATAGAATCCCTAAATACATTGATTATTTTTCAAAAATAAATGCTTTTTAGCAAGTTTCTGCAGTTTGTCCAAATACATTGATTATTTTTCTAACAACTTTTGCAACAGGTGTAAAAGCTTCGGATATTGAAAAATATTTAATTACATATTTTTTTGTGACTACCTATATGCCACCTTGATAGAGGATTTGTTCCTTGGTTAAGTGCTTACTTTCAATCACAATGTTCTAGAAAGTAGAGCTTAAAATGCCCTTATGTACTACCTTTTTTTGTGTTATTTGCAAAGATTTCTGGTTTGGTTGTTAATCTGTTTTGTCTTTGATATGAAGCAGGGAAACTGAAACCATGGATAAAATACTACCTTCCTCTCAGGTTGATAACAGACAGGGTGAAAAGCCAAAGAAGAAAAGGAAAGAACGGTCTAAGGAGGAGGTGCATCTGGTTGCTACTGATTCTTACCATAACAATCTTGTTAATCTGCACACGGTTAATGAGTGAATTTTTCTTAATTAACTTCTGTTTATAACTGGATAGTACTTGTTAGCTGTTTTTTCTTTAATAGAATAACCATGCAACATGATATATGTTTGGTAATGAAGAAGGTAAAAAATACTCTTCATGTGCTGCACATGCAACAGCAACTCACAAATCAGTCTTTTCAGCAACAGAGATACCATAATTGGTGCTTATGTTAGTAGTACAATTAGGTTGGCCATCCTAATGAAATTTTTTGAGAGAATACATGTGATTCACATTTCACAGGAATTCTATTAGGGGCCTAAATATAGAAGAGTATGATGGAAAAGATTAGAAGAGTTTCCCCCAAAATGGACCAAAAATGGACTTCTAGCCACGATAATACCCTCTATATATTCCCCTTTCCACATAATAGGCTCCCTCACCCCATAACATGTCTAATTATCCATGCACACCCTCATCTCATTATCAGACCTAACAAATTATACTCGTTGTGAAATATCCACATGCTTATACAAGTATAGCAAAGGAATTTATGGTTCCCATGGAATTTACCTCAATATAATATGCACTTGGTGCTTCATAAAATTGTGCTCTTCTGCCATCTTTCTGCAAGTTGCAAGCAACTAAGGTGTTCTTTCCCATCACTTAATATTGCAGATATAGAAACCAAATTTACAAATGACTTCCAAAAATAGTCTACCATTTCACAATTGAATACTGAATGAAAACCCTTCAATGCTAAAAGAAGTAAAACTTGAGAAGAATTCTCTCTGCTTACCAATGAATTTATGCAGTTACTTTCAATGAAGATGTCATGTTGAAATTGTCCAACATTCAAAACTTCACTTTGTTTTCTCTGCTGCCATTTCCTGTGATTTTATTTTATATTAAACTTGTGTCATCCTGTTAAAGAAAGAAAAATGAAAATTTTATATCTGATATGCTTGAGCAAATCAGCAGGGATGTTAATATTTCAGACAACGTTGCATTGCCTTCTGCTGAGTCGGATCCTAAAAAGAGTAGAACAAAGAGGAAAAAGAAAGGACAGGCAAACAACAGTGACAATGGCTTTCATGAAGATATCATCCAAGAGGACAAAGCCAACAGAGATGCAGCAGAGTCCCAGAATCTGATTCATAATTCTTTTGAAGATAAAGAGCAGCATCAGAAGCTAACTAATGAGAAGTACATGCTTTAATTCTAAAATTGAACTGGTGACAGAATTAATTTTATTAAAAAAACCTGTCAAACTAGTGAACATTGAACAAGTTTAAACATTTCCAAGACTATCTGGGTAGTTATATCAATGCTGACTGACTTGAATTGGTTCAATTTTTTTATGCTTTGTTAAAGCATCTATAAAATATCCTTGTTCCTTTTAAGTAAGAAGCAACTAACAAATAAAATTCCTATATCAAATTGAAAACAAGTTGATTTTGAATCAAGCAGTAAATCTTGCCATACTGCTCAAGGAATATATAATAGAAAGGAAGCTAAAGGGGAATAATATATAAGGAAAAACAGCAATTAATAAGGATATTGGATAAGTGCCTTGCTAGTAGTAGTTCTAATATAGGTTAAAAAAGAATAATAATTCAAAAAACTCATGATTTCATGGCAAGTTAATTAGCTATTATTTGATAGGGTAGTGATAAGCATTAATACACAACTGAAGTGGGACTGCCATTCAGGTCTGCAAATCCTGGGAGAAAAGGATAAATATTTGTCTTTTTTGTGAATTAGCAGCAAACTGACAGAAAAATTGAAGAGTTGCTCATTTAAAGACACAACCTAGTACATGGGTTATTTGGTTTAGAATACATTTAAGAAGAAAATTGCCCTAGCTCCTTGGTCAGTATCAATATGAATTTTTCTTATTTTGCTGAATGGTGATAAACTTATTTCTTTACGCCATTTTCACTATTTAAGTTGTGTATAAAGAGCTCTTTATTTTTTTGTGTGTTTATTGTCTACTTTTAGTCTGAGACATACAATATAACCTATTTTGTGCAATCATCTTAGATTTTTAATTTTTCTGGGCCAGCAGTGCAGACAACAGTGGTCATGACTTCCTTGAGGATAGAAAAGTTAAGAAAAGGAAAAAGATGGGTAAAAGTCAGGGCAATGGGGAGCTTGTAAATTCTGATATGCCTGTATCACTATTTGTTGAGCAAAGAGGTGAGACTCAGATGACGGAGGACAGAAATAAGAGGGAAGATGCAGAGCCTTCCCAAGTTAGAACATTGTCAAATGGACTAGTTATTCAAGAACTAGAGAAAGGGATAAAAGATGGAAAAATTGCTGCTTTGGGGAAAAAGGTAGTTCATTTAAATGATTTTAAATATTTGAGCAACCAATTCTATGAAATCAAACCAAAAGAATTGCTAAGCCACTAGGATTAAGTTAGTGGTGAGGGGTTCAGCAGTTTACATTAGGTCATCGAACCTCATTAGCACCATTGTATCAATAAATAAATAAATAATGAATTCCAGATTTTGATTTGACTCAAATAAGTAGTCTTTGGTTACAGATCAGCATCAATTACACTGGCAAGTTGAGAGAAAATGGAGTAGTATTTGAGTCAAATGCTGGCCAAGCTCCTTTGAAATTTCGCCTTGGTAACACCATTTACTTAAACATTCTGTTACCTGGATGACTCTTTTAGCTTACTTGTATTAACTTTTTTCAGGTAAAGGATAAGTTATCGAGGGTTGGGATGTTGGCCTTGAAGGTAGTCATTTTGACATTTTATCTTTGTTCTTTTCCATCGTCCAGCTTTTACTTTTATTGAATGAACGAAATGCCTGTAATATCATTTTTTGACATGCCCCTTCATTAATTTCTCTAATAGGGTCTGTTTAATGGCGTTGTTTTTATTTCCTAATCTCATTTTCTGTTTTTATTTTTTTTATTACAAAACTGTAACTATTTTTCTATCTGTTTTTTTCTTCAAAGATTTGTACAAGGAAGAAACAACTTTTTTTTGTTTTCTCGTTTTCCTGTACAAATACTTGAAAATAAGAAATAAATTGAATACAAGGTGACAAATTTTGTAATTAACAAGTGAAAACAGAAAATGAAAACTCAAGCTAACGTCCTTATTGGTTGAAAAGGAGCGTGTGTCCACACATTGCTGGAAAGAGTGTTACTAGCTATTTTCATATAAATAATATTCTATTTACCATTGTGATGTATATGCATGTATATTCATGATCCTCAGGCATGCAAGTTGGAGAAAAGAGAAGACTTGTAATTCCACCATCATTGACGTGTGTGATTAAATCCTTGTGTCTAATTAATTTCCATTTTCTATGCTATAATTTCTTATTTGGGACATTATATGGTCTCATGGTAGAACTAAGTATGTGGAAGTCCTTGAGATGTTTGTGTGGATCCTCACCTGCACGACCATGAAACTTAGGCAACAAATGGATTAGTCCAGTTTTAAGCACAAAAGGCACATCTTCCTCTGGGTATTGAATGCATAAACTCTCATATGTGAAATCAGGTGCAACCATCTCCCTAAGTGTTCTCTCTCGAGGTGCAGGTTGGTCACCCATATTTTTAGTTGAGTCAACTTTAGATGCTACACTTACACTATGGCTATCACTCTCAGAAAGTGGGACTATATGTTCTCTAACTAATCTAAGGAAGGTCCTATCTATTTCAGGACCAAATGGATGCAAAATGCCTGGATTATTCCTAGTCATGCACTACATGCAATCACATGCAACTACCACGTGAACAGTAGGGGTAAAATGGGAATTTTTAATGCAAACTTGGAAACCATCACAACTAATGCACCAATATCATCCTAAAATCATTAGAAACTACCACAAATTCAAAGCAAAATTCAAAGCCTAACTATATGAACCACCTATGAAAAGTTTGGAAAAATAGGGAAATAAAACTTCAAAATTAGAAAAAAAAAATAGTAAACGACCTTTTTTTTGAAAATCTAGTTGGGGCCAGATAGAATAGCTATCTGGGTTTGATAGATCTCGTTTTTCTACTCAAAATGCATATAATGAATGTTTAATTCTGATAACTAGAGCAAAAGTTATGGCCGTTTGAAGTTTTGCTGAAAACTAGTTTGAAAAATTTTTGTATCTTCAAATCTGGACCACCTTGAGGGCCTCTGGTATTTTTCACACAAAATATGGGTTGAAAGAAGTTACCACACAAATTTGAGGCAAAAATAACAAGTCTAGCTATCAAAACCAAAAATCCCAATTAATTGGCAAAATTGGGTACTATTCATCACTATTCACGCGCACATGAAATTGCAACATTTCAACAACTTGGACCCGATTTTCATACCCCAAACAAAGGAGTAGTAGACAGCGAAAACATAGTATGCCCACACACACTAAATGAAAACAGAGCACACATGCACCAAAATAGAGCAAAAATGCACCAAAAACAGAGCCAAAACGCACCAAAAACAGAGCCAAAACGCACCAAACACGCACCAAACATGCACCAGAAACGCACCGACATGCACCAAAATGCACCAAAAACAGAGTTACCCTACTAACTCACTACACTTCACAATTAACACACGAAAAGAGACACACTCACATTCACAACCACGAACACGAACACGAACATAACACAACACACACTATATTATGAACCTTTGGCTGGAGCGTTACTCCCCGGCAATGACGCCAAATTTGACCGGTGTTGTACCCGATCAAATTTTATGAAATTTGTAGTACTAGGAAGCGACTCCTACGTCGTCTCTCAAGGAGCAACAAGCCAGTCCGAGGTTCTTATGATGCAAACACGAATACACACACTATGGGGGGAAATTTAGATTCAAATAAATAAATAAACACGTGAACAGTAATCAATGAAACAATATATTCTCCAACTCAGTTATAACACACAAATCATTGGTTCAAAATATCATCTTCTATCATTTTAAACCTTGGTTCAGTTCTAGTAATCACTAAACGTCATTACCATTAATTGAATGCACACAAATAAAGCATTAGCATACATTCATTTCTCTATTTCATGGGATTAAGCAAACCATGAGCAGACATTTGGTCTAGTTGAACGAATACCATTAAGCATGGAAAAAACAAGGTTTAGAACACGAAAATGCAATGAAACAAACAAACCTCAATGAGCATTAAACTGAGTTAGAAAATATTACAGTTTAGCCTTCCATGGAGGAAGACAACAAGAAGAAAACAAAATGAGAAATGGAAGAAGAGGAAGAAAACGAAATGCAAAAGGAAACAAACTACAGAAAAGTGAGTCTCCAAAAATGGCTTCCTTCAAAACTCGTCCAGGAGCCAAAAAGGGAGTGGCGGCTGTGTCCCCTTTGTCCCCCTAGGCTGACCTAAATAAATTGACCTAGGTTCCCTACGAACTTTTGAATTCGGGTCCAACTATTGGGTTGACCCAGTTGATCAATTACACACCAAAAACGAAATAGAAAACTAAAATAAAAACTATGCTGAAGTTGGTCCACATGCATGGCAAGTCCATGTGACAGTGCTCCTAGTCCAATAAGTGCTTCCAAGTTCTTTGCAAAAAATGATTATGAAATTAATTAGGCTAATAAATCCAATTAAATGAAGTTCTAGATTAATAGCCCAATAAACCTCAAAACAATAAAATATGGCAAGAGAAAACAATTAGGCACTAACAATATTTAATGGGAGATTACAAAGGTAAGAAAATGCACGAAAATTATGATTTATCAACTTTCTCATGTTATTTTCTTATAAATTCAGTCCTAGATACTCCTTCTTTGTGGTACAAGGAAGTAGTATTAGGGAGTGGGAGCAAGTCAAGAGGGGTAAGGGGATTAAAGTCATATACAACTTCAAAAGGAGATAGGTTAGTAATATTGTGGACTACTCTAATTATAAGCAAACTCTATGTGGGGGAGGCATTCATCCCAAGTTTTCTTGTTCCCTTTTAAAATGACCCTCAAAAATGTGGATAAGGACCTATTCACTATTTCGGTTTGTCCATCGGTTTGTGGGTGCCAAGTAGTGGAATAGACAAGCTTTATTCCTAGTTTTTCCCAATGAATTTTCCAAAAGTGACTAAGGAACTTAGCATCCCTATCGGACACAATAATCTTGGGTAACCCATGCAAACGGACCACCTCTTTGAAGAAAAGTTTAACAATATAACTAACATCATCTACTTTGTGGCATGGTATAAAATGAGCCATTTTGCTAAAACGATTGTTGAGATTTCCGTTGAAGTACTTTTGTTATAATTGTAAATCAGTTTAATTCTATCAACGGTCTCAAACACGGCAAGTATACCGGCCGTTCAAGTAGTAAAAAATATCGTATCCACAGGGATTAGAAGGTAATATAAGCATTTATTGACTATTCGTGACTAAAGAATAATTCCAATTTCATAGTTTGTGCAGTGAATGCAAAGTTGTGACTATTGGAATGAAAGCTGTAAATAAATATTGTTTTGTGAGTGGAAAAGGTAAGGAATGGTATTGTGGTATTGTGAGGTTGTGGGGGTCAGATTTCACCAAACGTAACACTAATGTATCCTTAATCTCTTGTTGAATTCATTGCTTAGTCAACCCATGAGTTTACTCAAACCTAATCCCTTAGAGAAAGAGCCTAGGTGCGGATATTGAATATCAATCCCTTGAGTACCCAATATCTACACCCGCATTACGGGCTAGGGTTTAAGACTACTGATGGGTCAAGCTCTATCCCTAGATACAATCACCACTAGGCATATGTTTCAGAACTAGTTTCACAGGTTATTTTCCAATACCCATGGAACCTTAAATCATGCAAAGGGTGATCAGTCCAAAGCAAGCATTAAGAATAGAAACAAACACAACAAAGAATAAAACAACATATATATATATCATTAAAATCGTAAGGATTACAATAGAATTCGTTGGTTACATCTAACCCCACAAAAATGGGTGAAACCACTCAACAAAGAGGGTAAAAACAAAATAGAGATGGAAGAGGAAGTGAAGAACCGAAGGAAAGATCCGCACACGGACGATCCCAAGCCCTGGGAATCCCTTCCGCAGCTCCTAGAGTCGCCCCATGTGAGAATGAGGGAAAAACCCTCGAAGTTCTCCTTAAATGCGAGCCTGGGAGGTCAGATTAGGGTTTCACGCCCGGCGCGTAAGTCTCAGCGCCCGGCGCATATTCTTCTCTTGAGTCTCTGCCAAGCGTCACGCCCGGCGTAATTATCAATTACGCCCGGCGCAATTGCTTCCAGATGTGAGATGCTCTGTTTCGCTCAAGCCCGGCGCAGATCATCTTGCGCCCGGCGCAGCCACCCTGCTCTGCTCCTCAGCTTCTTATATTTCCAATCCTAAGAGTCTTCAATCCTCAATTCTCTAGCTCAATACCTACACAAAAAATGAGGTATATTAAGGTATTGAGGTAAATATGGGTTAGTTATATCTGCACACAAAATGAACCAAAAAGAGAACAATTATATTGCAATGGTTCATAGGATGAGTGGAATTTGTCTAATAAGTCTCATCCAAAAAGAGGTAAAATTGAGACTTAACAACTCCCCCAAACTTAGAACCTTGCTTGTCCTCAAGCAAAAGGTAATTAATCTAGCAGATAACAAGTAATGCAAGTGAGTCAATTTCTACATCCTAGTTTACTTGTATCTTCTTTTCGCAAGCATGAACCTCAGATGAATTTCCAATCACAATTATTGCAATAGAACATGACAAGGTGCAAACAAAGGTTTCAAAAGAGATCAAAGAGCTGAGAAGAGTAATGACTATCTGTGTATGCATCCTCACTAGGAAAATGTTTCTCTCTATGCACACTAGTGTATCAGGGTGAGTGTTTCTCTCTAGTCTACTACTCACGCCACATAATTCAACTTTGCTCTTCGTTTCCAAATGAAACCAGTGGTAAAACAAATGCAGGCACTTATCGCAAGGTCTTTATTAGGGCTGGTGGTTCAAGCAGGGTCAAGCAATAGCAGTCTTATGGTTTTTCAAGAATTGAAGGTGCTATAGCTTAAGAGAGCAATTGAGATTTCTACAATGATATCCCTCTCCATACCCCATTACATATTTTGGCACATGCCCTTTACCTGATCCAAGCCATTAGCCTTTATGAGATGCATATTTACATTTTTGCATCTTAATATTTTTGCTTTTGTTTTGCTTTTTTTTTTTTTATTTTTTTTTTTTTTATTTTGAATGGCTGACCACATATTTTCTTCTTCCCAAAATTCCTCACCTAACAACTCCCCCAAACTTGTTTGATGTCATCAATTTGCTCTCTTAACCAAAGCAAAGGTTATGGTTAAATTTTCTATGGTTTGGGACAAGTGGAAGGTGTGGTGTTTAGGCTTAGAAAGGTATGGGTCAAGTGAAGAGTGGAGATGGCTTTTTGGCTTAGATGGTTACAAAATAGAGGAGTATGAATGCCTTGATCATATAAGTGCACAACATAAGCAAACCACCAGGGAAACTCAAGCAAAGTCTATCATGCAACTTAAGCGTAGTTCACTCATAAGTGTTTTAGGCTCAAACCTCACCCGGCTATGCATCCACAATTTATCAAACTCAGCTCAATTCTATGATCAACATTGAAACCCGTATGCAACTAGTTATGAACTAAAGATCTAATGTGACTTGAAAATGTCTAGGGTACATGCACCATAACATCAAGCAAACTACAATCCAGAATCAACCACAAGCAAAGCAGGTATCAACAAGATCAAAAACCATGCTAAAGCAGAATATTTACAAAAAGAACCAACAAAGTAATCACCAAAAAGACTATATAAAAACAGTTAAAGTACTGAAAATAAAAAACAGAAAAATAAATTGCAAACAGAAAATAAATTGCAAACAGAGGTAAACTAAGGTGAGCTCCATCTGCTTCCATCCTGGTCATCATCCTCAGTAGGTGCTTCACCTCATCTGCATTAGCAATGCAGCTCTGCTCCCCCAACTGAGAAGCCTGGTCCCTAGGCCAACCAGTATATACCTGAAAGTCCTAGTAACCAGAAGTGGTGAAAGAGCATAATCATAAAAGACATGGTGAGCATACCAATTAAACACAGTGACTACCAAGAACGAATAACAACAATGAAGAACAACCTTAGACCAAAATTAAACACAACAAATACACAAAGAAGCATGATTGAAAACAAAGAAATATGTGGCATCAGGAGGGTGCTCGCCGGGCGCGACACAGGCACGCCGGGCTTGCTATCAGTAAAAAGCACATAGGTTTCAACTCTGATATCGCGCCGGGCTTACGTTAAGCGCGCCCGGCGTGGTGGGTTCCAGAGACCACAATTCGAGTCTTGCGCTGGGCGCGAGGTAAGGCGCGCCGGGCGCGTGACTCTGATATGGTCAGTTTTGCCTAAATTTTCGTTGAAAGGAGGCCTTGAACACACCAGGAAACAGAGTTACCTCAGTTCTTCACACTCCAAACAAAATATACCCTATATTTACTTATTCAAACATGATTCAAACACTTAACAATTAACACAAACACACATAACACAACAACATATAACACAAAACAACATATACCACAAAACACAACACATAATACAAAACAACACATATGGCACAGAACAACACGTAACACAAAACAACTATGCATGACAAACATTGGCACTGAAATCTAAAACACGAACGAAACGATAAACACGTAAATAAAGTCAGATCTCTGGGTTGCCTCCCAGGAAGCGCTTGTTTACTGTCCCGAGCCTGACAGTGACCAACTTGAAATGCTCTGATTCTCCTTCTCCTCTTGTTGCTCTTGTTCCTTTTTGCCCCGTGGTCAACCTCATGATTGCTCAACAATGCTCAGAGGGATTGGTCAGTTCAGCTCATAATAGTACCTTGCACACAAGAGAAAGCTGAAGACTAGAGTACACAAGTTAGTTCCAACACTTCATTGCTCAACAAAGAATAACAAAAACAAAGAAAAAGGATTAAATCACAAATAGCTATAAATACTAAATCGCCATTCTAATCCCCGGCAACGGCGCCAAAAACTTGTTGAGATTTCCGTTGAAGTACTTTTGTTATAATTGTAAATCAGTTTAATTCTATCAACGGTCTCAAACACGGCAAGTATACCGGCCGTTCAAGTAGTAAAAAATATCGTATCCACAGGGATTAGAAGGTAATATAAGCATTTATTGACTATTCGTGACTAAAGAATAATTCCAATTTCATAGTTTGTGCAGTGAATGCAAAGTTGTGACTATTGGAATGAAAGCTGTAAATAAATATTGTTTTGTGAGTGGAAAAGGTAAGGAATGGTATTGTGGTATTGTGAGGTTGTGGGGGTCAGATTTCACCAAACGTAACACTAATGTATCCTTAATCTCTTGTTGAATTCATTGCTTAGTCAACCCATGAGTTTACTCAAACCTAATCCCTTAGAGAAAGAGCCTAGGTGCGGATATTGAATATCAATCCCTTGAGTACCCAATATCTACACCCGCATTACGGGCTAGGGTTTAAGACTACTGATGGGTCAAGCTCTATCCCTAGATACAATCACCACTAGGCATATGTTTCAGAACTAGTTTCACAGGTTATTTTCCAATACCCATGGAACCTTAAATCATGCAAAGGGTGATCAGTCCAAAGCAAGCATTAAGAATAGAAACAAACACAACAAAGAATAAAACAACATATATATATATCATTAAAATCGTAAGGATTACAATAGAATTCGTTGGTTACATCTAACCCCACAAAAATGGGTGAAACCACTCAACAAAGAGGGTAAAAACAAAATAGAGATGGAAGAGGAAGTGAAGAACCGAAGGAAAGATCCGCACACGGACGATCCCAAGCCCTGGGAATCCCTTCCGCAGCTCCTAGAGTCGCCCCATGTGAGAATGAGGGAAAAACCCTCGAAGTTCTCCTTAAATGCGAGCCTGGGAGGTCAGATTAGGGTTTCACGCCCGGCGCGTAAGTCTCAGCGCCCGGCGCATATTCTTCTCTTGAGTCTCTGCCAAGCGTCACGCCCGGCGTAATTATCAATTACGCCCGGCGCAATTGCTTCCAGATGTGAGATGCTCTGTTTCGCTCAAGCCCGGCGCAGATCATCTTGCGCCCGGCGCAGCCACCCTGCTCTGCTCCTCAGCTTCTTATATTTCCAATCCTAAGAGTCTTCAATCCTCAATTCTCTAGCTCAATACCTACACAAAAAATGAGGTATATTAAGGTATTGAGGTAAATATGGGTTAGTTATATCTGCACACAAAATGAACCAAAAAGAGAACAATTATATTGCAATGGTTCATAGGATGAGTGGAATTTGTCTAATAAGTCTCATCCAAAAAGAGGTAAAATTGAGACTTAACAACGATCCACAACCACAAAGATAGAATCAAACTCCCTTTGGGTCCTTAGGAGACCAAGCACAAAATCCATACTAATGTCAACCCAAAGGGAGCTAGCTATAGGAAGAAGGGTGTAGAGTCCATGAGGCATTACTCTTGATTTTGCTTAAAGGCAAGTGATACACCTGGAGCAATGCCTTTGAACGTCCACTCTCATGTGTGGCCAATAAAATTTAGATTTCAAAAGGTTTAGGGTTTTATCAATCCCAAAATGGTCCATGAGACCTCCCTCGTGACTTTTCTTAACCAAAAGCTTTCTAATGGATCCTTTGGGTATACAAAGTTTTCCCATTTTAAAAAGGTACCCCTCAAGAAGATAGAACCCATCAAAAGGCTTTTAAAGGCATTTGGTGAAGGTGGATTGGAAATCTTGATCATCCTCATACAACTCCTTTATATTATCAAAACCAAGAATTTGAGACCCCAAGGAAAAGAGTAATGAGTGCTTGCAAGATAAAGCATCTGCCACCACATTATTCTTTCCTTTCTTGTATTTGATAATATAAGGGAATTGCTCAAGATATTCAACCCACTTGGCATGTCTTTTGTTTAACTTCCCTTGCCCTCTAATGTACTTAAGTGACTCATGGTCGGTGTGTATGATGAATTCCCTAGTCACTAAGTAATGCTCCCAAACTTGGAGGGCTCTAATAAGGGCATAAAGCTCTTTGTCATGGGTGGGATAATTCAAGGTGGCCCCATGAAGTTTTTCACTAAAGTAAGCAATGGGCTAGCCTCCTTGAAGTAACATGGCACCTATGCCAAAACTGGATGCATCACATTCTAGCTCAAAGGTTTGAGCAAAGTTTGGGAGGGCTAGAATGGGTGCATTGGTGAGCTTTTCCTTAAGATCATTGAAAGCTTTTTCTTGCTTCACCCCAAATGAAAGGAACATCCTTCTTAACAAGCTCATTAAGAGGGGATGCAAGTGTGGAGAAGTCTTTCACAAATCTTCTATAGAAGCTTGCCAAACCATGGAAGCTCCTCACATCTCCCACACTTTTTAAGGTGGGCCAATCTCGGACGGATTTTATTTTCTCGAGGTCAACTTGCACTCCCTCTTTGCCAACTATAAAGCCCAAAAAGTTCACATTCTCTTTACAAAAGGTGCATTTTTCCAAGTTGGCATAAAGGTGGTTGTCCTTATGAATTATTAAGACTTCTCTTAGATGTCCAAGATGCTCATATACGGATTTGCTAAAAACTAGAATGTCATCAAAATAAACAACTACAAGTTTTCCTATGCAATCTCTAAGTACATGATTCATTAGACGCATGAAGGTGCCAGGGGCATTGGTGAGACCAAGAGGCATCACTAACCATTCATACAAACCAAACTTGGTTTTAAAAGCGATTTTCCATTCATCACCCTCTTTGATTCTAATTTGGTGATAACCACTCTTAAGATCAATTTTGGAGAATATGATGGCCCATGTAACTCATCTAACATATCATCTAACCTAAGGATTGGGTGCCTATATTTTATGGTGATGTTATTGATGGCTTTACAATTCGTGCACATCCTCCATTTTCCATCCTTCTTAGGCACCAAAAGAACGATGACGACACAAGGGCTAAGGCTCTTTTGAACCCATCCCTTCTTCAACAAGTCCTCAACTTGAGTTTCTATCTTTTTGGTTTCTTGGGGATTAGTCCTATAGGCGGGCCTATTTGGTAGACTTGCTCCCGGAATGAGGTCTATTTGATGTTCTATTCCTCTTAAAAGTGGAAGTCCACTTAGAACCTCTTGAAGGAATAGATCATCAAATTCTTTCAAAAGTATTTAGACCTCTTGAGGTAGAGACTCAAGTTCATGACTAGTGGCCGTGAGTGTCTCTTTGAAACAAAGAAGGTATAAAGGTTGTTCAAGCAAGAGTGTTTTCTTAATATTATTTTTGAGAGATAAGTGACTCTTGTGAACAACTTCTTTAGAGGGGACTTTTGAGTAAAAATCAATTCTTCACATTTTTCACTTCAATTCTTTTCAAATCAATTTGAAACATAATTCATGTTATTCTTGATCATCAACTTAAACGAAGATTATAAAATGACATATTGATTTAACACTAATCACAAAGCTTAAACATATACAAAGCAAAAATAACCAATACAAGTTGCACTCTTAACAAGAGACTCATTAGGTACACATTTGTAATCATCAAAACTCTTAGATTTGAGCTTAATCTTTATCAACGATAAACACATCATGAACACACTTTAACAGACAACTCAAAACACTTGACACATGGGCTCTTATACTTTTAATTCGATATGCATGTGAAGCCATTAATTCTTAACTTTAGAATGCACATATAAGGTAGCCTAAAAATACATGAAAACAATATTCCCACACAATAGGTAAACAACACACCCATACTCTCTCTAGGAGGAAGTTTCATTAGGAGTAAGTCAGAGTTTCATATATGGGCATGTTACTGCTTATTACATGTGCTACAAGATGCTCCTTACTATTAAAACTCTCAAGGCAAAGCTAAAAGACAATAAATACTTCATATCTAAATTTACAAACTGATACCTCTAAGAAAAAAACAAATGCATGAACTATAACATAACGCAACACACAAATGACATGGAGCTAGACTTAACCTGACAAGCCACCTATTAATCCAGGCCAATTTTAATAGTTGTATATAAAGGGTGAAGAAGAGATTTTAAGTGGGAAAAAAAAAGAGATTTTCATATATAAAAATCTAAAAAAAACTAAGATATATTTACAATCTCTTGAAATCTCACCACTAACTATAATTTAATTTTTTTTCCTTTATAATTTTAAAACTATTTTATAAAATAATTTTAAAAAATTAGGTTAAATTGCACTTTTAATCTTCTTATAATATAAATTCGTAATTTTAGTTCCATTATTTTTAATTTCACAATTTTAATCCTCTAATATTTAAAAAATACGATAAAAATAAGAATTAAAAGCACAAATTAATCTAAATATTATTAAATATTA
Organism: Cajanus cajan; assembly: GCF_000230855.2. Lineage (NCBI taxonomy): Eukaryota > Viridiplantae > Streptophyta > Magnoliopsida > Fabales > Fabaceae > Cajanus > Cajanus cajan. Next base: position 57,700,675 of record NC_138524.1, on the reverse strand, counting down.
ATCAAGATATTATTTATAATAGATCATAATCAATGTTATAATTTTAACGATTAACTAATAAATAAAAAAAAAAGATTAAAATTGATAATTTTACAGAATTGAGAGACTAAAATTACATAATTACAAATAAAAACTAAAATTACATATTTGATACAGTAGAGAAATCAAAAGTAAAACTGCTTAAAAAAAAATTAAGAAACCAACAGAATCATAGAATAAGTACCAAATGAAAAAGAATACAAATATTTTCTCTTCCCGCCACACTTTGGATATTTCTCTCTCTCCGCGCAACCAAATGCTTGAACTTCCCCACGCGACAGTTTCCTTCTTCCCCTTTCTCTATGACGTGAGTTACTGAGGTAAACCCAATCCCTAATTTAGAGCTACACCCTCCACTTCTTCACTAATTCCCAAATTGCTTATTTTGCTGTCCATTTTTCACTCTTCACAAACCCTAACCGTGGTTCTCCCTTCTCAGCGCATTTTCCCCGTGTCAGAATCTTCATTAGGGTTTGTGAAAGAATCATGTCGAGCGCGTTAAGCTGGAGACACCATGTCGTGATTCAAGCTCTGTTGTCACGAGGCCCGCTCATGGAGAAGGACTTGCACTCCATGTTTGAAGAACTCACCAAGAGAAACCCAGGTTTTTGTTTTCTCTGAATTTGTTATTCCCTTTTATTTTTATTTTCTTTTATTGTGTTTTAACAACTGTAATTAGGGCTTTTGGCTCCTGGTGGGGCTCCAAGGCATCCTTACTAACTTAATCCTTGATTTGGGACTCATCACAAGTTTTTTGTTCCTTCCCAGAAATGTGTTGTGTGAGAATTGAACCTAGGTCTTTCTCCATGAGCTCAGCGGGTGTTGCCAATTACCAATAGGGTTTCCATTTTCTTGTTGCAAAATTGTATTTTATTTATTTATTTATTTCTAACTTAGTTTGAAGTTAGGGGGCGTTAGGAGGAATGTTTTTACTTTTAATCTGAAGTTGAGAATGATAGTTTTTTAAGTTTGGTTTATCTTCTAAAAAATAATATTCTTAGGGAACATGGTTTCCTGCGAATGAATGTTTTCCATACAATTTCTCACCAAATTGTTCCCATGGAGAGGTGAGAATCTAACATTCCTGAGTTAAAATGAATATCTTATTGTGTTAAAAATATTATGTTACCTTAGTTTGCTTAGTTATTACAGTAAAATATTTTGATTCGGTAACATTTATAATCATTCCCATGAAAAATGTTTCCTACTACCAAACACTCCCTTGGGTTCTAATTGATTATTGAGTCAACATTGAGGAAGGATGAACATTGAAGGTGAAAGGTGACATGATTTGAATTGAATTTGAATATTGGTTGCAAATAAATACTTTATTTTTGAAAATAGAAATTGGGTGTTTGTGTTTCATTTGTCCTTGATGGGTTTTTATTGTGACCTTGACTTGACTGTGCTTGTCTTTGCTAGGCACTGATCCACAACTGTTTGATGGTTTTATTCTGAAAATAAACAAGGCGCTTAGTTTTGCTAATTTTGAGTTGCGTGCCTGCATAGATCAATATGATGGTCAAGTTTATTATGGGGTGGTGAATACTGTTTCAGATGAACATTCCAAGTTTGGCACGAAGTATACTGTTCCTCAAATTGCCTTTTATAAGGCCATTGTAAGTTTTGCTTTACTTGCTTGTGTTTTTTTGTCTGTTGGTGTACATATGTGAATATGTACTAGGCTTTACAAATTGGTTTGTGTAATGCTTTTAGTTTTTGCGGTTCTCAGTGTCTTCCAGTTGTGCACGTGTGTTTGTCACTGGGTGTATAGTGTGATTTCTTTGAAATTAGAGAAATATTTCTCTAAATGCCTGGTATTTTGACACCTGAAACAAATAATCTTATGTTCTGTAAATGGAAAACAACAGATTGAAGCAATAGTACAAGATGCCTCTGCAAACGGTGTTATCTCCAGCATTCGTGCTCTCAATCTTAGTTTGGATGGTCAGGTTATAATATTTCACCTACCTACACTTTTATACTCATCAAAAATTGAATCTTGTTTTAATATGCTGGTATTGAGTGTGTGTGAAGTACTATCAAAAAATATCAAAGTGAAATTTTAAAATTTATCAATAAGTTAGATCAGTGAGAATATTTTAGTTTTTGACAGATGGTTAGGGCTAAATAGCCAAGATTAGTAAGTATATCATTATTTGTGGATGCAATCAATTTGTAAACTGCAACTTGTGTTATGACATGATAACCATCTTTTTTCTTTGGAACTTTGCCAACTCTCATTTGCTATAATTGAATTCCACAACCTCCACCTTGCTCATTCTAAATCAATGACAATGACTGAATACAAATTTGGAACAGATGGAAATAGGATTAAATCACAATAAAATTATGGAAAGTTCAACAATTTCTTGCTGTCCCCGATTTCAGAAACTCCTACAGATTATCTTTATCTAGAAAAACTATTAAACACGAAATAATTTTCCCCTGATTATAACACTACCTCATCAATACAAACGAGAATACATAATATTTCCTCACAGAAATTAAACCTGCTGTTATTATTTAAATTAGTTCCTAACATGGCAGTTATTGAAATGCAGTAATTATTAAAACTAAGTCCTATATTTCCTAGGGTAGAATTTGATTATAAAGCCTCACTTCAGTGCTTAAGTTTAGAATTTACTCATTCTTGCAACAATAAGGACTATGCCATTTGGAAAATGCATGCATTGAGGCACTATTCTCTTTCTTGTTCCTTGTTCCGAAGTCCAATAAAATGGTAGACAGGTATAGACTCAAACTTGAACTTTGGTGCAAACATATTGTTATAAAAAGCTTATGTTCAACTTCATGAATTTGCATGCATATATATTTTAAAGTTTGAATTCATGCAATACTAACTCCATTATTATGTAGAGCCTTCCTCCGAACTTGTGTTGTTTTGGTCACATATTGTAGGCCTTTTTCTAAGAATCTAAATCATCGAAGACCATTTGCGTTGCAGGTCTTATGGATTACATTTTAAATTTCCATCAAAACCTATAGTAGATATATCATCTCTGTGATGTAAAACCAAATAGATTGTGTGATGCAAGTCTTTTATCTTAATATATAATCATTAATTTCTTACTTCAGTTTCATTGTTTGACTCAAGCTAAGTTATACCTTCTCACCTAAACACATCCAAAATTCAATATACATGTCATCTGATCCAACTAGTTTACCATTTTTCATCATCTTTAGCGCTTATTTTACCTGTTTGTATAGTTTTGTTGCAATGAAATTTATTAGCTTGGTCATTTTTGTAGTGGTTAAACTCTCTAAAGACTGTTGTTTCTGTTTTTTTTTTAATTTTTTTTTTGTTAGAGTATTGAAAACACTAGTCATATTTTTCTAGTGTATTATATGATTTGCAGTCCACCCTCCCCCAAACCACCACCACCACAAAAAAAGTAAAACTGTCTATATCTATATACACAGTTGGAGAATAAGGTACACATTTTGGATTGCAGGTTGATTATGATATACACATGAAGAACATGACAATTTGATCTACTCGTAGAAAGATTTTGCCCTTTCCATTGTGATGGGAATGTTTCAGGATATTTTGAGATAAATGATACTGATCACAAAATTAAAATATATTTATTCCTTAATGTATTGTAAATGTAGACTAAAATGCTCAAATTTCATGTTCTATGTTCAGGTTACAGTTGTGTCAGATCCACAATCTCAAGGAGGCCAGCCAAATGTCCCATCATCATTGAAGAATTTCAGTTTGTCTCAAAAGGAAAAAACCCTGCAAGAACTAGTGCGGGACCAGTGGCTTAACTTAACAACAGATGGTATTATTAAACTTGGTTTGAAGTCATTCCTTGATCTTCGCAGTTGGTTCCGGAACAATGATGTTACATCCTGTCATGTATGCAATGAAGCTGGAATAAAGGTTGTTCTTGTTCCTGTTGCATTGTGATAGTCTTCTCTTTTTCTTTTTCTTTTTTTTTTTTTCTAAATTTTGTTTAACCATCAATGGTTGTGAACTTGTGATTATTTTGAATCAGCATTGGGCTTTTGTTTTACAATATCTATGGGATTTAAATGTTTGGTAATATGCCATGCAAGTTTCATGGAAAATTTTGAATAAAGTTATGTATTGATCAGATTTGAAGACCATTAATAGCCTGTTATGTTTGGCGTTTTATGAATACAATGTGTTAATTCAGAAGCAAGAAAAACTATCTTCTACGTGTTTTCTAAATATTTGATGCGGAAATTTTATTATATGCACATCTGAGACTTAAACAAACACACACTAACAAATTGAGTGCTTTTGTTAAATTACATACACACCAACAATTCAATTTTCTCCACATTTTATGATGTAATATAATTCCTTTTGTCTAATTACCTTGCTTGTGGAGGCATTGGGAACCCAAGACAAAAAAATAATCACTAGATTTTGTTAATATTAGAAGGAACAGAAGTGGAAAAATTGAAATATGCAGATAGCATCAGTTGTACTTGTAAGTTATAACACATTGCTGCTGTGTTTGAATCTAACAATTCATTACTCAATGTCTGACAGGCAGAGTTATGCCAAAATGAAAACTGTACTGTACGGATTCATCAGTACTGCCTGAAGCAACTTTTCTTGCAGAGAAAGGTATTAGTCTTGTTTCATTTTTATGATGTTAGAGATATGGAGTGTCTGACAATGTTACTACTACCAACTGGCATTTAGGTTGCAAAAGTTTGCCCAACTTGTGGCACTGGATGGCCATATACGGTACCCCAGGCAGAGGCCGTGCAGACTGAAGATGACAATGAACCTAGAGGAAGCCAACAAGTGACTAGGCATAGAGCCAATAGGGTTGTTGATGATGATGTTGGATGCAGCAATCAGGATGAGCTGAATGATGGTAGAGAAAGCCAGCATGGTAATGGATTGGTACGGAAAAGGGGCAGAGCACGCAGAACTGAGGATGCAGATACAGGAGGTTCTGGTGCATCTCAATCTTCGGCAGCTATTTCTGGTTCGAGAAGAGTAACTAGAAACTCTGCTCGTCTGACGTAAATCAACAACGGTGCCTTCTTTTACTGCTGCTAGGTATATTTTGCTGCTGACTGTTGTAATTTAAGCTGAACTTTTGTGGATATGTGAATGGGTTCTTTAGTAATGCAGTTAGCTAGTTTTAGTGACTATTTCTTAATCAGCAATCGTGTTATGTTAGGTTGACCTGTGGCTTGAAACGCCAACCTTCTAGTTCAGAATACCAACATGTAAATTTGTGTTAGTGTCAAAGGATCATATTAGAGTCATTTTGAGGTAGTGACATTATTATTTTGCTCAGCTTTGATATTTAATTGTTTTTTATAACCGTGTTTTGATATTTAATTGTTTATTGTTGTGCTTCTTTAATCATGACATTATTTTTATTATAAACTTGCTCATGATACTATCTGTTTAGCTTTGTATCAAACTAGACAGCTATAAGATGTCTAATTTCAGTCATTTGTTATTAAGATTTTTACATGTTGAATTAGTTTACTTTAAAATATCAATGCTTGTACGAAAAAGTTAATAAAGCAAAGTAAAATCTAAATTCATTGCAGGGAAATTTGGCAGCATGGTAAATTTGAGCGTTTATCCTTTATTAAATAAAAGTCAAACTCGAGTAGTGAACAAGTTCATGAATCATGAAACAATTATATTTTGTCTATGAAAAATGCTCCATCGTCCGAAAGAAGTCTCCAAAATTTCTTCCGAATTATTAAAAAATTGATTTAAATAATAAAATATTAAATTAAATAATTATTGTATAATAAATTTATTTAAAAATATTAATATTTTAATAATTTAGACGTTGATTTGGAATATGTTTTGACTTGTATAGCAGTGTTCTTTGTCTATTGACGAAAAAAAATTGAGATGTTATTTTAGTCTATAAATATGGTTTGTGCAATGTTTGCATATAATCAAAGATTTATTTATTTTCGTAAGATGTGATTTTTGCTAATCAAATATTATTTTAAAAAGATTAATCAAAATAATTGTTCTACTTAGGTTGTATTTGGCACAAAGGAAAGAAATAGTGAGTAAAAAAGTGGATAGTAATAAATAAAAAAAAAATAGGTGAATAGAAATGTGAAATATAAAGTATAAATAGAAGTGTTTGGTTTAAAAGAAATAGAAATGAGAAATAAAATTTATTTTTAAAATTAAATCTTAATATAATTTTTATTATAATCAACTAAATTAAAATTTTAATCATTTAAAAAGTTTTTTTTATATAATGATTATATGTTATTAATGTAAAGTAATTTACACTTAGACATGACAATTAAATTTGTATCCATAACCTAAACTCGATTTTAACAGAGAAAACTTGCTTTGATTGATTATATTTTTTTTCGACTTGAAAAATTAGGTCCCGGTGTAGATTCGAATATATAACTCCATGTCTTGTCCTTATATTTGTCTCACTGTATTAATTAAATTTATATTTATAATTTATTTGAAATCTATCATTAACATTATTTTTAAGATAATTATTAAAAAATTAATAAATTTATCATAAAGGTGATTTGTAATTAGATAATGGTTTACAATTTGTAATTAGATAATAGTTTACACTATTAATACATAGCATTTTTTTTATTTAATCAATTAAATATTTGATCAATTAATTAAATCAAAAGAATTAAATGAAATCAAGTATTTCTTTAGTTTTAAAATACTTACAGTTCTAATATTTAAAAAAAATCTAAAATAACAATGTTTTTAGTTTTTATTGTAATATTGATTTTTTTTTCTTCTGATTTGGCCCTATGTAAATTATATCAATACTAATGTATTTTCACATAAATTAATTTTTATTCTTAATTTATGTGTGTATTACTATCATTTTAAAGACAAAGAATAAGAGGAGAAGATTTAATAGTTTATGTTATAATCCATTAGATTCTTCGCAACAAATAATTTAATCGACTCGAATTTTGGCTGAGAGAAATGATGAGCAAATCACCATCAAATCAATGTTGATGGTTTTTTTTATGTTATTTGTTTGACATTATATTTTATAAAAGTTATTTTTATAAAATTATTTTACATATAATTTCATAATGATGAAATATTATTCGCTTTAGACTAAAATCTTCACGATTATGCTTTTAATCATCACCCAAAAAACTTATCAATCATTAGAATATATGTGTACTTTATAAGTTATTATTTCTTCTCTTATTTTATTGAATTATTATTACTAATTTATACTCTTCATCTTCATCTTTGATAAAATAATGTGATTTTTTTTAAAGGAAGAATCCATATCCTTCATATAATATTAACAATTTAAGAGAACACAAATAGAATATTTTTACACGTGTCGTTTCAAGAGCAATTCCAAAAATCCTGGTCTATTTTCAACTTCAAGCCTATAAAGGAAACAAAGGAAAGATAAATTGTTAAAAAATACAAACACTACACACAGCTAAACAAATACTCAACGACTAACAATTTGTGGCCCACCTTTAATTGGCTCATCATGCAAGGCCTATATTGACCTGTGTAAATATCCCAATAACAAAATTGAAATCCGGTTAAAAAATAAGTGTTTCAAATGTATACCGTATGGTGGCCGACTCGCCCGAATACCCGAGAACGTTACTTATGTCGAGTACCCGAACCCGCCGACCACCCCCAGATGGGACGAAACGTGTCGGCGGAGTCGGCCGAGTATGTCGGCATCATCAAGATGGTTATGGAGAGCTTAATTAACATAATGCATAGGATTAGACCCCTAATTTTCCGGGGCCCAATCCTTAATTGCGACCCAATAAGAACTACTATAAATAGGACCCCAACGAGGTATGTAATTAATTTTGAACTACCGTATTTATTATGCCGATCACTAACTTGAGCGTCGGAGTGTCTTTACAGGCACACCCATCCCTGACTTCGGATTACCCGGATAGGAACGAGAAGACCGAGACCCAGGATCAGACTCGCTACAACAAGGATAGTTAGTGTGTATCCTAACACAGGAACATTTAGCGCCCACCGTGGGGCCGAAGAGACGCTTCAGCCCTGTTGAACTCTACGACTGAGACCGAGATATGGTAGTGACGCGAAAAGGACAATCAACAATGACTCAACCGATACCTAACCCCGAAATTAACCCCGTTATGACCAATCAAGAGCGTTACCCGTATGGAATGCCTCAAACCGAGCCAGAACCGGTGATACAAGAGGTCCGGCTGAACACTAACCGAGACCAACCTGATCTCCATGATGACTTGCGTGCATTGCGCGAGGAAATGGAAGCTATCCGAAGGCAGAGAGAGGCCGATGCAAGGGAGTTGGCCGAACTGCGCCGACAAAACGCCGAACTCCGAAGCCTTAACCAAACATATGTGCCGTCAACCCCTACTCTTCAAGAGGAGTCGGCATATCATGCCCCGACCGACCATGTGACCCGAACCCCGGTCACCTCGTTGATAGCTAACAAGGCCGACACCACCACTCACTCCCTAAGACATCCTTTTTCCTGGAGAATAATGGAGGCAACCCTGCTAGACCATTGGAAAAGTATGCCGATTGAGAAGTACGACGGGTCATCCGACCCCGAGGAACATTTGAACGTGTTCTTGACGCAAGCGACCCTCTCCACTCAGGACGACTCGGCTTTGTGCCGAATATTTCCCACGTCGCTGAAGGGAAGAGCTTTGAGTTGGTTGACGAGGTTGTCGAGCGCCTCCATTGACTCGTTTGGCGAGTTGTCATCCCAGTTTACCCTACAGTTCGCAACGAGCAAGCCGTACAAGACGACCTCTTTAGCCTTGGCGGGGCAAAAACTTGTTGAGAATTCCGTTGAAACACTTTTGTTAATATTTGTAAATTCGTTTAATTCTATCAACGGTCTCAAACACGGCAAGTATACCGGCCGTTCAAGTAGTAAAAATATCGTATCCACAGGGATTAGAAGGTAATATAAGCATTTATTGACTATTCGTGACTAAAGAATAATTCCAATTTCATAGTTTGTGCAGTGAATTCAAAGTTGTGACTATTGGAATGAAAGCTGTAAATAAATAATGTTTTGTGAGTGGAAAAGGTAAGGAATGGTATTGTGGTATTGTGAGGTTGTGGGGGTCAGATTTCACCAAACGTAACACTAATGTATCCTTAATCTCTTGTTGAATTCATTTCTTAGTCAACCCATGAGTTTACTCAAACCTAATCCCTTAGAGAAAGAGCCTAGGTGCGGATATTGAATATCAATCCCTTGAGTACCCAATATCTACACCCGCATTACGGGCTAGGGTTTAAGACTACTGATGGGTCAAGCTCTATCCCTAGATACAATCACCACTAGGCATATGTTTCAGAACTAGTTTCACAGGTTATTTTCCAATACCCATGGAACCTTAAATCATGCAAAGGGTGATCAATCCAAAGCAAGCATTACGAATAGAAACAAACACAACAAAGAATAAAACAACATGTATATATATCATTAAAATCGTAAAGATTACAATAGAGTACGTTGGTTACATCTAACCCCACAAAAATGGGTGAAACCACTCAACAAAGAGGGCAAATACAAAATAGAGATGGAAGAGGGAGTGAAGAACCGAAGGAAAGATCCGCACACGGACGATCCCAAGCCCTGGGAATCCCTTCCGCAGCTCCTAGAGTCGCCCCATGTGAGAATGAGGGAAAAACCCTCGAAGTTCTCCTTAAATGCGAGCCTGGGAGGTCAGATTAGGGTTTCGCGCCCGGCGCGTAAGTCTCAGCGCCCGGCGCATATTCTTCTCTTGAGTCTCTGCCAAGCGTCACGCCCGGCGTAATTATCAATTACGCCCGGCGCAATTGCTTCCAGATGTGAGATGCTCTGTTTCGCTCAAGCCCGGCGCAGATCATCTTGCGCCCGGCGCAGCCACCCTGCTCTGCTCCTCAGCTTCTTATATTTCCAATCCTAAGAGTCTTCAATCCTCAATTCTCTAGCTCAATACCTACACAAAAAATGAGGTATATTAAGGTATTGAGGTAAATATGGGTTAGTTATATCTGCACACAAAATGAACCAAAAGGAGAACAATTATATTGCAATGGTTCATAGGATGAGTGGAATTTGTCTAATAAGTCTCATCCAAAAAGAGGTAAAATTGAGACTTAACAACTCCCCCAAACTTAGAACCTTGCTTGTCCTCAAGCAAAAGGTAATTAATCTAGCAGATAACAAGCAATGTAAGTGAGTCAATTTCTACATCCTAGTTTACTTGTATCTTCTTTTCGCAAGCATGAACCTCAGATGAATTTCCAATCACAATTATTGCAATAGAACATGACAAGGTGCAAACAAAGGTTTCAAAAGAGATCAAAGAGCTGAGAAGAGTAATGACTATTTGTGTATGCATCCTCACTAGGAAAATGTTTCTCTCTATGCACACTAGTGTATCAGGGTGAGTGTTTCTCTCTAGTCTACTACTCACGCCACATAATTCAACTTTGCTCTTCGTTTCCAAATGAAACCAGTGGTAACACAAATGCAGGCACTTATCACAAGGTCTTTATTAGGGCAATCTGGGTCAAGCAGGGTCAAGCGGTAGCAGTTTTATGGTTTTTCAAGGATTGAAGGTGCTATAGCTTAAGAGAGCAAATAAGATTTTACAATGATGTCCCTCTCCATACCCCATTACATATTTTGGCACATGCCCTTTACCTGATCCAAGCCATTAGCCTTTATGAGATGCATATTTACATTTTTGCATCTTAATATTTTTGCTTTTGTTTTGCTGCTTTTTTTTATTTTTTTTTTTTTTTTTTTTTTTATTTTGAATGGCTGACCACATATTTTCTTCTTCCCAAATTCCTCATTCTTCAACTCCCCCAAACTTATTTGATGTCATCAATTTGCTCTCTTAACCAAGGAAAAGGTTATGGTTAATTTTTCATGGTTTGGGACAAGTGGAAGGTGTGGTGTTTAGGCCTAGGAAGGTATGGGTCAAGTGAAAGGTGGAGATGACTTTTTGGCTTAGCTGGTTAACAAAATATGGAAATGTGAATGCCTTGATCATATAAGTGCACAACATAAGCAAACCACCAGGGAAACTCAAGCAAAGTCTATCATGCAACTTAAGCGTAGTTCACTCATAGGTGTTTTAGGCTCAAACCTCACCCGGCTATGCATCCACAAACTATCACACTCAGCTCAGTTCTATGATCAACATTGAAACCCGTATGCAACTAGTCATGAACTAAAGATCTAATGTGACTTGAAAATGTCTAAGGTACACACACCATAAACATCAAGCAAACTATAATCCAGAATCAACCACAAGCAAAGCAAGTATCAACAAGATTAAAAACCATGCTAAGGCAGAATATTCACAAAAGAACCAACAGAGTAATCACCAAAAAGACTATATAAAAACAGTTAAAGTACTGAAAATAAAAAACAGAAAAATAAATTGCAAACAGAAAATAAATTGCAAACAGAGGTAAACTAAGGTGAGCTCCATCTGCTTCCATCTATGGGGTCTGGTCATCATCATCTTTAGGGGCTGCTCCACAATCAACGGCTCCGTCTGCATCAGCAGCTCCACTCCCCCAAACTTAGGAGCCTGGTCCCCAGGCCAACCAGTATATGCCTGAAAGTCCTAGAAACCAAGAGTGGTCACGGAGTATAAGCATGAAAAAGAATGGTGAGCACAAAAATGTATACATAGTGATGACCAAGCGACTATAACACAATGGAGAATATCCTTAGACCAAAATTAAGCACAAAATGCATGTACACAGAAATGGATTAAGACAATGCAACACAAACAGAATACAAAGAAACATGAATGAAAAATAGTTAAATACAAGGTATCAGGAATGTTTTTGCGCCGGGCGCAGAACAGATGCGCCGGGCTTCATATCAGTAAAACTCAACGAGGTCCAAAATCTGATATCGCGCCGGGCATGCGTTAAACGCGCCCGGCGTGGTGGTTCGAGAGACCAAAAATTGAGTACTAGGCCGGGCGCAAAAGAGTCACGCCCGGCGCGTAGTCACTTTAAAAGGTCAATTTGCCCAGGTTTTAAATTAGGATCAGGCCTTATTTCCACCTAGACACAAAATTGCCTCATTCCTCACATTCCAAACAAAATGTACCCTATATTTACCCATTCAAACATGATTCTAACAACTAACACATAACACAAACAACATATACCACAAAACATATAACACAAAACATATAACACAAACCACAACACATAATACAAAACAACACTTATAACACAGAACAACATGCAACAAAAATCTAAAACACAGTTCAGATCTCTGGGTTGCCTCCCAGGAAGCGCTTGTTTACTGTCCCGAGCCTGACAGTGACCAACTTGAAATGCTCTGATTCTCCTTCTCCTCTTGTTGCTCTTGTTCCTTTTTGCCCCGTGGTCAACCTCATGATTGCTCAACAATGCTCAGAGGGATTGGTCAATTCAGCTCATAATAGTACCTTGCACACAAGAGAAAGCTGAAGACTAGAGTACACAAGTTAGTTCCAACACTTCATTGCTCAACAAAGAATAACAAAAACAAAGAAAAAGGATTAAATCACAAATAGCTATAAATACTAAATCGCCATTCTAATCCCCGGCAACGGCGCCAAAAACTTGTTGAGAATTCCGTTGAAACACTTTTGTTAATATTTGTAAATTCGTTTAATTCTATCAACGGTCTCAAACACGGCAAGTATACCGGCCGTTCAAGTAGTAAAAATATCGTATCCACAGGGATTAGAAGGTAATATAAGCATTTATTGACTATTCGTGACTAAAGAATAATTCCAATTTCATAGTTTGTGCAGTGAATTCAAAGTTGTGACTATTGGAATGAAAGCTGTAAATAAATAATGTTTTGTGAGTGGAAAAGGTAAGGAATGGTATTGTGGTATTGTGAGGTTGTGGGGGTCAGATTTCACCAAACGTAACACTAATGTATCCTTAATCTCTTGTTGAATTCATTGCTTAGTCAACCCATGAGTTTACTCAAACCTAATCCCTTAGAGAAAGAGCCTAGGTGCGGATATTGAATATCAATCCCTTGAGTACCCAATATCTACACCCGCATTACGGGCTAGGGTTTAAGACTACTGATGGGTCAAGCTCTATCCCTAGATACAATCACCACTAGGCATATGTTTCAGAACTAGTTTCACAGGTTATTTTCCAATACCCATGGAACCTTAAATCATGCAAAGGGTGATCAATCCAAAGCAAGCATTACGAATAGAAACAAACACAACAAAGAATAAAACAACATGTATATATATCATTAAAATCGTAAAGATTACAATAGAGTACGTTGGTTACATCTAACCCCACAAAAATGGGTGAAACCACTCAACAAAGAGGGCAAATACAAAATAGAGATGGAAGAGGGAGTGAAGAACCGAAGGAAAGATCCGCACACGGACGATCCCAAGCCCTGGGAATCCCTTCCGCAGCTCCTAGAGTCGCCCCATGTGAGAATGAGGGAAAAACCCTCGAAGTTCTCCTTAAATGCGAGCCTGGGAGGTCAGATTAGGGTTTCGCGCCCGGCGCGTAAGTCTCAGCGCCCGGCGCATATTCTTCTCTTGAGTCTCTGCCAAGCGTCACGCCCGGCGTAATTATCAATTACACCCGGCGCAATTGCTTCCAGATGTGAGATGCTCTGTTTCGCTCAAGCCCGGCGCAGATCATCTTGCGCCCGGCGCAGCCACCCTGCTCTGCTCCTCAGCTTCTTATATTTCCAATCCTAAGAGTCTTCAATCCTCAATTCTCTAGCTCAATACCTACACAAAAAATGAGGTATATTAAGGTATTGAGGTAAATATGGGTTAGTTATATCTGCACACAAAATGAACCAAAAGGAGAACAATTATATTGCAATGGTTCATAGGATGAGTGGAATTTGTCTAATAAGTCTCATCCAAAAAGAGGTAAAATTGAGACTTAACAGGGGTCCGTTAGGAGAAGAAGGAAAGCTTGAGAAGCTTCATGGACAGATTCAATAAGATTGCAATGGAGATTGGAGACCTCAATCCCGCCGTGGCATTGGACCGGCTAAGTACAGCCCTCAGGCCGGGACCGTTTGTAAACAGCTTGTGTAAGAAGCCCCCAGTTGATATGAACGACCTCCGGCGCCGAGATGAGAAGTACATGCAAATGGAAGAGCTTGCGGAGACCCGGAACCTGGCCAGGGTCGAAGAAAACTATAGCCGGAAAGAATCTGGCCGAGAGCAAGTGAAAAAAGTGAATGTCGAGCCCTCGAATACTCGCCCCCCAAGAGGACCTCGCTACGCAGCTTATACTCCCCTTAATGCGAGTAGAGCCAAAGTGATGGAGCAGACCCTCACATCAGAAATCCTTGCGATGCCGAAAAGGGCGAACACACCCCCCAGGGCCGACAAAGACAAGGCGTGCCGATTCCACCGAAACAGGGGGCATTCCACTGAAGAATGTTCCGCGCTGAAGGACAAGCTCGAGGACCTTATCAAACAAGGTCACCTCAGAAGCTTTATCACCACTCAAGACCATCATCTAAGGGAAAGAGACCACCACTCGCGTGAAAATCGTCCGTCGAGAGACCGACGTCGCCGATCACGTTCGACCGAAAGACAAGATCGGTCACAACGCCCCAGGGGAGACAATGACCAACCACGGAAGGTGATCAACACGATAGCCGGAGGTTTTGCCGGAGGTGGGTCCACCTCGTCGGCGCGAAAATGACACCTCCGTTCCGTCCGGTCAGTAAACAGCGTGAACCAACTGAAGATGCCCAGAATGCCACCTATAACCTTTTCCGACCGAGACTTCCGTGGCATTGACCCCATACAGGACGACCCCATGGTGATTTCGGTCGAAATGCACAACTGCATTGTGAAGAAAACGTTGGTCGACCAGGGGAGCTCGGCCGACATCTTATACTGGAATACTTTTGTACAGCTCGGAATCCCGGAGGAAAGCTTAGAGCCATACCATGAGCCACTGGTCAGCTTCTCAGGTGAAAGGGTGATGACAAGGGGATGCATCGACCTATATACCCGCTTCGGGTTCGACCAAAAACCTTTCCGGGAGGTCAAAGTCCGCTACATTGTGGTGCACGCAAATACATCGTACAACATTCTTCTAGGCCGACCATCAATCAATGCTTTAGGGGCGATTGTCTCGACCCCCCACCTGTGCATGAAGTTTCCGTCGAGAGATGGGCAAGTGATAACCGTGCATGCCGATCAAAAAACAGCAAGAGAATGCTATCTCTCTAGCCTAAAGGTACAACCACTGGCCGATCCTCCAAACATGAAGGGTGTGAACGTAGTAAGGCAACAGACGACGGAGGACATCGACCTTGACCCCCGGCTGGGTGAAGAAGAACGAATCGAACCGGCCGAGGACCTCATGCCTTTTCAACTGGGAAAAACACCTGAACAAATAACAAACAAGGGATCTCAGTTGAGCGGGGCTGACTCAAACCGAGTCGAGCATGTAGTCAGGGACAACCGAGACCTCTTCGCGTGGACGACATCAGACATGCCAGGAATAGACCCCAAGTTTCTCTGCCACCGACTAGCTGTATGCCGAGATGCACGACCAGTCGCCCAAAATAAAAGAAAGATGGGAGATGAGAAGCGAAGCGCCGCGAATGCCGAGGTGAAAAAATTGTTATAGGCTAATTTCATAAGGGAAGTCACCTACACGACGTGGCTAGCAAATGTAGTTCTGGTCAAAAAGTCTAACGAAAAGTGGAGGATGTGTACCGACTACACCAACCTCAACAAAGCCTGCCCCAAGGACGCCTATCCACTCCCTTGCATCGACCGACTTGTCGACGGAGCGTCCGGGAATTCCATATTCAGCTTTCTTGACGCCTATTCCGGTTACAATCAAATAAGGATGCACCCGTCCGACGAGGAGAAGACGACGTTCATCACCGAGAACGCCAACTTTTGTTACCGAGTCATGCCATTTGGACTGAAGAACGTCGGGGCGACCTATCAGAGGTTAATGAATAAAGTGTTCCAGAAGCAGATCGGCCGAAACATCGAAATTTATGTAGACGATATGGTGGTCAAGTCCAATTCCATCGCCGAGCACATATCAGACTTAACCGAAATCTTCGGCGCACTCCGCAAGCACAATATGAGGCTCAACCCCGAGAAGTGCACCTTCGGGGTAAAAGGAGGCAAATTCCTAGGTTTCATGCTATCAGTAAGAGGCATAGAAGCAAACTGAGACAAATGCCAGGCCGTGATAGACATGCGAAGCCCGAGCAATCTCAAGGAATTGCAACGTCTTTCAGGAAGATTAGTCGCCTTATCCCGATTTGTCCCACGCCTGGGTGACAAGATTAGCCCAATGACGAAACTCTTGTGGAAGGCCTCTGATGGAACTAGGTGAGGAGAATGATGATCCTTCACTTGATTCCATGCAAGGACCGAATGCAACTTGAGGTTAATCCCTTGGATGAATCTTGAATCTCCATGAAAGAGGCTTCCATGAAGGAGAAGTCATGATAGGTGGTTCGGCCACTTCTAGTTAGGGTAGAAGATTGAGGAACCAAAACAAAGGTTGAAGAACCTTTGAGGGAAACCTAGAGTGGAGGTGCTCACGGTTTTGGTGACTCTTGTTTGAGAGAGAAAATTCAGAGTTTATTTCTCAAATATGACAAAAGTGAGTACAAGTGTAGGAAAATCAAATATATAGGGAATAGTAGCTTGTAGGAGAAGTTATCCCTAACCATGGTTCATTTAAGAACCATGGTAGGATTAACTTAAACTCCTACGGTTTAGCTAGCTTCTAGGAGAAGCTAAACCTTGACCATGGTTCTTTTAGGAACCAAGGTAAGGTTAAGCTAACCTTGCTTGAGTTTAGAAGCTTGCAAGACAAGCTTCAAACTCAAGCAAGAATGCTTGAAAAATTCGGCCAAGGAGAAGGAAGTAAGCTAGGCGGCCCATGGTTCAAATTACTCCTTGATTTAATTTGAAATTCTTTGATTTGGTTTAGTTAGGTTCATCATATGATGATGAAACCTAGCTAAATCAAATCTATGAAAAATTAGGAGCAAAATGAGTCCAATATGTAAAATTTTGCCTAGGCCCAACTCTGGCCCAATTTCTAAGCACACTCCCTAACTTTGCTAAATGTCACCCCCTTTTTCCTACTAAAAAAATAAAGAATGAGTGTGTCAACTAGGGAGGTTAAATGGAGTTAAACTCTCCAAGTAACCTACCTCAAGATCAATATACAAACACTAGAAAAAGCTAGTAAAGTGCCTCACAAATACAAAGGCAAAAATAACCTATACACAAGACTATGTATAAACTGTACAATATAAACAAGTAGAACTAAGGCCTTCTCTTCATGATAGAGCATTCCAAATGAAGATTATCTTGGGCCTGACAAGCCCATTAGTCTTCTCTGGATCCAGCTCTTCCTGTATCCTCCTAGCCATAGCTCTGGTCACTGGGCCCTTGGCCCATGGTCTATCAGCCTCGGCCTTCTCGTGGAACGAACCATGCGAAGAGGCCTTCGAGGCGCTGAAAGCAACCTTGGCTACGCCGCCGATCCTAACGAGACCTAATCCCTCGAGCCCACTCTTAGTGTATTTGGCCGTATCTGCCGAGGCGATCAGCTCGATCCTGGTGCAAGAAAAGGAAGGCACCCAAACTCCCATATATTTTGTCAGCCGACTCCTGCAAGATTCTGAGACCCGGTACCAGCTGATAGAAAAGGTTGCGCTCGGATTAGTGCACACCTCACGACGCTTGCGGCACTATTTCCAAAGCCACCGGGTAGTGGTTCACACCGATTGTCCGATCTCAAAGGTCTTGGGCAAGCCCGAGCTCGCCGGAAGAATGATGGCTTGGTCGGTGGAGCTCTCGCAATTCGACATAACTTTCAAACCGAGAGGGCCGATCAAAGCTCAGTGCCTGGTTGACTTTGTGAACGAGCTCCACCCCCATGGTCATTTCGAGGAGCAATGGTGGACCCTCCATGTGGATGGTTCGTCAAATTGCCGAGGAAGCGGAGCGGGTGTAATTCTGGAGGGACCCAAGGGGATAGTTTTTGAACAATCCCTCCGCTTTCGGTTCAAGGCTTCCAACAACCAAGCCGAGTATGAAGCCTTACTGGCCAGACTGAGACTAGCCGAAGACATGGGAGCCTCGAGAGTCAAATGTTTGACCGACTCCAAAGTTGTGGCCGAGCAGGTCGGCGACAATTTCCAAGTGAAAGACCACAACATGATGAAGTACTATCATGCCTATCAAAAGTTGAAGACGAGCTTTAAGGAGGTGTCGGTCGAGCACATCCCACGCGAAGACAACACTCGAGCCGATCAGTTGGCTAGGTTGGCCGCGACTAAAAAGCCAGGCCATCTGAGAACGATAATTCAGCAAGAGATCGACCACCCTAGTGTCGATGAAATGGTCGCAAGCGTCGATGCCGGCCGTGCCGGGCAGGACGACTCCCAAGATTGGCGAGCCGAAATCAGAGCGTTTCTCATAAATGGAATCGCATCGACCGATCCGACCGAGGCCAAACGGCTAAGAATCCAAGCCAGTAGATACGTTGTCATCGCCGGCCAGTTGTACAAACGCGGTTTTTCCACCCCGTTACTCAAATTCCTTAACCCCACCGAGGCTGACTACGTGATGAGAGAAGTACACGAGGGTATTTGCGGAATGCATTCGGGAGCGAGGACAACCGTCTCCAAACTTTTACGAGCCGGGTACTATTGGCCGACCATGGTCACCGACTGCGCAACGTTCGTAAAAAGATGCCAACCATGTCAGAAACATGGCAACCTGATTCATCAACTGGCCGAGCAGCTACATTGCATCCCTCCAGCATGGCCATTCGCCACTTGGGGGGCCGACATACTCGGACCCTTCCCAGTTGCTAAGGGACAGTGCAAGTTCCTCATCGTCGCCGTAGATCTATTCACCAAATGGATCGAAGCCGAGCCCCTGGCATGTATCTCGGCTCATCAAGTCCAAAAATTTCTATGGAGGAATATCATCACCCGATTCGGTGTCCCACACACCCTGGTGACCGACAACGGCCTTCAATTCACCGACCGGAAACTCAACGAGTTCCTAAACGGCCTGGGAGTACAGCACAAGGTCACATCGGTCGAACATCCACAGACGAATGGTCAGGCCGAGTCGGCTAATAAAGTCATCTTAGCTGAGTTGAAGAAACGCCTTGGGGAAGCAAAGGGGGCTTGGGCCGAACAGTTACCTGAGGTACTATGGGCATACCGATGCACGCCCCAGTCGACTACGCAAGAGACTCCTTTCCGTCTAGTCTACGGGACTGACGCCATGATCCCAGTGGAAATCGGGGAACCCTCATTCTGCCGAACCCACTACGACGAGTCAAATAATGAAGCCGAGCTCCGTGTGAACCTAGACACCGCGAAAGACGTTCGAGACCGAGCACAAGTCGTGGCCGAGGCCACCAAGCAACGTTACAAAAGAAGATTTGACAACAAGGTGAAGCCAAGAGAATTCCGCGAGGGCGATCTTGTTTGGAGAGCCACGGGCGAGGCAAGGAAAGATCCGAGACATGGAAAACTCGCCCCAAATTGGGACGGACTCTTCCGAATCCGACACAACTTGAACAACGGAGCGTACAAGCTGGAGCACCTATCGGGAGAACCAATTCCGAGAACCTGGAACTCCTCTCATCTGAAAATGTATTACAGCTGATGTAACAGTGCACTCTTTTCCTTGACCGACTCTTTTTTCCCTAAGGAGGGTTTTGGGTCGGCAAAGTTTTTAACTAGGCACTTCAATAATAAAAGTATTAAAATTTCACATCATTTGCATTTTTATTGCATGCTTTAGGACGAGAACCACGCCGCACACTGACGCCGAACAACTCTCGGCCGATCTCAGAAACGGTATAGTCGAGCCCTACAGGCTTCCCTCCCGAGTACCCTCCTCGGCTAAGGATGCGCCAAGGCCGAGCACTACACGCGACCGCGACGACGCCGACCAATATTCGGAGGAGGACGGGAAGTGCACTCGTGCCTTAGGCCGAGCACTACGCGTGACCCGTACTGAGCCCGAGCAATCCGCGGTCAACATTCAAAATGTGCACTCGCGCACAACAGGCTTCCCTCCCGAGTACCCTCCTCGGCTAAGGATGCGCCTAGGCCGAGCACTACACACGACAGCGACAACGCCGACCAATATTCAGTCGACGACGGAAAGTGCACTCGTGCCGTAGGCTGAGCACTACGCGTAACCCATACTGAGCCCGAGCTATCCTCGGTCAGCATTCAAAATGTGCACTCGCGCGCAACAGGCTTCCCTCCCGAGTACCCTCCTCGGCTAAGGATGCGCCTAGGCCGAACACTACACACGACTGCGACGACGCCGACCAATATTCAGTCGACGACCTCGTTCCCTAGGTCGAGCACTACATGCAACCCGTACTGAGCCCGAGCAATCCTCGGTTAACCATACGAAAAACACTCGTGCCCTATGCTGAACACTTCGAACACGCCGAACCCGAGTATTCCCGCGGATAAATACACCGCGTATAAACATGGGATCACCAACACTCACCAAAACCGTACACTCGGTCAGACACACAAAATATGCACCAATTATCAACATAAATCGCGAAATACGTCCACTCAGTCACTCATACAGGTCGGATTGTGTCTACATTACTAAGCGCTATAAAAATGCGAAAAATAAGTCGTTTATATAAAAAAAAGTATGGTCGGCCAAAACGGCTACTTATAAAAAATTTAAAGTCAACTGGCACCAATGGCCAAAAATGACAAAAGGCACTTACGGCCCAGTTACAAAAAATAGTTAAACCTAAACCATCAACAGGCCGATCCCCTAAGTAGCTGCCGAGCTTCCAGGATTACCTCCGTCACCTTCGCCAACCAAGTCAATGATCGAATCTTCATCCTTGGCTGGTTGCACGGGAGCTTGGATGGAAATACCGTGACGAGGGGCCTCGACATCGGGCTGAGCCCCTTGGGGGAACTCAGAATAGCTCATAAACTTACCGCCTAAAAAGTCCCGGCTAACATCGAACTGAAAGTCAGCCGGAACCTCACAAAAATGATAAGCCTACCTGACCACGGAAGCCGGCATCATGTTGCTCAAGTATCTGCTCGGTAGCTTCGGCTTCAAACTTTGCGGCCGCCTCTTTCAACCGAGCAATCTCGTTCGCTGACGCGACAGCATCAGCCTTCATTCTTTGTACGACCAACTTCATGTCGTCGGCCTCCCTACGGTGAGCGTCGGAAAGCCTCTTCAATTCTTCAGCCGACTCAGTTAACTTGGCGTTCGCAGCCAACGCCTCTTTCACTGTGGCCTCGGCCTCTTTGAGTCGGCCATGGATCCTTTCCTCGGACACGACATGCTTGTTCATGACATGTTTCGCAACAAGGGAGGTTCGAGTATCGAGTTCGCAGAACAGCTTATATGCGGCCTCGGCGGACATGCCCTCCAAGTATTGCAGTCCACCCCCAGTAGCAAGATCCAAACCGACCAAATTTTTGGTCTGCACGTTCAGGGCAAGGAAATTAGAGCCGGCAACAACAGCTGGGATAGAGAAGTTGCCGCAACCCGATTGCTCCAGCGACAGCTGCTTGGCCCGCTTGGTCGAAGAGCTCGGCCGCTCCGGCTCTATATTATGCTCGGCCGCCCTCACTCGGGAGGTGCTTCCCTTCTTTTTGGGGTCAGCGACAGGAATCAGCACATGGGAAGGCTTATCCCGAGCCATCTTCAGAGCCGACCGTGCCGGGGGAACTTGCCCACTAGCCTTTGCATCTTTCGCCCTTTTCGCGAGCATGGCGGTCACGTCTAGCTTACCTCCGGCCATTAAACCTGCAACGAAGTAAATCTTAACATCAATTTAAACTGATTAAGTAACCGAATCCTAGAACGCATACCTAGCAAGGCCGTCTCAAAATGAGACGTTTCAAAAATGTCCAAAAAGCCTCGGACAGGCAAGCCTTTCGGTAGCTGATCTAATAGGTCCACAATCTCCTTGTCCTCGGCAGGGAGTTTAGACGCGGACATCACTTCGTAACGCGTCGGGCGCTTCGTCCAATAAAAGGGAAATAGCGGGTCGCCTTCTCGGTCATAAAAGCAATTCTTCATCTCCGGCCCCCAACGAACCTTGAAGAACCCATCCTTAAACCCTTTGTAGGAAGAAGTGAAGGTTCGGAGAAATCCTCGCTTCGGCACCCGAGACAATGACACCCACTTTGCCGGTTTGCTCGGGCGACTGGTATAGTAGTAAAGGAAAGCCAGGGGTCGGGGAGTCAGACCCAAACACAAGCATAGATTCCGAAATGCCTGCATCGCGGCCCAGGTATTCGGGTGCAACTGAGTCGGCGCCACGTTGAGCACTCGGAGAACCCCCATTTGAAAATCGTCAAAGGGTAGTTGAACACCGAGGTCTTCGAACCAGCACATGTAGGCGTATAAGTATTCGTTCTCATCGTCCCCCGACTCCAAAAACACGAAATCAATCTCCGGCCCGTCGTCCATGCATGCCTCGGCAAGTAGGGGAAACTGATCCTCCCCACTCCCGAAACAGTTCTCCAAAGAGACAAATGTGTCTAACAGCCCCTGGTCAGACAACTTCGAAAGATAAATGCCGACCTCCCCGTCGACCCACTCGTAGCCAGGCATCTCCCCAGTTCCGTAGTCGATACGTGCCCTTACCCGAGTACTCGATCTGACAGCTCTCTTGCCTCGTGCATCGCCGACCACCTCCAATTCGTCCCCGCTTATATCAACTTGCAACGCTTGCGGGTCTGACTGACCGACTCGACCGAGACCTCGGTCATCCACCTCGGTTGCCCGTGCCAAGGCCACGGCCAATGTCGTCGGAGGCGATACCTCGACCACCTCATTCCCGCTGTCCTCTTGTTCGGGGTGATCGGAAGGGAAGACAACTTTGCACTGCAGCGGTGGTAACCTCGATATTTCACTTGAAGTCGACCCCTCTTTATCTGACGAAGCGCCCGACGCTTCCGAAGACGTCCAACTCCTCGCCAAAACGTAGCCTTTATCCATTTATTGCTAAAATTAAAGAATACAAAATTTTACCTTGCTCGGGTTGTTCGGAAGAATGTGATCTTGGGAGAGCTCGGAAAATTTACAGTGCGTAAATTTTCACGTCCAACACCCCTATTTATAGGCAAGGTAAATGGGGGGAGGTGAAAAGACGCCTCCGGGCCACAACCGTTCGATCTGCATCATCCAACGGCCCAGATTTAGTAACCGTTGGGCCTGTAACCGCTAGGGCCAACGTGGCAAGTCACACCTGCCGAGGCCTCAGTCTAAGTCACCAGTATTCGAACCCCCAGTTCAGGATCTCACGTCCAAGCCCTCGGCTCGACCTCACATGGCTAAGGCCTCGGCTTGACCTCACATGGCCAAGGTCTTGGCCTAGACCGCCTGCAAAAGGCCTCGGCTCGACCTCACATGGCTAAGGCCTCGGCCTAGATATCACCTGTAAAAGGCCACGGCTAGAGCTCGGTCAAGGTCGGCCTAAGCATCGGCAAAACGAGGCATCGAGATACACCTATACCGCCCCTTATTCCTCAACAACGAATACCACGTCACCATCTTCTTTGTACCGTCTTCGTCTTTTCTCATCCTTGACGCTGCGAGGGTTGTATACCGTATGGTGGCCGACTCGCCCGAATACCCGAGACCGTTGCTTATGCCGAGCACCCGAACCCGCCGACCACCCCCAGATGGGACGAAACGTGTCGGCGGAGTCGGCCGAGTATGTCGGCATCATCAAGATGGTTACGGAGAGCTTAATTAACATAATGCATAGGATTAGACCCCTAATTTTCCGGGCCTAATCCTTAATTGCGGCCCAATAAGAACTACTATAAATAGGACCCCAACGAGGTATGTAATTAATTCTGAACTACCGCATTTATTACGCCGAGCACTAACTTGAGCATCGGAGTGTCTTTGCAGGCACACCCACCCCTGACTTTGGATTACTCGGATAGGAACGAGAAGACCGAGACCCAGGATCAGACCCGCTACAACAAGGATAATTAGTGTGTATCCTAACACAGGAACAAAATGTGAAAAGGTGAATGTTAGATTTCAATATATAGAATATTCTACTCATGAAAAAGACAAATGTTATATACTTCAAACCAATTTCAAACGGTATCGTGCAAAAAGGTGATATGGAAAATTCACGAATGGGAGCAAAAACTTTAGGTTTCTTCACTTAGCAGTCGTCAAATGTAATGTTAAGTGATTTTTTAATCGATTATTTTGCCTGCAAATGATGAACAACTTAATAATATGGTATGAAGGACTTCTTAATATGGGTCGATCATGATCTTAGGCCCTTGAGTCGAATTTTCTTATTAGTCTTAGATCTTTTATTTGGAAATTAATAGATACACCTCTATACTTCTTTATACATGATTATGTTCTAATAATTTTTTTGTATTTTGCTGCACCTTTGTTATGTGCTTTTAACTTTTGGTTTTTTTTTTTAAAGGTTGATTTCATTTTTACTTAGGAATCTTGGATGCTTTGATGATTAGGTACTGACTTTTGCATCATAATCCTAAGTGTAAATACGGATAGCATTAAAGTTTCTTACTCGTGGTTTCTTACGAGGAGAATAAAAAAAATGAAATAATTATATTAGAATAATCAACTTAATTTTGTATAGTTCAAATTGAAACCTATAAAATAACACTTTTAATTACTCTTCTAATATTTTAATACTGAGTTATGGAAATGTTATATTTATTTTAAATTATTTTTGTGTTGGTAAGCTGAGTTATTATTTAGTGTTAAGAGATTCTCGGACTTAAGGATTCCTTAAGAGTTTTAGTGATATTATGGACAGAGATCTAGTTTGACATCAGAAGAAAGAGTATATAAGGTTTTTATTTAGAATAAAGTCTCACAAAATCAAGTTTTCAGAATCCTAGAAAAAGATGCTTTGATCCGTGAGCTTCTTTCAACTCCAAATCTTCTTTTTTTTTTCTTTCCTAATCCTTATTAGTGTTGTATTGTTGTTGGATTTAGGTCAGTAATTGTTGAGATCAGTTTGGTGAGTTGCAAAGTCAAGAGTTCTCTTCTTCTTCTCTGGTTAGCCTCGATTCCGAGGTAAGGGAAGCTAGATTTATGATTTCTTTGTTGTATGTTGGATTTGTTGGATGATTATGATGTTGAATGTGTTAAGTCAGACGATGAAACTCCTAGTCCAAAGCTACCAAAAATGCGTCATCTCCTAATTAAAACCCTAGCCCAAAAATTAAAACCCTAATTATCTAAAGCACCCCATAATACAAGGGTAAAATGGGAAATACAAAAGGAAAATAAGTCCTGTGACTAAGATACCCCAAAATACAAGGGTAAAAATTGGAAATACAAATAAAATAAATTCTATGACTAAAATACCCCAAAGTACAAGGGTAAAATTGGAATAAAGCAATAAAATTCTATGTTACTCAAATTGGGCCTAGGAGATGGATCCATACATGATATCTCTTTTATCTTCCTCCATTCTCCTAGCCATGAACCATGTGATGGGTCTCACAGAAGCACCAAGGATGGTCCTCCATCTGACGCAAACTTTGGTTAATATATATTTAATTCACTGAAAAGTTTTATCTACTACCTATCTTTAAATGAAACTATCTTGAAAAAGGAAAATGCAAGAACCTTAATCATTGAAACATTTTCCTTCAGCAGTCGATAAATCATTCAGACGCAGTGACCTTATGTTTAGCAAATTCTGCATAACCGTCTGGTATTTAAAAGTGCATTGGACGAAGATCATTACTCTTGCAAAAATGGTTTGAAAATTCCTTCGTACACACACACATATTCAACCCCCCTTCTATGTGTTTCATGTCTAACTTCAGAATGTTGTTTGGATCTTGAACTACTATGGCTAAGTTGATTGAAATGGTGAATATTTGTGTGAAGGTTGATGTTTGAGGTTCATGAGGAAGAATGTAACATGTGAAGGAAGCGTAGAAAAGGAGAAGGAGGTAACTGAATTAGTTACAGCTGTTGGACACGTGGCAGCACCTGAAAATGTGGAGTTAAGGAGAACCAATAGGAAGAGAAAGAAAAATGTGTATTTAGATGATTCATGCAATGAGGAGGAAGTTAGTTGGTCATTGATATTCTCTCTCTTTCTATATGCTTTCTCTTTGTAATTCGTTTTGCTTCTTGAATTCTTTTGGATGTTCTTGATTGATTCGGTGTTGATTGTTAAAACTGATTCAATTCATTCCAATTGTTCATTATATTGTGTTGTTAGTTCAATAAAACAGACGCAATAATTGAGTTGTTTCAAAGAATGTAATGATTTGCTATGTATTATTGTTGTATGTAGGTTTTTGAATTGGATTTGAGTTGCCTGTGCTAAATAGAATCATTATTTTGTGTTGCATATGTGGTTGTGGCTAAGTTTCAGGTGGATTTAGCAGAAATCATGATCTACATAAGTGCAGATTACTTGTTGTGTCGGGTGCGCCTTTGTGGCACTAGGCATTGTTTCAATATGAGTCTCTCTGTTTCGACAACACCAGGCACAAGATTGGTAGCATTGGGCCTGAGGAAAAAAACTCATCTCGGATTGAGATGACATCGAGCATGATTCGAATGGCACCAAGCATGTGAACCTTGAGTGGTCTTTGACTTGGTGACACTAGGCCCAAGGTTGAGTGATGTCCAACATGGCCAAGCTAGCTCTTTCTATATGGATGACACCAAGCACCAATATGGCGACGTCAAGCATGATTCAAGCATGGACTTTTTGCCTGAAATGAGGTCGGGCGTGAGACTTTTCAATGCTGGGCGCGAGGTCTTATGGGCCTTTACCTAAGCCACGTTAAGTGCGAGTTGTGTAGTGTCAAGCATGGGAAAGACAGAGAGCTCCTTGCCTGGATAGTGTCGGGTGTTGGGTGTTTGGCATCAAACACTAAAGGCTAAAAGAAAATGTGTTGCTTGATTTGATGAATTGTTGCATATTGTTGATTGAGTTGTTAGTTGAAAGTAGAGATGAGTAGTAGGTTGTAAAGTTGTGTAGCTTTGTTAGGATTTTTATATGCATGATGTTGTGTTGTTGAGATGAATGATGATTGAGAACTAGAATATGTGTGGTGATGATTGTTTTGTGAGACATAAAGTTGTATGTTGATTACGTTATTGTGTTGAATATGTAAAAAGTTGTTGTGTTGTCGAGCTGTAATGAGTAACCTAGGACTAAAGGATAGATTTTTGAAAGTTGGATATCCTATTGCGTGGAGATCGTGTTGTGGTACTCCAATAGCCCAACTTTGTTGAAAGCACTTCTTGGCAAGTTGATCCTTGAAGTGGGTAGTTGTATTGAATCTCCTTTAGGACTTAGTTGGTACCATATGTGGGTAACGTCGAGGTACACGTGTATAAAGGAACCACAATATAGGTTTTAGGTCGAGCTATACTGATTATAAGTGACTAACCGAGTAAAGTACGAAGTTGAAAACTTAGTTTCTAATTAAGTATCAAAAGGGCGTAATATTTGAAGGGTAGTTGGTAGACTAATCCCATAAGAGGCTTAATTAAGCTATCTAATATTGTGGTAGGTGCATACCCAACTGTTCTACCTTGACAGTATTAAACTCCCTTGTTTAAGTGACAACATCAGAGAAACCAAGTTGTTATGTTGTGGATGTATATCCAATTTGCTGTTGATCTAGCAAGCCAAAAGATCACCTTGTGTTGTTAGTTCAGTAGGGTCAAGCCACTTAAACTACTCACCTTGTGTTGTAGGAGATCTCCTAATTGAAATGTATAACAACACATGTAGTTACTGTGTTGTAAAATACTATATTGTTGTGAGGATCAATGTTGAAAATACTATGATGTTGAGCTAATATTATGTTGTGGTAGAATGAGTAGGTTGTGCTAACATACAATGGTTGTATTGTGATGATGCATGATGATAGTGCTAAATATAAGATGAATATGTGATGATGTATTAACGTTGTTTTTTGTGTCAAATTTTGTTCATACATTGATGCTTTTAAACACTTGTTTACCCTTGTGTATTTTCATTTGGTTTGAATTGTGATGATCATATGTGGCATGAGAGTAGGGTAGGGATAGATATAGAGTCATGCAATAAAGGTCATTCAATGGTGTTAGAACTAAATGTTCTTTTGATGTCTATCTTTTGGGGTGGCTCTGGTATAAATAATATCAGTTGTTTGACCGATAACTTAAATTATATAATTTAAATTTACAGGATTATATTACTTATATTGCATGTATTTATGTAGTTATTTTATCTTTATATATATGAGGTGTAATATATATTCTCGTATATGTATATCTACAATCGTAAGTTAATTATTTTTGGTTGCTTGTAACTATACCATTTAGTATAAAGATTATGACAGGTCATTACATTTTATTTGAGTAATAACTTTTTATTTATTTAGATCATTAATATTTTATAATATTAAGTAGATCTCAAATCAAATAGAAAGTATATTTTAACATTTTTAGATGAAAAGAAATAATCTAAAAAACTACGATAACTCGTATAAATTAACAATATTTCACTGATTTAGAAATCTAATATAATTAATCAAACTTTAAAACATAATAATTGACATAATTTATAATTATGCAATGGTTTAAATATAAATTATTGTTGTTGTTGTTGTTGTAAGAGCAACTCCAATGGGAGTTGCTTGTCCCATGAAGTAACTCAAGTCTCGGTTTCTTATCATTGGAGGACTCTGACATGGCAACATGAGTTGCTTGAAGAAGAGAGAGAGTTGCTTCTTCAAGCAACCGTTCCTTACCAGATTTTAAGCAAATCTTATTGAACATGTTTGGAAACATTCCAGAAATAATAATGAAAATTAATTTCGTATAATGTCTATGCATTTATTATTATTTTATTTTATTTTTAATATCTACTTATTCTGTATTTTTTTCTCGTAATTTATTTTCTTTCATTGTAGTGCAATTACCTTTTTAATAAAAATTTAAAATTGGTTCATAAATGATTAGAAAAAAATTCGAAAAGTTGAATTTCTTAAAGTTTCTTACCATTAGAGTAAATTTGTGTTTGAGTTGCTTAATACTGACATGGCACACTCGGGGCCAATTTTTTCATTTTTCAATGCATGAAGCAACTCAAATGAGTTGCTTCCATTGGAGATGCCCTAACATCCCAAATTTTCTACTAGTATAATGGTTAATTATTATTTATTTTGATATTTATGGAGATTATTTTCTTATAGTTATTTTAATGGGTTTTATAGGATGTTTTAAAGGTTTTTAATAATTGTTATTATTTTAATAATAAATATTTATGAAAATTATTTTTGGATAATATTTTGATCTTTAGTAGCCTAAAACGGGTCGTTCCCAAAATGGAACGGGTCGTTCCAAACTACTAAAATGGCCTATAAAGACTAGACTGGAACGGGTCGTTCCAACACATGATTCTATGAGTAAAATGCGAAGCCAGAACAGGCCGTTCCGATTTGGGAACAGGTCGTTCCAGATATGGCCGTTGTAGGTAAAATGTAATTTCAAAATGGGTCGTTCTAGTTTTGGAACAGACCGTTTTGAATGTGAAATTTACGCATGACAAACGATTCCAGAATGGGCCGTTCTGGAGACTCTTGAAATCTATAAATAGAGCACTCTGTCACTGTTTATGGACACACTCTCTAGAGACCAAGGAGAACCAAGAGAAGGAGATCATCCACTAACTTCATCTTCTACTTATCCAGGTAAGGGGGAGTGAGAAACCTCGTTCGGGGGTGTGAGAATAATTGTTGGGTAGTAGGATTGTCTCAATCCCTTGCCTGATGCATGCTTCTAGGAATAGACAAAATATGAATGTTTTCTGTTTTTTCTTCTGATTGTTCTGTTGTGTTCCATGTTGGATGTAATGTGTGAATATGTAATTAATTTTGAGAATAAATATGTTTTTATATGAATTATAGTGCTCTGTGGGTTCTTGAGAGAACCCTGTGAGAAACAAGAAAAATATGAATGTTTTATGTTTTACTTTCTGAATTTTCTGTTGCGTTCCTTGTGTGATGTAGCGTTTATTGTGTGATGTAGAGTGTAAATATGTATTTAATTTCAAATTTTGATGTTTTGATATAAATTAGAGTGCTCTGTGGGTTCCTGTACGAAACCCTATGAGGAACAATTATGAATATGACTATGTAAAATATGAACAAATGACATGGGACATGATGTGAATGAGAATGTGAAACGTGATGAAATGAGATAAGCTATGATTATGAGAATGTGAAATGTGATGAAACGAGATAAGCTATGACTATGAGAATGTGAGATGTGATGATATGAGACATGAAATTCTATGACAAGTGAAATGTTGAGTTAATGAAAGAGTGAATGTGTGACATGCATCATGTGCATATATGATCTATTCCAGGTGTGCCGCTTAGGCCGCACACCAGTGATGTAACAAGCTAACAAGGTGTACCTTAGGGTCACCAGTGATGTAACAAGCTAACAAGGTGTATCTTAGGGTCACTAGTGATGTAACCATCTAACAAGGTGTACCTTAGGGTCACTAGTGATGTAACAAGCTAATAAGGTGTACCTTAGGGTCACTAGTGATGTAACCAGCTAACAAGGTGTATCTTAGGGTCACCAGTGTTGTAACATGCTTACAAGGTGTACCTTAGGGTCACCAGTGATGTAACAAGCTATGTGATGAAATGACTTATTCCAGGTGTGCCGCTTAGGCCGCATACTAGTGATGTAACAAGCTATGTGATGAAATGATGAGAAATGTGAAACTTCCGTATGGCGCCACATGCATGCATTTATGAGTCGAGTCCATGACATCATTGCATGATAAATGAGTGTGCATGTAATATTGATTGTGTATGTGTATTGTTTACATGTGATTTATGTTTGTTGTGTGTGTGCTATCTAACCTTTATTTCTGTACCTGGAATCAAGTGAGATATTTCTCACTCTCTTGTTGTTCTTTGTATGTGTTTAAATTGTGTTGCAGGTGATCATCAGCATGAGGATGTTGGTGATAAGACTTAGGCTTCAGTTGGGCATGCTCTGATAGGATATGTGACATCGAGGCTTAGCTAGGTTTAGCATTGGAGTTTCATTACTGTTATTGTGTTTTGGAAATATTGATGTTTTATTTTGTCATCATTTTCGCATTGGACTATAATTTGTAAAATATGAATGTGAACTCTTTATCTATGTGTTTTGAAACCTTATTTTTTAAGAAAGTTTTATTTACTCAAGAATGTACTTTATATTTATTGTGTATTATGTATGTGGGGTAGAGGGTGTCACAATTGTTGTTGTTATTGTTGTTACTTGAAACTAAATAATCCTATATTATATTATTTTTTATTAAAATATATCATATTGTTCTAAATTAAAATAGTTAGTTTAAAAAATAATTTATTTTATTTTATTATATGTTATAAGTACACTTTTAATATACGACATATATATTGACATTAGAAATCCTTAGTGAAAAACTAATTGTAATATTTGGACAAATGCACCACTCATCTAAGTTTTTATTAGAATCAGTATAGTTTTCTATAATCTATTACACGATTATGATAAGCAAAAACAAAAAAAATCAGCTTTAAATAATTTAGTAGTTAGTACATATTTTAATTCGATATTAGATTAATAATTTACCGGGAGTGATATTTTAATTTCAATAATTTTTACCTAATTTAATTAATTTATTAAAATTATTCAAAATAATATTTATAAACTTTAAATATTATAAAATTACAAAATTTATTTTTTTTACTTATAAGATAAGTCATACAATAATTGAATTATTTAGTCATTTCATATTACAAAATATTAAAAGGCATTTAAATTTGATATAATTTAAAAAAAAAATTGTATAGAATTTTTAACTCAAATTTCTCTTAAAAATAACTGTAAATGCATAACTAAATATGTCTCATGCAAATTTTTTACTCAAATAATATGTTTTTTAAAAAAATTTACTCAAATAGAAACTTTGCAAATTTATTTTCCCAACTAGCACCATTTACTGTTCACTTTTTTTTTTTAATTTTTTTTGCGTGTTTGGAACGGTCCGTTCTGCTTGAACATGCGTTAATTTTGCATCTGAAACGGCCCGTTCCAAAGTCAGAACGAGCCGTTCTGACACCCAGAACGGACCGTTCTAAAATCAGAATGAGTCGTTCTAAACTAGGTTTTTAGAAGTTTAGAACAGGCCGTTTTAGTTTTGGAACGGCCCGTTCTGGGAAAGAGGGGAATGTTATATTCAAAAGGTTATTTTGGACCTTTAAATCATGCATTGATGGTTTTGCCTTCTGCAAACCAATTGTTCAAGTTGATGGAACCTTTTTATACGGCAAATACAAAGGTACGTTATTGGTCGCAGTTGCGCAAGATGGTCGCAACAACATAATTCCTATTGCATTTACTGTTGTTGAAGGTGAAACTAGCGATGCATGGTTTTTTTTCCTTAAGAACTTAAGGTGGTATGTAACACCGCAAGACGAGTTGTGCCTAATTTCTGATTGTCATGAGGCTATTCAAAGTGCATACTCAAGAAATGGAAGTGGTTGGACAGAAAATAATTTTGTTCATGTCTATTGTATTCGACACACTGCACAAAACTTCATGCGACGATTCAAAAATGCAGCACTGAAGAAGGATGTCGTCAACATGGGTAATTTTATCATTACTTTTTTTTAAACATTTAATAATTAGTTTTCATTATTTAATTTTTTTTTTCAGCCTATGGGATGACTGAACCTAGATTCTTTTACTATTACGACATAGTAAGAGATACTAATGCTGAAGCAGCCCAATGGTTAGACAACATTCCTAGGGAAAAAAAGACACTAGCATGGGATAATGGACGATGTTGGGGACACATGACAACAAACCTAGCTGAGTCTATTAATTCTGTATTGAAGAAAACATGAAATCTGCCAATTTGTTCCATGGTAATGGCCACATACACTCGGTGCAACAAGTTTTTCGTTCAAAGAGGCAGGCTAGATGAAATGTGGCTAGATGAAATGTGGTGTGATTGTAGCAAGTTCCAGAAAGTTCATATCCCTTGCTCGCTTCATGCTTACATGCATATCACAACTATCAAACTTACATGTCTCCCATATATACCTTTCAACAAGTTGCAAAGGTATACGAAGGATTATAATAGAGATGGATATTAGAGAACAAAATAATCGTGTAAAAAATTGTTCCTATTGTCACACCCCTGGTCACACTAGGAAGACATGTCCAAATATTGGTCATGGATTTAGTTCTCGTCACCATTGATTTTATTGTCGTAATGAGTTTTAATAACTTTATTTAGTTATATTTATAATGTTAATATTCAATAAATTTAATTACTTGATGTTACTCTTTGAGACTACGTTGTGTTTGTGTTGAAAGGGTAAATTGTGTTCGTTGCAATGCTAAGTTTGAAGCTAGATTTAAAGGAAACACCTTTGAAGTATGAAACTATAGTGTCTTAAACTTAAAAACACAGATGATAATAATGGGACCTTGTCTTAATAGATTCAAAACTTGTACGAGTCAAACTGTGACTAATATTGAAAAATATGGATAACCTGCACATCACACTACGAAAACATGTCTAAATAATGTATAATTATAATAGTTTATAAGCTAAACATTAAAATTCATATTACATTAAAAAAAAAGCATAGTGCATAAATTGGCCAGAATGGGCCATTCCAAAAGCTGAACGGCCCGTTCTAAACTACAAAAAAGGGCTAAAATCCCTAGTTTAGAACGGGCCGTTCCAACATTTAGGTTATGTGAAAAACTCAACTCTAGAACGGCACGTTCTGGTTTAAGAACGAGCCGTTCCAGATGCAAAAATAACACTACGAGACTGCATGCAGAACGAGTCGTTCTGGTTGCAGAAAGGGCCGTTCCAGATGCAAAATTCCCAGATAACCTGGACTTACAACGAAATTTTTTTTAAAAAAATACATAAACAGTAAATAGTGTTAGTTGGGGAAATAAATTTGCATAGTTACTATTTGGGTAAATATTTTTTAAAAATATATTATTTAAGTAAAAAACTCTGTCTCATGCATAGCATGAATAAAATTTTAAATATAATAAAAAATAAAAATAATATTTTATTTATAATGTAATTGTAAAATTATTGATTTTTTTTATTAATTCACAATTCAAATTATAAAAATAATAATAAGATCCAGATATTTCATATCTATACGCGTTTTATTCAAATAAAAATTAGAATATAAAATACAGAAAAAAAATCTAAAATAAGAAAAGCCATGAGTTATACCTATATTACAACAGATATAATAGAAAGAGAATTTGCTCAATCTAAAGTTTTGAATTTATATATTAATTAGTGTTTTAACTTGTCCAATTCTAAGACAGGTTTATTATCTATAATTAAAATTTATAATAAATTATATATATATATATATATATATATATATTATGTTTGAAATATAAATTATATTTAAAATTTGTATAAATAAAAATTTTAAATGTATAAACTATATTTTATATTGTTATATAAAATGATTTTTATTTATTGATAATTTATATTAAAATATTAATATTTAGTTCATAAATAATTATGATAAATAAAAATCGAATTAGAAAATAAAAATAAAAAAAACTTCCTGTAAACTCTTTCACTAAATTTTAAAAATACTGTGAGAGAATAATTTATATTTAATATATAAGAATTGATTTAAATTTAATATAAGTGAAATCATTTTTAAAAAGTTAAACATAAATTTCTCATATAATTTTATTAAATATTTAAATAAAATAAAAGAATATATGTTAGAAATAAAATGTGTCTAAACACTTTCTTTCTTCCAATGTTTAGAAAAATTAATTATGTTTGTCTTGAATTTTTTATTTATTTATAAATATATATATATCAATTATGTTTGAAAGCGAAGTAACATAACGAGAACATTATACCTGTAGGAAGATGAAAACACAACAAAAATATTTGAAAAGAAAATAACTAGGATCATGATATATACACTTTTTTTTTTTAACTACACCCCGTTTTTTTTAAAATATAATTAAATTTTTTAAATTTTTTTATTATTTTTAATATTTTAATTTTATATTTCTAACATTTAATTTAACACTTTTTTTTACATACTTCTTTCCCTTATTTTCATATGTACCTCCTTAATTTTTCTTCATCCCCATCTATTTTGGTAGATCATTTTAATTCTTTTAGTTTTATATTATTCTTTTTTCCTTCCTTTTTTAGTTTTCTCACTAATTTCACTATCCACATAATACTCTAGAATAATGAAAATGTCTTTTTCATAACACTAAACTTAATGTTAAGGTTTTTGGAGAGGTAAAAGGAAAGGAAGTGTTGGAAGAAAAAAATGTGTGTTTAATTTGATAGAAACTATCAAGGAAGCTACATGTACTTACAATGTTGTTGCCTACCAGTTCTATGATTTAGGTGCATGTAAAAAAGTGAAAGAACTGAGAAAATATGAAAGTAATATAAAAGTCGGGAGAACTAAAACTATCCACTAAAATAGGTGATGAATTAGAAGAAGACAAGATGATGTGCAAGTGAAAATTGGAAAAGAAAATGAAGGAAGTCCTCGAAAAAAATAGTAAACTAAAAATTAGAAATGTAAAATTAAAAATTTAAAGAATAAAAAATTATAAATATTTTAAAATTTTAAAAAAATAAATAAAGGAAGTGTATATATCATTACCCAAATAACTAAGCCTAGTTAAAATCCTTCATCCAACTTGGACCTTTCCTAACGCGCTTGGGCCTACCAGAGTGTCCATTTCATTTTGGTCAATTGGGCTGGATGGCCCGCTACCGCATTCGGTTGAAGGTAAATATATTCAAAGGCTTTATTGAGAAACAGTGCAACTACTTGTACTTATAAAAACAGGAGGTATATATATATAGGAGCCTACTTTTATATCTTTTGTATGCACAAATTAGGTATATTTTATATTAATATTTATATTGTTTTTTAAAAATTTTAACTCAAAGTCACTTTTTATATTTTTTAAAATTTATTCTAAAAAACTCATATATATAATATATTTTTTAAAATTCATCAATAAAATATTTTTATATTTTTATTAACAGATATTATTATTAATTTTTTATATTACTTAGGAAAATTATTTGTGTTCATCAAATTCTAATCAACACCTAGAGAGGGATAGACGAAAAAGAAAGAAGTATCATTGATGTGCGAAGAAAAGAAAAATATAAAAAGAAAATAATGTGTTGATGGGATATATGGTAGATAGAGAGGTTTATATATCATGGATCTATTTCTTAATCTTTATCTCAATATTAAAGGACATAACTCATCTTTTTCATTTTATTCTCATCATCTTTTATATGACAAATATTCATAAGGATAACTAACAAATAATTAATATGCACTATTTAGATTTTCTTATTAGGACGGGTCTTGACAATTTATAAATTTCAGGTTAAACAATATATAAAGAGATTTATATATCATGAATGTAACAGCCCAAATTTTTACTGGGCCGTGGGCCCAATTCGTTGCCTGGAACGGGCCGTTTCGAAAGTGAAACGGGCCGTTCCGGAATAAAGAATTTGCCTAAAAAACGTAGTTGAGAACGGGCCGTTCCGGTTGGAGAACGGGCCGTTCTAGTTTGGAGCACGGGCCGTTCTGGTTTGGAGAACGGGCCGTTCTGAAGGTAGAACGGGCCGTTCTGCTGGGTTTTGGAACGGGCCGTTCCGGTTTTGGAACGGGCCGTTCCAGTTGAGATTTTTGCTTGGTTCTGGAGGGTCCAGAACGGCCGTTTCACTTTTGGAACGGGCCGTTCCGGATTAGCTGAGGCAGATAAATAGGAGGCCTTACCTCTCATTTTCTCACATCTCTCATTCTCTCTTCCTATTCTCTTCTGTTCTTTTTTCTTCCCCTCTTCTTCTCTCTGAAGACCATGGGGCACTTAGAGGAGGAGACCAAGAGATCCCTGTTGTAGTTTCAACTGCTGTTTATCCAGGTACGGGGGAAAAGGGGATTATTTATATGTGGAGTTACATGAGGGAATTGGGTAGAATAAGAGCCCTTAGGATTATGAGTAATTTTATAATTATTTTTGTTTGAAAAATTATTGGCATTATTTGATTCTGTATGAATTTAGGATTATGAATATATGATTTATTTGTAAAAATGATGCTCGGGGAGGGAGAACGAAATTATAGAAAAGTGCTTGTAGGCTAGGTTTTGGAAAAATTGAAATATTTCTGTTTGAGGAATTAATGATACCATTAGATTCTGTATGTGTTGAGGATTATAAATATATATTTAATTTGTAAGAATGATGATCTGAGAGGGAGAACGAAACTGTAGAAAAGTGCCTGTGAGTTAGGTTTTGAAAGAATTGGGGGTTTTATTGTTTATGTTAAAGTTATATGAAATTGATAATTCCATTGTTTATAATATTAATTTATGAATGTTATTATTGTATTGATTGATAAGAATGAATGATCTTGATGTGAATTACTTGAGGGGTGTGTAAACCCTTATTTTGTTGGGCTTATTTGTTGTGTATGTGAGGTGGAATTGTGTACGTGATGTGAATTTGAATTATGAGATGAGATGTTGTATGAATGTGATTATGATTGTGATTGTGGTGCCTCACATCAGTGACTAGGGATGGCACGGCCCCTAGGTAAGTGGTGCTACAGGGAGGGCGTGACCCTAACATGGTGTGGGATGAGTAAGACAGTTAACACACACCACTTATGTCGATTATGGCAGCCCTGGCATAGGGTTAATTGCAAGAGACTGTATGGATTGTAATTTGATTGTGGTTCCTCACACTAAAGGATCAAGGATGATACGAACCCTGGTAGTTGATGTTTCAGGGACGAGCGTACTCCCGGATGATCAGGAATGATACGAACCCTGGGTAGGTGATGCTTCAGGGACGAGCGTACTCCTTAATGACTAGGGATGGCACGGCCCCTGGGTAAGTGATGCTACAGGGAGGGCGTGACCCTGGTTTGGTGTGGGAGGCAATTAACCTGTATCACTTGTGTCAGATGTCGCGAGGTCTTGGCATAGTGTTAATTGTAAGATTGGTGTGAATTATGGATGTGGAAATGATATTGTTAATTGTAAGATTGACATGAATTATGAATATGGAAATGATGTTGTAAATTGTATAATTGGTGTGGATTATGATGGATTGAGATATGTATGTGAAATGAGATGTGAAGATGATGAATGATTGATATATATATATATATATATATATATATATATATATATATTTTATTAAATAATGAATTATGATGAGATTATATTGTGATGTGTTTGTATGTACTTTGCATATAGATATTTTCTTTTCTCACCGTATAAACTGTGGATATTTTAGGTGAAGAAGATCCGGCTATGAGTGGCATCTAGAATGTCAACAGTTAAATTATGGGAATGCTCTGATAATGTGACATCGGGGCAGAGGATTTCTAGGACAGAATATTTATATGGATTTGGTATTGTAATAAATGATTTTAAAATTGTAAACTCTTAAATTTTACCTTTCAAGTTTTATTTTTCATTCATTTTCTTATATTGAAGAAAGAACAGTTTTGAAGTTTTATGTGAACCCTTTTATGAACCCTTTGAAAGTTTATTCTTCTTAATTAAATTATATTATATATGTGTTGGGGTAGTAAGGGTGTCACAATGACTCCATTTCTTAATCCTTATCTCATTATTAGTGGACATAACTCACCTTTTTCATCTTGTTCTCATCATCTTTTATAAGACAAATGTTCATAAAGATAACTAACAAATAATTGATATGCATTACTTAGATTTTCTTATCAGGACCCTTTTCTTATTGTTCCTTATCTCACACTAAGCGTGAAAACCCACACTTAGCACCAACATTGTTGACATGTTATCATTGAGAAAAGACAAAAAGTTTTATGACCAAAAGTAGGGGAATAATGAGACACATCATTAGAGAATATTTCTTGGAGTATTGTGGCAACTGGAGGGCTCTCATGGCTTTAAGATCAACCTTCCTCCATTCTTCACCATTTGTAGTGTGCTTTGTGTCTATGTGTAGGTAAATTCTCCCTTGTTGGGGTTTGATGTAACCTAACACATTCTCATGTATATATTCTAAGTGATATATCTCAATTGTTATCCAATATTATTGCTCTATCTTCTTTGCGTAATGTTTGTTATAGTTTGATCTCCCTTAACTTGAATTTATGGTTTTAAAGTGATTGGAAAATGATTGTGAACCTTTAAACTAAAGAAGAATAACTAATGGTTTTTACCTCTATGAATAGAGTAAATGTTATTAGTCGTTCATAAACTTTTGTTCTTAAAGTTGAGTTATTGATTAAGTTATGCAAGAAATTGATAACTTAAACAAGAAACTTAGACTCCAGCTTGCAAGAGATTAAGACTTGAGTATATTTGTGAGTTGAATGATAATTTAGAGTATAACTGGATTAAAACTTGTTTTAAGCATGAGAAAATGGTTTGATGAAGTTAAACTCCAACACCTTTCATTATAGTGTTAAAATCAATTTTTGCATACTGTGTTCATAAAAATACCAAAATTACTTATTATAACATTTATCTTTGTTTAAGCACTTATTATTCCACACTCAACTGATATTTTCATTCCTGATATATAGTTTAGTTGAGTATAATTAGTAATTTTTGTCAAGTATTGCATAAGTCCCTTGTATATAAAATTAACATTAACACACATATATATTAACAATAAAGAATATTCAGATTTAGACCTTATAAATAATGATATTATTAATAATAATAAATTATTAGTCACTATTCACCTAATTATATAATTGATTTATCATATTTTACTTATAATTTTATTTTTTTATAAACTAAAATTAGTGAATTTTAACTAGTATTTTTTTATTTTTTAATATTATTGTGATGTATAATTTCATTTTTATAAGTTATTTAGTAAATTTTTATATTTTTATTTGACTTAAATATATTTTTAATTTAAGTAAAATTTTTAATATATTTTTAATTTAAGTAAAATTAGTATATTTTTATTTTTTAATATTATTGTGATTTTGATTCTGTATTTTTGTTTTTCATCCTTCTAAAATTTGTAAACATTATTTTTGGTCCTCATAAAATAAATAAAATTTGGTTTGATCCTGTAAAATATGTTTCTTTGATTTTCATCCCTCTAAAATTCAAAGTTAGTATTTTAGTACCTAATGGATATTTTTAGATGGATGAATAACAATCATTTTAAAGATCTAAACGAATTCGTAGAGGTGTTAAACACTAACATGATATTACTAACAGTCATATGTAACATCTAGGATGCTCACTTAATATTTTAATATAAAAATGGTTAAAAATGATCACAAAAAATTAGGAACTAAAAGTAATAGTTTTAATTTTAGAGGGATGAAAACAACAAATTTTTTTACATGAACTAAAATCAAAATAAGATAATTTCTTAGTGACTAAACATTTTTAAATATTTTTTTTAATTTTATTTTCAGTTAAAATTTAATTTATAACTTTTTAAATTTTAAAATAAATATTTTATAAATACTTAAATAATGATATTTCCAAACATTTTAAAATTATAAAAGTTCTTATTAACATGTATATTCAAATTTCAACAACTTATTCAATTTTCAACAAGTATAACATAAGTTTTTATCACATAAGAGCTTATTTAATAAAATTTTAAATAAATTATTTTTCTAAACAGGTCCTTTAATAAATCAACTTATTCATATATGTAAACAATATTTAAATATATTTTTATTATATTATGTCTATTTTATTTCCATTGATTATTAATGTTTATACGAAAATGTTACTATTTTATAAACTAAATACTCACCAATCGAAGAGTGAGTAATTTATAAAACTATAAAATCAATTATAAGAATAATAATTAATTTCTTTAAAATTGAATTTTTTATTGCATAATTTATTACGTACATTTTTTTTCTTCAGAATTAATACAACACTTTAAAAAACAATTTGAATAGCTACCAAGAGTCAATTATTTATAGATCTATTATCAGATTAATAACTCATTTCTTTAAAAATTAATTTTTTTATTGCATAATTTATTACATAATTTTTTTTAAAAGAATTAATGTAGAACTTTCTAATTTATAAATGTTATAAATTAATTATCAGAATAATAATTAGTTTCTTTAAAAATTAGTTTTTTTTTATTACAAAATTTATTATATACCTTTTTTTGCAAATTGATACAGAACTTTAAAAAGTAGTTTTTTTATTGTAAAATTTAGGCTTAATTGTGTTTTTGACCCCTCAAATATTGCAATTGTTCAATTTTGATCTTTTTTTAATTGGGTAATTTTGGTCTCTAAAGAATTATAATTGTACAATTTTGATCTTTTAATTTTAATTGAACAATTTTAGTTCCTTAAATATCATAGTTGTGCAATTGTAGTCTCTTTCATTAAAAATTTATTAATTTTAATATATATATATATATATATATATATATATATATATATACAATATTTTAAAATTATACAATTATTTGTCTATTCAAGTTAACGTATATTATAATTTTTATTAATGTATTAAATGATATATATTTATTATTATTACTAAATAAATAAGATTTATATATTATTATTTTTATAATATTACTGATAAATTAATATCAATTATATTATTAGTATATTTATAGATAAACTAATAATTTGATAAATATAACTTATTATATATTAATATACTCTTACAAAAATATAAGTATATTAATTAGAAATATACATATCTTATCTAATATATTTATATTTTTGTAAAAATATATTAATATATACTAAGTTATATTTATCAAACTATTAGTTTACTTATAAATATACTAAAAATATTATTGATACTAATTTATCAATAATATTAAAATACTAATAATATATAAATTTTATTTATTTATTAATAATAAATATATATCATTTGATACATTAAAAATAATTATAATATACGTTAACTTAAATAAAAAAATAATTATATAATTTTAAAATATTATATATATATATATATTAAAATTTTAAAATAATTAATTTTTTTATTGAGAAAGACTAAAATTGTACAATTATGATATTTGAGAGATTAAAATTGTTCAATTAAAAATTGAGGGACTAAAATCGCACAATTGTAATCTTTTAAGGACTAAAATTACTTAATTAAAATCTTGAGGATCAAAATTGCACAATTGTAATACTTGAGGGGTGAAAAACATCTTATCTAATATATTTATATTTTTATAAAAATATATTAATATATACTAAGTTATATTTATGAAATTATTAATTTATTTATAAATATACTAAAAATATTATTGATACTAATTTATCAATAATATTAAAATATTAATAATATATAAATTTTATTTATTTATTAATAATAAATATATATCATTAATATATTAACAAAAATTATAATATACATTAACTTAAATAAGCAAACAATTGTATAATTTTAAAATATTATATATATATCTATATTAAAATTTTAAAATTATTAATTTTTTATTAAGAAATATTAAAATCGCACAATTATGATATTTGAAAGACTAAAATTGTTCAACTAAAAATTGAGGGACTAAAATCGCACAATTATAATCTTTTAAGAATTAAAATTACTTAATTAAAATTTTAAGGATCAAAATTGCACAATTACAATACTTGAAGGATTAAAAATACAATTAAGTAAAAAATTTATTACGTATACTTTTTTTACAAAATTAAAGTATAATTATACAACACTGCTATGTATACAAAGATTTTTATTAC
The DNA here is from genome assembly GCF_000230855.2 of Cajanus cajan. NCBI lineage: Eukaryota > Viridiplantae > Streptophyta > Magnoliopsida > Fabales > Fabaceae > Cajanus > Cajanus cajan. The sequence continues at coordinate 57,657,753 of NC_138524.1, read as the reverse complement.
AATATTAAATTACGTATATTTTTTTTACAAAATTAAAGTATAATTATACAACACTGCTATATATACAAAGATTTTTATTACAACATTAAATAAAAGTGAAATCGAAAGGAGAAACTAGAAAATGAAAAAAAAAAGTCTTTTTTTTTTTGAGAAAATGACAAATTTTTTATTTTCTTTAAGAATAAAAAAAAAGACAAATAAATGAACAGAAATAAAATTAAATACTAAACGTAAAAATCCATGAGGCTTGACTGTTCGAGACTTGAAAAAGATCTGTCACAATCATAATTGGTAAGCTCCTCTTCGACACAAACCAATTCATTGAACTTGACCGCCGTTGGAATCAGAATATTAAAAAATTACATTTAATTTAAGCAACTTGCTGCTATTCATCTCTTTTCCTCTCCTTTCTGTTCTGCTCTTGCTATTTCCATCATCTATTTCATTTCATGTAAGTTTCATAGATCACGACAACTATTTTTTTTTTATATAAATTTTATTATGTCTAAATAAAATTGTATACCCTCCTTCTCTTTGCTGAATCGATTCCTATGTATTATTATTGCAGTACAAATTAGTTTTAATTTTCTTAGTTCGGGCAATTAGTAAATAATTCTAAATTATAGGTAAACATGTGAGTTAGACAAACGATTGAATCTAGATAATTTTCTAAGACAGGATTCCTACATATAGCATACTAGCACAGGATTTTTCACAGTTGTTCATCATTGAAAATTATGCATGCTAAGTTAAGGATAAAGATGAAATCATAAGAAGAGATGACTTTAAAAATGGGTTGCTGAATGAATACAATTGGAATAAGACTACTGGGCGTTGGGGTTCTTGTGAAATAACCTTGGAACAGTAGGAATAAAAAAGGTAGGTTTGTTTTTTGGACAGTTCTCTGGTATAATTGGTTGCAAAGGAAGAGCATATCTTGAACGCTGTGCATATCTTGAAGGCTGTATCTCTACCCTTGCATTCACTATGGGATAGGATTGCATTCATCGCTTTTCTAGTGCTCTAGTCATGATTTGTTTCAACAGAGTTTATATTAATGATAATTACTGTGCATAGGCATAAGGGTCACCCACCATTTATCTACATACCACATCAACTAGAGATTAGGCAATTGAATAGTATATAAATGGAAAGTAACCCTCACCTTACAAGCCGGTTTTGTAGGGTTGAGTTAAACTCAAATCCACTATTCTAAGAGTTGTATCTCTACCCTTGCATTCACTATGGGATAGGTTTGCATTCATCGCTTTTCTAGTGCTCTAGTCATGATTTGTTTCAACAGAGTTTATATTAATGATAATTACTGTGCATAGGAATGAATTAGACAATGTTCTATTTTTGAATTTTCATCTACTTTATCATGTTTTCGATTCTTTTTACATAAAAATAGATGGTGCCATGGTGCATTTATGCTCCATGTTTGTGTTAGCAGACCCATGTCTGAACATCATGAAATAAAACGGGGCTGTTTGTTACATAGATGCACCACATATTTGACTATATAAAAAAGATTTTCTTATTTTATTGTCTTTTTAGGATCTTTGCATTTATTTTTGCGTATAATGTGTGCAACATTAAGTGTTAAGTTTGTCCATAAATTTCTATCTATTATTTCCTATTTTATTTTATGTCTTGATTTGATATTTTAATAAATCTTTTCATAATCAGCTTTGAATAAAATCTGAATTATGATCAGATAACATGTGATAGGCTATTATTGCTTCCTGGTTTTAATTTGTTATGGAGGATGTTTTATCCTCCCCTTGTTGTACTTTGTCTTCTCTGTCATGAATCAGCTTTCCCCAGAGCTTAAATCAATATTAGATGAGCTTGAATAGTTTTATATTGCATCTCTGGAATTCCTTCTCATGCCAGAGCACTTTGGGATTAAAAGTTGGACAATGGGTGAAAAAGATCAAACTTTAACTCACTTGGTAGTACAGACTTGTATACCATGTCAAGAACCAACTATCTCAACAGCTTAAGCTATTAGGTTAAGACATCAATGGTTTGTTATTACACCTCTAACTTGCATCTGTACAGTTTATGACTTAATGGTACATAACTATCTTATATTTTATTTAATTTTCTTCTTTTATTGATGGTTAGAATTTAGAAACATTACCAGGGGGAATGGAATGACAGAATGTTCTGATATTAATGTTCAGTTTATAGCTGTTTTCATTCTAGTATTATTTTTGTTTTGTTCTGTCCATTCCCATCTATCTGATGCTTAACTTTTTCATATTTTAATGTAGTTATGTGAAAAGGAAGAATTCGCTGAGGTGTTTCAATCACTATGGAATCCTGTAATTGTATTGATCCACAAGTGCCAGCTGATGACTTATTGATGAAATATCAATATATCTCTGATTTCTTCATTGCCCTTGCTTATTTCTCAATCCCTTTGGAGCTTATCTACTTTGTTAAGAAATCAGCAGTATTTCCATATAGATGGGTCCTTGTTCAGTTTGGTGCTTTCATAGTTCTATGTGGAGCAACACATCTAATTAATTTATGGACCTTTAGAATTCATTCAAGAACTGTGGCTGTTGTAATGACCACTGCCAAGGTTTTAACTGCTGTGGTATCATGTGCAACTGCCCTCATGCTTGTACATATTATTCCTGATTTATTAAGTGTTAAAACTAGGGAATTATTCTTGAAGAACAAGGCTGCAGAGCTTGATAGAGAAGTGGGCCTGATTCGCACACAAGAAGAAACCGGTAGACATGTTAGGATGTTGACTCATGAGATTAGAAGCACTCTTGACAGACACACAATACTGAAAACAACTCTTGTTGAATTGGGTAGAACTTTGGCACTAGAGGAATGTGCCTTATGGATGCCAACACGAACTGGGTTGGAACTTCAACTCTCTTACACATTACGGCAGCAGAACCCAGTTGGATACAATGTACCCATTAATCTTCCTGTGATCAATGAAGTATTTAGTAGTAACAGGGCAGTAAAGATTTCACCTAATTGTCCAGTTGCTAGATTACGACCATATGCGGGAAAATTCATGCCTGGGCCAGTAGTAGCTGTTCGAGTTCCTCTTCTACATCTTTCTAATTTCCAAATATATGATTGGCCTGAGGTTTCAACAAGAAATTATGCTTTGATGGTTTTGGTGCTGCCATCAGATAGTGCTAGACAATGGCATGTGCACGAGTTAGAACTGGTTGAGGTAGTTGCTGACCAGGTTAGCAATTTTCCATTTTATTCAGTTGCCATTCTAGCACATTGCATTTCCATGCACATGATTTTAATTGCAAACCTAATTATTTTACATGGATATATTTGTCATTCATTATTTTTTAGCTAAATTTCTAGATTTTGGAATTGAGACAAAGTTATTTTTAAGATTTTTATGTTATTATTTCTAATAGACAAGCTTAAGTTCTTTGATATATATATATTGAATTCATGTATACTTCTCTTAAAACAAGAACCCTTTGGGTTTGAAGCGCAGACAATGCACGGACCCACTTACCTTGTGCTTAATTTTTTTAATTAGAAGAATGGGGACAACAAGGATTGAACACTAGACCACTAGGTCATAGTTTAGAGATTTTGATATCATGTAATGAACTAACTCTCCCAAAAGCTTAAGTAGTTAGGCGTAGATACGTTAATGGTTTTATAGTATATTTCTAAATAATTCATATAGCTAATCCCACCTAATGAGAAAAAGCTTGGTGGTAGCTGTTGAATTAAATGATGTACTGTGGCATAGTCAAACATTTTACTTAAAAAGTATGTATTGTGAACCATCATTTTTTGTACGGAATTAGCCTATCATTTGAATATACCTTAAAATTACCTATGACAATTGTCTCCTACATTAGGTAGCTGTTGCTCTTTCACATGCTGCAATCTTAGAAGAGTCAACGAGGGCAAGGGATCAGCTCATGGAACAGAATGTTGCATTGGATCTAGCAAGAAGAGAAGCAGAAACTGCAATTCGTGCTCGGAATGACTTTTTGGCTGTTATGAACCATGAAATGAGGACTCCAATGCATGCAGTTATTGCACTCTCTTCATTACTACAGGAAACAGATTTGACAGCTGAGCAACGTCTGATGGTGGAGACAATATTGAAAAGCAGCAATTTGTTGGCTACCCTCATCAATGATGTTTTGGATCTTTCACGGCTTGAAGATGGCAGTCTTCAACTTGAAGCAGCAACATTTAACCTTCATTCTTTATTCAGAGAGGTGGAATTTTCATGCTAAATCCTGATTTTCAATTGTGTTAGTCTGTCTTCTAGCTGATCATCCTGAGAGTGTTTAAAAGCTTGATGTAATCAAATCTGTTATTCTGATTGCAGGTCCTTAACTTGATTAAGCCTGTTGCATCTGTTAAAAAGTTATCACTCACTTCGCATTTAGCTTCAGATTTGCCAATGTATGTCATTGGTGATGAAAAACGTCTCATGCAAACTATTCTGAATGTTGTTGGTAATGCCGTGAAGTTCTCAAAAGAGGGCTTCATTTCCATCACTGCTTTCGTTGCAAAGCCTGAATCCTTTAGAGATGCTAGAATTCCTGACTTTCTTCCAGTGCCAAGTGATAGCCACTTTTATTTGCGAGTACAGGTTTGTTTCTTCAAGCTTAGTTAAAAATCTTCTGCCTTGGGATATTGTGTCCTTAGTTATCTGACTTCAATGATGGAGTACAATTTTTTTGCACATTGTAGGTAAAAGATTCAGGATCAGGAATTAATCCACAAGATATCCCAAAATTATTCACCAAGTTTGCACAAAACCAATCATTAACAACAAGATATCCTGCTGGAAGTGGACTTGGCCTTGCAATTTGTAGGAGGTACTTTATTCTTTCTTGTTTACCACCTTAAACTAGGATGTGAAGCATAGTAATTTATTTGCTATTCATTGGAATATTGCATATTTGGAATAAGGTTCTTTTTAGAATTTCTATTTGAGGTTTTTCTTCTGATTATGTACTGTTCTTTTAAATTGTGAGCAGGTTTGTAAATCTTATGGAGGGGCATATTTGGATTGAAAGTGAAGGAATTGGTAAAGGATGTACAGTCACTTTTATTGTAAAACTTGGAATCCCAGACAGATCAAATGATTTTAAGCTACCTTTTGTAACAAAAGTCCCGGGAAATCATGGATCTACAAATTTTACTGGGCTCAAGGTTCTTGTCATGGATGACAATGGGTCAGTCACATAGCTTTATTTTTGTACCTTCAACTCTGAAATATGTTTGTTAGAGCAAAACCACTTACCCACAGAAAATAAGAGAGAATACCAGAGAGAACGTAAAGTGAGAAAATTGATCAACTTATTCACTGAGTAGTAACAGTACATATATCAAAATACAAACAGAGTCAATTACTATTTATACAGTAAAATGAAGGATTTGAATCACATTTCTTAACACCCCCCTTTGATTCAAAAGCTTACAAACAAAATACACCCAGAGATTCTCTCAACTCCCTAAACCTTTCAATCTTCAATGACTTAGTCATTATGTCCGCCAGTTGCATTTCTGTCCTGCAATGCTTCAATTTAATTCTACCCTTGCTTACTTGATCCCTGAGGAAATGATACTTGGTATCTATATGCTTACTTCTGCCGTGAGATACTGGATTCTTGGCCAAGTCTATAGCTGATTTACTGTCCACAAGCAATTCAACACCATTATCAACTGACACCTTTAATTCACTGAGCAAGGAAGACAACCATAGTGCTTGACAAGCAGCTGAACACGCTGCAATGTATTCTGCTTCACAAGTTGATAGTGCCACCACTGTTTGCTTCTTTGAGCTCCAAGATATAGGAGATCCAGACAATAGGAAGACTTGTCCCATAGTGCTTCTTCTATCAACCAAATCACCACACCAATCAGAATCAGAATAAGCTACAAGACGCAGACCATCATCTTCCTTTGTTTGATGAGAGAACATAATTCCATATCCCAGAGTTCCTTTTAGATATCTCAAGATTCTCTTAGCAGCTACCAAATGTGGTTGTCTAGGGTCATTCATGAACCTACTTACAAGCCCAACACTAAAAGCAATTTCTGGTCTACTATGACAAATGAACCTCAGGCTACCAACAATCTGCCTGAACAGGGTTCCATCAACTGAAGCCTCATTCTCACTTCTTGTAAGTTTCCCATTGATCTCTGCCGGAGTTTCTGCAGGATTACACCCCATCATATTGAACCTCTTTAGTACCTCTGAAATATACTTCTTCTGATGCATAAAGATTCCCTTCTCAGTATAAGCAAACTCTAATCCCAAAAAATATGATAGGATTCCCAAGTCTGTCATTTCAAATTCCTTCTTCAAACTTTGCTTGAGTGACTCAATGTCAGCTGAACTATTACCAGTAACCAGTAAGTCATCCACATATAGGCAAATGATAAGAATTTTAGTGGAACTCACCATCTTAACATAAACTCCATGCTCAACTGAGCATTTCTGAAAACTAACACTATGGAGGAAAGTGTCAACCCTTTTATTCCACGCTATAGGTGCCTGTTTTAGGCCATATAAGGCCTTCCTTAACTTCAGAACCTTCTGTTCATTCCCTTTACTTATGAAGCCAGGAGGTTGCACAATGAACACATCTTCATCAAGTGGTCCATTGAGAAATGCTGACTTAACATCCAGCTGCCATAACTTCCAATTCCTCCAGCTAGCCAAAGCAACAATCAACCTCACAGTTTCCAATCTAGCTACGGGAGCAAACACCTCTGAGTAATCTATTCCTTCCCTTTGCATGAAACCTTTTGCTACCAATCTAGCCTTGTGCTTAGCAACTGATCCATCTGGTTTGAGCTTAATTTTGAAAACCCATTTAACATCAATAGGGGTCTTGTTCTGTGGTAATTCTACCATTTCCCAGGTATGATTCTTCTCAATGCTCCTCAATTCTTCTTCCATAGCTGATCTCCACTCTTTACTAGTGATAGCTTCATCAAGACTGATAGGTTCCACATCAGCCATGAGTGCCAGGTGCTGAACTAGATCACCATCAACTGAGATAGCATTGTCAGGATAAACTTGATAATCTGAGAGTCTTGAGGGAAAATTTTTGTTCCTTGTCGGTCTGTTTTCCACTGTTCGACATACATCATTCATTGTCTCCTGAGTAGTTTCCCCTATTGAGTTATTTTCTTCCCAGTCAAACTGTAATTTTGAAACTATTTCAATTTTGGACTGTGACTCGCTCCATGAATTAGACTCATCAAAATAAACGTCTCTGCTGAAGAGAACTTGTTTTGTTTTTGGATTGTACAACTTGTAAGAACCTGTAGGGTTGTATCCAACAAAAATCATTGGCTCACTCTTGTCATCCAACTTCTTTCTCCTCTGATCAGGAACATGCCTGTAACATAAGGATCCAAAAATCCTAAAATGCTTGACTGACGGTTTGCTTCCTGACCAGGCTTCCTCTGGAACCATGGAGTCAAGTCTCTTGGTTGGGCACCTATTCAGAACATACACAGCTGTCATGGCTGCTTCACCCCAGAAACTATGAGGAAGATTCTTCTCTTTAAGCATACTTCTGACCATGTTCAAGATTGTTCTGTTTCTCCTTTCTGCAATGCCATTGTGTTGGGGAGTGTAAGGAGCAGTTACTTCATGAACTATACCATGCTCTTTGCAGAAACCTTCAAATTCTCCAGATGTGAATTCTCCTCCACCATCTGTCCTCAAAATTTTGATGCATTTTTCAGATTGCTTCTCCACCAAAGCCTTGAAATCTTTAAAGATGCTGAACACATCACTCTTGGCTTTGATTAGGTAGAGCCATACCTTCCTGCTCAGGTCATCAACAAAAGAAACAAAATATCTATTTCCACCTAATGATGGAGTGTCAATAGGCCCACAAACATCTGAGTAAACAACATGCAGTATTTCACTAGCCTTAGAAGCAGTAAAATTGCTAAAGGAATTTCTGGGTTGTTTGCTGATTACACAACTGTCACATACCTTCTTGGGAATTTTGATAGAAGGAAGACCAGTCAACATTTCTTTGGATTTCAAGAGACTCATATCTCTAAAATTTAAGTGGCCCAGTCTGAGGTGCCATAACCATGCATCATCTGACAACGTAGCAGCGGAAAGACATTGAGATTCAACGGTGTTTAGGCTTACCTTGAAGGTTCTGTTCTTGGCCAGAGGGGCTTTCATGATCATTCTCTTGGTTGTGTCATAAATTTCCAAAAAACCATTGACCATGTTCATTGAGAAGCCTTTCTCCAAGAGTTGGCCCATACTGATCAAGTTGCTCTTCATTCCAGGAACATAAAGCACATCTGCAATCACTGCTTGTCTTCCATCTTGCCTCGTGACTAACACATTTCCAGTACCCTCTGCCTGAATGACTCTGTTGTCTGCAAATCTCACTGTGCTCTTCTTCTTTGCATCAAAATTAACAAGCCAATCACGATACCCTGTCATATGATTTGAACACCCAGAATCTATGTACCAAGTTTCATTTTTATGAGATTCTGGATTGGTGATCATCATCAACATTAGAGGTTGTTCTTCAGAATTTTCTTCGTTCTCTTCTTTGGCCATGTGTGCTTGATAATCACTATGTGATTGACTTCCCCGTTGATCTGTGCGACCTGGTGCAGCTTCACATTCTGCAGAAAAATGTCCAATTCGATTACAGTTAAAACATTTAATTCTTTTTCTATCAATAACCTTTTTTTTTCCTCCTCGCCAATTATTGAAATTCCCTTTTCTATTTGAGCTTTCTGGTTGATCTTGATCAATCTTTCCTTGATCTTGGCTTTGATTGTTTCTTTCAAAGCCACCTCTGAATCCTTTCCCACGTCCTCGGCCTCTGAAGTTTCCTTTGGAGTTGTAACGTCCCCTTTTTGAGGTTTGAGCTTGCAGTGCTTGATGATCATCAGTCTTCACTGAACCTCTTTCAATGAGTCTCTGCTCATGTGCCTCAAGGGAACCTTGAAGTTCCTCTACCTTCAATTCTTCGAGCTTCTTTGATTCTTCAATGGCCACAACAATGTGGTCAAATTTGGGATCGAGTGTTCTCAGAATTTTTTCAACGATCGTTTGATTTGTGATTTTCTCACCACAGTTCTTCATGGCATTCGTGTGGGTTATGATTCTGTTGAAGAACTCAGCTATCTTTTCATTATTCTCCATTTGCATCAATTCGTATTGACGCCTCATCGTCTGCAATCTCACCTTCTTCAATTGCTCTGCTCCTTCATTGCATTTCTCCAGAATCTTCCACACTTCTTGCGAAGTTGCAGCACCTGCAATCTTCTCAAAGTGTGCCTCATCAACACATTGATGAATCAAGAAGGTCGCTTTACAATCTTTCTTTTTATTTTCTCTGTGAAGCGCCTTTTGTGCATCTGTCGAGTCTTTGGTGAGCGTTGGATAGCCTTCTTCGACGATTTCTGCAACCTCTTGATAACCCAGAATCGCCTTCATCTGCACACGCCACCAATCCCAGTTCTTTCCATTGAGAACGGGAAGGTTTGCCGGAAAATTCGTACCAGTTGAACCCATCGTGTCTCGAAAATCCCTTAATCGGAACCTTTGCTCTGGATACCAGTTTGTTAGAGCAAAACCACTTACCCACAGAAAATAAGAGAGAATACCAGAGAGAACGTAATGTGAGAAAATTGATCAACTTATTCACTGAGTAGTAACAGTACATATATCAAAATACAAACAGAGTCAATTACTATTTATACAGTAAAATGAAGGATTTGAATCACATTTCTTAACAATGTTTCCATGTCATTTACTTGCCACTTGCTAAGTAAAACCATTAGAATTTTAGGATATCATAGAAAATTAAACTTAGGTTGATTACTCAAGTCCAAGCCCCGACTTCTTGGGACCCAATTATGTTCTTGAAAGCATGATGCTAAAGAATGCTGTCATTGCTGCCAGTTTCTAATCCAAAGTAAATAAGTCTGTCATCATGGTTTATGTTATTAGAATTTATAATTTAAAAATTACAAGCTTTAAAGGTGTGTTCAGGACTATTGAGCATCATATCAGTGCTAGAAATGTTTAATTTGGAGATTACATACATTCTAAAAAAAATAGAAATTCTGGTAACATTTTTTATTCGTTTTTTCAAGTAATTTTCTAATTGGGCTTAGTTTGTGAGAACATGGACTGAATATTGAATATAGTTTCATGTGGATGATGTAAACTCACTCAAATTTCTAAAACCACACCTTTTGCCTGTCCTTCGATGTATTTGGTCCTTCTTTACAATCGTTACTATGTTTGTAAAGATCCAATAGCTAAATCTAACACGTCCATCGTAATTGCTGTATGACATGCCTATTTACATTTTTTTTTATCTCTTTTATTTGGACATCTAAATTAAGATATGTGGATATATCTTTAATGTAGTTAACAAGAATTATTTCTGAACAATGCTGCCTAAAACAAACTCAACTAAAAGTTAGGTGAAGGCATATGGATGATTTTATATAGCTAACACTTCCCCGTGTACAAGCCATTTGGACTTTAAGCATGCACAAACTCACACTGCTGTAATTCAACTTAATTTAGAAGAATGGGGTGGGGGTCACAGGAATTAAAATCTTGGCTATTAATACAGGTTTTATATCATATCACGAACTTACCCTCCTAAAAGGTTAAGCATTAGGTGAATGCTCATGAATGGTTTTATATCTCTAACAAATGTTAAATTGATGTTTTCTTTACTTGGTCTTCTAATTATTTTGATTATGGCTCATTTGTGTCATGCTTTTGATTTCAATTGTTGTCATCGTGGTATATTTCTAAAATTTCAGAATGAGGAAGATAAGTCCAAATTGTGTAGTTGTTGAATGGAGTAGCTGTGCATGAGGGAAATAGGAAGCAAATCAAGTCGTTGTAGTTTATTGCTTTGTCTGTCTGTCTCATAATTGATTGTGAAACATGTAATGCAGGGTTAGCAGGTCAGTAACAAAGGGACTACTTATGCATTTGGGATGTGATGTAACAACTGCAAGCTCAAGTGATGAATGTCTGCGTGCTGTTTCTCTGGAACACGGAGTGGTCTTCATGGATGTTTGTACAGGGTTAGATGGTTATGAACTAGCAGTACGTATACATGAGAAGTTTACGAAACATCAAGATAGACCACTAATAGTTGCTCTTACTGGAAACACCAAAAAGATGACAAAAGAGAACTGTATGAGGGTAGGTATGGATGGCCTTATATTGAAACCTGTTTCTGTTGACAAAATGAGAGGTGTTTTATCAGAACTCTTGGAGCGCCGAGTTCTGTTCGAAAATGTTTAGGCAATTCCTTAGGTGCAAGTTTATTTTAGAGGGTACCAAAACCTTTGACTAGAACCACATAAATGATGACATGTGTTGATTTTGTCAGAAATTGTCTTTTTTAAAAATGTTTTAATATTTATTATTTAACCCTCATTAATTAAAGGTGGTATCTATGATACACCACTTTAACAAGTGGTGCATGGTAAACCATTAGTTTTGGCCATAAGATTCATCTAAACTAATAACTTATAATACTATTTTCTACTGAATTTTTTTTTTATTTTTAAATTACAAAAAAAAAAAACAAAAACACGTGTTATACATTGAAGGAACTGCAACTCACGTTCGGAACGGGCCGTTCTGATATCAGAACGGGCCGTTCTAGATGAAAAAAAAACACATGAAGAATGGATCAGAATGGCTCGTTCCGAAATCAGAACGGCCCGTTCCAGATTCAAAAATAACACATGATAATTAAAACAGAACGGGCCGTTCTGAAATCGGAATGGGTCGTTCTGAAATCGGAACGGGCCGTTCTAACTACTAAATTATATTTAAAATTTAAGTATAGTTTTTTAATTGATAATATTTTTCTATTAGAATTAGAGGTTTACATTAATTATATGCGTAAATTTATAATTTTAATTAGAAAATAACACCAAACAAAACTTTCTATTATAAACCCTAAACCCTAAACCCAAAAAGTTTTATACTAAGGTCCATAATACAAGACCAAACAATATAAACTCCTATATTACCAAATATATGAGAAAGGTGGTCACTTATGTAAAGCCTAAGTAAAGAGAATCTTAGGCCCACCAAACCCATTGGGCTCACTAAGCTCAGAAGCAAAGAAAAATCGAAAGGCCCAAGAAGCCCAAAACTAGGTTCAATAAGCTTAAAACCCAAAAAGTCTTATATTAAGGCCCATAATACAAGACCAAACAATATAAATTCCTATACTACCAAATATATGAGAAAGGTGATCATCCATGTAAAGCCTAAGTAAAGAGAACCCTAGGCCCACCAAACCCATTGGGCTCACTAAGCTCAAAAGCAAAGAAAAGCCCAAAGGCCCATTAAGCCCAAAATTAAGTCCAATAAGCTTAAAACTCAAAAAGTCTTATACTAAGACCCATAATACAAGACCAAACAATATAAACTTCTATACTACCAAATATGAGAAAGGTGGTCATCCATGTAAAGCCCAAGTAAAGAGAACCTTAGGCCCACCATACCCATTGGGCTCACTAAGCTCAGAAGTAAACAAAAGCCCAAAGGCCCATGAAGCCCAAAACTAGGCCCAATAAGCTTGAAACCCAAACAATATAAACTCCTAGTTTTGGGCTTCATGGGCCTTTGGGTTTTTAATCTTATTGGGCCTAGTTTTGAGCTTCATGGGCCTTTTGACTTTTGATTGCTTCTAAGCTTAGTGAGCTGAATTGGTTTGGTGGGCCTAAGGTTCTTTTTACTTGGGCTTTACATAGATAACCACTTTTCTCATATATTTGATAGTATAGGAGTTTATATTGTTTGGTCTTGTATTATGGGTCTTAGTATAACACTTTTTGGGTTTTAAGCTTATTGGGCTTAGTTTTGTGCTTCATGGGCCTTTGGGCTTTTCTTTGCTTCTGAGCTTAGTGAGCCCAATGGGTTTGGTGGACCTAGGGTTCTCTTTACTTGGGCTTTACATGGATGACCACCTTTCTCATATATTTGGTAGTATAGGAATTTATATTGTTTGGTCTTGTATTATGGGCCTTAGTATAAGACTTTTTGGGTTTTAAGCTTATTGGGTCTAGTTTTGGGCTTCATGAGCCTTTGGGCTTTTCTTTGCTTTTGAGCTTAGTGAGCCCAATGGGTTTGGTGGGCCTAGGGTTCTCTTTACTTGGGCTTTACATGGATGACCACCTTTCTCATATATTTGGTAGTATAGGAATTTATATTGTTTGGTCTTGTATTATGGGCCCTAGTATAAGACTTTTTGGGTTTTAAGCTTATTGGGCCTAGTTTTGGGCTTCATGGGCCTTTGGGCTTTTCTTTGCTTCTGAGCTTAGTGAGCCCAATGGATTTGGAGGGCCTAAGGTTCTTTTTACTTGGGCTTTACATGGATGACCACCTTTCTCATATATTTGGTAGTATAGGAATTTATATTGTTTGGTCTTGTATTATGGGCCTTAGTATAAAACTTTTTGGGTTTTAAGCTTATTGGGCTTAGTTTTAGGCTTCATGGGCCTTTGGGCTTTTCTTTGCTTCTGAGCTTAGTTAGCCCAATGGATTTGGTGGGCCTAGGGTTCTCTTTACTTGGGCTTTACATGGATGACCACTTTTCTCATATATTTGGTAGTATAGGAATTTATATTGTTTGGTCTTGTATTATGGGCCTTAGTATAAAACTTTTTGAGTTTAAGGTTTAGGATTTATAATAGAAAGTTTTGTTTGGTGTTATTTTCTAATTAAAATTATAAATTTACGCATATAATTAATGTAAACCTCTAATTATAATAGAAAAATATTATCAATTAAAAAACTATACTTAAATTTTAAATATAATTTAGTAGAATGAAAAAAAAAATATTATTTTGTTCAAAAAAAGTCGTATAACAAATATATAGTTAGAACGGCCCATTCCGATTTCAGAACGGGCCGTTCCGATTTCAGAATGGCCCGTTCTGGTTTAATTATCATGTGTTATTTTTGAATCTGGAACGGGCCGTTCTGATTTCGGAACAGGCTGTTCTGATCCATTCTTCATGCGTTTTTTTTCATCTGGAACGGCCCGTTCTGATATCAGAACGGCCCGTTCCGAACGTGAGTTTCAGTTCCTTCAGTGCATAACACGTGTTTTTGTTTTTTTTTGGTAATTTAAAAATAAAAAAAATTTCAGTAGAAAATAGTATTATAAGTTATTAGTTTAGATGAATCTTATGGCCAAAACTAATGGTTTACCATGCACCACTTGTTAAAGTGGTGTATCATAGATACCACCTTTAATTAATGAAGGTTAAATAATAAATATTAAATTTTTTTAAAAAAAGACAATTTCTGACAAAATTAATACATGTCATTATTTATGTGATCCTAGTCACAGAGGATTTTGGTACCCTCTAAAATAAACTTGCACCTAAGGAATTGCCAAATGTTTAACCTGTCAGGTTGGCTTCATATTATGAATTCTCTATTGTTGTACATAGCCAAATCAAATTTGGAGAAACCCAAACTTATGAGGCAATTGACATTAATTATTAAATCATTTTTGTGAACAGAAGTTGGTGTATGCTGCATTTTTATCGCATTTCAGGTAAGTTTTATTAATGTAAATTTTCATTGTTGATTAGAAAATAACATTAACTACAGCTAAGAAACCTTATCAAAGTTTTGTTTTCTCCTTTTTGATTAATTGATTTTTAATTTCTTTTAGTAACACCTGCAGGTGTTTTCGCCCGAAAGGTTAGTAATAATAATCACTTTAGTTTCAACTGGGTTCTGGGCTTCTGCACAAAGTGCTTCTACCAGGCTAGTCTGGTTTAACTCGATGGCGGCAAACATAGCCAATACCGATTCCATGAAGCCCTTTAAACTGAAGAGACATGGAATTGGCAGTCTACATGTTGGAATCTCCTATTTCCACGAGTGTTTGACGGGTTTAATAGACATGTACAGTTAAGTAAATGCAATTCATATTTTTTACGCTAGTTATTATCAAACTCAACAATAACAAATACATGGTGTCGTGATTAGATGAGCAGAAACACTTTACAGTGTTGATGCATATTTTATTGGCTAAATTGGGATTTTATTCCCGGCTCCAATGCTTTAATAAAGTAATTTTAATTCTTTGTATTTGTGCGATTTTGGTTATCAAATTTTAATTAAATAATTTTAGCCAATTATTAAAAATTAATAAATATGCATATTAAAATATAATAACAAATTCAACCAGATTAAGAAAAGATAATTTTTCTTTTTGTTAATAAATATGTTTGAAATTTTTACTTCTTTTCAAAATTATTCCCAAATTAACAAGAAAATTTATATGTTTTAAAGTTTTTGCATTTCAAGAACATTTCACAAATAAGATTTAATAATTTAATAATAATTATAAGTTATATTATTAGTTATGAGCATTTTAATTAATAATATAATAGTGTGTCTCGTTTATAAAGGAGGGACTATGAAAGGAACGGTCCTTTAAGACCCAATAAAGGGTTAGGAAGACATGTAATATATACATTTTTTTCTTATAAGTACATTTTCTTTTTTTAAAAAAAATCCTAAGAGAGTTTTAATCCTTTTTGTTCTTTAATTATTTTTTTAATTTTATAATCAAACACTAAATTTGACACTTTTGCCTTCCTTTTCATGTAATTGTAGAAAATTTTAATTTATTCGTTATTCACGTTACTTTATTCTCTTTCTTCTATTTCAATTTTCACATGCACTCGAATTGTAGAATTGGTGCACGACAACATTGTAAGCATGTGTGATTTTTTCAAAAGTGTTGAAGGTGTCGAGCCACACACTTGCTTTTTTTTTTTTTTTCTTTTTCAAACACTTCATCTCCTTTCACACTTTCAGAAATCTCAACATTAAATTTAGTATCCTGAAAAACACCTCTCAAAATATTAATTTTGTTATTCCGAAAAATATTTTCAAGAATAGTAAAATTAGTGTTTTTGAAAGTATTTTCCAAAATTGTGTTTTTTTACATAATTTTGGAAAGTAATTTCTAGAACACTATTTTCACTCGGTTCTAGGTACAGAAATAAAGGTTAGATAGTACACACACAACAAACATAAGTCACATGTAAACAATACACATACACAATCAATATCACATGCACACTCATTTATCATGCAATGATGTCATGGACTCGATTCATAAATGCGTGCATGTGATGCCATACGGAAGTTTCACATTTCTCATCATTTCATCACAAAGCTTGTTACATCACTGGTATGCAGCCTAAGCGGCACACCTGGAATAAGTCATTTCATCAAATAGCTTGTTACATCACTGGTGACCCTAAGGTACACCTTGTCAATGACGGATCCACGTTGACAATTCTGGGAGCAGTTGCCCCCACTAAAGTTTAGTTCATTTTCTTTTTTATATTAAATATTAATTATTTTATAAAATATATATTATTAATTATATTTTAATTATCTTAATATATCTAATATAATAAAATATATTGATATTTTATTTTATTATTTAATTACTTTCATTCTATGATAAAATTATCTTAATTTTTTATGAGAAAAAAATTTACTTATTCTAAAAGTAAGTCTTGATAGATTTATTCTTTTCAATAACTAATATTCTATATCAAATTTTTAAAAATTTAACTATTAAATTAAAAATTCTTAATATATAGATCAAGTTTATAAATTTTTTAAAATATTAAAATCATATGATACTTTATTAGATAGATCCAAAATAATATATAAAATATTTTTTTATGATTATTTATTAATTTAAATTAATTAAACGGGGTATTAAATAATTTTTAATTTTTTTATAAATTTTATAAATTTGATCCATACATTAAAGACTTTTAATTGAACGGTTAAATACTTAATGTAAAACATGAATTATTTAGTGGAGTAAGTTTATCAAAATTTACTCTTGAAATAAGTAGATTCCTTCTTGTTTTTTATTACTATAATAAAATATATTTTTTGACTAAAAAATTTATTACTTCTTTACTCATTAAAGGTGTCATAATTTAGTTTACTGATGTATGTTATTTATCAATTTTTATTTTATTTTTTAACCATTTGATCATGTATATGCATATTGTATGTTGGTAGGAGATGATCCATATTAAGAGGAATGCAAGTAATTGTTACACAGGTTTTTTTTATAACTTAAACATATTTAAATATAGACATTCATTCTTATAAAAAAAAATAGACATTGCACTCATAAAATATTTTTGTTTTAAATGAGTGTAGAAAGTTAGAAAACTAAAAGAAAATAAAATAATAATGTTTATTTTTATCCTATTAATTTTTAACATTTTATTCATATAATATTAAATAAGTCACAAAAAATTATAAAATGACAATTAAATATAATCTAAGACAGAAAGAGAAAAATAAAAAAATATCACTCTATTTATAAGACAATTATAATTTATTAAAATAAGGTATTTTAATTTTTTTTATCATAAAATATATTTTTCATAAAATTATTAATTTTTTTAGTAAAAATAATATAGAATATTTTATTGCCCCCACTTAACAAATTTTTTGGATCCGTCACTGCACCTTGTTAGCATGTTACATCACTGGTGACCCTAGGTACACCTTGTTAGCTTGTTATGTGACACCCTTACTACCCCAACACATATATTGTAATAATAAAACTAACAAATAAATTTTCATCTTCGGTAAAAGGGTTCACATAAAAACCTTCACAAATGTTCTTCAATATCCAAAATGATTGAAAATAAAACTTGGAAAGTAAAACTTAAGAGTTTACAAATTATTTTCAAAATAATAGATACAACTCCAAATCTATATAAAAATCCATGTCCTAGAAATCTTCTGCCCCGATGTCACAATATCAGAGCATACCCATAATTCAACTGTTGGCATTCTAGATGCCACTCATAGCCGGATCTTCCTCACCTAAAACATCCACAAATTATACGGTGAGAAAAGAAAACATCTATATATAAAGCACACAAGGAAAAACACAACATAATCTCATCAATTAATGAAATATTTACAAGCATATCCATACATTCTAATTCTATCAATCATGCATCATATTCACATCACAATTTCACAATCACACCAGTCTATCACAAATCTTGCAATTAACACTATGCCAATAGTCACGCCACCTCAAGGTCATGCCACTCTAGACACAAGTGATACGTATTAATTGCCTCACTCATCCCACACTATGGCAGGGGCACGCCATCCCTGTAGCATCACTTATCCAAGGTCGTCTCATCCCTGGTCATATGTGTGAGGAACCACAATCACATCACAATCACAATCATCATAAATCTTACTATGTCAAGGTCACGCTACCCTTCAGCCTAGGGTCGTGCTCACCCCTAACATTACACTGTGTCAAGGTCACGCTACCTTTTTAGTAGCCTAGGGTCGTGCTCACCCTTGACATAACACTATGCCAAGGTCACGCTACCCTTTTAACAGTCTAGGGCCGTGCTCACCCCTAGTCATTAGTGTGAGGATCCACAACCACATCTCATTCACATTCCACACATCTCATTTCATAACTCAAATTCATATCACATACACAATTCCATATCACATACACAACAGATAAGTCCAACAAAATAAGGGTTTACACACCCCTCAAACAATTCACATCTAGATCATCAATTCTTAACAAGTAATATAACAATAACATTCATAAATTAATATAATAATCAATGGAATTACCAATTTAATATAATCTTAACATAAATGGTAAAACCCCCAATTATTCCAAAATCTAACTCACAAGCATTTTTCTATAATTTCGTTCTCTCTCCCAAATCACCATTCTTACAATTTAAATATATATTTCTAATCCTCAATACATGTAAAATCTAATGGGATCAACAATTCCTCAAACAGAAATAATTATAAAATTACTCATAATCTTAAGGGACTCTTCCTCTACCCAATTCCCTCATGTAACTCTACATACAAATAATCCCCTTTTCCCCTGTATCTGGATAAACAGTAGATGAAACTAAAACAAAGATCTCCTTGGTCTCCTCCTCTGAGTTCCCCTCGGTCTTCAGAGAGTGTAGAAGGAAAAGAAGAGAATGTAGAAGAAAGGAGTCAGAATTGAAAGAAGTCAGAATTGAAAGGTGTGTTTTTTGGAAGTGCCAGAGTTCTCTATTTATAGGCATTAGGTGTCGTCGGAACGACCCATTTCAAATCCGGAATGGCCTGTTCTGGACTCTAATGACACGTGTAAAATTCTCATCCAGAATGGCCTGTTCTCAAACCAGAACGGCCTGTTCTAGGGTTGCACTTAACCCACAACGGCCATATCTAGAACGGACCGTTCTCAATTAGGGTTATAGGCATTTTTGGTGATTTGGAACGCTCCGTTCCAATTTGGGAACGCCCCGTTCCCATCTAAAAATTGTAGAAAATTTTTGTATTTTGGAACGGCCCGTTCCAATTTGGGAACGGCCCATTCTAGGCTGCTAAATCACCCCTATTGGGCCTTTGGGCCCTCAAACAATTTGTGAAAATCGGGCTATTACAATTCTCCCCTCCTTTAAGAAATTTTGTCCCCGAAATTCACCTGAATACAGAAATCGGTAGGCTCCTCGCATCTTGCTTTCTAATTCCCATGCAATCTCACTACCTTACTCATGTACAACTCTAACAATCTCACCAAGGAATATCTATTATCAACGAGGGTAAGGCAAGTAAACTTGGTGAGTCCAACCACTATAACCCAAAAAGAATCAAATTTTGTAATCATCTTAGGCAAGCCTACAACCAAGGTTTATCTACACACCATCTCACTTCCAAAATGGGACGTCTAAAGGCTGCAAAAGTCCTAAAGACTTCTAGCATACTAAACACGATTACACAATTTCCTCTACTCCTCTCTTCACCTTAGGCCACTACGCTTCCGCTGCGCCACTCTAATACATCTTAGTAGCTCCTAAATGAATGTTAAGAGTACTCTTATGTCCTTCCTCTAAGATCATCTTCCTTAATTTGAGATTACTAGGCACCCAAGTTTTGTTCTTGCACCTCAAAACAACGTTGATTCCTACTCAGAAAAGGTTATCTATACTCCTACCAATCTTCTCCACTTGGTTCACTAAGAAAAGATTTAACTCTTGAACTACTCTAATCTCATCCATTAATTCACTAGTCACTTTCGACATACCCAATCCAATGCTCTTAAGGGTGAGATTACACATCATACTCAAGTCTCTAACCTCCTCAATCAAATCCAACCCTTACATCATCAAAAACGATAGATAAATGATCATCCTACTCAAGGCATCTGTCACAATATTAGCTTTACTTCTGTGACCCTCTCCAAAGATCAAACACCTAAGCATAAGTTCACTAGGTACACATACCAGATCTCTAATTTCACCACTCCATCTATACCCAAGTCAAACTCTTATCCATCACCTTATCTTATAGCCTCATGTCTTGTCACCAAAATGAATCAACTAATTATGTCTCTCCAATTTCCTTCAACAATTCACTCGTTACTCAAGTCATACCTAGTTTTACACTACTAAGAGTAATCTCACAAGTCAAACTTAAATCCCTAATTTGAGCCCAAAGATCCATCTCTCTAATCATAAGGGAAGATAAATATAAAGGTTTCCTACTCAAAACATCGGTCACCACAATGGCTTTGGCCAAATAACAAATAAGATCAAAATCTTATTCCTTAAGAAATTCCAACTATCTCTTTTGTCTCATATTCAACTCCTTAGGGTCTAACGAATATTTAAGGTTCTTATAATCACTAAATACCTCAAGCTTAGAATCATATTGGTAGTGTCTCCAAATCTTAGTGTAAATATTACAACCGCTAATTTAAGGTCATGGGTAAGGTAATTCCTCTCATGAATTCTCAATTTCCTAGAAGCATAAGCTACTACTGTTCCTTCTTGCATCAACACTCTGTCCAAACCTATCTTAGAAGCATAACTATATACCACAAAAGACTTACTAAAATCTAGTAGTATTAACACTAGTCAATCTTTTGTTAAGAATTTGGAAACTACTCTCGTACTTACTATCTCCCACAAGGGCAACACTCTCCTTAGTCAATCTGCTCAAAGGTAATGTTATCTTAGAAATTTACTCAATAAATCTCTAATAACAAGAAAACTCCTAACCTCACTAACTAACTTAGGTATCTCCCACTTAAGCATAAATTCTACCTTAAATAGATCTATATTATACCTCCGCTAGAAATTACAAGACCTATAAAATTCACTTCATACAATCAAAAATCACACTTAGATAAATTAGCGTAAAGCTGTCTTGGATATATTCTCACACTCAATTCCAATATGATGATATCACACCCTAAGGTCAATCTTACTAAACACATAAATACTCGCTAATTGATCCATAAGGTCATCTATCCTCATATCAACATACATGCATATCAAATCATATTAGAATACCTACTTTTAAACCTTCATATATACCATCCCTAAGCATGTACGAATCAATCACCGATTAAACCATATAGCATGTACATGAACCAACCTTACCACATAGCACCATACCATCTTAAACAACCTCTCAATGGAAACACCTCAAAACATCATATCCAAATAAGTTTTTATCCATGTTATGCCTAGCAACTCAAAAACATCATGACATCATATACCTCCCTTCAACAACTGTCAAAACAAATGATACCTAGAGAGTTATACTCATCCAAATGATCTCAAACCTATCTCAAAAGAAAGCTAAGAGAATAAGCTACAACTCTTATGAAGACATGAGATTCTAAAAAAAATCCCCTTCTTTGCTAAAAAAATTCAAAAACCACAACATATATATTCAATGGTTACAGCTAGACTTCTGATTACCAAAACAACTATAACTGAAGTTCTAAACCTTCGTTTTACCTGATTCCAGTGCCATTAAAAAGATAACATCTAAGGCTATAACTTTCATGAAGACCGCAAAATCTAACTCTATCAATACTATACTGATACTGGCACAACAAAACTACAACGAAAATATCCCCTATACCATACAACAATAGTGTACTAACATCCCACAAAATACCTCAACCATTCCAAACTCACTTCTTTCCACCTTAAACTCATATCCAAGCTTTTCACTACAATTCTAAACCAAAACAACTCACACATTAAGCACAAAAGACTTATAACTGAAATAAAATCCTCATGCAACCTAACCCCTAACTAGTTTAATATGCACGTATCAAAACTTAAGGAAATCACCAACACTTTGACCTTTCATCAATAATGCTCAAAGCTCTAATGCTCAACACATAACCTCATGGATTCAATCATTACAAATATAGCTTTCATAAACTCCACCAATCGTAAACTATTAATACACTCGACTAATCAATGTCTTACCCACATCCAAGGTTCTAATAGTTTTAGTTTGTTAGCACAAGGCTTCGTCCACTATTACTGGCACATATGCTTGCAACACGAGCGATACCACTCAACCACTACTTCTTACATAAGCAAGAAGTATCAAAACAAGTAAGCAATCATGAATAGCATCAGCTAAGCTATATCATGTCTATCAGCCAAATTCTGAGAAAACGATACACACAATTGAAGAAACAACAAAACATAATCAATCATCATACTAGCATATCAACAAGTTTCACAATCAATTCATTCCATCATTCTTCTACCAAACAAACATAGTAGACTCATAACTCACGGCCGATTAGATCGACCTGTTCTGATACCACTAAATGTGACACCCTTACTATCCCAACACATATATTGTAATAATAAAACTAACAAATAAATTTTCATCTTCGGTAAAAGGGTTCACATAAAAACCTTCACAAATGTTCTTCAATATCCAAAATGATTGAAAATAAAACTTGGAAAGTAAAACTTAAGAGTTTACAAATTATTTTGAAAATAATAGATACAACTCCAAATCTATATAAAAATCCATGTCCTAGAAATCTTCTGCCCCGATGTCACAATATCAGAGCATACCCATAATTTAACTGTTGGCATTCTAGATGCCACTCATAGCCGGATCTTCCTCACCTAAAACATCCTCAAATTTTACGGTGAGAAGAGAAAACATCTATATGTAAAGCACACAAGGAAAAACAAAACATAATCTCATCAATTAATGAAATATTTACAAGCATATCCATACATTCTAATTCTAACAATCATGCATCATATTCACATCACAATTTCACAATCACACCAGTCTATCACAAATCTTGCAATTAACACTATGCCAATGGTCACGCCACCTCAAGGTCATGCCACTCTAGAAACAAGTGATACGTATTAATTGCCTCACTCATCCCACACTATGCCAGGGGCACGCCGTCCCTGTAGCATCACTTACCTAGGGTCGTCTCATCCTTGCTCATATGTGTGAGGAACCACAATCACATCACAATCACAATCATCGCAAATCTTACTATGTCAAGGTCACGCTACCCTTCAACCTAGGGTCGTACCTGACATCACACTGTGTCAAGGTCACGCTACCCTTTTAGTAGCCTAGGGCCGTGCTCACCCTTGACATAACACTGTGCCAAGGTCACGCTACCCTTTTAACAATCTAGGGTCGTGCTCACCCCTGGTCATCAGTATGAGGATCCATAACTACATCTCATTCACATTCCACACATCTCATTTCATAACTCAAATTCATATCACATACACAATTCCATATCACATACAAAACAAATAAGTCCAACAAAATAAGGGTTTACACACCCCTCAAGCAATTCACATCTAGATCATCAATTCTTAACAAGTAATATAACAATAACATTCATAAATTAATATAATAATCAATGGAATTACCAATTTAATATAATCTTATCATAAATGGTAAAATCCCCAATTATTCCAAAATCTAACTCACAGACACTTTTCTGTAATTTCGTTCTCTCTCCCAAATCATCATTCTTACAATTTAAATATATATTTCTAATCCTCAATACATGTAAAATCTAATGGGATCAACAATTCCTCAAACAGAAATAATTATAAAATTACTCATAATCTTAAGGGACTCTTCCTCTTCCTAATTCTCTCATGTAACTCTACATACAAATAATTCCATTTTCCCCCGTACTTGGATAAACAGTAGATGAAACTAAAACAGAGATCTCCTTGGTCTCCTCCTCTAAGTTCCCCTCGGTCTTCAGAGAGTGTAGAAGGAAAAGAAGAGAATGTAGAAGAAAGGAGTCAGAACTGAAAGAAGTCAGAACTGAAAGAAGTCAGAACTGAAAGAAGTCAGAACTAAAAGGTGTGCTTTTTGGGAGTGCCAGAGTTCTCTATTTATAGGCACCAGGCATCGCCGGAACGGCCCGTTTCTAATCTGGAATTGCTCGTTCTGGACTTTGACGGCACGTGTAAAATTTTCATCCAGAACGACCTTTTCTCAAACCATAACGGCTCGTTCTGGGGTTGCACTTAACCCACAATGGCCATATCTGGAACGACCCATTCTCAATTAGGGTTATAGGCTTTTTTGGTGATTTGGAACGCCCCGTTCCAATTTGGGAACGCCCCGTTCCCGTCTAAAATTTTTAGACAATTTTTGTATTTTGGAACGGCCCGTTCTAAACTACAAAATCACTCTCGTTTTAATAGTTTGGAACGACCCGTTCCAATTTGGGAACGACCCGTTCTAGGCTGCTAAATTACCCCTAATTGGCCTTTGGGCCCTCAAACAATTTGTGAAAATCGGGCTGTTGCATGTTACATCACTAGTGACCCTAAGGTTCACCTTGTTAGCTTGTTACATCACTGGTATGCGGCCTAAGCGGCACACCTGGAATATATCATATATGCACATGATGCATGTCACACATTCACTATTTCATTAACTCAACATTTCACTTGTCATGGAATTTCATGTCTCATATCATCACATTTCACATTCTCAGTCATAGCTTATCTCATTTCATCACGTTTCACATTCTCATAATCGTAGCTTATCTCATGTCATTTGTTCATATTTTACAAAGTCATATTCATAATTGTTCCTCATAGGGTTTCGTACAGGTACCCACAGAGCACTCTAATTCATATCAAAACTTATCTAATTTTGAAATCAAATACATATTTACACTCTACATCACAGAAGGAACACAACAGAACAATCAAAAGGCAAAACAGAAAACATTCATATTTAAAAATCATTTGATACTTCATTTCATTAATTCAAATTGACGGATAATCATAAAATCATTTTATACATTGATTCGAATTATTGAAACGGAGTATCAAATAATTTTCAAATTTTCTAAAACTTTGCAGATTTGATCTATACATTAAGAAATTTAAACTGAACGGTTGGATCGTTGAAATTTGATGTACAACATGAGTTATTGAATAGAGTAAGTCTAGGTAGACTTACTCCTAAAGTAAAATGATCCCTCCTATATATATATATATATGTGGGTTTATCCTTATATATTGTGTATGTTGTTTATGGATGGGAAGCATTCTCACTCCCTATGTTTGTATACTTGTGTTTGGATTGAACACCATTTGTAGGATAAGAGCAAGTACAAGAAGATGTATATGAAGAGGGGGAACGTTAAAAAGGGGTATACTTTGATAGTATGACATCCGAGCTAAATTTTAGAATTAGTAGTTGTTGAGTTGTTAAATTTCTATTTGATTATGTTTTATTGTCAAAACTCTATTGATTAAAGAGGTCGTTCTTATTTTGATTAAAATAATATTTTATATATTTCTTTGTTTTAATTAAGTGATGGATAAATTTTTATGAACCTTTTACAAGTTATTAAATCAAGAAAGTTACTATAATTATTTTTGTATTTCCAAAAGTTTTATAATTTACTTATTAAATTATTTAGGGTAGAAAGGTGTCATAATATGTATATTTCTCAATTTTAAAAAAATGTAGTGGGGTGGGGCAAGTATGTCGGTGGGTAGGAACAAGGGCGAGGCAAGGACTTATATACCTGCACCTGTATTTGAATTATAGCTTGATTTCCCAAATTGAAAAAAAAAATTGTACCCAAACCTTACCATCTTTATTAGTAGTATAAATAATGCACTATTATTTCTTCATTATAACATGACTATACATTGTCTAAAACATGCTATTTAAGTTTTGGTTTTTATGAGTTTTCATTTTTGTATTTTGTAGTTAATTTCTATTAATTTTCTGTCTTTAAATGTTCATTTTATATTTGGATTGATAAGATGTAATTTGAAGAACTTTCTATATAGTGATCGATTAAATGGTTAAGTTTTGATATCTAACATGATTAGGTCTCATTATGTAACAATTAAAAGATAAAACAAAAGAATAAAAATAAACACTTTATTAATAACCTTTCTAGAGATATAAACTCATGTGATTTTAAATTTTTCTCTTTCTAGTATTGAAACTCATCTGTAAAGCTCCCAAAAATATTGTCAACTGAATATTAACTAAATTTTGTCTAAATGCGTATCTAATTTATATACTAATATATTGTGTTAATTCATAGTATTATGTAACACATTGCTAATTGAATAAAAAAAATGCATGATAAAGTTAAACTTTTAAACTTTGATTAAGTGTTACTTTGATAGTTTGTTATATGCATGAATAACATGAAAATAACAAACTAGACAACTTTCCTACAATTAGAGTAAGTATGTTACCTACAAATAAACACTTAAAATCGTGTTAGAAATAACAATTTAGCACCAACTAGACAATACCATAAATAAAAATAAAATATTGTGATTGTTGACTCTTAATAAGCATATTATAAATCAATGTTAGAAAAATCTCAAGCAATACATATTCAAAGGTCTAAAGGGAAGTCTATATTAAAAATAAGTTGGGTCAAACTTTAGTTCTATACCTACAAAATCAATTATTAATTCTCATTAAAAATTTAGCATAATTTTTTATTTTTATTTTTCTATTATGATTG
This sequence comes from Cajanus cajan, assembly GCF_000230855.2. Classification (NCBI taxonomy): domain Eukaryota; kingdom Viridiplantae; phylum Streptophyta; class Magnoliopsida; order Fabales; family Fabaceae; genus Cajanus; species Cajanus cajan. Next base: position 57,630,808 of record NC_138524.1, on the reverse strand, counting down.
CTATCATGTCAGACAAATGCATACTTTTATACAAGTTTTATAATATTGTACATACCATGTATTTTATAACTATTAAAGGCTTCAAGGACAACCTATATTAAAGATAAGATAATTCAAACTTAAAATCAATTCTCAATATTATTGGGAAATTGTCAATAATGCGATGAAACTAATGCTTAAGGAGTTTTGGTATATGAAAAAAAATTTCATTCCTAAAAATCATGATTTATGGGAATCATAGATCCTGAAAATCATGATTCCTAGGAATTATAATAATATATTTGATTGGTCATAAATGTTACGAGAATGATTTTAAATGTTACTTGGAAATTAAAGATTTTTTTTATTGTATTAAATAAACAAAAAAAGGTAATATGACATTTTTATCTCATTAAAACTTTACTCTTAGTTCTGGAAAGTCAATTTTGCACCTCTTCCATAAAAATAATTTCATGGGAAACTTATGTAAAAACCATTCCTAGAAAATAATGTTTCCTAGGAATGTTATTGTTCAAATAATAAAAAAAAATACAAAAAGCTAATATTCTCAACATCAGATTCTCAAAAAAAGTAAAAACTTTCCATGTGCCAAATGTCTTCCAGGAAGTCACACTAGTACAAAAGAGGTATTCCACGTCAGTTATTTTGAGCTTTTTACGTCGAAAAAATACCGACGTTAATGCGGGAGACGTAAATCTACGTCGGCCCTGTAAAACTGACGTAAATTTACGTCGTACATTACCAAGGTCCGACGTAAAAAAGTAGTAAAAAAAACATAACGAGTGCAAGCAGAACGGGCCGTTCTGCTTCGTAGAACAACCCAAAAGAAAAGGCCAATGACCTATACAAATAGAACAACCAAAAAATCGAATAGAACAGATAGCCACAATAACAATGCAAAGAAAAAAGGTGTTAACAAAACCTTGATTCATACCTGATGAGCTGCAACAGTGTGTGAATGAGTAACAAAGAGTTTACCCCAGTATGCAAAAGACAAAAAAACGATTCAGTAACAAAGGATAGGGAGAGGGTTTACAGAGAAAAAAATGAAAAGTGATGAAGAGTGAATGCGCGTGGTGTGTCTCGCACTCTCTTATTCAATTTCGCGTCCTTTTTATACGTCGGACCTGTTAGGGTCCGATGTAAAATGTCAAATCTACGTCGGACACAACATACATCTGACGTAGATTTGACATTTTACGTTGGATCCTACCAGGTCCGACGTAAAACAGTTCGCGAAAATTACAAAAATGTCACCGCATCTTTTTTACGTCGGATTTTAGTGTGTCCGACGTTAAAGAGGTAACGTAATATACTAATTTTTCACTAGTGTCAATATGTAAAAAGATAAAACTTAAGTACTCTTTTTTTTTTTTGCATTATAGTCTTAAAATAATTAAAAAAAATATTTGATATTAAAATCGACAAAATCATTTGAATTTAATCTTTTTAAAAAAATATATAAACATAATGTCTCTTTAAATAATAACTATGATTGTATAACCAAATATATGTTCTATGCATGACATAGATTAAACTTTAAATATAATAAAATTTGTTGGAGAAAAGATATACACTAGAAGAGGGGATTGAATAGTGTATATCAAAAACTCGCACTTTTAAAAATAGTGTAGTAGTAAAACTTGACAAACGTAATGCTGAAATGCAATAGACGAAAGAGCACAAGTCTTTTATACTAGTTCGTCTCAAACACAGAGACTACGTTTAGTTCTCAATTTAACCAGATTGAGTTCCATTATCTTTCACAAGATACAAGTATTTTTTCAACAAGTCACTTTTGGCTCAATCTCAAGTAGTCTTTTACTTGCCTCTCAAAGTAAGCCCCAAGTATTCTTTAACAAATAAGCTTCTCTAGGCTAAATAACCAAATATTCTTTTAACTACAAGCCTCTCCAAGCTCAATCCTTACAAATAGAAATTTGAAAAGAATTATAGGGATAGTTTCGTTTCTCCTAGATGTGATGCTATGAAAATTAAGCACAAACAAATTGTACAAGATACAATTTATCTACAAGATATACACTTATAAATTTTTCACGATGTGATAACTTCATTTCTTGTCTCTTTTATTTCCTTGCTTGTACATATGTCCATACTTGTTGTCTTGATTGAGAATCCCTTATATAGTAGCTTGGAAGAAAATGACTGTTGAACAATCTTCTCAAGATGCTTCATTTGTCTTCTCTTCAAGACCAGAGAGTAAATTAGTCGTTGCTACAAGCATTTAATGCATTACGTGAAAATGTTCATTTCTTATCTGATCTTGGCAACTACTTACCATCATTTTGTTAGGTAGGATGAAAAGCAATGGCTAAATCAGAGCAGTGCAGCATGTTCAGAGTTCCTATATGTTTTTTTGTGATTTATGAGATTTTTCTTTTTCCTTCTTGACACAAAGATTGACTTTCCATTCCTAACAACTTTTGGTGTCTTCAAGGAAGCTATTTCATTCAATTCATTAAGAAATAAAGTATTCAATGCTCTTTAATAATAATCTGACTTGCTAACGAGAAATAAATTTTGTAGTGAGTTAAATTGTATGTTTCGTCTGATGTCTTTTGTCTTACAGACGAAATGTGATGTTTGCTTTGTTTGAAATAGTCTTTTCTTAAAGAAAAAAATATTTTGTTTGTTATCAATAAAATTTATAGACTATTGAGAGATCTAAGATCGTTTTTTGATTTTACAAAATTAATAACAAAAATTATTTTATTTACAAAACAAGTTATAAAGTGATTGTATTATTTTATAATTATAAATATTTCTAATAAAAAAATGTGATATTATAACCAAATGTATTTTATATGCTTGAATATTATCATTTTGTTTGTAATTTTAGAGAACTTAAACAACTAATTATGTTGTTTAAAGCGTAAAATTTTAGTTTTATAAATATATATATTTTGAATATGCGTGAAAACAGAAGTGAGGTGTGCATTCACATGTAATCTAAAACATCTGCTTATTTACTAAATTCAATAATCATTTCAACTGTATCTATATACAACATTAATTATCCTATAAATGCGACACCCTCTACTCCAATATACATATACAGTAATTATAAAAAAAAAAAAAAAATTCATCATAAAAGAAAACAAATTTCCAACCACGTAAGGGTAAAGAGCTCACATTCATAAACTTAATCCAAATAACATGCCGGTAAAATTACAAAGAAATAAAACTGAGATTTTCAAAATAATTTAATAAGAACATCTTAAACTAATCCTATCTATGCCCCGATGTCACATGTCCTATCAGAGCAAAGCCCAACATAGAAGCCTAAGCTTCATCACCAACATCCTCAGCCTCATGCTGATAATCACCTGTATAATATTCAAAGAAAAACAACATGAGAAAAGGGAGTGAGAAACATCTTACTCTAGCTCACAGTGTAGAAATATACGTCGGATAGCCAAACACAAACAAAACAGGTATAACGTAGATAAATTAATAATAACATCACATCTCACTCATCCAAGACATAAACCATCACTTTATCATATAACATTAAAAATGCATAAGTATGGACACGGACTACATATTATCATGCATGTGGCGCCAATAAAATATCACATGGCATATTGCCGCTAGTAATACACGAAGAGTAGTCTAGGAGTACATGTCGGGTCACACCCTCTACACACTCTCACTAGAAGGACATACTACCAGGGTCTCGTCGAGATAGCTAAGCCGCGCAAGATACATCCGATGCACACAATGGGCGAGACTGGGACTTCCAAACCGAGTTATCCCCAAGGACTAATCCCCAAAGCTTTTACACTAGGGGGTCTTCCCTGACAGTGTATTCCATATCGTACCCTTAAAAACATTTATGCAAATGATGCATGTCAATCAAGACTCTATGCATTCTCATATAACATTTTCATGTCTCATTATCATATCACATCATCATGTCTCATTATCACTTTTCACATCATCTCATGATATTCACATAGTCTCTACAGAGCACTCAAAATCATATCAAAACTTGTCTATTTTTAAAAATAAACACATATTTATACATCTCATTCAACAAGGAATACATCAGAACAACCAGAAAGCAAAACATGTTTCTCATAGGGTTCCCACAGAAACCCACAGAATACTCTAATTCATACAATAAACATTTAAAACAATATAGTTAACTCATACAATTACCTGTTCAAAACATCTCCTCTTACAATCACCAATGCATTCCCTTAGGGTTTCCCATAGGAACCCATAGAGATCTCAGATCATACAATTAATTATATATAAGAAAATAATAGGCAAAACAGATACAATTGGGGAAAATCCCTCATACATGAACATACAAAAAAAATACAACAAACACAGGATTGGGGGCCAATCCCACTACCCAACAGATATTTCCACACCCAAAGCGAGGTTTCTCACTCCTCCCTTACCTGGATAAGCAGGAGCTGAAACTAAAGCTAGATCTTGCTAGTCCCTTCCTCTGGGTTCTCCCTTGGTCTTCAGAGAGTGTAGAAGAAAAAAGAGGTCAGAAGTGAAAAATGTGCTTTTAGGAGTGCCGGAGCGTTCTATTTATAGGCATCAGGAGTGGCCAGAACGGCCCATTTCGAATCCGGAACGGCCCATTCTGGACTCACTCGTCATGCTTAAATTTCACATTCAAAATGGCCTGTTCCAAAACTAGAATGGCCCGTTCTGAAATTACATTTTACCCACAACGGTCATGTCTGGAACGGCCTGTTCCCAAATCGGAACAGCCCGTTCTGGCTTTGCATTTTACTCATAAAATCCTGGGTTGGAACGGCCCGTTCCAATATAGTCTTTATAGGCCATTTAGTAGTTTGGAACGGCCCGTTCCAGTTTTAGAACGGCCCGTTCTGGGTTACTAAAAATCAAAATATTATCCAAAAATAATTTTCATAAATATTTATTATTAAAATACTAATAATTATTAAAAACCTTTAAAACATCCTATAAAACCTATTAAAATAACTATAAGAAAGAAATCCCTATAAATATAAAAATAAATAATAATTACCCATTATACTAGTAGAAAATTCGGGATGTTACAATAAACTAAAATTTCAATTTTTTTTCATATTTGACTTTCATTTACACTTCATATCTCTAATCTTAATATATTTGTCCAAAGTCATTAAAAATTTGGCTATAAGTTGATTTTTAGTTTTCTAAAACGCTGTTCTTTTGTCTTTGAATATATATTTCTAGTACATTAGAATTTTTAAGTTCTTGAATTGCTAATTTTATCTTTAATTATGTATTAATCATTAGATTATAATAACATTTTAACAAACTCAAATACACTATTATTTGTCACATAATTTTACATAAATAATTTCTCTGCATGAATATATTGCTAAAATTTGAATGTCTAAAAAGAAAAAAGTGTTTAATTGGAAATCTAATTATTATGTATAACTATTTTATTTTTCTTATTATTTGATATATTTTTATAATTTAATCTTCAAAATAGTTTATTTAAGAATACAACATTATCCGTATTAGCATGATTTTAATTATTTTGGTGGGCATACTTCTACAACAAATTTTTCTAACTGTATTGAGTATAGTGTTTATATTTTATATAATATTATATATTTTTCAATTAAATATATTTTACTAGAAGTAGAATAATCATTTTGTGTGATATTACAATAATTTATAAAAATGAATTTTATTTATGTCTAATATAAAATTTTGTATTATATACATTTCTTTGTACACATTTTCATCTAATTATTTTATTCTCGTTTAATGTAGAAATATTCAAACAATATTTATTTTACAACTAATTAATAAAAGAAAACTCTTGTGCATTGTTTTATTAAGAAAAAAGTTTTAAAAAATAAGATAATGACCGTATTTGTTGTTAGTGGTAAAAATATATTTTTTAGATGTAATGGCAAAATCGACTCAAGCATAAGGTTGTCCAAGTCTTAAATTTAAGCCTCAAAATATTTTTTTTACTTATAAAACTTGATGAATCAGTTATATGAATACTAACTTTGATTTGTTGATCATTATCTAAGTCTAGCATTATAAAGACTGGAGTTCAATTCTAATATTATAATTTTTTTTTGAAAGTTTTTTTTTTTTTTGAATGATTATTAATTTTCTTACCATTCTCTTGTCTTTAAAAAGACTCAACTTTAACACTCGTTTTAAGTCTCAAAGTATATTGGACCGACCCTGTATAACGGATCGTGAAGGCTACAAAATGTGAACGGGAAAATAAATTAAATATTAAGGTAAATGAAATAGAGTAAATATGAATAAATAATGGATATGATGTGGTCGGAACTACGATTTAAGATATTGATCAATAATTTTGTCTTTACAAGATGTACCTTTTTGCTTTACTGGATCTGCCCTCCTCTTAAACAACCCTTCAAAATTTACAGAAGCCAACTCAATTGGACGTATATGGATTACCATTTACCAATAATCATTGCAAGAGCATTTCCCATCCTTGATATGATGAAACCGGTTTGCATCTCTCACCACAATCTCTCTTCCAGTGACTATTGATATATACTTTATTGCCGTATGGCAGTCCCCACAAACCCGAAGATTCTTAAATACTCTAATAGGTTTTGATTTCAGGGTACTAATAAGAGCAAATGCCACTGCAATTTTTTCACTGTGTTGAAACAGATACTGTTCCTTCTGTTCATCCTCCACGTCATGAAGAACATAATCTGTATTTGGGACATAACCCAAGTTCTTTATTTTTAAAGCCAATTCATCAAGTTCATCATATATCTTTTGAGCCTGGGGGTGTGAAGTATCCCCTACATAGAATTTGTGCACTTGGTTGTCAACTTCAATCCAGCTATAACCTGTTTCTTTTATTAATCTTTTCTGTTTCATGCTTTTTCTTATGGCTGCAACATCATCCCACCTCCCTTCTGATGCATACAAGTTTGACAATAATATATAGGTAGCTGGATCACGTGGTTCCCGCTCAAGAATCATTTTTGCAGCATGCTCCCCGAGCTTGGTGTTACGATGTACCCGGCAAGAACCAAGAAATGTACGCCACACCAATGCATCAGCATCAAAAGGCATCGAGTTAATAAAGTCAATGGCTTCTAAAAGAAAACCAGATCGACCAAGCAAATCAACCATACATGCATAATGTTCCATCCTTGGAACGACACCATGGTTATAATGCATAGAATTGAAGTGTTTCCATGCCTCATCAATCAAACCAACGTGACTACAGGCGGATAAAACCGCAATATAAGTCACGTCATTAGGCTTTACACCAATTTCAAGCATTTCATAGAACAATTCTAAAGCTTTTGTAGCAAATCCATGTTTCGCAAAACCACTTATGACAGATGTCCAAGTTATGACATTCCGATCCCCCATGTCATTAAAGACCTCCAGAGCAGCTTCTTTGTTTCCACACCTGGAATACATAGATATTAAAGCATTATTAATGCACAGGTTAGTTCCAAACCCCGACTTTACTACGAGGGCATGGATTTGTTCACCCTTACCAATTGTACCTATACAAGCCGCACCACTTAAGAGGCATGCATATGTAAAAGAACTGGCTCCAATACCTGTGTGCTCAATTTCTTTAGCATTTGCATCGACAGCTGTACTGTATGAAATCAAATTCTTGTCAAATAAGATATCGAAAGCTTTTTGAGCACATTCCATTCTTCCAGACCTTGCATACATGTTAATAAGGGAATTCCCCACACAATTAATCGAAGCAAGGCCCAGTTTAATTGTCTGGCCATGAAGTTGCTTGCCAAAGCCAAAATTAGGAAGATTTGCACAAGCCTTGATGACGCTGGAGAATGTGTAGCAATTTGGTGCAACGTGACCAGGAAGCATGTTACAAAACAATTTGATAGCTTCCTCTTCTTGTCTGCCTTGCACATATCCAGAGATGAGAGCTGTCCAAGACATAACATTATGGCGCGGCATTCTATTAAACATTTTCCTACAATTTTCTACTGATCCACATTTTGCATACATGTCCACCAGACTGCAACCCACACACACATCTGAACCCAATCCAGACCTGATAACCCAAGAATGTAATTGCTTCCCAGGTGATAACAATTCCATCTCAGCGCAGCTTGATAAGAGACTAGTAAGAGTAAAACTATCAGGTGTATACCCACTTACTAACATTCTGCAGAATAAGTCAACAGCATCACCCAGCAAACCCAGTTGTGCAAATCTAGTAATCATCAAATTCCAAGTCACTACATTTTTGTCCTGCATTTTCTCAAACACCATGCGTGCAGATTCGATATCAGCGCCGCCCTTTATGAGCATGTCGATTAAAGCACAACCAACGCAGACATGAGAATCAAAATATCCGGTCTTTAATACAAAGCCAAAGATTACACGCCCAATGGGTAAATATTCAGCATTGGAACAAGCTCGAATTGACGCCGTAAAGCAATATTCATTCGGATAAATCCCGTGCTGGAGCATGCGAAGGAACGTGACAAGGGCTCGGGACTCCATGCTGTTGTTGGCAAAACATGAGATGATGGCACTCCAGGAGACCAAGTCTCTCTTATTACTACCCATGTTCCGAAATATTGAAAGTGCGTTTTCCCATTCCCCGCATTTAGAGTAGAGGCTAATTAGCGAGTTGAGAAGAAGCGAGTCCAGGTCGAGTCCTGACTCGGTCAACTTTTGGTGAAGGAGTTTCCCAAGCTCCAAGTTACCAGACCTGATGCAGGCTTTGAGGAGTTTGTGTGGCGTGCGGGCGCTGAGACTGCGTGCAACACTCTCAAAATTTAAATCCTTCGCATCTGAACTTCCATGAATCGCTGACGTTACAGTCACAGAAGAAGGAAGGCATAGGCTTAAGCTCAGCATTTCCCACGCAACAGCTAATCCTTTTGTTTGTACCAGCTATGCATATTTATGGAGGGAGAGCGCTACCCACATAAAAGCAAGCTTTTCGAGCTCACAAAATTAGGGGGGCAAATTATATTATTTTAAGAGTAACCAACTTGAAGGGTTTTGGTAAAATCAAATAAATTTATTGTGAAAAGAAAGATAATATTTATTTTTACTCTTTATTACTATCTTTCTTTTCATAACATGCTATTAAAATGATATTCTTTCCTTTATTAGCGTTAGTATAATAATCTTTTTTTTCATTGATGTTAACTCAATAGTCTTTCTTCCATTGATGTTTCAATTAACTATTCTATCTCTAATCATATTTTTCATATTATTTATTTCATTAAATATTTATATTATTCTTATGATTGTAAAATTTATTTAAATACAATTGGTTTTGAACGAAAATAAATTATAAGAATATTTTTATAATAGTCTAAAAAACATTATCAAATGAAAAAAAATTTAAGTATATTTTTTCTCACCAGAAATGAAAAAATTGTGCAATAATAAAAATAAGAACTTTTTATCTCACTTAGTGAGAAAATAATACAAAAAATAAAAAAAAATCAGTAAAAGTGGAACTTTTTTTTTTCAAAATGTGAAAAAAAAATGATAGATAAAGTAACAAATATGGTATAAATATTATATTTGATCCTTTGATATAAATAAAAGCACTACCGAAAATGAAATAATTTTGTAAAGGTCATAGTTACGATATTAAATGATATTTGGGACAATTCTAAAAATTATGGATAGTGAAATGATCCTTAAACCTTTTTAAGTTTATGTGTAATTTCTTGAAAGGATTATAAATCTCATGTTTGTAATTTGATATTGTTCCGAAATAATTGACACACCATGTTATTGAATCTATGTGTTGTGCTATTAAATCTTAAAGGATTTAGTTTCAAATCTTATTAATTAAATTGGTGTTATATATTTTCTTACATGTTTATTATTATATCATTACTAAATTGGTGGAGAGATAAACACATATCCCTCATAATCATCCAATTATAATTTGATTACAATTTGTACAAAAATAATAAAATTTTAATGAAAATATGATTAATTTTTATTTCTTTAATTTTTTTATAACATTTATAAAGAGAATAATTTTTAAAATTTTTAATATTATTTATTTTCTCCTTAAAGTCAACAAGCAATCACATAAATATATTTTTATTAAATAATTCTTAAATTATTTTATCATAATCATTATAATGAGAAAGATTATTTTTTTTAGTATACCAAATCATTAATTTCCCAAAATTATGAATTAAAGTGATACCGAAATACGTCTTCTAAAAATATATCAAATCAAGAAGTAGAGGCTTGAATTACGTAATCAATGACAGAAGCCCAACACTCTTCATGTGTCAGACTATAATCTTCTATGTATTTGTCTCTATTTGGTATCTTCTTTACTTTGATCTTATTTGCGAGCCGGAATCACTGGCTCGATTAGGCATGGCAACGGGTAGGGTTGGGGCGGGTTTTACGTTTCCTGTTCCTGTTCCTGTAAATTTAAATCGTTCTCGTCTCCGTTCTCGATACTCGTCGAGGATAAAATTTAAGTTTTCATCTCCGTTCTCGAAAGGGTTCGGGTTTTCCGTTTCCGCTCCTATTTTTTTTTTTAAATAAATATGAACAATTTTAAAAAATAAAAGAAAAGTAAAATAATATAAATTTTTACATATAAATATTTATTATTTTAATTTATATATATAAAAATAATTTTTTAATTATATTATTAAGCGGGACGGGGACGGGTATGGGGGCAGGGGCGGGTATGGGGCGGGACGGGATGGGTATTAACATCCCTGCCCTCGTCCCGCTTCTAATTTTATCAATCAGAGAAAATCTGAACCCGAATCAAAACTCGATAAACACAGATTTTTCCCATCTAAATCGGGACAAGTTCGGGTGAGTACCCATGAAAGCGGGTTAGATTGTCATGCGTAGGTTCGATGACAGTGCTCTCCGCGCTATGCCTCTTCTTCGTAGTGTTGAATTTTTCTACACTTCCGAGTTGTTGCACTTCGACATGGCGCGAGGTCCTCCGTGAAGCTGCCGTAACATGTGGCTAGAGGTGTTCAAAGAAATTGAATATGTGAACTAAATTAAACTTAGAAAGTAACTTTTCTAAATTGAATTAAACTATAAAATATTTTAGAAAAGTTAAACTGAATTATTTTTTAATTCAATTAACTACTAGTATTTTATGTTTACTATATATAATTAACAAAATTGAAACACTTTATATTTTTATATTTTATTTGATAATTTTTTTTTAAATAAGTTTATATTTATTAAATCAACTGATATTATATTTGATTCTTAAATTTTAAAATCTTTAGTATTTATAAAAAAAAATTAATTTAAATATTATATTTATCATTTAAAAATTTAAATGTAAAATTATCTAAAAACATATGTACACCAAATTATTTTTATATATGTTATAGATTAAAATTATATATAAATAAATAATATATTTAAATATACAAATTATATTTAAAATTAATATATATAAATACTTTTAAATATAAAAAATATATTTTTAACTTATGATAAATAATTTGTATTATAATAAATTTATTTTTATTTTTATAAATTATTTTAAAATATTAATATTTAATTCATAGATAATTATGATAAATAAAAATCAAATTAAATTAAAAGTTAAAAAGAATTCTACAAAGTTTTTCATTGAAAAAGAATTCCTAACTCTTGAATAAGGTACAGATGTTCAAGGTTAATAGTTCTAAAACTTTGAAGTGTATTTTAATTTAAATTGAATTAAATTATTGTTTTTATTATAAATTGAAATAAACTGAAAATAAACGTCTTTTAAATTTCAAAATAACAATTTTTTTCTCTCTAAAACTTATACTAAAAATAAATTTATTTATTTATAGTTGATTTATTCATGATTATTACACTATTTTTCAATAATTTGATTTTTCGACCATGTTCAAAAATTAGGTCGGTGTTTCTTTACAACGATTATGAAAGAAAACAGTCGTTTAATAAGACTCTACTTTTTAATCATTTTATGAATCTTCTTGAATAACAAATAAAAAATATAAAATAATATTTAAATATTACTTGTATATATTTTTTAGTTAATACATTACAAAATAGTAAGACTATTAGAAAAATATTATAAATAAAAAATATAGCGTTGCTTTTATAATTTTGCTGACTCAATGGTTATGTTCAACTAATACTACAGTTTGTTTATTATAAATAATATTTTTTGTTACATTAAAAATAAAATTGTCTAAATGATAAAGAGATAAGTTGACATAGGCACATAAATATAAATACGATTTTATTCAAATTTTAAGCATTTAATATTGTAGAAAAAAATTTAAACATTTAATTAAATTGGAGTTAATTAAACTGCAAATTCACCGTGATAGTAATTGTATATTTTTTTACAAAATATATAAGTATTCTTTTCAGAATAATATATATATATATATATATATATAACATAAAATTATTTATATTATTATTTAATTAAAATTGATAAGTTTGTTGAATTTGGTAATTATAATTTTACAATAATAATAATAATTAGAAAATTTTTTATCGTAATAATAAATGAAAATTAAATTCCTCTCTTAATGCAAAAATTATTTAACAAAAACTATATAATTAGTTTAGGGTATGATTTTACTTGCTTGACAAAGCTCATAACATCTAAGATGTTACTTAATTGAAGCCTCCATGTATCAAGGTTTTATATTTGATTTTTTTTAAATTAAACCAGGTAAAGAGCTTTTACTTGGCTGGAATGTTCTTGTACTAGAATTTTATACTTAGGGTTTTAATTAAATTTGGCCAAAAACTTTTACTTGTTCGAGATTTTCTCATACCAAGATTTTATACTTGAAACTTTTTTTAAAATTAAACTTGACTAAGAGCTTTTACTTGATCAAGATCTTCATGTACCAAGATTTTATCCTTGGATTTTTAGTTAAACTTGGTTAAAAGCTTTTACTTGAGCAATATCTTTGTGTACAACAAAATTTTATACTTGAGTTTTAAATAAGGGTGATCGAGAGCTTTTACTCGGTCGAGTTCTTCACGAAGAAAAATGGAACTGTATATGTAGGAATGGAGAATCTTTTTATTAAAAATGATATTGGTGTGCCTTGTTAAAACTTATACAACCAAAACCCTTTCATTTTTTATGGGAGAAAAGACTATTGGTAGAAAAAAAGTACAACACATCATTACAACATCAACTATAATAATACTTTAAGTGTGATACATTCCAAGTTCTTGGAATCTCCTAGTTGGAAAAATGCTCAAGTTTATACACTCAATTGTTCAAACTTTGAGTAACTCTAAAGGGTCTTTCCTAGTTTGTACAAAGTTTTCCTTCTATTGGATCCGTCCTTACTTCACTTTGCACTCTCCATACCAAATCTCCCTCCTGAAATTCCCTCTTCACTAGTTGAGAAGCATAGCTCTAGCTTCCCCTTCTATGAGATTATGTACTCTTCGATATTAAAATATGTCAAATAATACTTATAGGAGAGGTTTTTCTTACTCTCGACAACTCCTTAGCCCATTTACCTTTCGCCTTTCCTAATCTCTTCTTCAAATCTTTGAGAATAACCTTGTTGGACACCTCTTTTGGCCATTCATATGGGGATTCTCAATAGAGGAAACATGGTGTTGTATATGTTGAATCTTAAAGAACTCATTTAGTCCTTTATCCACAAACTGCCTAGCGTTATCATTAATTATTGTGTTAGGGAATCTGAAACAACAAATAATATTCTTTTAGATGAATTGTTGTACTTTTTGGTAGTGATAGGTGTGAGGGTTCTACCTTAATCCACCTGGTGAAGTAGTCAACAACTAGCAACAATAGTTTTTACTAAGCCTTAGTGGGAGGATGGGGGAAAGGCCTAGAATATCGATACTCCATGTTGTTGTGTGTATGAGGTCCCATGTTGTTGTGTGTATGAGGTCCCATATTGTTGGCAAGAGATACATTTCTTGGTATACTTGGTTGAGCCTTATTGGATCTTCAACTAGTAGTATCAAGCTTGAAGTATCCAATACCATGGATCTACCCCTAATGTGCATGTCGCATACTCCTCGATGCAATTCTTCCATTACATATTCGGCTTACTCTTTGGTTATACATTTCAATGGTGGTGTTAAAAGTCCTCTTTGGTGTAGTACATCTTTGATAATACAAAACTTAGTTGCTCGTAGTCAAAGTTTCTTTGTCATCGTAGTGTCTTCCAACACACCATCATTTTCAAATAATTAAAAATAAGGGTCATCTGGACCTATTCATTTTCAATTTTCATGCATTCCTCCACTTGTATACTCGATTCCTTAAGCATTTGTTGTACCATTGTTTCATGTTGGCCAAGTCGTCTTATACCATCAAGCTTTGAGAGGATGTTAGCTTTGGTATTTTTTCCCAACATTTGTGCTTGACACGAAAGTCTAAAAATTTCCCTTTCAATTGATTCACCATGTGATAATACCTTAGCCCTAATCATCTTTTATTTGGTACTCTCATTTCCTCTGTCCAACTACCAACTAAGAATCACTCTTACACACCAAGAATTCAACTCCCATTTCTAAAGCTAACTTCATTCTTACTATGAGAGCTTCATACTTTGCCTGGTTATTACAGACATGGAAACCGAACTGGAGTGATTGTTCAATCACAAGGTCTCTAGGTCCCTCTGGGATAACTCCTATACCACTCCCTTTGTTGTTAAACAAGTTGTCGACATATAAAGTCCATGTACAACCAAGTTAGGGTTCCACTATCATTTCATTGATAAAATCCACCAAACAATGTGTATGTATGGGACCTTTTAGTTGGTAGATGAAGCCGAACTCCAATAACTCCACAAACCAAGCAATCATCCTCCTGACTAGTTTTGGCTTCTTCAAAATCATGGCTATCAAGTAATCAGGGTTTGAAAATATGGCCTTACGGTTAATAAAGCCAAGACCACTACAAGAAAAACGTAAATTTCTGTAGACATAATCCGTCGGTAAAAAGGAATATATGTCGGAAAAAAAAATTGACAGATTTTCGACGAATGTAAATCCATCAGAAAAATGAGTGTCGAAAAAATATTGTCAAAAATAATTTAATCCGTCGAAAATTTCCGACGGATGATTCTGTGGTAAATATCCATCGGTAATTACTAACTGATATATCTGTCAAAAATTACCGACAGATATTCCGTTGATATTGTTTGAAAATCTTTATATGATTCCGATGGATAAATCCGTCAGAAAATTTCTGTTTAATTTTAACAAATTTATTAATGTAACACTCCTCATATTTGACCTCTCAAGGACTCCATTCTACAACACTTCACTTTTCAATGTGTTTTGTCCTTACTCGCACACTTTTTGAAAAACTTTCTAGAAGGTTACCCATTCCTAAATTACTCTAAGTCAAGCACGCTTAACTATTTTTTTTTCAATATAAATTAATTCCTTTAAGTCATCCTCAACTATAGAATCTCATACTTGTACTATCTCTGGATCCCTCTCATTTCGGTGTGTCCGAACTATTATAAAAATATAATAATTATAATATATTTAATTAATCTTTATTTGTATATGTACTTACTTTTATAATTAACAATCTACTTATTTCTATTTAAAATTAATATTATGATGCAATTTAAATTATTTATTACAAATTTAAAAGTTTAAATAATAATTTATATATTTTAAATATTATTTTTATAATTTATAATGATAATATAATGTATAAAATTATAAATATTTATTTATTACATATTTATAAATTAAATTTTAACATTTTAAATAAATTATTAATTAACTTAATATATTTGTTTATCTTAAATCTAAGATATAAAATTAAATAAATACATTTATCCTTGTTTTATTTTCTAATTATCAACCATTAATAAAATACTAATTTAAAATTTTATCTAATTATATCATATATTTTCATATCAAATTTAAAACTAGATATTAGTTATACAAAAATATCAAGATCATATAGTAAATAGTCAATATGATTCTAATTAAATAATTTAAAATAATTAATTTTTCAACTATATCATTAGCAAATAATTTATTCCAAAGCTAATTAATTTTTCTCTATATTAATTATTAGTAAAATTTAAGAACTTTTAATTTAATAATTAGATCGATAAAATTCAACATACACCATGAGTTATTGAGCGAAGTAACTTTACCAAAAATTACTTTGCGAGTCATTTGATTTCTCCTCTCTCTCTCTCTCTATATATATATATATATATAATTTACTAGTCTTTTTTATGTAACAATTTATTAGAATATATATATATATATATATATATATATATATAGATATAGATATTTAAAATTTTATTGATTTCTTTTAATATATGATTGTCAATTTTAATTATCTTTATTGTTAATGAACAGAATATTAATCATTTTCGATGGATGCAATTTCTGATAGAATATTAAATATTTTTGACAAATCAAATTTTTGACAAACCATTATCCATTAGTAACATTCCGTTGAAAATTTTGCCTTAAGCATCTTTCAAAAATTTTCGTCAGAAATTCTTACATTTTCGACAAATCTAAATCCGTCAAAAATATTATGTCGGTAATATAACTTTTCCTACGAATTTTTTTTCGTTGAAAATATAAATTTTCCAACAGATTTGTATTCATATGAAATTATCCATTGATAAAATTCGTTGAAAATATAAATTTGCCAACATATTTGTATCTTTTAAAAATTATCTGCCGGTAAAATTTATCAAAAATATAAATTTTTTAACAGATTTGTATCTATTAGAAATTATCCGTCAGTAATTTTCATTTTTCTTGTAGTAGACCTATGTCTCTATTTTTTTTATATCTCTACTTTGCACCTTGTAGTATTGTGCTAATATAGTAGACAATAACTTCTATTATTTCTCTTTCTTGGGCAATTACAACACTGATGGACTTATTGGATGTAGACAAGAATAAGAGAATGAGAGTTCCCGGTCAGGCTTTGCCAATATAGGTTGGGCCAACAATACGACTTTCAAAATTTGGAAAGCATGTTATCACTCTTATGTGCATTCAAACTTCTTTTTCTTCAACAACATGAATATTGACTTCCCTTTCTTAGCCACACATGGTAGAAAATGAAAGAAAGAAGTGAACCTCCCTATGAGTCTTTGCACCTCTTTTAAGTTGTTCGAGCTCTTCATGTCGACAACAAATTGACACTTGTCTAGGTTAGCTTCAATTACCCTTATGGTCAACATGAAGTCAATAAATTTTTCTCCCCCTACACCAAGACACATTTCTCTAGATTTAGTTTCATGTTATTAGCTAAGATTTGGATAGAATATAGTTTCTCTTGTGTTTTGTATCATTCTATGCGGACTTGTGTTACAGATTGGATAAATGATTTATAATTTTATTGAAAATCCTATAAAAAAAAAAGTTGGTAGTTTGATAGATCTTGTTTTGGGGTCGTACTTTATTGTAATGTAATTTTTTTGTTAGATAAAAAAAAGAGACGTAGACATTAATAACCTCCAAATTTGATAGATCTAAACTTATTTAACCAAAAAAAAATTCATGAGTCACTGGATTAATTTGAATTTAAAAATGTAAAATTACAACTAAATTAAGTTTCATAAAGTTAAAATTAATGAAATTCAAACTAAACTAAATATTAATTTTGTTATCCTTTTAGTCTCTATAATTTCATAAATTTTATCTTTTGGTGCTTATAGTTAAAAATATTCTATTTTAGTTCTTATACATACTATTTTATATTTCTTTTTAGTTCTTATAGTTATATAAAATTTACCTTTTTGTCTCAATAAAAATAGCGATATAATTAAAAACTAAAAATAGTATATTTAAGAATTAAAATGAAATATTTTTAATTATTGTTAAGTCAAAAGGAAATTCTTCATGTTTTATAAGTTTTAATGATAACAAACATTACATTTTTAGTAAAAAAAATGTGTTGTAAAAGTTGTTGTTTTAGACTGAGTAAGACGAAGTAGCATCAATAACACAAAGCTAATAGATGAAGCATACAAACCTTTTCTAACGATCATTATTTATTATGATTGATGAGTTTAAATGTTCAAATGAATGCTTTATACCTTAACAGATTGAAAGTTGTTGTCTTGGAACTCACAATTTGTTAAAAGTGTATAAAAGAGTGAAGAGTAGCAAAATAAAGGACAAAGATCCCGAATTTCACATAAATGCATTGAAAAAGGACTAAATTTTCGTCTACACACTGACTTTGCTTCCTGTTGTTTCAGCTTAGCTACTCTGCTTTGATAATTAGCTTGATCTATCAAAAATAAGGAGTATGTTTAGGTAAAATGCATTAATTGAAACATTTAATGCACTAACGGATACTTCTTCTCTCTAAAGATTGGACAAAGGAGTAAGACGAAACAATTCTTTGAATCAGACTCAAGAAGTTGCAATAGTTATCTTTTTCAAAGCTACTATATAAGAAACTCTAAAACTCAGAAAAAGACAAAGAAGCACATATAGAGAACATAAGTGTAAATATAGAAAAATAATTTGTGTTCATCTCTTAGAAAATCTAATTCAAGAGTCTTTTGTACTAAAACAATTTGTTATAATCATCTCTAAAAGATGCGACAATTGAACCTTGTAATACTTTCATAACTATTGTTATAAGGTAAAGCCTAGAGAGGCTTGATCGTAAAATACTTGGGTTTGAGTCTAGAGAGGCTTGTTTAAAAAAGAATATTTGAGTTTGAGCCTCGAGAGGCTTATTTGTAAAAGAATATTTGGGTAATGACTTGAAAAGACCCATCAAAGAACACTTGTTGAGCCAAAAGTAAATTAGTAAAAGAATATTTATAACTTTGCTAAAAGTTAGTGAAACTCAATCTGGTTAGATTGAAAATTGGACGTAGCCTTGGTGGTTCTAAGCCAATATGAAAACACTATATTTTATTGATTACTCTTATGGACCCTTCGTTTGTTGTAGATACTACTTCACGAATTTGAAAACGTTCAAATTTTTAATATATATTATTCAAATCCTCCTTTTACTGTCTATCTTTTCTCCACAACTATAAAGGCTAAAAAATAATTTATGAAGTTATAGAAACTAAGACCATGTTTAGGAATTATTATTTTTTCATTATTCCAATTGTTTTAAAATAAAAAAAATATTTAAAAAAAAACAAGTTGTTTGAGACAACAGTTTAATTTTGTAAAAGACTTATTGTTCTCTTTAATCTAAAATATTGAATTTTTTGATTTTTTTTCAATAGCTTTTCTTCTCCTACAACTGAATTACTATATAAAGCTGATTTTTTATTATATCAAAATAAAATTAAACATTCCAAAAAAAAATTCAAAAAAGTTATCTAAACAAAAATTTATTATAATTATAATCAACTATAACAATAATTGATTATATATAATCAATTATTAAAATAATCTAATTTCCACACCTTTCTAATACACACTTTAAAAGGGTAATTAAATCTTGAATATTTATGCTTCTTTTTAAGTTAGTTTTGAATCAATTTATTCCTTTATTTATGTTTTGAGATCCAATTATATTCTTTCTTTTCTTTGAACCTTTTACTTGTTCAATTGTTCATTTTCTTTGCTTGCTTGGTTTATTTTTATTGTTAGACTTTCTTTATTCTATTATACATCAAATTGTATGTATTATTCTTAGAAAGTTTTAGACTACTCTACGTACAATCCTTCTACAATTTTTTTTTCTGCAAGATTCTATGGTCCTTTGGTAGAACATGAGAAAAATCTTGAACTTTTTATCTCAATATTTTAGAACTAAAATATCAATTTGTTATTAGAGATTGATGAGATTTATGTTCATTCTCTAAAAAGTTTTTCATAGAAAATAATTTTTTTTTTTTTAAAGTGTATAATTTTTTATTAATATTTGAAAAATGACTAAAATACCGTACCTAAACAACATAAATTAGTTTCAATTGGATTGTTTGATTTAAGTTAATTATTCAAAATTATTTTAACTCAAAACCAACCTATTAAATTTTAATCAACGTAAATACATATTTCACTTAATCTTGGATTAGCCCAACGCACAAAACTAGCAAATAGTTAGGTGTCGCAAAAATTCTAATTTCATGGTTATAGAATAAGCAACTTCTAATTACGTACGTAAGCAAATTAATTCCAGCTTTCTTGTGTATTTATATGAAATCTAAACTTCAATATTTATGGGTTTAGAGATTAATCTGAACTTCATTTTGTTAGCATCAAACGTGCAGCCTAATAAAATCATTATCAATTCCCATCTCGTGCATTGGATAACATTACTTGGAAAAAATGTATCCATATGACCTAAATATGTTTAGTCTAAATATGAAGTAAATTACTATTTAATTCTTTGAATTTAAAATTATTTTTTTTAATTCTTGTAGTTTAAATAAATCTTATTTTAGTCTCTCAATTTAAATGCCATTGACAAATATTTCAAATAGTGTTACACAAAATCAATCTACTACTATTCTTATTAATAAAAATATTAGATTAAATCTAATTGATATTTTACAACTTTTCAATTTGTCATTGTTAGTTATGCTACTTATGATTTAAGAGATTAAAACAAAATTTTTTAAAATTATAAAATTAATTTCAAATTTTAAGACCTAAAAATATATTTACCTTAAATTTAAAAAATTAAAAATATATTTAAGACCATTGACGGATCCACATATAGTATTGTGGGAGCACTTGCCCCCACTATCATTTGATACATACATACATATTTTTTATTAAAAATTAATATATTTTAAAAAATAAAAATTATATTTTAATAAAATAAATATATATATTTAAATTATCGTATGTATAAAATATAAATTTGAAAAAGATATTTATTTATTTGATATTTGTCAAAAAAAATCAAAGAGTTTAATTATAGTATATGTATATTTATGTATATATATATATATATTAATACTCATATATATAATTAATATATTAAAAAAAATTAATTTTTGATAAAATAAAATTTGTAACTTACATGTTTATCTTTTGTAATTTTTTATTTATTGTATACGTTAATTAAAAAAATTAAAAAAAAACTATTGAAAGATTTATGTTCTATTCAGAATTTTTAATATAAAATATATTTTCAAATAAGTTATCATAAATAAATTAAACTTGATTTTTATAAAATTTAACATATTTATTTTTATGTTTTTATTAGTGTTAAATTATTATAAAGTGGGTCTTTAGAATTGTATTTCTAACCAAACATTTAAAAAAATATTTATGATAAATAAATAAGTCATATTTAGGATAAGAATTTTAAAAAAAAAAAAATTAGGTTCAAACCTACTAAATTATAATATAATCTAGTTTGACCTAATTTATTTTTCTTTAATTGTAATCGTAGATATAAAAGTTTGTAAAAAATATTTATGATATATTTATATTTTTAAAAGTTATATGTAAAATTTTTAATATTACAAATATATAAATAAATATTGCCCCTACTATCTAAAGTTTCTAGATCCGTCACTAGTTAAGACTATTAGTAAGTTCAGTAACGCACACTATGGACCATATTTGTTTAAGACTGTTAGTAAGTTCAGTAACGCACACTATGGACCATATTTAAACCTATATCCTGATGGAAGAGCATGGACCAAGGGTCCAGCCACTAGAGCTATGGCCAGATTACTAGAAGATTTGACTGTTTCAGAGCTTAGTGGGCTCAATGGGCTTGGTGGGCCTAGGGTTCTCTTCACTTGGGCTTTACATGATTGACCACCTTTTATTATATCATTGGTAGTATAAGAATTCATATTGTTTGGTCTTGTATTATAGACCTTAGTTTAGGACTTGTTGGGCTTTAGGTTTATTGGGCCTAGTTTTAGACTCTATGGGCTTTTTGGGTTTTTAGTACCCAATATTGAGCTCATTTTAATCCTTATAATTTTTCCTTTATATTGTATTTGATTGGCCATTGTATTTAGGCTATTAGATTAGGAATTTAAAGGAGACATATTAGGTATGGATGTTAAGATGTTAATTACATTTAAGAGTCATTAGAATTGCGTTTGAGTCACATGTTTTGTACCAAGGGTGATTGCACATGTGACTAAACAAATCAACCCTAAATACATCTTAAATATAATTAAACATCTAGAAGGGGACGGCCACATAGGTGACATGGCTTGGACGTGCCATTTGAATTCAAATTTCAAAATTTGAATTCAAAATTGGTGCCAACATGTGCACTTGAATGTGGCGCCAATTCCATTGATTCCATGACCTATATATGCATGCTTCCTTCCAAATTGTAGTCACTTTGATCATTTTATGAGATATCTGAAAATTGTTCAGCATTCTCTCCCTTCAAAGTCACCTTTGGTCGAGCAAGCTCCTAGAGTCTCCTTCTAGGAATTAGGTCAAACACTTGTGAGCAATCATTTGCTCCCTTGGCTCAAGTGCTTCCGGTTTCCTTTCTCTTCATCTTTCTTCATTCAAATCTTCCTTCATCTGTAATTGGATCACCATTCGAATTGCCTCAAGGAAGTGATCAAGTTTAGCAGTTCAAGGAGTGGAGAACTTCACTCTACTTCACTTGGAATTGCCATCATATGCTTAACCAACTGTTATGTTTTATGCTTTCAATATGATGTACCATATGTCATTGTCAATCCCAAACTTCTAATCTTGATAATGCAACCTCAAGCATGTCATCCATGCCTAGCTCTTTTTCTTCATTTTCATCAAAGTGAAAATCAATGTAACACAATTACTACATTTACTTTGTATGGCCATTCAAGTGACACTCCTGACTCCACTTACATGAAGAAAAGAAAGATATGTGGATATAGCATGAACTTGTCCCTCATTTTCTTTTAATATAATGTCAAAAGCAGTTAACAAATTAAAAAAAAAATGAAATTAATCAAGATAAAATTTATTGAGTAACCATTATATAAGCAAAGACTCGATGTCCAAATATACTAAGGCAAGCCATACCTACCCGATATAAGTAACCGGTTAGATTACATATAATGTCAAACTTGTTGCAAAAGAAAAAGAAAATATACATGACAAAATATCCCCCGTTAGATGCATAACGAGCAACAAAAATAAATATATCCACTAGACACGGCGAGAAAAATCGGGGATAATACAACAACCAACGTCAAGAAGTGAAACACTCCAGCAGTGTGATCAAGTTCCCAGGTTCCTGCTCCCAATTGTAGTTGGATCAGAGTAGTCGTAGAAGCTATCTTCTAACATTTTTATTTTATACAATTATACTCAACAAACAATAAAATAAGAACACATATCAGGGGCAACATACACATCCAATCATTATAAGGAACATTAATGTAACAAGGAATTTATAACATAATTCAATTAATAAGCCATATTGTTCCAAACAAGCCATAACCATGGGCATTAATATTTACTAAGGTCATGACAGCCTTAGGATACAAAAAAAAAAAAAAAAAAAAAAAACAAGGTAACCACACTTTATTCATCAAACACGCAGTCTCAAGAGGAGTGATTATATTGTTAGCGTATATGGATGATATTATTGTTATTGGTGATATTTGAAGGAGCAACAAGTGTTGAGTCAACATCTAGCTAAGAAATTTGAGATAAAAACTCTAAGGAGGATGAAATATTTTTTAGGAATTGAAGTGTCTCACTTCAAGAAAGGTATTCTCAAATCTCAACAAAAATATGTCACAGATTTACTCAAGGAGATAGGTAAGGTAACTTGCAAATCAGTTGGTTACTCCCATAGATTCAAACCTTAAATAGAGTAATGCAGATGATAGTGCAGCAGTGGATAAAGAGATGTATCAACATTTGGCTGGAAATTAATCTGTATCTCCAGATAAGGAAATATATCAACATTTGGCAAGAAAATTAATCTATTGGATACTATATGGTTCATGCAAGTTAATTTGGAATGTAATAGCATAAATTTCTTGAATATTACATATTTATTACATTAAAGAGAATCTAACTTGCATAGGGAAGACACAAAAACACCAACATTTGACAACGGCCTTCATAAAGTAATATTAGAAAATACAAAGAATCAGTTTTATGCATATACACGCTGAGCTGGTCAATATATATTATGGAAGTATAAGCTCACCTTCGACAATTTTCTCTCTGAGCAAGGGCTACAGCAACTTGAGTTCCAACAATAGCATTATTCTTCACAAGAGCGATGTCTAAAGTGTTGTTAAGATTCACTTTTAACACTAGATCAAATATTAAATTTGAACATGATATTTGAAATCATATAAACAATAGTTACCATAGCTTAAAATTTAGATTATAATATACATTGTTAATTATTGATTTTTTTAATAAAGTAATGCTGGAAAACTTTAAAAATGGATACTTGCAGCAAGTGAAGCACCTCCAGTGAGGTCATTTATTCTAGCAAGCAAGAAAGGAGTCTCAGCATTCCCCGTTATATTGTTTTCCCTACAAGTGGCATATATTAATTTAATTTTAACAAGATCAATATTAAATCAACCAGTTAATGTACAACTTACATATTATGCCAAAATGGATAGAGACATTTACCTAGCTTCTTTAATGGCTTTTTGAATGGCTGATTCAATTATGTGTCCAGAAGTAGAGTGTTCTTGAGGAATCGGAACTGCTATCAAAATTCCAGTTCCAAGCTTGAGTTTGATGGTTGCTTCTGCTAGAAGAATAAAATTTAAGAGATCATATAGATAAAAACATAAATTTACAACAAAAATTCATTAAAAAAAAGGTTTTCCTTGCCTATTAAGCATGCACAGTCTTCAGGGGTATCTACCCGACATGAAACCTAGAAATTTTGCAATGATCAAATAAGATGTTGTCAATTAAACTCATTTCTTGGTACATTATACTATTTACCTTCCAATCTGACAAATAAATTAAATACTAAAATGCAATCATTTTAATATGGTGAAACATGGGCGGTGAAATTATTAATTGAATCACACATCAGAAGACCTATTTTCAAAATCATGAATTGAAATGTTGTGCTTGGTTATATTCATAACCAAATTACTAAATAACATGAAAGACATTTTTCAAATAATGAAACATTACAAACAAAATATTAACATTTTAAAGTCAACTCATTATCTAGTAAACAATTTGAAATCTAAACTTCAAAATCAAAATTTGAGTTATACAGTCAAAATAACAAAAATGTTTACATCAAACAATACTTGCATTTAACCGAAAGTCTGCAAAAAAAAAAAAAAAAAAAACAACTTTAACAATGGTTCCAAGCTTATACTCCAATGTTTTCAGCTCCGTATAGAGTACAAGCCCAACGCATCTAATTGAGTAGCAGATGCCTTATCCTGAGTTCTTGCAAATTGGACCTCTGAGGATCACATATCCTAGCTTGCTCTTGTCTCAAGGCCAACATTTGAAATACTTCAACAATTGCAGCAGGCCAATGCTTCTGATCCCAATTTGCTAGCCCTGCATCACCAACACCAGCAAGACCTTCTTCCTCCAAGGTATACACAACTTCATGGGTTGATTTTATTTCGAGGTCTCTATGTGGTTAGTATGCACTCCCCTTTATGTGAAGCACTCATCCAATTTCATGATGCACCATGAGGGGGACATGCAGGAATCAAACGCACTCTCGCTTGATTAGCTGCCAATTTTTGTTGGCCCACATGCAATATTTCGTTGAAACCTACATCGCATCTTG
Source organism: Cajanus cajan (assembly GCF_000230855.2). Lineage (NCBI taxonomy): Eukaryota > Viridiplantae > Streptophyta > Magnoliopsida > Fabales > Fabaceae > Cajanus > Cajanus cajan. Next base: position 57,605,139 of record NC_138524.1, on the reverse strand, counting down.
CCTCACTTGCCAGAAAATCGAGTATTCTTATCAAGTTCCCACAGGTCTTTTGCAGCCCTTACCCATTCCAGAAGTTGTATGGGAAGATACCACAATGGATTTTTAGACCAGCCCTTCACCGTCCAAAGGTGGTATACCATATGTGCCATTAAAGTTGGTCTTGATGGTGAGGTTGACCACCTTAAGGCTAGATTAGTAGCCAAAGGTTATACTCAGATATACGGTCTTGATTATTGTGATACCTTCACTCATGTGGCCAAAATTTCCATTATTCATCTCTTCCTTGACATGGCTACCATTCGACATTAGCCAGTTCATCAGTTAGACTTGAAAAATGCCTTCCTTCATAGTGAGTTGGAAAAGGATATTTACAAGGAGCACTCCCTTGGGTTTGTTGCTCAAGGGGAGTTTGGTTTGGTGTGTAAACTTTGTCGATCTCTCTATGGACTCAAGCAGTCTCCAAGAGCTTGGTTTGGAAAATTCAATCATGATGTGCAAAATTTTAGGATGAAATGCAGTGAAGCAAATCATTCAGATTTTATTATCACAATTCACCTAGAAAATGTGTTTATCTAGTTGTCTATGTTGATGATATAGTTATTAAAAGAAATGATACTATCAAAATTTCTCAATAAAAAAACCACTTATTCAATCACTTTCAGACCAAGGATCTTCGCTGTCTCAAATACTTCCTTAGCATAGAGGTGGCTCAATCCAAGGAAAGCATTGTTATTTCACAAAGGATGTATGCTTTGGATATTTTGGAGGAGACAAGGATGGTTGATTGTAGGCCCATTGATATTCCTATGGACCCAAATCAAAAGTTAATGGCAAGCAAGGTGCACCATTTCCAGATCCAGAAAGATACAAAAGGTTGGTTGGGAAACTCATTTATCTCATAATTACAAGACTTTTATCTCTTTTGCAGTTGGAGTTGTGATTCAATTCATGAAAGCTCCTCATCATGGTTGTCAAGATCGAGTTTTAACTCGTAAAAACTTCTGATTTTACGAGCCAGGGAAGCCCAACCTATTCAGCTCGTATGCAAACTCATTTTCCACTAAACTTTTGCAAACTCACAAACTCAACCAAAATCGCAAGTTTGTCGTGATTGAGCGTGGCTACACTGGTCACTTAAAAAAGCCCCAAACAATAGCAAAACTTGCGTTTCAATTTAGGATTTTTTCCTTCCCACGATTTGCACGTTTCTCTCAAGTCTCAATTGCTGAAACTGAACCCAAAACCTGTGTTGTTCGGATCTGTTCATCAGCGTTAGGACTTGCTCGTTGCTAGTTTGTTTGTCGTCCCTAGTTCTTTGGTCGAGATCGCGCTCTTTGTGGCTTGCTCATCGTTGGTCGGCATCTCTGTTCTCTGGTCAACATCGTGTGATTTAGGGTTGTTCCAGTTGTAGTGTCGTGTTTCCGCGATTCTCGTGAAGGTTCTTTCCCATTTTCCTTCTTTGTATTTTTCTCTCTTCTTCATGTCCCATTTTTTTTTTAGAGACCTTGGACTTGGAGATCATATTATTAGAGGATTAGAGATAGAGATTTGAAAATATTAATCTTTTTTTTAGCTTTTTATTTGCTATCATTTTAAGAACTTGTGTCTTGTATGAAATTATGCATGATTTGCTACTAAACTTTGTTACTTTATTATTGTAATTTGTTATTTTACTTTAATATGGAGTTGAATGTTGAGTTATGTTATTTATAAATATTTTAATATATTTTTTATATTAAATAAACTCTGAGTTTGCGATTTGAATTTACAGGGCCTCAACAAGTTTATATAAACTCTTGATTTGGACAACCTAGCTCCTCATATTGATCACTGGAATGTTGTGATTTGCATTCTCAAGTATATTAAAAAAGCTCTCCAGAACAAGGTTCACTATATTAAGATAAGGGAAATACCCCAATCTCTAGGTATTTTGATACTGATTGGGCAAGATGCCGCATAGATAAGAGATCAACTACGGGATATTGTATATCCATTAGAGGAAACACTATCTCTTGGAAGAGCAAGAAACAAAATGTTGTTGTTAGGCCTAGTACAAAAGCTGAACATAGAGCTATGGTCACAGCCACTTGTGAGTTATATGGATCAAGCAACTTCTCTAAGAGTCAAAGTTATGTGAAATCTAACAAATGAAATTGTATTGTCACAACCAGGCAACTCTTCATGTTGCCTCTAATCCAATGTTCCATGAAAGAACTAAACATAAAGAGGTTGACTGGCACTTTTTTAGGGAGTTTTTATCTAAGGAGATCACTACTGAATTCATTAGTTCAAATGATCAACTTCATGAAATTGTGAACAAGTCTTTGAGTGGGCCTTGTAATCAGTTTATTTGTTCCAACTTGAGGGAGAGTGTTAGCTTAATATATATTTTTGTATTACCATATGTTATGTAAAGCTGTTTTTTTTTACTTTTCCTACTGCTATAACTGTCTGTACACACTACGGTAGTTGTCTGCCGTGGATTCAGAATGTAATTCCTTCTTTTTTGTCTCATTGTACCTCTGTTTATATATACACATAAAATCTGTGATGAGTGAAGCTAAGTCACTCAAGCATTTTATTCAAAATCTAAATCCCAAGTCTGGGGACGGGAGTGATACCACCACTGCTGCAGTAAGGGGGTACACAAGCTGATAATCAGCAGCCCATTCAAATTGTTGAGGTGCTCAGTAAAGAAGAAATAGAAACTCAAGACAGGTATATTCTTGTAAAAACCAGTGTGGATGACTGATTTCGTGTGTAACACTTTCTGAGCTGGTGTGGTAACCAACTTTGCAGGCTGTTGGGTGTGAGCCGAGTGGTTTAATCTTTACCTTTACAAATTTCACTATTCTGTTAGAAAATAAGCATATAAATAAATGATTATGGGTGAATTCAGAATACAGGAATATACTATCAAAAAGGGATTTTCTATTCTCTATTATTTCTTCAAAATCCCATTCTCTCTGTCTTTCATTCTTGCTGGAGTGAGTACTCACTGGAAGAGTTGCCTTCTATATAGAATTACCAAATAACATATTCATTAACTTGGAAAGAGAGAATGGTTTTATTATTTCATTCATCTGTATTACATTCTCATTACACTTATTTATAACAATCTAATCTTCCAAAATAAGAAAATATGAAACTAAAATATATTGAAAAATAAATAGAAGATTCTACAAATATTTTCTCTAATTAAGAAGATATTTTCTCTAATTACAACACTCCCCCTCAAGTTGGTAAATGGATATCAACCATTCCTAACTTGCCTACAAGATCTTGAAATCTATCCTAAGGGAGCCCTTTTGTAAAAATATCTATTATCTGAAATTCTGTAGGAACATGAGTTGTAACCACAGCCTCTATCTTGACTTCAAGTACTGGAGAATTTTGTCAACTGCTTGCATGTGTCTCTCTCTTGGGTCATGCATAAACTGACTTACTACACTAACTGCATAAACAATGTCTGGTCTTGTGTGTGATAGATAAATCAACTTTCCTATCAATCTCTAATATTGGGTCTTCTCTACACGAGTACTTTCTTCACTTCCAATTCTATGCTTTTGTTCTATAGGAACTGTTGAGGTTCTACATCCCAACTTTCCTATTTCTTTGAGGAGATCAAGTACATATTACCTTTGGGAAGTGAAAATTCCGTTCTTGGAGTAAGCAACCTCTATTCCAAGAAAGTACTTGAGTTTTCCTAGGGCTTTCATTTCAAATTGGGCTGCCAATTTTTCTTTTAATGCCAATTTTTCTGTTTCATCATCTCTTGCAATAATCATATCATCCACATAGACAAGCAGTAGAGTGAGTTTACCTGTAGAAGAGTGCTTTATAAATAGAGTATAATCTCTTTGGCTTGTCTGTATCCCAAGGAAACCATTACTTTTGTAAATCTTCCAAACCATACTCTAGGGGATTGCTTAAGACCATATAATGCTTTCTTTAGGAGGCATACCTTGTTTCTTTCATTATGCACTTCAAAACATGGGGGAATCTCCATGTACACTTCCTCTTCCAGATCTTCATGAAGAAAGACATTCTTCACATCCAATTGGTGTAAGTCCCAACCAAAATGAGCAGCTAAAGCAATAACAACTCAAACTGTATTCATCTTTGCCACTGGGACAGATGTCTCCTCATAGTCAATCCCATAAGTTTGGATGTAGCCCTTTGCCACCAATCTAGCTTTATATCTTTCTATTGTCCCATCTGCCTTATGTTTCACTGTGAATATCCATCTACGCCCTATAGCCTTCTTGTTTCTCAATTTATCAACAATCTCTCAAGTTGAATTTCTTTCTAATGCATTCAACTATTTTCTCATGGTTTGAGTCCAATGTTCAATTTTCATGGCTTCCTAGACTGCGGTAGGAACTTCTATGAATCTATGATCAATTGCAACAATAAAGCTTTGGTGCTTATTAGAGAGATTGTTAGTGCAAACATATTGAGAAATGGGATATTTAACATATGACCTTCTTTCCTTTCTCAATGCAATGGATAAATCTTCAGTAATACTTACCTCCTCACTGTTATCTTCAGGGATCCTCACCTCCGGGCTAGACAATTCTTCTTGCTTTAGAGTCGAACTGGGTTGTTTTCTTCTTTCATATTTTTTGCCAAAAAATTGTCTTCTTCCTCACTATGGACCATGGTAGCTTCATTGCTTAAATCTTGGGCATCCTATAAAGAAAAATATGATATTGACAAGAAGCAGAGCTCATCCACTTCAAGTGCTTTCTCCCCCTGAAGTGGAGGACTAACATAAAAGGCTTGTGTTTCATGAAAGGTGACATCAATAGTGATAAAGACACGACGACTCTAAGGATAATAACATTTGTATCCTTTTTTATTAGAAGGATACCCAATAAAGACACATTTAAGAGCTTTAAGATCTAATTTAGTACGATTAGGATGATGAAAATGAACAAAAAACAGTACATCCAAAGACTCAATTAGGTAGACTTGATAGGGTTTGATAAGGTTGAATGAAGGATGCCCAAGCCTTTTATGATGTATCCATATTTGGGAATTTGACCACGTCTCAGATGTAGCTTGTTGACTTATGATCTTTATTTTGTTTTGGTCATCAGACTCCAACAGATACAACTCACTCTTCTCCTTAGCTGTTAAAATCGTCTTCCCCATGGCAAGGTCCTGAAAAACACAATGAGTGAAGAAAAATGTTATTGAACAATTTAAATCTTTTGTGAGCTTTTGCATAGAGATAAGATTATTGGCTAGTTGTGGAACATGTAAAACATCCTTTAATACAATAGATGATTCCAAAATTATATTCCAAGAGCCGCATATGGGTAACCCTGACCATTCGCAACTGTAATAAGTTGTTCTCTATTCCTCTTAATATATGATTTGAAGATCATACAAAAAGGTGTCATATGATCAGTTGCTCCTGAATCAAGAATTCAAATATCTTGAGACACAGGACTAACAATATGGAGAGAACTCTTACCTTTCATGGATAGAGTACATGGTCCAAAGGGCTTACTTATTGATCCAACCATTGCTTTCAAACGATCTAGTTCCTCCTTGAAAGCTTTCTTATCAAGATCTGATGGTGATTAAGTAATCGATTGATTGGTGGCTTCGACGACTCTGTCTATGGCGATGACGATGAGTGGGCTACACCGGAAAAGGAGCAAAAAACTCAAAACTCAAATCTACTAGAATCTGGGCCAAATGGGACGTCACAGACCCATGGAACGGACTTAGTAGGCTCCGACGACCGATTCCGTGATGGAGGCGGCGAGTGGGTCTCACCAGAACTAGGCGCGAGCTACACGCGCCGGCGACGGTGGTGGCACGTGATGGCATGTGGTGGCATTTTTCACGAAACGACTTCCGACGTTGTGTTCGCCGGAGTGGGGCACACCTTTCTACCCTATCAACAACTCCCAAAGGCTATAGTGGCAGCCGTGGTAGCCGGACAATGACAGCGATGGCTACTGTTGCAGCGAAACGCAGCTCCCAAGACTGGGAGCTCTAATACCAACTTGGAAAGAGAGAATGATTTTATTATTTCATTCATCTGTATTACGTTCTCATTACACCTATTTGTAACAATCTAATCTTCTAAAATAAGGAAATAAGGAACTAAAATATGCTAAAAAATAAATAGGAGATTCTACAAATATTTTCTCTAATTAGGAAGATATTTTCTCTAATTACAACACATTATGTTGTAATTTTAACTTTAAAGCAGCTTTTAAGATTAAGAAAATCAAGTCAAAGTCAAACCCTACATAAATAAGGACTTAATTAATCTATTTACGAAAGTGCACCCACATCAAATATTCAAGATTGAAAGCCTTATGAGAACCCAATTTAATATACCTTGCATCCACTTGATTCTGTGAAAAATGCAGGAAACTCGTTGGTCTTGTAAGCAGCAACACAAACTCCTAGTGTTTCCTATTCAAGATTGAAACAAATAATAATAATAATAATAATAATAATAATAATAATAATAATAATAATAATAATAATAATAATAATAATAATAATAATAATAGATACAATTGATGACTGCTTCAGTAATATTAACACAAAAGTAGATCGGTACCAGATACTCAAGTGTCCTGGGAATATCTAATATTGATTTTACACCGGCACATACAACTGCTACTGGTGTTCTAGCTAGCTCAGTGAGATCAGAAGATATGTCCAAGGCTGCCAAAAAATATGATAAATAATATGCTCAACAATAATATCAGATTTATTTGCAGAAACACCAATGATATGAAAAATGAAAAGAATATTCATTTCTTATGTTTGTAGACGGCAACGAGAAATTACATTATCCACGATGCAACTAAACTGTTGCATTAAATGGCAGTTTTACATAGTGTATTGTAAAAGCGTTGCCACTAAATGTGGACTCCCTTTGTGCTTTTTATCGAAGAAGCAATTATGACCTTTCATTACCAGAAAATATCTTTAAAATATCACAGGGCCAAAGTGATTATTTTTTGTTGGTATAGTATGGTTATTTATTTGTATGATAAATTAGTAAATTACAAAGGTATTTTTGGCCGTAACAAATGTTAAAAGGTTTTTTCAGTGAAAGGTCAAACTTGGTCAGGTGCCATAGCTCTCCGTTTCATTGTTTAAGTTGCAAATTGCAGGAACTTCATAGACCCTAAAAGACAACAAAAATTTGTAAAACATACACTAGTTGATTCATTGGTCTCAAAATTTTATACCAAAACACATGTCATCTTATACGGTTAGTCTGAATCCTTCATGAAAACCAATTCTTTATATTAGTACAACATAGGAGGTTAACATACAATGTTCCCAATGTCTGTGCACTCCCCCAATTCCCCCAGTCACAAAGACAGGAATATGAACCTGCGAAAAATTTTACAAAATAAAGGTAGTGAAACCAAAATGTGACAATACAAGGACTGAAGATGAATTAGAGAAAGCATACCATAGCAGCAAAAAACATTGTTGCAGAAACAGTAGTGGCACCATTTCCACCTTGAGCTACCTTAAAATTATAAATATTAGTATGTAAAACTGTAGTCAAACACTTAAAAATCATAAAGGTGCTGAATGAAATGGTTATGGTTGTGAGTGTGAGAGAGTTAATAAAATCTTTTAGCAATATTGCATTAACATCGAAAGTTCACATCTAATAGTTATTATGATGTATGCTTCAGAACATTAAAATATCCTCACAGGATGAACATAATGGCAATAACAAATTTGAAAACCTGTAAAAAAAAATATAGTTCATTAAAAGTACAAAAATTATGGTGAGACAACTTAAAACCTTAGACCATTAGTCAACTCAAAATTGAAGAAACCAATCTCAAATGCTTGCAAGAATCTAAGAAATTAGTTGAACAATATAGAAGAACCAGCAAAAGTCACCAGCAAAATGGGAAGAACCAGCAGGATAATAATGAAGACTTCCATCAGTATCAGCAGTAAAATTTGCACCATCAAAAGCATGTTTGAGTGGACATATAAGTAAATAAACTTTATCATAATGCTAAATGGTATTTTCATTCATGCAATTTATACTTTCAAGTAACAGTTATTAGTTGAGCTTTACTTTAGCAATAACTTGATGTCCCTGATGATAGTAACATTCTGAAAACCTTGTCAACTTTTTTTTTAATAAATTTAGATACAATTGTCGAATGAGAGCATATCCAACTACATTCTATTCAACTGTGTAAAAAAAAAAGCATATATTTCAACTTTGGGCTAGCCGGTTAGAAGATGGAAAGATGGATGGGATGAGGCCAACTTATAATTCCAAGGAATTCTTGCTATACATAGTAGTTGCTTAAAATTCTTGAACTACACAACATTTTGGCAATAATGGTTTTCTAGTTTTATTTTTTGTAGGGTAGCTAAGGACAATCATTTAGACATATACATACATAAATATGGTATGCAAAATGATGCCAAAACACTCACAACATGTGCTATGTCCCTTCTAGCTGTCTTTTGAGCTCTGGTTCCCAGAATAGCTAGCCTTTCAAGTTCTTCTATACTTAGACCTATCCAAATAAAACAAGCAAGCAAAAGTAAATGTCTAATTTTTAAACAAAAAGATAGAATAAAATATATTTGCTATTATTGCAGCAGCAATGGGATAAAAAAACTCTTCATATGACGTTTTCAACTTTGTGAACACATAACATGCAAATAGCAGGCCGGTACGCCCCACCCACCCAACGATGCAATACCCACGCCATGTTGCATAAGGTGGCCGTGATCGCTTTTATAGCGGACTCTGCAACGTGATGTCATCACGATTGTGTTTCCGCTGAAGTCTACAATGCAATAGTGTTACAGCGTTTCTGTTTGACAACACTGAATAATATTCTTTGCTACTACTTTACCCTTATTTTCATTCCAAGCACCCAACTGAAACCAAACTCAATTTACAAAACAGCATGAAAAGGAAATCCACGAGTAAAGTGCAAGCTCTCCAACATTCTTCTCATACCAAATCACTTGTGCTTGTAAATGTATGATAAAATATGAAATAATAATTGAATTCAAAGACTTGAGAAAGATGGAAATACCTATACAAGGTGTGCCATCTAAAATAGCAATGGTTGCCGGAACTGCACCGTTCTCTCTTACAATACGTTCCACCTCTCTTGCAGTTTCTAAATTTTGAGGATATGGCATCCCTACAAACAAGAGTGTATTCCAAATACTAAATTCTGGGTATTGGAGTTGAAAAAGGAAAACAATACACACACAAATAGAGAGAGAGAGAGAGAACCGTGAGAAATGATGGTCGATTCTAGAGCAACAACTGCACGCCCTAGTGATAATGCTTCAGAAACCTCTGAAGCTACCTTCACCTTGATTGACTTTTCAATTACATTGACTTGCACAGCCTATATCAAAACCCAGTGATTATTCATTTTGCTTACGAATAATGTTTTCACCAGAATGATACAAAAATGACTACAAGGGTTGAAAAAAGGGAACAACATTACTTGGATGAATTTATTGCAACAAATACTAATGATCATTATGTGAAAAATCCATATTCAATACCTTGTTGCTGGTTCCATTCAAATCCAAGTGTCTTTGAAGATTGGCTAGTCGTGAGACAGCTGAGAATGCCATGCCACCTGCTTAAGATTGTGTTTGAATGAGGAAATAAATAACAGGTCACAAATCAACAATAGAAACACCAATCATCGAAATAAGAAAACAAAACACAGATCAACAATCCCAAAAAAATTAAAATTGACGCAACAAACCCTAGATCATAGAGATGAGAGACTGAGTGAGACGAACGTAATATGAATCAGAGAAAGAGAGATTTCTGAACCTAGAAAGGAAGAATGAGGGGATCTGATCTGAAAATGCGAGCGAGGGTGGAGTGCGAGTGTGTATTTTCAGTGGAATTTGACTTCCTACCATTAAATATCGTTCCACAACATAGATATCGGATGCAACATGACCTGGTTTTACTACTGTCATTTTGGTTTTAATATCTCATTTTGGTTTTTGACAAATGACAATAGAAAAATTAGGTTTTGTTGTGTCTGACATTTGTGATGTTAATGATATTTAAAAGTAAGCCTCGGTGGGTTAAGGAGGAAAGGTGTTTATAAACTACCCTTAGTCTCGACTTCTAAGCGATGTGAGACTTTTTTAGGCATACTGGAACAAGCCCCCCAGTCGATGCTAAGGAGCAAGAGTAGCCTAAGCCCTCCTTCTAGCACCAAATATTCCTACTGTAAGTCCACTGTCATTGTTAGGGTCACCGCATCTGAGATATTGTCCACTTTGGCACTCGTTGAACCGTCACGGTTTTGACCTTTAAAAGGCGTCTCAATAGATTAAAGAAGAAGGGTGTTTATAAACTACCCTTAACCTCGACTTCTAAGCGATGTAAGACTTTTTTAGGCATACCGGAACAAGTAATAACTCAAATTCCACTGAAAATATAGACCCTTGCACTCTCACCACCCTCGCTTGCATTCTCAAATCAGATTCCCCTCATTCTCCCTCTCTAAGTTCAGAGGCCCCCTCTTTGTCTCACTTGCTCTCTCATCTCTATGATCTAGTTTCTATTCAAAACATGTGATAAAAAATAGCATAGCATCAAATAAACCAGACATCATAAGATGCTAAAAGGTAAACACAATAGATGTTAACAACATTTCCTGATAGCTGTTAATAACTCTACCCGGGCAGGCATGGACTAGCATAGAAAAGCAAACCAAAATAAGCTGGTAAAATAATTCAGTTTGAAACCAAACCAGTTTTACTTTTGCCGAAGAGGTTTGCTTTTTGGTGAACCAGTTCAGATCAAGCTTTGAACTGATTTAGGTTGGAAGTAAACCAGTTCAGAACCGGCTTTGAATTTAAAACTGGTTTTTAATATGAATATAACCCAATCAAAATCAGTTTATAACCTGCAAAAACTGGTTTTTCCAAGTGAAAACAACAGGTTCAAAAATAGCATCACTTGGCCATTCATGTGCAAAGGGTTATCTATCCACGTTATGCCTAATAAATATAATGCGATTCAGAAGTAAAATAAAGGAAAGAAAACTCTGCTCCGGTGTACCTTTTTGTACATATCACTACTTAAATATTGAATTATAAATTAATGAAACACAACAACCAAGGTACATTAAAAATTTAGTGTGAAATCGTGAATAACTGTTGAGAAACTTTACTTTTTACTGATGAATTTGCCGTCTATTTGGCAGGGTTCTATTGAGACCCCACCTTCAAAATATTACATTTAGTCAGAGAGTCTGTAAAAGAATTGTCATAGTCAGCACTTAAGCCTGTAAGATATATCTTTCAACTTACTAACAACACAATCACATCAAACAGCATCCCATGTGACTTGTAATAAATAAATACAGCAACATATGACACGAAATATATACCATCATTAGTCATACATGGATATGAGATGCCAATGGACTTTTGACTTGCTGATACCTACTTGTAATCAGAAATTTTACTTTTTTCTCATGCTTATTGTCTAGAAAAACTGAATGAAATTAGTCATAAGAGTCTTCATACCTGTTCTATGTTATCTGTGAGCAGCAATACTTGGCAACAAAACAATCCCACCTCTCTTGTGTAGCCACTCACCGGAAATGTAGGAACCGGTTAAATCCGTCGAGGCTCACAGAATTACCACAAAATCGTCCGTTGCTCAATGAAGAGTGTATTTGCAAAGAAAGCGGCTTTGCGAAAGGAGCAATGGATACACAATTGCGAAATAAAAAGGCAATTGGTGTCTCATTTTAATGGATTCGTGAGGTTGTGCAGATTTTGAAATCGAGCGTAAAAGGGCTTGTGTTCACACTTCCCATTTAGAATAGGAATTTTTTCCATTTTTCCAACTAAATAAATAATCTATAATTTTGCATACACACTTTTAATTAGTAATAGAGAAAAAGATTACCTAGTAGAAAGATTTAAAAAAACTATAACCAATTTTCAATCTATTTTTTTTAATTTAATTTTCATCTCACATGATTAGTAAGGTAAAAACATGATAAGAGGAAAAATAATTTATTTAATTATGATTATACAATATATTTTACGGTCTCATTATTTTATATATACTTTATCTAAATCTTATTTTGTAATCATTAAAAAATATTAAATGTAAAAAATATATTTTCATATGAAAGACAATACATTAGTGTGAATATAATAATAAATATGATAAATCAACACTACTACTAAGAAAATAAATATCAAAAGTACTTGATTTGGGAAATGTATCATTTTATCATTAAACTTTCATAAAGGTATTTTAGTTCCCAATTGGGATGGAGAAATCATCGATAGTAGAATAAAATGATGTACATGGCAAAACTGTAACACCTTGATTTTTCATACTTTATATAAATAAATTTTGAAATTATTTTGATATTTAATATAGTTATTTTAGAGTTTTAATATTATATATTTAATTAATTATATGAGCTTTATTTTATTTATGAGACATGATTTATAATGATTATTTTGATTAGTGATATATAGATAATTTTTATGAAATGTATTTTATTAATAATATGTTTTTATTTATTGTAATATTTTAATGTGTTTATTAGAAGGATTTTTAATATCATTTAGTTAGTAGATATGAGTTTTATTTTTATATAAACGTATGTTATTTTACTAGAAGGGAGAAATATATTTTATATTATTTATCTATTTTATGTGAACTTTATTTTTATGATTTTTAATTAATATTTGGATTATTTGCTATAAGACTATTTTTATGAAAAATATGTTTTATTAAGAATTATGTTTATGTTATTTATAACCCCAAGCGTGTGGTTCAGTGGTAGGGGTTGATCTAACCTTAAGCAAGGTTAGGGGTTTGAATCTTGTCTTGTGTATGCAGTTGCGTTAAATCTTGGGGCCATGAGAAGGGAAGGAGGGACGTAGTGGTATTTTTCTAAATATTATTATTATTTATTTTTATTACTTTTACAAAAGGAGTTGTCAAGAGTTACTTTCATGCTTCTTATTTCTCCCGACTAGTCTCTCATTTCTTACTCAAGAGAACCAAGAGGCCGAGGAACCGCACATACTTCATCTTCTGCTCATCCAGGTAAGGGAGAGTGAGAAATCTCACTCGGGGGTGTAAGAATAATTGTTGGGTAGTAGGATTGACCCTCAATCCCTTGCCTGATAACTTTATGAAAGTTTTTTGTTTTACTTTTTGATTGTTCTATTGCATTCTTTATGTGATTTTAAGTGTGAATATGCGTTCAATTTTGAGAATAGATAAATTTTTATATGGATTAGAGTGTTCTATGACCCTCAATCCCTTGCCTGATAAGAACAGACACTTTATGAAAGTTTTTTGTTTTACTTTTTGATTATTCTATTGCATTCTTTATGTGATTTTAAGTGTGAATATGCGTTCAATTTCAAGAATAGATAAATTTTTATATGAATTAGAGTGTTCTATGGGTTCCTTCGGAAACCCTACTAGAATAGACAAATTTTGAATATTTTTTGTTTTGGCTTCTGAGTTTTCTGTTGTGTTCCTTGATGATTACTGAGTATGAATGTATGTTTAATTTTGAGTTTAGATATGTTTTGATATGGATTAGAGTGCTCTATGGGTTCCTATGGGAAACCCTATGAAAAACAGACAAATTTTGAATGTTTTTTGTTTTGACTTCTAAGTTTTCTGTTGTGTTCCCTGATGATCATTGAACATGAATGTATATTTAATTTTGAGTTTGAATATGTTTTGATAGGGATTAGAGTGTTCTATGGGTTCCTACGGGAAATCATATGAGAAACAGGCAAAATATGAATGTTTTCTATTTTAGTGTTTGAGTTTTCTGTTGTGTCCCTCGATGCTTGCTGAGTGTGAATATGTGTTTAATTTCAAAAATAGATAAGTTTTACACCATGTTTGAAAGTGCTAATGGTGTGAGAACTGCCTTATTATTGTGTTAATGCAAGTGACGTGTTTCCTATGAGCATGATGACGATGTGAATCTCTTATATGTGACCTTGTGATTATGAGTATGAAAAATGTGAAATGTGAACAAGTGACATGAGATCTGATGTGATATGATAAGTAAAGTGATGAGTCCATGAAGTGTGAATATTTGTGACATGCATCATGTGATTTTGTGACGGATACGATATGAAGTACACCGTTAGGGAAGGCCCTCCTTGTCTAACAGCTTGGGGGAGTCCTAGGGGATAGTGCGGTTTAGATGTCTCAATTCTGCCTATTTGTGAGCACGAGACGTAACTTGCGCAACTTCGCTATTCTGACCAGACCCTAGTAGTACATCCTTCTAGTTGAGAGTGTATGGGTAGCTCCTTACATGTACTCCTAGACTACCTTAGGTATGTTGTTTAGGCAGCACACCAGTGATATGTGATATGTGACTAGCGCCACATGCATGCATTTATGAGTCGAGTCCATAATATCATTGCATGATGAATGACTCTGTATGTGTTACTATTGTATGTATAACTTGAATTTGCACCTGATTAATGTGTAGTTATGGTTGTGCTTGTTATGATTTGTATGTGTTGCCTGACTGTTATTTTTACACCTAAACCCGAGTGAGATGTTTCTCACTCTCCTGTTTGCTCTATGTATGTCTTTTATTGTGTTGTATGTGACCATTAACATGAGGATGTTGGTGACAAAGTTTAGGCTTCAATTGGGCGTGTTCTGATAGGACATGTGACATCAAGGTGTAGTTAGGACTAGCCTAGAATGTTGTTTCTAGTAAACTGTTTTGAAAACCTTAGTTTCTTTTCTTTTGTAATTTTTACATTGGAGTTAAGGTTTATGAGTTATGAATGTGAATCTTCTACCTTATGATATTTGAGACACTTGTTTTATTCATGAAAGATGTTATCAATTATGAAAGATTTTATTTACTAGGAAAATTATAGTTTACATGTGTTGTGTATTAATGTTCGGTAGAGGGTGTCACAAAAACAAAACCTGTAGAAAATACATAATATATCGTATTTGCGTGTAGTTGAAAATCAGACAAACTAAAGGCAAATAGAATTAACTCGAGCTTTGTTGGGGCTCACAAAATTTTCACGCACTGTAAATGAGAAACTCGTCTCTTGTTTAATGAAGAGTGTATTCGCAAAGAAAATGGCTTTGCGAAAGGAGTGGTGGATGCACAATTGCGAAATGCAAAGACAATCGGTGATTGACTTTAATGGGTTCGTGAGACTGCAAATTTTGAAATTGAGCGTAAAGAAGCTTGGGTTCACTCTTCCCATTAAGAATAGGGGTTCTTTTCCATTTTTCCAACTAAGTGAATAATCTATAATTTTGCATACATTTTTAATTAGTTATAGAGAAATAGATTGCCTAATTGAAAGATGGAAGAAAAAATTATAACCAATTTTCAATCTACTCTTTTTAATTTAACTTTCATCTTAAGTGGTTGGTAAGGTAAAAACCTTATAAGAGAGATAACAATTTATTTAATTATGATTATACAATTTTTTTTACAAACTAATTGTTTCATGTATACTTTATCCAAACCTTATTTTGTAATCATTAAAAATCATTAAATGTAAGAGATACATTTTCAAATGGAAGATCATACATTAGTACGAGTATAATAATAAGTATGACAAACCAACACCGTTACCAAGAAAATAAGTATCAGAAGTACTTGACTTTAGAAAGGTATCATTTTATCATCAACCTTTCAAAAAGGCATTTTAGTTCCCAGTTGAGATGAAAAAATCATAGATAGCAAAATAAAATCACGTATGTGGCAAAACAAAACTTGTAAAAATAAATAATATATCTTACTTGCCTATAGTTGAAAATCAGGCAAACTAAATCCAAAGAGAGTAAAATAGAATTAACTTGAGTTCTATCTAGACTCACAGAATTACCACGTTTCATAAATGAGAAACTCCTATGTTATTCAATGAAGAGTGTATTTGCAAGGAAAGTGGCTTTGCGAAAGGAGAGTGGATGCACAATTGCAAAATGTAAAGGTAATTGATGACTGATTTAAATGGGTTTGTGAGACTATGTAGATTTGAAATTAAGCCTAAAAGGGCTTGGGTTCACTCTTCCCATTAAGAATAGGATTTTTTTTTTTTCATTTTTCCAACTAAGTGAATAATCTATAATTTTGCATACACATTTTTAATTGGTTATAGAGAAAAAGATTGCCTAGTTGAAAGATTCAAAAAAAATTAAAACCAATTTCCAATCTACTTTTTAAATTTAACTTTCACCTTACGTGATTAGTAAGGTAAAAACCTGATAAGAGAGATAACTTATTTAATTTTGATTATACAATGTTTTTTTACGATCTCACTGTTCCAAGTATACTTTATCCAAACCCTATTTTGTAATCATTAGCAAACATTAAATGCAAGAGATACATCTTCATATGGAAGATGATACATTAGTGTGAATATAATAATAAGTATGACAAACCAACACTACCATCGAGAAAATAAGTATCAAAAGTATTTGACTTGGGAAAGTTATCATTTTATCATTAACCTTTAAAAATGGCATTTTAGTTCCTAGTTGAGATGGAAAAAATCATTGATATTAGAATAAAATGTCGTATGTGACAAAACAAAACTTGTAGAAAATAAATAATATATCATATTTTCCTATAGTTGAAAGTCAGACAAACTAAAGGTAAAGAGAGTAAAGTAGAATTAACTCGAGCTTCGTTAGGGCTCATAGAATTTCCACGTACCATAAATGAGAAACTCGTTTGTTGTTTAATAAAGAGTATATTCGCAAAGAAAGTGACTTTGCAAAAGGAGCAGTGGATGCACAATTGTGAAATGCAAAGGCAATCACTGATTGATTTTAATGGGATTCGTGAGACTATGTAGATTTTGAAATTGAACATAAAAGGATTTGGGTTCACTCTTCCCATTAAGAATAGGAATTCCTTTCCATTTTTCCAACTAAGTGAATAATCTATAATTTTGCATACAAATTTTTAATTGGTTATAGAGAAAAAAGATTTCCTAATTGAAAGATGGAAAAAAAAATATAACCAATTTTCAATCTACTCTTTTTAATTTAACTTTCATCTTACGTGGTTGACAAGGTAAAAACCTTATAAGAGAGATAATAACTTATTTAATTATGATTATATAATTTTTTTACGATCTCACTGTTTTAGGTATACTTTATCCAAATCCTATTTTGTAATCATTAGAAATCATTAAATGCAAGAGATACATTTTCAAATGAAAGATGATACATTAGTGTGAATATAATAATTAGTATGACAAACCAACACTAATACTGAGAAAATAAGTATCAGAAGTACTTGACTTGGGAAAGGTATCATTTTATGATCAACCTTTCAAAAAGGCATTTTAGTTCCCAATTGAGATGGAAAATCATCAATAGCAAAATAAAATGACTTACCTGACAAAACAAAACTTGTAGAAAATAAATAATATTTCATATTTGCCTGTAGTTGAAAATCAAACAAACTAAAGGGAAAGAGAGCAAAATAGAATTAACTCGAACTCCGTCAAGGCTCACAAAATTACCATGTACCGTAAATGTGAAACTCAATAGTTGTTCAATTAAGATTATATTTGCAAAAAGAGTGGCTTTGCCCAAGGAGTGGTGGATGCACAATTGCGAAATGCAAAGGCAATCGTTATTGATTTTAATGGGTTTGTGAGGTTGTGTAGATTTTGAAGTTAAGCATAAAAGGGCTAGGGTTCACTCTTCCCACTAAGAATACGAATTCTTTTCTATTTTTCCAACTAAATGAATAATCTATAATTTTGCATACACATTTTTAATTGGTTATAGAGAAAAAGATTGCCTAGTTGAAAGATTCAAAAAAAAAAATTATAACCAATTTTCAATCTACTCTTTTTAATTTAACTTTTATCTTACTTAAGGTAACAACTTATTTAATTATGACTATACAATGTTTTTGACGGTTTGACTGTTCCAGGTAGACCCTATTTTATAATCATTAAAAAAAAATTAAATGTAAGAGATACATTTTCATATGAAAGATGATACATTAGTGTGAATATAATAATAAATATGACATATTAATGAAGAGATAGATCATGCATGTTCATGTTAGCTTAAGATGATGCATGATAGATGAATCATGTAAGATGAAGTAAATCTAAAACAATTAATGTTTAATCTAATATGCATTTTAAGTTAAGGTGAAATCTAATAAATCTAAAGTGTTCTTCGGTTAAAATTTTAGTAAAAATATCAATTTATTAATGATTTGTGTTAATAAATTTTATATCAAAATGTAATACAACCAAATTAAGTACAGAGCTTTTTACAAAATGAATGAATACATAATTTTTACAATGATTGTTCTCACTTTTTTTTGAACCTTCAAGCTTCTTTACATAAATGCTTCATGAAGACAATCGTTGTAAATCCTTGAGCATCTCTCATAGACTTACTTCGTCTGTCTTCATCTTACTTCCTTGCAAGAAGAGGTGTTCGTTGATGCATTAATTGTGAGCATTAAATACATTTCAACAAATTATCATTTCTTATTTGATCAAGGAGGCTACTTATTATCTTTATGGTACTAAATGGAAGAAATTGTTCTGTGTGTCAATTAGAAATGACTCTTTTTTTAGATTTTGAATGGTTGGAGGGATTTGCTTGTACTGTCTCTTACACGAAACATGTCTTCATTCCTTTTTGAAGTGCAAATACTAAATAAGTTTTTTATTCCTTTTGATCTGTTAAGAAATATCACAGATAAATATGATTTGATTATCAAACATCATAAATGATATAAATTAAATGTATTTGTCTTACAAGCAAAGTAGTTCATATGAGAGACTACACATCATCATAATCAATCATCTATAATGATTCATCTTATAGTATGATTTGAAAAAATTTTATGTTTGTTATCATTAAAACTTATGCCTAAGAGATCTAAGATTATCTTTTGATCTAACAAAGACATATAAAAATCAATTTGGCATCATCTTCTCAAAATATATAGTGTTTGTCTCCTTGTCGATCTTAATTGTGCAACTGCAGCATAAACTGTCTTGTTTTACTTATATATATATATATATATATATATATATATATATATATATATATATATATATATACAAAGTTATTCACTTATATATATGAGGGATAACACAAGTGAGAATAATTTATAGCAACTCTTAAATTAAAATATTACAAATAGTTACAATGTATTGTTGTCATCATAGTTCTCTCAATCATTGTTATCTTCATCACGTTATTACAACCACATCACCTTCAGTGCACAACCACTACATTATCACCACTACCATCGTCGCCACCACCACCTCCGTTATCATCACCATTATTGTTGTTTATGTAATTTTTAATTATTGTTCTCATTCTTACTTGCTTCTTTCTTGGTGATAGTGAAACTCACTCTAATTGGATTGAGAACTAGACGTAGTCATAGTAGTTGAGACGAATCAGTATAAAAATTACCGTATCTTTTGCCTGCCTCATCTCTTACACTCTTTATTGTTAGTGTTACTACTTCATTACTCGAAAAAGTTTGAGATTTTGATTGACATTATTTAACCCCCTTCTAGTGTTTGTCTTTTCTCCACATGTCTCATGACAGATGCCGATGAAACAAGATTAGAGGTAGAATCTGACTCTAACTCTTATTCTTCTAATAGTTTTGATGAAGAGGAGATACCCTGTGAAACTTTCCTGGAAAGCTCTAACATGATGAGTACAAAAGATTTAAAGAAAAGTGCAAACCATTGCAAATAGAAACTGAAAAACTCAAGAATGATCTATCATATGCTACCAAAGAGATTTAGACTCTCAAGCACAAAATCACAAGTAATGAACCACCAAAGGTTATAACATTGTAAGCTTAAAACATACAACTCATAAAGGGTTTTCCTAAATTTGTTGATGGACCTTCTAAAATAAATATGCTTTTAAAGCACAAAAGATTGTCATTTGACAAAAATGGTCTTTGATTTGTTACAATGCAGTCAAAGACATTATCCTCCAAACCTAAGACCACTCTCTACGATATCCACAAAAAATGTAATCACCTTCCTAGTAGATGCAAAAACAAACAAATATAGAAAAGAAAGTCTAAGGTAAAGGACACTAACAAAAGAGGACCTAAAAATATTTGGGTACCAATGTTTCAAATAATTTCTATTGTAGATATTTTTAGTGGGAAAAAAGAAGGATTCACACTGGTATCTATGTAATGGTTGCTTGCAACAATGATGGGAGACAGGTCTATGTTCCTAGACCTTCAACCTCATGAAGGAACAACATATTTTGGAGGAATTGACAAAGGAAAGATTAGAGGTATATATAAGATTGGTACTAACTTTATACCCATTGTTAATAATGTATTATATGTTGAAGGATTAAAATATAATATATTTATCATAAGTCAATTTTAAGACGATGAATATACGGTATCTTTTGCCAAGGATCTATGCCTAGTCAAATAAAATGATGAATATGCTTTTTACTGCCTATAGAATAATTTCTATGATATTAATTTAGATGACATGGGCAAACAAAATATAACTTGTTTGGTTTCTAGAGAAGATGAAAGATGGATTTGACATTAAAAAAACTTAGACACATAAATTTAAAACACTTATAAACTAAATAAGAAAGGTTTAGTAGGAGGGTTGTCTGAGATTTTTTGGAAAACCCATCTTCTTTGTGAAGTTTGTCAGAAGTAGAAATAAATTAAAAACTTTGTTCAAATCTTAAAAGATTGTTTCCGCTTCTCGGCACTTCAAATTGTTACACATGAATTTGTTTGGTTTAACTAGAACTCTAAGACTGGAGGGTAAGAAGTATGAATTTGTCAATATAGATGACTATGCTAGATATACATGAATGGTAAGATAAAAAGAGCATAATATAATGATATCACACTAAAAAATATTTTTTTTTTGTGAGTACACTAGCTAGTGTTATAAACACTTTAAGAGGAAAATACTAAACGATTTAACTAACAAATTGAATGTACAAAGTATACAAAAAAAATTATAATAAAGTAAAATAAGTATTGAATTAATTGCATTAATTATATTTAGAAAATGCATAATAGTTGTATTGTTTAATAAAAAAAATAACGAGATTAATATGTGATGATGAAATAGAATCAACTTTTAAATTATAATATTATTTTTTGATAAAAATTTATATTATTACTTTAAGTATAATTTGCTTAACATATACAACATAAATGTTTCAAAAATTTTAAAATATTCATACTTTTGAATAAATTTATTATAAAGTTATTATTTAATTTAATATTTTATAATTTAAATTAATTTTTTACCGATTCGGAATAAATTTTGGACTTTCATTTCAAAGGATGTAGAATTTTTCATTTAATTATGAAGCATTATGTTGGTTCTACATTGAGAGGGTAACGTAGCAAAATGGGATAGAGACGAGTTGTAACCCTGGTCATCCATTTGTTTAGTGTAGATATCCGTGATTTTTTTTTTTTTTTTTTTATATATTCACAAGTATTTATAAATATTTGTATGTAAAATTTTAACTAAAAAATAAGAGATAAAATAAAATTAAAAAATAATTTTAAAATATATATTTATATTAAAAATAAATAATTATATTACATATTTATTATAAAAAAAATTAAACTAAATTAATATATATATATATAAATAAAAATATTTTTAATATTTTTAAAGTACATGTATACGGATATTTTACTATCCCACACGAGTCATATATCTATATGGGCATGATGAGAGAGGAACAAAACTCTACACTTCGAAGGAAACACATTAAATTAAATGAGCAAGTTGCAAAACACTCCATCCATGTCCCCTCCTAGCATTCATTATTTGATTCCTGTAAAGGAAGAAACTGTGATATAGTGTGGTTCGAAGCATGAGTTAGTGGGATAACTGTTCAACACACCATTATTAAAGAAATACTAAAATAATATTATTTAATCTATATAATATAAAAAATATATAATTAGATTATTAAAAATTAATTAAAGAAAGTAAAATAATTATGAATAATAATTAATAATTAAAATTTTCACTTGTGAACAAAAAATTATCAATAATTTTTAGAAAATAAATCAATAATATTAGATATAAAAAAGTGTGATATATTATTAAAATTATTTAATTTATAATACCTCTGATTTACTATACATGTATACTATATATAAATATAAAATGCTACTTTTTATAAAGGTTAGAAGATATTTACTTTATTATCCCTCTATGATTTATACTATACTAAATATTCTAGTAAAATGAATACTATATACTAAATATAAATATAAGGTGTTACTTTTTTTTTTATTAAAGTTAGAAGATATTTACATTATTATCCCGTGAGTGAACTCTAAAGTTCACACTAACCAATGTTCCAAATCCATATATAGCCAGCCACCCCTGCACCCATCACACTGCAGTGACCAATTTGAGTTCAAAATCAAAACAAGGGGCCATCTTTGAGATATCTGTCAACATCAATCAAGCCATGGCCATGGTCATGCCTCTGTTTCTGATCTTCCTTCTGCACATAACCTCGGCGACATCACCAGATCTCCGACCTGGGTTCTACTCGAAAACATGTCCACAATCCGAAATCATAGTCCGAGATGTCATGAAGAAGGCCCTTGCGAGGGAAGCCAGAAGTGTTGCCTCTGTCATGCGCCTCCAGTTCCACGATTGCTTCGTCAACGTAATTATTTAATTTAATTCAGTTGTTTCAAATTTCAATTAAATAGGCACATAGAGTGAGGTTTTGGTTTTGTGAAGGGGTGTGATGGTTCTGTGTTGCTGGATGACACGCCAACCATGCTTGGGGAGAAACTGTCACTCTCAAACATAAATTCGCTCAGATCGTTTGAAGTTGTTGATCAAGTGAAGGAAGCGCTCGAGAAGGCGTGTCCGGGAGTTGTTTCCTGCGCTGACATCATCATTATGGCATCCAGAGATGCTGTGGCTCTGGTTAGTACTCTTTTTCACCCTTTCTTCTCCAAAAAGGCAAAAACTATGTCAATTTCTTGTCACCCTAGTATCACTTCCTCGCTCTACAGACCATACCCACGCGACAAAACTAGTAAAAGCCTAATTAATTAATTCATTAATTAAACCTTCAGTAATTTTACTAAAATTGTTGCAAACCATTAAATTTTCGTTCACAACTATAACAAAGTTATACAGGAAAAAATGACTAGATACACATACACGTTTCAATAAAAATATTACTCCTCCTATTTTTTATTCATAGTCGTTTAAGGTTTTTTACGGAACTTAAGAAAATGATTGATATTTTAGTTTTCAAAAATATTTATTATTTACTTTCCTATTCTACCATCTATTTTTTTTATAGTATTTCGTTAGAAACATATTACTCTTTTAAATGTAACATTAACTTTACATAGGTAGTTAAAAAAAATAGATAGACATTAGAAATAAATAGACACATTATTCAGTAAACATACATTAATTATCAAGGGTAAAAATGAGAAAAAAAATTAATAAGTCATTGATTTTAGTAAAATGACAATGAAAAAAAAATGACAAATTCTGACAAAATGACTATGAATAAAAAACGGAGGGAGTATTCATTTGATTCCTTAATCACTATTCCCTTCGTTTTTTATTCATAGTCGTTTAAGGTTTTGTACGAGACTTAAAGAAATGATTGATATTTTAGTTTTTAAAATATTTATTACTTACTTTTCTATTCTACCCTCTATTTTTTTTATAGTATTTCGTTAGAAATATATTACCCTTTTAAATGTAACATTAACTTTATATAGGTAGTTGGAGAAAAAATAGGTAAACATTATAAATAATTAGGCACATTGTTCAGTAAATATACATTAATTATCAAGGGTAAAAATGAGAAAAAAAATTAATAAGTTATTGATTTTAGTAAAATGACAATAAAAAAAAAACGACAAATTCTGACAAAACGACTATGAATAAAAAATTGAGGGAGTACAATTTTTCATTAAAAATTACTCGAAAAAATGTTTAGATTCACTTTTCAATAAAAAATATTCTTCTTTTGATTTTTTAACTAGTAGTACTAACAATGGTTAATGTTTTTCTTTTACTAATGAAAAAACTCGTTAATTATTCTGGTTTCTCTTTTATAATTTCCTTTTATTTAAGGAATCTCTACATTTATTATTATGATATTTTATACAAAAATATATTTTTCGTCTCTTATATTATTTATTAAATTTAGTTTAGTTATACTTTGATTAATTGAATTAATTTAATTCTCATATTTTAAAAATATATTTTAATATTTGATTTTTCGTCTTCTTCATTTAAATACTTAATGCATATGACACATGTCATGTTATTATGTCACATGGCTGAACATCATGACATGTGACATGACACATGCAAATCCGTTAAGTATTTAAATGGAAGAAACAAATAATCAAACATTAAGATACATTTAAAGATGTGAGACTAAATTGATTCAATTAATTAAAATAAAACTAAATTAACACTAAAAAAATAATATAAAGGACGCAAAATATATTTTTGACTTTTGTTTACTATATTTTCTCTCTTTTTCAAAGATACTACTGAGAAAATAGTATTTAATGTTATTTTAAGAGTTTTTATGTTGGTATTAAACTGTGTTATTATATACGTTAAATTTGTTTATTTTTATAACGGTTGTTTTATAAGTAATATCTAAAGCGATTTATAATCGTTTGATGGTATAAATTTTGTACCCATAAAAATTAAACTCTTTATATTATTTTTAACTACCAGAATTAATCTAATGATAAAGAATTAAAGTAATATATATAAAATTTTAAATTTGATCTTTGTTGATATCTTTATAATTTCTACATATAAAAAAATGACATAGTAAAAATTACAATGACAACAATAAAATTAAATATAATATTCAATAATAAATTATGAAATATAATATTAATTAGATTTTTTTTTATCAATAAAATTATAATAATGACAAATAAGCTCTGGTGCATCTATATTAGTCTTCTAATACTAATGTTCTATGTGAATGATAATAATAAAAATTAATCTTCAATTATCGATTTCAAGATACCCTGTGAATTATGTTTGTAAATTAATAAAAAAAAATATAAAAATGAGAGTAGTTCTCTTCCTCGAGTGTAGGTATGGTAATCTAACTCGTCCTGTGGGTAACTGCCCGAACCCACTCTGATTTGGACGGGAAAAACTCGTGTTTATTGGGTTCGAGTTTTTCCCGATTGATAAAATCGAGGGCAGGGATGGGGATGTTAATACCCACCCCGCCTCCGCCCCTGCCCCTGTCTCGCTTAATAATATAATTAAAAAATTATTTATATATATATAAACCAAAATTAAAACAATACAAAAAAAAACCAAAATTAAAAATATTTATATGTAAAAATTTATATTATTTTACTTTTTTTTTTATTTTTTTAAAATTGTTCATATTTATTTAAAAGAAAAAAAGAAGAAAAAAAAGGAAGAAAAAAAAATAAGAGTGGGGGCGGGGACGGGGGCGGGGCGGGGAAACCGAACCCCGCGGGAGGCGAGGATGGAGACCTAGATTTTACTCCCGGCGGGTATCTGGGGCGAGGGCAGGGGCGGTTTAAATTTGCGGGGACGGGGGCAGGGAACGTAAAACCCGCCCTCGCCCCGCCCTGTTGCCATGCCTACTCGAGTGTTTTCACGCGTTTCTTTTTAATATGAGTATTTTTAATTTTTTTAAATTTTTTATTTATTTTAATTTATATTTATTATATTTATTTTTAAATTGAATTTTATAATTTTTAAAATAAATTATCAATAATTAAAATAATCTTATATTATAATATAAATTATTTAATAAATTAAAAATATAATTTATATATTTTAAAATATTTATTTATAAAAAATTTAAATATAATTTATATATACTAAGTTTTTTATTTTTTATTTTTTGGTATCGTAAGTTTTTAATTTGTTAACGTAAGATTATTTGATCTTTCTTTTTCTAAAAGTACTACACTTTATTTATCTGTATATTTTACATAAATTCAATAGAAGTTGTTATATATAAATTTTTATAATTATTAACAATGTGTATTAGTATATAAGCATAAATGTATATTATAATTCAATCAATAAATAAAAGTTAAGAAATAATAAATAATGAACATATAACTTTAAAAGAAAAAACTATATTTTATTTAAAAAAAACAACTCAATTTCATTATGATCAATTAATATTGTAAGTGTAAAAGCTTTACATTAGAGAGTAATTTTCATCTACTGTTTGTGTAAAAAAAATTATCCTCAATTAATGAGGAATAAGTGAACAATTCATGATTCACTGCACGAATATTATGGCAAATGTGAACGAAATTCAATATTCCTTCCTTCCTTCCTTTTTTTTAATATATATATTCAAATTGAAAGTGTTATTCGATTCTTTTATACAAATTAATTTAAATTATCTATTGTATTACTTTTTTTATAAAAATATATTTAATTAAAATTATTTATTTTAATTCAATAAATAGTTGACAGAATGAGTGTTTCAATAATATTAAAAGTAATTTTAAAAATATAAATTTAAGATAAATTTAATATTATCAATTAAATTAATTAAATTATTTAATTATGGTAATTTAAGTAATTTAGTCTAATGAGAATACTTCATGGAATATTAAATATCATTTGTTCCCATTAGAATTTATTCCCTCCAGTATCATATATAGGAAGAAAAAAAAAGAAGGGTATTTTATATATGAAAACATTAAATATGATCAAATTAATTGAAATTTATTTATATTTAAAATCAATATCCATTTGATTTTTCTTCTTCTTATATTCAGAGAGAGTTCTTATGTATTGCTAGTGCAAATGTTTATGCTATTCTATCTGTCTCATAATAATTATATAACTAATATATGATGAAAAATAAGCTTAAAAATAAAAATTATTTTTTTAATGTAATATTTTTCTCACTTATATATAATAGTAAGGTTAATTATTGAAAAAAAAAATCACATATACACTTAATAATAAGATTAATTTTGTATGTATTTTTTCTCTCAATCTCATATTAAGTGTACCGTAAAAAGGTTAATAAATGTCATTTTAGCTTTTTAATATAATGTTATCCTTTTTCATCTATACTACTAATAGTTTTTAGTAGGGGTATAAGTCAATATGAATAATTTATAAACCCAAACTGATTCAATAAATTTGGATCAAATTATTTATATTTAGGTTAAATTTAATTCAACTCAATAAAAATCTGATTTGTACAGGTCAAGTAATAAGTTTTGTATTTTGACTAGTGATCCAATCATATATGATAATAAGGTTAAATAATCCTTTATCTTATTTTTTAGATTCATTTTGATCCTTTATTTATTAAAACGTTCATTATGATCTTTTATCTTTTATATTTTGATAGATTTGATCATTTTCAATTTTGAATCAATTTTTTATTGATTTAAGATGTAAAATTTGTAACATTAGATTCACATGTATGAAAATTATAAAATTGAATTGATGTTTAATTTCAAAAGGGATATAAATATAGTGAAAATCATGTGATTTATCTCACAAACAACTAAAAAATAATGTGAAATTAGATTTTTAAAATTTTTAATTGTTTTTTAGACTTATTTTTAATTTTTTATGTGATTTTTACCATGTTTACGATAATTTATTGGCATTTGTTTTCAATAATTTTCATGTAATTAAATCTAACGAGACAAATTTTAAGTCTTAAATTAGTAAAAAAAAATACTTAAAATTGTGTCTTAAAAGTGAAAATAATCATTATTTCAAAAGGATCAAATTAACTCAAAAAATAAAAGATCAAAATGAACATTTTAAAAGATAAAAGACTAAAATGAATTTTAAAAATAAGATAAAGGACCAAATGTATAATTTAGCCTAATAATAATGATGATAATAAGTTAGTGTGATCACTTGTTCATGAATGTACTCTTTATTACACTTGCTCATTGATTGTATTTTTAACTTGATAACATTGTAACAATATAATATTTTTATTTAAAATTTTATTTTGTATTAATGTTGGTTGTTTGAACTAATAACAATCCAGTAAATCGAAATATTTGTTTTGAAATTTAGTTTATATCATTATTTGTTTTATCAGTTAATAATATTGTATTTACAACAAAATATTAAATAATTTACATCTATTATAAAATATTTAACTATGTCAATATAATTAAATTTATTTATTTTTTATAAATTTAACCCAACCAAATTCAATCCATTGAATTTTGATCATCCAAACCCAATTCATCCAAACCTGCTTATACTTCTAATTTTAGAAAATTGTTGTGTTAGTTAATAATAGAGTTAAATTTATAAAATTCTTATTATTTTCCATTCGTTTATTATAGTTTTCTAGGTCTGTGTAAGAAAACTTAAGACAACACCAATGTAGTTCATGTAAATTAAACCAATGGTTGAGAGTGCAAATGCAAATGTACTAGTATTATTTTTTACTTACTAGCATTGCAGACAGGTGGACCCGACTGGGAGGTGAGGTTGGGAAGATTGGACAGCTTGAGTGCTAGTCAAGAAGATT
This sequence comes from Cajanus cajan, assembly GCF_000230855.2. Classification (NCBI taxonomy): domain Eukaryota; kingdom Viridiplantae; phylum Streptophyta; class Magnoliopsida; order Fabales; family Fabaceae; genus Cajanus; species Cajanus cajan. The sequence goes on along the minus strand of NC_138524.1, from coordinate 57,576,521 downwards.
CAGACGATATCATGCCGAGTCCAAGAGCCAATGCAAGCTATCTTATTGATCTCTTCCAGAAATTTAACCTTACTGTGAAAGACCTAGTAGCACTCTCAGGATCTCACTCTATTGGCCAAGGTCGTTGTTTTTCCATCATGTTTAGGCTATACAATCAATCTGGAACTGGAAGACCTGACCCTGCCATTGACCCTACCTATAGAGAAGAGCTTAACAGGCTATGTCCACTGGACGTTGACCAAAACGTGACAGGGAACCTTGATTCCACGCCTGTGGTCTTTGATAACCAATATTTCAAGGACTTGGTTGCTGGGAGAGGATTTCTTAACTCTGATCAAACCCTTTTCACATTCCCCCAGACAAGGGAGTTTGTGAGGTTGTTTAGTAAACATCAAAATGAGTTTTTCAAAGCATTTGCGGAAGGAATGGTGAAAATGGGTGACTTGCAGTCTGGTCGGCCTGGGGAAGTGAGGACAAATTGCAGGGTCGTCAATGCTCGCCCGGTTCATTTGCTGCTTGAATATCCAGACAAGATGGAGAATAATGTTGAATATATGTAAATAAATGCATGTCATTTGAGATTCAAGCACTGTACGCTTTATCTCTATGAAACAAAATTTACAATGAAAGTATGAAGTATCGTGGCTAATTTTAGTGTAGGACTTCATGATTTCATCCCAAGATTTACTCTTGCTTCCCATTAACTATTTTCACATTCCAGGTTTCCAAATTTATAAATTGTTGAGTGGGTTTTATGGGTTTAACCGTAATAAAAGCATTAAATTAATAAATGGTTTGCTACTACATGTAGAGCAGTCAAAAATGGTTTGCTACTACATCTAGAGCTGTCAAAATTGGTTGCTGAAAGTAACGGGTCAATTGGTCCAGTCCGACAGACCAGATACATAGAAGTCTGAAATCTATTAAAGTCTAATGTGGCTCGATATTTTTTTAGTTTTTTTTTTTGCTAAAAATTAAATAAAAGAGGGGAAGAAATGAGTTAATTTGACCTGGCTAGTGGAACCAACAAACGCAGGACAAAAAAAAAATAGTAACTTATTAAGAATTTAAGTCATGTTAGTCCACTTTACATGTTTTGATCTCTCTAATCAAGTCAAGTCAACCTACTTATTATTTATAGAGTCGTAATTAAAAATATCACTTTATCTGAATAGAAGTTGATGAAAAATAGTTATATTTTTTCATTAAAACAAAAAAACTACATCTATCAACTGATTTCAAGAAAAGCCATTGGAAAGAGAATGATGGTGGGGTACTAGGTAGTTTATATTTTATCTTCATACTTGGAAAGGAAACAAATATAAATTGTTGGCTTCAGTTACACTAGCCATGTGAATATTGTAGAAAAATCCACTGTGAAGGGGAGAAAATAGCGATTAATTACGTTGTTTTAAAGTAAGAAAATCATTTTTTGTATAAATAAGGAGTAAATATGCACCATACAATCATATATGAATAGTCAACATTAAATGTTTTTAATATCAGATGATCACTTCAGAAAATCATGTACATTTTGAAAAAAATAAATGATTTGTATGTTTCAATCTAGATCATTTATAACAAAATCCAGTAGCTAATATTTATATCTCATATTTATGTGTGTTAACAGAGGTAAACCCGGAACCTCCCATGTGCACCTCATTTGGAATGTGATTTGCCTTCCATTTGAGTTGCATTTCGGTCACACCATGTGCATGTGTGCACATGGCCGAAATGCATATCAAATGCAAAGCTAATTACATTCTAATGACAATTCACATGCAACCTTAATTAACCCTAGATTCAAATGACCTTCAAATGAAATGCCTAACCTAAGTGGCCGAAAATACAAGGTCCAAAAAGAAATACAAGGCACCAAGGCCCAATCCTACACTAACCCTAATCTAATGGGCTTGAGACAAAACCCAACAAAATAAAGTGATGGGCCTTTCTTGGGCTTGGGCCCACTCTTCATGCATCCTTCTTGCCATAGCCCTAGTAGTTGGGCCCTTAGCCCATGGGTCTCCTCCATCATCCCCTCCCTCTTGAAGAGGATTTGTCTTCAAATCCAAGGAGTCCTCCTCTTGGGTAGCCAGTCCTGTAAAGAGAGACAAATCAGAAACATTAAAGCTAGGACTAACACCATACTCAGAAGGGAGATCTAGAACATATGCATTATTATTGATTTTCTTAAGGACTTGAAAGGGTCCATCTCCTCTAGGACTAAGTTTTGACTTTCTTTTGGAAGGAAACCTATCCTTCATAAGGTGGAGCCAAACCCAGTCACCTTCCTTGAAGACAACTTCCTTTCTACCCTTATTATTGTATTTTTGGTATTTTTCTGTTTGGGATTGAATATGATCTCTAACCCTCTCATGTAATTTCTTAACAAACTCAGCCCGAGATGTGCCTTCTTTATGAATAAAGGAAGCAACATCGGGTAAGGGTAGTAAATCTAAAGGGGTAAGAGGATTGAAACCATAGACAATCACAAAAGGAGACATGTTAGTGGTTTTGTGAACCACCCTATTATAGGCAAACTCCACATGAGGGAGATAGTCATCCCATGACCTTTTATTGCCTTTGAGGATTGCCCTCAACATAGTCCCTAGAGACTTATTCACTACTTCAGTTTGCCCATCAGTTTGGGGATGACATGTAGTAGAGAATAGAAGTTTAGTTCCTAGCCTTGCCCAAAGAGTTTTCCAAAAATGGCTAAGGAACTTAACATATCTATCGGAGACTATAGTTTTGGGTAACCCATGTAGTCTCACAATTTCTTGAAAGAATAACTTAGCAATGTTACTTGCATCATCCACTTTGTGGCATGGAATAAAGTGTGCCATTTTGCTAAAACAGTCCACTACCACAAAAATAGAATCCTTTCCTCTTTGGGTTCTAGGCAAACCAAGGATAAAATCCATGGAGATATCTACCCAAGGAGAAGAGGATATGGGCAAGGGGGTGTATAGCCCATGAGATTTGGTGGTAGACTTTGCTTGTAAACAAGCAATGCAGCTACTACAAAACCTTTGGACATCTCTTTTCATATGAGGCCAAAAGAATTTCTCTCTCAAAAGTGAAAGAGTTTTCTCAATTCCAAAATGCCCATGAGCCCACCCTCATGGCTCTCCTTAACCAAGAGTTTCCTAATAGATCCTTGGGGTATACAAAGTTTGTTTTCTTTAAAAAGATACCCCTCAGAAATATAGTACCCTTAATAAGGTTTTTGAATACATAAAGAATAAAAGTTAGCAAAATCAAGGTCTTTCTCATACAACTCCTTGATGTCATCAAACCCTAGTATTTGAGAACCTAGGGTGTTCAATAAAACATGTCTTCTTGACAAAGCATCAGCTACTACATTTGTAGAGCCCTTTTTATATTTGATGACATAAGGAAATTGCTCAAGGTACTCAACCCATTTTGCATGCCTTTTATTTAATTTATGTTGACCCTTCAAGTATTTAAGTGATTCATGATCACTATGGATAACAAATTCCTTGGTCACAAGGTAATGTTCCCAAGTTTGAAGGGCACGAACTAAAGCATATAACTCCTTGTCATAGGTAGGGTAGTTCAAGGCAGCCCCATGAAGTTTTTCACTAAAATAAGCTATGGGATGACCACCTTGTAGCAACACAGCTCCTATGCCAAGCCCTGAAGCATCACATTCTAGCTCAAAAGTTTTAGAAAAATCAGGCAAAGCTAGAATAGGTGCTTAAGTAAGTTTATGCTTAAGTTCTTGAAAAGCTAAGTTATGTTTTTCTTGCCACTCAAAGACCACATCCTTCTTCACCAACTCATTGAGAGGTGAAGCTAATGTAGAGAAGTTAGGAACAAATCTTCGATAAAAGCTTGCCAAACCATGGAAGCTCCTAACTTCACTAACATTAGTAGGAATAGGCCATTCTTGGATGGCTTTGATTTTCTCGGGGTCCACATGAACCCCATTTTTGCTTACCACAAACCCTAAGAAAATAACATTATCCACACAAAAAGTGCACTTGTCTATATTGGCAAACAAGTGATTGTCTCTAAGAACAAGTAAGACTTGTCTTAGGTGATCCACATGATCACTTAGACTTTTGCTATATATTAAAATATCATCAAAATAAACAACTACAAATCTACCAATGCAATCCCTTAAGGTATGATTCATTAGCCTCATGAATGTGCTAGGTGCATTAGTAAGCCCAAAAGGCATTACTAACCATTCATATAGACCAAATTTAGTCTTAAAAGCAGTTTTCCACTCATCACCTTCCTTGATTCTAATTTGGTGATATCCACTTTTAAGATCTATTTTGGAAAATATGGATGACCCATGCAATTCATCAAGCATGTCATCAAGCCTAGGGATTGAGTGTCTATATTTTATGGTGATGTTGTTGATAGCTCTACAGTCACAACACATCCTCCATTTTCCATCTTTTTTTGGCACCAAAATTACAGGCACAACACAAGGGCTTAGACTCTTTTGAATCCAACCCTTCTCCAACAACTCTTGTACTTGCTTCTCTATCTCTTTGGTTTCTTGTGGGTTAGTCCTATAGGCTGGCCTATTTGGAAGACTAGCCCCAAGCACAAGATCTATTTGATGCTCTATTCCCCTAAAAGGTGGAAGTCCAATGGGTCCTTCACTAGGGAATACATCACCAAATTCTTTTAAAAGATTTTTCACCTCAAGAGGTAGAGAAGTTTCCAAAGAAGATGTGGCAGTGCAAGTTAGTGTTCCTCTACACATGAGGATATGAGAAGATGGTTCAATAAAGAGAGAAGTTTTGTGTAAAAGTTTTGAATCAAAAATCTCTTCTTGAACTATCTCTAGAGAGGGAACACTAGTCTCTCTAGAATCCTCTTTTTCATCAATTTTTAGAAGTTTTTTTTTTCAACTTTTTTTTGTTTTCCTTTTTCTTTATCACATTTGGCCTTCATTTGTACTTGATCCTCCTTCACTTATGAAGGTGATAAAGGATGAAGCACAAAAATTTTACCCTTATGTGTGAAAGTTATTTTATTAGTTAGACCATCATGATGAGTTTGTTTATCAAATTGTCATGGTCTCCCTAATAAAATATGACAAGCTTCCATGGGAACTACATCACATTTAACTTTGTCTTGATAGTTCCCAATAGAAAACTCTACTTCCACTTGTTGATTGACCACCATATCCCCATCATCATTAAGCCAATGAAGTTGATAAGGTTTTGGATGGGGTGTGGTAATCAAGCCCAACTTCTCAACCATCCTAGTGCTACAACAATTGCCCCAAGATCCACTATCCACTATGAGAGAACAAGCCTTGTTTGAAATGTTACATCTTGTATGAAAGATGTTCTCTCTTTGGGATTGTGTATCACTAGGTTGGTTGTTGAGGACCCTTCTCATCATAAGAAGTTCCCCATTATAAGGGTAAGTGACCTCACATGACTCTCCCTCACTTGCTTCTTCTTTATCCTCACTTGAAGATGGAGAAGTAGTAGCTTCATCTTGGCTACTATAAATGTCTTGGCCCCTTAAAATCATCACTTTCTTGTTAAGGCATTGAGAAGCAATGTGGCCTCTTCCAAGACATTTAAAGCACTTAATATCACTAGACTTAGTGCTAGTGTGTGAGGTGTTTATTTTTTTGTTTTTTTCTTTTTCTCTACCCTTGTCTAGATTTTTGGAGGGAAAAGTATTTTTCTTTTCAAAATCATTTTTCTTACCCTCCCTCTTGTAGTCAACCTTAGAGAAAGAAGATGAGTATGAGCTTGTTTTAAAACCTTTTCTCAAATTTTGTTGTTCAACCTTAATGCAAAGTTGAACCAAATCATCCAAATCCCTATAAGGGAGAAGCTCAACCTTATCTCTTATCTCAAAAGTTAAACCACTCAAAAACCTAGCAATGGTGATATTTTCCTCCTCTCTAATGCCAGCCCTCATTATGTATAACTCCATCGTTTGTCTATATTCTTCTACAGTCATATTTTTTTTATGGAGTCTTTGGAGCTTGTTGATAAGCTCCCTAGTATAGTAAGAGGGAATATGTCTCATCCTCAAGGCACTCCTTAATTCATTCCAATATTGAATTGGAGGTTCATTATGGAGACGCCTATCTCTCACAAGAGAAGTCCACCAATACATGGCATGACCTTGAAAACTTAGGGTGGCCAAGGAGACTTTTCTTTCTTCACTCACTTGGTGGCAAGTGAAGATTTGTTCCACCTTCATTTCCCAATCTAGGTACCCCTCCACATCATCTTTTCCATGAAAATAAGGGAGATCTACCCTAGATTCCCTTGTCTTGGAGGTCCTATGGACTATTCTAGGAGGTTGTTGATAATGATCTCTTAAGGCTAGGCTATCATGCATTGACTCTCCTAGAGTGGAACTATTGGCGTATGAGCTATGTTTATCATGATGTTTCTTTTTGGCTTTTTCCTTTAATAGACGAATTTCCTCCTCCATAAGAGCAATTTGAGCTTCTCTTTCAAATTTTTCTCTAAGTCTTTGTTGTGATTCTTGCTCTTTCCATATCTTTAGTGATCTTAATTCACGTGACAACTTAGCAAAATCTTTATTATCACTTGAGTTAGTATCACTATGAGGAGTAGAAAATTCTTCCATTATAGGTGAAAGATTCTTTTTGAAGAAAGAAGTTTGAAAAGCATTTTTTTTATGCAAGGTTAAGACTAAGTACTTAGAGGATTAAGTATACAAATTGAACTTTGGAGGGAGGTGAGCTACTAAGAGCCACTTAAAAACCAAGCCTCTTCAAGTAAAAATTACTAATCCCCTTTGTAGTTAATCTCTACCAAATTCTTTTCAATGAAAATTATTTTTGATGTTGGATGAACTATGATATACTAGACGTATGAAAGTAAGTAAAGACAAGTATTAAGCAAGAATTTAAACTACTTAAACGTGTCCTAGGGTGAGAGCTTGAGAGATACCAAAGATCAATCAAGGACCACTCTCACCAAGTACTAACGAAAGTTGTAATCTTAAGGAGAGATGGTTGTGTACCAAAAACACTCCCAAGACACTCCTTTAAATGGCCAAATACAAGGTATGAACAAAGCTAAACAGCAAAGATCAAGTGGCTTAAAAGAATTAAGAAAAACAGCCACCAAGAATTAGTGAGGGATTAGTGACCAATTTTGCAATAAAATTTCAAGTTAGTAATGAAAAGTTGGTCTCTAAATCCGTCACTAATGCTTCTTTTTTTTTTTTTTTTTTAAATTCAATTACAAAACAAATTTTAAACTCCAAGGATGTCCACGGATGATCAAGTCCAGCCACCACCAAAATTTCCAGCCACAAGTGTTTAGTGTTTATGCTTTTGAGTAGCCAAATCCGAGAGCCACCTATGTCCTTTCCTCCTCCTTTTCTTAGTCCTCTTTTGATGACCCTTGTAGAACTAGCTTCTAGGGAGATATGCTAGGTCAAACATAGGTCACACTTGAGTTTAAACAATGATCATGAACAACAAGGAAATTTGAGAATTATTGAAGACATGAGTAGAGTAGAAGAAGACAAGATAGATGACACAAGACAAGAAATGGCTAGGATAAGAAAGAATTGACCTAAGAAAGGTTCTAAAATTTGATTCACAAAACCAAAACACTCAAGTAATGTAAGCTGAAAAATATGATGTAAAAATAAGCAATATCAAACCGAGAATAAATCTTGTAACAAAAACTCCTTAAATGGCTTTTTCTTTTGGAAATTTAGGTTTAACACTTTTTTTTTAATCACTTTGATTTTGCATTTTCTTTTGATCTTTTTTTCTATATATATATATATTTTTAATCTTAGGAGTTGCCTTTTTTTCAAAATTCAATACAATAGTCTCGGTCACACTAGAAGGAAACACAAAACCGGATTCAAATTTAAATTCCAAATGACAAGCAAATTAGGTTAAGATGTAATGAACATTCAACATGCTTTTGATGCTTGCTATTTTGAATGGCACATGCACGGTTTTGGCTCCAATTTCAAATTTCAAAATGAGATACAAACACAAATTTTCAGCACACACAAGTTACACAAGATCAAACACTCACGGATAAGGAGAAAATTTTCTTAAGACATTTTCAAGTATAGGAAACCTAAAATTTCTAAGAAAACTACTAATGAACTAGTAGTAGTTTATGAACTCAACTTGAAACAAAAAATTATGAGCACACCAAAGGCTAAGGATCTCGGCCAAATCCAGAAAATATTTTCAAGATGCAATTAAACAAAAATCAAAAGGTTCGCACAAGCATAGCTAGGAATGATGAACAAAACAAGAACTACACATTACTACTAGACATGGATTCAAAATAAAATGGACTCAACATGCAATGACCGAATAAAATTTCAATTATGACTCAAATAAATCAAAAAGCTCATAGGCAGAAAATTCCTAATAGGCAAAAGAGAATGGAGCATGATTCATGGAAGCATATAGTCATAAAGCATAAATGAATCATTCAAGCACATGATACTAGATCCATCAATTTTTAAGACAAAAATTAGATCTAGGAAAGAGTAAACTCTAGGTGACAAAAACTCAAGAATAAGATGAACACAAGATGAACACAAGAAGAAGATAGTCACGGATCCAAACTTCAAAAGACAAGAAAAATGACTTATCTCTTGAAGAACTGAATGCTCTTGATACCACTTGATGAGATTCCACTTGGAAATCTCAAGAACACTTCAAGCCTCTCGGAATTCCTTAGAAGAACATCAAGGAAGAAGACTCCAATTGGCTTCAATGTGACCTAGGCTTGCTTCTAGCCAAGTCCGGAGAAGAAAGAGTTCCTAACTCTACAAGGAGAGGAGCTCAAGTAGGGTAGAGTTTAGGAGGTGTGACTTTCAGAGAAGGAGATTTCTAAAGAGAGAAAGCTCATCAATTAATTCCAAAAGTAGCTACAAGTCTCGGCCATATAGAATATATAGGGAAAATTAGGTCAAAGTGAACTATGGGTTAGCCTAAGGTTAAGTGAAACCATGGTATGGTTACTTAACCTTAGGCGCCCAAAATTTGAATTCAAAATTCAAATTTTGGGAGCCAAACCCGGAACCTCCCATGTGCATCTCATTTGGAATGTGATTTGTCTTCCATTTGAGTTGCATTTCGGTCACACCATGTGCATGTGTGCACATGGCCGAAATGCATATCAAATGCAAAGCTAATTACATTCTAATGACAATTCACATGCAACCTTAATTAACCCTAATTTCAAATGACATTCAAATGAAATGCCTAACCTAAGTGGCCGAAAATACAAGGCCCAAAAAGAAATACAAGGCACCAAGGCCCAATCCTACACTAACCCTAATCTAATGGGCTTGAGACAAAACCCAACAAAATAAAGTGATGGGTCTTTCTTGGGCTTGGGCCCACTCTTCATGCATCCTTCTTGCCATAGCCCTAGTAGTTGGGCCCTTAGCCCATGGGTCTCCTCCATCACAACAACCCATACAACTGACAATTAATAACAGAGCACCAAACCAAGTACCGTAAACAAGAAGTTTTCCTATTATATATGGTCAGTTACATATATCAAACAAGAGTTAATTTTCTGTACACTGTCGGTGTAAAATTTTTTTATACTGACAACCAATTATATATTTTAATTGTGTCATGTCACTGTTAAAAGTAAATGTGTTTATAGTGACATGGCACAATTAAAAGATATAATTAGTTGCCAATGTAAAAAAACTTTATATTAGTAGTGTATAAGTGATTAACTCATCAAACAATGCAGTTGTGCTATCTCAAACTCAAGTTTTCGGAAAGGTTATTTACCGCAATGTCTTACTTAATAATGGTGTGGTTTCACTTTGATTTTTTCTTGGGCTACCTTCATCTCAGTTTTATTTGGAAAGAAATGATTAAATTAATCTCTAAAATTGTATGTCGCTCTTAATTTAATTTCTAATTCTAATGAAACTAAAAAAAGTTTATAAAAATGTAATCCACTACTCAGTTGAATCCCTCTAATAAATAAGATTCATTTTCTTAAACAAAAGTGTTTAAGTGACACAATAATGTTAGAGTTAATCACTTATACACTGCTAGTATAAAGTTTTTTTACACTGACAACCAATTATATCTTTTAATTGTACCATGTCACTATTTTTATAGTGACATGACACAATTAAAAGATATAATTGGTTGCTAGTATAAAAAAAACTTTACACTAACCGTATATAAATAATTAACTCATAATGTTATGTGACATACATGTGATACATATATATAGAATGACACATGTCACGTAAATGTGCCACATGACATGACTATAACAATATTATTTTAATTCTTTAAATTGATATTTAATATCACTTAGTCATTGAAATTGTACTTCAATATCATTTTAGTCCCTAAAATTTGAACTCAAATCACTTTAATCCTCAAACATTGATAAAATTTTATTTTAGTCAAGTAATTATGACTTTAATATTTTCACAATAAAATAAATAATTAAATTAATATTGTAAATAGGATGATATATATTTTCAAATCATATTAAAAAAAAAATTTGGTATTTAACATTAATATGAATTTCTATATATAAAACACGAATCACTATATTACAATAAAGCAATTTTAGAGGATTTTTCTTCGACGAAAATGTTTTTTATGAATTCTTTTAATTTCATATATAATTTATTTTTATTTATCATAAATATTTATGAGTTAAATTTTAATATTTAAAATAAATTATCACTAAATAAAATAATCTTGTGTTACAATATAAATATTTATCATAAATCTTAAAAATAATTTATATATTTTAAAATATCTATTTATTCAATTTTTATATATAATTTATATATTCAAACATAATATTTATTTATATACATATCTTATGTTAAATTTTAGTTATATATAATAAACATGTAACATGTGCATACATTGCACATGCTAAAATACTAGTTTTTTTTTTTTAATATGCTATATCTCTTTTTCTTCTTTTATCCATTTCATTTTTTAAAATACACAAATAAAAATACTTTATGATTTCTCTATATTTATATTTTTTTTTCATAATTAATTCTCATATATAAATTAATATTATTTCTAGAAAGATTAATATATTTAACAACATATTTTAAAAAATGGTACATACTATATTATATTTATTCTCTTTTTTTTTTTTAGTTTGATGGCCCTCTAATACCTTCTAAGCACAATTTTATTATATTTATCCCCGTATGTACAATACTAACATAATTATTTATTTTATTATGTAATATTTAAGTCATAATTAATTACCTAATTAAAACAAAATGATAACATTTGGGGACTAAAGTAACATGAATTAAAATTTCAAGGATTAAAATGACATTGAATTACATTTTTAAGGACTAAAGTCACATTGTATTACAATTTCATACTAAAATGACATTGTATTACATTTTTAAAGATTAAAATGTTATTGTATTATAGTCATATGTCATGTGATACATATACTCCACGTGATACACATTTATGTGATATGTGTCACTCCATATGTATCACATGCATGTCACATGACATTATCGCACGTACGCACTTTTATTCAAGAAAGCACATCTTATTTAGTGGAAAGACTCAAATGAGTGTGACAAATTACATTTTCAATGACTTTTTTATTTTATTTTATTAGAATTAGGGACTAAATTAAGAATGACATACAATTTTACTCTTCATATTGTGGTATTTAGTGGTCTTTTCCTCACATGACCAAACTTTGACCAAACTTTGACGGGATTTAATAATCCTTTTCCTTGGTGTTACTCTTACTTTCTCTCTAATATTTTGTTAAATCCCCATGACGAAACAGCACCTTCGAAACTCTCATGTAGGATGGGGGAAATTGAAAGAAGAAAAAAACAAGTTTTCAACTAAAAACATTGTAATAATAAAACATTATATTAGTAAGCTATAGATGAAATCAACATCCAGTTTGAGCAAACCCAAAAGTAATTACCCACTCCAGGTAATATGTAACAAAACTCTTGATTATATTGGCTCACGAAAGATTAAAAACATTGAATAAATATGCTCCTCCACTACCTGGATTGTTATGATCTCTCCCTTGGTCCGTTTGAGTTGGTTTGGCTCACTCATTGCTCTCAAATTCCATGTATAGCTGGTTTTCTCTCAGATTCACTTGGTTGGTGATGTTTGGTTTTCCTTTTTCTGTGATCTCTGATTGCAATGTCTCAGTATAGGATGCAGAAAAATGAGCTGCAGTGCTAAATTCCTTCAATTTGAATACGATATGAAGCATCTGGAATATGTTATTAAATTTTCAAAATAATAAAAATATCAAGGAAAATTCAATACTTTTCAATATCAGCATGATAATGTTAACAATAAACACAGTTAGATTTAACATACTAAATAAGGTAAGTTAAAAGTCAAGAAGCATAGCACAAATAAAACGATGACCAATGCATTGAAGTTGTAATCACCAAGTGTGTTCCATAAAATAACTCAACGGAAGAAGCAGCATACAATTCCTAAAAGTGATACCTTATTTTCATGACGACCATCTTAGTAACAGGCCTTCTTTGTAAGGAAGGCATGCCATTATTCTGTGCCCAATCAATAGCCCTAGCCAATGATCATTGTCAACAGTTGCAACATCATTCACATTTCATACAATAGTAGACTAGCACATCCTTCTACATCATACTTGCACCATCCCAGTCCCCCCCTCCTTCGATTGTTCCCTTCCTTGCATCTGCAGATCTTATAAACACAGTCACCGATCATTTTCCTTTCCACTCATCAACCCAACATTACCAATAGCTCATCTCTTTCTGTAGAGGCAAGACTCCATGCTTTATTGACTATTGCACAGCCAATTATTTCTAGAGCCAAGCCTCAATTCTCAAATGCACATAATTGATTTTGATTAAGAAAATCCGGGAAGTGAAAGGAAGGAAAGGCTACCCAACAAAAAACTAGGCATTAAAAAAGCCATCCAACAAATTAAGAGCAGGTAGGGGGAAAAAAGGCGAGGGGATGGGGTAAATGCTTGAAACACTCTTTCCAATTTACTTCATAATAACAAACTAAATATGTCAGGAGGTGAAAACTGCAAAAAAATAAAAAATAAAAAATAAAAAATAACCACACTAGCATATGAGTTTCATCAGAGGCATAAAGAAACATGTAACTAAGAAATAAGAATCATTCCAGATGCAAGCTGAGTTGTAACCTTTACTAACTAGGAATGGTACAAGTTGGAGGAGCAACAATAATATTAAAAAAAAATCATATCCAGTTATGACAACACGCCTCTCCTATCCAAGAATGATATAACATGGAGATGTAATAAAAATTAAATCCCCAGAATAACAGCTCAGTCAAAAATTCTGTCCCCAGTTGAAAATAGCAAGAATACAAAGGAACTAAAAATGCATAAAAATCCAGGAATGAAAAACACCGCTCTCCAGCTCTCCGGACTTGAAAGATCAGAATTAGAAGCCTTGGCAGCTTCAAGAAGTTTCCCGGTGAGGTCAACGCCGACAATGCCAGCTAACGTACCGGCAGTATTTGAAACACCCATCACTATTCCGGCATATCTGGGAGCAACATCCATGTGGTTCACTGCAAAACCGGCCCTGCCAAGCGCCAAGAAACCAAGAGCCACAGAAGAACAAAAAACAGCACCACCAGAAGTTCTGAAACTGGGAATCACAACCAGGGCAAGAGAAGCAACCAAAAACCCTACAGTGTTCAAGAATTTCCTGGTTTTAGTGACAGACAATATTCTCCTGGTGATCAAGTAATCGGCGACGACACCCCCGATGTTGGAGAACAAGAACATATTAAGATAAGGCATCATTTTGGAAGAACCCATATCTTGAAGGCCAAGCTGAAGGCCCAATTCAAAGTAGGTCGGGAGCCAGTTCATGAGCACATATAAAGCATAGTGAAAGGTGAAATTGTTGACAACAATGGCCCAAACAGGGAAGCTGGTTAAAATTTTGAGCCAGGGGATTTTCCCTGAGACTACCTTTTTGTTGTGAGTGTCAATGTCAATTTTCTTATTGACTGGCAAAACCGATTCCCCAACACCAGAGGCAGAGGATTTGGGATCAGTGGCGTAAATGAACCAAAGCAAAGACCATACAGCGCCCAATGCTGATTCAGCAATGAAAACACATTGAGGACCTCTAAACTTGACTAGTGTTGGAAGAATAAGCATTCCTAGAGCAGCACCTAGGTACATCCCCGAAGTGGTGAGAGAGACAGATCTGGATCTCTCGTGAGGGGGGACCCACTGCGCTAGAACGGTGTGGATGGAGGGGAAAATAAACCCTTGTGCCACACCAACGAGCAAACGAGCAATGACCAGAACCATAATACGGTTCGTGTCGAGAGGAACCAGTGCGCAAGTTAACGACCAGAGTAGAAACGAGAGAAGCAGGACCCTCCTGCCTCCGATTTTCTGAGCTGCCCATCCTCCTGGAACTTGAGAACACGCGTAACCGTAATAGAATGTCGAGAGTATCGCGCCTTTGCTCGATTGGTTCACTCCGGCCGCATCGGCGGCGACTGTGTACGCGATTGAGAACCCAACTCGTTCGATGTAGCAAACCGAGGTACAGATGAAGGTCAAAATCACAATCAAGTAACGCACGGGGAGGTTCATCATCAACGCCTGCAACTTGTACTAACTTCTAAGCATATCAATCGATCAATGGTCACTCACACGCAACACGTGACACACCTTTTTTTGTTGCCAATGTGACTCGACTCAACTCATGCCTCCGCGCAGACAACCGGAAACTGCCAAGCCAAAACGGCACCCTGTCTCCGCCGTTTCGTTCATCCTCAACCTAATAAACCAGAAAAATTAAGTAAAATAATAAATAAACTAAAAATCTAAATCTCCCTAAGTAAACGCCCAGCCTGGCAACACCCAATTAATTTGGCAACCGGCAGATCAGTTGGTGTATTTTAATACTCAAAAGGGCAATGGCGTTTTTTCAATTAAATTAATGCTTTATATACATCAAAGTTTATTTTAAAGATAAGATCATTGAATTTTAACCAATTTTAATATTGACAATTTAAGTCTAGAGACATTTACTTTTACTTGGTAAAATGTGAAAAGATAAGCAAATAGTTCAAAAACAATATTTTTATCTGGAGAATAAGATTTCATTTATGTCATGCTATTTTATTTATATTATCTTTGGGTGTGGATCATGAGCATAGCAGCACCAATTATTTAGTATGGGAGTGGTTAACGTAATAGAAAAAGAAGAAAATGTCATCAAAACTCTTTTATGTTTTTCTTTTAATTTTATTTCAATTTACATTCATGTGTAAAAATCAATTCTTCTGTATTGGAATTTGTTGTGATTCTATTGTCATATCTATGTTTAACTTTAGTTAGATCACGTTAAATTGATTTTAGTTACATGTGTTAGATATGATGTATGGACGATAGAGTTTTCAAGAATTGGTTAATTTTCTTTTATCGA
Organism: Cajanus cajan; assembly: GCF_000230855.2. Lineage (NCBI taxonomy): Eukaryota > Viridiplantae > Streptophyta > Magnoliopsida > Fabales > Fabaceae > Cajanus > Cajanus cajan. The sequence goes on along the minus strand of NC_138524.1, from coordinate 57,561,047 downwards.
AGGTATGGGTTTTTTTTTTTGGATCCTATTGGGGAGGGTTCTAATTTTTGTGTTTGTGTATGCGGGTGGAATCTAATGTAACCTTGAGTTGATTTGAAATGCTGTCACAAAAGGAAATTCTCCCCTCCGCAAAATTCCTCTTATTGTGGCAGCTTTAAAAGAATTTTCACTTAACAAATTGAGTCTCACTAAATAAGCCTTTATGACATGATGATTTTAGGTTAATGCTCTTGAGAAAATTAAATCTTTATTTATCGAGAAAGTCGCATTTAACAAAATATTATTAATCTTAGCTAAGTAAAATAGTTTTGTTGAACTAAATTGCTTCATTTCTTGTTGGAGTTGTTTTTGCTAAGCCAACTATTTTGGCTTAGCAAACGATGATCTATGTGATTATTGTATTTTAATTCACTTAACCAAACACGTTGTCTTAGCAAAAGTCAATCTTGTTTTAGGTACTTTAAAATTCATTTAGTATGACACTCTCACTTAGCTAAAACTTTCCTCTATGGTAGATGTATTTATATTTGTATAACAATGCATTTTTATTGAGTGAATTTATGCATTTGCTATAGTCAAGTTTTGGAAACTTGTTCAACCAAGCATTTTGGCTTAGCGAGTATTGGCCTTTGTCTTAAGGTCATTTTAATTCGCTTAGCAAGGATATTTCGCTAAGCGAATTTCCTTCTTTGATCTCCTTTACTTTAGGGAATTCGTTAAGCAAGAATTGTTCGCTTAACAAACCTATATGTGGTTGAACAATGATTTAGCTTCAGATGATAGTTGTTTGATGATTATTTCTTTGTTCCATGAGTTACAAAAAGTTATATGAATGTTGACAACGTTTAATGAAGGGAGGAAAACCTTCATATTCATTGTTGAGTTGTTGTTGAGTGTTGTAATGGTTGTTTGCATGTTTTTCAATGAGAGTTTAATTAAAAGGATAAAAATGGCTTGAAGTATAAGTATTTTGTTGAAAATTGTTTTTAGCATGAGATGTCTTAAGTAGGTCTCTATTGAGGAATCTTAGGCTCGATGAATCTATTATTATGAGAATTTTCTTTTAAAAAAAAGATGTCTCAATTGAATATGTTTTTTAATTGAAAATGATATGGAGTTGACCAATCCATATTCAACACAAGGGGTTGTGAGTTGACACATAAATTGGGTTGCTTGGTGGTAGGGTGAGTATGGCCCAACCTGCCTTGACTCGAGGTTGATTTGGATGGGCTTGGACTTCGAAATTATACTTCATACATTTTTGGGATGGATTTAGGTTACATTTTGGGCTTTTCCAACCTGGTTTAATATGTAATATTCTCTTAAAAATTATAGGTTCTATTGAATTATTGTGAATTAATAATAAAATTTTATTTAGTTATCAATATTTTTTATAACATGGTCATATTTATAATGAAGTTATTTATTTTAAAATATATTATAAAATATAACTTTAAGTTTTATACTTTTTTAATTTTATAATTTAACTATACATAATGTTAAAACTAATATTAATATATTGCGACCAAGTCGAGTTGATCCAATCTCGTCCCATATATTTTTGGGTCTTGGTTTGATCAAATTTGGAGAAGGATAAACCTAGTCCAATCCAACACATGTTCACTCATGCTTGGTGAGACTCCATTTTGGTGCTCAATGAGTGTATTGAATTTGGAGGATAGGAGGTAGTCTAATTCTATTTAAGATTTGATTAATGCTTATCAATGTTGTAGTAGGTTCATACCTAAGAGTCATTATATCAGCTAGGAAATGCATAATCTTCTTAATTCATGTTGGCAATGTCATGTGACCAAATTGTTGAAGATCCTTTAAGGTTGCGTTGAATAAGCTATTTGTTGCAGGAGATCGTTGTATTGTGGTGATGCATGATGTTGTAATGATGTTTTTGTTGTGTTGTTGTATTTGTTAAGCATCATGTAATTGCATAGTTGTTAATGATGGTTATGTTGAGATGATCGTTGGACAATATCCAAGTGATGCTGAGTGGAGTGTTGATTCATTGTTGTGTGGACAACGATGGTTGGACAAGGAAAAATTGATGTTTTTTCTCCTTTTGATGATGATTTGTATTTATGTGGAGAAAAAGGCAGACACTAGAAGGAGGGGTTGAATAATGTCTATCAAAAACTCACATTTTTTTCAAATAGTGAAATGGTAATAAAAACCATAAAGAATGCTTTATAAAAAGTTAAGAGACTAAACACAAAATTTTATTCTATTTCATTTGAATCATCGAAACTACATCTAATTCTCAATCCAACTAGATTGGGTTTCACTATTTTTAACAAAGATACAATTATTATTTTCCCAAGCCACTTATGGCTTAATGTTAAATGTTCTTTGATTTACCTCTTCAAGCAACTATCCAAGTATTCTTTGTTTACCAAACCACTCCAAGCTTAAACAATCAAGGTTTTTTTTTCAAACAAGTCTCTTTAAGCTTAACCCAATAACATACAATTATATCTAGGTAACGTTTTACAAGTGTTGCTTCGTCTTACAAACAAAACATGATACAAAAAATTAAAAACAAAAGGTTTTACAAAAAGAATGTGAATAATAGGTTGTGAAAAATCCACTTCTTTCTAAGTGTCAAGCCTCTTATATAGTAGCCTTGATGAAAATAACTGTTGCAACACTTTGAACATTCCTCACAAGTTTATTTTGTTTATCTTCGTCTCTAGTTCCTTGAGTGGCGAAGTATTTATTGATGTATTAAATACTTGCATTAAATGCATCTTATCAAAAAGTAACTTATTATCTAATCAAGGAGACTTCTTCTCATCTTTTAGGTAGTAAATGGATGAAACAAAACATGTGTTAGCATTGAGCAGTTCTAAAACAACTTTAACTGGCCCTTTTTCATGATTACAGATATCCGCTTGTCCTATTCTAATGCAAAGCATGTCTTTGTTCCTTTTTAATAGATTAGGAGTTCCAAGGAAGCTTTTAAGGTTTGATTAGTTAAGGAATCACTCAGATGCACAACTTCATTGTTAGACATTGTACTATCCGTACTGCGTAACCGAGCTCCAAGCTCGGCACCATAACGCAAGCCGACCTCGGACACGCACTGCGTGACATCAGCTCGGTACTTAAGCGAATCATAACTGATCCCCGAGGATCTCGCCTCGGACGAGGTTCGTTATCTAATTACACCTCATCCCAGGCCCAAGGCCCAAAACAACCCTAATTCACACTAAGGTACGTGCATTACATATACGAGATTTATACTCCCACAAACACTAACTTTAGCATCAGAGTCTCTTTTGCAGGTACCACCCCCATCTTGGAACACCAGCGTACCCATGAAGGAGGCTCACCGATCTTACCTGGCGAATCACCTCTACGGCAGATTTCCGGTAAGAACATTTGGCGCCCATCGTGGGGCCGATCAAGACAGCTCTTATCGGCCACCTGTATGGTTTTCACCAGAAGCCATAGTAGACGCACAAAAGATGACGCAAACCACTCAACCACCATGGATAACGAAGCAGCATTGAGGAGACTAATCGATCAGGTCGAACAGATGCGGCAACAGCACGATGCTGACCTGCGCAATATGCGTGCCCAGCACGAAACCGACCTAGCGGCGATGAGAACCGCCAATGAAGCAGACCTAGCGGCATTACGCCCCGAAAACGAGCGCATTCGCGCCCAACTCCCTCGACGCCCCTCTGATCACTCTCCTCACGAGAGCAACATCCATGAAGACGAGGCACACTCGGCCTCTCAATCCCGGACTACGACTAGGGCACCGACTTCACGACCCGCTACGCACCGATCTCATGTATCGACGCACAAGTCGGGCCCAGACGCCAGCAGAGCACCCACTCATGCCACAGAAGGCCAAGAAACCTTCCGCCGACATCCTTTTGTGGACGGCATCATGGAGACCCCACTCCCCCGTGGATGGAAACCTCTCCACCTCGACCGCTATGACGGCACGACGGACCCCGATGAGCACATTGACCTGTACACAACCCAGGTAAACCTCTACAATAACAGTGACGCTATCCTGTGTAGGGTTTTTCCGACCTCGCTCAAAGGAGCCGCACTCCATTGGTACACCCAGCTACCCGCCGAATCCATCGACAGTTTCAGCACCCTGGTCCGGCGATTCATGGCACAATACGCCACAAGCCGACCTCATCACACAACCTCGACCGCTTTGGCCAACCTCAGGCAGAATGACGATGAACCTCTACGAACCTTCATGGAACGCTTCTCCAGCATCTCGGTGCGGATCCGGAACTTGAACCCTGAGGTCGCCTTGCACTCCATGCTCATGGCCCTATAAGTCGGCCCCTTCGTCGACAGCCTATGCTGAAACACCCCCCTCCCCGCGATATGGACGAGCTCCGTGCTCGCGCGGCCGGGTACATCCAGATGGAGGAACACTCCGCTTTCCATGACCAGGTTCGCGGAAAAGGCCCAGCAAAGTCAGAACAAGGGCATAAGGACAAAATAAAAGTCAACAACGACAGCCAGTTCAAGAAGTCAACTGGGGAAAATAGAGGAGGGAGATACGACTTCTACACTCCCCTAAACGCACCTAGAGTCCACATCCTGGAGGAAGCCAGCAATAGCAACATGCTCGCCCTTCCACCACCAGGCCACACTCCCAACAGCACCGACAAGTCCAAGCACTGCCGGTACCACAGGAACCATGGTCACACCACGGAGGAGTGTCGCACACTCAGGGATCGAATCGAAGAACTCATTCAGGCAGGCCACCTCGGCCAGTACGTCCAGCGACAGCAGGGTAACCGAGGCGGCTACGGCGGTCAGGGACGAGGCAGAGGCCGTGGTTCGGGAGCTCGCACTGACCCACACCCGGGTCCCCAACAAAATACTAGCGGCGCAGTACAAGCTGAGATAAGCCAAGAGACAGAGTCGGCTCCCTTACGGGGAGTAATCAACACAATTGCGGGTGGCTTTGCGGGGGGAGGCGCCAGCAGCTCGGCTCGAAGAAGACACTTGTGAAGCATCAACTGCGTCCACTCTACCACCTCGGCCCCGCATCAAAGCTCACCGCTGATCTCTTTTTCTGACGAGGACTACGCTGGCGTCAGCCCTAATCAAGATGACCCCATGGTCATCGTCGTAGAAATAACCAACTGGGAGGTGCAGAAAGCACTCATCGACCAAGGGAGCTCGGCCAATGTCTTGTACTGGCCGACGTTCCTAAAACTAGACGTCCCCCACTCTCTCATACAACCTCACACTGAGCCCCTAGTCGGCTTCGCAGGAGAGCAAGTTCACACTCGAGGGTACGTAGACTTACTGACAACTTTCGGAACACCACCAGATACAAGGCGGGTCATGGTCCGATACCTCCTCGTGGAAGTCAACACTTCCTACAACATCATCATCGGAAGGCCCACCTTAAACCAACTCGGAGCGGTGGTGTCAACCCCACACCTCACCATGAAGTTCCCGGGCAAGGACGGTAAAATCATCTCCGTTAAGGCTAATCAGAAAACGGCTCGGCAATGCTATGCCGAGAGTCTGAAGGTCTCCTCGTCCAGCAAGCAAAGCAAGGAGGATCCCCCCACCGCAACTTCTTAAGTTTCATTTCTTTTTTCAGTATTGAACAAAGTTGTGCACTCTTTTCCTGCCCCAGTCTTTGACTGCGAGGGTTTTTAACGAGGCACACAGGCATAATAAATAAAATTACTCATTTTTCTCAATCCATACTCTTATCTTTCTGCTTATATAAAGGACGCAAACGAACCTTAGACGCGCAAATGCAAATTCCGAGGTCGAATACGAACCTCAACACTCTCGCTAAAGGTCGAGTTCGACCCTTAATTAAATAGTCCATCTAAAATCTAAGGTCGAATTCGAACCTCGGTTTATTAAGGTCAAGTCTGAACCTTCACGAAAATCTAAGGTCGAATTCAAACCTCGATTTATTAAGGTCAAGTCTGAACCTTCACGAAAATCTAAGGTCGAATTCAAACCTTGGAATTTATTAAGGTCAAGTCTGAACCTTCACCCAAAGATAAATTAATGCTTTATATACATCAAAGTTTATTTTAAAGATAAGATCATTGAATTTTAACCAATTTTAATATTGACAATTTAAGTCTAGAGACATTTACTTTTACTTGGTAAAATGTGAAAAGATAAGCAAATAGTTCAAAAACAATATTTTTATCTGGAGAATAAGATTTCATTTATGTCATGCTATTTTATTTATATTATCTTTGGGTGTGGATCATGAGCATAGCAGCACCAATTATTTAGTATGGGAGTGGTTAACGTAATAGAAAAAGAAGAAAATGTCATCAAAACTCTTTTATATTTTTCTTTTAATTTTATTTCAATTTACATTCATGTGTAAAAATCAATTCTTCTGTATTGGAATTTGTTGTGATTCTATTGTCATATCTATGTTTAACTTTAGTTAGATCACGTTAAATTGATTTTAGTTACATGTGTTAGATATGATGTATGGACGATAGATTGTTCAAGAATTGGTTAATTTTCTTTTATCGAAGGTATGGGTTTTTTTTTTGGATCCTATTGGGGAGGGTTCTAATTTTTGTGTTTGTGTATGCGGGTGGAATCTAATGTAACCTTGAGTTGATTTGAAATGCTGTCAAAAAGGAAATTCTCTCCTCCGCAAAATTCCTCTTATTGTGGCAGCTTTAAAAGAATTTTCACTTAACAAATTGAGTCTCACTAAATAAGACTTTATGACATGATGATTTTAGGTTAATCCTCTTGAGAAAATTAAATCTTTATTTATCGAGAAAGTCGCATTTAAAAAAATATTATTAATCTTAGCTAAGCAAAATAGTTTTGTTGAACTAAATTGCTTCATTTCTTGTTGGAGTTGTTTTTGCTAAGCTAACTATTTTGGCTTAGCAAACGATGATCTATGTGATTATTGTATTTTAATTCACTTAACCAAACACGTTGTCTTAGCAAAAGTCAATCTTGTTTTAGGTACTTTAAAATTCATTTAGTATGACACTCTCACTTAGCTAAAACTTTCCTCTATGGTAGATGTATTTATATTTGTATAACAATGCATTTTTATTGAGTGAATTTATGCATTTGCTATAGTCAAGTTTTGGAAACTTGTTCAACCAAGCATTTTGGCTTAGCGAGTATTGGCCTTTGTCTTGAGGTCATTTTAATTCGCTTAGCAAGGATATTTCGCTAAGCGAATTTCCTTCTTTGATCTCCTTTACTTTAGGGAATTCGTTAAGCAAGAATTGTTCGCTTAACAAACCTATATGTGGTTGAACAATGATTTAGCTTCAGATGATAGTTGTTTGATGATTATTTCTTTGTTCCATGAGTTACAAAAAGTTATATGAATGTTGACAACGTTTAATGAAGGGAGGAAAACCTTCATATTCATTGTTGAGTTGTTGTTGAGTGTTGTAATGGTTGTTTGCATGTTTTTCAATGAGAGTTTAATTAAAAGGATAAAAATGGCTTGAAGTATAAGTATTTTGTTGAAAATTGTTTTTAGCATGAGATGTCTTAAGTAGGTCTCTATTGAGGAATCTTAGGCTCGATGAATCTATTATTATGAGAATTTTCTTTTAAAAAAAAGATGTCTCAATTGAATATGTTTTTTTAATTGAAAATGATATGGAGTTGACCAATCCATATTCAACACAAGGGGTTGTGAGTTGACACATAAATTGGGTTGCTTGGTGGTAGGGTGAGTATGGCCCAACCTGCCTTGACTCGAGGTTGATTTGGATGGGCTTGGACTTCGAAATTATACTTCATACATTTTTGGGATGGATTTAGGTTACATTTTGGGCTTTTCAACCTGGTTTAATATGTAATATTCTCTTAAAAATTATAGGTTCTATTGAATTATTGTGAATTCATAATAAAATTTTATTTAGTTATCAATATTTTTTATAACATGGTCATATTTATAATGAAATTATTTATTTTAAAATATATTATAAAATATAACTTTAAGTTTTATACTTTTTTAATTTTATAATTTAACTATACATAATGTTAAAACTAATATTAATATATTGCGACCAAGTCGAGTTGATCCAATCTCGTCCCATATATTTTTGGGTCTTGGTTTGATCAAATTTGGAGAAGGATAAACCTAGTCCAATCCAACACATGTTCACTCATGCTTGGTGAGACTCCATTTTGGTGCTCAATGAGTGTATTGAATTTGGAGGATAGGAGGTAGTCTAATTCTATTTAAGATTTGATTAATGCTTATCAATGTTGTAGTAGGTTCATACCTAAGAGTCATTATATCAGCTAGGAAATGCATAATCTTCTTAATTCATGTTGGCAATGTCATGTGACCAAATTGTTGAAGATCCTTTAAGGTTGCGTTGAATAAGCTATTTGTTGCAGGAGATCGTTGTATTGTGATGATGCATGATGTTGTAATGATGTTTTTGTTGTGTTGTTGTATTTGTTAAGCATCATGTAATTGCATAGTTGTTAATGATGGTTATGTTCAGATGATCGTTGGACAATATCCAAGTGATGCTGAGTGGAGTGTTGATTCATTGTTGTGTGGACAACGATGGTTGGACAAGGAAAAATTGATGTTTTTTCTCCTTTTGATGATGATTTTTATTTATGTGGAGAAAAAGGCAGACACTAGAAGGAGGAGTTGAATAATGTCTATCAAAAACTCACATTTTTTTCAAATAGTGAAATAGTAATAAAAACCATAAAGAATGCTTTATGAAAAGTTAAGAGACTAAACACAGAATTTTATACTATTTCATTTGAATCATCGATGTAACGACCCACCCTAGGCCGTCACATCAATAACCAACCAAAATAAAATAATATAAAATAAAGAAAATAGAGCAAAAGCCAGCTACGCTAGAGTGTAATTATACAATAACATATAAATTGTTTCCAAAATATATAATATAATCTTCTATAGCAGAGTCATCATCCTTAGTAAAGTTATACAGTAATCCAAAAAGATAATATAATTACAATGTCATGAAAACATCAAAATAAGACACCCTAGGTGCTGGTCAAGCTCTAAACCTAGCCACTTCTCAAAGCAGCTATCCAAAAGACTCCTTGTTATCCCAAAGCCTCATACCTGATCTGCTCCCCCACATAGTGAGATCATCACAGTCCACATCATGGAAATATAAGGGTTAGCACATATAAAACCAATCATAGTACATCATAATAAAATATCATTAAACAAATATTTATCCACAGTATTTATCCAGACCAACAAGTCATTTTCAAGCTAAATATAGACCAACCCAAAATATAATGTATACACGTCCATGCCAATGTATACATATTTTATGATAATAAAATAATCCATAACCAATGTATACAATCCATACCATATGTATACATATTCCATATCCAAAACAAAGTCACACCACTGTATATTTCATGATGTAACCAACACATCCAAACCAAATGTTGGCCTCAACACCATCCAAACCAAGTGTTGATACGGTGAAACATGTCAGCAACCCATGTCCCACGCCTAACCTCTCATGGAAAATATACAGTTGGATTACGTCGTCACGTAACCCTGGTGATCATGGCCACTTCATCCATCGGTATGACTCGGCCTTGCCCCCATACCGGTAGCAAATAGAATACTTAAAGGAGTACTTCAGAATCCACCTAACATCTGAAGTGGTTTATCATATAATCTTTGGAAAAGTTCCACATTGGAATCCTCACCATGGGATTCCCAAATTTCATATTTTTCCAAAGATTATATCCTGATCTCACCAAGAGATCTAATCCATACCATAACCTTACTCCTTTAAGTCCTATTTACTTTTCCAAACCACATACACATAATATATTCCATAATTAAACATAACCATAACCATGCCAATTTGTCAATATAATAATAATATAAATAATTAAATATCCAAAACAACCATCAATTGATCCAAATTATACTATATGAAATGAAAATCTCCACATAAAATAACATATTAAAATTATACTATTCCTATCATGCTCATATATACTAGATTAATTTTATAAGCACTACCCTTACTTGGATAAACCTGAACTGAAACTCGGGCAGAACCTTCTCCTCTTTCTTGCTTAAACAAGAACTGAAACTCGGGCAGAATCTCCACCTCTCTCCTTAAACAAGGATCGAAACTCGGGCAGAATCTCCTCTTCTCCCTCCTCTTTTCTCTCCCCTAGCAGAACCTCCTCTACTGGATTCCTCTTTCTCTCTCCTCTTTTCTTTTCTTTCTCTCTCTCTCTCCCTTCTCTTTCTCTCTCTCTCTCTTCTCTTTCTCTCTCTCTAAGATTTTCACTTCCCTCAGTATATTTTTTTTCACCCCCCCTGGCCCCTATTTATAGGCAACCAGAGTCACCCGGAACGGCCCGTATTGAATTCGGAACGGCCCGTTCCGAATCTTTCAAATGTACGCAAATTTTTAAACTGGAACGGCCCGTTCCAAAATCGGAACGACCCGTTCCCAAAAAGCAGAACGGCCCGTTCTAAAATCAGAACGGCCCGTTCCGAGACTCATCCAGAACGGCCCGTTCTCCCTCCAGAACGGCTCGTTTCAAAACCAGAACGGCCTGTTCTCCTTTTGGAACGGCCCGTTCTGGGCCCGTTCTCACTAAAAAAATTTAGTATAATTTTTAAGCTTGGAACGGACCGTTTTGCTTTTGGAACGGCCCGTTCCAAGTTACCAAAACACCCCTTAAATTTTTTTAAAATTGCGAAAATGCCATCAGTAATAAAATTACAAGAATACCCCTATACCTTTATAAAATTTACGAAAATGCCATTAATAATAATAAAAAAATGGGTATTACAATCGAAACTACATCTAATTCTCAATCCAACTAGATTGGGTTTCACTATTTTTAACAAAGATACAATTATTATTTTCCCAAGCCACTTATGGCTTAATGTTAAATGTTCTTTGATTTACCTCTTCAAGCAACTATCCAAGTATTCTTTGTTTACCAAACCACTCCAAGCTTAAACAATCAAGTTTTTTTTTTTCAAACAAGTCTCTCTAAGCTTAACCCAATAACATACAATTATATCTAGGTAACGTTTTACAAGTGTTGCTTCGTCTTACAAACAAAACATGATACAACAAATTAAAAACAAAAGGTTTTACAAAAAGAATGTGAATAATAGGTTGTGAAAAATCCACTTCTTTCTAAGTGTCAAGCCTCTTATATAGTAGCCTTGATGAAAATAACTGTTGCAACACTTTGAACATTCCTCACAAGTTTATTTTGTTTATCTTCGTCTCTAGTTCCTTGAGTGGCGAAGTATTTATTGATGTATTAAATACTTGCATTAAATGCATCTCATCAAAAAGTAACTTATTATCTAATCAAGGAGACTACTACTCATCTTTTAGGTAGTAAATGGATGAAACAAAACATGTGTTAGCATTGAGTAGTTCTAAAACAACTTTAACTGGCCCTTTTTCATGATTACAGATATCCGCTTGTCCTATTCTAATGCAAAGCATGTCTTTGTTCCTTTTTAATAAATTAGGAGTTCCAAGGAAGCTTTTAAGGTTTGATCAGTTAAGGAATCACTCAGATGCACAACTTCATTGTTAGACATCATAAATGATATAAAATAAATGTCACTCTAATAGATAGTATGTTTCATTTGTTTTAGCAACGTCTTACTACAAATAGCGTCTTACACTTCATTTGATGATGCTTCTTATAAAACATTTTCTTTTAGGAAAAAAAACTTTTTGTTTATTATCATTAAAACATGAAAGTTTAAGGAATTTAAGATTGTCTTTTGACTTAACAATTTACATGTTGATATGTATATTCTTTTACGTTGAGCTTACCTTTATTTTGTGTGATTGATTGCAATGGTTGTTTTTTGATATGAAAGAAGACAAAGAATAAGTTTATAGAGTAATAACTAGTAGTTGTGAGAGGTTTTGGGAATGGTGTTGACTCATGAATGAATCTATGATGATGTATAGTACAAACCAACTTAGGATATGTTTTAATTTTGATGTACACACATATATCGGAGTTGTAACCCGTAACGGGATCATTTTGTTGTTTTAATTGTATGTTTATAGACTCCCAAATTTCTCATTTATATATGTACATCTTGTGATATGTCTAGGTACTATTGTGTTGAAATCCTAGGTAAATGGCCTTTATGTTTGTTGGAGAAAAAGTTACATACTAGAAGGGGGAGTTGAAAAGTGTATATCAAAAACTCGCACTTTTTAAAGTGCAATGAAGTGCCAAATGCTATGACAAACGAAGTACTGGAAAATAATAGATGAAGTGGCACAAGTTTTTTATACTGGTTCGTCTCAAACACAAAGAATACGTTCAATTCTCAATTCAACCAAATTGAGTTTCACTATCTTTCTTAAGATACAAGTATTCTTTACACAAGTCACTTCTGGCTCAACCTAAGTAGTTTTTGACTTGCCTCTTCAAGCTCAACACCAAGTATTCTTTCAACAAGTCTCTTTAGGCTCAACACCAACTATTCTTTCAACAAGCCTCTTTGGGCTCAAGACCAAGTATTCTTTCAACAAACCTTTCTAGGCTCAACACTAACTATTATTTCAACAAGCCTCCCCAGGCTCAAGACTATGTATTCTTTTACACAAGCCTCTTCAAGCTTAACACTAAGTATTCTTTTACACAAGTCTTTATTGGCTCAACCCTTACAAATAGATTTGAAAAAAGTTGCAATGATAGCTTCGTTTCTTCTAGACATAATGCTATGAAAATACAACACAAATAGACTACAAAGAGCTATGTACAAGGTTTTTCAATGAAGAGCTTCTTTGTAGTACTTTAGCTTTGTGGTTCAATATACTTCTCAGTGATGATTTTTTCTTTATTTACAACACTTCTCTCTTTTATTTATAGTGTTTCTTCTTTGTATTTTTTATGTCTGCTCTTCTCTAAAGGCTTGATCCTTATATAGTAGCTTTCGAGAAGATAACCGTTACAACAATGTTGAATTTAAACGTTCAAATTTCTTTACAAGTTGTTTCGTCTGTCTTCATTGTTGATCCTAGAGATTGCCATTGATATATTAAATGTGAGCATTAAATGCTTATCAATGAAGTGTGTATCTCTTATCTGATCTAAGCAGTTACTTATCATCATTTCCTTCTATTTTGAGTGTAGTAGAATAGTGTCAGCATGGAGCAGTTGGGGCTGGTGCAGTTTCAACACTTTTTCGTAATATCTGGGATTTTGCCTTTTCTTTCCTGATGCAATGATTTGACATTTTCTTTTGAAGAGTTTATGTTATTATTGAAGAACCTTTTTCATTTGATTTGTTAAGGAATAGAGTTATTGCTCCTTAAAGACTATTATGTTATTCTAACGAGAAATAAATGTGGCATTAATCCAGATGATGCACTTCGTCTAGTACACTTCATCTTTCAGATGAAATATGACATTTGCTTCGTTTGAAATAGTCTCCTGAGCTACTTGAGAGATTTAAGATTTTTGTTTGATTCTACAAACATCCTTTTTGATCTTACAATATTTTGTGTTAGATATACTTGTATAGTGACCTTACAAGTTGTTACAATTTACCCGTTTTTATTCATAATTTACTAGGCCTTTGATAGAGTTAGATTTGTATTAGGACAAATGAGCTTTAAAAAAATTCAACCTAATAGGAATAAAGAAAGATAAACATGTTTCTTCTTTTACAATGTCTCCTACTCACCTTACCCTAATAACGGCCAAGGTAAAATGAGTATGCAAAAATAACAATAATTTGGATACATAGAATTTTGAAAAGGAGGTAGAAGGTATGAGTCTCAAGAATTGTAATGCATTTTTTTTTGGATATTAGAATATATTTAAACATATATTAATGTTAATTAAAGTTGACATTTTTTTATTCCAAAAATTAGAGTTGATATCAATTCATATATATAAAACATGAACAATTATCATACGCAAAAATATTTTTAGGGATTTTTTTTCCCGAGAAAAATTTTATGAACTTTTTTAACTTCATATTTAATTTAATTTTTATTTATTATAGTTATTTATGAATTAAATTTTAATATCTAAAAAATAAATTATCAATAAATAAAAATAATCTTTTGTTAGAATATAAATTATTTATCATAAATTTAAAGTATAATTTATATACTTAAAAATATCTATTTATTTAAATGTTAAATGCAATTTATATATTCAAACATAATATATTTGTATACATAATTTATTTTAAATCTTAGTTATATATAATAAACATTTAAAATGTGTATTGGACATGCTAAAATTAGTTAACATTAATTTAAAAACAAATAATATAAATTAAAGTAGTTATTGATGCTAATTCATTTTTTTTAGATATAATAAGAAATTAAAAATAATCACTTAAAAACCCATATTTTTGGATAAGCTTTAATTTTGAATTAGAAATTAATCTCTGAAAATAATTAATTAAAATGTAAAGCAAAAATCCACGAGGTGCAGGGAGGAAGAAATCAAACGATTTGCAATGGTTCATGCACTAGAGCTACTTGGAATTGGAATCTTGGATGTTGAAATTGAAACCGTAATAAACCATATTGATATATAAACATTTAAAGGTATATTAAACCAATGCTTAAACCTTTTGAAATAACATAAAAATCTAATGTCTTTCACAAAAGTTGTTAATTAGAATAATCATTTATGCACTTTAACTGAAGACTAAAATTCAATTTCTGTTATAAATATAGAATCGCGACTAAAGATACTGTTTTATCCTCTTAAGAGCTGATCCAATCAAAAGAAATTTAAATAAATAAATAAATAAATAAAATAGACGCAGCACTCGTCCTTCTAGTAGAACATGGAATGACCATGTGAATTCAATTAAAAATAGTATGTAAAAGAAAAATGACAACATTATTCCTTTAACTGATTATAAGCATCTAAAATCGGTAAGTTTTATTGAAAATAAACATTTATTACATTTTTTTTGTCTTTTCAATGTAATCAATGTTAAAAACCTCACTACTTTTAAATACTTAAAGAAATGTTATTGATATTATCGCATTTTAAAAATTGAACTTAGCCTATTTTACTTCCAAGTGCTTCTACCAAGCGTTTAGAAAAAAGAAAATGTCACCATAGAAGTACTCGAGAGTTACAACCAAAAGCTAAACCTCAACGAAAACAAAACATCTGCCTCTTGAGCATTTCAGTTCTAATAGTTGAAAGCTAAGAAGTAGATATCATTTCTTCACCCAAGCCGTCTTTCTTAACCCACAAACAACTCATTATGCTAACGGACAAATCATACATAACGGAATTCAACTCCTTGTTACAGAAGAAACTTCATCACCGCCTTTATTATTTTCAACCCAGTCACAGTAATCAGGACTTTTCTGAATACAATTTGCCTGATGCCCTAAGAATGAAGTATATGACATATAAGACAAAAAAATAAAAAAAATATTAATCCAAATTTTTCAAAAATCACTATAGACTAAGCAACGTACAACAAAACCTTTACATAGAGTAGCCGACCCTTAAAACATGTTGCCTGGCAAGATTTTCTGAAATCTCCCTTTCACAATAAATGTCTCCAAGCACTCAACAAAGGATGTTGAATAAAATCTACAAGCTCAGCAGTAACTCATCAAGCTAATACATGAACAACAATAGAAGCAAGCTACCCCAACAAATCCAAAAGGGGTGGCTGCTCACCGTGTGACTTGGTATGAGAGGACCGAGTGGTTGAACTAGCTCCCCTCCCTCTCCCTCGTCCTCTGCCCACTGTGGTGGAAGGGGGTGGTGCAAGTTTAGGCGCAATCTGTTCATTCTTGTTGGAAGAAAATATTGATCCAATATCTGTTGCTGTTGACTGAACATTATTATATGAAGCATTCGATACTGGAAAAGCATGGCTTTGTTTTAGGAAGTCAAGAGAATTCTGAGGTCCAAGGCCACTATTCAGGCTACCCATGGTTGAACTAGCATTCCTTGAGTTCAAACTAATGGAATCGGCAGAACTTTGGGAATTAACAGGCCAACTGTTACTAGTTTGGGCACCCATATTGCTTGAAGTGCTTGGCATTGAATTAAACCCAACTTTGTTTAGTGGCATTCCTAAATTACCATTGCTGGATATTCCAGATCCACCTGATACTGAGCCATTGGGACGCGGAGGCCAATCAGCAAAAGGATCATCATGTTCGAGAAAGGATGTGGATGAAGTTCCTGAGGCTATTGTCTGCCTTTCATTTTCACCAAATTGTGGGGTAACACCAGAAGAAGCACGAGGTGGCCATTCTACATCTACTGAGGGACATGACTTGGTTGTCTGCTGAGCAGATAAAGAAGATAAGGACAAATGCTTTACTTGACCCAAAGGGCTGCCTGCCATAGATTGACCGGTTGTATCAATAGCATTCTGGACAGAAGAGGCAGTGCCCTTGGTTTTGGGACCCCAATCTTCATCCCAGGAGGAGCTGCTTTTTGCTGAAGCAGGTACAGTGCTGCTGCTTGTTCGCAGGGCTTCAGATTGAAGGCCATTGGCATTAACCATGGGAGATACTTTTACCTCTGGCATTCCAGAATCAGTCACTACCACTCCTCGCTTCTCTTCTATTTTGCTGTACAAAACATACAAAGTTCAAAAAAAAATTGAAGAGAAGTTTGTCAGAGATTAAGGACGGAGAGGCAGACAGAGCAATTGACAAAAACAGAGGGGATAAAATTTTTTTAAAAAAATTACTGGAGCATATCCTTGACAAAGAGCATATATTTGGCAAACTGTTGAACATTCAATTGTTGAGCAGTCAGGAGGGGCATCAGCAATGGCAGAACATGTTCAGCTACAAATTCTACTCCATACTGAACAAGAGAAATCAAACCAGACTTAGGTATGGCTCCAAATAATATTTAGCAACAACTTCAAATATCCTTGATCATAGAAGTTATTAATATTAAAAACTGTGATTCATGTCAGGCTCATCATTAGAAATATCACCTGCTTGAAAATAGAATTTGCAACCCCTAGGGTACACATAAGGGTTGGAGGGGAACGGTCAACGGCAGTACAGCGTTGAATAGTTTGCAAGATGTCCAAGACAGCAAGTTTATCAAGCCGGTTAACCATGTCTCCTAGGCACAGCAATGCATTGACTCTAACCTGTCAAACCAAAGAGAAAAATGTAGACAACAGTTTTGCAACAACGGAAGAAAAACATTGTGAAACTCAAATCCTACCTAAAATTGGCGAGGTAGAAAGAAAAATGTGATTATAACATGAAAGGTAAAATCTAATCTATTCTATAAAATCAATCATTCAAGAATATACACTAATACACACCTACAAAATAACACAAGTAAACCATAAAAGTTTACAACAAGGTTATCAATAACAGAAGGCGGCTAATGACGATAAGCAAAAATCCTCTATATACATCTGGCAGATGTCGTGGCAGTCTATGGTGGATGCCATGGCCGACAAAAAAGAAATTTATATACATAAAAACTAAAAATAAATTAACAAAACAAAAATAAATAAATAACAGAAAAATCATAGACTAAATTTCAAGAAAATATCACAAGTCTCAAAAGTAGACCATCATAACATTCTTTAAAGACTTTGGTGATTAAAAATGATAATTAAAAAATTAAAATAACAATTAAATAAGAGAGATTGAAAACATAATAAAAAAATATCTGAATTTAAAAAGAATTAACAAACACAATCAAAGGTATTAAAAATGAATAAAAAATAATCATAGGCTTTCAAACAAAATAATATTTTTAATGAACAAAAATATAAATAATTGTAACTAAAAAACAGAATATAATAAAATAATAGAATGAGTGAAGCAAAGGAAAACAAACAGATTAAAAGCAGAAAAATGAATAGATGCAGAGAATGAGTAGAGAAGTCAAGTTTGTTGGAGATGGTAGTCGCTGCCAGAGATGGACATCGTCAACATCACCAGTGATGGTTGTTGCTGGGTGGTCAGTGGAAGAAACCTCAGGTGCTGGTTGTAACGTTTAATATCAACTATCAAGAATACAAGACTCGGGATTTTACGCACATTTTGGGCCTGGGGTTGGGTCAGATTACATGGCCCAACCTCTTCTTTTTCTTTTATCTTATGGTTTTTAAATATTGTGGGCCTCATTCAGGTCAGCTCATACAACACGAACCCTTCTCTTTTTTCTTCGATGACTTCTGCAATTTCTGCCAGAACTGAGACACATGCCACAGATGCCATATTGAAAATGGTGGACAATGCCATAAATTGCAAAATGACAAATGGCAAATGACGGAGAGGCTCCAAAACACCACACCATACTGCCATGGTGGCACCATAACCGTGTTTATAAACATTGGTTTATAATCACATCTGGCATTTAAGTATCTTCTAAATCAGAATGCATATTAGACATGAGTTTTTAAGGCTATGTACAAGCCTTTGTAACAAAACAAAGGGCCCTAACCTACCAAAGACAAGCCTTGTAAGGAAACAAAAGCATCCCACACAGACCAGCGTAGCTTAAACTTTGAATACACAGAAACAGACTATAGCACAAAAGCATTATTCACAAACTAGAATGCAACAACACTAAAACAGAGGAAGGCCATAGTCACATTATACAACCAAGAATAGCACACTCAGAAATCATTCACAGAAGCAGAGGCACAATAAATCAGTCACCTGTCACATCCCAAAACCCATTCAGTGCACAAGATCACAGTAGAGCTTCAAAAAACAGAGTAGCAAAGGTTTCAAAGAAGTAGAACCCCTGCCACTAACTCAGCAAGGGTATGAAGAATGAAATTTGAAATAAGATGATAATAACAACAACTGTACTGATAATGAAATGTTCATATGTTAAATGGAGGAAGCATGTGGAATATAAAAAAATATGGTATGAAACTTTGGAACCTGTTAATAACTACCATTGAATTAAATAACTTCCATAGTCAAAGAAGGATCTAATTATTCCGACTAAATTAGGTTTGGCTGCTAAAAAGACACCACATATATGATGTCAACTTGAGGCATTGCAAATAAATGTAAAAGTTCAAACAAAATATTAACATACCGCCGCAACTGTTGTTTTAAGTGCCAATCCATGAACACGGGGCAAAACCACTTGTTTCACCAGCTGAAAGGAAGAATAAAATAATAAGAAACATAATAGATATTCCTACTTTAACACCAAACATTCGAATTTAAGTTTCAAAAAGTGCCCAGGATTATCTGATTATGGTTCGAATAACATTAAGGCTGTATGATAATATAAACCTCAAGGTGGGGAAATGAAGTGACAATTAAGATAGTAGGATTATTCATTTTATTAGTATTAGGTTTTGGCCTGGGCTTGTACAAGTAGTACTAGCATTTGATCTAACTCACCTAAAGAGTAGCAAATTAGGTGCATTAAGTTATTGTATTTCAACTTATTATCAATCTTATAATACATTGTTAGCCTCTATTCTCCATTTCTCCTTTTCCTTGCCCAAACCGTAAAGTTTCAACAGTCCCCAACAACATGAAAGTTGAAACAATAAAACTTAATGAGTGTGTGATCCCAGTTCACAAAGTACCAACATGCAATGGAAAACATGTGATAGTTTTAAAAGAACTCAACTCAAGCCTACTCTCAATAATTAGAAAATAGCACTCACCTGGGCATCTAGTTGTTTGGCAAGAGATACAGATTTTTTCAGGACCTCTTCTTGCATACGAGCATCATTATCATCATAGGCCCGCACAATCATTGGAAGAACATGTGAAACTAAATGCTCTTGACTGGTCTAAGAGAATAAAAAATTGCATAATAAGTTGGAATAAACATAGTCACTAGATACACAGATTTTTCAATCATCGAACTAAACTGATAGGAACACTTAACTACCTTGTTTATTATAAGCTCAGCATGCTTCACAAGTAGTAACAGTGTCTCACCAGCAGCAGTACTCAAGACAGGAACAAGGGCTGGAAGTGTTGATTGCTCAAAATCATTCTTGTCCTGAAAAATAATTATTTCGTTTGCTTCATGTTAATGAATTTATTTTTCATCAAAAAAAAATAATAAAAAAAACTTCCATCAATCCATTGTGCCCTTATGTAAATCTGGTTTACTAAGATACGCTACACTCACTTATCATAAACTAATAAGAGATCAACTGATATGACTAAATATTATCTTGTTTCAATGAAACAGACCAAATTGTTCATTTGCTAAACTATAGATCAAGATCTATGAAACCTGAATACTCCAAAAAATGGAAAAGCATGTGTCGTATCCGTGTTGGATATCGATACTCCTTAGATACTTCCAGATGCATATGCAAAATGTATCCAATATTTTCTTATTTATTTTTTAACCTTCTTTTCTAGCATTTTTTTTTCCACGTTGTGAAAGGAATTGGAGTACATTCTCCTTTACTCATTCTTTGAAGAAAAACAAAATGGGCCCAAAGGGGTAAAAGATTTGGTTTGTGTGCATTTCAACCTTGGACTTTTATTTACGAAACATGAAGGGTATAAAACCAGAGGAGCAAGGTTGTGGGACACTGGCGGAGATATAGTTTATCATTATAGGAGACATTGTCTACCAAAAATGCTTTTATTGAAATAGTTAACTTAAAAATAGTTATGATATGGGCAAAAACTGTATTTTTTTTTTATTATGATCACAAATATCTCCTTTGTGAATTGTGATCGTGATAGTTATGGATTAATGAGAAAGAATTAATGTCTTTCTTTACCAATATTTTACATCTATATAGAGTTTCTTTAAATTTTATTATCGTATCCTATATTTCAAAAAACAAATTGTCATATCCATATCCGTGTCACATCATACTATGTATTTGGGCTTCATAGATCAAGATAAGGCAAAGAACATAATGTTGGCATCTGTTAGAATAGCTTATTAGAGTAGCCTTTGTATTATGTTATTTCTTTTGATATATGTCTGATGTGTGTCTTAGACTCCTAGGGTTTTACATACTTTATGTACTCAATGTTATATAAATAATGAAAAAGGAAAGAAGTGTGTAACACACACACTATTTTTCTCAAACCCTAATATTCAAGTTGGTATCAGAGCGGGTTCGATCCCGCTCTGTCGTTCGTCCGCCGCCGCTGTCCGCCGCCGATGTTCACCGGCGTCCGTCGCCGCCGGCCACCGTCCGCCGCCGCCTCCGACGACCAAATTCTTCGGCGAACTTAGGGTTTTGTGCGCCTCGTTGAGCGCAACCCAACCCTGTTGGTTTCGAGCTCATCCAAGCCTCTACGCGCTCCCACGCGCCGCCCCAAGTGTCTGTCTGTCAAGCGCGTGTGTCTCACGCGCCGCCTCCTGGTCGCCAGAAGTCCGCCACGCCGCCACCGTTGTGCTCGCCTGAGCCTTCTGGGTCTGTTTCAGACCTCAGTTTAGTGTTCCAATTGGTCGTTTGGGTCTTGGTCACTGTTCATCTTCTCTTTGAGTTGCGGTTACTGTTCATCTTCTCCAGTTGTTCCTTCTTCTTCGTATGGCATCTCCAGGTCAGGTTGAAGCTTCTGCAATGGTTTCTAGTCAAGGGAGAAACGTTCGTCCTCAATGCTCATACTGCAAGAGGATAGGTCATATCCAAGAGAATTGTTATTCTCTTCATGGTTTTCCAAATCTGTCCAAGTCTAAGAAATTGAGAAAAACTGATAGAATGGTCCCTAAAGATGACTATCAGAAATTTCTTCAATGGAAATCTATGAATCAAGCTCAATCTTTCTCTACCACTACTGTTTCTACAGCTTGTATTTCTCATTCAACTGCAAATCAAAGTCCATGGATCATTGCTTCAGGAGCCTCTGATCACATGACTGGTAATAGGTCTATGTTTTCTACCATGTCTCCACTTAAATCCCCTCAACTAATTACCTTAGCAGATGGATCCAAAATTGCTCCCAAAGGAATTGGTCAAGTCTCTCTATCTCCCTCATTAAATT
This sequence comes from Cajanus cajan, assembly GCF_000230855.2. Taxonomy (NCBI): domain Eukaryota; kingdom Viridiplantae; phylum Streptophyta; class Magnoliopsida; order Fabales; family Fabaceae; genus Cajanus; species Cajanus cajan. The sequence goes on along the minus strand of NC_138524.1, from coordinate 57,539,088 downwards.
TAAACTCTGTGTTATTTGTCCCTAATTGTTCTTTCAACTTAATCTCTTTAAGTTAGTTAACCAAGTCTTTAAATTGTTCGGTAACCTTTAATGCTGAATCTTTTGTTATTCAGAAACGTGGTACGGGTCGGAAGATTGGTGAAGGACATGAATCTAGTGGTCTCTATTATTTTGAAACACAACCTCTTGTGTCTTGTGTTGCTGCTTTGTCACCCAAGCTCCTGCATGACCGTTTGGGTCACCCAAGTCTATCCAAGCTGAAACTTTTGGTTCCTAATCTTAAAAATTTAGAAGAGTTAGGTTGTGAATCATGTCAATTAGGCAAACATGTTAGATCATCTTTTCCCAAGCGAACCGATAAAAGATGTAACTCAATTTTCACTACCATTCATTCTGATATTTGGGGTCCAAGTCGTGTAACATCTTTTGGTTTCAGATATTTCATAACATTTATTGATGAATTTTCTCGATGTACTTGGGTATATCTAATGAAAGATCGTTCTGAACTGTTGTCTATTTTCATGTCTTTCTTCAATGAGATCAAAAACCAATTTGGGAGAACAATTAAAATCTTTAGAAGTGACAATGCTAAAGAATATTTCTCTTCTGAATTGTCTTCTTTCCTATCCTCACAGGGTATCTTACATCAGTCTACATGTCCACATACACCCCAGCAAAATGGAATAGCAGAAAGGAAAAATAGGCACCTTGTGGAGACTGCACGCACCCTAATGCTCAATGCAAATGTTCCGGTACATCATTGGGGTGAAGCAATCCTCACTTCTTGTTTTTAAATAAACAGAATGCCTTCTTCTTCCCTTGAAAATAAAATCCCTTACTCCATTATCTATCCTAAAGAACCCTTGTTTCATGTCTCACCTCGGGTCTTTGGGTGTACTTGTTTTGTCCATAATGTCTCTCCTGGTTTGGATAAACTATCTGCTAGAGCCATTAAGTGTGTTTTCTTAGGCTATTCCCGTCTTCAGAAAGGGTATAAGTGTTACTCTCCAGAGACCAGAAAATACTACATGTCTGCAGATGTCACCTTCTTTGAACAAACTCCATTTTTCTCACGCACCACTCATGATTCTCTTTCAGTACAACAGGTGCTACCAGTTTGTTCTCATGTTCCCATTCCACCTCAAGTTTCACTTCATAACCAAGAGGTTACTCAGTCTATTATTCCCGAAACTACTCCTATTCAAGCTACTCCACCTCCTCTTGTCACATATCAACGTCGAGCACGACAAATTGATCCAACATTACCTGAAGAGTCACCTGTTTCATGTCCTTCACCATCAGATGTCCCTGCTACGGATCCTAGTGAGGATAACTCAGGATGGCCCATTGCTCTTCGAAAAGGTATTCGGTCTACTCGAAACCCTCATCCTATTTATAATTTTCTGAGTTATCATCGCTTATCCCCCTTGTATTTCTCCTTTGTCTCTTCTATATCTCCTCTTACCATTCCTAAAAATGTTCATGAGGCTCTTGGTCATCCTGGATGGAGACAAGCCATGATTGATGAAATGCAAGCTCTTGAGCATAGTGGTACATGGGAGCTAGTTCCACTTCCTCCTGGGAAACAACCAGTTGGATGCAGATGGGTCTATGCTATTAAGGTTGGCCCTGATGGTACAGTTGATCGGCTCAAAGCCCGATTGGTGGCAAAGGGATATACTCAGGTTTACGGCCTCGACTATAGTGACACTTTCTCTCCTGTGGCCAAGCTTCCTACTGTTCGTCTCTTTCTGGCTATGGCAGCTATTCGTCATTGGCCTCTCCACCAATTAGACATTGAAAATGCCTTCCTTCATGGTGAGTTGGAGGAGGAAATTTACATGGAGCAACCTCCTGGATTTGTTGCTCAGGGGGAGTCTGGTTTAGTTTGTAAATTGCGAAGATCTCTTTATGGCCTCAAACAATCTCCTCGAGCTTGGTTTGGAAAATTTAGTCATGTTGTACAAGACTTTGGGCTTAAAAGAAGTGAAGCAGACCACTCAGTTTTCTACTGTCATACTTCACCTGGGAGATGTGTTTATTTGATTGTTTATGTCGATGACATAGTGATTACAGGAAACGATGTATCTACAATCTCTCAATTGAAGAAACATTTGTTTAACCATTTTCAGACCAAAGATTTGGGACCTCTAAAATATTTTCTTGGTATCGAGGTTGCCCAATCAAAGGAAGGCATTGTGATCTCTCAAAGGAAGTATGCTTTGGACATTTTAGAGGAAACAGGCATGACTGATTGCAGACCCATTGATAGTCCTATGGATCCTAACCAAAAACTAATGACTAATCAAGGTGAACCGTTTGCAGATCCAGAAAGGTATAGGAGATTGGTTGGAAAACTCATTTACCTTACAATTACAAGACCTGATCTCTCTTTTGCAGTGGGGATTGTTAGTCAGTTTATGCAGGCTCCTCATATCGATCATTGGAATGCTGTTTTGCGTATTCTTAGATATATCAAAAAGGCTCCAGGACAAGGATTACTGTATGAGGATAAAGGAGACAGTAGGATTTCTGGATACTGTGATGCTGATTGGGCAGGATGTCCCATAGACCGACGTTCCACTACTGGTTACTGTGTATTCCTAGGTGGAAATCTCATATCTTGGAAGAGTAAAAAGCAAAATGTTGTTGCCCGATCTAGTGCTGAGTCTGAATATTGTGTTATGGCCTTAATTACTTGTGAGCTTATGTGGATTAAGCAACTTCTTCAAGAGTTAAATTTTTGTGAAGGCCATCCAATGAAATTGTATTGTGATAATCAGGCTGCGCTCCACATTGCTTCCAATCCAGTATTTCATGAGAGAACCAAACATATAGAAGTTGACTGTCATTTTGTTAGAGAAAAGTTGTTGTCTAAGGAAATTGTCACTGAATTTGTCACATCCAATGAACAACTTGCAGATGTTATGACTAAGTCATTGAGGGGGCCTCGCATTCAGTTTTTATGTTCCAAGCTTGATGCATACAATCTATATGCTCCAGCTTGAGGGGGAGTGTTAGAATAGCTTATTAGAGTAGCCTTTGTATTCTGTTATTTCTTCTTTTGATATATGTCTGATGTGTGTCTTAGACTCCTAGGGTTTTACATACTTTATGTACTCAATGTTATATAAATAATGAAAAAGGAAAGAAGTGTGTAACACACACTATTTTTCTCAAACCCTAATATTCAAGTGCATCCAAATAAAGCATGGAGACACAACCTATAGGACAGGAATGAAAGGCTTTTTATAAAAATAAAAGCTTTGCAGAACAGGAAAGAGAGAGAAACAGTCAAATCTCAACCCACAAAGTAGGTTTATCTATATGCATCAAATAAAAAAAATCAGAGCAATTTCATTATTAATAGCTTCTCCCAAAGTTTTCTTCAGTGTTTATCTACCTCTTTTAACCTACCTATCTACAATTTGGGGCCGTTTGGATAAAGAGCTCAATTAAGGTCTTATGGAAAAAGTACTTATTATAAAGTACTTATGCATTGAGTTGTTTCATTATCAACGGAAAAATAAGGTTAAACTGTTTTTATAAGTTATCCGGCAGAAGTTATTGAAATAAGCTGAAAACAGTTTATGGACATATCACAAGTTATTTCCATACATCAGTACTCCCAAACACGTACACAAGTATTTATGTCAAAAGATAACTATAAGTTTGATATAAATCTAGGGCCCAATTCTGGGGATGAGCAAGGATTGGATCAGATGCTGGACCAGAACCCAAAGAGGCCCATCACATGGAGGGTATATTGTTAGAATATAGAATAAGGGGAATTAGAGTGGTGGTTATTATTAAGAAGGATATCATGGGTTAGGCCCATCATATATCTATAAATAGGAGGTTACTTGGAATAGGGCGGAGATTCACATATTTTCATTTGTAAATTGAGCTTCAACTAAAAGGAGAAATCCTTTGTGAAGGGGAAACCCTTGGAGAAGATATTTCTCTCCTATTTTGTGATCTTCTGATCCTGTTCAATAAAATCTTTCTTTTCTTTATTTTTCCCAATTCTTGGTTCCTAACATATATATTCTAGAAGGAAGTGAGTCCAGGGGAGAGAGAGAGAGAGAGAGAGAATTAATGCTGAGTTGGCTTTCAGTTAGTGCATATTTGGGGGGGGGGGGGGGGGGGGAATTCTGTTAGAATCATGCTGTTAATAAGTCAGTAGAGAAATACAGGGGGCATTCAGCTATCTCTGGATAGGAGCCATAGGTTCTGGTTGTTTTTCACTTGCTGTTAGAGCTCTGTTAGCTCCTTTCTCTTATTGAATAATAGTAATATGACTATGCTAGAATCCTTTCTGGGATTTCTATCAAAGTTGTACATAAGCTCTTCCAAACCAGCCTTAATCCATTTTCTCATTGGAGCTTCTGTTGGTCATATGACCAAGCCACAACAGTGGAGTGTGACAATAGTAATAAAAGCATTCGGGAGAAGCCAAGAGCTGCTCCACTACACTATGGCACTTAAAGCAACCAACACAACTGAGATTAACATGCTGAACCTTAAGGCAATCAATTTCAAGGAAATGGACCATTTAAAGAGTTTGTAATCGAAGGGTTAATATTTCATTTGGTTTAATCATGCACTAATTTTAAGATATATTGATAGAGTAGGCAAAAAAATTTAGTACTATAAAATTTAATGAGCATGATGATGTAACTTTCAATATAATGGTGGATTTTGAGAAACATTCACCCTACAAAAGAATATTTCTTGGTGCAAGATTCATTTAAATTACAATGCTGTCAACACCAGCACTAATTTAGGTATTCTATGGAAGTATGGAAATAAAAGAGACATTAATACCTGAGACTCTGCAATGGTTAGAACCATCGGTAAAATCATCGGCTGAATCACCACATTCCTAAGTTCAGCACAAAGTGGTGGAAGGACCTGTATGAAATTTTGTTTGTCCAAATTACATTCATGACAATAGTGGAAAAAATAACTTCAAATTCAAGAGAATTCAGTGTAAAGAAGCAATAACATTTAAACACATTTGGGAAAAACATCATAAATCAGTTTAACACATGCATCATAAGTTCAAAATCCATTCAAGATTGAGAGACCATATAGGGCACAAGACTAAGTAATTTACAGGGCAAGAGTATACTAAATTATAAATGCTAGCAAGAGTATTCATATTATGTATGATGTGAGAGAGACCTGACAAAAAATTGACTAGTAGAAGTGAAAACACATAAATTTCATAGCCAAACAGCATATAGAGAATACCTTGTATCGCAATACACGGGAATCAAAATCCTTCCACATATCTGACAATGCTTTTAAGAACTCTGATTTCTGCATGTTATCTCTTGCCTGAAGTTAAAAAATAATTTAAAAAAAAAAACACAAAGATCATCAAGAACTTCAACTCTGCAATTTGCTGTTATCCATTTTTTGATGCTAACAAGATAAACTAAAAAATCTTACAAGCATGTGGTCGAGAAAGCGTAGAGCACGCAACCTAGTGTCTTGCCGAAAAAATGGTGAGCCTGCAAAAATGAGAAGCATATATCCAGTTAAAATTATGATGATAACAATGGTGATAAAGCCAAGAAATACAGCAATGGAACTACTTAGTAATATTATGTTCAGTAGACCATATGAAGCCCCCATCAACCAGATGAGACATTATCAATTACAATGTTCGATGGTAACAGTTTGAGTTACTTAATCCTGAAGAATTCCACATGCAATACTAGTCAAATCTTCTACCACACCAACACCCCAAATGGGTTAATGATTTGTCATGTTAGTTTTACATAGTCAAACTTAAACAACGATGCCATTTTGAGAGTCACCCTTGGAACTTGAAAAATTAAAAGTTCTTAATAAGTTTATAAACAGGAGTTTTTATCTCATCAATTGTCATGATCCTTTTCATTTTTGACAAAAATACTGCAGCTGCAGTTGTTAGGTGAGTCTGCAGTTCATCAAAAGATCTTGAATGTTATTTAAGGAGATTTGCAGCCATTTTCCATTAATCAAGTTATGTTTACCTAATTTCTGAATACATAATAACTAATAAGAGTATAGTGTAGGTTGAAAGGAGAAAAAAGCAAGAAAGGAGGATCTCAACAATATTCTGAATTATTGATACCATAATTATAATCCCTAATAACGGTACAGAATGATCAGCCTAAAAATTCTATAGCAGTTAGCAGGAAAGGATACTGTCAAACTACAGAACCAGAGTCCAAGAATCATATAATGGAACTCTGTCTCTTTCCCTGATATTTGAGAGACCTGGTTCCCTCCCCAAATTCCTATCCCAAGTCTGAAATCTGCTCCTTATTATTCCCCTCCCTTTCTTTATACACATTGTCCACCATTTTAACTAACTGTTAATAGCTGCCAACTTATAAAGTCTATTATAACTAACTGCTGACATTTGGGTTGGGTATCTAATATCATTCCCCTAAAATGTTTTCATCTTGTCCTTAAGGTGAATTTCAGGGAAAAGAAGAAAAAAATTGTCCTTTACCCATGATCTTGCAGCAACCCATCACACTGTCCTTCCTCTTGCCATTCCTCTATCAACATTAATTAAAATTTCTCACTCTAGCATGTGTTAAGGATAGTACTTTTCACCCACCTGAAACACAAACGTCTTCTTTCTTGCAATTAATTTTCTAATTGGTTGCCTTTCGAGTGTTCTTACTTCTTACCATGCTGCCAAAAATCCCATTGGTCTACTAGTTGAAGAATCCATCACTATCCTAAATTCAAACACCTGCTATGAATTGCCAATCGAGGTAGCCAACTTAAGAGTCATCTATTGAGAAATGTAGAACCATTCACTTGATGCCACATGACTAGATAAAGACCTTCCTCATCAGACGAAATTATAATCAATGAACACCTATTAAAATTTAATTTACAAGAAACTATGCAAGAAAACTATTTAACTGATTTGATGACATGTCTGTTTTTATTTTTCATTTAGGAAATGGAGAAAATGTATTGGTTCTCCAAGCTATCTTTACCTGTAAAATCCATTGCTGTTGGCCTAGAAGTTTCACTTGATGAAAGCATTCTTTGCAAGTCAGGAACTAGCTCTGGTGGGATAGATGAGAATGCGTCACTGGATAAGTAAGTCAAGGTATTCATGTACTGCAGAGGTACAAAACCAAAATTTCTTATTACCTTCTAAGAATAAAATAATAAAGCCTTCATTGTTGTTGTCAAGTAATGAAACTAACCATTTTCCTTCTTACTATTTAAATACATAAAAAAGCATTTTTAATAAATGAAAGAGAGAGCAATTTTTTTTTTTCAAGGTAACTTGCATACAACTATGCTGGTGGCATCTAGTGAAATTTATTCAATCATAAACAAAAATATATTCTCTCTTTTACAGACAAGACACATGCAACCATCACAATGATTACATATTGAAATTGACACACTTAAAATACAAATTACTAGTGATATGTCGCCAAGTAACAGAAGCTTGGGGGGAACTCAACTCTACATGGAAACACCACATTTAAACTGGGCCAAATTTTGCTGGCTTAGATTTCTTTTCCAGATATCAAGCTCATTTGTTTCAGATACCACTACCAGTCACTGAAAAAGGTTAAAAAAAAAAAACATTTGTATATACCATTTTCACATTGTTGTGGCAGTCAAACAAAGGCTTCCGGGCAATTAAATGGTAGGCAAGGCATCCAAAACTGAAAATATCAGATGAGCACCCAGCTGAAGATGCAGTGCTCCTCACCAACTCAGGAGCAGTGTAATTAAGTGATGGCTGAAGTGGCAAGACAGAGTCCTCAACATCATATTCCTGTACAGTAGTTGTAGTGAAATAAGATACAGGTCATTTAAGGAAAACTTAATATGCTCCTGAGAATAAGAATAAGATACAGATATTAAATAGTATACTTTGTCATTTAGAAATGATAACTTTATTTGGTCTTCTTATAAATCATAGTTTAGACACAGATATTACAAACATAATCAAGAAAAATCATGTCACAATTCAAAACCATACATAATCATGTACCAAGAAGAATAATAACCCAGGTATGATTACAAAATGCAAAGATTTCTAAGGTTACTGGAAGCATAAATTTGTGCCTAAGAATAACTAAAGAAAGAAAATATTGAGATCCTGATCAAGAAACGTATTATATATACCTGCATCATACAAGGTTATATGATTGGTGATATAGCACTGAATTGATCTGACAGATATAAATATAAATATATACACACACACATACAGTGAGCAAATATATTAAAGAAAAGAAAAATAGGCATCAATATACAACAGTAAATTAATGGAAATATTATAGTATTTAACACATCGAAGACGTGAAGTGAACAGAGATAATGCAGTAATTCCTAATCTTATCAACTGTTCCACTCACAGAATAATGGAAGGGTTGCAGATTAGATGAGTCACCAGGGGTCTGACTAGAAATTGCAAAACCAAATCCAGCAAGTTTCCAGGCTCCACTCAGGGTAATAAGAATGTTCTGCAAAGTATAATATTTGTATTTAATAAGTCAATCCTAAATTTCAGTGGTGGTCAGGTGGAACAGAAAAAAATTAGTGCAACATGTTAACTGTGAACCCAAAAAGTAATCCGCATCAACTGTGATCGGTGGAAAATAACACTTGGCCAACATTTCAAAGAGCAAAAAATATATTTAAGATCATAAAAAAAAAAATCAAAAGTAATTAATTGCTACATACTATTTGTAGTTAGATGCAAAAGATATTTAAAACCTTGAGTGGAAGTAATGCAAGAGATTATGACCTCAGGTGATATAGCTCGATGAATAAGATGAGCATGGTTGTGGAGAAAGTCGAGGGATTCTGCTATCTGAAGTAAGCCATGCTTCACCTCCAACAGACCCATTTCCTGCAAAGCATAAGCATAGGCATTTTCATCCAGTGGAACTAGTAGATCACGCAAGAAAAGAGGGAATGGGATTGAAATAGGGTACCATTCCCCTGAGATCTTTGGGAAGATGAGGAATATTGTCAACAATGCCAAGAGTATTAGCGGCGGAAGCGAACAAGGGTTCGGTGACCATTGCCATCGCGTGCTTGCTCTCGTCGAGGGCCTGGACAACGTGAACGACACCGGGATGCCTGAGGCGCACGAGCTTGGCGGCGTCGGTGCGAATCAAATCTAAGAAGGAATCCTCGGCGGCCTTGGTGAGGCCCGCGCGCATTCGGGCCTCGGAAAGAGTGCGCTTGTCCAGCACCCACACGCACACGACGGGGTATTGGTGCTGCCGCGAGGGATCACGGGCCCTGCCCGAGTACAGCCTCCAGGCGAGCCCGGGCCCGGCGGACCCGATCTGTTGGAGCAGCTCGTATTCCTGAAGTGCCCTCGGGCCCGTCACCTCCTGCACCGTCGTCTGCACTGTCTTCTCGATCACCGCCGCGGTCTTCGCCAATGCTTGGGTTAGGGTTTTCATATTCAGCGACATTTTCTCCTTCCTGCTCTGCACCTATTTTATGTATAATAATAATAATTATTATTATTATAGTTATACACTTGAATCGATCAACGTCACGGGCTCACGGCACAGCGCCCTTGAATTGAATTGAGACTTTGAAGATGGATCGCGGCAAGGCAAATTCCACTTCTCCGCCTCTCTCTTCTCTTTTTCTCTCTTATTCTTTTTCTCTTTCTCCTGTCTTATAAGTCATCTTCTTTGCCCCTCATCTTGCTTCCTCGTTTGTTTTTAGTCAAATTTGTCCCCCTTTCAATATTTCTTCCGCAAGACAAAGCTTTCATTATTTATTACTATTACTATTATTATTATTATTTGTTTATCAATATGTTATATTCTATTATTATTACTATTTTGTTTATCAATATGTTATTGTAATTAATATTATATCTCTTATAAAATAAAATTATCCAAGTAATTCTAGTAATATTTTATAAAAAAAATAACTAAAAATTAAAAAAATACTAAAATAAAAATAAAAAATCATTAACACTTTCGGGTAAAAAAAAACTTTTAATCTAAAAAAACGGAATTCGAATTTATTCTTAAAAGTTTGTTATCTTAGTTAAAAAAACCTTTTATAAATGTGTGCTTTAATGATATATACATAATATATGACACGAGATAGTAATTAACAAATGAGCAGTGCTTCATCTTAAAAAAAATGTCAGAATACGTTCTAAAAGATTAAAATATTATTATTTTATAATAAATTTATTATAAAATAACTATTTAATTTAATATTTTATAATTTAAATTAATATTTTATTTTTTTGGAATGATTTTCAAAATCCTTTTCGGAGGATCTATCATTTTTCTTAACAAATTCAATTTTTTTTAATTATCAATTGTCACAAAAGAATCACTCTAGATATATAAATTAGAAAAATTGTTTGTTTTTAAATATTTCACTCTCGCGCATTTATGTTCACTAACATATTCACCCATGTGTCGTATGATAACATTTACATGTCTTAGTTGTGAATATTTGAAAAGATTTTATAAGTATAATTTATTTATAAAGGGATTAAATTGTTAAAACTATATAAGGATTATTAATATTTATGAAATAAAAATCAGTTCTGAAATAAGTTTAAAAAAGTACTCCAACAATCTTTTATATAATAAACATAGAGATACTTTTTTTAAAAATCTTGATTATAAGAAAGAAAAATTTACTTTTATGATATATTATATGATATATTAATAGTTAATTTCCTTTTATGTGTTGATAGATATATTTATTGATCTATTAATAATATAAATTATTCATTAGTGAAAAGGTAATTTTTTTTTAAAAATGAGGTTAAAATCCTATTTTGGTCCCTCATAATCTTTTTTTGTTTCAATTTAGTTCCTCATTAATTTTTGGTCTCAATTTGGTCCCAAATTAATTAATTGGTTTCAATTTAGTCCTAAATTAATTAATTGGTTTCAATGTGGGACTTTCCGTCCAAATTGCTTTAACGGTGTTAACTTTTGGCCACGTGGACGCCACGTAGATGCATACGTGGCATCCACGTGGATGAGAATTTTTTTGAAAACACCTGGACCCAGAACGGCCTGTTCTGAAAATGGAACGGGCCGTTCTGGGTGCACTTTTGGTGTGTTAATTTTGCATCCGGAACGGCCCGTTCCAAGTGCAAAATTAACACACCCAAAATGCACCGGAACGGCCCGTTCCAGTTTCAGAACGGGCCGTTCCAGTTTTATTTTATTTTTTTATATATAAAATATTAATAATTTTATAAAATATATATTATTAATTATATTTTAATTATGTTATTATATCCAATAAAATAAATATATTAATATTTTTTTATATTTTATTTTATTATGTTTATCTTATTAATTTTTATCATTTTATTCCTTTAATCTTAAATAAGTTGCAAAAAATTATAAAGTGATATTCCTTTTATCTTATTAATTATTATATTTTTTAATAAAATTAATTAAGAATATTGGTTTAATTTCATTTTTTATCCCTCAAGTATTACAATTGTGCAGTTTTGTGATCTCCAAGATTTTAATTGCATAATTTTAGTCCTTAAAGAATTGCAATTGCGCGATTTTGGTCCTTCAATTTTTAATTGAACAATTTTAGTCCTTCAAATATCATAATAGTATGATTTTTGTTTCTCCCATTAAAAATTAATAATTTTAATATATATATATATATATAATGTTTTAAAATTAAATAATTATTTATCTATTCAAATTAACGTATATTATAATTTTCGATATTATATCAATAATATTATTAATATATTTATAGATAAACTAATAATTTGATAAATATAACTTGTTATATATTAATATACTTTTACAAAAATATAAGTATATTAATTAGAAATATATATCTGATCTTATATATTTATATTTTTGTAAAAGTATATTAATATATATTAAGTTATATTTATCAAATTATTAGTTTATTTATAAAAAGGGTAAAAATATTATTGATATTAATTTATCAGTAATATTAAAATACTAATAATATATAAATTTTATTTATTTAGTAATAGTAAATATATATCATTTGATACATTAAAAAAAATATACGTTAATTTAAATAAACAAACAATTATATAGTTTTAAAACATTATATATATATATTAAAATTTTAAAATTATTAAATTTTTAATGAGAAAGACTAAAATTCCACAATTATGATATTTGAGAGATTAAAATTGTTCAATTAAAAATTGTGAGACTAAAATTACACAATTATAATCTTTTAAGGACTGAAATTACTCAATTAAAACCTTAGAGATCAAAATTGCATAATTATAATATCAAAAACACAATTAAGTAAAGAATATTTTATTCACAGTTCTGGAACGGGCCGTTCTGAAACCAGAACGGCCCGTTCTGATTTCAGAACGGCCCGTTTTGGAAGCAGAACGGCTCGTTCTGATTTCAGAACGGCCCATTCTGCTTCACTGGTGGTGTTTTAATTTTGCAACCAGAACGGCCCGTTCCGGTTTCAAAACGGGCCGTTCTGGGTCCAGGTGTTTTCAAAAAAATTCTCATCCACGTGGATGCCACGTATGCATCTACGTGGCGTCCACGTGGCCAAAAGTTAACACCGTTAAAGCAATTTGGACGGAAAGTCCCACATTGAAACCAATTAATTAATTTAGGACTAAATTGAAACCAATTAATTAATTTGAGACCAAATTGAGACCAAAAATTAATGAGGGACTAAATTGAAACAAAAAAAGATTATAAGGGACCAAAATAGGGTTTTAACCTAAAAATGAGGTATAGTGTTATTAAATGTAACTAATGTTTAAATCATTCAATTCAAAGAGTTTTTAAGAAAAATTAATTTTTATGACATTATTAATGAAAATTAATTATCTTAACTACTTTTATTAGTTTTGGTAAATCGGTTATTTATTTCTTATATAAAAGACTCTAAAAAGTATAAAATTGTAATTGTAATAAAATAAATTTTTTAAAGTGAAAATAACTTAAATACTTAATGAAAGTTCTCTATCCAATACTATTACAATAATAAAGGATGTTAGTATATTAAATGGGTGTTCCACAATGGGTGTCTATAACACTCATCACATTCTAGATTAGACATGCTAAAACACATGACACCTAGATCATAACACATGATATTTTGAATTTGGTGTTTTTGAACACATGACTTTTGGATTGGGCATTCTTCAACACATATTATCATTCAAGATTAATTGTTCCAAAATTAGTTTTATCAATCTAGAAGGTAATATGGAATTGTAAAATTTATGTGCTTAAAGTTTGGTAATATTATATCTCAACAAATAAATAACATAATCAAATATGAATGACATCATATGTTAAATAATACATCAACAATCGTTTTTCCCTTCCTTGGCCTTCTTGATCACCCATACCCTAATTCTCTTATTTCTTTTTTATATATAACCATAATATTGGTATGAAATATCTATTATCAAAAGTAATGATTAATCTCCATCGGGTGCCATGAGTGCAAACAAAGTAAGTATTTTCCTTTCAACATAGTTTATTTCATATATAAGGTCAAATTCAAACCCTAAACATCTTGGTTAAAAGATATAAGTCACTATCACTTGTGTAAAACAATGTTGGTAATCCTCTTACTTCTACACCACACAACATCTCCAACATTTGTCACGTTGCATACCAATATAAATTATCACGTGGTATGAGTAAATGTGTCTATGTTTGATGTCACCATCATCAAATTAATCATAGTTTACAAGTGTTGGACAATGCTCTAACATTTGACCTATATAAACACAAAATAAAAGTGGCCTTAATATGAAAAGATACAATAACATAATAAAGTTAGTGACTTTCCACTACATGAGGACATTCCTGAGTATTGGCATTAGATAATGGGACATTTGTTCTAACTCTATGCATAGGTAGGACTCTAGGTAGTTCTTCCTCGCATGGTGATATTAAAAATGCTTGAGATCCTTTGATATTATTCCAGGTACCGTACAACATCTAAAAGGTGTGTGGTGATAAGAAAGACACTAGAAGGGGGAATTGAATAGTGTTAATAATAAAATACACTTTTTTAAACATCAAAGTAGTATTGTTACAACAAATAATGCAAACAAAGATATAAGAATATGAACGCAAGGTATTTTTATACTAATTTGTCTCAACCACTAAGACTACGTCTAGTTTTTGATCCAACTATATCAAGTTCCACTATCTTATACAAAGATACAAGAACTTTTTTTCCCAAGCTACTTCTAGTTCAAACCTAAATGTTATTTGACTTGTCTCTTCAAGCAACTATCCAAGTATTCATTAACACAAAGTCTCTTTAGGCTTTAACAACCAAGTATTCTTTTATAGACAAACCTTTCCAAGCTCAAAGTAATAACACTAAGTTATAGTTGGGTAAGATACAAATGTTGTTTCCTTTTACTCTTAAGACATGATACAACCAATATAATACAAAGTTGGTTCATAAAAAGAATGAATGTGAATATGTTCAACAAAAAAAACAAAAACTCTTCTTTCTGAATCATTATGCTTCCTTATATAGGTGCTTCAATGAAGATGATCGTTGCAAATCCTTGAGCATCTCTCACAAGTTTGCTTCGTTTGTCTTCATCTTTGTTCCTAGTGGAAAGAAGTGTTTGTTGGTGCATTAAATGTTTCCATTTAATGCATTTCATCAAAATGTCACTTCTTATTTGACGAAGAAGGTTACTTACCACCTTTTAGATACCAAATGGGTGGAACCATGTGTTTGTTAAGATAGAAAAGTTATAAACAACTTTATTTGGTGTTTTTTTTGTGATTTAGGGGATCTGTTTACCTTTTTTTTGACACAAAACATGTCTTTTGTCCCTTTTAGTTGAATGTGAGTATCAAGGAAGCTTTTTCATTCAATTTGTTAAGGAATCATACAGACACAAGTGATTCTATTATTAGACATCGTAAACGATATGAATTTAAAATGTGTGTCTTTTAGAGTAAGTATTTCGTTTAGTTTCATAATCACTTCTGATAGTAGAGATACAAAAAACCTTTTTCATTTTAAACTCTTTTACACAATATCTTAAAGACTTTGAAAGACTCGTGTTTGTGGGCTAGGAAGTATACTCATGTATATCTAGAATAGTCATCAATAATGACAAATCCATACTTTTTACCACTCAGACTTGATTTTCTAGTTGGACTAAACTGATCCATATGTAATAATTCTAGAGGTCGAGAAGTGAAAACAACCCTTTTATATCTGAAAGATGTTTTAGTTTGTTTCCCTTTTTGACAAGCTTCACAAAGAATATGAGTTTTTCAAGAAATCTCAGGTAGTCCTCTTACTGTACCTTTCTTGTTTAGTTTTGAAATATGTTTTAAATTTACATGTTCAAGCTTTTTGTGCCAAGTCCAACTTTCATCTTCTTGGGAGACCAAACATGTTACATTCTATTTGCCCAAATTTTCTAGATTAATCTCATAGAGTTTATTTTTTTTGTAGTAGTAAAAAACATTGACTTATCCTCTTGCTTGACTATTCATCCATCTTTGTCAAAAGATATTGTTAAGTCAAAAGACAATATTGGATCCCTCATGTTTTAATGATAACATGTGAAAAATTTCATTATTAAAAGAAAATGCATTATCTACAAAATATTCTATATCACATGAGGTGTAAAATTTATATCATCTATAAGACGAAGAGAATCAGATGAAACATATAGTTTGTCTCATTATGTATACTTTTTTTAATTGAGACTAACAATAAATTTCATTAAATGTTTTATTCCTTAACAAATCGAACAAGAAAGATGTTTCGAAACTTTCAAAATCTGTTAAAGAAGGAAAAGTCAAATTATCCGTTAGAATCAAAAAGCAAAATCTCGGATCTCATGGAAAAAGTAGAAAAAGGCTCTACAAGAACTGCTCCATGTTAACATTACTTCTACTTTGTCCATTTTAGAAAGAAATTATGATAAGTAGCTTCCTAAATCAGATAAGAGATACACGCTTTACTGAAAAATATTTAATGCTCACATTAAATAAAGCAATGGTAATCTCTTTCCTCTAAGATCAATAGTGAAGACAGACGAAGCAATTTTTGAGTTCAACTCAAAATTTCCGCAACGATCATCTTCTTTGAAGTCACTATATAAGGATTAAGCATTCAAACATAGAGAGAGGCATACATACAGGCATACAAAGAAACACTCTATGAATTCTATATAGATTATTTTGTGCTTTCATTATAGGTTGCAACATGTCTAGAAGAGACTACACGACCTTAGAATCTCTTGTAACCTTTGTTGTAAGGGTTGAACTTGAAAAGGCTTGTTTGAGAGAATACTTGTTATTAAGCTTGAAGAGGCCTATTGTTCAAAGAATACTTGGATAGTTGCTTTGAAAAGGTAAGTCAAAGACTACTTAGGATTGAGCTAGAAGTGGCTTAATGAAAGAATACTTGTATCTTATCTAAAAGACAGTGGAACTTAATCTGATTGGATTAAGAATTGGACGTAGTCTCGGTTGTTGAGACAAACTAGTATAAAATTCTAGTGTTTCATCCGACTCTTCTCTAGCACTTCATATGTTAAGTTCTTTTCCTCTTTGCTGCTCAAAAGTGTGAGTTTTTGATACACATTATTCAACCCCCCCTCTTATAGATTAAATGATCGTTTATTCTTTTTTAAAAAGACAAAAAATAACTTATTCTATTAGCTTTAAAAGATTACAAGGTACGACTCTAAAGAAATATGATTGCAAGTAAAGTTTGTATGAATTAAAACTATTTTGTCTTTCGTAAAGTAATAGAAAATTCAATCCATGACCATAAAATTCTAAAATGTTCAATTCTTTTATTATTATTAACTTATAGATCAGTTTTGAAAGTTCTTCTAATTTTAATAAGTTGAAATTAAATACAAAATTAATTATATAAATTGTATATTTATATGTCGAGCTAATTTATGAACTAAATGAGTCAAATCATACACAACTCAAGTTTGACTCATTTGTTTATTGAGCTCAATATTTAGGTCAAGTTCAACTCATTTGGTTCCTAAACCACGTTCAACGAGTTAATTATGGAATTGAGTTTTGAACTATTTTCGAGTTGGTTCGGTTCATTATCACCTCTAGCAGTTATGGTGTGCATGCATCTTCATATTCAAACTTTAGTTGTTTAATTAGCTCCATTGATGAATTATCAAGATGATAGACATCAAAAGGAATCTTCTATGCCACATTTGTAGTTGTTGGATAAAAGACAATGCCACACTCTTCAAGTTGATTAAGAGACATATACTCCTAAAGATTGTTGTATTATGAATATCTAGGTGAGTCACCAACTGAGGTGAAGTTTGGGATGTCCACTTCATCTATCACTCTTCTAGTAGTCTTTTGAATTCTTTAAACAAATTGTTGGTTTCTCCATGGATTTTATCTTGGAGGGATGCAAAATGCTTAGTCTTTAAGACTTTACAGATCAAGTTCCACCAACGATGTATCCACGTTTAGTAGTTCAACATCAATTGTAATGAGGTCAACAAATGATGCAATATCATTTGTTGATTCAAGAGTTGTTTTAATAGTTTCTTTAGCGTACACCAAGATTAAGGGGGCTTGGACTTTAGGGGAAAGAGAAATAACCTATTTAGAAGATGTTTTAATAGTTTATTGCATCTGCTTTTACTCTCAAATAATTTCAGCAACAAAGTTTGCTAACACAAACTAAAGTATGGCTTATTCTTCAGCTTCAAGTGCTACCTTTATCTCTTTCCATTGTTGCTCCTCCTACAAGGAGAGACATTGCATTTTCTTTAGGCTTAACATTTCTTGACGCTTGTTCTTAGACACTAGAAGGTCTTCTATCAATTGTCTCTTCTTTGTTTAAGGTTGTTAGGGTGTTTATTCAAAGAGTTTCAATTGGGGTGTAGAGGTGTTAGGTTTGCGACTGAGGCAAAAAAAATTGAGTTGGTCATTAGCATTTGAAGACGAGTCAACCAAGGTGATGAAGGGTGGTGTTTGGGTAAGTTTTGGTGGTGATGACAGTGTTTTTATTTTCTATGAGGGCATTGTGGCTTGTGTCTGGGTGTGTTGAGGTTGTGGTGCTTGGGTTGTTGTTTGAGGGGGTAGGGTTTGAATTGTTTGGGTAGAAGGTTGGCCTCTAACGATTTGTTAGGTCGTAAATGTAGGTTTTTGGCCTTCAGTTCGTCACTAGGCTTCATCTCTAACTCTACACATTTCCTTTTGTAACTAGGAAATAGTTAGGCAATGTTTTTCATTTGCATAGTGGCGAGGTTGATCTTTGATGGAAGTACTTGGAGAGGATTGATATTCTTCCAAGCTTTCCATGCAAGGACCGAAATGCTCCATGAGGTTGAACTCCTTGAAGGTGGCGGAATCACCTTGGAGGATTCTCCAATGGTGGAGAAGCACCTAAAAGAGGTTCGGTTACCTCTTGAAAAAGTGAAGAAGCTTGAGAAACCAAGCTTCTAGGAGAAGGAACCTTGAGAGAGAACCTAGGAGGAGGTTTCTCACGAAATTGACTCTTGAAAATGAGAGAGAAATCTGATTTCTAATTCTCATAAATGTCCAAAAGTGATTACAAGAGAGGGTTTTACAAATATATAGGGGAGGTAGCTTCTAGGAGAAGCTAACCTTAACCATGGTTCACTAGGAACCATGGTAAGGTGTAGCTAACCATCCATGGTTTCTAAAACTTGTAGGAGAAGCTATCCTTGACCATGGTTCACTTAAGAACCATGGTAAGGTCAGCCTAACTTACAATGGTTTAGAAACTTGGAGGAGAAGCTTCAAAAACTAGAAGGAAAACTAGTAATTTTCGGCCATGAACAAGAGAGATTGCTAGGCGGCCTTGGCTCCAAATTGCTCCAAGATTTATTTCAAAAATATTTGATTTGGTTTAGTTAGGTTCATCATATGATGATGAGACCTAGCTAAATCAAATCTATGAAAAATTAGGAGCAAAATGAGTCCAATATGCAAAATTTTGCCTAGGCCCAGTTCTGGCCCAATTACTAGTCACACCCTCAAGTATTGCTAAATGTCACCCCCTTTTCTCTACTGAAAAAATACAAAATGAATGTATCAACTAGGGAGGTTAAATGGAGTTAAACTCTCCAAGTAGCCTACCTTAAAAACAATATACAAACACTAGGAAAAAGCAAGTAAAGTGCCTCACAAATACAAAGGTAAAAATAACCTATACAAGAGACTATTTACAAAATATATGAAAAAGGTCTTTAATATCATCCCATTCCTCTTGGTTCTTTCAGTATATCACCTCTTGGATTCCTTGGCCTTGGCCATAGTCTATCAATCTTTATTAGCCCCTTGCCTTCTTTTAGGTTTATCATGCTAATGCGAATGACTTCAATCACTCTAGTGAAGAGTATCCCATAGGGAATGAATGCCCTCTTGCTCCTTTCATAGTTTCATATGCTCATGCAAGACTTCTACTAATTGAATATGATGTTGGGTAGATTCACAACATTACTCAAACGGATATGCTAAATGTAAAAGCAATCTACATTAGAGATGTTATCCTTTGAATCAAACCTAAGGATGAACATGTTGAATAATAACAAGTTATGTAGCAATTGGCTTAATGACTTCGTATTGGTAGAGTGTAAGAAGTTCTTCTACTTAGCCTTATTTTTAGGGTGTTTTAAGAGGTAGAGCACAATGTTCACAGTTTCTTTTGTGATGAAAACTTCCCACTTCTTTGAGTAGATGACGCCATCATCTTTGCAGCTAGTAAGAGTGGCTATTAGTGTGGGAGTGATCCTAAGCTCCTTGTTGTAAGCAATGTCAACAATCTTTTTGCCTTTGTTTATTGTGTTTGACTAGAAATATACATATGGTGCATGAAACGATTTGCATTTCATTTTAGCAAAGCTTAACCAACCAACCTTATCCAAGTAGTGCTTATCCAAAAAGTCATCGTGAATGAGCTTTATTAAATCCATATACTTGATAGGCATAAAATACTTTCTAAGTATTCCTCCATGGGTACCTTTGTTATACGAGCAATGATTTGGGGGTCCATTTTAGAGAGAATGAAGGTTTGTTTGTTTTGGGATTTTTTGAGGAAAAAAAGTAAGTTAGGGAGATGTCACCTAAGAAAGTTAAGATTTTTTAGGGAAAGGTGGTTTTGAAATAGGTTAGAAGGTTAAGGCGGTGTGGAAAGAGAAAAATAGAAGGTAATAAATTATGATAGGTAGGAACTTTGCAGTCCCATTGTTACTAGCACACATTTATCCAAATATGTGTTTAATAGCTTTAAGATGTGATTATCTAGGATCAAATTAAAATCATGCACATAAGTATACACTGTGCATGATGTTAGATCTACTTGTTGCTGTCGCAACCTGAAAATTTCCGATCTCGCGACTAATGGTTTAGACATCCTTTTAAAAGTCTCATCAATTAAGGAATGCCCGGACACCAGACTAATCCTTAATTAATGGTTTTGAAAAATGAGTTCATGGAGTCGCCACCAATGTTTTACTCAAAACATTGGAAAAAGAAAAGGTTTTTAAATGTCCAATAAAGGTCTTGATAACCAGAATTGGGTTCGGGGGTCGGTTACGTGTAGGGAAGGTATTAAGCACCCCTACAACTCCCTAAATCGGTACCCTATGATGAAGATAACGTAATAAGAATTAATAATTAAAATATTTAATCCCCTTTATTAATAATTATTTACATGCTTGAAATTTAAATTATAGAATTAATCCTAAAATGTCTACATGATTATTTTTTATTGTAACAATATTTATTATAGAGAAGAAATAAATAAAAAAGAAGAAAGAGATTAACAGAAATACCTCTTGAATGAGCTCTATTGAATCTTCAAAACAGGAAGATTTTAGATGCCTTGTGGCAACCTTTCACACTACAATGCCTCACAGAATCTCAAGAAATACAAAAGAGAGGGAGAGAGAGAAAAAGAGAGAAATTTCGTGCTCTAAGGAGTCTGGACGAAATTTTGGAGTCCCTTGAACTGTGCCCGAGATTTCTTATTTATAGGCATCAGACGTGGGCCGGAATGGCCCGTTCTGGATTCGGAACGGCCCGTTCCGAATCCAAACGTTATGTGGCTTTTTCGTACCCTAGAACGGCCCATTCCGGGGAACCAGAACGGCCCGTTTTGAAGTGAGAACGGCCTGTTCTAGGGTAAAAAATTTAGCCCCTTTGATTGGTTCGGAACGGCCCGTTCTGGTCTAGAACGGCCCGTTCCAACCTATATTTTTTAGGCCTTTTAGAAGCCTCGGAACGGCCCGTTCCAATTTGAGAATGGCCCGTTCCGGACTTGGGAACGGCTTGTTCTAGGCCACTAAAAAAAGTTGATTTGGGCCTTTGGGCCCTCTGATGTCCTATCTTGTTATTTGTATGCCCCCGGACGAAATTGGGTGTCTACAGGTGCCCCTCTTTACTTGTCCTTTAGAATAGCTGTGTTGCTTTTCTAAAGGTAAGTAAAGACGTAGACATTTCTTCTGGGTCTTCTTCCCGTCTTTGTGTTGGTGCTTCTGCGTTGCTTCCCTTGGACATGTGTATTTGCTCGTATCCTCACCCTTTAGAGTAGTTGAGCATTGATTGCGTACTCTATTGGGTAACAAGGTTGATAAAGTGTACACCTGATCTTCAGTCTTCGAGTAGAAGCTCCATTGTTTCTCTTGTGATAATGTGTCCCTTTATTTGTAGCTTGTTTAAGAGGGAGTATTATTATGTCTGGCCTCTCCAGGCTGCCTGCTAATATTGTGAGTATTATTATGCCGGCCTCTCCAGGCCGCCTGTTGATATTGTGAGTATTATTATGTCGGCCTCTCCAGCTGCCTGCTGACCTTGTGAGTATTATTGTGCCGGCCTCTCCAGGCCGCCAGCTAACATTGTGAGTATTATTGTACCGGCCTCTCCAGACCGCCTGCTGACCTTGTGAGTATTATTGTGCCGGCCACTCCAAGCTGCCTGCTGACATTGTGAGTATTATTGTGCCAGCCTCTCCAGGCTTCCTGCTGACATTGTGAGTATTATTGTGCCGGCCTCTCCAGGCCGCCTGCTGACATTGTGAGTATTATTGTGCCGGCCTCTCCAGGCCGCCTGCTGATGATGATGATGTGATTACCCCTTTTCTTTGGGAGGACGTCTGATGAAGATGAGGATTGCTGGTAGGTGGTGCCCTTGTGATGGTGGGCAAAAGAGTAAATGATGAGTATTATTATGTCTGGCCTCTCCAGGCTACCTGCTGATGATGATGATGTGATTGCCCATTTTCTTTGGGAGGACGTCTGATGAAGACGAGGATTGCCGGTAGGTGGTGCCCTGGTGATGGTGGGCGAAGGAGTAAATGTTGAGTATTTGATTCATTGATGATTGATTGTTTGATTGTTGATGGATGATTGTGGAATGAAAGACTGCCCCTAGGTGGATGGGCAGAAGATGTTTGTTGTGCCCCTATGTTGGTGGGCAGAGAAGTGGATGGCTGGTAGGGATTCCAGTGTTGCCCCTGCCACGTGAGTATTGTGATGCCTCTCCAGGCGTCTGCTTGTGGTAGTTTTTTTTTCTAAATTTCATTTTTTTTGTTTAGCTTTGGCTCTTTCATGTTTGAAGCTTGCCTTTTCTGCTATTTTTCTAAATGCTTCAGCTTTTTCAACATTTGTGAAGCTTGCCTTTTTCTGATATTGTTTTTTCTTTTTTTATTGTCATCATTGGTGGATGGATCTACTCCCATGATGTTATTTGTTGGATCTTTATTGAGGAGTATTATTTTGGAAGCCACTCCTGGCTTTGGTAGGAAAACATTCCTGGTCTTGGCATTTTCATGAATCTTCCATCATTAGGTTGAGGAGTAGGGCGCGATGGCCTCTTCATGCTTATGGGTTTGCTTATTTGGTTGATTCCATTCTATTCCACTATTGATATGTCTTTGCTTAATGGGCACATAGAATCACTTGGGGTTGCCATTTGACACCGCTTCGACTCATGCTTGGCTATTGAGATTTCACGAGTGCTTTGTCCTGATGACTTCTTCTGACCCATAGCAAGTAGCATGCATGGATGCATGGATGCAATGAAAATGCAAGACATAAATGATGCTTTTATTTATTTTTTTGTGTAACGCCCTTCCATATGCCCCTAACTCATGCATGTGATGGAGTTTATGCTCATGTGTTTGTTTCCTAAAGATGCAATTCTTTTTTTTTTATGTCGGGAAATTAACCTGTACGCATTAAGGTTAATGTTGACGATTTCTTTCTATCCATGCCAATCTTGATTACTGTCGGGATATGTTCTTTTGAGCCCAAGCTTCAGTGGCTCCTTGACTATCCAGTCGATGTGTGGTCAAGCATCTCTAACCTCTGTTTGAGGACATCTCAGCCTTCCCTCTGTGAGTATTCACTGTGCATTTTTCGTGTATCTTTTTAGTACCATTTTAATGCCATAAGGGTCAAAAGAAAAGAAGGAAGGAATGTTATTATTATTATTTTGTTTTTTTTTCAAAAGGGTAGTTAGAAGGGATATTTCAAAAAGGGTTTTTTAGAAGAAGGGCTGACCAAGGTAGGCTTTGGTGTTTAGGGTTATCAAACAAAACGTATTTGCTACAAGGAAGCTATCATTGCGTTTTAGCCTTTTTGGAAAGTGGAGTGATGACTTGGGGTCGCGCTCTGATTGAAGGAATCCCCTGAGTTGCCTTTCGGTTTTCAACTCAAGTTGCTGCTTTAACGTCTTAACTTTTGCCCAGGTCACTCGGGATGTGTTTCCTAGCGGACATTTTTATTTTGATTTTTTCTTTTGCCTAGGTTACCCATTTTTACTTGTGAATTGCCTAGCAGATCTTGCCCTAACTTTTGCGCAGCCCCCTTAGTGGATTTCCTGCCAGGCCTTCGTTTTTTTTTGCAGCACTCATGAGGTATGGGATGTCTTTATTTTATCAAACCCTAGTCATGTTTGAATTCCTG
Organism: Cajanus cajan; assembly: GCF_000230855.2. Classification (NCBI taxonomy): domain Eukaryota; kingdom Viridiplantae; phylum Streptophyta; class Magnoliopsida; order Fabales; family Fabaceae; genus Cajanus; species Cajanus cajan. Next base: position 57,515,117 of record NC_138524.1, on the reverse strand, counting down.
ATTGTTCATTTGTTATCCTTTCCATGATATTATTGAGTAACATCTTTGTTGCAAATACATTTTGTTTGTTAAGGGTTGATGGATGAGGCCTAGAGTGAATATTAAAAGGGAGAAAAGAAATGAAGGAGTGTTATGGCATTTAAAACAATACTTCCAATTTACACGTGCCCTTTTAGCAAAGCTCGGAGGCCCGGGCATGCCCCGAGTTCGTGATTCATACACAGAGAGATTAACCGAGGTTGCCCCCTAGAGAGGCATGGTTGACGATTGGTTGAACTACGTTAGGAACACATTCCCACTTGCTTGAATGTGGGTGTTTCGACTTCGGAGTGAAACCTTTATGAATTCTTGCTTTCTAAAGGGAATACTCAAGCCGCCTTTCGATTTTCAACTCGAGCAGACATTGCTTTTTTTTATTTATGTATCCCTAACTTTTGCATAGGACGTATCCTATCGGGATTTTGATTCTTTTACCCTAATTTTTGCTTAGGACGCCCTTTACGGGTTTTCGTCCTAGCGGGTTTTTGTCATGTAATGCCTTTATTCTTCAATTGGGTTTTGTTGTAATTCCCTAAAAGCAAGGATTCATTCATTCTTGATCATTCCTCCTATCCCAACAGTTGTCATTTCCACACGGGGAACTCTCAGTGTTTGAATCGTCAATTTGGGCGCGTGATGCCCCTAATTACTGATAAGTGTTCCCCGATTTGATGCGTCAGGTTCGCATTTGATTATAGTAATTTCCATTATCCGGCTAACACGCACAAATTAGATTTCCCTTTTTATTCTTATTTATTATTTACAAGGAAGGCGTGTTATCTATATGAAAAGTAAAATAGGATGCAAAGACATATGAGAAATTTAACGGATATCATTCTCATTGATTTTTGTTTAGAGAATATTCTTTGCATACTATTATATGTGCCTTCCATTTCTAATGAATGTGTGCTAATGTACTATCCTAGAAGATGCATGATATTTATTTTCTGCCTAAATTTTATCATGTTTTTGGCTAAGGGTTATGATGCATGAATTTTTGCTATATTTTTATTTGTTTTTGTTGTTTTTTTTTAAAATAAACTATCTTATATGATGCTTTGAGTTAGGGTATACAAAAGAGCGTTAGTTTTTTTTATTGATATCTGTTTGTTTGTCTATAATTCCTTTCTATTTGAAATGAATAGAGAGAGAACACAACAAATGTAACACACATATGCTCAAACAAATGTACACCCGCGAACAGTCACGTTTAAATCCTTGGTCTGTGGTCCCTGCAAGAAAAGTGCATTGTATAGGACAGTTCTAATCTCACTGGTCTTAAGGCCCCCAAGGTGCCCCCATTATAGAGACCCAATATCTCTATCGCCGTCACCTGGCAAACTCTAAGGTCTGTCGTAGTATTTCGGGCTAGAGTAACCGGTTATCACCTTGAGTGTGATTTTCGACAAGGCTCGCAGGCTCCAAGGCCAAACTTGGGCCGGTCGTACGTCAACCACTCCTTATGTTTAATACCCTCATGCCCCCGGGTGTAGGGGAACTGTTGTGTACAAAGGTTTGTGTACAATTTTATTTCAAACAGGTGTGGAATTTAAATAAGCAAACAAATATCAAAGCCAAACAAAGAAACAAACAAGGTAAAGGGGAAAAAATATTTAAATTATTATTTTTTATTTTATTAACTTCATCAATTAAATGGGCCTGACCCTCTTTAAACGTCCCTAGTGGAGTCGCCATCTGTCGCAACCCGAAAATTTTTGATCTCGCGACTAATGGTTTAGACATCCTTTTAAAAGTCTCATCAATTAAGGAATGCCCGGACACCAGACTAATCCTTAATTAATGGTTTTGAAAAATGAGTTCATGGAGTCGCCACCAATGTTTTACTCAAAACATTGGAAAAAGAAAAGGTTTTTAAAAGTCCAATAAAGGTCTTGATAACCAGAATTGGGTTCGGGGGTCGGTTACGTGTAGGGAAGGTATTAAGCACCCTTACAACGCCCTAAATCGGTACCCTATGATGAAGATAACGTAATAAGAATTAATAATTAAAATATTAAATCCCTTTTATTAATAATTATTTACATGCTTGAAATTTAAATTATAGAATTAATCCTAAAATGTCTACATGATTATTTTTTTATTGTAACAATATTTACTATAGAGAAGAAATAAATAAAAAAGAAGAAAGAGATTAACAGAAATACCTTTTGAATGAGCTCTATTGAATCTTCAAAACAGGAAGAATTTAGGTGCTTTGTGGCAACCTTTCACACTACAATTCCTCACAGAATCTCAAGAAATACAAAAGAGAGGGAGAGAGAGAAAAAGAGAGAAATTTCGTGCTCTAAGGAGTCTGGACGAAATTTTGGAGTCCCTTGAACTGTGCCCGAGATTTCTTATTTATAGGCATCAGACGTGGGCCAGAACGGCCCGTTCTGGATTCGGAACGGCCCGTTCTGAATCCAAACGTTATGTGGCTTTTTCGTACCCTAGAACGGCCCATTTCGGGGAACCAGAACGGCCTGTTTTGAAGTGAGAACGGCCCGTTCTAGGGTAAAAAATTTAGCCCCTTTGATTGGTTCAGAACGGCCCGTTCTGGTCTAGAACGGCCCGTTCTGGTCTAGAACGGCCCGTTCCAACCTATATTTTTTAGGCCTTTTAGAAGCCTCGGAACGGCCCGTTCCAATTTGAGAACGGCCCGTTCCAGACTTGGAAATGGCCCGTTCCGGGCCACTAAAAAAAGTTGATTTGGGCCTTTGGGCCCTCTGATGTCCTATCTTGTTATTTGTATGCCCCCCGGACGAAATTGGGTGTCTACAGTTGCAAGATACAGAAATGAGACAATCATACATATGTAAATCATCTTATCTACTAATTTGCCTTATTCATTTAATGAGAGGCCTGCAGATAGATGCATATGGGTGGGCATAGGTTTACAACCATTCATCTGAAATTTTGATAAAAGCTCTCTTGTATATTTTTATTGATGAATGAAAATGTCTTCGTCTACTTGTTTGATATGTAATCCTAGAAAAACTTTAGCACATCAATCATGTTCATCTTAAACTCTATCTACATGACCTTGGAAAAATCCTTACATAGAGATTTATTTATAGCACCAAAGATAATGTCATCAACATATATTTGTACTTGGCCTTTTTTTTAAAAAGTATCGTGTCAACTTTGTCTCTTATAAACCCATTACTGATGAGAAAATTGCGTAGTCTATCTTACCAAGCTTTAGGAGCTTCTTGAAGAAACTTGAAATTTAAGGTTTTGGCAAAAATTGAGAGAGATTGCTCTCAACTGACATATTAGATATGTATATATAAAAAGGAGCAGAATAAGTACAATTGTTAGCAAAAGCAAGGCTATAGCCTAAAGACCTTAACACTTAAGATAGATAGGGCCAAAAATAGCTTTTATAAAGCTGCACAACATATATAATAAACAATTATTTTAACACTCCACCTCAAGCTAGAGCATATAAGTTGTATGCACCAAACTTTGAACATATAAATTGAAACTTAGGTCCTCTTAAAGAGATAGTTAGAATGTCTGCAAGTTGGTCATTAGAGCTAGTAAACTCAGTAATAAGTTCCTTTGATAGCAGTTTTTCTCAAACGAAATGTCAATCATTCTCTATGTGTTTGGTTATTTCATGAAATATTGGATTGGAGGCAATATGAAAGGTTGTTTGGTTATCATAGTACAACTTCATCTGCTTAACTTCACAAAATCATAACTCTTGAAGGAGCTGTTTATTCCACACAAGTTCACAAGTAGCCAAAGCCATAGATCTATATGCAACTTCTACACTAGGTCGGGTAACGACACTTTGTTTCTTGCTCTTCCAAGAAATAATATTTCCTCCAATGAATACATAATATCCAGTGGTGGATCTCCTGTTTATGGGACAACCAACCGAATCTGCACCACAATACCCTAAGACTTGAGTATTTCCCTTGTCTTCATACAATATTCCTTGTCCTAAAGTATTTATAATATATTTGAGGATGCAAATCACAACATTCCAATGGTCAATGTAAGTATTATGCATGAGTTAACTAACAAATCCAACTACAATTGAAATATCTATTGTAATAGTGAGATAAATGAGTTTTCTCATAGCCTCCTATAACTTTCTGGATTTGAAAATATTTCACCTTGCTCTATCATTAGCTTCTGATTTGGGTCCATAGGACTAGCAATTGGCCTATAATTTTTTAAACCTGTCTTTTTCAAAATATCAAGAGCATATTTTCTTTGTGAAATTACAACACCTTCCTTTGATTGAGCCACTTCGATACCAAGAAAGTATTTCAAATAACCAAGATCTTTGGTTTGAAAATGGCTGAATAAGTGTTCTTTTAGTTGAGAAATCCTAGTGGTATCATTTCTTGTAATAACTATATAATCAACATAGACCATTAAATAAACACACTTCCCAGCGAAATGACAATAAAAAACTAAATGATTTGCTTCACATCGCTTGATTACAAAAATCTGTACAATATGACTGAATTTACCAAACCAAGCTTGAGGTGATTGTTTCAATCCATATAAAGACTGATGCAATTTACAAACTAGACCACACTCTCTTTAAGCAACAAATTTAGGAGGTTGCTCCATGTAAATATCTTCCTCAAGGTCACCACGAAGGAAGACATTTTTAATGTCAAGCTAGCGGAGTGGTCAATGACAAATAGCCACTATAGCAAGGAAGATCCGAACTATGGTGATCTTAGCCACGAGAGAAAAAGTATCACAGTAATCAAGATCATAAATTTGAGTGTATCCTTTGGCTACCAATCAATCTTTAAAGCGATCAACTTCACTATTAGGCTCAACTTTAACAACATAGACCCATCTACAACCAATATTCTGCTTTCCAGGAAGAAGAAGGATAAGCTCCGATGTGCCATTGTGTGCAAGAGCCTACATTTCATCAATCATGGTTTTTCGTCACCCAGGATGATTAAGTGCCTCATTGATAGTTTTAGGAACCGTAATAGATGACAAAGAAGAAACAAAAAAGAAGTATGAAGGAGACAAGCGGTGATAACTAAAAAAATTATAAATAGGATGAAGATTACGAATAGATCGAATACATTTCTGAATGGTAATGGGCCAATTTGAATTGGAGTCATGAGAAGTTGTGAAGGATGAAAGACCCATGGTATAGGAAGCTGTTGGAGGAGGATCTGAAACACGAGAGTCTTTAGGAAGTGTGAAATTAATTTGTTATGTCCTGTGCTGATATGTAATGAGAGGCGGTGTGTGAATAACAAATTTTAAATGAGAAAAGATTATTTTTAATTTTTTAAATAAAAATTTAATTTAAATTTATGAAAGGAAGGGTAAAGACTTGGTCTTCAAGTAAGGGAGAAGTTAGAGCTAACAAATAAAGCATAAAATAAATAAATAAAAAATAAAAGAAGATAAGAATGAAGGTGGTTACCAGCTAAAAATTAGAGATAGTGAATGCTAAGAAATAAGGAATCTATCAGATAATGGGAATGGGAAGTTACAAGCCATTTTCACTATAAAAACGGTCTATAGTAATACTAAAAGGAGAGGAGGGAGAAAAAGAAAGAGGGTAGGGCACAATTTTAGTTTTGATGTTGGCTTTCTAGTAAGAAGTTTTCTCATAGTAATTTACATTGCTCTTCACGCTCTTTTGGGTATTTATTGCAGAAAGGAGAATTAGCCTTTTAGTTCCAACCATCATAGAGGATCTACAATTGCATCTTTATATTTAGGTTTTGTTTAATATATTCCTCATTCTTAAAATATTTTTTTTAAAATAATATAAAAAAATAAAAAAAATCATTATCTTTTGATAAAATAAAATATTCAAAAACCAATAACGTTAATTCTATCTTTAGCGTTATTTCGAGAGTTTAATGATTATTTCTTTGTTAGCTTAAATCATTATGTAAGTATTTTAAATAAAATACAAAAAAAGTATTTTTCATCTATAAAAATTAAAAAAAAGAATAACAAAATATATTTCTAGGGGTAAATTAAATATTTATAAAGTTGTATAATTTTGTGCAATTAATTAAAGGTACTATTTTTTTTGCAGGCATTGTAGGGTGTTAATATCTTTCCTACATGTAATTAACTCTCGAACCCAACTTTAGTTTCAAAGACCATTTGTTTTAAAGGATTTTCCAATGTTTTTTTTCCTTAAATTAAAATATTGGTGACAGCTCCATTAACATTATATCCATGTCATTTCCCGTCGTGATTTCGGTTACGACATGGTGGGACAACTTTAATTGAATCATGAGTATGAGAGTGAGGTTGATTTTCATCTTGATTGAAGTTAGAAGGAGTAGGATTCATCATCAGGTCGGAGGATGGAATAGGAAGAACCTATTGAATGGAAATAGGATTGTCCATGGAGGATGAGAAAAAAGTGTGTCCTCAAAGAAGGTAACATCAACAAACATATAATACCTCTTGGCAGTTGGAGAATAATATTTGTATCCTTTTTTAAGACGAGAATATCTTAGAAAAACACATTTAGTAGCCTTTGTAGAAAGTTTGTCTAACCCTAGAGAGATATTATGAACAAAGTAAGTACAATAAAACACTTGAGGAGAAACATAAAATAAAGGGTCATTTGGAAAAATTATCGAATGGGGAATTTGATTTTCAAGAGAGGAAGAAGGCATTCTATTTATTAAAAAATAAGAAGTAAGGAGTGCATCTCCCCAATGATGTACAGGAACATTCATATTCAACATTAGGGAGTGTGCAATTTCAATGAGATGTTTATTCTTCCTCTCAACTATACCATTTTGTCGTGGTGTGTAAGGACATGTGGATTGATGTAAAATACCATGTGAAGATAAAAAAGAATAAAGTTCAACAAAGAATATTCTTTAGCATTGTTAATTTTGAATATTTTAATTATCTTCCCAAATTAGTTATTAATCTCATTAAAAAAAGGCATGAATACGGATAAAAGTTCATATCTATCTTTCATTAAATAAACCCAAGTACATCGAGAGAATTCATCAATGAAGGTTACAAAAAATCTAAAACAAAAGATGTGACATGGCTTGGCCCCCGTACGTCTGAATGAATGGTAGAGAAAATCGAGTTCCATCTATTGTTGGTTTATTTAGGAAACAATGACCTGACATGTTTTCTTAATTGACACGATTCACATTTCAAAACTAGAAGTTGCTTGAGACTAGGAACCATTATCTTTAATTTTGCTAAAGTTGGGTGACCTAAATAGTCATGAAAAAGCTTTGGTGTTGAAGTTGCAAAATAGGACACATATAGGTTAGTTTCTAGGTAATAGAGACCTCATGATTCATGTCTTTCGCCAATTAGACAACCTGCACCACGTTCCTGTATGACAAAAGAATTAGCATTAAATGTTACTGAAAATTTAATGAAATAGTCAATTGGCTTAGAAAGATTAAGTTATAAGGAAATGAGGGATGAGCAAATCAAAAATTGATTTTAAGGAAGGAGACAAAGGAACTTAACCAATTCCTTGAGATGAAACATTTGACCATTGGCTATAGTAACAAGATGAAGAGCTTTTGGAGAAGAAATGGATGAGAATAAGGAACTATTACCAAAAATATGGTCAGAGGCACCTGAGTCAAGTATCCATGGACCATGACCTTCCATAGATTGAGAAATACATGCTATTGAAACACTTGGCATAGAAGAAGATTGGACTTTGTTGTTAGAGTTTTCAGATTTAAGCCTCAAATATTCTTGGTAATCCTTATCAGAAAACTTAGGATCTGATTTTTTAGATTTAGCCACATAGACTGCCTTGTTAGGAAAACCATGCAACGAGTATCAATTTTCTTGTGTATGACCCATTCTTTTGCAATATGTACATTGTGGACGTCCACTTCTGCCACCACGTCCCCCTTAGTTGTTATGTTCTCCTCTTCCACGAGGTGCTACCATTACTAAAGTTTCAATAGTTTCAGTTGGGTTTTCATTAGTTAGAAACACGAAGAAGTCTAGTGACTAGGCTGTCCATGGAAGGAATCTAATCACCAGCCAAAATTTGGTCACATACATAATCAAAATTTGAATGTAAACTTCTCAAAATCATAATCGTATATAACCTATCAAGTTTTTTGTTGAAACCTTCTAATGAGTCAGGCATAAGAAATCTCTTCAATTCTTTTATTATAACTTGAGCTTTAGCTACATGTGAGACCATATCATAGTTGGTCTGTTTAAGAGAAGTTACTCTTTGGGTTGCATTAAAAAGACGTTGAATGTCATTAGCAAAAATATCTTGGGCCTCCTTCCAACAAGAATGACATGTCTTAAATGATCTGAGTATCTCTAATACGTCTTGCTTAACTAATTGCCATAGAATAACACAAAGCTAGAAGTCAAGTTTTTGCCATTGAGATTTATTTTCAATAAGGATAACACTGGCTTGCTTCTCCAAATGGTCATGGTATCCTTGACCAAGGAACCACAACTCCATCGAGGCAAACCAAGACAAATAGTTTTTCTAGTTTAGTTTTGCAGTTGTAATGGTAGGAGTACCAAAAAAGTGGAAACCAGACCTACGGAAGCCATTTCAATGACAAGGAAGAAGGTGAAGAAGTTTGAATACCAAAACCCACACCTTCAAGTAGGTCAAAACTAATAACTGAGGACAGATGCATGACTAGAAGGAACCAACAAAATTGTTTGAAGTGGTCTGATGAGATTTTGGTAAGCAGAGCGTGACACGTGAGATGCACGCGCCAAATAGGGGAACCGGAGAAAAATGACACATGGAGGAGCATGCCTGAGTATTAGGGAACAAGACTTTTTGGGTTGAATCATGCTCCTTAAGTTCATCGAAAAAATTGCGACGATGGTTGATGACAACAAACAATGGCCGATAGCAACGAACGATGGCTGGCGGCAATAGACGACGATGGTGAATAATGGCAGGCCGATGACTTGAGAAGATAAAGTGGGATCTAACCCACTCTGATACAAACTTAAAATTCGAGGTTTTAGCAAAAAATTTGAGAGAGATTCCTCTTAGCCGGTATATTATATATGTATATATATAAAGGAGCAAAACAAGTACGATTGTCATCTAAAGCAATGCTACAACCTAAAGACCTTAACCCTCAAGATAAATAGGGCCAAAAATAGCTTTTATAAAGCTACAAAACATATATAATAAACAATTATTTCAACAAAGACCATAAAATCTTTTCTTAAGTTTAAAAGCATGGTTTGTGAATTGTGGATTTTCAAAACCAATATGTTGTCTAACATATACTTCCTTTTCTATGATATTGTTTTAATAAAACACTTTTCACATCTAGTTGAAATTTTTTTATGCCTTGATGACCTGCAAAGGCTTAACATGATTCTTATAGCTTAAAATTTTCTTGAATTTTTTTTTCTCAAGAGCAATCATATAAGGGCTTGCCAAAAATGTTTTATAGGATATTTCTTCCTCATTAAAACTATCATTTCACTGATTCGATAAACCAGAATTAGAGTTGGGATTAAGATTTACATCTATCCTTGTTTTGTCTATGTCCACCATTAGACAAATGTCAACTTTATTATCATTTGAATTGTTGTTGCTATCTAGATCCTCTAAAGTGGCCATCAAATTCTTCTTGGCTTTTCTTCTTGGTATACCATATTTTTTTGAGCTTAAGACATTCAACTTTCATGTGCCTAAGCTTCTTGCACTCATAACAAGTGATCTCTTTATTTTCTTCCTTGACAAGCTTCTTGAACTTGTCATTCTTTTTGTGGAAGCTTCAAAGTCTCCCTTTCTTCGTTAGCATGTTCCTGAACTTTTTAGATATTAGAGAAATCTCAACATCTATTGAGTCTTTAAAACTTTCTTCTGAGTTGCTATTGAGAATAATTTGAAATCTTTCAAACATCTCATCCATGGTTTCATTCTCTTTCATAGAGAACAACTCATAATGTCTCTAAAAGGTAATAGTTCTCCTAAGCTTCACATCTTGAGTTCCTTCACAAGTTACTTTGATGGCTTTCTAAATCTCTTTTGCAGTCTTGTAGCTACAAAATTTAATGTGTTTTGTTCTCAATTAAGAGTAAGATCAAATGTATTTTTTACTATGTTAAATTGTAGAATATTGTAAACTTCCTGTTTGTACTTATTTTTTGGTTTGTACACAAGAATATCACCGCTTATGGTGATCTTTTAGAGGTGGTACTAGATGGACTTAATGAACATCTCCATTTTATCTTTCCAATATAGGAAGTCTTATCTATTGAAGGCATGGGGCCTCAAGAAAAGCTCCTTTGGGCAAGTACTATCTGTCATTGTTTCCCATCTTTGGAAATTTTTCCTTTAGCATAATTATATGCTTAATCCCATGGAAGGCTAAGCATTGATACTAAATTGTGGAGAATAGAAAGGTACTAGAATGGGGGTTGAATAGTATTTTATAAAAAAATTGAACATTTTTTTAAATGTAAAGTAGTTACTTTAGTCCAAAGAAGTACAAACAAAGTCAAATAAAGAACATAAGATATTTTTACACTGGTTCATCTCAACCATCGAGATCATGTTTAATTCTTGATTAATTTGATCAAGTTTCACTATCTTTCATATAGATACAAGTATTCTTTCACAAATTACTTCTAGCTCAACCTAACTATTTTTTGATTTGCCTCTTCAAGTAAACTACCCAAGTATTTTCTGAACTATAAAGCCTCTTTAGACTTCAACACCAAGTATTTTTTTAACAATGAAGTCTCTTCGGGCTTCAACACCAAGTATTTTTTAAATACACTAGTGGAAAAAAGACTTTTAAAATCAGTTATTTCTAACTTTTAAAATCGGTTTCGTAACCGATTTTGAAAGAGCCAATTTTAAAAGTTATACTTTTAAAATCGGTTAAACAACCGATTTTAAAAGTTAACTTTTAAGATCGGTTATTTTCTTAAAAGTCTGGCCGTGGAAAAAAATTAAACTGGAACGGGCCATTCCAAAACTAGAACGGGCCGTTCCACTCTGTTTAAAAGGCCTCTAAAGTTAACTATTAGTATGGGGCGTGAACGGGGAGAACGGCCTGTTCTCCTTTCAAAATGGCCCATTCTCCAAGGAGAACGACCCGTACTCCTTGGAGAACGGCCCGTACTCCTTGGAGAACGGCCCGTACTCCTTGGAGAACGGCCCGTACTCCTTGGAGAACGGCCCGTTCTAAAAGGAGAACGACCCATTCTCCTTGTAGAACGGCCGTTCCAGGTTCGAAATTGACCCAAACTGAACCTACAACGAAAATAGAGACGAGAAAAGCATGAGAAAATGAAAAGAGACACAAGAAAAACATGAGAAGACGAAAATGAAAACAAAAACGATAACGAAATTTACCTTATTGGAGACTTTAGAAAATGAGAGCGTCAGAGATTAAAAAAAGGAATGGAGGGAAAGATTAAAGAGAATGAGAATGGAGGGGAATATAAAAGATTTCTGATGATACTTTTAAAATCGGTTATTCAAGAACCGATTTTGAATACTACATACAAAATCGGTTCTGAAATAACTGATTTTAAAAGTAACACTTTTAAAATTGGTTGTTAAATAACCGATTTTAAACGTAACACTTTTAAAATCGGTCATAAAATAACTGATCTTAAAAGTACTTTTGAGATCGGTTATTTTATAACCGATCTCAAAAGTGTCATTTTTAAGATCGATTCTTTTGTAACCGATCTTAAAAGTGTCACTTTTAAAATCAGTTCTTTTGTAACCGATCTTAAAATTACTTTTAGGATCGGTTATTTTATAACCGATCTTAAAAGTGCCACTTTTAAGATCGGTTCTTTTGTAACCGATCTTAAAAGTACTTTTAAGATCGGTTAAATTTTAACCGATCTTAAAAGTGTTCATGTTATTTACAAAATTGTCACTGCATCACTTTTAAGATCGGTTACCTTGTAACCGATCTTAAAACTCCGATTTTAAATCCAATTTTTGCCCTAGTGATAACAAAGCCTCTTTAAGCTTCAAGCTAAATCACACAGTTTAAGCTGGGTAAAAATAACAGAGGGTCTGTCTTACCCACTAGATGTGATAAACTTTTGAGTACAAAGATTTACAAAGAAAGAATAAATTGAATGAATTAAGTCTCTTATTCGTTGTGTGGTTCAATCTTCTTTACATAGGTGAACTTTGAAGATGATCATTGTAAATTCTTGAGTAGCACTCATCGACTTGCTTCATCTTACTTTGTCTTGCTTCCTTGTAAAACTAGGTGTCTATTGCTGCAATAAAAGTGTTTAACAAAATGATCACTTCTTATTTGATCAAGGAGACTGCTTATCACCTTTATGTACAAATGGGAAGAAAATGTCGTGTGTATCAATTGAGAATGACTTTTGACTGACTTTACATAATTCAAAATATCTAATTATGCTTTTTCTAACTAAAAACAAATCCGCCTTCCATTATATGTTGAGAGTATCAAAGAAGCTTTTATTCATTCAATATTTGAAGGAATAACATGAAAAAAGATGATAGAAACATCATATATATGAAATATTTAAAACATTCATCTTAGATAAACAAAATATTTAATCTGAGAGTTTATTATTCATTTCATCTTTCATAACCGTTTGTGACTAAGAATTTTATCATCGTCTTAGGCATATGATCTTTGTAAAGTTTTCTTTTAAAAAATGTCGGAGTCTGTGAACATTAAAATTAAAATTTTGAGGGTTCTTAGGTCGTCCTTGGATCTAATACTATTTCTTTTTGTTAAAGGATATTTAATAATAAAAATACATTTCACTTAAATCAAGAGACAAACACTATTTTTAGTTGTCAAAACAAATTTTGATCAATGAATAAAATAGAATCTACTTCAAGGGTAATAATGACAATACTATTTGTTTCAAACATGAAAATTATATAAAATGAGAAACTTCATAAATACACATCATATGCATTGGTAGTGCTTACAAAATATTAACAATTCACTTTTGTGTAATCACTCATGTCTAATTCCTTACCACAAAATTGTGTTACTCATGATTTTTTTAATAAACTAAAATTTATGAATGAGTATATTAAATGGCATGTTGCTAACACTAATATAATAATAAAGTAATTCTATCTTTGAATGGGTGTTAAGTCTCAATTATACTTCTTTTGGACAAGACTTAATGAACAATTTCACTCATTCTTTGAACCATTGCAACATAATTATTCTCTTTTTGATTCAGTTTCTGTGCAGATATAGCTAACCCAGAATTTAGCTAACAATACCTTAATACACCTCATTTTTTGTGCAGGTATTGAGCTAGAGAATTGAAGATTGAAGACCCTTAGGATTGGAAATCTAAGGAGCTAAGGAGCAGAGCAGAGTGGCTGCGCCGGGCGCAAGATGACCCGCGCCGGGCTTGAGAAGAACAGAGTGTTCCACCTCTGCAAGTCACACCTGCGCCGGGCGCGAGACTACCCTCGTCGGGCGTGATCGAGACAGAGAGTACCTCAAACTCTCTAGAAGGTATTGCACCAAGCGTAAAAGGAATTGCGCCGGGCGTGTTCTGAGGCAGAGAATACTTGACCTCACTAGAAGGCCCTGCGCCGGGTGCAAAGACTTATGCGCTGAGCGCGTAACCCTAATCTGACTCCCCAAGCTCGTATTTGAAGACATTTTCGAGGCTTTGCTCTTCATTCACACATTGGGCGCGTTTTAGGAGCTGTGGAAGGGATTCCCGGAGCTTGGAGCCGTTCGTGTGTGGGTCTTTCCTTCGGTTTCTTCATTCTCCCTTCATCTCTATTTTGTATTTACCCTCATTGTTTTGAGTGGTTCTACCCATTTTTGTGGGGTTAGATGTAACCAACGTATTCTATTGTAATCCTTACGTTTTCAATGATATATATATATATATATATATATATATATATATATGTTGTTCATTCATTGTTGTGTATGTTTCTATTCTTAATGCTTGCTTTGGATTGATTCTCCTTGCATGATATAGGTTCCATTTGGTATTGGAAAATAACCATTGAAACTAGCTCTGAAACAAATGCCTAGTGGGAAATGTATCTAGGAATGGAGCTTGGCCCATTAGTAGTCTTAAACCCTAGCTCGTAATGTGGGTGTAGATATTGGGTACTCAAGGGATTGATATTCAATATTCGCACCTAGGCTCTTGCTCTAAGGGATTAGGTTTGAGTAAACTTATGGGTTGACTAAGCAATGTATGTAACAAGAGATTAAGGATTCATTAGTATAACGTTCGGTGAAATCTGACCCCACAATCTCACAAAAACCATTATACCATTTCTAGCCTTTTCCACTCATAACCAAACAAATTTTATAGATTAAACATTCCAATAGTCATAACTTTCAATTTACACTTGCATGACAAACTATGAAATTGGAATTATTCTTTAGTCACGAATAGTCAATAAATGCTTATGTTACCTTCTAATCCCTGTGGATACGATAATTTTACTACTTGAACGGCCGGTATACTTGCCGTGTTTGAGACCGTTGATAGAATTAAACTGATTTACAATTATAACAAAAGTGTTTCAACGGAAATCTCAACAATGGGTTACATTCGTTCTCACTCATGTTTTGAAAGAATGTATTATGTGTTATGTGTGTGAATATATATATATATATATATATATATAATATAATATTGGATCAATAATTAGGCAATCAAATATTGGATAAAGTTAACTAGTAAAAAGATCTTCAATACCCTTAGAACCTCTCGGTAACTGAAGATGTCACCACACTACCTAGTAAAACTATAATCCTCTTTGAATTAGGATGGAACCTTGACATGCCTAGATGCTAAGACCTTATGCAATTGCAAAAACTTTTTACAAGTGGATGCTCAAGGTTTAATGGTGCTGATTCACATGTTTGTTACTATGGCATAAAAGTTATATTCGAACAACAAGGACACAAAGGAATCGTGGGAGGTTATTCTCTCAATAGAAATCAATATTTTCTTAACAGGACATCGAGGTTATTGGCAATAAAGCAATGATTTTATGCGAAGAAGGAAGTGAACAAAGTTGGAAATACATGCCTTTGCTTTGTTGGAAAAAAATGCTAACACTCAAGGGAACCTTCAACTGTCACACTCTCTATAGGGACAAAGAACAATGACAATGCTTCAGAGTTTATGAAGAAAAGACTTCAATGACTAATGCCATCTGCTAAGAATAAAAGAGTTTTCAACTCCCAAAAACACAAGTAAAAAAGTGGAATAAGTAAAATAAAAAAAAACTTTCCAATTTCCTAGTTCAAATGAAATGAGTTTCTGCCATTAAAATCCATGTTAAGTTGACATCTAATTGACAAGCAAAATCATTGCTTATATGACACAAAATTTGCTAACTAATGATTTAATAGAAGAAGTTAATGTCTTTGTTATGATAAAAACCAATTTGTGTGATATAAATCAAAGTAGAGTATTAATGTTTTATTTTTTTATAAACTAAGGACTATTATGTAACTGCCTCACAAAGTTGAGTAGGGGTGTGCAAAAAAACCGAACCGAACCAAATCATTTAAAATTGAACCGAACCGATCCAGAAAATAACCGATCCAAACATAAAATATCCGAACCGAACCGATTTAGAAAAAACCAATTAACCAAACTAGTTTATTTACAACGATTTGGATCAAAACCCTTAAAAAATTCATTTTAACTTTTTTTCGAATCCGAACTGTAGCTACCAACTGCTCTGCTCTAGTGCTTCTAGTCTTTTATGCGACTACGCGCTGCACACTTCTGATTATTTGCGCTGCAGGTTGACTATACAATTCTGTTTTGATCCCTAGAATTACTTGCACTGCCAACTGTTCTTATTTGTTTTTTTTTGCAGGTACGAAATCCCTAGAATTACTTGCGTCTTGCGCTGCACTGCGTGAGTCTCTGATTTGGTATGTTCCTAATTTGTTGTCTCTTCTTCGCTCTCCTTTTTGCTTTCTTTCGAGGGTTTTCTTATGAAGAACACTTCTGAATTCACCACCTTGCACCATGTCTAAAGTTCTCAACTATTCTAGTGAGTTCGTCGATTCATCAAGTTTTTTCTTCGATTGGGGGGTTTGGGTGATGGGTTTTGGTTTTGTCCAAATTTTTTTTATGGATTTTAGTTGTTTAGGTTGTGCTAATTGGGTGCGTAGAAGGTTTTTATGTTCTCTGATGATGATTATGATTTTCTTTTAATTTTTGGGGGAAAGAAGTTTGTGGTTTGACCTTGGTTTTTCTTAATTTGTTATGGGTAATAGATGATCATGTAGTATAAATGTGAAATTTTTTAGATTTACACTTGCTTGTTGTTTTTGTATCACGATCATGTAGTTAATGCAAACCAGTTACTTTCAATTGAATGTTGTGTTTGGATTGAAGGTTAAGCATGGATTATTTGCTTAATTTATCGTAAAAATATTAAAATCTACATTTTTTTAAAACCCTTGAACAATAAAATCATAATGTAAATTCAATCAACTTGCAGTATTTATAGATGAAAGCATCAAAATTACACCTTAACAATACATTTATTTTTATGTTTATAACTAGATAACATACCCATCGATAGATATCAAACCACAATATACCCTTTTAATAAGTGAAAAAGTGGATTAAAGAAACTTACACCTTACTTTTAGATGTTTTAGAACAACATATTATCCATTAATCCATAACAAAAAAATATTGTCAACTACCATAATATAGTCATTTCAGAATAATAGTTTACCACTCATTAGCTCCAAGATTATGCTTTCTTTCTAAAATACTTTGGAGCTGGTTTTTTTCTTGCTTTTTGTGACACACATTTGGTTGCTTCTTGAATTAGTTCAAGTTTCTCCAATTTGCTATCAGGTGCATCTTGAACAAACCCATTCTTCTCTAACTTGCCTAAGTCACCAATTTCATTTGTAATACCTTGTCTTAGCTTCCTTTCCTTGTTTGAAAGCTTTATAGATGCCTTGGATTTCTCGGTTTTAATTTGCACTTTCCCTTTTGATGTCTTTTGCATTTCTTTTTGGGAAGATTTAGATTTCTTAGTTGGATTTACCCCATTTGGAAGATGCTCCTGAGAAAACTCTGGTTTCGTAGTTTTATACACAGCTACCTGTTTTGGCTTTTTTCTCTTGGATTCTGATTCAATATTACAGGCAGCTTTTGGTGCTTTGGTTTCATGCATATTTCCTTCTTTTTCTAAAATATCCATTCCTTTTTCTTCAACTGAATCTGGAAATGCTCTAACAATATAAATCTGTGATGATAACATGTTAGATTCATTATTTACTGCTAATATATTATCTATAGAAACAATTAGAAGAATTGTGACACATTTTAGTGGCTATGCTAAAACTAAATGCAGCACGAGGTATTAGAGCCAAACTAGTTGAGGTCCCATTCGACCACCCACCCTTCTTTTTTCGCCTAACCGTTTCATTTTGGCCATTGGCATGAGGTAATAATTAGACATTTAAGTACAACTAATAGCAATTTGACACATTTATTTCCCTTCTTGTTGTAGGATTTGGGAAGGACTTGTGGGAATAAAGTTCTGCAACTCCAAACAATATGCACGTCTCCAAGTCCGTTAAGTTTTTCCACTTCCATTTTCATATATATTGGCCTTTGGTTTGTAGATGTTTATTGTCTTGGATTCTAATTGCTTGATCATATATTCTATGATTAAGATTGATCAACATAAAAAGAAGACTTCATAATATATAGAAAAATATAACTTTTTTTTTTCTGTCACTCTTGTTAAAAATTAATCCCATTTGCAGTATTATTTGATCGAAAGAATTTTCCACCCAATAGAAATTTAAAGACGGGATTTTTCTTTAAATAACTTATGAGCGCATAGTATCGAATTAATACACTAACTCGTGGGATTAAACAAATTAACTTATTAGGTTATTCTTATCATGACAAGTACGAAACTCATTTTCGGTTCACATGTTAATAACTTTTCCAACATATTTTAGTAGTTCACCACCCGTATCCCTTTTCTTAATTGCACTCTTATAACTTACGTAGATGCAAGGGTATATCAAATAAAACGTTGAGCAAGAAGCAAAAATTAGACTCATCTAGAACCATGGTTTCTTCCCCTTCTTTGGCTAGGCCCAAAATTGACCAACAAGCATTGAGAATTGCAATTGTCAAAATGTTTGTGGCAATGGAGCTCCCATTTCGATGTATCGAGCATGAAGCTATTCGTGAGTTTTTAAGCATTGTAGCACCCTCTCTTAATGTCATCTCACGTACTACCCTAGCACGTGATATTTATAAACTTTGGGATAGTGAAAGAGAAAAGTTGAAGGAATTTATTTCTCAAAACTGTCAAAGGGTTTGCCTCACCACAGACACATGGACTTCATCTCAAAATTTGAGTTATATGTGCTTGACTGCTCATTTCATTGACAATAATTGGAAGCTGCAAAAGAAGGTGTTAAACTTTTGTCAAGTCACTAGTAAAGACCATGGATAAAAAGGTTAAACATTTCTTGAGTAAATGGGGTTGAATCATGTTCTTACTTTGACAGTTGATAATGCCTCGTCAAATGATGTTGGAATCAAATATCTAAAAAAAAAGGTTGATGTCTTAGAATAGTTTGGTTATGAAGGGAGATTATATTCACATGCGTTGTTGTGCCCATATTTTGAATTTGATTGTGAAAGAAGGTTTCAAGGATAACATTGATGCTATTTTTGAGAATTCGCAGTGCTGTAAAATATGTACGATCTTCCCCTTCTAGGTTGTCTAAATTCAAGACATGTGTTGAGAAACAAAATATTGAATACAAAGGCCTTGTTTGCTTGGATGTGGAAACCAGATGGAATTCTACCTACTTAATGTTAGAGGCTGCATTGAAACTTCACAAGGCTTTTGAAGAGCTTGAGATGCAAGATAAGAAGTATATCAAAGAGTTAGAAAAGGTAAAAGGTGTTCCTTCATATGTTGATTAGGAATTTGTGCGTGCAATCCTACCATTTCTAAAATTGTTTTATGATGCTACTGTTGAAGATTGAAGAATCTACATCTGGAAGATGTTCTCTGGAAGTTTTTGTTTTGATGTTTTGTTCATGTTGTTCTTTATTTTTAAGCCTATGTCAAAAGGATAATGTATTGATTGTTTAAAAGATTAGGCTTGTATGTGTTTGTTTGTGGTGAGTTAAAATTTAGTAATTAACGTGTAGGCAAAAATACCATAATACTCACTTTCTTATTTCATTCATTGTTGAGAACATGAAGTAATATATTACTGAGTGTTTGAAACTTTAAATGAAAACTTGAAAACATTAGAAATTTTCTGAGTTATGGAATAGATTACCTGACTCATGCTGAAAAACTAATTGAATCTGGAATAATCGATTACCATATGTGGTAATAGATTTCCAAACTGATTCTGATGATTTCAAGAGGAAAAAGAATCGTGTTAATCGATTATCTCTTACAGTAATCGATTACCTCTGATCCTATGTGAGTTTTGTGTTATTTTGTGACTCGTATTAATCGATTACTTTATTTGGTAATAGATTAAAACAGTTTCTGAAACAATTAATTCAGTTATTCTGATTCGTGGTAATAGATTACCTAAACAGGTAATAGATTATCTCTGTTACGAAATTAACTGAAATAACTGTTTCCTTGCACACAATAATTGTTTTTAAGATTAAAACAGAAGCTTTAAAATTATTATTACACACAGAAAAAAAAAGACTTTTCAGAATACACGTGACTGCAAAAGAGAAAAAGATTTTCTGAAGAAAGAAAGAAAGTATCAACTGCTGAATATCAACTTTTGAGAAAAATTGTGCAAGATCAATTCAAGAAGATGAAGTTCTTATAGAAAATTCGTTTCAAACTGGTTTAAGTCGTTGAAGATCATATCTACACAAACAGGTGTACTCTTTTCTGATCTTTAGTTTTTATTTGAATGGTTTTTAATTCTTGAGATTTGAGAATCTCTGGAAGAGTTGTGTAAAGAGAAATCTTGAGATAGGTTTTTCTCAAGTAGGATATTGTGGGATCAATATTCTTGGGTTATATGTTTCTTGTGGTTTCAAGAAATGGTTTGTTAGTCTTGCGGGTGACAAGATTTGTTTGTTAAATTCATTGATTGGATATTGCTTGTGCAGGGTGCATGTAAAGAATATCAATAGTGGATTTGACTGGATTTAGAGGTGTATCTAAATCTGAAACTGGATGTAGGCCTTTGTATGGCTGAACCAGTATATATCTTGGTGCATGATTTTCTTAACCCTTACACTCTTTACATTCTGTATAAGTTTCTTGATTAATGTTGTATGAAGAAAAACATTATCTGCAAAAACTGAACTTAAATAAATTCTTGGTAATTGATAAAAACAATCTTTACGAATTTTGTATTAATTGTGTTAATCAAATCTTTTTGGATAAGCTGTGCATATATAACTCTGAATTACCTTTTGTGTTTAAAGGTTTGATTAAAATCAAGATTTGTTTAGTAAAGATTTTGAAAGAAGAAAAAGCAGCCATAAATAACACAGAATCTATTCAACCCCCCCTTCTAGATTCTGACCATAGGGACCAACAATTGGTATCAGAGCTGTATCTTGTAAAACATTCAAGATTAGATCTTTAGAAAGGTTAGATGGTTAGTAATCAATTACCGTTTGCTGAAGGTGCTTCTATAAATAGACCCCCATTGTTCTGTGGAGATAACTATCCCTTTTGGAAAGTTAGAATGAAAATTTTCATGGAATCTGTTCATAGAAATATTTGGCAAGCTGTAATCACAGAATACAAAATACCCACTCAGATAGAGGGAGGAAAACAAATAGAGAAACCTTATGATAGCTGGGATCAAAGTGAAATTAGAAGAGCTGAGAATGATGCAAAAGCTTTAAATATCATACATTCTGCACTAAATTCTGATGAATTTTTTAGAATTTCAGCTTGTTCCACAGCAAAGGAAGCTTGGGATTTAATCCAAGTAACACATGAAGGAACTCCAGAAGTGAGAAGAGCTAGAAAGAACACACTCATTCAGGAATATGAAACCTTCAGAATGAATCAAGGTGAAACTGTTATGGATATGCAAAAGAGGTTCATTCACATAATAAACCACCTAAAAGGATTAGGGAAAGACTTCGTGGAAGAAGAGGTAAATGTCAAAATCCTGAAGTCATTAAACAAAAGATGGCAACCAACTGTCACAGCAATTACAGAATCAAAGAACTTAGCTCAGATGACAAGTGCAGAGTTATTTGGAAAGCTAAGAGAATATGAAATGGATCTGTCAAGGATTGCTGATGAAGAACAGAAAGATAAAAAGGCAAAAGGACTGGCCTTAAAGGTAAAAGAATCCTCAAGTGATGAAGAGGATAGCAGCAATGAAAGTTCTGAACAAGAAGAATTAAATCTGATGGTGAAGAAATTTAGGAAGTTCATGAGAAGGAAGAACAACAACAAGAGATTCTCCAGTCAAAAGAAATCCTTCAAGAAGAATGAAAACTCATCTCCAAAGTTCAAATGTTTTGAATGTGGAAAAGCTGGACACATGAAAGCTGACTGTCCTAACCTGAAAAATAATGAGGAGACGAAACAGAAGTTCAGATCAAAGAAAAAGAAAGCATACATAGCATGGGAAGAGAATGCCTCAACAACTTCAAGTGATAGTGATGAGGATCAAGAAGCAAATCTCTGTCTCATGACCAAACATAATTCAGATTATGAGGTATATGATTCTGACTCATCTATTGACTCGTATGATGAATTGCAAAATGCATTTGCTGAACTGTATGCTGAAGCAGAGAAATTAGAAAAATTAAACAATGTTTACAAAAAGAAGATGACACACATGAGAGATAAAATTTCTGATTTAGAGAATGATAACAGGAAACTACTCTCAGATATCTCTGAACTAAAGTCACCATGTGAGAACTGTAAAACATTGTATGCTGCATTAAAAGCAAATGAGAAAGAAAAACAGAATGTTAATGTTATGAAATCCATTAATTCCCACTCATGTAACTATTGTATGAAATCTGGTCATAACTACTACAGATGCATGATAAGGAAATTTGGTATTCCTAGTGGAAAATATAAATGGATTAAGAAATTAGATTATGTACTCACTGATTCTACAGGACCCAAGATCAATTGGGTACCAAAATCCATTTGAATAACTTGTATTGTAGATGTGCTTGAGAGCAAAGCAATCAATGTGGTACTTAGACAGCGGCTGCTCAAGACACATGACAGGAGATAAAAGCAAATTTATCTCATTACAGGAAAAAGAAGGAGGATCTGTAACATATGGAGATAACAACAAAGGCAGAATACTAGGCTCAGGCAGTGTTGGTAACAATTCCAATACTCTCATTGAAAATGTTCTGTATGTAGAAGGACTTAAATATAACCTGCTTAGTATTAGCCAGCTTTGTGACAAAAATTACAATATCTCTTTTAATAATGAATGCTGTATGGTTTGTGATAAGAAAACTAATGAAGTCCTGCTTATAGGAAAAAGAGTCAATAACATATACATCTTAGACTTAGAGCATTCATCATCCAATACTTGTCTCACATCACATGATAATGTAACATGGTTATGGCATAGACGCATTGCACATATAAATGCAGATCAGTTAAATAGACTTGCATCTAAAGATCTTGTTAGTGGTCTTCCAAAGATCAAGTTCTCTAAACAAGGACTTTGTGATGCATGTCAAAAGGGAAAGCAGACTAGAGCTTCTTTTAAATCAAAGAAAGTTATGTCAACCTCTAGACCGCTGGAACTTTTGCACATGGATCTCTTTGGACCATCAAGAACCAAAAGTCTAGGTGGAAACACTTATGCTTTAGTTCTCATTGATGACTACTCCAGATTCACATGGGTTGCATTTATATCCCATAAAGACAATGCCTTTAAAGCCTTTAGAATCATTTCAAAAAGAATTCA
This sequence comes from Cajanus cajan, assembly GCF_000230855.2. Classification (NCBI taxonomy): domain Eukaryota; kingdom Viridiplantae; phylum Streptophyta; class Magnoliopsida; order Fabales; family Fabaceae; genus Cajanus; species Cajanus cajan. The sequence continues at coordinate 57,492,165 of NC_138524.1, read as the reverse complement.
GAATGAAAAGGATTTGAAAATTAAATCTTTGCGGAGTGATCATGGTGGTGAATTTCAAAACGAAACTTTTCAAATTTTTTGTGAAGAAAATGGTATTAATCACAATTTTTCTGTCCCTAGGACTCCTCAACAAAATGGAGTTGTAGAGAGGAAAAATAGATCTCTAATAGAGCTAGCAAGAGCCATGTTAAATGAAAATGGTTTACCAAAATATTTTTGGGCTGATGCAGTAAGTACTGCATGCTATGTTCTAAATAGAATACTGATTAGACCAATTTTAAAGAAAACACCATATGAGCTTTACAAAGGAAGAAAGCCTGACATTTCTCATTTTAAAGTGTTTGGCTGTAAGTGTTTTGTTCTGAATAATGGAAAAGACACTCTTGGAAAATTTGATGCTAAGGCTGATGAAGGAGTTTTTATTGGATATTCTGCAATTAGCAAAGCATATAGAGTCTTTAACAAAAGAACCTTATCTGTTGAAGAATCTATTCATGTTACTTTTGATGAAACTAACATCCTTGAAAAAGGAAAATCTCTTAATGATGAAGATGAGATAGGTGACAGTATTACACAAGAAGAGGAAAAACTGGAACAACAGCAGAAAACACCATCTGAAGACACATCACTACCCAAAGAATGGAAGAAACCAAAAGATCTATCTCTGGACAACATTCTTGGAGATATAAATAAGGGAGTTTCTACTAGACACTCTTTTAATCTTCTAAGTGTTGATATGGCATTTGTTTCTCAAATTGAACCATTGTGTGTGGAACATGCATTAAAAGATGAATTCTGGATAATGGCCATGCATGATGAACTGAATCAATTCAAAAGAAATGATGTTTGGATTTTAGTTCCTTTCAATAAGAATATGAATGTCATTGGTACAAAATGGGTTTTCAGAAACAAACTAAATGAGGAAGGTGTTATAGTTAAAAATAAAGCTAGATTAGTAGCCAAAGGATATAATCAACAAGAAGGTATAGACTTTGGTGAAACATATGCTCCAGTTGCTAGATTAGAAGCTGTTAGGCTTTTACTTGCATTTGCTTGTGTGTTTGATTTCAAACTGTATCAAATGGATGTGAAAAGTGCATTTTTAAATGGTTTTATTGATGAAGAAGTTTATGTTGCTCAACCACCTGGTTTTGTTGACTGCAAATTACCTAAGCATGTTTACAAGCTCAAGAAAGCCTTGTATGGACTGAAACAAGCTCCAAGGAAATGGTATGAAAGGCTGAGTAAGTTTCTACTAACTCATGACTTTCAAAGAGGTAATGTTGATAAAACTCTTTTCATAAAGAGAAAATCAAAAGATATTCTGCTGATTCAGATTTATGTTGATGATATAATATTTGGATCTACTAACCAATCTCTTTGTGAAGAATTTGTTTCCAATATGCAGAAAGAGTTTGATATGTCTATGTTGGGAGAATTAAGCTTCTTCCTAGGACTACAAGTCAAACAAATGAAAAATGGAATTTTTCTACATCAAACTAAATATAGCAAAGAACTATTAAAGAAATTTGATATGGAGAATTGTAAGATATCAAATATTCCAATGTCTACTAACTGTTATCTAGATAGTGATATTGCAGGAAAAGATGTTGAAGAATCAATGTATAGAGGGATCATTGGATCTCTTCTGTATCTCACAGCTAGCAGACCTGACATCATGTACAGCGTATGTGTATGTGCAAGATTCCAATCAAAACCAAAGGAATCACATCTGAAGGCTGTAAAGAAAATACTGAAGTATTTGAAAGGCACAATCAATGTTGGATTGTGGTATCCTAAAGGTAATTCTCCATCTTTAACTGGTTACTCTGACTCAGATTTTGCTGGTTGTAAATTGGATAGGAAAAGTACAAGTGGAACATGCCACACATTTGGAGAATGTCTCATATTGTGGCAGAGCAAGAAACAAGCTTGTGTAGCACTCTCAACTGCTGAAGCTGAGTATATAGCTGCTGAAAGCTGCTGTGCTCAGTCAATTTGGTTTAAACATCAACTTCAAGACTTTGGTTTGAAGATTGATCACATACCACTGAAGTGTGACAACACAAGTGCAATTAACATTTCAAGGAATCCTATTCTACACTCAAGAACTAAGCACATTGAAATTAGACATCACTTTATCAGAGATCATGTAGAGAAAGGAGACTGTGATATCAATTTCATAATGTCAAAAGATCAACTTGCTGACATCTTTACAAAGCCTCTACCAAAGGAAAGATTTTTCAAGCTAAGAACCAATCTTGGTATTATTAGTGAGTTCAATCTATCCTAAATCTCATAATTAAAGTATGATTGTATGAATATGCATGAAATTGCTATGCACTTATTGTTTTAAACTTGATGTATGTGCATTCATAATAGGAAATCACGTAAAACACAGTCTGCCCTGTATCTGCACACATTTCTCTGTGATAATCGATTACCTATCGGGTTAATCGATTACCATTTGTAGAAATGAAGAAATTGCTGAAAACTCAACAGCAGTAATCGATTACCAATTTCTGTAATCGACTACCTCTGCTACGTTGATGCAGTTTCTGATGCTTGCTCACTGTGATAATCGATTACCTATCGGGTTAATCGATTACCACTCACTCACTCACTTGCATATATACCCTGTTTTAGTTGCGAGATAATCGATTAAGTGCTCCGACTACCTCTCTCCTTTTTACTTCAACCTAAAACATACGAAACCCCTGGTTCCCTTCTCTCTCAAAATCCCTTCAAAACCTAACCCTAAACCCCACAAATGGAAAGTCTTGGCAAAGGAAAGCGCGTAAAGCACATTGCCAACAGAGATTACTCTCGTCCTACTACGGAAGGTCAAGGTTCATCTAAAAGGAAGCGAAAAGAGTCCTCTCTTTCAGAACCTGAAGAAGAATACACTCATCCGTGGTTCACAAGGAAGTCTCAAGAGAAAATTTTCAATGAGTCTTTTGCTTGCAAAGACATTGTGGCTCCAAAGGTATTGTACTCGTCTTGGCTTATAGAGCAAGGTTTTACATTTCCTACTCTGTTATCTAGTCAAGGAGTTAGCAAATTTGTTGGGTTAAGTGGATTATACTACCCTGATCTTGTTCGGGTCTTTTACGCAAATTTGGAAAGAGATGAAAATGGTACTCTGGTTTCAGAAGTAAAAGGAATAAAAGTTACTCTATCAGTTGATGTATTTTTGAAGATTGGTGGATTAACTAGAAATGGGATCAAACCTACTTTCAAGGAATTGAATACGAAAAATTTCTCAACAGGAAAAGATACATTTTTCATGAGTTTGCTGAAAGATGTTTCAGCCTGGGAGGCTGATAAGGAATATAAAAGAAGAGAAAAGAGGAAGATTACATATAATGCAGGAGGTCTACGTGCTGAAGATAGACTCCTACATTATGTAATTGTTTGGATTCTGGCAGCAAGGGGGAGCAATCACGCTCAAATTAGTGAAGAAGATATGGCACTGCTCGCAGCATTTAAGAATAATATTCAAGTTGATTGGGTATATGTGGTAGAAGATATTATGCTAAAGACAAGGAGGTTAATGGACTGCAAGTGTCCATATGCTGTGTTCATAAGCAAGGTATTGGCGTTCTATAAAGTTCCCTTGACTGGTGAAGCAAGAGAGGTCACCAGAGATGTTCATGATATCAAGGATAGAGCTCTGAAAATGATGAAGCTAGTGAAAACAGATGCAGGTTGGATAGCAAAGGAAGATGTTCCTACTGCTGAGACTACAGAGCCGTCTCAACCTGAAGTTCAGATTGAAGAAGAGGAAGCTGCTGAAGAGCCCAAGCCTCTTTCTTCTTTTGAGTTATCTGTTCTGGCAAAGTTAGATGACATCCGGGAGACTCAGAGAAGAGATTATCAAGAGCTGAAGGCTTGTTTTGAATCTATTTCAGAACGTCTGGATGCAATGAACATACCCTACCCTGAAGACCTTTAGTTGTGCATTACATTTTAGGCACTGCATTTTAATTTGTTCTGCATAAATACTTTGATTTATATTTCAGACTTAATGTTTGTAATAGTTTTAGTATTTGTATGTTTCTGAACATCTTAATGCTCATATGATGAAATTCTTATTAAGTGCTTATTGTTTTTGTTGCATAAGTATCATGTTATTTCTCTGTTTACTCTATTTTTTTTTGGTTTGGTTAAGCCAAACAGGGGGAGAAATTCATGAGAAACTGTTGAAATGATTGTTTATGTTTGTATGATTTACATAAATATATTAAAAGAAAGAAATGGAAATAGAACTGCATAATGCTTTGTATGGAAGTTTTTGTTCTAGACGTATGCAGGTTCAAATTCAAGTTCAAATCTCAAACAAACAAGTTAAACAAAACAACATGATGATCGTGAAAGTCAACATGAAGAGTTTGGCTCATCAAAACCAAAAAGGGGGAGATTGTTGAAGATTGAAGAATCTACATCTGGAAGATGTTCTCTGGAAGTTTTTGTTTTGATGTTTTGTTCATGTTGTTCTTTATTTTTAAGCCTATGTCAAAAGGATAATGTATTGATTGTTTAAAAGATTAGGCTTGTATGTGTTTGTTTGTGGTGAGTTAAAATTTAGTAATTAACGTGTAGGCAAAAATACCATAATACTCACTTTCTTATTTCATTCATTGTTGAGAACATGAAGTAATATATTACTGAGTGTTTGAAACTTTAAATGAAAACTTGAAAACATTAGAAATTTTCTGAGTTATGGAATAGATTACCTGACTCATGCTGAAAAACTAATTGAATCTGGAATAATCGATTACCATATGTGGTAATAGATTTCCAAACTGATTCTGATGATTTCAAGAGGAAAAAGAATCGTGTTAATCGATTATCTCTTACAGTAATCGATTACCTCTGATCCTATGTGAGTTTTGTGTTATTTTGTGACTCGTATTAATCGATTACTTTATTTGGTAATAGATTAAAACAGTTTCTGAAACAATTAATTCAGTTATTCTGATTCGTGGTAATAGATTACCTAAACAGGTAATAGATTATCTCTGTTACGAAATTAACTGAAATAACTGTTTCCTTGCACACAATAATTGTTTTTAAGATTAAAACAGAAGCTTTAAAATTATTATTACACACAGAAAAAAAAGACTTTTCAGAATACACGTGACTGCAAAAGAGAAAAAGATTTTCTGAAGAAAGAAAGAAAGTATCAACTGCTGAAAATCAACTTTTGAGAAAAATTGTGCAAGATCAATTCAAGAAGATGAAGTTCTTATAGAAAATTCGTTTCAAACTGGTTTAAGTCGTTGAAGATCATATCTACACAAACAGGTGTACTCTTTTCTGATCTTTAGTTTTTATTTGAATGGTTTTTAATTCTTGAGATTTGAGAATCTCTGGAAGAGTTGTGTAAAGAGAAATCTTGAGATAGGTTTTTCTCAAGTAGGATATTGTGGGATCAATATTCTTGGGTTATATGTTTCTTGTGGTTTCAAGAAATGGTTTGTTAGTCTTGCGGGTGACAAGATTTGTTTGTTAAATTCATTGATTGGATATTGCTTGTGCAGGGTGCATGTAAAGAATATCAATAGTGGATTTGACTGGATTTAGAGGTGTATCTAAATCTGAAACTGGATGTAGGCCTTTGTATGGCTGAACCAGTATATATCTTGGTGCATGATTTTCTTAACCCTTACACTCTTTACATTCTGTATAAGTTTCTTGATTAATGTTGTATGAAGAAAAACATTATCTGCAAAAACTGAACTTAAATAAATTCTTGGTAATTGATAAAAACAATCTTTACGAATTTTGTATTAATTGTGTTAATCAAATCTTTTTGGATAAGCTGTGCATATATAACTCTGAATTACCTTTTGTGTTTAAAGGTTTGATTAAAATCAAGATTTGTTTAGTAAAGATTTTGAAAGAAGAAAAAGCAGCCATAAATAACACAGAATCTATTCAACCCCCCCTTCTAGATTCTGACCATAGGGACCAACAGCTACTTTGCGCATGTCTGGCTCAGTTTATGTAACTAGTAATATATACATGTTTGAGGTCTTTGGAATTGGAAAGAAGATCAGCCAAACGTGCAATTCTAGGGATATAAATGTATGCATTATGGCAGAAAATATGAAGAAGAAATATGATAAGTATTGGGCAATGCTGATCGTCTAAATATGTTTTTACTTATTGCTCTTATGTTGCATCCAAGATACAAATTACAGTTCATGCATTGGTTGATTAGTCAAAATTTTGGGTGAGGTGGCATCTAGTTTAAAAGAAAAAAGTGAAGTCTAGTTTGAAATTACTTTTTCAAGAGTATAATGGTGGAAGAGATGAAATAGAAGTTAACTCACAAGAAGCTCGATTCAATGAAGGAGGTAGTGATGATCCTTATGGTTATAACCATTTTTTTTTCAAAAAACTAGCTCTAATAAATTTGAATTAAGCAAATACTTGGAGGAAGCCTTAGAAGAGAGTTACGTAGATTTGGATATTTTGAATTGGTGGAAGCTCAACTCGGGTAGATTTCCAATTCTTTCAAAAATGGCTAAAGATTTGCTTGCCATACCTGTTTCTATAGTGGCCTCTGAATCTGCCTTTAGTATTGGAGGAAAAGTTCTTGATCCATATCGTAATTCTCTTACACGTAGAATGGTAGAAGCACTTATTTGCACACAAGATTGGCTTAAAAGAACACAACTACCATTGTTTTCAAATGAAAATGGGGATTTTGAAGAGTTGGAGAAATTTGAACAAAGTAACAAGCTAGATCTATTTTATACTGCATTATTGTATTATATACTTATTATAATTTGATCAATAATTGATAACTTTTTTTTTTTTATTTTGCAGCAATTGTTTCCCCACCTGACATTGCTTATTGAGCCTCCTCTATTACACCTGGAGATGATTGAAGATGGATTATTTAGTTAATGATATAATTTGGACATTGTAATTCTTGTTGTGGCTCATGTTGCTTTGACTTAATTAGTAGATATTTTGGTGGATATAATATGATCATAGTGATTACTTAGTAGATATTTTGATTTGACTTAAAAGGGTATATAGCTTTAGGTGAGACTCAAAGTCAATTGAGCAAATACGTGGTGGAATGTTTTGAATTGGATATTTTCAAGTTTCTTTTAAGAATTAAGATATGTATTGTAATTCTTAATAGGTGGTGTGAGTTGTGTCCATGGATGTCTTTATTTTTTCATGTTATAGTTTATTCCTTTTACTTCTAAAAAATAGTTTTAAAATCTGGGTTTAAAAATATTGGTAAAAAAATATGATTAAAAAAAATTTAAAAATTGAGTTAAAAAAATTTCTTTACAAAATCTGGTTCAAAAAATTGGTTTAAAAAATGTGGTTCAAAAATATGTTTTAAAAAACTGGTTAAAAAACTGGTTTCAAAAAACCAGTTTTAAATCGGTTTTTATCCGACCCATTTTGAAAATGGATTAATCCATAAATCTGGATTGAAATTGGTTCGAAACTTGTCCATTAATTAGGTTCGGTTCAAAATCGGATCAATAAACTGGATCGAATCAAAATCTACTAAATCAATTCATTTAAAAGCGGATTGGATCGGTTTGGATCGGTTTTTTAAAAAAATCGATCCATTCCCACCCCTAAAATTAAGAATCAAAGTGGTTATTTACTCTATTAATATAAGAAACTAGTAAGTTCAATCAATATTAATTGCGTAATTATAGAAATTATAATGATATTATAATAAAATATTAACTATATTAATTATTAATTACGAGAGATTTTAAAATAAATATAATAAAAAATTTACATATATTTTTTTTTTCACAAGATTCACGTAAAATCTTTTTGTAACATTATAATAAAATATTAATTATTAATTATGAAAAATTTAAAATAGTAAATTATATTTTTAGTCTCTTTGTGATATGAAATTTATAATTTTAGAATTTTATTTGTTGACTCATTTTTATTTTATTTTATCATTTTTGTAAAATAAAAATGAAATTAAAAATAAAATTTATCATAAATATTTTAAATATTAATTGTCATGTTGTTTATTTGATATCACGAGACAAAAACTATAGTTTAACTTAAAAATAATTAAAAAAATCCGTGTAACTTTTTTTTTACAAAAGTCACATTAAAAAAACTATAACCGCATAATAAAACTTTAATTATATTTAATACGGATAATTTTAAATTATATTAATAAAATATTTTATTACATCATAATAATTTTCACTTTTTCTTTCAAATTGCCTATTTTGTAAAAAGTATGAACATCCTTATTTTCTTATTACCTTTTTCCTCTATTAACCAATAACTTAACTTTTCTAGTATTTTTTATAAAATTTTTTAATATAAAAAGAAATAATATTTATTTTTAAAAACTAAAATCAATTTTTTAATATTAAATGAAAATAATTATCTCGTGTGAGAGTATTTTTAGAGATTTTTTTTGATAAGAATGTTTTAAATTTTTTTTAACTAATTTAATTTTTTATTTATCATATTTATTTATAAATTAAAATTTAATATTTTAAAAATAAATTTTCCATGATTAAAAATAATCATATATCACAATAAAAAATATTTATCTTAAATCTAAAATATAATTTATATGTTAAATATATCTATTTATATAAATTTTAAATATAATTTATATATTTAAATATAAACTTTATTTATATATAATTTATTATAAAATTTATTTATATATAATAAATATTTAATGTTCAAATACATATACTAAAAAAATACTAATAATAATTAAAAGATTTGGTGTATGGTGGCTCACACTCTTTAACACTCTAATTTTATATAAAAGGTCATGCTTATAACTCATTTTCTCCATAACCAATTAAGTATCATAAGAAAATTAAATAATAGTTTAAATTTATTTTTGATCTTTAAGTTTTTTGTTTATGTAATTTTTGTTTAACTTTTAGTTCATGTTATGACTTTTATTTATTTATTTATTTATTTTACTGTTTTAAGTTATATATCAAATATTTAAACATGAAAAATGATACAACCTTTTGAATATAAGTTGCGAAAATTATTCCGAAAATTAAAATATTAATTTAAATTATAAAATATTAAATTAAATAATTATTTTATAATAAATTTATTAAAAAATATTAATAATTTAATGTTTAAAAGATGATTCAAACTCTATTTATTTTGAAGGATCTAGCATTGTTTACTTAAACATTATTTCATGTAAATTTCAATAAATTTATGTTTAAAGGAATGCTATATCGTTCGAAAACTATATGCAACAGTTGAAAATTTCAAATATTAATATTTTTTAATAATTTTATTATTAAATAATTATTTAATTTAATATTTTATAATTTAAATTAATTTTTTTAAAGATTCGAAATGTATTTCGAGATATTCGGAGGTTGTAGAATTTTTCTTATGACGTGCGTAAAATGATTTGACATGTGAAAAGCAAGAATAGATTTGACATGTGAGTAAAAGATAAAAAAGATGTTTAAGACTAAAATATTTTTTTAAGTGTAGAAAACATTCTTTTAGATTTTCTTTTATTTATTAATGTTTGGCTGCGTGAACGAGACCGGTAATTATTAATTAAAAATAAAAAAAAATTGTCGGGATCTTGGTGAAGTGGGGAAACGACGCGTCATATATTGATCTCCATCTGTCATGGACTCATGGAAGAAACGTTTCTGCAATAGTTTCCGTTAACTTATTCTCTATACCCTCTTTATTCGCCTTTCAAACTCCTAACGGGTTCTTCTTACACAGTTCTTGATTGAGTCTTGACTTCAACATGAGCGATGCCAAAGAACAATTTCTCAGAGAGTTTGGTGAATATTATGGCTATCCTAACGGCTCCAAGTCCATTGATCAAATTCGAGCCACTGAATTCAAGAGATTACAATTACAAGGTCATACTCATACTTACTTCATCTTTTCTATGCATTAAGAAAACTCGATATTGTTTCCGTTTCCGATTAACATCCTTTTTATCAATCCCCGTTGGTTATCACTTATCAGCTTTAGTTATCAATGAATTAAAAATCTCTGTTTCAACTGTGCGATTGCGAGTGGACAATTCTTTTCTTATTTGTTTTATGTTTTTCCGATTCGAGATAATAGATCTTGTATACTTGGATCATGCTGGTGCGACTTTATACTCTGACCTGCAAATGGAATCAGTTTTCAATGATCTAACCACTAACGTATACGGAAATCCTCGTATCCTATTATGATTGATAATCGTTACACTTCAATAGTTTACAACTTTCGGATTCTGTCAGAAGGATTCTTAATACTGAATGCAGAGTGAGTTTTTGTATTTGGTGGTTGACACAGTCTTTATGAAGTGAAATTCCTTAATCTTGATACTAGATAGCCAAAGTGATTCCAGTTCTGCAACTCTTGAGATCGTGAGGGATGCCCGCCAGCAGGTATAAGTAAATGTGCAATTAGTAAACATGTTGACCGTGTTCTTTTCACTTAAATATTGATAAATTGGGATTAGTTTCTGGATTGATAGATCTTATAAAGAGAAAAGTTGCTGCTAATATTTTTATGCAAACATCTGTTCTATTTCATTGCTGGATAATATAAGAAGGCGTACTGAATGTCATTAATTTGCCTGGGGGTTTACTTTGTTTTACTTTGGTTGACTGGGGTGGGTCACCAAATTAGGTTTGTCCCAACTAGCTGTTGCTTGCTCACTAGGAAATTGCTGTTGGTGTTTCTTTTTGTACTTTTTGATATCTGTTCTGGAAATTTCTACATTTGCTATTTAACTATCAGTCATACAGGTCCTTGACTACTGCAATGCATCTCCCAAAGAATACAAATGTGTATTTACCTCAGGGGCAACAGCAGCGCTGAAGCTGGTTGGAGAGGCTTTTCCGTGGTGTTGTAACAGTAATTTTATGTATACAATGGAGAATCATAATAGTGTTCTTGGAATAAGAGAGTATCCTGCATGATAAAAAATGATGTTATTCAATTATACAATAATTGCCTTTGTCCCACTCCAGGAGAGTGGAGGGTACAACATGGAGGTAGAAAATGATATTCTAGTGTTCACTTTCTTGTCACAAAGCTGTTGCAAGGAAAAAGAATGGATATTCCATGATAGTTACGGTTAAATATGTTGCTGTTATACAATGTATTTAAGTTAGTAAAGTGGGATAAATAAATCTTGCCATTAGAATGCTAGGATCACACTATTTATCATTGGTTGAAATTTATTAGAAATCACAAAATTTTGTTGGTCCTATTTCCTATATAATAGGCCCTACTCATGATTTTGTAGTTTTTATTTTCAATAAATTTTAATCAATAGTAAAAAGTGTATTAGAAGTGTGTTTCTAGCACTATTCATCATAGCATTAAATGTCCAGAAGTCATTAATATATTTATTTTGTCCCTGATGTGACTCTAATCCAATTTTTTCAAATTATTTTTCTGTTCAATGGGACTTCGGTACTCAACTATATGTGTGTGTGTAATTTTTTTTCTAGTGATTTTCTTTTAATTTCTCAAGTTTGGATTTAGAGAATGCCTTATCTCTTCTGACTCTGTTATCAAATATAATCTTATCTTGCAGGAACACTGCTTTAATGACATTTTTCTGTCATTGTCTGATAAATATAAATGTGTTTTTAAATTTTTTTCATTATGATTGCTTTGCTATAGTAAATTATTAATGATACTGTTCTGTGTACCTCCTTAACTAGTATAGATATGCTCTTGGTCAAGGAGCATCGGCCATTGCGGTAGATATTGAAGAGGATATACATCCTGGAATAACAGGAGAACTGATTTCTACGAAGGTATCACTACATGAGATTCAAAGGAGAAAAGTAGCTGGATCACTGGAAGGAGAGCCAACAGGTAACTGTTGAGGTCATTGATATGTTTCTGGAATCTGGATTTAGGTGACTTACCTTATATCTGTTCGTTCAATGCAGGTGTTGTGTATAATTTGTTTGCCTTTCCCTCAGAGTGCAATTTCTCAGGGTTGAGATTTGGCATGGACTTGGTGAAGATTATCAAAGAAGACTCGAGCAAGATTTTGGGAATTTCTTCAGCTTGCAAGTAAATCATTCTATGAAAAATGACTTGATTTTTGAATATTTAACTATTTGATTGTGCAGACTCTAACATATAGCTTGTATGTAAAATTGATTATGATATGCAATTTATTATGTCCTCATTCAAAATATTCTTTATGTTATTTTGGAAGGCAAGATATTCTGTATGTTGAAAAGAATGTATGATAGATAGAAATTAAATAAACTATTACCATTAAATTCTGAACCCATGTATGCAAATTTTGTTATGTACTCTTTTTGTACATGCTAGATTCCTAATTACTAGAGGTATGACTTTGGGATTTGTGTGTGCATGTATATATTTATATTTACATATGATACATTTCTGAACATATGTTATGCTCCCCACTCAACATATTTAACTATTTGACAGTGCAGACTCAATCATATAGCTTGTATTGTATGTCTAATTGATTATGCCATGCGTTTTTTTACTTCCTTGTATGTCTTCATTCAAAATAGTCTCTATGTTTTATTTTTTAAAGGAAAAATATTCTGTATTTTGAAAAGAGTAGATGATAGATAGTAATTAAATAAACTATAACCTATAATATGTGAACCCATGTATGCAAGTTTTCTTGTGTAAACATTTTGTATATGCTAGATTCCTAAATACTAGAGGCCTGACTTTGGGATTTGTGTGTGCATTTGTATAGTTACATTTACATATGATATATTGCTGAACACTTCTCTGTTATAATAATCATGGTTTCTGGGTTTGGTTTTACTGTTATTTTTACTTTAATTTTAGTACTTTGTAATTGTATTGTTTTTGACAAGAAAAAAAATTATTGATTTTGACAAGAAAAAAAATTATTAAGAGAAAGCAAAAAGGACTAACAAACAAATATTCTCTTTTTGTTGTAACCCATATACACTAACAGAAGGCAGAAATACATATGCAATCTTAGAATAGTGGATTTAAGCCTAACTCAACCATACAAAACTGGCTTGTAAGGTGAGGGTTGCTTTTTACTTATATACTATTTAATTGCCTAATCTCTAGTCGATGTGGGACTTGGGTTTTTCCCAATACACCCTTCCACGTCCAGCACTATTGGGCTTGGTACGTGGATAAATGGTGGGTGGTCCTTTTTAATGATCTAGGATTAGTGGGACTTGAGTTTTTTTTTTTTTTTTTCTCTCTCAATACACCCCCTCATGTATATGGCACATGTATCAATGGTGGGTGACCCATTTTTAAGAATCTAGGATAGCTCTGATACCATCTTAGAATAATGGATTTAAGTCTAACTCAACCCTACAAAACCGGCTTGTAAAGCGAGGGTTGCTTTCCACTTATATACTATTTAATTGCCTAATCTCTAGTCGTTGTAGGACTTGGGTTTTTCCCAATATGCAAGATGATAAGAAATCTTCAAAAACTATACCAAGAATGAAAGAGGAAAGAAAAAGAACATGGAATGGATCACAACTTAACAATCTCTCTGTAAATCTACCAAAGACACCACTCTAAATTGACCATTAGTGGAACACCATTAGAACTTTGTGTATTTTTTGCATGCATTTTTATGATGGAGATCCCAACAACAATTGAAGACTATCAAGATGAATTACTATGTTTTGTTTAAGTCACTTTGAGAGAGTGATATGCATGCAGTTAATGGGAAGCAATATCAATGCCAGGAAAATTGTGGAAGATTAGGATAATTTCATATTTTTATTCTCTGCTCAGATTATGATAATTTTAGATTTTTCTTTCCAGGTGATTTGGGATTTCCTTCTGTTTTGATAAGATAAGATTATGCATAACAGAATCCTTATCAGCTGTTCAGATTAGGATAATTTTATATTTTTATTTGGGATTTCTTTCTGTGTTGATAAGATAAGACTATGCTTAACAGAATCCTTATCAGCCTCAGTTTTGAATTTATTTTGGATTTGGCTAGAACAAAATTTAGATAACATCCTATAGATTAGGATTCTTTGAGGATCTCGTATTGATAACTGTACACTAAAAAGGCAGTTTAGAGTTGGAATGAAATCATCAGAAATTATGTTGTCAGAAAACTACTGTGGTTGGCTTAGGAGGGGCTTAGTCAAGGACGAGTCTACGCCTTGCCTTCACTATAGATTACAAGGTGTCTACCATGACTCAATCCTACACAAAGGTTCATAACAGAGAGCTTTATTTGTCTTCAGAAATTCTATGAAGCATCGATTATTGCATATTTTATTTTTTGCTTATCTGCTTACATTTTTTTTTTCACAAGAAATAGACAATGGATGGTTTCTTTTGAGCCACTCACTTTCTCTTTATATGTTTGTTTAATGCGTGTCTATATAACTATGGAGAGAGAACTTTATACCTGTGGAAATTCTTTCAAGTATCAATAATTGTCTATTTGCTTATCTGTTTTATTTATTTATTTTTTATTCCAATAAGAAATGGACAATGGATGGTCTTGATTGATGCTGCAAAGGGATGTGCTACCATGCCACCTGATTTGTCTAAGTATCCTGCAGATTTTGTTGCTATCTCATTTTATAAGGTATAAGAGCATAAATTTTATTTTTTTGTTTTGATTAAGGACTTCTTTGAAAATTGATGGTTTTTCTTCTGCATTTCTGATAGCTGTTTGGCTATCCAACTGGGCTTGGAGCTCTCATTGTTCGAAATGGTAAGTTACTGTTTGTGAATGATTGATATATTATAATTTTATGCAGTCTACATGATTTGATAATTTTCTGAACCTTGTCTAGAAACTAGAATTATACTTCATTCTTTTATTTATTCATCAATCTCTGACATTTAAGTACAATACAGTCATCTATGACTATGTTGGTATTATATATATCATGATGAAATTACTTGTCTGTTAGTTATTAATTATCTTGTTCTTTTACATTACAGATGCTGCCAAGTTACTGAAGAAGACTTATTTTAGTGGAGGTTTGTGGCCTAGCATTTACATTCTTCTTGTGGTTTATACTTAGTTATTTGATTGGTTGGATCTCATCACAGGAACAGTTAGTGCATCGATTGCTGATATTGATTTCATTAATAGAAGGGAAGGTATTGAGGAACTGTTTGAGGATGGAACTATTTCATTCTTGAGCATAGTATCTATCCACCATGGCTTCAAAATCCTGAATTCTCTAACTGTATCAGCAATATCAAGGTATTCAGAATTGGATAAACATATAAAATATCCAATTTATTACATTAATTTAGCATCATGAATAATGATATCATTTACTATTTGAACATTTTGATAGATGTTTATTTTAGTCTTGTTGGTCTGATGGCCGATTTAACTTGTTGCTTATGCTTTTTGCATCTGATCAAGGAAAAAAAACATCGACAAAGTCACAAAGTAAAAAAAGAATAAATCTGAGTTATTCTAAGCATGTGGTAGGGTTCTTGTAGCAGCATCACATTGCAGCTGGAGATTTTATATTGAGATTTTATGGAGCGCGACCCTAATTGTGTCAATTTGTGGCTGTTGCAGCTGCACTTGGTAACATGGATGTTGTAGTTTTGTGAGCAAATTTATGCCTTTTTGGTTGAGTTCTTTTAAGATAAAATGTGGAACTAGTTTGTAACACTCTTAACTTTTACTCAGGTCATTTTCACAACATAATAATATAATTCCTATAAATTTTTTAGATGTTCACTATTGATTTCCAAAGGTATACGTGAAATTATATGTCCTCCATTTGTCAAATTGGTCCTTCAATGATAATTCAATGCCTTAAGTTTGAGAACTTTCTCCCTTCTGTGAAGCTTCTAGCAAATATCCTTGGTATGACTTGGCCATTTGTAGTGCATGCAGTACTCCCTAGGCAACTCTTGGTGGGGGGTTTCCCATCGGAGGTTGATCCTTTGATGGAATCCTTTCCTGGCACCATAGTGGATCTTGTGCCAAAATTCCCTCCATCAAGCATAACTGATCATCGAGTTTCTTCACTTTGCACAATATGGAAGACTTCAGACAGTGAGGGAAGTTTCTCCTTACCAAGATTCTATGCATGAATAGGATTCTATTTATAATTGAACCCTTGGAGGAACTTAAAGATTCCCCTGCGAAACAATCTTAGTGTGTGCAACTGCATCATCTTTGCACATATTCAAGCCCTAGTAATGGTCTCGCTTGATCCACAACCCTTTCAAGGTTCCATAGTACTCTATCATGGTGAGAGTCCCTTGTCTAGTATTGAAGATCCTCCTCTCAATATCATATCATGCATCAAAACTTTTCTTCATGGAGTATGTATCACAAAGAGGCTCCCACATCTCACGTACAGAGGAATAAAACATATAATTCCGGGTCACTTACTAAGTCATAAAGTTCCATAGCCAGGTCATGATGATAAGAGAGTCCTCATTATTCCATGCTTCCAACTTTGGGTCATGTCGAAATGGATCACCCTTGTCAATATGGCTTACTTTTATATGACCTTTGAGAGTATTATGAACATATTGTGCTCAATGTAGATGGTTATGACAGTCAGGTAATATGAACACACCAAATTCGAAAGTTCACTAGGGCCTAAAGTGATCTCTTGCCACGAATAGTGACGCGTGTGAAGTGACTAAAATAACACAAGAAGGGGGAGTTGAATTGAGTTATAAAATTTTTAGCTCCTTTCTTTGGGGTATAAGATCAAAAACTAAATTTTCACAATGAAGGTTTGTTTTGAGCTTAGAATGCAAATTTAATAAACCTTTATTATAAAATCAGTTATTTGTTGAGAATAATATTTGTAGATATTGCTGATAGTGAGATAAATTGTTTGTTTTAAGTACTGTTTCGAAATGATTATTTATAAAATGAGTTTTATCTTTTCCTAAAGTAGCACAGTAAAGTAGAGTGGGAGAAGAGAGGCTCAACAATTTTATATTGGTTCACCCCAAAACCAAGGTTACATCTAGTTCTCACTACTCCCGTGGGATTCTTACTAACAACAAAACTCCTGCAACCAAGGACGGAGCCAAGGGGGGACCTACGGGTGCCACGGCCCCCCCAACAATTTTAATTTTTTTTTATATACATATATATTACTATATGGCACCCCCTATTTTTAATATAAACTCATATGTATAATTAAATGAATAACCCAAATTTATTTTTTTATTCAACTTTTGGACTTCTGGTACGGCCTGCTATGTGGTATCACTTTGGAATTTTTTTTTTTTAAAAAAAATGTAGCGCCTCATTTGATCATTCCAATTCTCGGCCCCCCAGTATTGAAATCCTGGCTCCGTCCCTGCCTGCAACCACAAATGGACACACAACAACCTCTCTTGGTTGTTTATCACCATAAAGCTCACAACTCTTGCAAGACTCCCACTCATAGAGCACTCACAGCGCCACATATGGCAACACCTCAACCACAACATTTACACAAGTCTTAGTTAGGATAACTAATCAACAATTTTTTGTTATTTATGATGATTTGCACATATTACAAATTCTCTCTCTCTCTCTCTCTCTCTCTCTACAAAGGTTTCCACTTTGGAAAATGAAGTCACACTTCTAAATGTTTACACAATGAGCTCTCAGGATATCAAGTACAAATGTGTGTCTTTCTTTTAAAAGAGGAATGAAGTAGAAAGTGAATTTCCACAACAAAGGATGTTTAGCATGAGCTACACTATGCTGTCTTGCATTAGTGGTCTTGAAAAACCACAATGTTCCCCTTAAATGGGCTGAAAACTATCTGTTGTCTTAGAAAGTAGATTTGGGCCTAACTCAACCTTACAAAATCGACTTATAAGGTGAGGGTTGCATCCCACTTATAAATTCTTTATTTGCCATATCTCTAGTTGATATGAGACTTGATTTTTTTCCAATATGTTGAAGAAGGGAAACTTTGGAGCAAGTTAAAAGGTAACTTTTATAAGTACATGCTAGTTGGACTTTTTGACATATGGAACTCATTCTGAGGAACTACTTTGATGTATCATTCCAAACTAATATCTTATTTTGAAAATTCTAAAGGCTTGATTCTTTTTGCTTGATGAGGACATCTTTACAGTGGAAGATACTCTGTTCTTACTGAGGTTGCAGTAAGAGTGTTTAGTCACATATACATGTTCATAAACTATTTTGATGCTTCATCCTGAAGCTTTCTCAACATGTTGGAGATCCCATATCGACTAGTGAAATGGCCAAAATGATGTATATAAATAGGGAACAATCCTCATTGTATAAGCCAATTTTGTAGGATTTAGTTTGGCCCAAACTCACTATTTAAGATGGTGCTAGAGCTTTTTTGGTTTCTAGATATTTTTTGTCTGAGTTTAGGGTTTCAGTCGTTGTAGGCGCTATGACCCACTTTTGTTCTTGTTGTCCCATGACCAAAGCACCACCACCATGATATTAGAATTCTATCTTAGTGAGAGAAGATAATAGAGATATTGTAAATCTGAAATGATTTCATTAGTGCTCAAGATTCCAAGTATCCCTATATTTATAATAGAGAAAATATAAGGTTCAGTTGTAATTGAATAGCAACCCATAACTAACTAACAAAACGAAAAGAATGAAAACTAATACAACAAAGCTCTTAAAAGAGCATACAGTTATACAACAGAAAAACGTAAACTAATTATACATGGCATATTCTAACATTCCCCCCCTTAAGCTGAAGGTGGCTAAGAAGAACTTTCTGACACCATCAGCTTGTGACGAAGATATTTAAATCTTGTTGGAGATAATGCTTTAGTAAGGATGTATGCATATTGCTCATTTGAAAGAAGTTAGTAAGGATGACTTTGAGAGAGTTTTTGAGGACCTTTTCTCTGAGAAAATATGTCAAGTTCCACGTGTTTTGTTCTTGCATGGAGAACCGGGTTGTGCAATAGAGCCACTGTACTAAGGTGGTCACAATATAGAGAAGGTGAAGTAGTTGAGTAGTAAAGTTCCTATAGAAGGGACTGAATCCACAAAGTTTTAACGGCTGTGGCTGCAAGACTCCTATATTCATCTTCTATGGTTGAGCGAGCTACAATTGTTTGTTTCTTTGACCACCATGATATTAGATTAGGTCCAAGAAATATACAAGAACCAGACATAAACCTCCTATCATCAGGATTTGAGGCCCAGTCTGCATGTGAAAAGGCTGTGAGCTAAAGATGTGTATCAGATGTTGCTGGTTGTAAAAAACGTTCAAGACTGATTACTCCTTTGAGATGTCTTAGTATTCGTTTGACAGCAACCCAGTGAGACTCCAAGGGTGCTGACATAAACTAACGAACCTTGTTAATAGAGAAAGAGACTTCAGGGTGAGTGAGAGTGGTATACTGAAGAGGCTGTGAGCTAAAGATGTGTATCAGATTGCTGGTTGTAAAAAACGTCCAAGACTGATTACTCCTTTGAGATGTCTTAGTATTCGTTTGACAGCAACCCAGTGAGACTCCAAGGGTGCTGACATAAACTAACGAACCTTGTTAATAGAGAAAGAGACTTCAGGGTGAGTGAGAGTGGTATACTGAAGTGAGCCAACCATAGAGCGATAGAGAGAAGGATCAAAGAAGAAGTTAGAACCTTGCTTGGACAACTTGAGACTCCCAACCATTGGGGATGAAATTGCTTTGGCTTCAGACATTTTAACCTTCTCAAGGAGATCATGTATATATTTTCTTTGAGTGAGTAACATGGAACCATTTTTGAGATGTTGAACCTCAACACCCAAGAAATATGTGAGATCACCAAGTTGTTTTAGAGCAAAAACAGTATTAAGATCTTGAGCTAAATCTTGTAGTAGTTGCTTAGAATTTCCTATCAAGATAATGTCATCTACATAGACAAGTAGATACTTAATGTGAGAGTTGTGATCGTAAACAAACAATGATGGATCACATTTACTGGCTGTAAAGCCTTTATTTAGTAAAGTTGCTAAGAGTTTTCAAACCAGGCACGTGGTGCCTGTTTTAGGCCATATAGGGCCATGTGTAACCTACACACAAGTGTTTTATTACCAACTTCAAAACCTGGAGGTTGTTGCATAAATACTTACTCATGAAGACTAGCATTTATAAAGGCATTGTTAATATAAAGTTGTTGATAGACCAATTATAGGTTAGAGCCAAACTAAGAATAACTCTAACGGTTACAAGTTTAATGACAGGAGAGAAGGTTTCTGTATAGTCACTTCTTGGTTGTTGATGAAAGCTCTTTCTTGTTGACAAAACCATCTGGGTTTTCTTTTACTTTAAAAACCCACTTACAACTAATAGCTCCTTTATGAGGGCGAAGTGAAACAAGAGACTAGGTATGATTTTTAAGTAAAGCATCATATTCAGCTTGCATGGCTTGTTTCCATTCAGGACTTTTAAGAGCCTCCTTAAAATTTCTAGGTTCAACTTGGGTGACCAAGGCAGAAGGAATATTTTTGAGGGCAATGGTTTTAGACCTAGTAATCAGTATTCGTGTTTAATGGTGAGGAAGTAGGGATAGGTGATTGATTACTAGAGGATTGAGGAACATAATGACTTGGATGGTAATTTGAATTAGATGATACGACAGAGAGAGTTGTGGAATTATCAAGAAAATTTTCTGAGGTAAAACAAAGAGAGAAGGAACAAACAGATTGCTGAACAGATTGTGTTCGAGAGGGAAAGAGGTTAGGGTAAGGAAGTCTAATTTCATTGAAAATAACATCCTTGGAGATTATAATTTTGCCCATAGCTGTGAGACACTTATATCCCTTATGCACAGTAAAGTATCCAAGAAACACACTCTTGAGACCTAAAATCCATTTTGTAATGGTTGTAAGGTCTTAGCAAAAGAAAACAAGAACAACCAAACACACTAAGAAATTGATAATCAGATTTATTGTGGAAAAGTTTAATGTGAGGAATATCAAAATTAAGGGAAGCAGAGGGTAAAATGTTAATCAAGTATGTGGTTGTAGAGAAAGCATGATCCCAAAATTTGGAGGGTAAAGAGGCATGAGCAAGGAGAGTTAATCCTAGTTCAACTATATGCATGTGTTTTCTTCCTACAAAACCATTTTGACGATGCGTATGAGGACAAATCAATCTATGTACTGTCCCAAATTGTTGTAGAGTGTTAGAGAAAGGTCGGAATTCACCCCCCCACCCAATCAGTTTAAAGCGCTTTTATTTTATAGTTGAATTTTAATTCAGCCATAGTTTTAAACCGTAAAAAAGTTTTGAGTGCTTTAGATTTGGTTTTCAGCAAAAACAACCAAGTGTATTTAGAAAATGCATCTACAAAAGTGATATAATAATTATAACCTCCAAAGGATGTAAAGGGAAAGGGACCCCATAGATCACTATAAACTAGTTCAAGAGGAGTAGAATAATGAGTTAAGGAAGCATGAGAAGGTAATCTATGAGACTTTCCAAGACAACATGCTGAACAAAAATCTAATTCATTTTTATTGAAATTTGAAACATTAAAAGTTTGTAATACAAACCGAAGAGTATCCTTATTATGATGACCTAACCTGCAATGCCAAGTATTAACAGAACTAACAGTATTTACAACAGTAGATTGGTAATGTTTATTTTGTACAAGAGGTATATGAAGATTGGAGAACTTACATAGTCCATCTTGTCCAAGTTCAGCTTGGAGAAGAACATCATTGGTTCCTTGGCATTTCACAAGATAGATTTTAGGATGGAATTCAAAGAAAACATTGTTATCTTTGGCAAACTGACTCACACTAACAAGATTTTTAGTGATATGAGGAACATGTAAGAGATTATGGAAAACAAGTTGAATATTAGGATTAAGATTGGAAGGAAACCAAGTTTAACCTGAAGAGGAGATAGTAAGTCCCTGTCTGTATCCAACCATAAGTTGATAAGGACCTTCGTATTAAATAGGTTGCTATATGTTTAACTGGTAAGGAGTCACATGGTGTGATGCTCCTAAATCCAGATACCAACCAAAGGAGAAATTGGTATTAGTGTTAGAGATGAAGGCTTGAGGTGTTGTTTGGCTATGATTGGGAAATCTAGTTGGATTATACTGGTTGCATGAATGTTACCACTGTTATTCATAACTTGCTGATTACTTCCAAAATTGTTACCAAAACATTGGAAATTTTGATTAGATGGAACATAGCCTAGGTTGAATATGTGATATCAAACAAAAGCACTATGTCGAATTTGTTACACACTTGACATTGAATAGAACTTTGACCACGACCATGACCACGACCATGACCATGACCTCTACCTCTGCCATTTCTCCACTATTGATAGTTAGGGTTTGCAGAGTATAATTGCAAATTGTTTGCAACATTTGCTTGCGGCTTCACTTCGTCATCTGTGCAATTATTCTTTCCTATTGTAGACTGAGATAGATGAGTAACAACATTGTTGACATTATTATGACGATAGCTATCCAATCGAACTTCTTGAGCTAAGAGTAGTGCCTCAAGTTCATCTAGCTCATATGGTTAAAATCAACTTGTAATTAAATTGATCAAGGAATCATACTCCTCTGGTAAACCTTCAACAATGACATCAAGTTGTTCTTGATTAGAAATAGGATCTCCAACCCAATGGAGCATTGAGCATTTGCAATCACGTTGATGTGAAGAACATACTCAGGAATTGGATGATCTTCCTTCTTCGTGTTTCGCAGTTCAATGCGAAGCATTCTCGAGCATGCATGTGTATGTGCATTGAAGTGATTGTGCAACTTGTCCCAAACTTACCAAGAATGAATGCAACCGAATAATCAAGCCAAAATTGGTGCTGATATTTATGCTTGGAGCCATGAAATAAGTAAGGAGTCTTGTTGTTCCCATCGAAGATATGCAGGATTGACATTGTCAGCATTGCAATCTTCATTGGTGAGAAATTGTAGCAGAATATCTAGATTCACCAAGTAACGGTGCTATCGGTGGCCTTTGATCACTGGTTCAATTTGTTGTTTCCATAGGAGAAAATTGTTCTCTGTTAGCTTCTCTGAGATCGTGAGTGAACAAATAGTTAACATTGAAGAAGAGACGTTTGGAGAGGGAGGGTGGGTAAAAACTGGTTCGAGAGCCATGGATAAGGATCACTGAGCTCTAAATAAAATATTAGAATTCCATCTTAGTGAGAGAATAGAATAGAGATATTGTAAATCTGAAATGATTTCATTACTACTCAAGATTCCAAGTATCTCTATATTTATAATGGAGAAAATATAAGGTTCAATTGTAATTAAACAACAACCCATAACTAACTAACAGAACAAATAGAATGAAAACTAATACAGTAGAGCTCTCAAAAGAGCTTACGGTTATACAAAAGAAAAACGTAAACTAATTATACATGGCATACTCTAATAGTAGGGTACCCCACCATAGATGAAAATTTCTCTTGCTCAATTGTCAATGGAGGGATATGTCGTTCAATGGTTTTCCTTGTTATGGGAGGGTGATCCAGGGCTTTCTTGGGAGAAGTTAAAGGAGGTGTTGTGGGAGCGCTTTGGAGACATAAATACTCGTAATCCATGTGAGCAACTAGCTGCACTTACACAAGAGTGTTTTGTTGTAGAATTTATTGAAGAGTTTGAATTTTTTTCTTCCTAAGTCCCTTGTCTAGTTGTACCATAGGCCATAAGATATTTTATGCACGGGTTAAAGCCTAAAATTAGACAATGGGTGCGTCTTCACCACCCTAAAGAAAATTAATAAGGCTATCTCTCTAGCTTGAGATGTGGAGTGTGCTCTATGTCGGGGGAGGTAGATAGTGAGGCGAAAGGTTTTGGTCTAAAACCAATAGTCAATGTTGAACTGAATTACCATAAGCCCGAGACTTCGTTTTCTTCCTCTTCTCATCCCACCTAGCTGCACTTACACAAGAGTGTTTTGTTGTAGAATTTATTGAAGAGTTTGAATTTTTTTCTTCCTAAGTCCCTTGTCTAGTTGTACCATAGGCCATAAGATATTTTATGCACGGGTTAAAGCCTAAAATTAGACAATGGGTGCGTCTTCACCACCCTAAAGAAAATTAATAAGGCTATCTCTCTAGCTTGAGATGTGGAGTGTGCTCTATGTCGGGGGAGGTAGATAGTGAGGCGAAAGGTTTTGGTCTAAAACCAATAGTCAATGTTGAACTGAATTACCATAAGCCCGAGACTTCGTTTTCTTCCTCTTCACATCCCACCTTTCACCATAGGAATATAATCCAAAAATTCGAAACCTGAACCCAAGTCACGAATCAGGGTTAGAGGTTGACAATAATAGGCATCTGGGAGATGTGAGGAGTAGGGGAACTTGACACCTATCTTCTCGAGAATTGTTTGACAAAAGGAAGAAGGGGTTGTGTTATTGTTGCGGTCAAAGATAACATCCTATGCATCAATGCCCAAACAAACAAGTTAGACTTACCTTGCTTGCTAAGATGAAATTATCAATGGAGAAGGTGAGATGGAGTTGGTAAAGAGCAACATGGAGGAGGAACAAGAGAATGTGAATATGCTACTAGAAGAGGCCCATTGAGGATTTCAACCTTAATTGACAAGCTTGATATCATAGGAGAGGGCAATATAGAACCCAATTCAAAGTAATAAATTTAGTTTATGATTATGTCAATTGAATTATGTTATCATAGTTTATCTTTAGGATTGTTATTTGAATTTATTATCATAGCTTATCTTTAGGATTTACAATTTGAATTATGTTATCATAACTTATATTAGGATTTATCTTCTTTTATCAATTTTAGAGAGTTAGTTGTGGGAGATGATAATAAATTTAGAGTAGCTTGAGAGAGAGGGGAGTTATTGGAGAAGTTTTATTGGATTGTAATTAGAGCTAGCGCTCTGGGAGGAGGTAGTAGGTATTCCTTCGACCATTTGTGTCTATATCCGAACCTTGCGAAAATTGGTTAACCTGATTCGTGGTAGCATTGTTCTAACAAGAGTTAGGGTTCAAATTAAGAGCCTGTGTTAAATTGATCGATGTCAATTCAAAGAGGAGTTTCTTGTATTTCTGAAGTTGCATCTCGTGCGCTAACAATATAGCTTCAACTTGTTGATTTGAGGAGTTTAGAACTTGCTTTCAATAACGAATATGTTTGAAGTGTAATCGTGAGAGAAACCTTCAAGAATAACATCAATTTGTTCTTGTCGTGAAACAAATTCTCCAACATAAGCAAGAGCCTCAACCAAGATTTTGATGAAGCGAAGAAATTCTTCTATTGGCTTTTCTTCGAGTGATGTCGATCATTGTTTAGTTTGCAATTGTCGAGCTCTTGCTTGAGTTTGTTGTGAAAGAAATCATGGATTTTATCCCAAACTTGATGGGAATGAACACTTCCTAGCACACAAGAGAGAATAAAAGGAGAAAAAGAGATTGAAGCCATTACATGGGCATTTGGTCCTTTTGCTCCCATGCAACGTACAATGGATTGACTATTCCTTCATCTTGGTTCAATTCATTCAAGAATAGTGGGGGAATTTTCAGACAGACAAAGAAGTGTTGAAGGTGATGAGCAAAGTTCAAATAGCTTTGCTAACCAAACCCGAAAGTCAGTTTAATAATTGCTCTCTTGTAATACACCTGCACATTAGGTATTCTAGAACTTTGTTGATTGTAAGAGATTATTCCTTTTTATACCTAGTTTGGCCTAATAGGTCCACATATCATGTGTGTATATATTGTCTTATTTTAGCAATGTTAACTATAGAGCATGATAATACCTCTTTTCTCACAACATGAGGACCTTTTGCTGTATTATTGATAATAAAGAATTTTCAGAGTTACTCATGTTTTGTTACTTTGTGCTCTACATCACACATGCTCACATGTTCATGGTCATTATTCTAAAACTTAATAGAGTTGATATGTGATGCTTGAATTTCAAGCCAATGTCATGAAAGCTATGATATTGTGACAATAAATCATTCAACTTAGTTACTCAAATGCTCAAGTGTTTGGCGGAAAGTTTATTAGTGTTTTTTTACTTGCATTTCTTGTCATAGTAGCAAGAACTGAAAGTAACTTATCATAATATTTTTTTCCTTTAAGTTATCTCAATATTTTTTAAAGCATGAAATTTATTTTTCCTTGTAGACATATAGCATCTCTTACATTGTATACAAGGAAAATGCTTTCAGCCATGAAGCATGGCAATGGATCTAGTGTCTGCATCCTCTATGGACATCATAACTCAATGGTTAGTTTGTGCACAACTTCTTGTCCTATTTATAGTTTTATATGTATTTGTTATTTATAGTTATTTATGCTTTAATAGTTGAGATTTAGTAGACATTCTCTGGGTGCTTAGTTGGTTGATCCTTTTTTTTTTTTTTTAATAAATTTCCTTGAGTTATTTTTTTTTTTCTTTCTTGAAAACTGTTTTCATTATTCATGAGAATTGTTTTCTGTAATGAAAACATATATAGATTTAGGACTCTTGGTAATTGGTATAGTAGTCATACAACATCAGTACTTAAAAAAGGAGGGCATAGTAAGAAACCAGAATGAATATGTACAAAAGGAATCTTAAATGATAGTGAATTCTTTGAATTGGATTTGGGTCTCCTTTACTCTATTCTTTTTCCTCTAGTTCTGATAATGGTATTTAGAATTAGTCTCTTGTTCATTTAGGGGTGTTTTTGTGCAAATTATTTTTTCAGTTCCCAACTCTTGTCGAATAGAGTAACATTCTATCCGGATAAACTTTGGAGGTCCAAAACTCTTTATTTAGATAGTGCATCCTAAAATTAATACCAATGAATCAATGACAATATGACGTATTACTCTAGATGACACATACAAGACTCCTTAGAGAAAACTAGTTCTCAGTCTAAAGCAACCAACTGAATTGCTACCTCCGTCTCCCTTATTAGCATGCTGTATGGCATAAAATATAAGTGGGCTTATTTGTTTCCTTATTTTTCTCTTTTTAGGTTTAATTGTTTATCTTGTAAGAGGGTGTTAAGCAACCTGATTTTGGATAAACCAATAACTATTATTGATTGAAAATATAAGTAGTATTACAAGATAAACCCTTGTAATCCCAAAGCAGAAGCTCCTCAAAGAAGTTTCCTCTCTGCCCAAGTCAGAGTATACACTCAACCCCCAAATTGAAATTACAAACTCCACATTCCTTTCATTCTCCCTTCCCTAGTATATAATTGACTACATTATCTTTTCTTCTTTTTCTCTCTCTATAACTAAGTCTTCCCTCCTTTCCCACGTAATGTGATTATAAGCGGGACTTGTATATTCGGGCTTGTGGTAGAGAGCCTATGAAAGGGAGATTAGAGCTTGTATTAAAACATACTAAATATAGATAAAAGTTCATTTTCCTTTTCTTTCAAGTAGTACAATCTGCAATCATGAATCTGGTGGTGACACAAGGACGCATGTCTAAGCTCTGGTTATGGTGAGATTTTGTATAGTTTGAAGGCAGTAAGAAGTAAAAAATACACTCTTGATGGTGGACCTGAAAAATATAGCCCGAGGTGAGAGAAAAAGACACAACATAAGGAAGGGGGAAAAATATGCCCTTGATACCATGTTTAGATCAAAGGATTTGAGTGAATTTTTCAGTGAAAAAACTGAACTTCAAACAAATTTGTACTGAAAATGGTACAAAGAACTCAACGAACAATAAAGAATCATGGAAACAGAATTGGTTTGAACCTACTAAGAAGTAATTACTAAATACTACAACTTGATAAGCCTTGTATTCTGTACATATTAGTCTGAACCTATTTCTACATTGCGAATTTATCTACCGAAGTTTGCTGTACTAAATTCCTATTGATCACCTTTTTGCTCACATTAGAATTTTTGGAACACCCTGCATGCTGTATTAGATATTATTTGTCTTTTGGTAGTTAGTACCTTCGGAAAACAATAGGATAGGAGCCTAGGAAATGACATACATATTATTATTTATATTGTTTATGTAAATAAAAATTGTACTTACTGCCTTCACACACAAAATAAGCAGTAGTTGGTCACTCAAGTGATTGCATTTGTGCCTGTCTTCAGGAACTTGGAGCTGGTTAATACTTTTTTTATTTTCATCCAGGGACTGTGTCATGAAATGGGTTCAGTAATTTCATTCAACTTAAAACGGCCAGATGGTTCTTGGTATGGATATCGCGAAGTGGAGAAGCTGGCATCACTTTCAGGAATTCAGCTAAGGGTATACATTATGGATTTCTTCATGTTAATATTTCTATTTATAAATTCATGTGTTGATTATTTATCTTCACTTGCTATCTGTTTAGACAGGATGCTTCTGCAATCCAGGTGCATGTGCAAAATACCTTGGCTTGTCTCATGTGGATCTTATTTCAAATACTGAGGTATTTCTACCATCTGATTTTACTAAAAACTGACGATGATTGGCTTATCTATGTTATGAGTGTATAACATAAAGAATGATGACATTTTTTTGTATTTAGGCTGGCCACATTTGTTGGGATGACCATGATATAATCAATGGTAAACCTGTTGGAGCTGTAAGAGTATCCTTCGGTTACATGTCAACATATGAGGATGCTAAGGTTTGAAATCTTATAACCAATGTTTTCAAAATCAAACTGGTCATTGAACCGGTCTAGACACTACTTCAAGGTTCAATGGTTCAACCATGGTTGAATCGTGATCAAACTGGTATTAATAAAATAATAATAATAATTATTATTATCAATACAAAAATAATATTAAATAAATATAATATTATAATTTTATATCACTAAAAATTATAATAAAATGTTATTTATAATTTTTCAACATTTAATATGATATAATATTTAAGTTCTTAACAAAATATAATATAATATTTAAGTATAAATTTTAATAAAATATAATAATATCCATTATTAATAATAACAAGTTTACATCTATACTAATATATAAAGTGGATAACTTTTTCAGTAACCACATTGGTCTCCACTTTTTTTGACCATTATACCCTTTTATTTTAAAAAATTAGAAAAAATATTTTTTAATCAAATTTAAGAACTTGAAACTAATGAATTAATCATAATACCAATTAAATCAATATACTTTTATTATTTAATTATTATTATTATTTTATTTTTAATAGAGGCACGAAGTGCCTCGACTCCACTAGTTTAGAATAAAGGGTATCAAATTAATATAATATAAATTGTAAAAAATAAAGATATTAAAAATAAAAAATTAACATAAATGATTAAATTATATTTAGAAGGCAAGTATTAAAATAAGTTATTCAAATTTTAATTTTTTTAAAACTATTTTAAATTAAATTTTAAAAATAAAAAATATTTTTTAATTGAACTGGTTTGACTGGTTTTGACCTGTTCATTGCCAAACGGTTTTGAAAACCGAACCAGTTGAGGACCGGTTCCCAGTGAAACCGGCTCAACTGGCTGGTTTGGTACAGTTTTCAAAACCATGCTTTAGACCATTTTGCATTTCTATTAGACTTTTGGAACCATTAAAGCTCATGATTTTGGATTAATTTTGATTTTATTCAACCAATACTTTCTTAAT
This sequence comes from Cajanus cajan, assembly GCF_000230855.2. Classification (NCBI taxonomy): domain Eukaryota; kingdom Viridiplantae; phylum Streptophyta; class Magnoliopsida; order Fabales; family Fabaceae; genus Cajanus; species Cajanus cajan. The sequence continues at coordinate 57,462,637 of NC_138524.1, read as the reverse complement.
ATGGAAAATGGGCAGCATATCAAGTAAAAATTGGGTATCAAAGATTGTTATTTTCATATTTTGAATTGCTAGTTCTGCTTGGGTTCTTTCTTGGTGTGTTGTATTTCTCAAGATTTTTGTTACCCTTTTTACATATCTAATTTTTGTATATTTTTATCTTTTGATTTTCAGAAATTTGTTGATTTTGTTGCAAATTCCTTCATGTCACCTCGAAATCACATTGACCACTATGGGAATCAATTGAAAGGTTCACCTCCTTTTCTAACATTAATTTATTCTACGTACTCAATGAATTCAAGTCGTGATTGCTTATTAATAGAATTCGAACAGAGAGAGGGATTTTAGAAGAGTCTGATATATTTCTGATTGTATCTTTACAATACTTGATAACAAGTATTCATAAGGAATAATTACATTGTTCAATTGTAACTGAACTTTAACAGAATCAAAACAGAAATAAAGAAAAGAAATAATACAGAAGGTCTCTACGATAAGACATATACAACTCAAAGCAGAAAATAATCTATAGCTATACAAAATATAGACCAAGTATTCTAACATTCCCCTTCAAGCTGGAGGTGGCTGAGCAGGATTGTAGGACACCTTTAGCTTGTCTTGAAGATATTGAAAATGAGTAGGATATAATGCTTTAGTGAGAATATGTACACACTGTTCATCAAATGGAATATATAAAACTTTTAGATTTTGGTTGATAACTTTCTGCTTGAGAAGGAAAATATCAAGCTCCATGTGTTTAGTTCTTCATGGAGAATAGGATTGTGGGATAGAGCTACTCTGCTCAGTTTATCAATATATATGGTTGGAGATATAGTCTTGATATGCAATTCTTGTAGAAGGGATTGTATCCACAACATTTCAGCAGCTGTAGCTACTAAACTTCTATATTTTGCCTATGTCGTTAACCTTGCAACAATAGTCATTTCTTGGATCACCAAGATTTGATATTGGGTCCTAAAAAAGTGCATGAACTTGATGTTGATCTGTTGTCATCAGGATTTGATGCCCAATCAACAATGATAGCATAGTGATGCACTATGTCCAAACTTCCATGACCATGTGCTCTTCCTTTGTCATTTCAGCCACCGTATTTGCCTGAGGTTGACTTGCTTCATTTGCATTATTGTTTTTCAAACTAGATTGTGAAAGATGATCAGTTACAACATTAACATTGCTTTGATGATATTGATCCAAATGCACTAATTGAGCCAAAAGAAGTGCCTCAAGTTCATCCAAATCAAAAGGTTCAAATCTATGGGTAACAAATGATGGAATAAGCTTTAAGGATGATGGATTTCTTCTCCTAGCTTTTTCCTACTCCCTTGATCTTCATCCATGAGGTTCTTTGAAGAAGAAGAAACTTGAAAATAGTGGAAAAGTAGAGAGATGGTGGCGCCACTTCTAGAGAGAAAATAAGCCAAGAAGGTTTCTCACTACAAGGAAATGATCCTCAATAAGAGATTCAAATGGAATTTCACTCAAAGAGAGGAACTCTTAGACTTTTGAAGGTTGAGAGAAAATCAATAACAATCTCAATTATCATTCAAAAGTGACATCTAATACATGCTTGGTCCTATATATAGAGTTTGGTAGATTGTGGGACAAGTTAAACTAACCATGGTTTGATTTAACTAAGGCTAGGTTAACTTGTACTCAAGGTAACTAACTCCAGTTACCAAAATTTGAAATTCAAATGTAAATTTCAAGAAAATTGGCACCTAAAAGTTAGATCTAGGGGAGCTAATAAGAACTTGCCACATGGCATCGTACAAAATGTGTGATGGGGGTTTGGTAGTAAGAAAAGGGGGGGTGTAGAAGCAAGCATGCAAAAGATGTTACTAGTGTGTGGAACATGTGACTAGATAGATTTTGTGTGAAGCTAATGAGAGAGTGTGGGACATGGAAAGTGGACTTCCACTTTCAAGGAGAGAAGGCTTTCCACTCTCTTAGCCCAAACAAGCCCAATAAACTATGTTTTCTCTACTAAAATACTAAGTACACCCCTAAAAGGAAAAAATACAAAGAAATAAATTCCTAATCTAAATGACTAAAAAATACAAGGTCAAAAATAAAAAGAATATTTACAAAGAAGAAATGGACTACAAAAAGTAACCCAAAGCTCAACATGATGTTGGATGTTCTTCTAAAGCTTGGACAGTCGTCACTTATCAAGCTAGTTTTGTGAAGTTGAGTTAAGCCTTAAACCCAAATTCTTAGAAAAGAGATCTTAAAGGGGATAATGACCTTCCTTGCAAAATTTCAATGTGTAGTTATATGTCAAATTCAAAATTTAATAATAAATTAACCTCTCAATTATTGTATTGTTGTCAAATAGTTAATCCAATATTAAGTTAAAAACCTATAGTTAAAAGCTATGTAGCACATATTGTTTTCACTGTTTTAAATTGTTACTGAAATATTGTATAATTTTATTTTAATTGTTTTAGATGGACATTTACTCGGTTAATTGCCTGCAGGCCTTGAGAAGGGTTTTGTGGATAATGGTTGTTTTCTCAAATCAATTACAATATATCCGATAAAATCCTGTGGAGGTTTCAGTGCAAGAAGTTGGCCTCTTAGCAACAATGGTAATAATTTATTTGATTAAATATATGCTTATATATATATGGTAGAAATATGGATTATATTTCTCTGAATAATACTTGATACAATGGGAGGTATAAATAGGAAAGGGGAAAATAAATCTGTACACCAATCTAGCCAAAAAATCAGGGGAATAATTATCCCTATAAATGCTATGGCTAAATAATAAAGGAAAGTAGGAATAATACTAATTCTAATCTAATCACAAATTCACAATTAATTCTCGTAAGTTGTGCATAATCAAAACATCATATGACTAAAGTTTATATCATTGTAAGAACATGCAACTGAACAAATGTGAGAGATTAAAAACTCCATGTGACTAAAGTTGTAATGGAGAGAATGAGAGTAAACAAAATCTAAAATTATAGGTTTAGTGGTGATTGAATTCCTTAAGCTTAACATAACATAAGTAGATATTATTATCAAGGTGGATACCAATAGTGCAATGCTATGGCTCTAACACCATCTAAGAATTGAAATCAAATTGGATGATTCTATTAATTTGTTTCACACTAATTACATTTTTCTCTTACCCTATTATAGAGATACATTTGTCCCTAAAATAGGTAACTATGTGTTGTGATTTAGGAATTATGTGTAAATCTTAGAGCACACATAACTCTTATTTATAATGAAAAATAAGGATTACATGATATGTATGATATGATTAGTTAAGATATGATTAACTCTAATAAATTTTCACAATATCTTAACACACCCCCTCAAGGTGGAGCATATATATCATATGCACCACAAATGTAATCAACTTGAGGTCCTTTAAGCGATTTTGTAAACACATATGCTAATTGGTCACTAGAGTGGACGAACTCAATTGTGATCTCTCCTGAGAGCACTTTCTTTCTTACAAAATGACAGTCTATTTCTATGTACTTAGTTTGCTCGTGGAAGATCGGATTGGAGGCAATGTGAAGAGCAGCTTGATTATCACAGATGAGTTTAATTCCCTGAGTGTCTCCAATTTGGAGTTGCTTGAGAAGTTGTTATAGCCATGTAATTTCACTCGCAACTATTGCCATAGCAGTGTAACACGATATTCTACTTCCACATTGGATCTAGCAATTGTATTTTGTTTCTTGGTTCGCCACAAAATTAAGTTACCTCTAATCAAAACACAATAGCCAGAGGTAGACCTTCTATCTGATGGTGATCCTGCCCAATCCGTATCACAGTAACAGACAAACTTGGAATTGCCTTTGTTCTCATATAGGAGTCCACAATTCAATGCTTTCTTGATATATTTGAGGATCCCCATCAATGGCTATCATGAGGATTGTTGATAAATTGACTTACCACACTTCTTCTTCTTTGAAGATTTATGCTTTTCTTTTTTTTTTTCAACTTTTTTTTCTTCCTCTCTTTTTAATTTCATTTGTACTTGATCCTCTATCACTTGTGAAGGAGATAAAGGATGAAGTACAAACTTCTTTTCTTTGTGAGTGAAATTTATTTCATTGGTAAGGCTATTATGCATGGTTTTCTTATCAAATTGTCATGGCCTTCCCAACAAAATATGGCAAGCTTCCATGGGAACTATGTCACATACCACATGATCTTCATGGTTACCAATGGAGAACTTTACTTTCACTTGTTTATCTACAATAATATCCCCATCTTCATTTAACCAATGAAGTTGATAAGGTTTGGGATGGGGAATTGGAGTGAGGTCTAGCTTCTCAACCAACCTTGTGCTACAACAATTGCAACATGAACCACTATCCACAATGAGAGAACAAGCTTTATCAGAAATTTTACACCTCGTGTGAAAAATGTTCTCTCTTTGTGAGATATGAGATTCATTAGGTTGACTTCCTAGAAGCCTTCTAATCATCAACAATTGACCATCATAGGGATAAGCTCTTTCAACTTGATGGTCTTCCTCACTAGTCTCACTGTCACTTGAAGTAGTAGAGCTAGATTCATCATGGCTACTATAAATGTCTTGTCCTCTTAAAATCATGACTTTCTTATTTGGACATTGAGAAGCTATATGACCTCTCCCAAGACATTTAAAGCATTTGATTTCACTAGATTTACCACTAGAAGTGATAGCATTTTTATTTTTTTCTTTGTCTTTTTCTTTTTCTTGACCTTTGCTAGAGTTTTTAGAAGAATCATATTTAGAAAATTGACCCTCCCTCTTGTAATCCTTCTTGACATAAGAGTTAGATTGAGTTTTATCTTTCTTAAAAGAATTTTTTCTCAAATGTTGTTGTTCCACCCTTATACAAAGTTGGACCAAATCATCAAGGTCCCTATAAGGGAGCAACTCAACTCTATCTCTTATGTCAAAATTAAGTCCACTAAAAAATCTAGCAATGGTTAACCTTTCCTCCTCCCTTATTCCAGCCCTCATCAAATACAACTCCATCTTTTGTCTATACTCCTCCACACTCAAATTCTTTTGTTGGAGTCTTTGGAGCTTATCCATAAGCTCCCTACTATACTAAGAAGGAATATGCCTTCTTCTCATAGCACTCCTCAAGTCATTCCAATATTCTATAGGAGGATCATTATGAAATCGCCTCTCTCTTACCAAGGCTGTCCACCAATACATAGCTTGTCCTTGGAAAACTAAGGTGGCTAAGGGAACTTTTCTCTCTTCACCTACTTGGTGACAAGTGAAGATTTGCTCCACTTTCATTTCCCAATCCAAGTAGGCGTCTACATCTTCTTTTCCATGAAAAGGAGGGAGATCAACTCGTGATTCCCTAACCTTTGGTTCCCTAATGATTCTTCGAGGAGTAGGTTGGTAATATTCATCCACATTCAAACTACCTACATCTTCTTGGCTTGTAGAGCCATGGGAACTCTTATGACTTTTCTTTTTATTGAGTTTTTCCAAAAGTTTTGCCTCTTGTTGCTTAATTTTGTGTATTTCCTCCTCAAGAGCAACAAGTTGTACTTCCCTTTCAATCTTTTCTTTTTTCTTTAAGAAGTACCTCTTGTTTTCTTCAGAGTTTTAGTGCTTCAACCTCCTTAACAATTTGAGAAAAGCTTTTAGGAGATTCCAAGTCACTATCACTTTGAGAATACTTATGATTAAGCAAAAAGAGTTTTATATGCTATGCAAAATGAAAAAAATATTTTTGGTCTTTTCTAGGAATAAGACTAACACTTGGAAGTCTAAGTGTACAAATTGCACTATCAAGGGAGGTGAGCTACTAAGAGCCCCTTAATAACCAAGCCTTTTCAAGTGGAAATCACTAAACTTTCTTATGGTAATCTCAATTCCACAAACTTTTCACAAATGTTTAATGATTGATGATTTTCACAATTGTTTTTTATTATAACTAAACGTGAAAAATTTAAATTCTACACATGCTAGTCGAATTAACAAAGCAAAGTAATCAAACCAAGGAAAGCAAAATCAAAGGAGAAAAATGTTAAGCAACTAGTCGGATTTTCCCTAAGTGGAAGCTTGAAACATATTGAATTTCCAAGCTACTTCCACTAGTACTACACGTAACTATAAGAAATTAGATATTCCTGACCAGCTTCTTAATACTCCCTCCAAGCTATTACAAATTGATTGAACTTAAAGAAAAAAAATGCAAGAAAATTAAGCTAATCTAAAACAATTTGTGACGGTTTTAGAGACCACTTTAGTGACGGATTTTTCAACCAAATTTTCCAGCACTTGTTTGAGTGCTTCAATCCGCCACCAACCTTGATCCTTTGATGCTCCTTGAACCTGCACAAATAACACAACCAATAGGTGAACTTAGGCTGCTCACAAGATGAATGGAAGGATCACTCTTGTGATGGTAAGTTTAGGGGTTTTTAGGTCACCAATTTAGGTCAAATTTTAAGTCCTTTTGTTTCAAAACTCCTTTCCTACTCTTGTTGAGTCAATGTTTGGTTCTTAAGCTAGGATTTGAGGCCACTTCCAGCACAGAATTTTTAATAATGAAAACTTAGACAAGCAACAAAAGCACAATTTAGAAAGCTTATACCAAAATTTAGAAGAATTCAAGTGTTTAGACAAGACTCAAAGAACACCAAGAAATTAAAACTGAAAATTAAGACTCCAATGAAGGCTAGCATTCAAATGGATTGTTCCTAGATAAGCACTAGAATGGATTAACAAAACTAAAAAAAATAAATGGAATCAATCACCAAAGAATTTAGGTCAAAGCTAGTAGATCATTCACTTGACTTTTGGTTTTTCTATTCTCGACTTTTCCTTTTGTTTTTGTTTTTTTTTATCTTTTGTTTTTCTGAATTTGAAATGTATTTCCAGAGAAAGTGAATTGCCTTTTACACCAAAATTCCTCAAAACAATTGAATACAATTCGGATCTACTAGAATTGAACCATTTTCAAGTAACAACTCAAATTCTAGTGCACTAGTTTTAACAATATGTTTGGATCCTTTTGCACTTTGTTTTTCTCTTCTTTTTTTTATAACTATTTTGAAGTATTTACTCTGTATTTTTCTCTGTTTTCATCAACCAATTTTCCAGAATTTAGATCCAAAATCAATCATGCACTAGAATTAGGTTTATCACTTTAAAATTCAAAGTAACAATTATGGAAGCAATATTTGCAATGGAATTTAAAAATTTGAAAACTCTTAAACACAATGGAAACCTAACTCTAGGAGTTCACCAATGATCTAATAGTGAACATGAACTCAAGGATGTAAAATAAAAGCACACAAGCAAGGCACATCTAGTAGAAATGAGTCTCGGCCAAACTCAACAAAAAATTTAATTCAAATTTTTTTTCAGCAACACATTACAATCACATCTTGATTTGTTGACATTTTAAGCAATTGCACATGACTAGACAAAACTCAAGATTCAAAAATCAAAAAAACACCACATGCATATGACTCCAAATGACCGAAACAACACAAGCAAGAAAATGAATGACTCAAATCAAAGAAACAATGGCACAAGTTGAATCCTAGACACTATTGATTGCGGATTGAAATCAAAATGCAATCAATAATTGGATCTATAGAGAATTTGATTTCAAAAAGATATAGATCCACAAGGAAACTCAATTGTGACAAATTAAACACATGAACATAGAATTTCAATCGGTCAAAATGATGTACTTATCTCAAAGAAGTCACCATGCTCTAGATACCAAAAATGATGGTGAAAATTATGAAGAAGTGGACGGATTTCCTCCCATAGCCTTCACCAAGCATAAGATCATCTTCTTTGAAGTTTGAACCGATTGAATGAAGCATAAGAGACTAGGAAAGATGACTTGGGACTTCTAGACTAGAGATGGAAGCATCCTAGCACAAGAAGCAAAGGAGAGCTCACTTTCAAAAGTAGGAAATGAGGTAGGGTTTCCTAATTCTAAGTGTGGCTCTCGGTGACCTTTGAGGGAGAATTTGGCTGAAGAGTTTTTCAGAAAATTCTCATTGATTTGAAAAGTGAGAATACAATGTAATGAAAGGCATTTATAGGCGCGGAAATGACTAATGATGCACCAATCCGTGGCAAGCAATATTGGCGCCAAATTTGAAATGCAAAATTGAATTTGAATTTCAAATTTGGTGATCCATGTGCCTAATCCGGATCATGCTATGTCTTCATGTAATTTAAGGGTAATATGGATTTGAATTTGGGCAGTACATGGCCGGTCATCACCATGCTAACCATGTGACTCAAATTCACTCCAAATGACTCTTAAATAACATGTAGATTAACCCTAATGCACCTATTAATGACTTCTTAGAATAAACCTATTCTAATGGCCTAAATACAATGGTCAATCAAATACAATGAAAGAAAAAAATTACAAGAATAAGAATGAGCCCAATATTGGGTATCAAAAGCCCAAAGGCCCATGAAGCCCAAAACTAGGCCCAATAAGCCTAAAGCCCAAAATCCTAATCTAGGGTCCATAATACAAGACCAAAACAATGTAAATTCCTACACTACTAATATGCAATAAAGTGGTGGTCATTCAAGCAAAGCCCAAGTGCAAAGCATCCTAGGCCCACCAAGCGCATTAGGCCCACTAAGCTCTGAAGAAGTCAAATCTTCAAGTAGTCTTCTAGCCATTGCTCTAGTGGTTGGACCCTTGGTCCACGCTCTTCCATCAATTTCCCACACTTAAAAAATCTCTCTCTTTTATTTGTTTTTGATTATTTTTATGTTTCAATCTAGAGAACTGGTCATTTTTTAATTTTATAGCTTTTGATGAAAATGTCTTCTTTAAAATTTGTGCAGGCCTAAGACATGATCGCGAATGGATTCTAAAAAGCCTTGCTGGCGAAATACTTACACAGAAAAAGGTAATCTGTTATATATGACAGACGAACACTAAATTTATATCATCTTGGATGCATACTTTAAGAACTGCATCTTCTCTTTTTTGTCTATTTTGTGCTCCAGTTTGGTTGAATATATAAAAGTAGTTCAAGAATCATGGCTCCCAAGAATCATGATTCTTGAGAATTATAAATCGTGAGAATCATGATTCTTGGGAATTGTTAAAATATGTTTGGTTACTCATAAAAGTCCTTGAAAATATTCATACATGATTCCAAAAAATTAAAGATTTTCATATTTGGTTATAATAGTATATTCCTAAGTTTATAAATATTTTTTATAAAAGTATCCTTTATTAAAATAAACTCATTATACATATTTATTTACTTAAATCTTATTACAAATATGATATTAAACTATTTTAAAAAGTTGAAAATTTATTAAAATTATTTAATTACAGTCCAACAAAATATATATATATATATATATAAAATAAATAAAAATTCTATATTATAATTAAGAAGAATAAAAATATATTATTTTATTTCATTCAAATAAAAAAATAAAAAGGTGTTAACAAATACCATTAAAATGTAGAAACAAAATAGATTTTAATAATATTATTAAACTTGACAAGATCAAGAAATAATGAGATAAAAAAAAGAAAAAGAGAATTAGAAATATGGGAGGGAGAGAGAGAAGGGAGGGGGAGAGAAGGAGAGAGGAAGAGAGGGAGAGTGAGAGAGACAAAGTTCAAGAAAGAGAGGGAGAAAGAGAAATAGGAGAGACAGAGAGGGAGAGAGAGAGAGGAAAAGAGAGGGGGAGTGAGAGAGAGAGGAAGAGAGGGGGAAAGAGAAATAGAAGGAAAAAGATTTTTTGTTTCAAAAAAGGATATTTTCTTTTTATATACATAAAACTTTTTCCTTTACTCGGAAAAGTTGGATTCTCACCCCTCTATGAGAATTTTTTGTGGGAAAGTGGGATGAAAATGGTCTCGGGAAACTATATTCTTGGGAATTCTTTTATTTTTTTTTAAATAGCTACTAAATATGGAGAACTAAGATTCCCATTTTAAGATTTCCAGGAATGTAAAAACATTCCACATAACAAACACTTCCTAAATGTTTGACTAAGTACATAGAGTGAAAAAATATTTAATAGTATTTTTGAATTCATATATTGATATCTCTCTCATTCGATTTTAGTACTAAATATTCTGATTCATTAGGAAATCAATCTTTATGATGTTGATATTTGTTGGAAAGCCGCGGTCAATGCTAGCTTGGCTTAAGCCTTTGTTTGGTTTAGGAAGGAAAATAAAAGAAAAGAAAGGAAAAGAAAAGGAGTAGAAAGTAAGATGATTTTTATATTGTTTGGTATAAGTGGAAATGAAAAGTAAGAAAGAAAAAAGTTTCCCTTCTTTTGTTTGATTGTCTAGAAAGTAGAAAGAAAGAAAGAAAATATATATGTATATAATGACACATATCCTTAATAGAAAAATAATATGTATAAAAATAAGGACATTTTAGTATTTTTATTTAAGAAAGACATGTTTCTCTTGCTTTCTCCAAATTGAGAAGATCTCTTAACTAATGGGAACCACTTACTATTTTAAGTTTCTTTCCATTCCAATAAAACACCAAATGACGGAACGGCTAAGATTTAATTTTTTCCTTTCTCTTCCAATATGTTTTGCTCACTTTCTCCTATTCCAAACTAACGCTAATTGTGGTCTATAGAGTTGGTTGTCGATGTCCCAAAAAGGGCTACCTACCTACACAGGTATTGACTAGAAAAGCTGAATGAAGTGTCGTAGTATGCAGTTAGACAGATGCTGCTCTTAGGAAGTTGAGATCTTATATTGACTAGAGATAAGGCCTAAGTAGTGCTTATAAAACATACGCAATCCTCATCGTACAAACTAGTTATACGGTATTGAGTTAGACTTTAAACTCTAATTCTAAGAATATCATATTTGGTATTTTTCGTGATTTCCTTTCTTGTAATTGTCATTGTGGTCTTCTATTTTCTTCCCCCTATAAGGGGGATTGTGCTACAGTATTGTTATTTAGTAATATAGACAATATTTTCAAAGTGTATTAATAAAAAAATAAATTGTGAAAACACAACATGTAAATATATATATTCCAAGTTATTCTTTGAGAAAATCAGGTTACTAGTACCACCAACAAAATCATAATAGCCTGTATTTGACCTCCTATCCAAGGGACTCATAATCCAATATTCACCAAAAAGGGTTTAGGAAATTTCCATAATACTGATTACTTGAAAAGGAGAATAATTTTATTATTATTATTCATACATATTACATTTTCCTTATACCTATTTGTAACAATCTAATCTTCTAAAATAAGGAAATAAGGAAAAATATTCTGAAAAATATCCTAGAAGATTCTATAGATATTTTCTCTAATTAGGAAGATTTTTCCTCTAATTACAACACTCCCCCTCAAGTTGGTAAATGAATATCAATCATTCCCAACTTGCCTACAAGATCTTGAAATCTACCCTGAGGGAGCCCTTTTGTAAAAATATCTGCTATCTGAAGTTCTGTAGGAACATGAGTTGTAATCACAAAGCCTCTATCAAGATTATCTTTGATGAAATGTCTGTCAATCTCAATGTGTTTGGTCCTATCATGTTGTACTGGATTATGGGCAATGCTCATGGCAGACTTATTGTCACAGTATAGTTGCACGGGGTTGTCCACCTTGACTTTAAGGTCATCCAGAATGATTTTCATCCAGAGTCCTTCACACATTCCTTGAGCAAGGGCTCGAAATTCAGCTTCTGCACTAGAACGAGATACTCTATCTTGCTTTTTGCTCCTCCACGTTACGAGACTATCTCCAAGAAACATACAATACCCAGAAGTAGATTTTCTGTCAGTAATAGAACCTGCATAGTCAGCATCAGTATATATTTTCATAGTCAATGTATCTTCTCTTTTGAACAATAATCCCTTTCCTGGACTTGACTTCAAGTACTGGAGAATTTTGTCAACTGCTTGCATGTGTCTCTCTCTTGGATCATGCATAAATTGGATCACTACACTAACTGCATAAGCAATGTCTGGTCTTGTGTGTGATAGATAAATCAATTTCCCTACCAATCTCTGATATTGGGCCTTCTTTATAGGAGCACTTTCTTCACTTCCAATTCTGTGATTTTGTTCTATAGGAACTGTTGAGGTTCTACATCCCAGCTTCCCTGTTTCTTTGAGGAGATCAAGTACATATTTCCTTTGGGAGATGAAAATTCCATTTTTGGAATAAGCAACCTCTATTCCAAGAAAATACTTTAGTTTTCCTAGGTCTTTCATTTCAAATTGGGCTGCCAATTTTTCTTTTAATGCCAATTTTTCTGTTTCATCATCTCCTGTAATAATCATATCATCCACATAGACAAGCAATAGAGTGAGTTTACCTGTAGAAGAGTGTTTTATGAATAGAGTATGATCTCCTTGGCTTTGTCTGTATCCCAAGGAAACCATTACTTTTGTAAATCTTCCAAACCATGCTCTAGGGGATTGCTTAAGACCATACAATGCTTTCTTTAGGAGGCATACCTTATTTCTTTCATTTTTCACTTCAAAACCTGGGGGAATCTCCATGTACACTTCCTCTTCTAGATTTCCATGAAGAAAGGCATTCTTCACATCCAACTGATGTAAGTCCCAACCAAAATGAGCAGCCAAAGCGAGAACAACTCGAACTGTATTCATCTTTGCCACTGGGGCAAACGTCTCCTCATAGTCAATCCCATAAGTTTGGGTATAGCCTTTTGCCACCAATCTAGCTTTATATCTTTCTATTGTCCCATCTGCATTATGTTTCACTGTGAATATCCATCTACACCCTACTGCCTTCTTGTCTCTTGGCTTATCAATAATCTCCCAAGTTGAATTTCTTTCTAATGCATTCATCTCTTCTTTCATGGCTTGAGTCCAATGTTCAAGTTTCATGGCCTCCTAGATTGAGGTAGGAATTTCTGTGGCATCAATGGCAGCAATAAAGCTTCTGTGCTTATCAGAGAGATTGTTAGTGCAAACATACTTAGAAATAGGATATTTAGCACATGATCTTCTTTCCTTTCTCAATGCAATGGGTAAGTCCTCAGTAATACTTACCTCCTCACTGTTATCTTCAGGGATCCTCACCTCCGGATTAGACAATTTTTCTTGCTCGAGAACCGAAGTGGGTTATTTTCTTCTTTCATATTTTTTGCCAAAAAATTTGTCTTCCTCTTCTTCCGCTTCTTCCTCATTGTGGACCATGGTAACTTCATTGCTTAGATCTTGGGCATCCTGCAAAGACAAATATGATAATGACAAGAAGGAGAGATCCTCCACTTCAAGTGCTTTCTCCCATGGTTGTCAAACTCGCGAGTCAACTCGTAAACTCGTACGAGTCTACGAGTCTAGGGTAGCAAAACGAGTTAACTCGCGCATAGACTCGTTTTTTGGTAGACTCGGGTAGACTCGGTCAGAATCGCGAGTCTGAGACCGAGTCCACGAGTCTGGTTAGTTTTTTTTTTCACCCCTAAATGGCCCAAAACGACGTCGTTTTGCCTAGGGTTAGTAAGTGAGAAAGCATTTTTCCCTTCGCGCGACATGCCTCCACCATTCTCACGTTTCTGATCTGGTTTTTCTCCCTCCGCAACGTTCGAACACTGATCTCCGCCGCTACGAACGCTCATCTCCGCCGCTACGAACGCCGCCGCAATCAAACGCCCCTGCATACGAACGCCGCCGCAATCAAACGCCCCCTGCATACGAACACCGCCGCTATCAAACGCCCCCTGCATACGAACGCCGCCGCTATCAAACGCCCCTGCATACGAACGCGCGTCCTCTTGCTGGGAAGGACGCGAGTCTATTTTCTCTCCCTTCGCCGCATCTCGGCCGCATACGACCGCGTTTGTCTTTGTGAGTCACTCTAACATTTTTTGATTTTTTGGTCTGTTAGTGTTATTCACAATTCACATACCATTTTCAGAGCAAGATGTCTGAAACCGGTGGTGGCTCAAAGTCTTCACATACCATTGATTTTTTGGTTGTTTATGTATGGTTAAGATTTGTATTATGACATTTTATTGTTGTTATTTGACTTATTTCAGACTTAGAATATTGAAATAGTGATATCATATTGTGTGTGTTCATGTTTTTTAATATCTTTTAATATTAGGTAGACTCTTACGAGTCTACGAGTCGAGTCTACGAGTCGAGTCTACGAGAGCTCCACGAGTTTGTGTAGACTCTCGAGTTTGACAACCTTGCTTTCTCCCCCTGAAGTGGTGGACTAGCATAAAAGGATTGTGTTTCATGAAAGGTGACATCCATGGAGATAAAGACACGACGACTTTGAGGATGATAACATTTGTACCCTTTTTTATTAGAAGGATACCCAATAAAGACACATTTAAGAGCTTTGGGATCTAATTTACTACGATTAGGATGATGAGAGTGAACAAAAACAGTACATCCAAAGACTCGACTAGGTAGACTCGATATTAGGGAGGAAGAAGGAACAAAAGACAATAAAGACTCAATAGGACTAATTCCATTTAAGATACGGGTGGGTAACCTATTGATGAGATATGTGGCAGTTAACACAGCTTCTCCCCAATAATTTTTTGGAACAGACATTTGAAACAGAAGAGCTCTAGTTACTTCAAGAAGATGACGATTCTTTCTTTCTGCAACCCCGTTTTGTTGAGGGGTGTTTACACATGTTAGTTCATGAACAATACCATTATGAGACAAAAAATTGAGAAATTCATGATTCACATATTCAGTACCATTATCAGACCTAATTCGTTTGATATTTTTTCCAAATTGATTTTGGACAAGACGGAAAAATTTAACAGATTTGGAAAACTTCTGATTTATTTTTCATAAGGTATGTCCACGTGACACGGGTACAATCGTCAATAAAGGTAACGAACCATTTGGCTCCGAAAATAGATTCTACAACAGGTCCCCAAACATCAGAGTGAATTAAATCAAATGGAGAAACACTCTTTTTATTACTAATAGGATAAGATGCACGATGGTGCTTTGACAATTGACAAATATCACAATTAAAAGACTCAACTGACTCTTTGGTAAACAAATGAGGAAATAAGGACTTGATAAGGTTGAATGAAAGATGCCCAAGCCTTTTATGATGTAGCCATATTTGGGAATTTGCCCACGTCTCAGATGTAGCTTGTTGACTCATGATTTTTGTTTTGCTTTGGTCATCAGACTCCAACAGATACAACCCACTTTGCTCCTTAGCAGTTAAAATCGTCTTCCCCGTGGCAAGGTCCTAAAAAACAAAATAATTTGAGAAAAATGTTATTGAACAATTTAAATCCTTTGAGTTTTTTCACAGAGATAAGACTATTGGCTAATTGTGGAACATGTAAAACATCCTTTAATACAATAGGCGATTCCAAAATTATATTCCCAGAGCCGCATATAGGTACACCATGACCATTTGCAACTGTAATAAGTTGTTCTCTATTTCTTTTAACATATGAGTTGAAGAACACACGAAAAGGTGTCATATGATCAGTTGCTCCTGAATCAAGAATCCAAATACCTTGAGACACAGGACCAACAGTATTGAGACAAATCTTACCTTTCATGGATAGAGTACATGATCCAGAGGGCTTACTCATTGATTCAACCATTGCTTTCAAGCGCTCGAGTTCCTCCTTATAAGCTTTCATTTCAAGTTCAGGTGGTGTTGAAGTACTGGGTTGATTGGTGGCTTCCTGTTCTGAGGTAGTATGATTCATCGTTGAGTAGACCCTTTGTTGTTACCATAGTAGTCAATAGCGGCCGGAGCAGCCGCTATCGCGGCGCTCTGGAGCGGAGCGGCCTCACCCCGCAATCTGGCTGCTGGAGCGGAGCGGATTTGTGTAGCGGCTGGAGCGGCTGTGTCGGAGGCGGAGCGGAGCGGCCCAAATCGCGGAATCGCGGCGCGATTTCAGACTTACCCTTCATTAAGGGTAAGTCGGTCTTTTCAATGGATTTTTTTTGCCCTAATCCTCCCTTTCCCTCTCGCGATTTCAGACTCATCCAAACCAAACCCCTCCTTTCGTCTCTCCCTTTCTTCTTCTCTGGCTATCGTGCGTGCAACGTGCAGCTCCGACGAACTCCGGCTCCAACGCACCTCCACCACCGACGCACCTCGGACTCCGACGCGCCTCCAGGTCCGACGCAGCTCCGACGTGGCCGCAAGCTCCGACGCGCGTTTGTCTTCTATTCTCCTTTTATTCTCCTTCGAGGATGCCTTTTATGCAACATGCAACATATTCTTTTTTTAATTATTTATTAAATTATTTCAACTGATTTTTTTTTAATTTCTGATTTAATTTAATTGAACAAATTTTATTTTTAAATTCTGATTAAATTTAATTCAACAAATTTTATTTTTAAATTCTGATTAAATTTAATTCAGCAAATTTAATTTTTAATTTCTAATTAAATTTAATTCAGAAAAATTTATTTTTAATTTCTGATTAAATTTAATTCAGAAAATTTTATTTTTAATTTAGCAAATTTTATTTTTAATTTCTGATTAAATTTAATTCAGAAAATTTATTTTTAGTTTCAGAAAATTCTATTTCTATTTCAGCAGCATGAATTTAGAGTTATTTTTTTTGTTTTTTTAGCTTATATATATATATTATTAATTATTTAATATATATAAATTAATATTTAAATAGCGGTTATCCCGCTCCGCGTCATCCCGCTATCCCAGTTTTAGGGTCGGCCGCTCCACGATTACCTTTTTCAAACGACTTTCCTCCGGCATTTGCTCCCTTGTGGACCCCCTTTCCAGTTGTCATGGCAGAGCTTGTGTTGGAGATCCCCCCATCAAGCATGACAGCTCTTCGAGTTTCTTCTCCTCTTACCATAAAAAATACTTCTGATAGGGATGGTAATTTTTCTCTTCCTAAGATTTGTACCCTGATTGGGTCGTACTCATGATTCAGGCCATGGAGAAATTTAAAGATTCTTCCTCTTTCCATGGCTTCACCATGTGCGGCAGCATCTGTTTTACACATCTTTATTGTTTGGTACTGATCTAATTCAATCCAAAGTCCATTCAGGATTCCGTGGTATTCTGATACGGAAAGAGAGCCCTGTTTTGTATTAAATATTCTACTTTCAATGTCATAACATGCAGCAAAATCCTTTTTTAATGAAAAAGTACTCTGTAAATCATCCCATATTTCTTTGGCAGAAGAATGAAACATATAATTTCGACTTATCTCAGGAATCATGGAATGCCACATCCAAGTCATAATTAGTGAATCTTCATTGTCCCAAATTGGAAAATTTGAGTTGTCTGGTCCTGGCTCTCCACCGTCTATGTGATCCAGTCTTGAACGTCCCTTGAGAATCCTTCGAATATACTGGCTCCAGTGTAGGAAATTCCGACCATCCAACCGATAGGCACCTACCACATTTGGAAGATCATTAGGACCCAAAGGAATAATTTTTACCTCAGACATCCTTTGGAACGCAATCTGGTGACCCTATCCGAGACAACGACGACGTGTGGGATACACCGGAAAAAGGAGCAAAACTCAAAACTCAGATCTACTCAAATCTGGGCCAAATGAGACATCACCAACCTGTGGAATGGACTCAGGAGGCTCCGGCGACTCTTTCTGCGGCGGCGGCGGCGAGTGGGTCTCGCCGGAGCTAGGCGCGTGGGATACACGCGCCGGCGACGGTGGCGGCGCGTGGCGGCGTATTTCCCGGAGCGAATTCCGGCGTTGTGTTTGCCGGAGTTGGGCGCACCTTTCTGCCCTATCAACGACCCCAACGGCTACGGTGGCAGCCGCAGTGGCCGGACAACAGCGGCGGTGGCTACTTTTTGCAGTGAAAACGGAGCTCCCAAGATCGGGAGCTCTGATACCAACTTGAAAAGGAGAATAATTTTATTATTATTATTCATACATATTACATTTTCCTTATACTTATTTGTAACAATCTAATCTTCTAAAATAAGGAAATAAGGAAAAATATTCTGAAAAATATCCTAGACGATTCTATAGATATTTTCTCTAATTAGGAAGATTTTTCCTCTAATTACAACATGATTAATGCCAAGACAATGTTCTTTGACACTAAATTAACAAGACCCAAATCTTCTTCCTCTTTGATGATGATAACAAACCTACCAACTACCCCTGATGATCATATCTGATGTCTTCTTGTTTTTGATACACATGAGCAAAGGAGGTCCTTAATAATCTTGTGTGTTTTGACCTCACAATTGCATGGAACAAAAAGAAATTATGGAATAACAAAACCAAATAAGAACATCATCCCCTAAGAAAATATTGGAGTATATTTTTACTCTTTACTTATATATACAACAGTAGTATAGGACATTATATATATATATTTTTTTATTTTCTATTGTATTACTTGGTTTGTTAGTGTTGTTAGTCATATTTACTATTTTCTGTTATAACCCAACAACTTGTTGCTATACTCCTGATCTCTATATAAACTACATGTATACTCTTTATTCAGTAGATTGAATACATTTCAGAAATATTCTCTCTCTCAACGTTTGTCTATATGACTATTAGAAAAAAAACAATAAGCCGTTTTCAAAATTGTCTTGGTTCAATTGCATGATCAAACATATACATTATTTATTAGATAAAAGTAGAAAGAGATAAAAATGTAAAGAGGAACTTCATTTCATTACACTATCAATGAATACACGGGTTCAAATATATATAGGAAACCCTTCAGTACTACAGCAGTAAAAGCAACAACAGAGAGAGAAAATAAAAGAAGTAATACAGCTGTAAAAGCAAAAGCAGAGAGAGAAAATAAAGGACAGGTGTCCCTGGAATATTCTGAAAATGTAACAGAATGCAAAAAGTAGAAAAGGCTAACAAACAAATATTCCCTTTTTGTTTTGATTTTATACACTAATAGCCCCCCTTAAACTCAAGGTGGAGGTTTGTCACAAAAACTTTGCACATTGAGTTTGCCTCTAAGATCTTCAAAACGGGTAGCAGACAAAGGCTTAGTAAGTAAATCAGCCCATTGATCCAAAGCTGGTACGTGATAAACTAAAAGCTGCTTGGATAGAACTTTGTCACGAACAAAGAACACATCAATCTCCATGTACTTTGTTTTGCTATGAAAAACAGGATTGTGTGCAATAGCCACTGCACTTTGATTGTCACAGAGCAAAGTAGGTGTGGATAAGGGAACCTTAAGTTCTTGTAGAAGAGCTTGAATCCAAGTTAACTCAGCAGAAGCTTGAGCTATACTGCAATATTCAGCTTCTGTGCTCTACCGAGCAATAACTCGCTGTTTTCTGGACCACCAAGATATCAAATTGGGTCCAAAAAAGATAGCAGATCCAGAGGTGGACCTCCTGTCATCAATATCAGAGGCCTAATCAACATCACATAAAGTAGTAAGAGAGATGGGACTACCTACTGCAGCAGGCTGCATATGAAGACCATAAAAGAGTGTGCCCTTTAGATACTTTAGGATTCTTTTGACAGCCACCCAGTGAGAGTCAAGAGGATTAGCCATGAATTGACAAACTTTGTTAACAGCAAAACTGATTTCAGGTCTTGTGAGTGTAGCAAACTATAAGGCACCAACAACAGATCTAAAAAGGGTTGGATCATGAAATAAGTCATTCCCAGACTTGGACAATTTGCAGGTAGAGAACATAGGAGAAGGAACAGAATGAGCTTCAGCCATATTGGTTTTAAATAGAAGGTCCCGAATATACTTGCTCTGAGTCAAAACTAGAGATTTGTCAGGCAAGTATTTAACTTCAATACCTAGAAAGTATTCCAAGCTTCCCAATTGCTTCAAAGAAAATATGGAGTCCAGTTGATTGGTAATCTGTTGAATAAGGGAAGAAGAGCTGCCAGTAATAATGATGTCATCCACATAAACCAGAATAAAGATGGTATGAGCTTGATGTTTGTACCAAAACAGAGATGGATCACATTTACTAGCTTGAAAACCAAATTGAGTAAGAGTCAATTTCAGTTTGTCAAACCACTGTCTAGGGGCTTGTTTCAAGCCATATAGTGCCTTGTTTAGCTTGCAGACCAGATTTTTATTTTCAGCTTCAAAACCAGGGGGTTGAACCATGTAAATAGTTTCTTCTAAAGTGCCATTAAGAAAGGCATTATTCACATCCAACTGAAATAATTCCCAGTTATAGGTAAGAGCTAGAGTGACAATGATTCTAATAGTTATGGGTTTAATAACAGGAGAAAATGTCTCATGAAAATCAAAGCCATGGACTTGATGAAAACCTTTTGCAACCAGCCGAGCTTTAAGCTTATCTATAGAGCCATCTGCATTTTCCTTGACTCTGAAAACCCATTTACATTCCACTGCTTTTCTGTCAGATGGCAGGGGAACTAAATCCCAAGTATGATTGTGTATTAAGGCAGTGTATTCTTGCTGCATAGCAAAGAACCAATTAGGATCAGCTAGAGCTTGCTTAACATTTTTAGGTTCACTATGAGCCAAGAATAAGGATGGATGTAGCCGAGGATTATGAAATCCAGATTTAGAACGGGTTTGCATGGGATGATTATTAATGGTTCTAGGAACATTATTTGTGTCAGTGGAAGAGGCAGGAGAAGATACATTATGTGAGGAAGATTCATTAGATGAAGGAGACACATTATGTGAAGAGGACACTGTAGGACTGTTTGAGACACCTAGATCACTGTCTTGAGAAGACAGAGGAGGCTGCTGTGAGAAAACAGGAGAATTAGTGCAGGGAGGAGACAAATCCGGATTGAGAGTGAAGTATTGACAAGGAGAGACATTTTGAGTAGGACTTGGCTGAAACAGATCTAAATAAGGAAACCTATGTTCATTAAAAATAACATCTTTTGAAATGTAAATTCTGCTAGAAGAGGATATGCATTTATAACCTTTGTGAGAGTTTGAGTATCCCAGAAAAACACACTCTTGGGATTTGAAATGAAGTTTATGACTGGCATATGGTCTTGGTCTTAAGAAGGGAAAACAAGCACAACCAAATGTTCTTAAGAATTTGTAATCAGGTGATTTATTGAATAAAATAGTGAAAGGAACATTAAAATTTAATGCTGCAGTTGGTAATCTATTGATAAGATAAACTGCAGTGGTAAAAGCAAAATCCCAAAATTGCAGAGGTAAGGAGGCATGATGAAGAAGAGTAAGGCCAATTTCAACAATATGCTTATGTTTCCTTTCAACCACACCATTTTGATGATGTGTGTGGGGACAAATCAATCTATGTTCTATTCCATTTGTGGCAAGAAATGTAGTAAAAGCTCTGTATTCCACTCCCCAATCAGATTGAACACTTTTAATTTTGGTATTGAATTGAAGTTCAGCCATAGCCTTAAATTGTTGAAAAATAGAGAGTTGCACATTTTGACTTTAAGGGATATATCTAGGTGTATTTAGAGAAAGCATCAATGAAGGAAACATAGTAAATATATCCAGAAAAGGATTTAATATGTGATGGTCCCCACAAATCAGTGAAAATTAAATCCAAGGGGGCAAAATGTACAATTTTAGAGGCAGAAGAAGGAAGTCTATGAGACTTTCCTACACAACAACATGAGCAAAATTCAGTAACATATGTATTTGATGGAAGAAGGTTACATTGAATAAGAACAAGCTTAAGAACATGAGAGTTAGGATGACCTAGCCTAGTATGCCACATAGTGGAAGAGCTAGATACATCAGAATTTTTATTTACATTGGTATTATCTAAAATTGCAGTAGTAGTAGGGGAGACAACAGACTAGGAGGACGTTTCAGCTGAAGAAGAGACCAACATTGAGGGACTTTGGAGCTTTAAATTTGGAAAAGAATAAAGCCCATCAGCACCAACAATACCTTGAAGAAGAACCTCATTGGTTTCCTGAGATTTGACAAAACAATGATCAGCATGAAACTCAAAGAAGACACAATTGTCTTTAGCAAATTTACTTACGCTCAACAGATTTTTGGTGATAAAGGGAACATGAAGAAGATTATTCAACTGAAAACTAAATTGGGAGTTAATAGGAGATAAAAAGGAGGAAGAACCAAAACCATTGATTTGCAAACCTTGACCATTTCCTATGAAGATTTGGTATGGACCATCAAAATGCTCTAGCTGATGGATGTTTTGAGGCTCACTGGTAACATGGAACGAAGCACCAGAATCAGGGATCCATGTAGAATTAGTAGCTCCTTGAGAAGAGGTATTAGCAATCATAGCACTTGGTGTGGCATTGGCATGAGCATCTTGGCTGAGCTGTTTCTGATTAGGGTTCACCCAAGTATTGGAGGCTTTAATGTTTGATGAAGAGGTGACCTGCACAGGTTGCAATGTGGTAGGATCATACAAGACAAGAGAGTCTGCAGGTTGATAATTGACATCAGCTCTATAGAAGCAAATATTGGCAGTGTGTCCATACTTGAAGCAAATCTGACACTGAAAATTTGCAAATCGACTACCACGATCTCTTCCAGAACCTCTACCACCGCGACGTCCACCGTTACCACCACCTCATCTCTAAAAGATCCACTACTAACACCCCCATGAGAATAACCTCGAGTGTAATTAATGGAAGGAGAGAAAGGTTGCTTACGGAACCTATTAGCTCTTGACTCATGGGCAAGAAGAAGAGCTTCCACTTCAGCAATAAGAGGGGTGATGAACTTACTTTCAATAACAGAGACCACAGGTGCATACTCTTGTGGCAGACCTTCAAGAACAACATCAACATATTCTTCAAGTGACACAGGACTTCCAACTCTAGCAAGTTCATCAACAATGTTTTTTATTTGAGTCAAAAATTCATGCATGGATTTACCATCAAGAGTGGTAGAACGCAAATCAGTGCGGAGCTGACGTGCTCGTGCTTTAGTTTGAGTGTTAAAATACTCATGAACTTTGTCCCACACCTGATAAGAATGAACTGAGCCAACGACACATGAAAGGATGGTCTTCAAGAGCGTCTATTGCAGCCATGTGTGGAGCATTTGGTCCTGGACTTCCCAGGTTTCATATGTTGGATTAACTGTATCTGAATCATGATTAGCATTTGTCAAATACCTAGGTGGAATTTGAGGATTAACCACAAACCGTTAAAGTTTGTGGGACTTGATGACTGGTTCAATCTGTTGCCTCCAGTGAAGATAGTTTGAATCATCAAGTTTTTCAGCTATGGAGTTAGAGAAAAATTGTGAAAAAGAAGAAAGATTATTTGACGTTGCCATAGAGAAGATGAAGAAGAAAAATTAGGGTTCTAGAGGATCAAAGGCTCTTGATACCATATTAGATAAAAGTAGAAAGAGATAAAAATGTAAAGAGGAACTTCATTTCATCACACTATCAATGAATACACGGGTTCAAATATATATAGGAAACCCTTCGGTACTATAGCAGTAAAAGCAACAGCAGAGAGAGGAAATAAAAGAAGTAATACAGCTATAAAAGTAGCAACTATAAAAGCAACAACAAAGAGAGAAAATAAAGGACAGGTGTCCCTGAAATATTCTGAAGATGTAACAGAATGCAAAAAGTAAAAAAGGCTAACAAACAAATATTCCCTTTTTGTTTTGATTTTATACACTTATATTATTGTATTCACAAAATACGAAATAAATATTTTGTTAAGATAGTGGGTTATAAGCTTAATTGAACCTTACAAAATGACTTGTAATGTGAAGGTTGTCTCCTACCCATGGTTGTCAAACTCACGAGTTAACTAGTAGAATCGTACGAGTCCAGGGAAGAAAAACTAGTTAACTTGCTTTTGGAATCATTTTTTGGTAGACTCAAGAAGATGACTGGAATCGGGCAAAATCACGAGTCTATGAGCGAGTCAGCTTTAGGTCAATTTTTTGCTCCCTAAATGCCCAAAACGACGTCGTTTCAGAGAGGGTTTCTAGTCTCCTCTCTATTTTCTTGGATCTCTCACTTTTTGCATACGAAAACCACACTCCCCCCTTTGGCATTCTTCGATCTACCTCTGTTTGAGCTCCCATAACACCGTCCGGCTTCGTTCTGTCCACCTAGCACCGTCCTTGCAGTTTCTGGCATCATCCTTACAATTTCCAACAATTTGTTTGTCCACACATTTTCATGTATGGTTAAGATTTGTATTGTGACATTTTATTGTTGTTATTTGACTTATTTCAGACTTAGAATGCTGAATTAGTGATATTATATTGTGTGGTCATTATTTAGTTTTTTTTTATAATATTTTTTAATATTAGGTAGACTCTTACGAGTCTACGAATCAAGTCTATGGGAGCTCCACGAGTTTGTGTAGACTCTTAATTTTGACAACCTTGCTCCTACTTATAAACTCTTTATTTGCCTTATACCTAGTTGATGTGAGACTTGGGTTTTTTCTAATACATCCCTTCATGTCCAACACTATTGGGCTTAGTACATGAATAAACGGTAAAAAACCCTTTTTTAATGATCTAGGATAAGCGAGACTTAGATTTTTCCCAATAAACTCCTTCACGCCTGACATGTGTGTAAACAATGGATGGCCCTTTGATGTATCTCAAAATTTGAACTACAACATCCCAATGACTATTACAAGGAGAATTCAAGAATTGACTAACAACACTAACAACAAAAGAGATGTCAGGTCTAGTCATAGTAAGATAGTTTAGCTTTCAATCTTTGTCTCTTTGATACCTATTGGGATTTGAAAGGGGATCCCCTTGATCTAGTATAAGTTTAGCATTTGGATCCATACGTGTATCAATGGGATTGCAATCTCGCATCCTAGTTTCCTCCATAATGTTAAGTACATACTTCATTTGGGAAATGGCAACAAGTGCCTTTGATTGGGCTACTTCAATTGCAAGAAAATATTTTAGTCGACCGAAGTCTTTGGTTTGAAAATGTTGGAACAAATGCTGCTTGAGATGTTGAATACCACTATGATCATCTTCAGTAATGACAATGTCATCTACATAAACAATAAGCTAAACACATTGATAGTAGAAGAATGTTTATAAAAAAATGAATGATAAACTTCACTATGTATCATCCCAAACTTCTGAAGAATTGTGCTTAATTTCTCAAACCATGCTCTAGGACTTTGCTTGAGCCCATATAAGTCTTTAAGTAGCCTACAAACCAAACCATGAGACTTTTCTTGAGCAAAAAACCTAGGTGGTTGCTACATATAAACTTCCTCAAGCAACTCCCCATGGAGAAAGGCATTTTTGATATGCAGCTGATAGAGAGGCCAATTGTGCATGGCTTCTATGTATAGGAAGAGGCAAATAGATGCCATTTTTGCAATTGGAGAGAATGTGTGTCTATAATTGAGCCCAAAGATTTGGGTGTAGCCTTTTGCTGCTAGGCGAGCTTTCAAGCGATCAACCTGACCATTAAGACCCACCTTAATTGTAAACACCAAACGACAACCAAATGTAGATTTCCCCGGAGGAGAGGGACAAGAGACCATGCCTAGTTAGATTCTAGAGCTGCCATCTCATTAATCATAGCTTGCCTTCAACCTGGATCTGAAAGTGCTTCCTTTACGAAGAACAATAGGAAGGTTAGCAGAAGAATCTGATGGGACCATAGTGGTAGGAGATGTTGGAGCAAGAGCTCTATCACAAGAAACATGGGTAGGAGCAACTTCTAAGGCTCCGTGAGGTCGACATTCATAACTGATACCAAAATGATGCTAAAACTATTTTTCTCTAAACTATGCTGTTAAACATTTGCTATAATTAATATTGAATCAATTTATCTTTGGTTGCTTTGAGTGTTGATTGTTCTTGTTGGTAATAAATAGTTTAGGATGGGAAAAGGCTCTACCTATTCCTAGCCTAAAGCAAATTGCTAACCATGGCAAAGATATACACTTTAAATTTAGATTTTTTATACATTCATTCATCTATTTTGCTTGGTGTCCCATGCTCTTACAATTTATACTCTTTGTGGATTCAAGTAGTAAGCTAACATTCCTAGTGTTCCTACGTTCGCAAGTCTTTATTGAGATTCCTGCAAATTCTTTGTCTTTCACTCTAAATTGTGTTACACATTAATTGATTTTTCACTTTTCAGAAATGATGCTCGAGTATAAAGTTTTGATTTGTTTGATCTTAATTTTGTAGGTTCCTGAAATGGGCTTTATAGGCACCTTTATTGACCTCAGCCAGGGAATGTTGTTTGTAGAGTCTCCACGTTGTAAAGAAAGATTGCAAATCAGGCTTGAGTTAGATGTTTATGTAGATGTTAAAGAGGAGATTGAACTATATGGCCAGAGGTATATGATGTTATGTACATTGTCAATATTCTATATGTATTAATTAAAGTTGACTCTTGCAAAGATATAGTTGTAAAAAAGAAACTGTATATTAATTGTATGTATTATACATTCTCTAATCCCCGTATTTGTAGAGTAAATACTATGCTTAAATAAGGAAATAAGAATAGTAAAAAAAAATAGGTATTTGAATTTAGCTCTAGGAAGTCCTTTTGTGAAGACATCAGCTATTTGAACTCCTATAGGTATATGAGCTATAATTATAAGGCAACCATCCAACTTCTAATCTCTATGTGTTTTGTTCTATCATGCTGAACTGGTTTATGAGCAATGCTGATAATCGAATTGTTATCTCAAAACTACTTCATAGGACCCCCGTATTTAACTTTAAGGTCATCAAGATGAGGACTATGTTAATGAACAAATGCAACACACCCAAACACAGGACATGGGAGACTTAATAGTAGGAGAGAAGAGAAAAATGACAACATGTGTTCAATTGGACTAATACCCTGTAAGACACTAGTGGGTAACTTGTTTATGGGATATGTGGCAGTTAGGACAACTTCTCCCTAGTAGACATTAGGGACATACATATGAAAGAGTAGACATTAGTCTGCTTTGGAGAATTCTATTTCAGTTTTGGTGACATTTATATACTTTTTGGGGGAATCCATGAAGAGAATAACAAGTTCATGGGTGTGACCCATTCTTTTACAATATGTGCATTGAGGATGACCACTTCTCTTACTTCATCCTCTGTTTCCTCCACAATCAGATATCTTGGCATAAGTCTCAATAGGATCGGTTATTACTACCAGGTTTTGGCAGAGGAACTTGAATCAATTGAAGGAATCTCTTGGTTGGTGGTCAAGACTTGATTACGAATATGATTGAATGTAAGAACCAGCACCATGTATAAGTTATCAAGCTTTGCCTCTACCTTCAAGGGTAGCTTCTAAAAATCAATTTTAACTCTTCAACTGCAGATTGGGCTCTTGAGACATAAGAAGTCATGTCCTGATCAGATTGTTTGAGTGTAGCCAACTCATACAGCCTTTGAATGTCGTTGGAAAAACACTTTGAGCTTTCTTCCAAAATGTATGACAGGATTTGAATTTTGAAGGCTCTAAAACTCATCAAGATACTTAGCTAATCATATTGCCGCAATAAGGCACCAAGTTGATGATCCAGTCTTTCCCATTCATTGCGATTTGCTTTTGGAATGTCATCCATAGGCTTTTGCAGGTGTTCATAGTATCTGTGACCTAGAAACCAATGCTTAACAGTTGCCAACCAAGCAAAACAATTCTTTCCATTTGACATTTTCTAAGTTAATTGTTGGAGTTCCAGAAGTAAGTAAATATGGACCACCAGATGAAGAACTATTCTTTGATTGAGTCAAATACCCTCTTCTTTTTTCTTTTTTCTTTTTTTTGTTTCATGTAGTAGCTACAAACAGCATTGGATCAAGAATCAGATCCGATGCACAAGATAGGGAAGAGCCAGCAACCAGTTCTGGACAAGCGGCATGATATTTTGATCCTCGGGAGGATACATGGCTTTCATGATCTGGAAATGTGCAGGGCATGGACGGTTTTTTGGTGACTGGGTTTTGGGGACTAGGCTCAAAGTGACCCTTGAAATATTTTTATGCAAACAGTAGCAGTGGCTGCTCCATAACATGAGAAGGGACATTTGGATTGAGATCGTGACTGTTACAGTCCATGGCCTTAGGGATTAGAAGGTTTAGCTGGATCAGAGACAGAACACAGATGGGATCATGGGATGGAGCCTGTTCAGATATGAGAGCAGTTTTTCTGAGTAGCTTAAGTGAATTACTTAGTATTTACTAGCCGTTAATGATGATAACATGCATGTATTTTAGGTACAAGAATAGCTATGACATGAATCTGAAAATTAATTGCTACAAATTCCAATGGGCTTTTAACTACTAATTCCTACAGTTATTTAGGCACACAATCATAACAAAAATAATATGTACGAATTAAAAAGTATATATTGTATCAAAAGTAAATACTTGAGATATTATCTTCATTTTATTATCTTTTTTTGATTCATATCTTCATTTTATTAACTAACATGCCATTAAAATAAAATTCAATATATAAAATAAACCATAAATATTTATATGATGGTACCCATGCTATGAATGGGCCAAATGTTTAGTTTTGCATTACTAATTTATAATATTGTTATTATATTCCTAAGTATCATTTCATTAAGGGTGATTTCATTAGTTTGGAACATACACTGGTGTTGACTAGTTGAATCTGAGAGTATCACATAAAGCTTAATACTGTGTTGTTCTACTTGCTACAGATTTTCTATTGTAAAAATTAAGAAGTTTGTAAATTGTTTCAGAGTCAGTTTTGTTTTGGTCTCTTATGCTTGGGATTGTGTTTTTTTTTTCTTTTTTTTTTTTTATGTTTCTTAGGTACAAGGTATCTAGTTATGACAATGAGACCAATGAATGGTTTAGTGAAGCCATCGGCAAAACTTGCTCACTGTTACGGTATTCTAGTTTCAATCAGGATTTTATGCTAAATAAGATCAAAGGCCCAGTCACATGTAGAGATGCGAAGAACAAACTTAATTTTTCCAATGAAGCACAGTTCCTACTTGTATCTGAGGAAAGTGTTTCTGACCTAAACAGAAGATTAAGCTCAGGTATGCTCTTGTACCCATTTTCTTATATAATATACCAGTCCTTGGCTTTTTTACTTCAATTTCATTATAGAATGCAAAAGAAGATTTTGATTACTGTTTAATGAAATTTAAAAAACTATTTCATGATGCTTAATCAGTTTCATTGTTGCTTATTAATTTGATTATTTTAAATTCATAATAATACAAAGGAGATTTTAATGTAAGAAACAAAATAGAAAGACATTTGAAACTCCTTATAAAAAAATAAATTTTCCTTTCAATTTTGTCACAATACTTGGTCTATATTGTATATTCCACTTTTTCTGTTTTAAGTAGCATAGGCTCAGGTTCTTATCATAGACTTAGATGTATTGTATCATTACCCTTTTCTGTTATGATTCTGTTAGGGTTCAGTTGCAACTGAACTATATAATCTTTACTATAAATACTTGTTAGCAATTATTGTAGACTCAGTTCAGAAATATATTGGCTTCTTCTACGAGCTTTCTCTCTCTCTCTCTCTCTAATAGAGTTGAGAGAGAAAGAGAGAGAGAGAGAGCAGAATTGAGAAGATGAGAGAAAATTGTCAATAGGCAAAATATTTTTTCATTAACTGACTAAGAAAAACATACTAGACAGGTTTATATAGAGCCAATTTATATTGGTCTATATTAACAGTAATAAATGTGTACATATAATTAAGGAGTAAAACTATACTCCAATATCCCCCCGCAAGCTCAAGTAGGATGAGGAGACTCGACTACTTGGAGCTTGGACCGAACGCCGAACTGCAAAGGTGAGAGAGCTTTGGTGAGGACATCAGCACATTGATCAATGGCTGGAACATGAACAACTTGAAGACACTTGGCAGCTACTTTCTCTCGAACAAAGAAAAGATCTAATTCCATGTGCTTGGTACGTGCATGAAGAACATGGTTGTGAGCAAGGGCCACAGTGCTCAAGTTGTCACAGAAGATGATTGGCGTGGAATGATTCACTTTAAGCTCAGAGAGTAACGTTTGTATCCAAGTAACTTCAGCTGTGGCAAGAGCAAGACTTCTATATTCTGCTTCAGTACTGGAACGAGCAACAACAGTTTGCTTTTTGGACCACTAAGACACAAGATTTGATCCAAGAAAGATGGAAGCACCAGATGTGGATCGCCTATCATCAGGATCAGATGCCCAGTCAACATCACAATAGGCATGAATGGAAAGAGAGGAGGAGGAAGAAGCTGGTTGCAGATGAAGACCCCAAGAGGTAGTGCCCTTCAGATACCGAAGAATACATTTAACAGCAGACCAATGATGTGCAAGAGGATGAGACATGAATTGACAAACTTTATTTACAGAGAAGCTAATTTCAGGTCTTGTGATGGTCACCAACAACTGAACGATAGAGAGACGCATCCAATAAATCTTCAGAACCTGCTTTTGATAGTTTGCTGCAAGGAATCATTGGAGAAGAAATAGGTTTCGACGCTTCCATATCAGTGCGGTTTAAGAGGTCTCTGATGTATTTACTTTGAGTGAGGATGAGGGAACCATCAGACTAAGCTTTGACTTCAATGCCAAGGAAATAATCAAGGTCACCTAGATCTTTGAGAGAGAAGACTGAATGGATTTGAGAGACAAGTGTATGAAGGATAGTGGAATTATTGCCAGTGATGATAATGTCATCAACATACACCAAGAGGTAGATGACATTGTTAGCATGGGAGTATACAAATAAAGACGGGTCACATTTACTTGCTTGGAAGTTAAACTGCAGTAGAGTTGATTTAAGCTTTTCAAACCAAGCACGAGGTGCTTGTTTGAGCCCATAGATGGCTTTGTGAAGTTTACAGACGAGATTTTTATCAGAAGCTTCAAATCCTGGGGGTTGGTTCATATACACTTCCTCTTCAAGAGTGCCATTGAGAAATGCATTATTAACATCTAGTTGTTGAATAGGCCAATGATGGGTTAAGGCAATAGTGAGAATGAGCCGAACAGTGACAGGTTTGATGTTTCATGATAGTTGAAGCCAAACTGTTGATTAAACCCTTTGGCAACAAGGCGGGCTTTGTAATTTTGAACAATGCCATTAGGATTTTCTTTGACACGGAAGACCCACTTACAACCTATGGCAGTTCGATGCGGTGGGAGAGGAACTAGAGACCAGGTACCATTGTGAAGGAGGGCATTATATTCAGTCTGCATGGCAGCAGTCCAGGTAGGATTAGATAAGGCTTGTTTGGTTGTTTTGGGTTCAACGTGAGTTAATAGAAGTGTGGGTTGCAGGCGTGGTTTGACTATTCCATATTTTGCACCCGTGGCAACAACTCGTGTGGTGGAGGATTTAGAGGTTAAGTTTGGTGAGGTTGCAAGTGTGAAAGGCGCGGCTTCCATAGTGGATGGGGTTGGGTTAGTGGGAGAGGGACCGGTCTCATGTGAGGACGTTGCTGAGAGGTTGGATGAGGAGGTTTGAGTAGGGGTTATAGTGAGAGGAACTTGAATAGGGTTTGGGGAGTTGTGGACAGTGGAAGGGGAGAGGAGATCCTTGTAGGGAAACTGTGTTTCATTAAACACAACATCTTTAGAGATGTAGGGATGCCCGTCAGCTGCAAGACATTTGTAGCCTTTGTGAGAAGTGGAATATCCCAGAAAAACACATTCTTGGGATTGAAATTGAAGTTTGTTTTTGTTGTAGGGTCGAAGATTTGGGAAACAAGAACAGCCAAATACTTTAAGAAAGTGATAATCTGGTGGTTGGTGGAAAAGGCAGTGATATGGAACATCGTTTTGAATAGAGGAAGAGGGAAGTCGGTTGATAAGATAGACGCTGGTGAGAAAGGCATGGTCCCAGAATTGCATAGGTAAGTCAGCCTGAGCTAACAAGGTGAGGCCAAGTTCAACAATGTGCCTATGTTTTCGTTCAACAACCCCATTTTGATGATGTGTGTGGGGACCTATGTGACGATGTTGGATGCCAACATCGTTGAGATAGGTTGTAAAGGGGCGATACTCACCACCCTAATCAATCTGCAATGCTTTGATCGGGTGGTGATATTGATTTTTAACCATAGCATGAAACTGCTTGAAGATACCAAGGGTTTGGGCTTTATTTTTGAAAAGGTAGATCCACATAAAGCGTGTGTGCGCATCAACAAAAGTAAGATAGTATCGATAGCCACACGTAGATGTGGCTGGTGCAGGTCCCCACAAATCGCTGAAAACCAATTCAAATGGTGTATTGTAAACAGTTTTGGACAGATTAGAATGTAATCTATGAGATTTACCAAGACAGCAAGAAGTACAAAAATTTGAATTATTATTGTTCATAGATTGAATGTTGAAGTTCCGGAAAACAAGTTTCATTACATCAGCATTAGGATGACCTAATCTGGAGTGCCAAGTGGCAAAAGAAATAGAGTTCTTTGCTGCTGTGTTAATGGAAGAGACTCTAGCAGGTTGACGATGCTGGACAGGTTGTGTGTTGGTGGTGGGGATAAGAGCAGGAAATTTGTACAGGCCATCAGGACCAACCGAGCCTTGAAGAAGAACTTCTTTAGTATCCTGTGATTTCACCAAGCAAACGGAGGGGTGAAATTCAAAGTATACCGAATTATCTTTGGAGAATTGACTAACGCTTATTAGATTTTTGGTGATGGAGGGAACAAATAGGAGATTGTTTAGAGCAAAGTGAAACTTAGGATTGGTTGGAGAGGGAAAAGTGGTAACACCTGCGGAATTAATGTGAAGCCCTTGTCCATTACCAATGTGGATCTGATCGGGTCCTTCAAAGGGGGTAAATCGTTGAATATTTTGAGAGACATTAGTGACATGATTTGAAGCACCAGAGTCCGGATACCATGTGTTGTTAACAGAAGAAGAGGATGAGGCAATCATGGCCTGAGGATGCGCCTGGGTAGCGGTGAAATGCACTTGAAGGGTAGGTTGAGGTCTAGGTCCAAGAATGCCATTTTGATGGAGTGGAGGAGGAGTGATTTGATTGCTGTACCAAGAACCTGTATATGCAGTTTGGTTGGTAGAAGGGTGTGGGAGTGCATCGAGTGAGGCGGATGGAACAAAGGTCTCATCGAACCTATAATAACAGGAGGAAGCAATATGCCCATACCGATGGCAGACTGGAACCCAGCGAATCTGCCTCTTCCACGACCTGCACAGTTAGAGAAACGACCACCATGGAAGTTAGTGCGACCCCCACGTCGTTGAGAAAAGGAAGGCCGATTTTCTTGATGGGCAAGATTAGCTTGTGGGTGCGCGAGAGACAGATTGGGTTCGAGAGTGGTTGTGGTGACGTTGAGCGAGACAGCAGCTTTCTTCTTGAACTTGTCAAGACGGGATTCATGGCCAAGAAGCAAGGTCTCGACTTCTTCTATGGACAAAAGGTCAAAACGGCTACTGATGAGAGACACGGTGGATTCATATTCTTCGGGTAAGCCTTCAAGAATGATATCAAGGTGTTCTTTTGGAGAGACAGAGTCACCAATGGCTGTAAGAGTGTCAACAAGGGTTTGAATCTGAAGCACATAGTCAGAAATTGTCTGATTTTCAAGATTGGTACTACGAAGTTCATTACGAAGTTGTCGGGCTTTAGCATTCATATGAGAGTGGAAGTAGGAATGTATTTTGTCCCAAAGTTGAAAGGATGTTTTGCAGCCTATAACCCGAGTGAGCATGTCTTTGGACATGGAGGATTGCAGCCAGGAAAGCAGCAATTGATCTTGTTGTTCCCAGGCAAGATAAGGTTCAGAGATGCGGCCAGCATCTCGGTCAGCAAGGTTTAGAAACTTCTGGGGAATCTGTGGGTTTACAAGAAAGTGATGAAGGCGGTGACCTTTGATGACAGGTTCGACTTGTTGGCACCAAAGAAGGTAATTCTTGGTGTCAAGTTTTTCGGATATGGTGTGGGCGAAGGTAAGAGACGGATGGGAATTAGGTGGAGGGTTCTTTGGAAGAAACGGTGTTAATGGGTGTAGCGTTGATAGGCGAAGGAGGCGGTGGTGGTGGAGAAGAAACCATTGGTGGAGTGGAGTCAGCCATGAGCGGGTTACTGGATGGACAGAAGGAGAAAAGGAGAAGCAGATCAAGAAGCTCTATGATACCATAATAGAGTTGAGAGAGAAAGAGAGAGAGAGAGAGAGCAGAATTGAGAAGATGAGAGAAAATTGTCAATAGGCAAAATATTTTTTCATTAACTGACTAAGAAAAACATACTAGACAGGTTTATATAGAGCCAATTTATATTGGTCTATATTAACGGTAATAAATGTGTACATATAATTAAGGAGTAAAACTATACTCCAATACTCTCTCTCTCTCTTTGATTTTTGATTTTAACTTTAGTTATACTTGTATATCAGAGACTGTTGCACCATGTGATACATGTTTTATTTGCTTCCTTCTTTTGGCTTTTCATGTTCTATAAATTTTATTACTTTGCATTTTTTTATTGCCTCTTTGTTAGGATCCAATTGTAAGGTATAAAATATGAATCCTACATTGGAAGTATGTGATTCTTGTTACAATGGTTAGCTTTTGTGATGTGGTTCTATCAAAGTTCTTATCATTTTTTTCCTTTAATTAGGATGGCAGATTTTTTTCTTACAAATACTTACTAGGTTAAATTATTTTAGTTTGCCAATAAATGTCGCAATCCCTCTATACAGATTTCCAAGTCAATTAATATTTCAATTGGCATTTTTCAAGTTGGCTAAAATATCTCATTATCTTTAAGGATTAGTTTCCTTGATTCTTCATTATCTCTTCGGATTGGTTATCATATTTCCTCATCTTATCGTGATTTTTCCTTAATTAGGTCAAATTATCATTTGCTTAAATAAAAGGTTGGTGCTCTAGGTTTTACATCAACACAATTATACATTATATGATTATAATACTTCTTAATTAAAATAAATTAGTGTTCCATTCTCTTTTCTCCTTTACCTAAAATCTTATAATTTCAACACTCCTGATCTATGAAACTCTGCTTCCACGTCAAAACCCTAGACACCTTCATTGCAACCTTCTACACTGTCAATGTACCTTCATTATGAACTTTTTTTGTGTCCTGAACCACTGCTGAAAATATTTCTTGTTGCCACCGCCATTGTTGATTGCCCAAAGTTTCTGCAACAATCACTCCTAGGTATAAAATGTCTAGATTGGCCAAAATACCTAGCAAGCTCGAAGGGAAGTTTTGTTGTACTGCCTTATTATGGTAGTAAATCTGGGCTTTTTAACGGGATAACGAGGGGAAAAAAAGGTGGGAGTAGTAAAAATGAGAATGTTAAGATGAATGTGTGCCCAATCAAGAAAGGAAAAGATACAAAACAATTGTATACACGTGGAGATATTGGTCTGGTTCCTATCAAGGAAAAGATTACTAAATCGGTTAAGGTGGTTTGTCATGAGCAACAAGGACATTGGAAACATTGATGAGGAAAATAGATTGCAAGGTTTATATCCCTACGAAATGTGATAGAGGGAATCCATGAAGGACATTAGAGGAAATTGTTAAAAGGAACCTCATGGTAAATAATATTCTTAAAACATTAGTTTTTAACCAAGCCCTATAGCATCATGCGGTCCATGTAGCCAACCTCATCTAGTGTGACAAGGATATTGTTGGTACTGTTCACCATTGTGACATTTAAATAACAAGGACCAAAGCAAATCGATAGCATAATAAAACCCAAATAATCATCTGAACTTCCATGACCTTCTAGCAATGCCTTTATTGAGATTTGGATTGATGAAGAGAGAGAAAGGTAGAGTGAAAATATGAATCTGTTTATTATTTGTTAGATATAATTTTATCTTATAGTCTTTTATCTTATAGTTTTTATCTTATGGGCCTAGGCCCACTACTTTGTATTTAAACACATCTTTTGCTTTGCAATACACAAGGAATATGTTCTCTTCATTCACCATCACTCTCAACATGGTATCTAGAGCCTAATCCTTGACCTCCCGGTGGACCCACTGTTCATCGGTGCCTGGAAAACGTGTCTCATTCCGTTTTCCGGCTACCCACCCTGTCGTGTCTCATTCCGACAATTTTTTCCTTTTTTTTTAGGGTTTTCTTCGTCACTGCCGCCGCTGTCCACCGCCGCCGCCGTCGACTTTCCGGCCGGCGACCAACCCACCCAGGTCGCCCTGCTCCGGCGACTCACCCGCCACCGGTCGCGCGGCGAACGGAGATCGCACGCGCCCTCACTTGCCGATCTCCTCCTCGCGCGTTTTTCTCTCTCCTCCACGCCGGCCGCCGCGCGTGGCGGCGCGTCCGGCCACCTTTCCGGCAGCGACCACCGGCGCCGGACTCGCCCAGACCCCCTCTACCCCGATCTGTGATTTGTTTTGTGATCGGCCATCGTTTGTCACGGGTCTCTTCCTTTTCGGGCCGTTGTTTCTCTCTCCTGTTGCTGTTTCTCTCTCCTGTTACAGCATCTATGTCTTCCTCTTCCGCTGCTCGGCCTGACTCTGCTATTTTCACTAATTATGTCAATGTCCCTCTTTCCATTGACAAGTTAGATGGCACCAATTATGATACTTGGGCTTCGGATATCAAGCTTTGGCTTAAGGGACAGGATTATGTTGCTCACCTTACCCAGACAGCTACTTCTGTTGATGAGAAAGATCGTCCT
Source organism: Cajanus cajan (assembly GCF_000230855.2). Taxonomy (NCBI): domain Eukaryota; kingdom Viridiplantae; phylum Streptophyta; class Magnoliopsida; order Fabales; family Fabaceae; genus Cajanus; species Cajanus cajan. Next base: position 57,426,107 of record NC_138524.1, on the reverse strand, counting down.
CGTTGGTTGAAAATTGACGCTCAAATTTGTAGTGTCCTTAAGTCAACCATTTATCCCTCCTTAAAGCAAATTTTTCGTGCCCATGAGACATGTGTTGATTTATGGGAACAAGCCCGAGTGTTATACACCAATGATACTCAACGTCTCTATGGTGTATGTCAAAATCTCCAGAATATCATCTCCCCCCGACGCCTTGATGGTTCCATGGCTGAGTATTTGGGCAAAGTTCATGGCCTCCTACATGACTTCAATGAACTTTTGCCTCCTGCTGACACTCCTGCCAAGGAACTAGAGCAACGCCAAACATTCTTTATGTTGATGGCACTGTATGGGCTTCCTGATGAGTACTCTTCCATTCGTGATCAGATTTTGGGATCTCCGACCGTGCCTACCTTGAACTCGGCTTGGTCCACTCTGTTGCGTGTGCCCTGCAAGTCTTCCCCTGACATACCTTCTTCAGCTACCACTGGCGACTCCTCTGCTTTGGTTTCTCAACGTGATGATCGTCAGCGTTCTCGCAAATCGGGCAAAGGTCGTCCCAAGTGTGATCACTGTCACAAACTGGGTCACACAATTGACCGTTGCTATGTCTTACATGGTCGTCCCCCTCGCCTTGCTAGTGCTGTTGCCCACACTGCCTCTCCTGTCTCGACTGCATCTGGTGCTAACCCCTCTGACAGTTCTGGCTCTGGGCCCCCAGCTCTCTTCAATGACTTCCTTAAATGGTATGAAGAACGTCAAGCTTCCAATTCCACTGCTTCTGTTGCGCACACAGGTCCTTCGTTTGTTGGTCTCACTCACTCCACCTCTCTTGGCCCTTGGGTCCTAGATTCTGGTGCTACCGATCATATTTCTGGTAATCGGTCTCTTTTCTCATCTCTTTCTACCTCTGCTTATTTACCCTCTATCACTATGGCTAATGGTTCTCGCGCCACATCTCATGGTGTTGGTACTGTCCATCTTTCTCCTTCTCTCTCCATTGACAATGTCCTTTATGTCCCAGAGTCTCCCTTTAATTTATTATCCCTTAGTCGTCTTACTCGTTCTCTTGATTGCCTTATTTCTTTTACTAAAGATTCTGTTTTCTTACAGGACCGGAGTTCGGGACGGATGATTGGCACCGGATGTGAGTCTCATGGTCTTTATCACCTACGCACCTCTGCTCCTGTTGGTTTGGTGGCGGATTCCCCTACCCTCATCCATGCTCAATTAGGTCATCCTAGCCTTGCCAAGCTTCAACATCTTGTACCACGTCTGTCTAAGTTGTCTCAGTTGTCGTGTGAGTCGTGTCAGTTAGGCAAACGTAGTCGTAGTTCTTTCTCTCCGAGTGTTCACAAACGAGCATCGTCTCCTTTTGCTTTAGTTCATTCTGATATTTGGGGGCCGAGTCGGGTCCCGTCCACTTTAGGATTTCAGTATTTTGTCACTTTTATTGATGATTACTCTCGATGTACTTGGTTATTTTTAATGAAATCTCGTTCTGAATTATTTTCCATATTTCAATCTTTTTATAATGAAATTCAAACTCAATTTGGTGTTTCTATTCGTACTTTTCGTAGTGATAATGCTCGTGAATACCTCTCACTCCTTTAAAGCCTTCATGACTTCCCATGGCATTCTTCATCAGACTTCTTGTGCATATACCCCTCAACAAAATGGGGTGGCTGAGCGCAAAAATAGACACCTAATTGAGACCACTCGCACCCTCTTACTTAATGGTCACGTTCCTCAAACTTTTTGGGGTGATGCTCTTCTCACTGCTTGTTATCTCATCAATCGAATGCCATCTTCTGTCCTCAACAACCAAATACCTCACTCTATTTTATTTCCCTCTCAACCTCTCCACCCCCTACCTCCTCGCGTCTTTGGATCTACGTGTTTTGTCCATAATCACAGTCCTGGTCTTGACAAACTCTCCGCTCGGTCTCATAAATGTGTCTTTTTAGGGTATCCTAGGTCTCAAAAAGGGTATAAATGTTTCTCACCCTCCCTTCGTCGCTACTTAATCTCGGCCGATGTCACCTTTCTTGAGTCTTCTCTCTACTTTTCATCTACTTCCTCTTCTCCTACACCTGTCCTTGCCCCTTCACTCTTACCTCTTGTCTTTGATACTCCTCCTGTGTCTGCTGTGTCACCCGACCCACCACCTCCGCCTCCACTTCAAGTTTATCATCGTCGGCAACGCTCCAGCCTTCCCATTGGACCCTCACCCGACTCTACTTCGGTGCCACCTCCTCTGTCTCCTCCGGCCCAACCACTTGAGTCTGACCTCCCTATTGCCCTTCGGAAAGGTAATCGTTCTACTCGTAATCCTTCCCCTCATTATATTACTCTGAGTTATCACCGGTTATCCCCCTCCCAATATACTTGTCTCTCTTCTCTTTCTTCTGTGTCTATTCCTAAAAATGTAGGTGATGCCTTGGCCCACCCTGGTTGGAAACAAGCCATGCTTGATGAACTGTGTGCTCTTCAGAACAATGGTACTTGGGATCTTGTTTCTCTGCCTCCTGGGAAGTCTGTGGTTGGATGTCGATGGATCTTCACAATCAAGGTTGGTCCTGATGGCACCATTGATCGACTCAAAGCTCGTTTGGTCGCCAAAGGTTATACTCAAATTTTTGGATTAGACTATAGTGACACTTTCTCTCCTGTTGCCAAGATGGCCTCTGTCAGATTATTCTTAGCCATGGCTGCTCTTCGCCGTTGGCCTCTCTATCAACTGGATGTTAAAAATGCCTTTCTTCATGGGGATTTGCTTGAGGAAATTTATATGGAGCAACCTCCTGGGTTTGTTGCTCAGGGGGAGTCTTCCGGTTTGGTATGTCGTCTCCGCAAATCACTTTATGGTCTTAAGCAGTCTCCAAGGGCATGGTTTGGTAGATTCAGTACTGTAGTCCAACAGTTTGGTATGACTCGAAGCGAAGCTAATCATTCGGTCTTTTATCGACATTCCACTGCTGGGTGCATCTACTTGATAGTGTATGTTGATGATATTGTTCTCACTGGTAGTGATCATCATGGCATTTCTCAGATAAAACAACATCTTTGCCATCACTTTCAGACAAAAGACCTTGGTAAACTTAGGTATTTCTTGGGGATTGAGGTAGCGCAGTCTACAAATGGAATTGTAATATCTCAAAGAAAGTATGCATTGGATATTTTAGAGGAAACTGGGCTAATGAATTCCAAGCCCGTTGATACACCTATGGATCCTAATGCTAAACTTCTACCAAGTCAGGGGGAGCCTTTCTCAGATCCTGAGAGATATAGAAGACTGGTTGGGAAATTGAATTATCTCACGGTAACACGTCCTGACATCTCTTTTGCGGTTAGTGTGGTGAGTCAATTTCTCAATTCTCCATGTGCAGGACATTGGAATGCAGTCATCCGCATTTTGAAGTATATCAAAGGTGCTCCAGGAAAAGGTTTATTATATGGCTACAACAATCATACCCAAGTTGTGGGATACTCAGATGCAGATTGGGCAGGCTCTCCCTCTGACAGGAGATCCACCTCAGGTTATTGTGTCTTTATTGGCGATAACTTGATTTCGTGGAAAAGTAAGAAGCAGAATGTAGTGGCAAGATCTAGTGCAGAAGCAGAATACCGTGCCATGGCCTCTGCTACGTGTGAGCTTATTTGGCTCAAACAGTTGCTTAAAGAACTGAGATTTGGCGAAGTTACACAGATGACTCTCATATGTGATAACCAAGCTGCCCTGCATATTGCCTCAAATCCAGTATTTCACGAGAGGACCAAACACATTGAAATAGATTGTCACTTCATTCGTGAGAAGATTTTATCTGGGGACATTACTACTCAGTTTGTTAACTCTACTGATCAGTTGGCAGATGTCTTCACCAAATCATTACGGGGTCCTAGGATTGATTATATTTGTAACAAGCTTGGTGCATATGATCTATATACACCAGCTTGAGGGGGAGTGTTAGATATAATTTTATCTTATAGTCTTTTATCTTATAGTTTTTATCTTATGGGCCTAGGCCCACTACTTTGTATTTAAACACATCTTTTGCTTTGCAATACACAAGGAATATGTTCTCTTCATTCACCATCACTCTCAAGAAAGGAAAAGATACAAAACAATTGTATACACGTGGAGATATTGGTCTGGTTCCTATCAAGGAAAAGATTACTAAATCGGTTAAGGTGGTTTGTCATGAGCAACAAGGACATTGGAAACATTGATGAGGAAAATAGATTGCAAGGTTTATATCCCTACGAAATGTGATAGAGGGAATCCATGAAGGACATTAGAGGAAATTGTTAAAAGGAACCTCATGGTAAATAATATTCTTAAAACATTAGTTTTTAACCAAGCCCTATAGCATCATGCGGTCCATGTAGCCAACCTCATCTAGTGTGACAAGGATATTGTTGGTACTGTTCACCATTGTGACATTTAAATAACAAGGACCAAAGCAAATCGATAGCATAATAAAACCCAAATAATCATCTGAACTTCCATGACCTTCTAGCAATGCCTTTATTGAGATTTGGATTGATGAAGAGAGAGAAAGGTAGAGTGAAAATATGAATCTGTTTATTATTCAACCTATTGTGCAGGAGATACAAAGTAGTATTTATAGCCCTAACAGCTTATGACGATTAGCTTCTTACATGAGCTATAGAATGGTAACTAACCAACTAAAACTGTTACAAGTAACAAACTGAAAGAAATAACAAAACATAGAGAACTATACTATTGCGGTACATTTAGAAATAGAGTAGCAATTAAAGGTATACTCCAACACAACCCCCCCCCCCCCCCCAAAGATCAAGTAAGGCGCGACACAAATTGAATCAACCAATTTGAGCTTGACCCGAAGATCACAAAAACAAGTTGGTGACAAAGCTTTAGTGAGTATGTCAATATGTCAACATAAGAATAGGATTGTGAGTTAATGTCACAATACTCATATTATCAAAGAATATGATGGGTGTTGAATGACGAATATGAAGTTCAAAGAGTAAGGTTTGAATCCAAGTGACATCTGCAGTAGCAAAAGCAAGACTTTTGTATTCTGTCTCTGTGCTATAGTGAGCAACAACTGTTTGTTTCTTGGACCACCAAGAAACAAGATCGGGTCCGAGGAAGATAAAAGCTCCTAATGTGGATCTTCTATCATCAGGGTCCAAGGCCCAATCTACATATGCATGGATAGTCAAAGGGGAAGTTGGCTGTAAATAGAAACCCCAAGACAAAGTTCCTTTGAGATAGCGCATGATTCATTTTAGCAGACCAGTGTTGTTCAAGTGGATTGGACATGAACTAAGACCTTTTTTAATAGAAAAATGGATTTCTGGTCTTGTTATAGTTTCATACTGTAAGGCGACAACTACTGATCTGTATAAAGAAGCATCAAGAAACTTTTCAGAACTGGTTTTAGACAACCTGCAACCACTAACCATGGGAGAAGAAATAGGATTAGATCCTTCCATATTGGTGTGATTTAGAAGATCCCAGATGTACTTGCTCTGGGTTAACGTAAGAAAACCATCTGTGTTAGGTTTGACCTCTATACCTAAGAAATAATCCAAATTGCCAAGATCTTTGAGAGAAAAGGATGAGTTAAGTTGCTGAACTATGCTGTGAAGATCAGTTGAGTTGTTGCCTGTGATAATAATGTCATCTACATACACTAGAATGTAAATGACATTATTATTATGAGAGTAGATGAATAAACAAGGGTCACACCTGCTTGGCTGAAACTTGAGTTGTAACATAGTGCTTCAACTTGTCAAATCAGACACGTGGGTCTTGTTTAAGGCCATCTAATTGTTGAGTGGACCAGTGGTGAGTTAAACCCAAGGTGAGTACTAGACGAACAATGACTGGTTTGATTACAAGTGAGAATGTTTCATTGTAATCATACCTAAACTGTTGATGAAACCCTTTTGCAATGAGTCTGGCCTTGTACTTGTGAACTGTACTATCTGGATTTTCCTTAACTTGTAAAACCCATTTGCACCCTGTAGCATATCTGTTAGTATGTAAAGATATGAGAGTCCAAGTTCCATTGTGTAGCAAGGCATTGTACTCTTCTTTCATTGCAACAAGCCAAGTATCATATTGGCTAAGGCTTGTTTAGTGTTCTTTGGTTCAGCATAGTGAGTAGGAGTGTTGGCTGGAGGCATGGTTTAACTATTCCTGATTTTGCTCTGGTTGTCATGGGATGTGTATTTTCTGGTTGAGTGGATGAGGTGAATGTAGAAGGTTGTAATGAGGAACTTGGCTGTATATTTGGTTCAGCAATATCATGAGATAAGGTTGCTGAAGTAGAAGCTTCAGTGGGTATATTCTGTGAGGTTATTGAAACATGATATGAAGCCATTGGAGATACAACGTTGGCAATAGTGAGTAAGTGGAACGTGTGCAACAGTAGTGTAGGACCTTACATTTTTCTGTTTTATTATTTTTTGTTGTATTCCTAGTTAGTTAGTACTAAGTGTTGTTAGTCACATTTATTATTTTCTATTGTAGGCCCAATAGCTATTATAGCCCAACAACTTCTATTAAAAGCTATTGTCTCTATATAAACTACATGTACTCTCTCTATTTAGTGGGTTGAATACATATTTTACATTTCAAAAGTATTCTCTATCTCTCAACTTCTCTCTTTATTCTATTATGAACAAGTTGAGAAGAGGGAGTTGTGGGTGATGATGAAATAGATCTGCATAAGGAATACGTGACTCATTGAAGATCACGTTTTTAGAGATATAAAGGCATTTATTTGCTACAAGGCACTTGTACCCATTGTGTGAAGTAGATTATCCCAGGAACACACATTCCTGAGATTATTTAGGAGATTCTTGGTGATGCAGGGAACGTATGGGAGATTATTTAGAAAAAAGGTAATATTAGGATTTAAGGGTAAAGGGAAAATAATAAGACCTGTAGAATTAATATGGAGACTCTGACCATTTCCAATAGTGATTTGATTTGGACCTTCAAATGGTGTGAACTATTGAAAATTTTGTGAAACATTAATAACATGATTGAACGCTCCTGAGTCTTGATACCACGAGTTTGAATAGGGGAGAAGGATGACTTAACCATAGCCTTTGGTTGAGGTTGAACAAGGCTAGAAGTACCTTTGGAAACAAAGTACACTTGAGGAGGTTGCATTATATCTGCCACCAAATATGCCCTTTTGATTTGGAGAAAGACAAAAAGCTTGTTGAGAGGTTGAGCCCTGTGTGTTAGGCCATAAATTGGATGAAGCAGCTCGATTGGAACCAGAGAAAGTTCAAATCAAAAGGCAAGGACGAAACAAAGTTCTCATCAAACCTATAGTAGAAGGTTGAGGCGATATGACCATAACGATGACACACTTGACACTGAAGACCAACATACATGTCTCATCCATGACTGCTATGACCACCAGTTCTACCACCATGAAGCTAAGAGAATTGTGCATGTGAACCATGCTGAGCGAAGTTAGTCTGAGGTTGAGAGATAGGAGAGTTAGAACTTGATGAGACTAAAACAACATTAACAATGGCCTTCTTCTTGAATTTGTCAAGTCAATACCATGTGCAAGTAGTGTTTCACTATTTCTACTTCGGCAATCGAGAGCTCATCAAATGACTAATAATAAGAGAAACTCTTGACTCATATTCATAAGCCTTCAAGAATTATATCAAGATGTTCTTTAGAGGAGATGAAGTCACCAATGTCTGTCAATGCATCAACAAGAGTTTGGATGCGAAGAAGATAATAAAAAATGTGACGAGGTGAGGAAAAAGAGTTGCAAAACCACTAAAGCACCCATAAAGCAAAATCATAGGATTGGGAATGATAAGGAAAGTCCAAAGGTGAAGAAATCCAAATCTTATATGGTTAGGGGAAAGCTCTAAGCTTATTATCTAGTAGGTGTGGTTAGTCAACTCTTGCATAATCCACTAGACAAGACATTTACAGAAAGTGAATAGGATCTTTCCAACATTTGAAGAAAAATCTAAGAAAAAAGAATTTATTTAAGTAAAAGGGATATGGTCCTTAGACGTTCTTAAAAAAGTGAATCTTGGGATTTTACTCAACCATACAAAATCGGCTTATAAGGTGAGGATTACCCCTTGCTTGTATACAATAATTTAGCCATATCACTAGTTGATGTGGAATCTTCATCACCCCATCACTTACCTATGGTGTAATATACTCATATATCGAGATTTGGACCGTTTGAGTGTGAAGTTTGCAAGACTGAACATCTATGGATGGTTTGATAACGTCCCGATAGCAGGTGGTTAGATAAGCCCAACAACACTTACTAGGATAGGCTTTAATATCATCTTTCTTAAAAAAGTAGATTGGAGCCTAACTCAACCTTAGAAAACCAACTTGTAAGATGAATACTGTTCTTCACTTATATATACTATTATGGCTTTATGTTTTGTCGATGTGGGATCTCCAAAAATAATTATACTACAAAATGGAATTGCAAAAAGAAAAAATAGGCACTTCTAATATTAAACTCAAGCACTGTTGTTTCAGAAAAACATTCCAAAAGGATTTTGGGGGGAGGCTGTTCTCACTGCAACATATCTTATTAATCAACTACCATCTAAAATCTCAGGATTTAGGAATCCTATGGATGTTCTTTCCTCTTTCTACCCTAACTCTTCCACTTGTAGTAAACTTTCACCAAAGATTTTTGGGTGTATCTCTTTTGTCCATGTGCATAGTAAAGACAGAGGAAAACTTGATTCTAGAGCTCTAAAATGTGGCTTTTTGGATACTCCTTCACCCAAAAAGGGTATGTGTTTCTACCCTCCATCCAAGAAACTGTGTTTGAGGATGTCAACTTTCATGAGGAACAAAATTATTTCACTCTACCTTATCTTTAGGGCTAGAGTTTTAGGAAAGAAAAGGAAATTCATCCTAAAACACTTTTCCTTCCTTCTCTTCAGTTTAATCCTTGTGATCTTTTACATGATCCTGAAAAAGATGCTTTGACTCAAAATGAATTAGAAAGGATATTTCAATCACACCTGAAAATGATACAAGATTTAGAAAGAATTTGGTTTACACAAGAATGTCAAAAGTCATTTCTAAATCAACACAGACCAACCAATCCAACTCCTTCAAATCAAGTAACAGGTTTGATTGTCATAATCTTTCAACTTCCCAAAACGAAATTGAAATCCCAAGTCTTGATGATGAATTGTATCTTCCGCTTTTAGAAAAGGAACCAAAAATTGCACACAAAAACCTTAATATCCTCTCTCAAATTATCTCTAATTTCACAAATTTTCTCCAACCAATAAAACCATTCTTGACAACCTAAACTCAATCTGAACTCCCACTAATGTTTTTGATGCATTATCTGATGAAAATTGGAAGCAGACCAAGTATAGAAATGGAGGCATTGAAAAAGAACCAAACCTGGACTTTGTTTCTTTGCCAAAAGGAAAGAAGCCAGTTGGTTGTAAATGGGTATATACAATAAAATATAAAGCAGATGCATCAATTGAGAGATATAAGGCAAGGCTGATTGCTAAGGGTTTCACTCAAACCTATGGGATAGATTACTTAGAGACCTTTGCTCCTGTTGCAAAGATGAATACAGTTTGGGTAATATTATCTCATGCTGCAAATTATGGCTGGGAATTACAACAAATTGATGTGAAAATGCTTTTTTACATGGAGAGCTTGAGCAAGATTTATATGGAGGTTCCTCTATGGTATGAAGTTGCTTCCAATTCTGTTTGCACGTTGAAAAATGCTTTATAGGGTTGAAACAATCACCCCAAGCATGGTTTGGGAGATTTACTAAGATCATGAGAGCCTTATGGTACAAACAAAGCCAAGGAGATCACACTTTATTCATCAAGCACTCAACCTCATGGGGTGTGACTATATTGTTAGTGTATGTGGATTATATTATTGTTAATGGTGATGATTTCAAGGAGCAACAAGTCTTGAGTCAACATTTAACTAAGGAATTTGAGATAAAATCTCTTGGGAGGCTAAAATATTTTCTGGGAGTTGAAGTATCCCACTCCAAGAAAGGGATTTTCATTTCTCAACAGAAATACGTCACAAATTTGTTCAAAGAGACAAATAAGGCAGCTTGCAAACATGCATGTACTCCCATAGTTTCAAACCTTAAACTAGGTAATGGAAATGATAATGTAGCAGTGGATAAGGAGATGTACCAGCGTTTGGTTTTAATATATTTGTCTCACACAAGGCCTGATATTGCATTTGTTGTAAGTTTAGTTAGTCAATTTATGCATTGCCCAATAGAAGTCCACTTATAGGCCACTCAGAATTCTGCAATATCTTAAAGGAACTCCGAGAAGAGAAATTTTATATAATAGGAATGAGAATGCAATTCTTATGGCTCTTACAGATGCTAACTATGCAGGTATAATGATTGATAGAAGATCCCCCATTGGATATTGTACCTTCTATAGAGGAAATTAAGTAACTTAGAGGAGTAAAAACAAAATGTTGTGATTCATCTAGTGCTGAACCTAAGTTTTGAGCAATGGCACAAGGAAATATATTTTTTTTTTTTTGGTATCATGGTATTGGAAGAAGTATTACCTGTTTCGCCGGAATTTGTAAGCTACTTTGGTTGAATATTATTTTAGAAGACTTGAAAATTAAATGGGATGGACCAATGTAACTCTATTGTGATAATAAATCAACAATCAGCATAGCTCATAACCTTGTACAATATGATTAAACGAAGCATGTAGAAGTTGACAAGCACTTAATCAAGGAAAAGCTTGATTGTGGCTTGATTTGTACTCCATATGTTCCTTCACAAAATCAGCTAGCGTATATTCATACCAAAGGGTTATGAAGTTCAGATTTTGAAAGAATTGTATGCAAGCTGGGAAGGAAAATATTTATTCTCCATCTTGAGGTGGGAGTGTTGGAAATAGGAATATTTTAGGGAATAAGAACTTCTTTAATATCCATTTTTCCACGTTGCCTAGATACTTGGTAAAGCTAGGTTCAATCCATCATAGGAAATGGTGGTATCTTAATTGTTCTCTTGTAATGTGTTAGCATTAATTATCTTTGTAATTCTATTGAATATATATAAATCCATTTTGCTAGGTGGAATGATCACTCAAGCATATTCAGAAATTATGGTTCTTTCTTTTAACAGTATCCTAAAAATATATTAATCCTTTTATACAGATTATTCCAGTCAAAAATAATGTTTCAGTTCTCATATTTCTAGTCAAATGTTATTAGTTATATTGTGTTTAGTCTCTCAACAATATTTTGGAATATTGAAAGTTTGCCGATTAGAGTTGATGTTATTAGATGTACAGAAGGGCATATCTGGAAAAGCAATGCAAGTCAGTGCAAGCAGGTTTCGTCCCAACCTTGTTGTATCTGGAGGTAGGCCTTATGCTGAAGATGGATGGAGATACATTCGGATTGGAAATAAGTATTTCAGTGTAAGTGCAAATAACCTTCTAAATGATTTGGTAGAATGAATTTTTTCTTATTGTGTAATTTGACATGGTAGATAGCCCTTTTGAGTAACCTTAAACTATGCTAACTTTCATTGATTAATGGCATTTGTCTGAGCAAATTCATGGGTGTTGTTCTTCCATGTTACAACTTCCATTTTTTTCTCATGTAGCAATCCACAAATTAATATGATTTCCATGTGAATTTGTGTCTATTTGTATTTCATCCTTGTTTGTTTGTTTGTTTGTTTTTTCTTTGAGATCCTCGTTAGAACATTGTTTACAAGAATATCTTTGATAAGAGTAGTGTATGTGACAAGTTGAGAGTATTTGATAAGAAATGAATGAGAGATTTTTTTCTATTATTTATTTAGTTCGCGGTCAATTCTTGTAAACAAGTTGGGCATGTTGGATATGTATGCACCACACCAACTTAACAGTGGGTGTCAAAATTCTTAGGATATTTCTGAATGAAATAATGCTAGAACCCTTAGGATAGATAAGATCAGTATTTATTGATCTTATTCTTATTTTTTGTTTTATTTATCCTGTGTTATCTATCTATTTGTAACTTCAGGGGTGAAAAATTATGGTCCTGTTTATATGTGATTCCATTTCCTATTTCCATTTTTTGCTTTCACTTTTTAATTACAAAACTGCCACCTTGTTTTCGATCTGTTTTCTGTTTTCAAAGATTTGTACAAAAAACTGATAAAAAGGTTATTTACATTTTTTTTTTAAATTCGAAAATAGGAAATAGATTAAAACAAAGTGACAGTTTTGTAATTAAAAAATGAAAACTGGAAATAAAAACAAAAGTCAAACTGACCTAATAAAATATGTTTTAAAAAATAAAAAACTATAACTCATTTATAAAGAGCTAAAAGTGCAATTAACCCTTTATTGTATATAATATATGATTTTTATTAAATGCAACTATCGAATAACTCGTTCTTATTTTCAGTAATATGTAATTTAGGATAATATATCTTCTACTTACTAATCAGCAATCAACGTTTAAAGATACTAGCTACTTCACTCCGTCATTATCAAGTCCAGTGTGTCGAGGCAAATGTGTCAAACTAGTTCAATTTTGGTTTACCGGTGATATTGTCATCTGAATTAGTCAAGATATAATTAATAGCAACTGCATGGTGTGTCAAATATTTCATTCATTCTGGGCTACTTGTAAAGAACAATAATTCTTATGATTAATTTTGGGGATTTGATTGTTTGACCTCTTTCTCTTTATTCACCAGTCACTAGGAGGGTGTAATCGATGCCAGATGATCAACTTTACACTAAATGCGGGACAAGTGCAAAAGTCAAATGAACCTTTGGCAACTTTAGCATCCTACAGGAGGGTAAAGGTTGGCCAAGTAATTTTGTAGGAATTTCAGTTATATATTTAATTTGTTTGATGCATCTATATTCTAATATAAATATATTAAAGCAGGGAAAGATTTTGTTTGGCATACTACTAAAACATGCTTCTATTGATGAAGAGCAACAAGGTGATTACTGGCTTCATGTGGGAGAAGATGTGCATCCGGATTAAATTATGCACTTGATGTGTATAATTGTACAAAATGGCTGCAAATTCCATGTCCTCGGACACTAAGAAACTTGTTGTATGGCTCGCTGGTATGTATTATGTATCCTCTTTTTTGCCATGTAGTTCCATAAGAGGATGCGAGATATGTTGTAATGTAAGAATGAATATTGGAAAAATGCATTTTGATTTTAAATTTTTGTGTTGTATATGACATCAATAAAAAATAATAAAAAGAAGGAATGACGTGATTTGATTCGACCACGGAAGATCATGAAGAAGAATGTTAGCAATAGATGTTAAGCAGCACATGTTGAAGGATTTATATCGATTACGAAGATATTGAGATTCACTTAGACACAATAAAAATAAGTGTTTTGTTGTCATTCATCATCTTTTGTCAATATATCAATCCAATGGATATTTTCATGTAGTCTCTTTTATTCTTTGAGATTTGGCCTCAAATTGGAAGTTTGGTCCCTTATTTCTTTTTTAATTTGGACTTTTAAGTTTAAGAAGTTTCACCTTGATCCTTAAAATATGTTAGATAAAGTTGATATTTTTGTCAATTTAGTAACATGTAGCATGCTGTGAGAATATCATGTTAATTAAATTAACATCGTTAGTACACAAAATCAACAGAAGGATTAATTTGGTTAATAAAATACTTTAAAGAGCTAAAATAAAATTTTTTAAACATAAGGATTGAAAATAAGGGACTAAAAATCTATTTTAGCCAATAACTTACATTTCATCTCAATTCTCTAATATAGTATGAGAGCCCTCTTGTGGAGAGAACAGTGATTCTGTTGCAAAAGAATAGGAGATGGAAATGGAAACTAAAATTGAAGTTGCCCAAGATCAATAGAGCATGAAACGAAAATGGAGTTGAAGAACATTGCATCAATGAAGGAATTCATGGGTGACTGGAATAGCTCATTTTCCACCTTCGATTTAGAATTTGAAATCCCTTAGAAGCTGAAGGAACCTATCACTGTTCTATTCCAGAAGGTAGATCCAAATCCAATAGACCTAGTACGTGACGTTGTCATTGTTAGCCTCCTTTCTTGTTTTGTTTTTCATTGACAACAACGTCTTCAACCTCTTATCTGTTGTCAAATTCATTCCACCGATCACGGACATCCAATTCCTATATTCATTATCCACCTTGCTTTTAGGGATTAGGGGGTGTTCATAGCCTAGTTTCATTTGGATTTGGGGTAAATTGAAATCCAAATTAATAAACCTTGATCAGATTAATCTGAACCAAACCAAAACAATGAGTTAGTTTGCTACAGATTAATCAGTTTTTTAGAAGAGAGAAAAAATATAGATTCAAATCATAAAAATACATTATTCCATCCCAAAACATAAATATAAACCTATTATTAAAAAGGTATAAATAACATTCAAATACAAATAAAAAAAATTATATAAAAAAATATGTAATTAGTTGCGACACTAGGTCTAGGTATGATAAGTGACTAAGTGTGTTAGGTGACTAATAAATTAATAATATTATAAAATAACTATTGTTAATGTGATACTAGACTAGATATATTCTTGAAGTGCGAGTGATAGTGTTGTGTTACTAATAAAATAATATTAAGTTAATAATAATAATAATAATAATTGTAATTGATTTAGTTATTGAATCATATATTTGTAAAATATAAATTTGTGATTTCAATCAATTAAGGTTGAATTTATTTGGTTTGAATTAGATTTGATTTGATCAAGAAAAAAACTAAACCAATTTTATTAGTGTGTGTAAGTCTTATTGAATTGTCCAAGTCGACAAACACTCCTAACTATTTTAGTATGTCTTTGGTATCATTAAAAATATAATGCTTGGTGAGTGGAAGCTTTAAGCATGATCACAAAGGAGCACACTATGTTGAAGCTCTTTTCATCATGGAGCTTATTAGTGGAGATTTACCCTCGAGTTATCTTCAACATTCACTATGTTTGATGTGTCAACCAAATGGAGTGAAACATTGCAAAAAATATGGTTGGTATAGGTGTGTCATTCTTTATTGTATACTTTCTTAATAAGAATGTTGTGGGGGCATTGTCAATCCACCTTTCAATTTCAACATCCCATTGTTGGAGTTCTAGATGAGTTGCGAGTTGTGAATTGATGGACAATGCAAGCAAGGTATTCAACACAATGCATAGTAGAGATGTGATCATTTGAAACTTCATTATTTTTTTTTATTTTTGTAATGGTGAACTTGTAGTTAACTTGATTGAGGAGATGATACAAAAATCGAGATGTAGTTTGAAGTCTTTAATGGTATCATTTTTATGGAATTTGACTTGTGCCCACAAGGAAAGCTCTTAACTTGATTTTAAACATGCCTACATTGTTCTATTATTGAAGTTAATCTTGGGATAGGATTCACCAACTAGCTTGGATTTTAACATAATTAGGTCATATATTCTTTTGCTTATTAAATTTTGGATGTCATATCAAGTTTTCTTCTTTTCTCTCATTTGTAAGTTGAGTGTGATAATACTACCTATCATCTTGTGGGTGAGTGTTAAGTATCATATATTTATTGGTTTATATTAATTAAGAATATATCAAGGGTTGTGATTTACTTAGTTAGAAACATAATATAAATATAAATAAGAGTGTTTTGTAATCATTCATCATCTTTTATCAATATATGAATCCTTTTAAGGAGAGAAAAATAGCAACATGATAGGTTGAGTCTATGTATCTTAACTACACCACAAAAGTTTATTAAATGGGAAAAATGCATGGAATATGCATTAATATGGGATATTTTGTTTCATTAAAGTATGACATATTTTCCAATTTAGTGTTATATGATATATATATATATATATATATATCCTTATTTCCAGCACTCTCACTCAAGTTGGAGCATATACATCATATATACCCAACTTGTACAAATATAACTAATTTTTAGTCTCCTTAAATATTTAGTAAAGACATCTACTAGTCAATCAATAGAATTGGCAAACCTAGAGATGATTTCCTTGACTTAATCTTTTCTTTGATGAAATGGTAGTTCACCCCAATGTGTTACATCCTCCTATGAAGTGATTGAATATTACTTCCCAAAGGACCTATTACATGGGTCATTTCTAAAAGGATGTAAAAGGAGTAGGATAGGAATGAAGCAGAAAACCCCTTTTTGTTGAATGTGGCTATAAGACCAAAGATGGATTGTACCTTTTTTAGGGGTATCTATTTAAAGAAAGAAACCTTTTTATACCTCAAGGATCCATCAGAAAATTTTTAACAATATTAAGTTATGAAGGTGGACTCAAGGAACATTTTAGAATTGATAAAACTTTGTTTTAACATAAAGAAAAATTCTTTTGATCACATATCATAAAAGATGTCCAGAGATATTGTTTTAGATGTATAACTTATTTACAAGCTAAATCTAAAGTAATGTATCATGAACTAAACACATCTTTGTTTGTTTCAACTTCCCCTTGATAGACATTAGTATGAACTTTGTCATTAGTCTTCATAGAAACTAGAGAGGAATGGATTCCATTTTTGTAGCAGTGGGTCATTTTAGTAAAATGACTCATTTTATTTCATGGCACAAAGTGGGTGATGTTAGTAACATCTCTTGACCTTTCTTTAAATAGGTTGTAAGTTTGCATGGTTTACCCAAAATTATAGTCATTTGTGGAGATTTCTCAAGGGGAGACTAGGAATAACCAAGCTTGTATTCTCTACTACTTGTCACCCTCAAACTAATGGAAAAAATAGAAGCAATGAAAAAATCTTTATCCATTGTGTTAAAAGCATTACTAAAACGAATCCATAAGTCTTGGGATGAATATCTTCCTCATGTGGAGTTTGCATATAATATGGTGGTTGAATAAATCACCAAGCAATCTCTTTTTGAAGTGTATATGATTTTAATCCTCTCGCACCTATGGATTTATTACCTTTGCTAAATACTACTTCTCTTTTTGCACAAAGATGGAGTATCTAGGGTAGATTTTTGTTAAAAAAAATTACATGAGACGGTGAAAATAGAACAACAAACAAAGAGACATGCTAAATACAACAATAAGGGGAAGAAATAAATAAGTTTATAGGAAAAGGATTGGATTTGGCTTCTTCTTAGGAAGGATAGATTTCATTCTAAGAGAAAGTATAAACTCAACCCTAGAGAAGATGTTCTCTTTCAAGTCCTATAGAGGATAAATAAAAATGCATATAGGTTAAACCTCTCTAACAATTATGGCATAAGCAACATCTTTAATGTATACGATTTAATTCCTTTTGCAAGTGTTGAGGATGAAGAGGAGGAAGCTGTAGATTTGAGTACAAATCCTCTTGAAGAAGAAAGGGGTAATGGAATATTACCTCCTAAAGGACCTATTACAAGGGTTATGTCTACAAGGATGCAAGAAGAGTGGGCTTGGAATGAAGGAGGAAGGCCTAAGATCATGTTGATCTTTAGGTTTATTGATAGTTAGTCACACTTCTTTCTTGTAAATATTTTTAGTCTTTGACTTTTATTTTTAACTTTGTATTATGGGTCATTAGTATAGGGATATTTTTTGTCATTTTTATTTTAGGTATGTATTTTGTACTTTTGGGGGTGCATCTAGTAAATGGGAAATGCAACCAAGTGGGCTTGTGAAAAGCCAAGGGGGTGTGCCTAGCTTGGTGCTTCATACACCTGCCTTGTGTGCTTCACACAACCTCCCTTTGTCACATTTCTCATGCCTAGTCACACCTCTCATATGATTACTACTACACTTCTTAGTCACACTTTCCAATGCCTAGTCATAATTCCTTCATGTCTAATTCATCTAGACTTGATTAAGGAAAGTAGTGAACTATGGTTGGAAGCATGTAACGATGGGTTGGATGAGTGGGTTAATAGAACTATGGTTGAGTTAGCTTGTCCTACAAACTAACCTAACCATGGTCAACTTGACTATGATTAACCTATCTTGCACCGTAAGCTAACCAACTCTATAAACATGTTTTTCTTGCCTTGTTCAGACACTTTTGAGCATTTATGAAATAGAAATTGATTTTCTACTCTTTTAAAGGTATTTGTGTTCTCTCTCTATAGAGTGCGACTTTGTTTGCACTTTCATCAAGAAACTTCTCCTTATGGCAAGTGTTCACTTGGTTAATCTCTTCTAGTGGAGAGTGACACCACTACCATTTCTTGTATACTCCATATTTGATGTTTCTTCAAGTTTTGGAACATTTGGATGAAGATCTTAGGAAAAAGGATCCATCTTTGAAGCTTCGACCATCTAGCTTTGAAGGTGCCTCCACCAGACATGTATGATACAATATGTAAGGCCACTTGATTACCACATATCAATGACATTTACATTTTTTTTTTTTTGAAATTTAAGCTCTCTAAAAAGTTGCTTCAATCAAATAAGCTTACATTTTATTAAGGTCACGACTTTGTATTTTTCTTCAATACGCTCTTTCTACAAAATTTTGTTTTTTGCTTTTTCAAAACATCAAGTTCCCTCCGACAAGTAGACAATATGGATTGCCTATCATCGAGGAGCCTGCCAATCAACACCTAAGTAGCCAAATATTTAACTGTGTCTTTTGTCTTCATAAAGTAATTGCTTAAAGCACCTTCAATTTATTTTAGTATCTGAATTACTGAATCCCAATGGTCTTGACAATAAGAGTTCAAGAACTAGTTTCCCATACTTACAAGAAAGGTAATGTTTAGTTAGTGATAATGAAATAATTTAATTTCCCAACTTACTATATGTATCTTCTTGGGTTTAACAAAGGCTCTCCATGATTAGGTAGCTGCTTGATGTTGGGATCCATATGATTGTCCATATGTTTGGCATTCAGTAAGCCAATTTATTTAAGGATGACAAGACAATAATCTCCTTTTAAGAAATCAACAGTCCATCTTAGAATTAAGCCAACTCATTACCTAAGAAATACCAAAGTTTTCCAAGGTCTTTTATTTGAAACTTTCATGAGAAATATTGTTTTAAATGCATTATTCCATGACGACCAATACCTATAATAACAATTTATGGAGAAAAGATAGATACTAAAATGGGATTAAATAATATCAAAAACTTGCACGATTTTCATAGTAAAGTAGTAATGCTAGTTAAATAAAGGGTGAAGGTAGTCAAATGGAACATTAGATATTTTTATACTAGTTCATCTTAACTATCAAATCTATGTCTAGTTCTCAATCTAACTAGATTGAGTTTCACTATCTTTAAACAAAGATACAAGTATTATTTCAACAAGTCACTTTCGGCTCAATCCTAAGTATTCTTTGACTTACCTCTTCAAGCAACTACCCAAGTATTCTCTTCAGAAACAAACCTCTAAAGGCTTAACAACCAAGTATTCTTTTACAGTCAAGTCTCTCCAAGTTCAAAGCAAATATTCTTTTTTCAAACAAGTCTCTCCAAGCTCAACCTTATTGATGGCATCATTACTAGCATTGGTGGAGAGATGATGACCAATGTGAAGGAAACCTTGACTCCTTGGATCAAGTTCTTCAAGGTTGACGTCTTTGATGGGGGAAAGGATGAAAATAGAGGTTGGATAGAAAGTGTTTGATGAAAGGCTTGAGAAGGCACTCTAGGGTTTGGCTCACTCCATGGATGATGAAGGCCACTTCTAGGGTTTCTCTCAAGGTGAAGATAGGTAGGGTTTGGGCAAATATTAGCCAAGAGTGACTAAGGAAAATAGTAAGGCACAAGGCTCACTCAATATTATAAATTTTAAAGTATTTACATGGAGGCTAGCCTAGGGTATTTATAGAAGGAAGTATGCATTTAGGGTTACATTTGAGAGTTTATGGCCAAGTAATACAAGCCAAATGAACTTCAAATGAAACCTAAATTAACCCTAGAGCATACTTGGTGACCAAGGATGGAATCTTTAGGTTTGGTTAAGCTACATCTAGGTGCATGATAAGACCATGCAACCTAGGTGGCCTCCACTTGGACCTAAGCCTTGCCAAGTCCAAAAATAAATCCAATGCCACCAAAAAACATGTCTAGGCCTAGTTTCCAACCTTAATAAAATACCCTAGCTATAAAATAAAATCTTATAATCTAAGGCACCCTATAATACAAGGGTAAAATGAGAAATACAAGTAAAATTAAATCTTATGACTAAGACACCCCCAAAATACAAGAGTAAAATAGGAAATAGGAGTAAAATAAATCTTATGTCTAAGGTAACCAAAATATAAGGGTAAAATAGAAATAATAAATTTAATGCTAACAAGGCTTAAGAGAATGATTAATAGCCATAAGAAGCATGTCTCTAAGGGTGTTAGCTCCCCTATCCTCTTCCAATCTCCTAGCATGGACCTAGTGATGGGTCCCACATAAAGCTCCAAGGATGGTCCTCCATCACATATAACAATAGGCCACATATGTCAACATGTATCCATTGTAGTATGTTGGAGGCTCTCCACTTAGCTTCACTTGGAAAGAATCATGATGTTACTTTCCCACAAGGAAAACTTCATATACTTTCTTAGAAGTTTCAATCATTGGCAAGCCTTCAACCATATTCTTTTGTTGTAGGACTTCTAATCCATTCCAACTCAAATGCCTAATTGACAATGCCAACGAGCAAACATGGTTATGTATCAATTTGCTTGATCCATGGTTGTCATGGAGAGACAGTTTTATTCCTTCAGTGGACAACGAGCAACCATAACAAACATCATATTGTACATCATTTTAGTTTTGTTTTTTCCTTTGCAATTGATCGATACTTAATAAATTATTTTTCAACTCAGGTATAAAGAAAACTTTTGTAATGACATGCATAATACCATGTTCCTCTATTCACATGTTGCCTTTGCCTTATACATTGAGGTGGAAGTCATTCCCCAAATTCACTGATTCCCTGAAAATTTCATCTATCTTAATAAACTTCTCCCTTCTACCATGCATAGGATTGCTTGATCAAAAATCAAAAAGCCAAATATAGACTTTTTTTACCATCTATTCGTGTCATTAGCAACAATTCTTCCTTTGTATATGCAAACTTAGCCTTAGAATTCCTGATCTTTTTAAGGAATTCCCACTAAAGATGCCCCAACACATGACAATTGTAACATTCTAGGACAACTTTGTCAAACCCAGATCTACGTCTTTCTCTTCCTCTTCCACGATAAGATTTATGGCCACCACACATCTTCCTTATTAGTGAACTACATAACTTACTCGGAGAGCTTGTTCCTCCATAACATGTCGATTAATTATTTTTTTCATGCACAAGAAGACTTATCTGAAGTTCATCGATAGATAGCATCTAAGTCATTAACTCCTCAATCGAGTACAGAACAAAGTCATATTTTGAAGTCGTAGACCTCAAAATTTTCTCAATGATTGCCACATCCTCCATTTTCTCTCTATAAAGCCTTACTTTATTGGCTATAGTGAACGTTCTTCCAAAATAGTCATTGACATTTTTCCTAACCTTCATATGCACTACTTCAAATTCCATTCAAAGTGCCTACAATTGATCATGCTTCACAAGTGTCGTTCCTTGATATTTCTGATTCAAGGAATCTCATATGTCCTTCATAGTTTCCTTCTTCAAAATCATTTCCAAGATTGAATAATCAATGCCAAGAACAAATAGTTCTTAGCCTTCAAGTCTTTCAACTTTTGATCCTTTAGTGTCTTCTTCTACAAATCACTAAATTTAATGATTTCTACTACTACAGGGATCCTTGTTTCCACCATGTGTCAATATTCCTTAAAACATAGAAGGAAAGTGATAGAGGAAAGAATACAATTATGGAAGTTAGCTTGGATGCAGAAGTTGACAGCAGGGCCAAAAGAACAATTGTCAAGCCCGTTCGCTATAGGGATTGAAGATTCTCACTTAGAATAGAAACTACATTTCTATTAGTTTGTTTTGCCACGTAGGCATTCTATTATACATCATTCTATTATTACATCATTCTGTTATTTGTATTCTTGTTTTTACAGATTTCTCTTAATGTATTGAGCCTATATATAGAGTTAATCACCTATACACTGCCAGTGTAAAGTTTTTTTACACTGACAACTAATCATATCTTTTAATAGTGTCATGTCACTTGCTTATTTAATAAAATAAAATAATTTAAAAGATATGATTGGTTGCCAGTGTAAAAAAATTTATACTAACAGTGTATGCATGATTAACTCCTATATATAAGGCATGCAAAGTATTGAATGAAAGCAAGAAAAAAAGAAATTTCAGTTTGTTTATTTTGTTTTGAGGATCCTTGGCCTCGAACTCAAGGAATTTACTATGTTCATATTAATTTGGTGCTTTCATGGCTGATAATACCCGCTCTAAATCCCTTGACCACCTTGAGGAGTCCGTGAAGCTCCTTACCCAACATCAATCCACCCTCACTTCTACCCAAACCAATCTTGCCACCAACGTTGATACCATTCTCACCCAACTATATTCTCTCTCCATCCCTCCAAATACTACCCCTACCTCCACAATCCACATTCCTCTCACGAAGCCATGCGTCTTATGGGCCAATTAGCCCAACATTCGGTTACTATCTTGGTGGACAGTGGAAGCACTCATAACTTTGTGCATGATTGTGTTGCTAAATTTTTGGGCCTTACTACACAATCCACCCCTCCTCTCCATGTTATGATTGGTAATGGATTGTTGTTGATTGCAATTCTATTTGTTGGGCTACCTCCCTACTCATCCAAAGGTAATTTTTTGTGGTTGATCTTTATGTCCTACCCATTAGTGGAGCTGAGGTGGTTTTATCCATCTAATGGCTCAAGGAATTATGCCTAGTATTAACTGATTATAACACCCTCTCTATGAAATTCCTTCGTGATGGTTCATTGGTTGAATTCAAGGCCCATAACCCATCTTTGCCTTTAGACATTTCAGCCCACCAAGTTAAGCGCCTCATCCGCACAAATTCAACCTCTGTCTTTTTTCACATACAGGTTCTTCCTAACTCAACCCCATCTTCTTTTGAGGTTCCATCACATCCAAACCCACTTTTGGCTAGCCTTATTCAATGTTTCACCCATCTATTATTTACACCCACCACATTACCACCAGATCGTACCACCAACCACCATATTCATTTACTTCCCAATGTTGCCCCAACCAATGTTCACCCATACCGTTATCCCCATTACCAAAAGTGCAGAATTGAATGGCAGGTTGGCGAAATGCTTTGTTATGGCTTTATTCAACCTAGTAGTGGCCCTTTCTCCTCTCATGTGTCCCATGTCAAGAAGAAGGATAGTACTTGGAGGGTGTGCATCGATTTTCATGCCTTGAATTCCATCATTGTGCATGACCATTTTTCGCTTCCGATCATAAATAAACTTTTGGATGAACTTGTCGGTGCTTCTTGGTTCTCCAAATTGGAACTTCGTCAAGGGTTTCATCAAATTTGTATGAATATCAAGGATATCCCAAAGATGGCATTTCGTACTCACCACAGCCATTTTGAGTATCGAGTCATGTCATTTGGTTTATGTAACGCTTCTTCTACTTTTCAAGCAACCATGAATGCTATTTTTGCTCCATTTCTTCGCAAATTTGTTGTTGTTTTCTTTGATGATATCTTGGTGTATAGTCGTTCCTTACAGGACCATTTACTACATTTGGAGCAAGTTTTTCAAACCCTTCACGATGACGAATTTTCTCTACAAAACTCCAAATGTCTCATTGGTCAACGTCAATTAGAATATTTGGGTCACATTGTCTCTCATGCAGGGATATCTCATGAGCCCTCCAAGATTCAAGCTATGCTAGAATGGCCCAAACCTTTTTTCGTATGCAACCTTCATGGTTTTTTGGGTTTAAGCGATTTCTATCATCAGTTTATTTGTGGGTATGCCTCTATAGTCAGACCCCTGAATGCTCTCCTTAAGCTTGGTAGCTTTCATTGGACTCTAGAAGCTCAAGTTGCTTTTGACACTCTTAAACGTGCAATGACTGAAGCACTTGTCCTGGCTCTTCCAAGTTTTTCATTTCCCTTTTATCCTTGAGACTGATGCATCTAGCACCGTTATGGGTGTTGTTTTAATGCAACAGGGCCATCCTATCGCTTATTTTAGTTAGCCTTTTTGCCCTCGTCTTCTTCGTGCTTCCACTTATATTCACGAAATCCACATTATCACCTTTGTTGTTAAGAAGTGGAGACAATACTTGTTGGGCCATCATTTCACTATTCTCACTGATCAAAAAAGCTTGAAGGAGCTTATGTCTCAAACTATTCAAACCCTAGAACAACAAGTTTATCTTTCTAAGTTGTTGGGTTACGATTATACTATTCAATATAGGGCTGGTAGACATAATGTTGTGGCAGATGCCTTGTCTCAAATTTTCACTAAGGATTCTGGTCTTTGTTTAACTTTATTGATGCCTCATTTTGTCTTCTTAGATGATCTCCTCAAGTCTTTGTTGAGCAATGATGAATTCCTTCAACTTTTTCATGAGGTTTAGTCTCATCCAAATGCGCATGCAAATTTTAACATTTATGAGGGTTTACTTTTTTTCAAGGGACATATTTGGATTCCCTCCTCTTCTCCATACCAGAATCTTTTGTTACAAGAGTTTTAGCAAACTCCCCTAGCTATTCACATTGGCATTTTTAAAACGCTTGCTCGACTCTAGGAAAAAAATTTGACCAAATATGTGTTGCGACTTTAAGCAGTTTGTAATGTAGTGGCATACCCGCCAACAAAAAAAATATGAGACCAAATTGCCTACTAGTTTGCTTCATCCTTTACCTATTCCAAATGTTATTTGGGAGGATCTATCTTTAGACTTCATCATTAGTCTTCCATCCTTTTCAGGCAACATTGTTATTCTTGTGGTGGTTGATTGCTTCTCCAAGGGGGCCTATTTTGGTACTTTGCCTACACACTTTACTACTTTCAAGGTTGCTCAACTCTTTTTTGACCATGTTTGCAAACATCACGGTGTTCCTCGTAGCCTAGTTTTTGACCGTGATCATATTTTTATTAGAAAATTTTGGCGTGAGCTCTTCAAAGTGTGTAGCACTAAACTTTGCATGAGTACATCTTATCATCCGGAGAGTGATGGGCAAACAGATGTCCTTAACCATGTGCTGGAGCAATATCTTCGTAGTTTCGTCCACACTCATCTTGCACAATGGAGTCATTTCCTTTCTCTTGCTGAATGGTCCTATAACACATCAGTCCACACTGCCACTAGATACTTTCCATTTCAGATTATTTTTGGCAAACCTTTTGCTTCTATCCCTCACTACTTATTAGGTTCTTCCTCGGTAGAAGTTGTGGACCAACTTTTGGCAAAACGCTAAGAATTGTTGAGTGTGTTGAAACGCAAGCTTAAGAAGGCCCATTTACAAATGAAAACCCAAGTTGATCGCAAGCATCGTGATGTCTCTTATGCCATTGATTACTGGGTGTATGTCAAATTATGTCTATATCGTCAAATTTTGCTACTAGCAGCTACTACAACAAGTTGTCAAAGCATTATTTTGGCCCTTTTCAAATCATTGAACTCATTGGCCTTGTGGCATATAAGTTAGCTTTACCTAGCACTTCTAAGATCCATCCGATTTTCCATTGTTCTCTTCTTAAACCGCACAAGGGTCCACTTCCTACTCTTAGTGAACCTCTTACTGCTTTATCCCATGATCATCATCCTTTGGTCACTCCTCTGGCCATCTTGTAGTCTAAATGGGATCAGTCCACATCTGCCCCCACACGTCTATGTTAAGTCAGACAAAGCAATTTTCAGCAAAGTTTTGAATGAGACAAATATAATACATATTGTTATTTCTAACATGTGTTAGTGTTTCAGAAAAATATAAGTACAGACAAGTTGAAGAACAGAGCATGTGCCACTTCTTATACTAGAACCAAGATAAAGGAAGGAAAGCTTCAAGCATCAGACGGAAAGGTCAAATGAAGCCAAGTCTAGCATAAGAAGGAAAATGATCAAGTTTTAGACGAAGCGCATTCAAGAACGAGAAGAAGTCCATACAGACCACAAACGGAACTTCTTCAAGTACAAGACGAAGACTGTCATTAAAGAATTTGAAGAATCAAGTCTCAAGGGACAATTCAGGCATCGTCTACAATCATACAAAGAGCTCTTAATATGATCGCGTGCTGGAAGGAAAAGAAGAAGAAGAAATGCAAGCCCACAAGTCAAACCATGCGTGTGTTAGAAAAAGTACATTACTTTTTCAGGTAAAGACAACACCTCTACAGCTACGATGACCGGAAAAGGATAAGAAATTCCTAGGTCATAGTTAAAGTCAGACACTGCAACTAACAAAAACTTAGAAGAGTTCAGGCAATGTTTATAAACAAGAAGCAACATTTAATGCAAAATCAAGTGCATTAAATGAGAAATCAAACTAGTCATGAACGACTACATTCTACTTCAACGGACACTTGCAATGGGCAGATTTTACAGAGGCTATAAATATGTCATGACTCCAAACCTGGAATGGTTGGTGAAGAGTGATTCCAAGCCCAAGAAGCAACAAAACCAGAGACAGAGCATACATAGTCAAATGTACAATATTGTATTTATCTCTGTAGACTAAGGAGTTCTAAGTGTAACTTAGGAACATAAACCTTAGTGAGTGTAGTAAATCTTTGTATCCTCTGTGTGAGAGTAAACCACACACTCAAAACAAATTATCTATCATTTGTAAAGCCTGAAGAGGCTAGGGAAAGAATACTTGTATAAGCCTAGAGAGGCTTCTCAAAGAATCCTCACTAAGAGCCTGAAGAGGTTGAACAAAGAATACTAGCACTAATGAGTGAAATTAGCGGGCCAGGAGTGGTCGATAATCCTCACTAAGAGCTTGAAGAGGCTGAACAAAGAATACTAGCGCTAATGAGTGAAGTTAGCGGGCCATGAGTGGTCGATAATCTTCACTAAGAGTCTGAAGAGTTTGAACAAAGAATACTAGCGCCAATGAGTGAAGTTGGCGAACCAGGAGTGGTTGATAATACTCAGGAACCAGGAGTGATTAAGAATACTCATTGAGAGCCTGAAGAGGCTGAACAAAAAATACTAGCACTGACGAGTGAAGTTGGCGGGCCAGAAGTAGTCGACAATACTCGGCAAACTAGAAGTGGTGATCATACTTGTACTTAATTGAAAATCTAGTGGAAGCCTTCAATTGAAGGAGACTGGACGTAGCTCAATCTGAGCGAACCAGTATAAAACTCTTTGCATTGTTTTACTCTTCTCAGACGCAAATTTATTTATTTGGTATTTCATACTGAAAATTTTACTCACTGCTTATTTCACACTACAACAACTTTCAGACGGAAAACATCTCTTGTTTAACTTATTATTGCAAGAAACACTCTCGTGCAGACGATAAAACTTGCAGACGCAAAACTCTTTTAAATGTTATATTAAAAGTAAATGTGAGATGCATCTTGAGTTTGAAAACGTCAATATGAAACATGAAAAAGCCTTTTATGCGAAAAGATTTCTTTAAACCTTCACACACACATTCAACCCCCCTTCTATGTGTTTTTCCTCTAACTTCAATCTAGTGCTTGTCTAGTGGATGGGGTTGTCTCCAGAAGATTCCACTTGGAAAAATTAGGAAGATCTATGAGTTGTTTACCACCTTGAAGATAAGGTGGATTTTGCATAGGAGAGTATTGATAGAGGAAAGAATACAATTGTGAAAGTTACCTTGGATACAAAAGTTGACAGTAGACCCACAAGAACAATTGTCAAGCCCATTTGCTATAGGGATTGAAGATTCTCATTCAGAATAGAAACTACATTTCTATTAGTTTGTTTTGCCACGTAAGCATTCTATTATTAGATCATTCTGTTATTTGCATTCTTGTTTTTACAGATTTCTCTTGTTGTGTTGAACTTATATATAAGGCATGCAAAGTATTGAATGAAAGTAAAAAAAAAAAAAAAAAAATTTCAATTTGTTTATTTTGTTTGGAGGATCATTGGCCTCAAACTTAAGGAATGAACTCAGAAATATTCTTATTGAATTGAGAAAGCAAACTTGGCTATTTAAAATAACCTTACAACCAACAAAAAAAAAATAAGATAACAACCAACAATCATATTAATCCTAGAATTGTGTATATTTGACTAAGTCAGAAACATAAATCAAATATAAAAATAAAAATAAAAACAAACTTATCCTGAAGTATAGTTATTTTCACGTCCCTAAAATAAATTTTAACAAGACTTGCACAACTTCAACAATTATAAAACTATTTATCAAGTCAATTAACAATCAAACCAATCAAACTAGTTACTCCGGTCCAGTATTTAAAACATTGTGCTTATCTTTATGAAATAAGAATATATCTAAATAAGAAGTAAATGTAATTCACCTTTTAATATTTAAATTTTATATTTTTATTAAATATTTTGATGGATTTCATTTAAATTTGTTAATAATGTAAAGAAGAAAAATTGTATTGTCATATGATCCTACATTATTATATGATAAGTTTATCAATTATTAACAATAATTATTTTAAATTTATATATGCTTTAATTTTTAATTTATTAATAATTTAAATTTTTTGTTTAAGATGTATATAAATTTAACTTTAATTTTATATTTTAGTAGTATTATTATAAAATTTAGTACATTTTAGACGATTACATGTAAGTGTCCTACTGGCTCATGTCCACCTAACTTTCATCTAGAAAAAAATAATTAACTATATGCATATAAATGTAGTGAATTTTATTTTATAAGTGGTTAAAAAGTAAATGAATATAATTATATCGTGGTTAATATTAGTTACTATCAAAGTAAAATAATCACTATTACTCAGAAATTTTAAACAACTACTCTCAGAAATTAGACATTTTGCGAAGTAAAATCAATCACTCTTGGAAATTTTAATAATCTTTTTTCTTGATAAGAAAAATAGAATTAACAAGAGTACAAAGGGTACTCTAACCTATATACACAGAGTATTTTACAAAAATAAATAATAATAAAAAGTTAATCTAATCCACGTCAACCTAAAAGCTCACAAAAAGAGTGACTTAATAAGCCTATATCCAACAAACTTCTCATATCCTAGAGAGCTAACAGCCAATATGCAATATTAAGAAAGAGAGACATCAGGAGAATTGGACCAAGAAAAGAAATTATAATTGAAAGAAGGGAATTTGGCCCTTAACCATCTCCATGAGTGTAGTTGCACTAGATTTAACATTTCAGAAACAGAAATTATTTTAGAGCTGAATATGAGATCATTTCTAGCCAGCCAGATGGTCCAAATAACAGATAACCAAATAAAAATCCAACAATTATGATACTTCACAGAACAATAACAGATCCCATAAAACTTTCAAGTTTTGCACACAACAATTATGCATAACAAAATTTAATCCTAACCAATTAAAGCACGCCATCCAGAGCTGAAAAGAAACCTCACACTCAAAAAACAAGTGAGAAGTAGTTTCTCCCTTATTCCTACACAAACCACATTCCCACTATGATGCTTGCAGAACACCTCTTCTAAATAAATTATCTTTAGTTGGGATTCTATTCAAGCTAAAACTTTTGTTGGAGCAATGCTAGTCCATATCCATCGAAATATGACATTAGATGCTAATATTATGTCATTCCTCAAGACCTTATAAGTTGAGCTAATTGTATACACCCCTTCTGGTGCAGCAATCCAAGACCATTTATCTTCATCAGAAACAATGAACTTCGTACGATTGATAAAATTAACAAGAGTATTCAGAAGTTGCTGCTCCCATACCAATAATCTTCTTCTCCAGCTCCACTTCCATTTAGCCACACCCCCTCCCATTTAGACATTTCAGCAATAGAAGCATTTTTATTAATTGTTATATGATATAATCAACTAAACCTATGAGTTAGAATTCCATGACCCACCCATTTATCCAACCAAAACTTAGTGTATACTCCATTTCCAATGACTTTATAACAATTACTAGGCAACCACTCATTACTCACCAAATTCCCATCTTCAATTGTACTTAAATCTACCCACCACCTTGAACCCTTTACACCACTCCCATTTAGCAAATGTAAAGTGACACCGTATAATGAACTAATATAATGATTAAATGTCATAATGCAACATCAATCATTCCGAGACTTTAGGGTGCAAACTACAAAAATTGTGAGTCATAAATGCAAGATAAACGAATATAAGATTATATTCCAAGGCTAGGATATCCCATAACACACATTTTTGAATGTTTTAAACTTGGATAATGAATAAGTCTTTTCTAGTAAATTTTTCATGTTGGAACATAGTTAAATGCAACCTAACTTTTTTTGTATGGATTGATAAAGAGTTTTAATTTTCAAATCTAACTAACTCAATCCAATTTGTACATAACATATTATTAAATTCATTATATATAATTATATATTTTAAATTAAAAATATAAAATATTTAACCTCATCTCAAAGTATATTTCTATTTGATTAAAAAAGACTACATTTCTACCTCACATGACACACAAATACTAAAAACATATACCAAATGAGATTTCATTTTTCTATTTTTTTTTGTGATTTTTGTAACAGGTTGAAGTTTTTTCTTTGACTAGATTCGTATTGCTTATACATAACCACATTTTTTTGTGGAATGATGGAAGTGACTTGAAGAATGGTTGATGTTCTTCAAGTTCCTCCGTCCAAGACCTTTCTCCTCTTGAGGTTGACACGCCAAAGTGATGAAGACAGCTTGAAGAAGCTTCAATGGTGGAGAAGCAATCAAGAAGGTTTGGTAACTCCTTAAAGATGTAGAAGGAGACAAGGTTCCAAGGCATAAAGGTGGAAACCTTTGTGAAGGAACTAGGAGAGAAAGTTCTCCACGGCCAAGAGACTTTGAGAAGAGAGAATTCTTTTAGAAATTCTGATTTTATTCATCCAAAGTGAGATAAAATGAGAGAAATACAAATTTATAGAAGGAGGTAGCTTAGGGAGCAAGCTAACCTTAACCATGGTTCAATAGGAACCATGGTTGAGTTGCTTGACTGACCATCCTAGTTTAGGAGGCTTGTAGAGCACGTTTCTCACTTAGCTTGCTTGGGAAGCAAGCTAAATGAGAAGCTTGTAGCATAAGCTTCCCAAAGCTTAAGAGAGGAGAAGCAATTTCGGTCAAAGGAAGAAGACTAGGCAAGCTAGGCGGCCTTGGTTCATTTTGGCTCCATGAATCCGGATCAAAAATATTTGGTTTGGTTTAGTTAGGTCCATCCAAAAATGGTGAGACCTAGCTAAATCAAATCCATGAAAAATTAGGAGCAAAATGAGTCCAATATGTAAAATTTTGCGTAGGCCCAATTCTAGCCCAATTACTAGTCACAACCTCAAGCTTTGCTAATTGTCACCCCACTTCTACTACTGAAAAATAGAAAAAGAGTGTTATTCAAGATTAGGTTAAATGGAGTCAAAGTCTCCCGTAACCTACCCTAGAAACAATATACAATGATCAATAAAATGAAATAAATTGTTTCACAAGTACAAAGGCAAAAATAAGCCTATACAAGGAAACTATGTACAAGTTTATATACAACAAAGTCATGCCTTCTCTTCATGATAGGTTGGTCCATATGAATAATACCTTGGGCTTGGAAAGCCCACTGGTATTCAAGTTGTCCAATCTTTCTTGAATGCTCTTGGCCATAGCTCTAGTGATTGGGCATTTGACCCATGGTCCATCATGGAAGCTTTTGGATGAGCCTTAGAGAACCTCCAACGGAGGTTGCTTAAGATGTATCTTAAAGATAAGGAATGGTGCATACAAAAAAAACTACCATTGGAGTGATCTGATGTGATAAAGAAAGTTGGAAATTTTTTAGATCCGTTGCTTTAGGAAGGAACGGTGCTTGGGACACTGAAATGCCAAATGGAGAGCTCTCAATGGTTCATCCTTCCAAGTTTCCATCGCCAGATGGAGTGAAATGAGGTTTCCAGCGATGACGGATGGTAGAGCGTTGAATTGCTTTGTCGTAGAGATGGTTGCTATCGTGATTCATTGAAACGCTTGCATGTTCGATGAACTACTACTGCAGATGTAACACCCCAGTTTTCATACCATTTATTGAGGGTAATTGAGTAATTTTCATAAATTTACAGGGGTGGTTTAGTCGTCCAGAACGGGTCGTTCCCAAATTGGAACGGGTCGTTCCAGTCTACTAAAACAAGGGTAATTTAGTAGCTCAAAACGAGCCATTTCAAAATTGGAACAGGTCGTTACAAACTACTAAAAAGGCTTGTAATCCTAGTTCAGAACAAGGCATTCTAAATATTGTCGTTATGAGTTAAATGCAACCCTAGAACGGTTCGTTCTAGTTTGAGAACAGGTCGTTCTGGATGTGAATTTTACACATAACGTAAGAGTCCATAACAGGTCGTTCCAAATTTGAAACGGGTCATTCTGGCGATGCTTTATGCCTATAAATAGAGAGCTTTGGCACTCCCAAAAAGCACACTTTTCAATTCTGACTTCTTTCAGTTCTGACTTCTTTTCTTCTTTACTCTCTTCTCTTCTTCTGCACTCTCTGAAGATCGAGGGGAACCCAGCGAAGGAGACCAACCAAATCCTGCTTAGTTTCAGCTACTATTTATCAAGGTACGGGAGAAAAGATAATTATTTGTATGTAGAATTACATGAGGGAATTGGGTAGAGGAAGAATTCCTTAGGATTATAGGTAATTTTATAATTATTTTTGTTTGAAGAATTAATGATCCCATTAGATTTTGTATGTGTTGAGAATTAGAAATATATATTTAATTTGTAAGGATGATGATCTGGGAGAGAGAACTAAATTGTAGAAAAGTGCCTATGAGTTAGGTTTTAGAAGGTAATTTTATAATTATTTCTGTTTAAGGAATTGATGATCCAATTAGATTTTACATGTATTGAGGATTAGAAATATATATTTAATTTGTGAAAATGATGATTTGGGAGAGAGAACGAAATTGTAGAAAAGTGTCTGTGAGTTAAGTTTTAGAAAAATTGGGAGTTTTACTATTTGATTTAATATTGTATTAAATTGGTGAATTAATTGAGTTTTATATTATTGTTATAGATGAGTATTCATGGTGAATTGCTTGATGGGTATGTGAATCATTGCATTGTGTGAACTTATCTGTATGTAATATGGAATTTGAGTTATGAAATGAGATGTGTGGAATGTAAATGAGATGTGATTGTGGATTCTCGTATTGATGACCAGGGGTGAGCACGGCCCTAAGCTGCTAAAAAGGGTAGCGTGACCTTGGCACAATGTTATGTCAGGGGTGAGCACAGCCTTAGGCTGCTAAAAAGGGTAGCGTGACCTTGGCACAGTATTATGTCAAGGGTGAGCACGACCCTAGACTAGAAAAGAGTAGCGTGACCTTGACATAGTAAGATTTGTGTGAATTATGGATGTGAAAATGATAATGTTAATTGCAAGATTTGTGATGATTGGTGTGATTGCGAATTGTGACGTGATGATGCATGATTGATAGAGTTAGGATATATTGAAATGTTTATGAATATTTTATTAAGTATCGAGTTATAATGAGATGATATGTTGTGTTTTCCTTATGTGCTTTACATATAGATGTTTTCTTTTCTCACCGTACAATTTGTGGATGTTTTAGGTGAGGAAGATCCGGCTATGAGTGGCATCTAGAATGCTAACAGTTGAGTTGTGGGTGTGCTCTGATAGTGTGACATCGAGGTAGAGGATCTTAGGATATAAATATTTAATTGGAGTTGTATCTTTCTTTTAAAAACAAATTGTAAACTCTTATGTTTTTATTTTTTTCAAGTTTCAATTATCTTGAACATTGAGGAATAATTATGAAGGTTTTATGTGAACCCTTTTATCAATGTTGAAAATTTTATTCTTTAGTTTATTTACATTTTTAAAATATATATATATATATATATATATATATATATATATATGTTGGGGGTAGTAAGGGTGTCACAGCAGAAGCGGAACATGGTTTCTCTGTTTTTGCTCTCTTTGGGGAAATATGAGGGTGAATTTAGGCCTTGGGCTTTGATTTTCATTTCAACATGGGCCTTTAAAATGGACCTGAAGCTAATTTGATGGGTTTTTTTGTTTATTTATACTCTTTTATTTATTATTAGTCAAAAAGTGTATTATGAGTTGTCAAAAAGTGGAGGTGCTTATAAGTAATTCCTATTAGAGTAAAAGTTGTAAAAATATAAAATGAGTTGCTTATGAGTAATATGACACTGTAAGACTCATTTAAAGTAAATGAGAATTGTTTATTCTAGATGCTCTTAGGGCATGTTTAAAACTTATTTGCAACACTATAAACGTAAAAACAGACCTTCCAAAACATTAACTTTAGAAGCAACTTTTTCTATCTTTTTAGTTGAACCTAATTTTATAGGTTTCTAATCGAAACCAAATACATACTTAGAGCAAATCAGACACGCATGTATATTATTTCAAATTATATAAAAAGTTTTTTAAAAAAAAATATTATTTGTATTAGATTAATTGTGTTTATAATTGTTTGATAAAAATATTCTTTATTGATACAAATAGTTTATATATAATTATATATATATACACGTGTTAACTTTTAGATAGAAAAAATTTTAATTTTAAAAAATAATTAAAATAATTTTAAACGGGCTTTTGCTTCCTGCACGATCAATTTATTTCATACACTTGCCATTTAAAAAATAAAAAAATCAAAACTTCCTTTACTTCAATATTTCTCAATCTGAAACACCAATCTAGAATATTAAAAGAGAAAAGTTCAAACGACATCGGTATAATTTTTATTAAGTGTTACACCGCTCAATAACTTTATATTAAATATGAATTTTATAAATTCAACCGTTAGATTAAAAGTTCATATCAATTTATATGTGTATGTCAAATTTTATTAAAATTGAAAAATAACTTGGAAGTAATTAAAGTGTTCGTATTTTAATAATTTTAAAATAAATATATTACGTCAATTTTATTTTATAAGAATGAAGTATCAAATTATCTTGGATTACTAAAAAATTTTATATATATAATCTAAGAATAAAGAACTTTCAATCTACGGTTGAATTTATAAAATTCACATTTAATATAAAGTTATTAAGTGTTATAACATTTAGTAAAAATTATACTAGTATTATTAACCCGTCCTCGTCTTCAAATGTTTCTGTCACACCCAATTTGAAATGTGAAATAGAATGAAAATGTGTGCCAGAACACATTCTCGATCATTAAAAATGTATTCTGAAATGAGCTTTCCAAAATGAAGAGTTTTTTTTTTTTTTTCTAGATTGACACCAACGCTCTTTTTATATTTTCTCTCTCTTCATTGTCCAAAACTCTAATTCTCTGCCGCATATAGACCATGCTCGCCACCAACCGTAGGCGGAGGGGAGGGAGGTCATCGATTTGGTACGATGCCTTTATGATATGATGTTTATTTCTCGTCAATTCAATTGTGGTTGTCGCCGATGTTATTTTAGTTTTGTTTTAATTTTTTTTATATATAATTGGATTTCATTTAAACAATCTTGGCATTCTTGTTCCAAACCAACTAAAGGAAGCTACACTAATCCAACTAAAATCCTACAGTTTCACTTCAATACTATAGTAACTTGGCTAATGATCTTGCAGTGTTTTATGGGGTATTTATGATGAATAGTATACCGGAGAGACCGTATCGGTCACGTGGGCCAACACGTGTCATTTCGTCAGGCACTCATGCATAGTAAGCCACGTACAAGCATCACCATCAACGTCGGCTCGGCATGAGGCCGAGAACCGACATCAGTCTGGTTAATGCCAATATGAACCATCATCACTCATCGAGTCGGCTCGGTCAAGTACCGTTCCGACATAGATCATACCGGAAGTATACAAGCTGCCGTATACGGACTAGACGGCTCGGTCATTTGTCGTTCCGACTAGTATTGAATAGTCGGCTCGGCCTCTTGCCGAAGGGTTAAACAAGTCATAACGGTAATCACAATTAAGAAAGGTAAGTACATGATTAAAGCCTAACAACCAATTAGTACTGTATTACCTAATTTGGTAAATATCTGAGAGGGCCCATCACGCTCAGGCCCATGTCAGATGCTATAAATAGGTCACACATAACAAGGTATG
Organism: Cajanus cajan; assembly: GCF_000230855.2. NCBI lineage: Eukaryota > Viridiplantae > Streptophyta > Magnoliopsida > Fabales > Fabaceae > Cajanus > Cajanus cajan. The sequence continues at coordinate 57,389,943 of NC_138524.1, read as the reverse complement.
TCACTGTTCATTAATTATCCTAGAATATCGTGCTTATCCTGACTTGAGCGTTGGAGTGCCTTTTGCAGGTACCTCCCCCCTCTGAAGAATCCGTTTGAAGTATCCATTCGGCCCTTCTTACCAAGAAGACTACGAGTGTATCCTTAAGCAGGTACATTTTGGCGCCCACCGTGGGGCCGAACCGATAGCATTGCAGAAGCACTGAAAGTTTACGAGTAAAAGAATCATGGTAAAGACAAGAAATACTAATTTTGAAGGGCAACAGTCTGAAGACGAGCATCAGTCCGGGGCCGAGACGGTTGAGGAGACAAACTTGACCGATATGGTGTGCCAGATGAAGGAAGAAATGATCGCCATGAAACAATAGCGAGAGAGAGATGCTGCCGAGATGGCTGCATTGAGAGAAGAGAATGTTGCGCTGAAAAATCAATACCGGGATCCCACATGGAAACCATCTGAGACAACTCACACACAGGGGTCGTTCCACTCGCAGGGCCCTCACTCTTCTCTTCCCCACACCTCTGTCGCCGCTCCAGCTGCGTATGCTTCGGTCGGCCGACCGATCCAGCCTTTGCCGGCCGGAGCACATCGGCATCCTTTTACCCCGAACATCATGCAGATGGAACTCCTTGACCATTGGAAGTCTTTGCCCTTAGACAAGTATGATGGCACTACCGATCCAGACGAACACGTGGATGTGTTCTTGACTCAAGTTACTCTAAGCACAAACGATGATGTTGCTCTATGCCGAATCTTCCCAACATCCTTAAAGGGACGAGCACTGAGTTGGTTTACTCGGCTTCCGGCCAACTCGATTGATTCGTTCAGTATGTTGGCTTCCCAGTTCACAATTCAATTTGCTACCAGTCGGCCTCACCAATTGACCTCGTTGGCACTAATCAGCATTCGTCAGGAGAAGAAGGAATCTCTTCGGACATTCATGAGCCGATTCAACAAAGCGGCGCTCGAAATTCAAGACTTAAACCCTGCTGTAGCTCTACACCACCTTACCACTACCTTGAAACCAGGGCCGTTTGCCAACAACATTTGTAAGAAACCCCCTACAGACATGGATGATTTGCGTCGACGAGCCGACAAGTACATGCAGATGGAGGAATTGGCCGAGTTCCGGAACCAAGCCCGAGTAGAAGTGTCAACAAAACCTGACAAGCTGGCCGAGCCGAGTTTTCGGAGTCGACCGAAAGAGTTGGTTCCCCGCGAGAAGCCTCCTCGGGGACCAAGGTACTCACAATACATGCCCCTCAATACTAGCCGGTCAGCAGTATTAGAACAAGCACTGGCCTCGGATATACTGGTCATCCCAAAACGAGCATCAACCCCTCCCCGGGCCGATACGACCAAGTCATGCAGATATCATCGCAACCGTGGGCATTCAACTGACGATTGTTTGGCTCTGAAGGATAAGATTGAAGACTTAGTCAAGCAGGGACAGCTGCAAGGTTTCGTTGAGCGTCCAAACCGATCGAGATACGAAGACCGGTCACGGAGACGCGACCAACTCGAACAAAGGACAGAAACACGTTCTCGCAGAGAACGTAGTCGGTCTAGAGATAGAAGAGAGGATGAGCCTTCGGCACAGCCTCGGCGAGTCATCAATACCATTGCCGGGGGATTCGCTGGAGGTGGCTCGTCTTCATCTGCACAAAAAAGACACCTGCGAGCTATCCGGCATGTTCATGCCATCGAATCCGCTCGTCGCCGCCTTCCCACTATAACTTTCACAGAAGCTGATTTTAAAGGCATCGATCCGGACCAGGATGATCCAATGGTAATCAGCGTCGAAATTCACAATTGTATTGTACGCAAGACGCTGGTCGACCAAGGAAGTTCGGCCGACATCCTCTACTGGAATACGTTCAAGCAGTTGGGCATCCCGGAGTCCGAGCTAGTTCCGTATGATGAACCCTTGGTCGGGTTCTCCGGCGAACGGGTCAAGACCAAGGGATACATCAAGTTGTCGACTCGGTTCGGATTTGAAGGCGCCGAATACCGAGATGTTTCAGTTAAATATGTGGTGGTACACGCCAGCACATCTTACAACATTCTCCTTGGATGACCATCACTGAATCGGCTCGGAGCAGTCGTATCTACCCCTCATTTGGCCATGAAATTTCCGGCCGAGTCAGGACGAGTCGTCACGGTTCATGCCGACCAAAAGACGGCGCGGGAATGTTACTTCGCTAGTTTGCGACTGCCAAGAATAAAAGACGAGGTACCTAGGAGGCCGAGTGGGGTTCACTCGGTGTCCCATCATTCGACTGTGGACCTTGATCCCCGGATCGATTAGGACGAAAGAGTCGAACCTGTTGATGACAAGCAACCGATTCAAGTAGGGGTGTTGGAGTCACAAGTCACTTATATAGGAGCCAACCTGTCCGAGCGGGAACAATTGGCTGTCAGCCAAGTGATCCTCAAAAATAGTGACCTATTTGCTTGGCATCCCTCTGACATGCCCGGCATTGATCCTAGTTTCCTCTGTCACAAGTTGTCCATAAGCAAAGAAGCAAGACCGATCGCTCAACGGTGTCGAAAGGCTGGGGAGGACAGGAAGGCGGCAATAGAGGCCGAAGTGAGTAAGTTGTTAGAAGCCAAGTTCATCCGGGAGGTACACTACTCAACTTGGCTAGCTAATGTAGTAATGGTCAAGAAACCGAATGGGAAATGGCGCATGTGTACTAACTACACTAATTTGAACAAAGCCTGTCCGAAGGATGCCTATCCGCTACCAAGCATTGATCGGCTCGTCGATGGGGCATCTGGCCACAAATTCCTGTCATTCCTTGACGCATATTCCGGATATAACCAAATCCGAATGCACCCTCAGGACGAAGAGAAAACGGCGTTCATCACCGAAACAGCCAATTACTGTTACCGAGTTATGCCCTTCGGCCTGAAAAATGCCGGAGCCACTTACCAACGGTTGATGAACAAAATTTTCAGTGACCACATTGGCCGATGTATGGAGGTGTACGTTGATGACATGGTAGTAAAGTCAAGTAGCGTATATGTACACGCACAGGACTTGACTGATGTGTTTCACGCGCTTCGGCACCACCAAATGAGACTCAACCCCGACAAGTGCGTATTCGGGGTCTCAGGCGGCAAGTTTTTAGGGTTTATGTTGTCCAGTCGCGGCATTGAAGCAAATCCTGACAAGTGCCAAGCCATTCTAAGCATGAAAAGCCCAAGTACCCTGAAAGAAGTTCAGAAGTTGGCAGGCCGGCTCACTTCGCTCTCCCGCTTTCTTCCTTGCCTAGCTGAGATAGCTAGACCCATCCTCCTTTTGCTCAAGAAGACCGAGCGATTCCAATGGACCCAGGAGTGTGAAACATCATTCCAACATTTCAAGGAGCGCCTTAGTACACCCCCAGTCCTTTCCAAACCAGTTGCCAACATTGACATGATCATATACTTAGCGGTCTCCGACAGCTCAATTAGCGCTGCGCTAATACAAGAAAACCGAGAAGGGCAACAACTAGTGTATTTCATCAGTCGGACTTTGCAGGAGGCCGAACGACGATACCAGTTAATTGAAAAGGTAGCCTTAGGACTCATCTACACTGCTCGTCGACTCAGACAATACTTTCATAGCCACAAGATAATTGTTCGGACCGATTGTCAAATGGCAAAAGTATTAAGAAAACCAGAGATTGCCGGCCGAATGATGGCATGGTCGGTCGAGTTGTCAGAGTTCGATTTGTCCTTTGAGCCGAGAGGTCCAATCAAGTCGCAGCACTTGGCTGATTTTGTTAACGAGCTTACCCCTTCGGGGCGTTTTGAAGACGAATCATGGACCTTGCATGTCGATGGGTCTTCTAACGCCCAAGGCAGCGGAGCAGGAGTGATACTGGCTAGTCCCTCAGGCGTCACAATTGAGCAGTCCCTTCGGTTCGGTTTTCGTGCCTCGAATAACCAAGCGGAATACGAGGCCCTACTAGCTGGGATGCGGTTGGCAACCGAGATGGATGTGAAGCGAGTCATATGCTGGACCGACTCAAAGATAGTGGCCGAGCAGGTCAATGATAATTTCCAAGTTAAAGATGCGAACTTATTACAATACTATCATCTATTCCAAAAATTGAAGGATGAATTCAGCGAGGTTCAGGTTCGGCATGTTTTGCGTAACAACAATGAACGAGCTGATCAGTTAGCTCGGCTCGCCAGCAGCCGGAAGCCGGGACAGCTGCGCACCACTATTCATCTTGAAGTTCCCTCCCCAAGCGTAACAACCGAGTGCATGGCAATAGATGAATCACCCTCATGGACCACACCCATTCGGAACTATATCACTAACGGCGCAGTACCGGCCGACCCGTTGGAAGCTAAGAAGTTGCGAACACAGGCGGGTCGGTACTCTATGATAGCCGAGGACCTCTACAGACGGGGGTTCTCCACCCCGCTGCTCAAATGCATAGATAGTCACCAAGCAGATTACGTGATGAGGGAAGTCCATGAGGGTATTTGTGGCTCCCATTCCGGAGGACGAACCTTAGCAGCTAAAGTCTTGCGGGCCGGTTATTATTGGCCAACTCTGAAGGGGGACTGCGCCGACTTTGTCAAGAAATGTGTTCAGTGCCAAAAATACGGGAACCTCATCCATGCCTCAACTGCTGAACTGCATAGCATCAGCTCTCCATGGCCGTTTACTTTATGGGGCATTGATGTACTCGGCCCATTTCCGGTGGCGAAGGGACAAGTTAAGTTTCTCCTCGTAGCTGTCGATTACTTCACAAAGTGGATTGAGGCCGAGCCGCTTGCCTGCATCTCCGCCGCTAATATCCAGAAATTTGTCTGGAAGAACATAGTTACCCGTTTCGGCATCCCATATGCCATCATCTCGGATAACGGCCTACAATTCACGGACAAAAAGTTCAACTCTTTCCTTGAAAACCTTAGCATCCGGCATAGGTTTACATCAGTTGAACACCCCCAGTCGAACGGCCAGGCCGAAGCGGCAAATAAGGTTATCCTCACCGAATTAAAGAAACGGCTCGGTTCGGCAAAAGGGGCATGGGCCGAAGAGTTGCCAGAGGTCCTTTGGGCGTATCGATGTACACCACAATCAGCAACAAAAGAGACACCCTTTCGCCTGACTTACGGCGCGGACGCCATGATCCCGGTTGAAGTCGGAGAGCCATCATTCCGAAGACAGCACTTCCATGAGGAGTCTAACAATGCTTCGCTCCGAGCCGAGCTTGATGTCCTCGATGAAGCACGGGAAAAAGCACAGATTGTGGCCGAGGCATGTAAACAACGCATGACACACCGTTTCAATTCAAGTGTTAAGCCGAGAACATTTCACGAAGGTAATCTTGTATGGAGAGCAACCGGGTCAGCCAGACGCAACTCTTCAGAAGGGAAGCTATCAGCCAACTGGGACGGCCCTTTCCGGATACGGCATGTCCTCAACAATGGAGCGTACAAGTTAGAAGAGCTGTCCGGCAAGGTCGTTCCTCGGACATGGAATTCTACTCATTTGAAGACATATTACAGTTGAATCAACATCATGTATTTACATTTCAACTATGTATAATGATGCACTCTTTTCCTTGAACCGGTCTTTTCTCCTCTTAAAAAATCGTGAAAAGAGGTTTTGGCCGGCAAGGTTTTTAATGAGGCATCCAATCAATAACAACACAGTTCAATTATCTTTGACTTACTATACATTTTTAACATTAAAGTTTTTACAAGTCTTCCCTCCCGAGACGTCTCTCGGCCAAGGATGTGACTTTCAATCCTACAAGTCTTCCCTCCCGAGATGTCTCTCGGCTAAGGATGTGACTTTCAATCCTACAAGTCTTCCCTCCCGAGATGTCTCTCAGCCAAGGATGTGACTTTCAATCCTACAAGTCTTCCCTCCCGAGATGTCTCTCGGCTAAGGATGTGACTTTCAATCCTACAAGTCTTCCCTCCCGAGATGTCTCTCGGCTAAGGATGTGACTTTCAATCCTACAAGTCTTCCCTCCCGAGATGTCTCTCGGCCAAGGATGTGACTTTCAATCCTACAAGTCTTCCCTCCCGAGATGTCTCTCGGCTAAGGATGTGACTTTCAATCCTACAAGTCTTCCCTCCCGAGATGTCTCTCGGCCAAGGATGTGACTTTTAATCCTACGTCTTCCCTCCCGAGATGCCTCTCGGCTAAGGATGTGACTTTCAATCTTACAAGTCTTCCCTCCCGAGATGTCTCTTGGCCAAGAATGTGACTTTTAATCCTACGTCTTCCCTCCCGAGATGCCTCTCGGCCAAGGATGCGGCTTTAGTTTTAGATCTTCTAACCCGAGATGACTCTCGGCCAATGAGAAAAACATTGCGAAAAGAATTCAAAGCAGTATACGAAGAGAAAAATCGAATTTATTAAAAGGCACTATCGGCCTAGCAACAAAAAAAAAAAAACGAGCACTATTGGCCCGGAATTACAACGCAAAAACCTAAGAAACTACCTCCGCCTCGCCAGGAATCGGACCAGCCTCAGGCGCTTCTTCCTCCTGAATTGTAACATCCTCATTTGGCTCGTTCGCCCGAGCCGGAGCTTCCTCGTCGGCTTGTTGATCAGGAGGAATAGAAGTGAGGTCCACCAGCTTCCCTTGAAAGAAATCTTTCGTCATGTCAAGATGGAAGTCTGGCGGAAAGTCGCCGAAATGACAGGCTTGCCGAGCCGCTTGGGCAAAGCCGGCCTGATGCTGGCTAAGGACCTTGGCACGCGCTTTCTCCTTATAGGCCTCGAAAGCGGTCTTCTCAGCATCCAACCCCTTCCCTAGAGCAGTAACCTTGTCGGTCTCGGTCTTCAAAGCAAGTTCGAGACGCTGAACCTTCAAGGCCAAGTCGTCGGCAACCCGCCCTCTGCGATCCATTTCAGCCTGGTACTTGCTGTTGGATGTTTGAGCGTCTGTTAAAGCCGCCAGCGTCTCTTGAAGAGACTTCTCCTGCTCAGCAAGCTGCCGGCGCAGCCCATCAGCCTCGCCGTTCGGCTGCATAACTATGCTTTGGGCCATTGCCACGGCCCGCACTTGGAACTCGCAGAAGAAGCTCCATTTTTGAGCCGAGCTCATGCGACTCAGCATCCCTTGGCCGGCTTCAGAAGTTAAGTCTTGACTCAGGAAATCCTGAGCGTTGACGTTCCCGGCCAAAAAACTTGGCGAAGATAGACCTTCTGGAACAGGGGGGCTAGCCACTCGGCGTTGTTTGGCCCGGCGACTTTCTTCCTCGGCCCTTGCATCCGGCCTTCTTTTTTCAGGTTGGGGCCGAGTGGGTTTCTTTTTCCGAGCCGACGACCCTACCCCACCAGCTTGGACGGTAGCTTGATTCCCACCCATCGGGGCTGAAGTCTTGTTTCCAGTAGTCGCCGCCAATTGATTCCGGATCAGGTTACGGATGTCTAGATCGTCATCTCCATGGGCAGCCATTATACCTGCACATTATTAGTCAAAATCAATGATAACACACAAATTTAATTAAATAAGAAAGGTACTATACCAATTAGTTCCTCGACTACATCGGCCAATTCAAACAACCGGATCAGAGGACGACATGGTAGAGGCCGAGGTAGTTTGTCTAAAAAACTTAGACTCATTCTCTCCTCCGGGGACATGCGTGATTTGGAAACCGTGTCGTACTTGCGCGGCTTCCGGGTCCAATACAAGGGAAATAGGGGATTCCCTTCGGCATCAAAGAAATACTTTTTTCCTGGTTCTGGCCGAATCATCACCTTCATAAATCCCACTTTAAATTTTTTGTACGAGGTGGTAAAAGGTTGCAGCAAGCAATCATTGTGACGAATCAACGACAGCCACTTAGCCTTTTTCGTCGGCCGAGACGTATAGAAGTGCAGGAATAGATGTGGAGTGGGTTGGAGACCGAGGGCTAGACACAAATGCCTAAACCCTTGCATAGCGGCCCAGGTGTTCGGGTGAAGTTGGCTCGGCGCCACATTAAGAAGCCGAAGTATACTCATGAAATAATTGTCAAAAGGGAGGGATATCTTTAGATCCCGGAACATATAATCATACATGTAAAAGAATGGGTATTTGGACGATCCTTGATTCAAATAAACGAAGTCTGGATTCGAAGCCCCGTCACCTCGGCACGGTTGGAAAAAGACAGCAGAAGGTTCTTCATCTTCGGGAAAGTTTAAAAACTTTATGGCTGATACGAAGTTCACAAGAGACTTTTTGCTCGTATACCGAGAGTATACACTACCAACTTCACCATGTACCCACGAATACCCGGGAGTCGATATGGGAGGAAAAATTCTTGACGATTCCCCACCCCGACTCGGCTGATCTTCAGAACCCACAACCGATGCCGAATCATTCCCGCTTTGCGACCGATCGGACCCCGAAGCCGACTCTGCGGAATCGCCCCCATTCGAAGCTGAAGCCGATGCTACCTCCTGGTTCGGCGTCGTCCTTAACCTAGATTCCTCTTCGTCCCCAGAGGAGTCAACATGAACAATGTCCAGGTTAGCCATTACGTACCTGATGATTGAACTTGACCAATTGCTATTGAGTACTCAAAACGCTCTCAAATATCTTCGGCTCGGAGCAGCTAGTAAGTTTGCATGTGGAAACCCTTCCTCCTACACATCTATTTATAGGCGTTCTTAATAAGCAACTGAAGAGACACCCCCTCGTGCCTACCGTTGGATCATTTAGATCCAACGGTCTAGGGCGCGCAACTCTTCGCATGCGTCATTAATGACCAACGGTTATATTCCTTCGCTTCCCACCATAACTTCTCGCGTACGCCATCAAATGCCCAACGGTTACAACCCTTCACATCCCACCATCAGTTGTAACCCTTAGCTTCTTCTTCAAGACACCAACTGAAAAATCCTGTTTTTATTTCATTAACCTTTCGCGTCGCTTCGCTCCTCAAAGGCTGGGGGGCTTGTGTACCGGAGAGACCGTATCGGTCACGTGGGCCAACACGTGCCATTTCGTCAGGCACTCATGCATAGTAAGCCACGTACAAGCATCACCATCAACGTCGGCTCGGCATGAGGCTGAGAACCGACATCAGTCTGGTTAATGCCAATATGGACCATCATCACTCATCGAGTCGGCTCGGTCAAGTACCGTTCCGACATAGATCATACTGGAAGTATACAAGCTGCCGTATACGGACTAGACGGCTCGGTCATTTGCCGTTCCGACTAGTATTGAATAGTCGGCTCGGCCTCTTGCCGAAGGGTTAAACAAGTCATAACGGTAATCACAATTAAGAAAGGTAAGTACATGATTAAAGCCTAACAACCAATTAGTACCGTATTACCTAATTTGGTAAATATCTGAGAGGGCCCATCACGCTCAGGCCCATGTCAGATGCTATAAATAGGTCACACATAACAAGGTATGTCACTGTTCATTAATTATCCTAGAATATCGTGCTTATCCTGACTTGAGCGTTGGAGTGCCTTTTGCAGGTACCTCCCCCCTCTGAAGAATCTGTTTGAAGTATCCGTTCGGCCCTTCTTACCAAGAAGACTACGAGTGTATCCTTAAGCAGGTACAAATAGTCTCCTTCATTTTGAATGCTTCTTCTATCCAATAGATCTTCACCCCCTCTCCTTGTATTTTCTAGTGTTTCATATTTGTTTTTATGGTTTTGTTTTGATTATGAAAGCCCATTATGAATTAAGTGTTCTAAATCAAAACGAGTATTCTAACCACATTTAATATTATATTTTAGAATATGTGTTTTGAAACACAAATTATAAATTGGGTGTTATGGAACATATTTTTAACACTTGTAACTAATGTTTCAAATTGAGAAACGTCGAAGGATAGTGTAGGATTTTAAAAAATGATAGTATGAAATAAATTGATGGTATGGAAACAAATGCCTTCTAAATTGATAACAGATTTGATCAAATTCATCTCAAACCGACCCGTGACACTCATGTAGTAAAACTTACCTCACCTAAATCTACATGGTTGTAGTTTCACAAGTTAAAAACGGACCAAGTTTAAATATTTAATTTGTGAGGAAGAAAATCAAAGAAATTTAATGTGTTAAAAATATTATACACTTTGAAGTTTGAACTTAATTTAATCTCATGTCATGATTAAAGACAAAAATGAGGCAGGTAGGACACATAATAAAAGACGTAAGTGTAGAAACTAGAAATACGATATATTATTATACACTTTCCTTATTAGACACGGATGGTGTTGGGTCACTTGACTTGTAATTCTATAATTCATTCTCTTTCTTAATCTCCAACGCCAAATTCTTCAAAATCCGAACCCCACCCAGGTGAGGTCAGATCCGTCTTCTTCCTTTCGTTACTGTTTAGAAGTTTTATGATTATATGATCTGATCCGAATAGAATGAAACGAAACGGTTTTGAGCGTTGCAGGGAAAGGGAATTAATTTTCCTGTTCTGTTGAGCAGTGGGTGGGACTGATGTGCAATGCAGAGATCACGTGAAGCTCTTCTGGAAAGAAGAGCTTTGGACGACGAACCTGCTAAATCTGTCTCTGCCTCTTCCTACGGAGTTTCTCTCTCGTTGGTTTTTGTTTTGTGGGGTCTAATCTTCCTCTTCAGTTTATGGATCAGTCACGGTCATGGTTTCACTCCCACTCCCACAGGTAAAGATACTCTCTTATGTTCTGTTCAACTTATGACTCTGTTAGGAATTGATCCACATAGATCAATTCACCAAATCCTTTTCTTTTAGGATTTTCTAGCCCCCCCTAACTCGGTCCCTGTTCTTTTAAACAACTGGGTACCAAAAATAAATCGCTCTTAACCATCCAAAAATATGTGAAAGAGAGGGTATGAGAATCTTATTTAATGTTAATGTTCAGCCCAGAAAAATACTAAAGCTGAAGAGGAAACAAAGCATTCAGGGAACTGTCCTCTTATCCATTTTTATAAACATTAGATGATACTGTCATCATTGGCTAACTGCAAATGAGAGACAAGTATTCCTTCGAAGCCCACTTTGACCCCTTTAATGTATCCACATGCAAATGGTCTAGAAATTAAACAGTCAAGTACCACTAAAGTGAAATAGTGAATGAGATAGGAGATAAATAATCTCCTTGCCTCGCACCACCTTGCCTACAAAACTAGTCTTTTTGCTCACCATAGTTTTCTTCATCCTCGCTAATGCATGATGCATATTCTTATTAGTCAGTTTATTATGAATGCAGATGGATCTGAAGAACATTCAGCTCGATTATCAAATTGGAAGGAAGATAAGCACGGGCAGTGTAAAAGCTCTGATTCTGCTGATAAATGTTTGGTCGATGCATACATTCCTCCTGAGGCTTTACACTCTGAAGATGATCAGACTAATGGTTTTGTTGCTGAGTCACTCCCCCATGGAGAAACCAGTGATTATGCTGTACCTGGTACTTGTAATAAGGAAGATTATGATACACCCACTAGAGAGGAACATGAAGTTGATAGTTGTGAATCTGCTGTCAGACTCGAGGATGATGTACAAAAATCTGATCAGTTACCTTGGGCTGTGCCCCTTGGTCTTGATGAGTTCAAGAGCAGGGCAATTAGTTCCAAAATTAAGCCTGGCACTGGTTCATCTGGAAGTGTAATGCATAGAGTGGAGCCTGGTGGTGCAGAATACAATTATGCTTCAGCATCAAAGGGAGCAAAAGTTTTAGGTTCTAACAAAGAAGCCAAAGGTGCCTCTAATATCTTAAGCAGAGACAAAGATAAGTATCTTCGAAATCCATGTTCTGCTGAAGAGAAATTTGTCATTATAGAACTTTCCGAAGAAACCTTAGTAGATACAATAGAAATAGCTAATTTTGAGCACCATTCATCCAATTTAAAAGCTTTTGAACTTCTTGGCAGTCTGAGCTTTCCAACTGATGTTTGGGTTTTTCTTGGGAATTTTACTGCCTCAAATGTGAGACATGCTCAAAGGTTTGTTCTTCAAGAGCCAAAATGGGTGAGATACCTAAAGTTGAATCTACAAAGTCACTATGGTTCTGAATTTTATTGCACACTAAGTGTATTTGAAGTTTATGGTGTGGATGCTGTTGAGAGGATGCTGGAGGATTTGATATATACTCAAGATAATCTATTTGCACCGGAGGATGGCAATGCTGATAAAAAGCCAGCATCACCCCTTCCTAATCCTGCTGAGAGTGAAGATGATCATCAAAATACTTTTGGAGGGATCAATTCTGATCCTGCTTCAGATATCTCTTCTGCAAATCATGAGAAAGTAAATAGTAACGTTCCTGATCCAGTTGAAGAAATCCGTCAACAAGTTGGCAGGATGCCTGGGGACACTGTTCTCAAGATTCTGATGCAGAAAGTTCGTTCTCTAGACTTAAATTTGTTTGTTTTGGAGAGGTATATGGAGGACTTAAATTCTAGATATGTCAATATTTTCAAAGAGTACAGCAAAGACATAGGAGGAAAAGATATACTTATACAGAATATCAAGGAAGACATTAGGAATCTCGTTGAACAGCAGGATATTATAGTATGTTGAATTCTATCTGGATATTGTTGGCATTAGTTGTATTTAATTTTTTAAAAATCATTATTATTATACATTTTATTGATTTTCCAAATGACTATTGCCCTTGCAGATCAAAGATGCTAGTGATCTCCAATCTTGGAAGTCCCATATTTCCATGCAGTTGGATCTTCTACTCAGGGACAATGCTATTTTGAGGTGAGAGTTTACAATACAAAAGCCTTTTGTAATTTGTCACAATATGAACTTAAGAGCTAGTTCAGCTTTAGTAACTAGTTTACTTTGAGAGTATCTTCAAAACAGTAGAGTAGTTTCTGTGCATCTCCCTGTCTTGGTCATCTTGTATCAGGGTTCTAAGGATCAGATTGGACTGGTCAGTCTGATCAAACAAGTCAGCAAGCACAACTTCTTAGAATCAGAATGAACCAGCCAGGTCTGGTATAAACAAGTGAATTTTTAGTGATCACATGGCAGGTTCACTCACATACTGTCTCTATCACTAATAATTCAACTTTACAATAAAGTGTCAAAGGCAGTGTTCAAACCTAGCATCTGTTATGCCCCCGAACGAGCTTCTCTGTTGTTTAATAACCTTAAATAGTTATTCTATTGACAAACTGACAAGTACTTGCATATCTATGACTATGTCAATTAAGGTAAAAAATACTTTCAGTAAAATTACAGTTTTGTGATGATGATGATGATGATGATGATGATGATGATGATGATGATGATGATGATGATAATAATAATAATAAGTTCTATATCTTTATATCAACATTCTTCGTTGTAGAATAAAATTTTAGAATTTTTTGGATTGCTAATTTTAAATGTTTTAATTTTGTCTTGGTTTTGTGACGTGAGGTAAATATTTTTAGATGTTGAAGTTATCTATTATATATATGGATCATATACTTCTTGTCTAAATTTCATATATTTTTGGTTTATATAATTATCTATATTATATTGAAAATCTAATATTTTTTTCATGTAGTTAATAGAAAATTATATAAATATGGTTCCAGTTCAACCACAATTTGACATTCGATCAAGCTCTTGTTTCCAGATCAGTGACTAATCTGGTTTATAGAAACGGGTTGTTTAGGGATTCTTAGAATAGTGGATTAAGCCTAACTTTACCCTACAAAACCGGCTAGTCGATGTGGGACTTGGGTTTTTTTCAAGTCCAGCACTATTGGGCTTGGTACGTGGATAAATGGTGGGTGGTCCTTTTTAATGATTTAGGATTGGAGGGACTTGAGTTTTTCTCAATACACCCCCTCATGCCTATGGCGCATGCATCAATGGTGGGTGGCCCATTTAAAGTGGATCTAAATAGCTCTGATACCATTTTAGAATAGTGGATTAAGCCTAACTCTACCCTACAAAACCGGCTTGTAAGGTGAGGGTTGCTTTCCACTTATATACTATTCAATTACATAATCTCTAATCGATGTGAGACTTGAGTTTTTTCCAATAGGGATGAGTGTTATTGTATCCTAATGCATGCTGCATGCCATGGTAATGCCTTACTGTGATACTAACTCACAAAAGATTACTCACAAGTGCTTTTATGTTTTACCCCTCCATCCGACTATCTTCTCTCATTTTAATTGGATGAATTGGGTGAATAATTAGTTTTAGCAAATAAGATGAAAGCAATAAGATTGATTCTTAGTGAGGGCTGCTGCTAGTTGTTAGTGTTCATTTGGGGGAAATGAAATCTCCATATCTCCTCATATTAGATGCAATTTCACTTATAGTTGAGTTGGCTCTCGTGCATGCCATAGGACAAAAATACCATGAAGAAAGTTGATATTGTTTACTGTTTCGGAACCTTTTTTTGATTGCCATTTGATTGTCAAAGCTTGAAGATTATTTTGTGGTTGCTGTTTGATTATCAAAGCTTGAAGCCTCAACAGATGATGCTATTAATTGTTTAGCTTTTTGGGATCTGATTTATTTTTCCCAATAATTCAGGTCCGAGGTTGACGAAGTCCGGAGGAAGCAGGCATCTTTAGAAAACAAGGGTGTGGTAGTGTTTTTAGTGTGTTGTATTTTTTCATTGCTAGTTATATTACGGCTTTCTCTAGGTTTGGCTACGAGTGCCTATAGAGTACTAAATGTTGATAGAAAAGATTACTCCAGGAAATTTTGTGCGGCTAGCTCTTCCTGGTTCCTCCTATTATTGAATTGTATCATTATTATTTTCATATTAACTTTGTGATAATCTATTTTTGAAATATGATGTCAACTTGTGCGAGATGCTTGGTGAATGTGTTGCTTTCGAAATACATGTAGAAACTTCAAAGTTAAATCAAGACTTGATTTTTCATTTTCACTTGCAATGACTTTGGTAGCCGTTAATTATAACTTTTACATATTCGTGCTATAAAAAGGCTTCCGTCTGTTGCAATAAAAAAGTCCCGTTTTATTATGAAAATAATCACGAATTTTGTAGATAACGAAAAATAGAGGAAGTAAAAGTAATGCAGTTGATCAGTACTGTATTACATATGGCACCTAAAGAAGTATTTATAGTCCGATCCAAGAGTAATATATTGAAAGATAAATCAAAATCCTATCCATGAACAACTCCTTGCATGATTAGGTTTTAGTTAAAATTAAATAATAGCCTCCTGTAATAATTTTTATTCACATTTAGTAATATTCATAACACACTGAACATTGAGATATGTCTTATTACTGAAATTTTATTAAGTAAAGCTAGTGCATAAAAAAAATCTAGAGAAAAATACAATATTTTCTGGATATAATCTACGACATTCAAAACTATATCAAGTAATTTACTGAAAGATATGATGGCCAAAAAAAGCTTGATCAATGAAATATCTAAATGTGTAAAATAATCTTCCCCGCCTTCTTTGAGAGCCTTACATTTAGTTCCTAAATAGATAAATCGATTTGTAAGAATTATAAGACGGCATTAGGATTTGAATCGCTTTCATCATTGTAACTTTTATAAATTTAATAAATAAATAAATAACAAATCGCTTCTTTTTATATTGAGGAAAAATGTATTGAATTAAAAAAAAATGTTTTAAAATGTTATTAATAACTAGATACATTGCTTATAAAGAACAGTTTTCTTATACAGTGACAACATAATTTTAAATGTAAGAGATCATGTAATTTATTTAAATATTCCGTCACTAAGTTAACAGCCCACCTAATAGGTTTAAAAACCTGTTTTAGTACGTTTTGCAAAAGTGAAAAAATAGCAATTTTTAAATAAATTTTAAAATGTGTTTAGTAAAACTAATTTATAAGTTGAAGATTATAAATTAAAAACTGAAAAAGTAAAACTTATAAGCTAATTAATTAAATTGAAAATATTTATAAAGTATTTGAAGTAACTTATGAAAATCAGTTTAAAATTATCAACAACAAAAAATGTGTACCAAAAAAGTTTATTTTAGTCAAACTAATTAATAAATTAATCTAACTAGCTTATAAGCTCTACAGGCACTTTCTAAATTAAAAAAGAAAAGGCTATATCTTGATTTATTTATTTTTCCAAAGTCAACAAACATGATTTTCACAGGTAAAATTGAGATATTAATTTTTAAGTCGAAGTGATTAGGAAAAGTCTTTCCTAGAGTGAAAGCTTCAAGGTTCAAAAATCAAACCCCTAATACTGCTACTACAGGTAAAGTTTCCTGGGATTCACAACTCACTTCCATTCTTACCAACCTTTGTTGGTTTGAGTCAGATTCATTGAAGGCGATACATTTGGTAACTAAAGGTTATTCACCTATGCATAGCCTAGTGAATTCCATCCATGATATGCTGAAGAGAAGCTAGAGCTTATTTCTCCCTAGATCTCTAAGAGGGTAACAGTAAGGGATCAGCTAGTAGTGAATTTCATCTGTTGTGGTCTGCTGATTATATTGCAGGGGCAATTTTCTAGCAAAATGTTTTAATTTAATGGATTTTTTTGTCCTACGAACCTAAAAGTATAGTTAAGCATACCCACGCACCTCAATTGACATTATTTTTCTCCTCTTAAAAGCGTCACAATTCTAAAGTGGATCATTCTAGTTTTTTCATAGGCTATTCAACCATAAATACAGCTATTGAACAAAAAAAAATTCCTTTCTTTTGAAGATCACTTGAGAGGTCATCTTCAATTGAACCATTAAGTAATATTATCTTCGTATAAATATAATTATTAAAGTTCATTCCTCATGGGACAACCTTTACTGTATTTATTCTAATTAGATTCCTAAAAATCAGTATAGGAACCAAGAGAAGCAAACATTCATTTTTTATGATGTGCCAGGCTCATAGGGTTAAGGACAAATTTATTAAACTGAGTAGTTGTTAATTAACTAATATGTACATGTCTAAATCAGAAAATTATAGTATATCCTACAATTTTATGTGAATATAGATGATTCTCGTTTGTTATTCACGGAAGAATCCAAGTTCTCTTAACAAAAAAGCGTCCTTCAACTGGAGCATTAAATATGACAAACACGGATCTCAAACCAAATCAAAATTATGCCTGATCACGAGTTGGGTTCGGTCAGATTTGGGTTGAAAATGTTCAGCCCAACCCAAACCAACCAAGAAAAAAATGGACACATTTTCGACCGTATCAGTACTTCAGATTATTCGGGTCGAGTTAGTCGAATTTCGAGTTATATGAGTGGGTTTAATCAAGTTGGATCACATTGGAAGGGAGCCGATTTCTAACAGTTGCACTTCCTTTATTCATATGATTCCTTTCCTTCTCTTTTTCTTTCTTTTTTTTCTTTCTCTTCCTATCACACCATTGCATCTCGACAACGAAGATGATAATGACGTCGACGTCATTCCGATAGCATTTCACAACTCACCCCCCCCCCCCCCAAATCAAAACCCTCCTCGTTAACTACTTCACCTCACTCCGCTTCCTTCCCAAAGATTCAAAGACCCCTCATTCTATAATCTTCTACAACCGAACCTCTCCCCCCCTCCCCCAATCCGATTCACGTGCCATGGTCGAGATTGCTGAAACCAAGAAGTGGGGATTTCAGGAAAAGATGCAACATCCCGACCTCATTGATGCAGCTTGCTGATGTCATGTCTAAAGTTTCACGCATGCAACGACGCCAATGGCAATGAAGGGAACTTTGTGAAGCTAATCTTTGAACAGCAGGAAAAGGAAGTTCGTGAACAAGAGAGGAAAATTTACCAAACAGATTCGAGTACCAACGAATAAAGAAATTTAAACCCAAACTCGATCATAATAACCCATTCAAAACCGATTTTAAAAAACTCGATCCAATTATCCGAATCAATCCGTCTGTAAAACATATTTGATTGTGGGTTACATCAGATTTGAACAGGACGGGATTTTTTGATTAGGCCTAAATTACAAATCCTAAACCATGCATCATCTTCCAACCTAAATTACAAATCATCTATCCAAAATAGGAATAAATTTAAAAGCTTATTTCATATAGACTAAACTAAAAACAAACCTCACGTATAAAAACCAAACTAAACAGACATCGCATTAGCCATCAAAATAAAAAATTTAGCCACACTATATCATGCACGTCAATTTGTTACATACGCAAGACATACATCACATTACTATGACATGAAAATAACCAACAAAAATACAAACTTAAAGTTGATTTGAAAAAACTGCAAGGACCAAATTCGTGACTAAAGCATTAAATATAAGAACCAAAAGTTTGAATAGAGCCAAATAAAACATGCCAACAATTAACATCGGTTGCATCAGCAATGTTGTATTATTTCAATCATTACAAAACAAGATACATCGGTTGCATCCAAGAAAAGAGTGCAAATTCTAGACAAAAAGGGAAACATTAAAAGCTATAAAAGTAAAAAAAGAATATTGAATAGCAAAGCATTATAAATGTATTCCAGTCCACCTTGATACCAAACTTCCGGATAATGAGACGAATGCCCGGAAAACATATACTAATGATAAACTATTGTCTTGTATTTACACAAACATTTCCTCACCTACATATACCGGCAGAAACAAAGAATTGGGGATGACCGTATCCTCAAAGGTATGAAAATGGGGCGGGAGCAGCCTCACCCTCCAAAAATGTATCAAAACATCATTAACTGTCAGGCGATCACCTGTTAATATTTGTAACCCGAAGAACCCGGAGGAGCAGGAGGTAGCCGATTAGGGGTCCGACGGCTGCTGGAGTTTGAACCAGAGTTCACGTCACCATTTTGTGCAGGATCACTGTAATGTCGACTGTGACCATTGGATCCCGATCTTGATGAACCACTTCGACTTATAGGGCCATTGGCAGCTGCATCAAAGGCGGATCTCCAGTCATCACCTGGTCCACTGGCACTGCTTCTTGGGCTACTCTCTGCAAAACAAATAAGTAATGTAAGTACCCAAAATGGAAAAACTTACGGAAAGAAACTACTATCAACTGAGAATCCAAAAAAAAGATAAAATTCAGTTTCAACAAATATTAACTCACGAATCACGATGCAATCCGGTTTGTTACCAGGATAATTAAGGTAATAGGATATAAAGTTTGGATCTTTCAAATCAAATGGCAAAGTGCACTTTACAAAATAAAATGCAAATTGTAACTGCTTATAAAAATAATTGGGTGAATTGACTGTTATGAGTATGTATTTTATTAAAATTAATAAATCGATGGTCAATTTGTCCAGGATATGAATGCTCCACATTCAGTATCAGAATAAGATAAAACGGTACAATAATTCTTAATAATATTCGATCATTAATGATGACAAGTTTGGGCACTTAAAACAAAAATAGTAGTATTAAAAATAGGGTGCACAAATATATTAAATGAATGTTGATGAGTCATCCATCCAACAAGTATGTAAATGAGTAAGAAAGCGCTAACACACACCTGCACTACCATTTGACCAGCCAGATGCAGCAGCTGCTCGGTTGTCATGAATACTCAGTTGTCGTGTCAATTTCGACAGAAGTGAGGATTGTTTCTGGTAACGCTCTCTTCTGCGCTTAACATTTTGATCTTCTAGAAGCAACTCTTCAATCTTAGCAGTGCTTTGAGCACTAATCATGGAAACAAAAAAACAATGTCAACAATCACAAATATCAAAGCAACAACTAATAAATATAAATAATTGCCATTGACATATACAAAACTATAACATCCAGATAAATTAGCATGTAACTTGCACATTAACACTTGATATCTTGAATCAATAATGAACCATGTGTCAGGTTCAGACAGTATACTACAAGGTTTTCCTTATTAATGCATAGAACAAAATTACTGCACCTGAACACACGTACATAGGTTAGCATCTGAACACTATTTTTTATGGCAAAAACCCATCATACTCTGTTAAAATAACTCATAATTGATAAAATTGCCTTTCCATTTCTTTTTAAATTTAAATTTGTTACTTCAACCATCTTTTTCTCTCATTCTCTATCACAAGCAGCAAGCAATTCAAATTGAGGCTCCTCATCCTATGCCAGCTTTAACTCCACATTTGGTATATTAAAGAAGTTTGTTTGAGAGTGTGCTTTTCAACACTGCAATTAATTTCATAAAACAGAAGAGGAGCACTGGAGACTAATGACTTCCATTAAAAACGAAGTTTGGACATGAAACTTCAGCAGTCCCAATAAAGGTGGGAAGTTCATATTTGAGCAAGAAAACATAGAAATTTATTTAACGGGAAAAATATCAAAATACTATGTTTAAAACAAATAAAAATAACATTATATACATATATATACACACACACACACACACACATATATATATATATAGAGAGAGAGAGATGGACAGAAAGAATAATTATCACGAACAGAAAAGAGATAACTGATAATCTCTCTACATTACAACAACCAAGTTTTTTTCCAACTAGCTTAGTTCGGATACAGGGATCAAATGGCATTATCATTTATACAGTAAATCATGTAGATAGACAAATTATTGACTTCTATATCCTTATTTGTTTCACCTGGTTTTATTGGTCTCATTCTATATCTAGCAACTGAGCTACCCTGCATATAATCTACTCTCCTTCCTAGTTTCATGTCTTCTCCACACATGCACAAACCACCTAAGGCAAGACTCTACTATCCTTTCCACAATAGGCGCTACCCTGGCTATCTTCCCAAATGCATTCGTTCCGATTCTGGTCTAGTTTGTCCACTCATCTAATGCAACATCCTTATCTCCATTACATTATTTTATTTTCTTGTTAGCTTTTTATCTACCAACATTCAGTTCCATAATACATTGCAGGTCCTGAAGCTGTGCAGCAAAATATTCCTGAAAATTTTGTCAGTCTCATTCCAAAAATTGAGGTAATGTAAAGAGAATTTAAGGATATGTTGTAATCTCTTTACATTCCTTCAAAATCTTCAAGAATGAGACTGACAAATGCAAGGAAGAAATCTAGTGCAAGAGAATAAAAATAGAATTTAAGGATATGTTGTAATCTCTTTACATTCCTTCAAAATCTTCAGGAATGAGACTGACAAATGCAAGGAAGAAATTTAGTGCAAGAGAATAAAAATAGAAAAACAATAACAATTTTCTAAACCTGACAGAGCTATATAATTGATTCAGCATGTCTTCCTTAGCTTTTTCAACTTGACAAAGAACAACTGCCTGTAAACCAAATAACCAGAAAATGCATCAAACATTAACGGGAAAAAACAGTAAAATTATAAAAATGGCAAATGTTAAAACAGAAGCTTACCTTTGGTACATTAGCAGCTAAACTATTTAGAACTGCTTCAACGTATCCACGAACTTCTTGTGACATCCATCGGAGTTCTTCCTCAGGATCAGCAGGTCTTCGAGCCATTGTATCCTGAGGTAGGATACCAAAATATAATAAAAGCCAGTTAATAACCACAGTTTAAGGAATAACAATCTATTTAGTATTTATTTATTTATTTTTAATTTTGTTATGCAAAACCTCAGCTTATATAGACTCAGTCAAGAAACTTTAATATACTTAACAGAAAACAGAAATTAGACAAGTTCTGTCAATTGCTTGATTGAGAGCATTCAACATCCCAGATATTTATAAACAAAAATGAACTGTACATTTTTACAAGAACAAAAACAAAATTATACTATTTCATGTGACTCAATTGTTCTAGTGACTCTATCGTTCAAGTGATACATTTATGGATTTACCCCCAATGACATGTTAATCATTATCACTATGTCCAACATATTCCCTTGATTACCGACTCTGAAAATTTTCATATTAATTTCTTTAAAGAACTAAAACATTAAAATACCCTATAATGCTTAAGTTGGACAATATTAGACTCCAAGGCTGAAAGGATGTTTACAAATTGGTTGAATGCATTGTTAAGACCAACCCTTTAATGATTGGACAGCTCTGTATACTGGGGATAGAAGTATTATTTCCCGAAACTTGTTTGGATGGGTTTGTGGATCCACCTACACAACAAGCTACCATGAAAGCTTACACGAAGTTCCATATTTATTCAATAAAAAATATTAAAGATCCATAAACAAAATGTATAATGTCGTTACTTTTTTCTTAATCTAACCAATATAAATATATCCAGGACATGTGTCAGCTCCCAGTGTAATATTCTTCCACTATTTTTTGTTTTGCATAAAACTTCAATGCTTTTTGGCTTTCTTTCAAGTGTGGAAGGAAACTGCTCTAGTATTTCTATGGTTTTGTTAAGTATTTATAACCCTTCATTAAATCATCATAATTGCTTCAAAATGAAATTATGTGTTGAATTTAGCAGGGAAAGGACGGGGGAGAGAATAATCTGCATATAACTTAAGATAATGGAAAAGCTTATTATTCTTCATGATTAATATATAGGTTCTTAAACGACTTAGTGGAGACTTTCCTAGGCTAATATTAAGTGCAACTTCCTAAACACTAATGCCCCTGAACACTAGATGCATTTTATCATGTGACTGAATCTACTATTTCTTATGTGCCATTATTTCCAACAGTATCAAATGCATTTTGGATTTCATTTAATAATTTATACTTTGGTTTTTTAACCAACAGCCTAATAGCACAAATTAACAAAAACAATATTTATATAAAAACAATGCATTTTAAAGACCCCAAAAAACAGAGTCAATTGTGAAAAAATCAATTAGTGTAAAAACTTTAAATAAAAAATCTTAAGACTAGTAAACTTATGTTAGGTAGTTAATTGAGGCAGATTCTAATTTCTAAGAACTGACTTTCATATACAAGCCTAATGACCGTAAAAATATGTAACACGTGATAAACGCCTTTAAGCTAGCAACTAACCAAGGAACCATCAGAGAGGCTATGCCTCATGGTAGAGCCCCCTTCAGATGAGATCCTTATCTGTCCTCCCTTTGCTTTTATAACATTACTTATCTTATTAATCCATTCGACCTTATCAGCTGCACTCTCAGCCTTCAAAACAACAGCACTGTGTGCTGCAAGATAGAAACACATTGAAATTTAAATGTTTTCAGAAATTCATTAGAAATTCAAGTTTGCATGTACATGTACCATTGACAGCTATATTATCAACAAGGGAATTTTACCTTTCAGAACAGTTTTATAAGGAACTCTACTGGTAATTTTAAATACAAGGTTGACTTTGCCAGAATCAGGTCCATTTGACTTCTTGTCCTTTGAGCTTTTGGATGGAGGATCCTCTTCATCCGCAACCTCTTCAATGTTACATTCCTGCTTAGCAATTTAAATTGTATGCTTATCAAGACTATATAAGTTATGCATTGTTCTCTACTCACTAACATCACCAAAATCAAAGGTAGTACATACTGCAACAGTGTGGATATTTAGCAGAAAACAACATAGTAAAACCTACAGCTTTAAATTTGAGTTTTAACAAATTTAAAATGTAGAGCATCCACATCCAAGTAGAACATCCAAAAGATCTTACATTTAGATAAACTAAGCATTTTTCAGCAGAAATAAGTTAACTTTGCCTTGTTTGTATCTTCCAAATTAACTTGAAGGTAACACCAAAAGCAATAAGAAATATAACACACCAACCTCTCACAGATTAAGAAGATCTTAGTTCTGGTCAGGATAAAGGTTTACAAACACTTGCAAAAGGTTTTGATGAGTAGGTGAATGCATAAAAGTCCACTAACTATAGACACAGATCTTACTAAATAAAAGATGAGTTAGAAATTCTTAATTTCCTGAGCTGCTTTATATATGAATTAAGAATGCAGATAAAAGCAATAATATTGTACAGTAGATCTAAAATCCAACATATTAAATGATTATGCTTACATATTACCTACTGCTTAGTTGAACTGCCTTCACATAAAAGGTAAGAATTTAAGATGAAGGCCATATGGTATTTGCATTAATGTAACCATCAAGTATTGTCAATCAACTAGCTAAAAGTAACATGTCGCCATGGCACAGTAGAACTAAAAACATAAAATCTTCAATAGTCAGAATTAAAGGTGAAGGGGGTGCACGACCTAGTGGAGCTTGGGGAGGGTAGATGTATGCAGCTTTATTGTAAACATGTATTCTCCAGAAGGTTTGCAAACATGTGAGGAATGTGAATTTGATAGATGTGTCAACTTAACCTTAATAATAAACTTTGCTTAGGCAAGGAGCAGACTGATTCAACATTCATATTCGCATTTTGTTAAACATATCAGATGTATCAACAAAGCCACCGTTGCTTTATTACAAGACTTCAAATGGACAATGAATTTTCAGGGAAAATCAACTATTCTACCTTGTTTCAAATTTCAAAAATAAATATGGTGTGTAATATATTTTAAAGGTATCATAAATTATAATATTTCAAATTAATGTTTTAAAGTCTAAATTATAGCATTCCA
Organism: Cajanus cajan; assembly: GCF_000230855.2. NCBI lineage: Eukaryota > Viridiplantae > Streptophyta > Magnoliopsida > Fabales > Fabaceae > Cajanus > Cajanus cajan. The sequence goes on along the minus strand of NC_138524.1, from coordinate 57,365,604 downwards.
AACACAGTATCAGAAAAAACAATCAAGGGAAATTTAGATAACAATCACTAAATTAAGCCAGCCAAGTGCAGGCACCTGCAAAATCTATTCAAACAAGCATCATGAATTGTTGAGTTGAGAATTTCAGAATAATTTATATGATGCACAAGACACTACTGTAAAATTTATAAAACGTGAATGTACTTGGTTAATGAAAGTACACAATACCTCTAATGTAATAACACCGCGAAAATGTCTTTCCTCTTGTTTTTTGGTGTACCCAAGCTGTGAAGTGAAAGGATAAAGTCAACACTAAACAGTAAAATGTATTAAAGTGACCAACTAAATATCTCAGTTTTAATCAATAATAGAACTAAGCTGTCTTAGACGATTATATTTGCGCCTCTAGAGAAAATACCATGACTCAAGAGACTAGCATGTCAATCAGAAGAGTGTAAAACTAGATTTAGGAAAGTAATGATAAAAGCCCAAAGAATGCATGTAAATAATCATCTTCACCAATAGTTACCAACCTTTCCTGTCTTCTCATTTAGCACAAACCATCGCCTGCTCCAACCATTAGTTTTTGCACTTTTCTTTAACAAAAAACCTGCAAGCAAATAAAAAACTAGATTTAGTTTAATGAAGATTTGAAATATTTATTTTGGCAAATTCCAACTTCCAAATTCATGCATCATTATTCGTTATTGCAATACCAAAATGCAAATTAGGAATAGCACCCATGCCATTTAGGGTAGATAGCCAAGAAACAGAATTGACAGCCTTTCAGAATTAAATTCCTTTATAGTCATTAATAAATTAATAGAACATATTATATATAGAAAGGCTAGAATAATAACAGTGAGTAATAGAAAAATTTAAGAATTTCTACAGAATTTTTCAGCATAACAGCTATTTCCAGATGTTTCTCTGAATACAAGTGTGGTGTATGACATTTAGTCGGTCTACATGAAAATTCTAATTCCAAAATTCCAAAATATAACATCAGACTCAGTAGAAGTTTGAAACCCTTCAATCAAACAAACAAATTGAATCACATCATTCATATTGACCAAGATTAATCTCTATAGAATAATCATTTGCATTCTCTCCTTTTCCTTTCTAGTTGTCCATCATGAGATCAATAATCACAACTTCACAAGCAAGCAGTCAATAGCAACGCAGAGAAGCTACCCCAATAACACTAGTGGGATATGTTTCATGGATACATACTAACAAGATGCGGGATTTCCCAAAAAAAACTAAGATACAGGTTTGTTAATATAATTTTTTAAAAAGAATATACATATAAAAAAAATATAAATTTATATAAACATGACCAGAATTATATAAATGATAAAAAAAACACAATAAGAATAACTTATAACAGTTAAAAACTCATCATTTCCTTGTCCAGTGAAAAAATAATCCCTAAATCTGATTCATCAAGAGAAAGAGTAGCAACATCAAGAATGGTAGGCCCATCAAATGATTCTCATTCCTCTCCTCCACCAAGATCACATACTTTATGTTAGGAATGATTTTAGGGAGCAGCAGAAACCTCTAAAGGTTTATTATAGAAAGAAAAAGGGAAAGGGGCATATTGTAAATGTTAGCTGACTGGGTCAAGATTGTAAGTTAAATCTGTTACTCTGTCGTAAACTCTTTAAATAAGACCTCTATTGTTTTGTTGGGGGAGTTTTTTTGGTAAAATTTGTATAACTGGAAGTTTCCAGTGTGAAAGGAGAGTGCTCCTTTTGGGGTTATACTTGTATACCTTAGTTCTTGTAAGAATTTTTGTTCATAATCAATACAGAAGTCATTCAGTTTTTCAGTCTTATTGTGTGGGTGTGCTAATCTTGGTTAGGATTCTGTTCTTTTCCTTTCTCAAGAAGGGATACCTAACACTTCACTTTCACTCTAGTTATAACTTACTATCTATTGATAGTAGAGAAAGATTTGTATGTATAAAATCTAAATCTTTAACTCTCCTAAGGTTGAGCCTATTTCCTTATATAGAATAGACAAATGAACATGTCCTCCAATTTCTCTCATAACAAGAATATGAGAATGGTTGTGAAAGGAGTTTCAATGCAATGAATTTATGTTTGGAGATTGCAGCACCATATATGACCCACCACTCCTTAGGATTTAAGTTCCATCTATTTTGTAAGGAATCTAATTGGCCAATGATTTCATTAATCAGTAATAGAGTATGAGCTTGATACATACCCAAATAGTACCCATATGTACCCAAAATAGTACCCATATGTACCCAAGTTAAGTACCCAATTACTTTTTGTTTGAAAATTGTTTTCGGTACGTATCCGTTACATACCCACAAATACCCAACGCTGGCAACACATAGCGGGTATGGGTACGTACCCATTTGTGTATCATATGACTTTAAGATTAACCATGCTTTAGAGATTCTTTATTATAGTTCTTATTATTATACTAATTCTATTTAATTAATAAATTTCTATTATATATTATATTATTATGTTAAATTTGACTCTATTATATAATGTATATTAATATTTTTCTATATTTCATTAAATATTACAGAGTAGCTTATAGTATTAATTATAGTTATAGCATAATATTAGTAGTAGTAATAATAAAAACAACAAACAGAAAACACCTCAATTGTAATACTTTGGAGAAGAGAAACTTGAAACAGACTAGGGTTTTCTTTGGGTGGGAAGGGCCCCAAATTGGGTCAGTCTCACCCAAACAATACTACAATTGGGAGGATTTTTTGCTGCTTTTTTATAATTAATCATTTATTATACTATTATAATATTATAATACAATAAAGTACTCCATAATATCTAAAAAGAATATTTTAAAATATAAAAATATTAATACATAATTCTAATAATTATAATTATATACTATATACATAATACACATACATAACCTATAATAATAATATAATATATACATATAGAGAAAAAGGCAATATATATACACACACATCATAAACTTAGAATTGTGACCATCCCACTATCCACAGACCCACTCCCACTATAGTGTTGGTTGCTCCACACCGTTATTGACTACTATGATTTCCACTGAACTACCACCCAAACCACAAAGAAATTATAATTCCCAGATGATATACAGTTTTTTCCTGACATTTCAAGAGCATTCTATCAAATTCAAACAGAATAACTACACAAAAAAACTATGGGGAATTGAGACCGCAAGAAATTTCAATTAGCAAAATGTAGTAGCATAAAGAATAGGACAGACCTGCTGTAATTTCTCCTTCAGGACCAGCAACCTTTAAACCTGAGCCATCTTGCCCTTCTTTCTCTGCCTGACCTGATTTGTCCTTTTCCTTATCTTTCTTCTCCTCCTTCATTGATTTCATGCTTCCACCAGTTTGGGGACTAGTGGCCTACAATAAGTTAACAAAGCAGTTTAAATTCCACAAGTCACAAAAAAGAAGAGTAAAAAATAAATCAGAAAATCAAAGTTACAAAAGCAGAACTCATACTTCATCATTTTTAAATACAATCCTTTTGTTACAGTAAGAGACCACCTACCCGGTTAAGTATAGATTGTTCAGCATCTTGCCCTTTCTTTGAGGATCGGCCTTTCAGTTCCTCCTCTCGACGTTGCCTTTCCATCCTACAGTAAATAACATGGAATTACTAGATCAATAATGGCCTCACAAATATAATATGGGTGGCATCTACATGTATAATGTTATGTGTAAGCAAGGACTAGAAAGAATTTTGTGAATAACTATGCAACACTATTCAAAAGAACCACCAAATGAAAAAATGCAGCATGTTCCTAAACAATTGTTCTTGGTGAACAGGAAATAGCAAATAGATGCTGTTTAAAAAATTCCAACCAACAATTTGTTCTGTCAAGATAAAAGTGGGTTTGATCTGGGCACAAGCAATAACACATGCCTGAAAAAGGTATGAGCCAAATGCTAGATCAGCTTAGATATGGACCAAAGATATGGAGAGTTTACTGTAGAAGGAAGAATGAGAATAGAGGCACAATGTGGGATCTAGTTGCAATTCTTCAATTTCATCATAACTTGATCGTTAAGCTTCAAAAAATGGGGGGCTTAAACGAATAATTTACACTTCAGAAAGGTCAATATGCTTCAAGCAATGGGACAATGGTGGATGTTTCTCCCAGACTTGGTAGAGACCCAACCCAATCCTTCACCAAGGTGAATCTTGAAGGGGCGTATTGATAGACCCCAATACCAAGGCATGTGCTACAAGGATTGCAAAGTAGAACGAAAAACACACGGGGATAAGGAGGACAACATGAAAAATAATGGGGATATTCAAGTTGTTAAGTGTGGATTATAACCAAGCACAGAGCTACCAAGGAATACTCAGAGGGAGGGAGGGAGAGTTTGAATGGAAAAAAAATGAGAAGAAAAGATGGGTAGTACATGGTAGGCTTGAATTGAGGGGAAAGAAGATCAAGGGCTATGGCTAGAGGTTATGTGCATCTTCAAACTCTATATTTATCTGTCACTTTCTGCATTTTCTGCTTTTTGGAGGAGCTAGTGACTCCATTGTTTTCACCAAAAAAATAAAAATGGTTGCTAACAAATAGACAAATAAAAAGTAGGGAACAGATCATCTCCCCCAAATGAGAGGATTTAGATCCATTCAAGAAATGTCAAAATTACCTCCTTTGTACCAAGCGGATGAAGTGTTGGGGTGGGACAAAAGCACGCTCCATATCAACTAGAGCAACCACCATTTTCTTTGATTCATTTTTAAACCCTTCTAGTGCAGCAGTTGCAAGAGCCACAACCTTGAAATATTTTTAAACAGCGTTATCTAAAAGAAATAGAAAGCACACTCCCCACATAAGGGATAACTTTAAGAAGAAAATATATAAAGGAACAATGGGCAACAAAAAAGAGACTCCAATTTAACAGAATATATTAATACAGGTATAATGTAGGAACAAAATAAAATTATAATAAAGAACCCTACCTCTCTCTTGAAAGGTGGGTATCTTCCTAAACCAGGTGTAGCATTGGCAGCAGATGAAACAATATCTATCAGGACACGATGTACCTGGAGCATAAAGCAATGAGAATCTCCATCAGTAACAAGTATAACAGAAGGAACAAACTAGGAAAAATGCACAGTGAATCAAATGCCAACGTTAGCTGTAACATAGAATTACAATGTAGTACTACTTCTGATAGGAACACATTTTTTCTCATAAAGACAATGAGACTAGCTCCTTACAAGAACACAAAATATGGAAAATAGAAGTCTATAAATTGAGTTGAATTAGAATCATAAACTTTACATACAAATGATGCAGTCATCATTTTACATGTGCTGATAAGAACTTTGGGAGAACCACACCACAAAAGCTTGCCTACAAGTTGAAGAGCACAAGCCCTATAAACCCCACACCAAGATCTCATGCCTCTAATGTGGGACTCAAGTCTCATACCTTGCAATTGGATCTAACATGTGCTTTGAGAGAAATCCCAAAAGATATGCAAGAAATACTAAATTATCAAGTTTTTTTTCACATAAGTATTCTCTTTCGAAGACAATCCTGTTTGAGGCACAATCGAACACTAAATGTAATCACCTCTCCTAGTTATGAGGGGGACTAGACTAGACTGTAGTTATCAGAATCCTACAATTCACAATTCAATTCGGCAACCTACCGATTTGTATCAGAAGATGAATATAAAATGACTTTGCATCCTACAATACATTAATGAATCTATGAAATTTTGTATTATTGACATGAAACGTACGATTCACAACAATTCATTATTTTATTCTTTTTTCATGAAAAAATTGAAATGTCACATAAACTTAAATTGTTAAATGAAAAGGAATTGAAGGAACACTTTTGAACTTATCCTATTCCATTACTCAATTTGTCACTCACTCATTCAATGTATACTATTTAGCTATTTACTTGCTTAGTTTCCATTCTTCTAAAATAAAGGTTTCACAAACTCATCTAACTACAATTATTTTGTTCTACAAGACTTTGCTTAAGTTGTCTTTATCTATTTGTAATTGAAGTTTTTACATTGAACACCATCATCTATATGATATATTTGAAGTAATTTTTCATTGATATTCCGATTCGATAGAAATTATGATTCACAATTCAAATCCCGATTTGATAACCTTCACTAGACCCAAATCTAATTGGTACCAAATGTATAGTTCCGCTACATATAACATGTTTTCGCAATACGCAGAATGAATACATTTAGATGGAAGGGAAAAGACAAAGAACATGGGTACTAGATCCAAACTTCAAACCTAAATGACAAACCAAATGAAAATATAAAGAAAAGCACTACAATATATAAGGAACAAACTACAATCATTTACAAACTTGAGAGTAAAGGAAGTTAAATACAAGTCAAATTCATTCTACAGATTAAAACATTACCTCTTCAACACAAAGACGTGATGGTTCTTTCGCAAGCTCTAGAACACCTTTGATTAGAGATCTCAATCCCTTTTCAGGGGAAATAAGATAAGGCTGATAACCATCTGCTTCTAACACAATCTGACAATGGGCAAAAAGGATAAGCCACAGTAACAACAACCCCTCCCCCCACCCCAACACACACACAATAAAATAGGCGAGGGGCACTAAGGGGAAAAATAAAGAAAGAAGATATCAACAAAACAGTGGTTCAAAACTTACCCTCTTTACATTGTTGATATCAAAATGCCTATCTAAAGGTAATTGTTTCATTCTATCAGGAAATCTCCCCTCAAAACAGGAAACAATTTTCCAACCAGATCCCTGCAAGACAATTTAATAATAATATAAATAAAAAAGGTCCAAGCAACAAATACAAAATTAATTATTCATTAACACAGGTTTGTTTGAAAACCAATTTTTCACCAAATGCTGAACTATCAAAATATCTACGAATCAATTATAAATGAGACTTTCCTCATTTTTTCCTCCACAGTTCAGCTGTGGGCTACATTTGAGATAAGCTTTTGTAGTATGTTATGAAAATTCAGCTTCTTTGCACTTTCAGGAGATTGGCAAGGAAAACAATACCTAGTGGCAATGTGTGGTTAATGGGATTTAGTGGTTTGTATTGTTGAAAAGGAATGCTTGTATCTTCAAGTGTATCTTTTCCTTAAAATCGGCCAAGTAAAGAATTGGGCAGTGAGTATATGGTTTCTCTTTCGTGTACAGATCCAAGGTTTACAAACAGATTGGGCAGCTCTTCTAGCTGATTAGTCTTGCAGGACTTTTTTTGTGTCATTGTATTGATTTTCTTTAATTGGTCTGAGGAACCCTTATCATCCATCTTCTTGTACAGTTTTATCTTTCTATTTCTAATACACTTTCATACACATAAAGGTAGTAATAATGTTCTCAATATAGCACATAAACCAAGTAACCAACTACATTCTTTATCCGGAGGACCATAGCAATAATGATGAATATTAAATGGCAAGTTAATCGAATATACTCTTTCTCAATTCTAAAACCTCAAATATGTTCTTTCTCAATTCTAAAACCTCTTTCAAGCTTCAACTTCTTAATTAAATTGGGCCCAAAAAATAGTTTCTTCAATGAAAAGTAACACAAGAAACAATATGCTATAATATGCAAAAAAAAAAAAAAAAAAAAAAAAGACTAGATTATTTGGAGCTAAAGAAATAGCATTCCCAATAATAAGTAACATAAAAAATAAATAAAATTTAACTAAAACATGAGATTGAGAGAGCAAACCTCGCCAGTGGTAATGTGCTGCAGGAATTTATCCTCAAATTCCCGGCAAAGTTCCAAGGCTATAGCACGCGTACCCTCTGAAGTCGTGACCATTGACTCTCCAAGCCTTGCCAATTCATCCTGAACTATCTGAGACTTCCCTTGTAACCTTAACAGTGTCAGCGAGGTAAAGATTAATAGACTGAACTTTCTAATACAAATCATTTAGTAAGAACAGCTATTCACATGGTAAACAAAATATGAAAATTAAAACACAAAATACTTCACATAAATGCCAAGAAACAATAACCATTGATATATATTCCAGGTCTTAGTTTTCCACTACTATAAACAAGAATCAAGTCAAAACAACAACATTTATAATTAATGGGGAAATGTCATATTGCACTACATGGAACTTACCCAGAAAGAAGGTTAGGAAGCCGAAGCTTCATGCGATTCTGAATCTGCTGTGCCAGGGCATCCACTAAAGCTATCCTTCCAAGCTTACTTTGAGGAGCTCCTGTCAATATGGACTTGAGGCTTTCACTCTCTGCTCTCCATGCAGTTTCTAAAGAACTTTCAGAACCAGCAGATCCAGACTGTGCTGTAGCTATTGAAACTGATTGACCAATCAATGCAACCCAAGGAATATCTGATGTTTTGGCAGGACCCTGATTCAATAAGAGAGCTTGTACTGCAGCCAGTGCTTTTTGGTCTGTTGCAGCTTGATCTATTTTACTAATAATACCAACTGTTCTGGTACCTATGAAAATATATATTTGCCTATTTCATCAATTAACAATGAAAAAATCTAATACCTAATAGAGAATGGAACCAAGCAAGTCCTCAAAAGAAAATTTATGCAAGTTTTTTATAACAACATTCCTAAAAAGAACCGAGCAAACAGTCTACCTTCTGCATCATACTCCTTTGTGTATCTTAGGGCTCGAGATGAAGCAATTTCTGGTGCTTGAGCTGCAGGTACAATAACTAGCAAAATGGCATCATTATGCTCCGCATATTCACTAACCTATGCAAGGACCACATTAAATAACATCAGAATTCCAAGACTGTTCAATGATAACAAAAACCAAAAAGTTTAGGAATCAATTTGGGAAATGTAGGACACCCAGTTACCGTTGATTCATCCATAATGCGCTGATCCAACCCAGGTAAATCAACCAATTTAAGAGGTGGTGCTGGGAAGAAAAGATGTTAGAAGGAACGTTAGGAAGTTTAGTTAAATAAAAGATAAACAGTACACATATAACTGGGGCTTGTCAATAAACAAACTGAATCACTCTTTCAGGGTTCAAATTCAAGCCAAATTTCGGCAATTATCTGATATCATAAAATATTAATTGCAAGCACCAACAACAAACTCAAAAGTTTTGCGAGGGCCACTGTAATTTCAAGAAGAACTATCTCTGACAAGCAAAGATCATCACATAGCTACGTATGGATAGTCCAGAAAGACAACAATATCCACCGGAGAAAAAGGAAGAAGTAATCGGGCAATTCATCTTCTCAAATCTGTATACTTCTACCCAATTGCAATATTACAGAACCTGAATGAAGATGGCAAGGTAACTAAAATAAATCAAGAGTTATTAATAAACCTGTACTCGTGCGTAGCTTCAAATAAATTTGATCTCGACTCCTGCCTGAGGAACCCTTACTCAGTCTATCCTGCAACGAGTGTCTCAAAGCACCTGCGGCAATAAAACAAAGCACGTGAGCATGCTCGTCAACAAAGCAAAGAAGCAAACTGCGCAGATCAGCCACTTAGGTATGCGCAGTCTCAACAAGAGAATAGGAACTGACTTGCAGAGACTTGCTGGGACTTGTTGTCAATCTGCAAAATAATGGATTTGCTGCTCAACGAAGTGTCTCGCTGCAGATCAATGCATATAGGAGCCCGAGTAGCTCCGTTCTCACCGGTAGGCTGAAGAACACAAATTTCCACACTCACTTTCACAGTTTCACTTTTGTAACAACAGAATAGGGTTTAAGAGAAAGAGAGAGAGTTCAAGTTACCAAAACGGGATGTCCAATCAAACTGTTGAGGACTGCGGATTTTCCAGCACCCTACAAAACCGGAATTGAAGTGAGCAAAACACAGTGACAGTGACGAAGCGACGAAAACGACGACGTAGAAGAAGAAAAACGCGAAACGGATACTCACAACATTGCCGAGTGCAACGACGTTGAGGAAAGTGGAAGGTCTTCGAGAAGCGTTGGCGTCGTCAACGTCTTCGTCGGCGAGAAGCGCCGCCGCTTGGCGCATCGAGTCGGCAAGCTCCGACAAGTCCTCGATCGCCGCCATGTTAGAATGAATCGACGGATCCAAAGCGGAGAAGATTGGTCGTGGAATCGAAGGCGCGGCGGATAGGGATCGATCGGAATCGAACCCTAAATCGGAGCTTCGATACGATCTGGAGCAAGGTACCGATCAGATCTCTGAGTTTCTCTCTCTAGGAAATGGGCCTTCGTCTTACTATATTGAAGTTTGATTCAGAAATTTCAAAAAGCACACTCTATCTCTCTCTTCCGCGTTTTGAAATGGTTGTCCCAGTCGTCTTGTCTTGTCTTTTATTTTGAATCCTGTTTTGTTTCAACTTTCAACCTAATTAACTTTTTTCTTCTCAAATTAATTCACCGCCCAACGTCAATTCACAGGTAGAAAGCAATGGTTTGGTTCAATTTATCATTCTAAGATTTGAAATACGAGTATAAAAAATCATATTTAAATGAAAGAAAAAAAAAGGAAACAATAAGTAAATTTAAAAAAAATCTTTGTTTTCTTTCTTCTGAGAGTGTTTATGTGGTAATTTAAAAAAAAATAAGATTAAATATATTTTTAGTTTCTCAAATTTAGAATAAGTCTATTTTTTGATTTTTTAAATTTAAAATTATTATTTTTAGTCTCTTTAATTTCAAAAAAATTTATTTTAATTTTTATATTCAAATTTTGTTAAAAAATTTATCAATATTATTTCATAAAATCCATCTATTGATGTTCTTATTAATAAAAGTATCACATTAAATTTGATTGATAATGTATAATTGTCTTAGTTAGTCATTTTCATATATGTTATTGATGACCTAAAAGACTAAAACAAGATTTTTTAAAATTATAAAGATTAAAATAATAATTTTAAATTTGAGAGATAAAAATAAATTTATCTTAAATTTAAAAGATTAAAAATATATTTTAAAAAAATATATGAAAGTTAGAATCAAAATTTAAATTTAAATATGTGTAGTATGTGGGACAAAATTAACGGCTAATGAAACATGATAAGTGTTACTGGTTAAATATTTGTACTTCTCACAACTTATGAAAAGTTTTTGTAAATATAATAAGTTTTTTTGTTTTGTTTTAACAAGTTTTTAGTATAGCATATTTTAACTCCAATAAGTTCTTTTTTAGATTCCATTAAAATTGACATTCAACTCGATGGAAAAATGCTTGCATAGTTTTTTTCCATCATTCATGTAATGGAAAAATGCTTTCATGGTTTTTTTCATAATTCATATAAGGAAAAAAATGCTTTCATAGTTTTTGTCATCATTCATATAATATATACAAGATGTTTAAAAAACCTCTTGTACAAATATTTCGTAATAACATGATAATGAAACATGAAAAAATCTATAGTGCTTTTAAGATGGATTTAAATTAATATTAAAATAAATATTTTTGAGTAAAATTAAATGTTAAACAAAGTTTTAAAAATAAAAGGTCTTAGAAGAAATAATTTATTAATAATATAAAATTTTAAATCAATTCTTATATATTAAACATTTTTTAAGAGTTTTCTTTTGATATGATTTTTAAATATGATTTCAATTTTTTATTTAATTTAATTTAATTAATATTTATTATAATTATTTATAAATTAAATTTTAGTATTTTTAAACTAAATTATCAATAAATAAAAATAATATTATGTTATAATATAAATTATTTATCATAATTCTAAAATATAATTATATATTTAAAATATCTATTTATTTAAAATTTAAATATAATTTATATATTAAGATATAATACTTATTTATATAATTTATTATAAATTTAAATTATATAATAAATATTTAACTTATACATTGTATATACTAAAATATTAATATATTTAACGATGAAATGTCACTCTATCAACTAAGTTGAGTTCTGATAATTTTATTATTTTAAAGACAATTCTCTACACTTTATTTGAATAATAAGTGAAATTATTAAGAAAAAACTAGAATTATTATTGGTTAAAAATAAAATTTTGTATTATTTGAATTAATGAAATTAATTCTTATATATTAAATATGAACAAATATCTTGTACAATAGTGTTTTTAGATTTTTTCTTCGATGAAATGATTTGTAAAGATTCTTTTAATTTCTTTAATTCGATTATTATTTATCATAATTATTTATAAATTAAATATTATTATTTTTAAATAAATTATCAATAAATAAAAAATATTTTATACTATAATATAAAGAACAACTTAAAAATTATTTTTTACTATAAAATAAATTATCAATAAATAAAAATTAATTTGCACTAAATCAAGTTCCAACTTAAACTTTTAGAAATCATAGACATGAATAAAGTGTAACTAAAAATTCGAGTAGCATCCAAAGTCATACAAAACTTCAAAAAAATTAATAAAAGGTTCCTAATCAGCATAAATAAGTCTAATATAAGATTCCAAAAGAAATATAAAACATAAAATCATAAACTCCAAATCTCTTGATGTTACAAACCTATATCAGCATATCCTAACCATAGCCAGGACATCAAGCTCATCAATTACATCATCATGACCCTCACCTATAAAACACATAACAAAAATAATCAACACAAAATAGAGAAGTGAGATACGTTTGACTCTGTCTCCTGGTGTGAGATATGGTCATGTAACCACACACACAAACACGTATTAAGGATATAAAATCAATTACATAATTATAACTACAATAATTTAAACAACTCACCCACATATCAAGCATATTCATTCACATTGATATGTCATACAACATACATGATATTAAAAATGCAAACAAACCTTTTATACTTAAGGAGGTAAATCTCCATTAGTGCCATTTTCTTAAAATAATGTTTAGGTTATGCCCAATATTTTTTATGAGATTTTCTATAAAAGTTGTTACAAATCATATGTGCCCAATTATATGTTAAATAATCACGTGTGAGATATATACGGAAAATAAATTAAAACTCATCTTATAAAAACTAAATCATTTAATTTAACATTATTCATAAATTTAATGTACAAAACAAAACAAATTTGTTGTACAAAGTAATCTTCGATAGATATTTCCCTATTTTCTTCATAAAAATACTAAAGTTTCAACCTTAGTTATTGGTTCATCTTGTCCCATTTAAAATTCCTCAATTGCTCTTCACCTCATCATGTCATCCTAAATTAGAAATATTAACACCAAGAATTCAGTTTGTAATTTTAAAAACTGATATTTAATTATCAACAACAAATTAAAAGTTATAAACATAGAAGATAAGTTTTAGTCTTCAGTTATGGATAGTGATTAGTTATGTAACATTGCTTGACATGACAAAATAATCTCAATAATAGCCCAAGCATGTAAAATCTTAATCATAAGGTTCAAACTTGTTAGAGAGATTAAAATTTTGTAAAAGTCTTTTATCATAATGCATTTTAAGCCTTTAATTGGTCCTGCCTATAGGTACAACGTTCATGTAATAATTGCTCAAACACTTAAAATCTTTGTAAGCCCAAAGAGACTAGTTAAAGAATACTATAATTGTTGGGTGTGATTTTAGCCATAAGTGACATAGAGAATGTTTGTTTTGTAAAAGTTTCCAAATTAGTGGAATCCTTAGAGTTTGAAGGTAATTATGTGACTCAGTTTGAGTGAACCAATATAAAAATACAAGATTTTTTTTTATCTCACCTTTGGACTAAGTACTTTTGAACTAATAGTATGCATTTGCGAAAAAGTTTTTGAAACTTTCACACACACATTCAACCCGCCTTCCGTGTGTTTCTTTAACCTTCATATAATGATAATTCTCAATGAGAGGATATGCTAGTTTAACACACTTAAGTTATGACTTGCTAAGGCAAAGATAAGCTAAGGTTAAGCTTTGATCTATATCCGTTTAGTGGACAATAGTTTATACAATAGTAAGAGCACTAAATTTATTAGAGTTTTGACACAAGTGTGTAAAAACATTTTACTAAGCTCTATAATTCTTCTTGTATACATAGGCTTCAAATATATGACCATTGAGCTAGGAGCCCTTCAAGAGTCATTGTGACTTGTTTTTTAATTCATGGTTGATTCTACAAATTGATACATGAATGATTTATATTTAGATGCTTTGGAGGTGTTTTAGGGTTGACAAAGGCAAAATCATTATTGACTTCTTTTGAACAACATTTTTCAGGGGTTGCGTATTCTATTTATAGACATCTTCCCCTTTTTGGACACTACAAAGGCATTACTTTACTTGCACCACTTTGTGTGCATACACTAAAAAGAAAATAAAATATACAACAATTTATAACCACTACAAACTATTAAAACACTTATCAACATTGTTTTTTAATGTATTTAACATCATTACAAGACATGTAAATATTAAGTCACTTGCATAACTTATTAGTTGGAGATGTTGGTTTAACACATTGGACACTAGACACAAATTCATACAAGACACATAAAGATTGTTTTTACTTACTTATTTTATGTGTTTAATAAAAACATATTTGTCAAGTTAAAAACATAAAGTCTTCACAGTTCTTCTCTTTGACACATATTTCCTATAATGACTTAGCTAAAGTATTAGTCCATCAATATTATAACTTTATTATCATCAAAACTTGAAGTGTTGAGCATTCATAATTGTCTTTGGCTTAACAAATCTTCTTGGAAACATTTTATTGACAAGATCATAACAAGAAAATCTTCCCCTAGCATATTTTTTTACGAAGTTTATTAAAAAAAAACTTGGTTCCTTAGAAGAAGAGTGACAAATAAGAGAGAAATAAGTGTAATCATATTCATAAATCTTATGGATGATCTCTTTTTGGATGATTCAAGCGCTCAAATAGTTTCAATTAACCCTTAAATGTATGATATGTTCATTTTAACACTCTTTTTATTTGTTATTTTCGTTAAATGTATTTTGTTGTAGTTAGTGAAAACTCCCAAGTTGAAGGGACTATACGTAGCTCAAAGTTATAGAATGAGGCTTCCCTTAAGGGTAACAAAGAGACGATTGTTTGGCGGAATGTGAACGGGTGCACCATTGACCGTTGGATCTGGAGGATCGAACGGTTATATGCACCATTGTAACCGTTGGATCTGGAGGATCGAACGGTTATATGTAATTTGAAACTTCGAATTTTCCCGCTTCTTTTTGAGTTTATAAATAGGTGGTGTGGTAGGGCCATTCACACGCATTGCTCTCATCCGAATTGTGATAGCTAAAGATCTCATAAGCCGATCCAACGAACGATTGTGGTCTTTCGGAAAACTGGTAAGTTTTTTGTTGTCATGGTTACTATTTCTGTAACTTCTTCGGCCAGCAGCTCTCGGTCGTCGTCATCCGGGGGGTCCTCGTCCAGTGATTCGAGTCATCCCACAGCATCTTCGTCTCCTGTGAGTGCCGAAAGGCCAGATCAGGGTGATTCTGCTTCGGGAGAGGCGTCTACCAGTGGGAATGAAGAGGTTGAGAAAAAACCAAAGCGGGCATCGAATCGTCAACGATACGGTCCATCCGAACTACCTGGATACGAATGGGTAAACGGGAAGGTAACTTCCTACTACTCTCGGTACCGAGACACAGACATGATCACGAGACTATTGGATTACACTAACTGTCTGAACTTCGATGCCACCGAGAATCCCTACCCCATTGGGGTTCGGTCATGCCGAAACAATGCGTCTCCAAATCCCGACATGGTCTGCCTTGATCAAAGTGGTGCTAGAATGGAGTCATTTTATATATATGACTGCCTTCTTCGGGATCTTAAAGTGAAACTGCCGTTTGATGAGTTTACCATGGGAGTACTAAAGATTTTAAACGTTGCACCCACACAATTGCACCCGAACAGTTGGGCACAGTTACAAGGTTTCAAACACTTGTGTAAGTGTCTTGATATTAAGCTTTCTCCCCTCCTTTTCCTGTATTTCTATTCGTCTCGGCCTACCATATTAGCGAAGTGGCACTCCTTAAGCCGAGTGAGTGACCGACTATTATTCGATAGCTTCACTTCTTCGTATAAAAATTTCAAGGCAGGATTTTTCCGAGTGACTATCCGGCCGAATGGGAGGCGGTTCTTCTTTGGTAAGGACGAAAGGCCTTTATTTCCATTGTACTGGACGCGCACCCCTCGGCCGTATGACGTCGTACCGAAGAAAATGCTGACTGCCGAAGAGCGAAAAGACCTCAAGTTACTGCTTCGTCTTCCTCGGCGTTTGCCGATCAGGTCTTTAATCAACGTGGTTGAATCCCCTCGTTGGTGGAATGACTTGATAGGTATGTTATCTGTCCTAATTCAACTGTAAACTTAATTCCTATTGATGTTTTACATAATCCTTTTTGCAGGAATCATGGTTACCAGTGGTGCTGACGAGCTAAATATTCGTAATCTGCTTGCTGCCCGGGTGAAGCAAGTTCGGCGATCCGGAGGGGTGGGAACTTCTACCGTTGCACACTCCCCTCGACCGTCCAATGATGACCGACTACCTCCTCATCCGGAACGCAAGAAGAAGAAAGAAAAGAAAGGGAAAGATTCCGGTCGGGAGCATACAAAGAGAAAGAACTCCGAGGAACGTCAAGACCAAGCTAAAAAGGCCAAATCAACGGCTATAGCTTCGCCAAACCGAACCGTGATTGTGGTGCTGCCACCGCTGATGTCTCGGGCCTTTCTGAGTGATGATGCTCCGGCCGAGACAGTGATTCGGCCTGACATGGTGTCTCCATTCGGGCAGGAATTTTTGGCTACTTTGGACACGAAGGCCAAATGGAGGCTTTTTTGCGAGGTACAAACTCGTTCATTGGCCTTAGCCCACCATCTAGCCATGGAGCCTGTCGGCGAGGTGGTACATTTGAAGCAAAGTGTGGAGGAAGCCGAGAAGATTGCAGCCGAGGCATTGGCAGCTAATGAACAAATATTAGCTAAAAATCGAGAGCTAGCAGCTGCGCTGGATGTTGCTCAGCGAGACAATGATACTCTCCGTCTAGACCTCCAAAAAGCAGCTAACGAGGAGCGTCGCCGAGTGGAGGAAGCTCAAGCTGCGTATGACAATCTTAAAGAGCAAGCAAAAGAAAAAATTGTTGCTCAACATGAAGCTGGTTTCAAACATGTCGTTCGGCAAGCCAAGCACTTCGGCCAATTTCCTGAGGATTTTGAGTTTGACATGACTCAAGATTTTTACCAAGGATCTCTCGTGTCATTTGCTGATATGCCCGAAGGGGCGAATCCTGACGACGAGGAGCCGAATGATGCCCCCCAAGCCACGGATGTTCATACTTCATCTGGTGATGAAGATGAAGAAATTACTAATCCTCACCCCGAGGGGGAAACGGAGGCCCCTGCCCAGAATGATCCAGTAAGCAACACTGATGAGTAATGTTAGGATTCTAATTCTTGTAGTAAGGGGGCCGATAGAGCCTCCACTCTTTGAATGAAGTAATATTTTCACTTTTGAAACTTGTCATCTTGAATTGTTACTGATCTGTATGGATATTAAATTTTCTGAGCCGATAAATATTTTTATGTTACCAACTGATTGAACCAATGCAATTGTAAAACTTAACTTGAGCAAAATTAAGAGAACACTTGTGAATTTATTTGCTTATCGTTAAAGACCGGGTGGATTCATTCGGAATTGCTTACTTTTTGAGCAATGCCGAACGGGTTCGTTCGGAATTGCTTGCTTTTTGAGCAATGCCGAACAGGTTCATTCGGAATTGCTTGCTTTTTGAGCAATGCCGAACGGGTTCATTCGGAATTGCTTGCTTTTTTGAGCAATGCCGAATGGGTTCATTCGGAATTGCTTACTTTTTGAGCAATGTCGAACGGGTTCGCTTGGTATTGCTTGCTTTTTGAGCAATGCCGAACGGGTTCATTCGGAATTGCTTTCTTTTTTAGTAATGCCGAACGGGTTCGTTCGGAATTGCTTGCTTTTTGAGCAATGCCGAACGGGTTCATTCGGAATTGCTTGCTTTTTGAGCAATGCCGAACGGGTTCATTCGGAATTGCTTGCTTTTTTGAGCAATGCCAAACGGGTTCATTTGGAATTGCTTGCTTTTTGAGCAATGCCGAACGGGTTCATTCGGAATTGCTTACTTTTTGAGCAATGCTGAACGGGTTCGTTCGGAATTGCTTGCTTTTTGAGCAATGCCGAACGGGTTCATTCGGAATTGCTTGCTTTTTTGAGCAATGCCGAATGGATTCATTTGGAATTGCTTGCTTTTTTGAGCAATGCCGAACGGGTTCATTTGGAATTGCTTGCTTTTTGAGCAATGTCGAACGGGTTCATTCGGAATTGCTTTCTTTTTGAGCAATGCCGAACGGGTTCATTCGGAATTGCTTGCTTTTTGAGCAATGCCGAATGGATTCATTCGGAATTGCTTGCTTATTAAGGCACATCCTTAGCCGAGTTGAACAACTCGGGAGGGAAGCCTTTTTCGAGGTTTTTTAAGGCACGATCTTAGCCGAGTTGAACAACTCGGGAGGGAAGCCTGTTTCGAGATTTTTTAAGGCACATCCTTAGCCGAGTTGAACAACTCGGGAGGGAAGCCTGTTTCGAGATTTTTTAAGGCACATCCTTAGCCGAGTTGAACAACTCGGGAGGGAAGCCTGTTTAGAGATTCTTTAAGGCACATCCTTAGCCAAGTTGAACAACTTGGGAGGGAAGCTTGTTTCAAGATTTTTTAAGGCACATCCTTAGCCGAGTTGAACAACTCGGGAGGGAAGCCTGTTTCGAGATTTTTTAAGGCACATCCTTAGCCGAGTTGAACAACTCGGGAGGGAAGCCTGTTTAGAGATTCTTTAAGGCACATCCTTAGCCAAGTTGAACAACTTGGGAGGGAAGCCTGTTTCGAGATTTTTTAAGGCACATCCTTAGCCGAGTTGAACAACTCGGGAGGGAAGCCTGTTGCGAGATTCTTTAAGGCACATCTTTAGCCGAGTTGAACAACTCGGGAGGGAAGCCTGTTGCGAGATTTGAACAGCTGTTAAGAATTGTCAAATATAATGGAAGAACTGAAGTAATTTCATTAATGGGTGCCTCGTTAAAAACCTTGTCGGCCAAAACCCCTTTTCACTTTTTTACAAGGGGAGAAAAGACCGATCAAGGAAAAGAGTACACCATCTGTTTACACAAGGTCCTTTTTACAATATATACTAGCTATAATATGTCTTCAAATGAGAAGCGTTCCACGTTCTGGGAATGACCTTGCCCGAGAGTTCTTCCAACTTGTATGCGCCGTTTTCCAAATTATGTCGTACCCGAAATGGACCATCCCAGTTAGCAGCCAACTTGCCTTCTTTCGTATTACGTCTTGCCGATCCTTGCACTCTCCACACCAAGTCGCCCTCCTGGAAACTTCTTTTAATGAGGTTGGAATTAAACCTACGAGCCATCTTCTGCTTGCAAGCTTCAGCTATAATCTCTGTTCTGATACGGACTTCATCGACCATGTCAACTTCAGCTCGGAGAGATACATCATTGGAATTTTCATCAAAATATTGTCGCCGAAAAGATGGTTCTCCTACCTCAACAGGTATCATTGCATCAGTGCCATATGTTAGCCGAAAGGGTGTTTCTTTGGTCGTGGACTGAGGCGTGCACCGATAAGCCCATAAAACCTCTAACAACTCCTCTGCCCAAGCTCCCTTGGCATCTCCCAATCTTTTCTTTAGTTCACCAAGAATTACTTTATTTGCTGCTTCGGCCTGCCCATTGGCTTGTGGGTGTTCTACCGATGTGAATCTGTGCTTGATGCCGAGATCCTGAATAAACCGATTAAGTTTTTGATCGGTGAATTGAAAACCATTATCGGTTACAAGTGCATATGGAATGCCGAAGCGAGTAATGATATTTTTTCACAAAAACTTTTGAACATTAGCAGCTGTGATACTAGCAAGTGGCTCGACCTCGACCCATTTCGTGAAATAGTCAACAGCAACTAGCAAAAATTTGCACTGACCCTTGGCAATTGGGAAGGGTCCAAGAATATCCATACCCCACATTGCGAACGGCCAAGGTGAATTAATACCATGAAGTTCTTCAGCTGAAGCATGAATAAGGTTACCATGTCGTTGGCATGATATACAGTGTTTTACGAACGTTACACAATCGTCCCTGAAAGTAGGCCAATAGTATCCTGCCCGAAGCACCTTAGTGGCTAAAGTTCGTCCTCCCGAATGAAAACCGCATATCCCTTCATGAATCTCTCTCAATATATAATTGGCTTGCTCTTTATCAACACATTTTAACAACGGAACCGAGAATCCTCTTCTATACAGCTCTCCTCCAATCACAATATATCTAGCAGCCTGCATTTAGAGCTTTTTAGCAGCCGTTGGATCCGATGGTAGTTTACCATATTCAAGATGCTCCACTATCTCAGTGATCCATGTTCGAGCAGACTCCTGCACTGCCAAACATTCGGCAGCTACCACACTCGGCGCTTCAAGTTCCAAGTGAAGCGTGGTTCTCAATTGTCCGGGTTTTTTGGTACTGCTTGCCAACCGAGCCAATTGATCCGCCCTCTCATTGTTTTCTCTTGGGGTGTGCTTTACATGAACTTCTTCAAACATATCACGCATTTTTTGAAACAAATGATAATATTTTAACAAGTTCGCATCTTTTACTTGAAAATTATCATTCACCTGCTCGGCTACAATTTTTGAATTGGTCCAGCACTCCAATCGGCTGACTCCGATCTCTCGTGCAAGCCTTAAACCTGCCAACAGCGCTTCATACTCGGCCTGGTTATTTGAAGCTTTAAACGAAAACCGTAATGATTGTTCTAGAATCAATCCTGTTGGTCCTTCCAAAATTATTCCAGCTCCACTACCTTGGTTGTTTGAGGAACCGTCCACGTGTATCGTCCACAAACTATTCATAAAACAACCTTTCGGCTGCAACTCATTGATAAAATCCACCAAGCACTAGGACCTGATCGGCCCTCTAGGCTGAAAACCAATGTCAAACTCCGATAATTCGATAGACCAAGCCATCATTCTTCCTGCCAATTCTGGTTTACGTAACACTTTAGCTATCGGGCAATCAGTTCGAACGACGATTTGGTGACTCTGGAAATATTGCCAAAGGCGCCGAGCGGTATGGACTAGCCCCAGTGCCACTTTTTCCAAGAGCTGGTACCTTGTCTCAGCCTCCTGTAGCATGCGACTGATGAAGTAAATAGGTTGCTGTCCCTCCCATTCTTGAATTAGAGCTGTACTTATTGTATCATTTGATACACATAAATAGACCACAATTGGTAGCGTTAGATCAGGCTTAGAAAGTATAGGCGGCGAACCGAGATGTTCCTTTAGGGTCCGAAAGGCCTTTTCACATTCATCAGACCATTCAAATTTTTTCTCTTTTCTCAACAATCCCATCATGGGTTTCGTTATTTCGGCCAAACACGGGAGAAATCGTGACAACGCTGTAAGCCGACCTGCTAGTTGTTGAACTTGTTTAAGGTTCTGAGGGCTTATCATGTTGACGATTGCCATACACTTGTCAGGATTAGCTTCAATACCTCTCGCCGAAAGCATGAAGCCCAGGAATTTGCCTCCGGACACTCCAAATACGCACTTCTCCGGATTGAGCCGCATATCATACTTGCGCACCTGTTGGAATACTTCCGAAAGGTCCGTTACATGCCGATCGATGCTTCTGGATTTTACGACCATGTCATCCACGTACACTTCCATGTTCTTGCCTATTTGGTGTTGAAAAACTTTGTTCATCAATCTTTGGTACGTTGCCCCTGCATTTTTCAACCCAAACGGCATTACCTGATAGCAGTAATTGGCCGAATCGGTTATGAAGGCCGTCTTTTCCTCGTCACGGGTATGCATGGGAATTTGGTTATATCCCGAGTAAGCATCAAGAAAAGTCAACATTCCATGACCCGAGGCTCCATCAACTAATCGATCTATGTTTGGAAGTGGGTAAGCATCCTTAGGGCATGCCTTGTTGAGACTTGTGTAATCAGTGCACATTCTCCACTTCCCATTTTACTTTTTTACCATTACTACATTTGCCAACCAAGTGGTGTAATGGACCTCCCGAATGAATCCGGCATCAAGCAACTTGGCAACTTCCGTGTCAACCGCAAGTTTTCTTTCGTTCCCCATTTTTCTTTTCCGCTGCGCGATCGGTCTTGCCTCGGCACAAATTGATAACTTATGACACATAACCTTCGGGTCTACACCCGGCATGTCAGAAGGTGTCCAGGCAAAAAGATCTTTATTCTCCACTATAACCTTGCATAGGGCCGAACGGTCGTCTTTGGACATATCGGCACCGATGTATGTAACCTGCTCAGGACGTGAACCTATCTGAAAATGTATTTTTGACTCAATTGGCTCCACACGTTCTTCATTATTCATTCTTGGATCAAGATCCCACTCAGCCTCCTCTAGAAGTGCCGAAGCGTTCACAGCATGTATTCTGTTTGATTTAGATTTTCTTTCTTCCAACGGTAAAACTCGCAAACTAGCATAATAGCATTCTCTAGCAGCCTTCTGATTGGCGTGAATTGTGATTATTTTCCTTTTTTCGGATGGAAACTTCATCGCCAAATGTGGTGTTGAGACGATAGCCCCCAATGCATTCAAAGACGGTCTGCCGAGGAGGATATTATATGAAGTGCTAGCATCCACCACAATATATTTTACTTGAACTTCTCTGCTTTCTTGTTCGTCAAAACAAAAGCGTGTGAAGAGTTTAATGTAACCCCTGGTACTGACCCTCTCCCCTGCAAAACCAACCAACGGATCGTCATAGGGAAGCAATTCTTTTTCAGAAATACCCAACTGCTTGAATGTGTTCCAATATATAATATCTGCCGAACTGCCCTGGTCGATCAATGTTTTCTTGACGATGCAATTGTGGATTTCTACGCTGATAACCATCGGATCGTCTTGCTCCGGATCAATGCCTTTGAAGTCGGCATCAGTGAAGGTTATTGCTGGCAACCGCCGAGAAGACTGTCTATGAACAGTATTGACCGATCGGATAACTCGGAGATGTCTCTTTTGGGCTGAAGAAGTGGTGCCTCCACCCGCAAATCCACCAGCAATAGTATTAATAACCCTCCTATGTGAAGGTGCCGAGTCATCTTTTCTTTCGCGCGACCTGCTTCTTTCACGCCGAGCTCTATCGGAGGTTTTATCGGAACGATCTTGCCTGTGCTGATCTTGATATCTGGGTTGATATGAGCGAGTCTGGGATGAACCTGACCGGTCCACAAAATTATGCAATTTTCCTTGCTTAATCAAGTCTTCAATCTTGTCTTTAAGTGCCGCACATTCATCAGTTGAGTGTCCACGATTGCGATGATACCGACAAGATTTGCTAATATCCGCACGTGGTGGAGTGGACGCTCTCTTCGGAATTGTTAACACTTCGGAAGTCAAGGCCTGTTCGAGTACCGCCGCACGATTGGTATTAAGCGGAGTGTATTGAGTGTATTTCGGACCCCGAATAGGCCGCTCCCGAAGGGATATTTCTTTGCCTCGCCCCCTGTATGGTTGTTCTACCGATCTCTCGGGTTTAGCAGACTGCTCGGCTCGGGCTTGATTTCTAAATTCTGCCAACTCCTCCATCTGCATGTATTTATCAGCCCTCCTACGTAGATCATTCATGTCCGAAGGAGGCTTTTTACAAATGCTGTTGACAAATGGGCCTGGTTTCAATGCTGTTGTAAGATGATGTAGTGCCACAGCTGGGTTGAGATCTTTGATTTCCAAAGCAGCCTTGTTGAACCGGTCCATAAACGCCCGAAGAGACTCCTTTTTATCCTGTCTAAGACCAACCAGAGATAAAGACGTTAGACTATGAGGGCGACTTGTTGCGAATTGGATAGTGAACTGTGATGACAATGTATTGAAGGAATCGATTGAGTTGGGTGGGAGACGAGTGAACCAACTAAGAGCTCTGCCTTTGAGGGACGTGGGAAAAATCCGACACAACGCAGCGTCATCTGTCGTACTTAGAGTTACCTGTGTCAGAAAAACATCTAAATGTTCATCAGGATCAGTAGTACCATCATATTTGTCAATAGGCAAAGCCTTCCAATTATCCATTAAAGGGAGCTGCATAATAGAGGGAGTAAACGGATGTCGGTGTGATCCTACAATGGTCATATCTGCAGGACGACCCACAGTAGGTAAAGCCGAAGGGAACTTCTCAGGGGCTACTGCCGAAGCATGAGGAGCTGATGTATGGATCGCGTGAGATTGATACGACCCTTGAGTTTGTGTGTTGGTGACATGAGTAGGCTTCCATGAAGTATCCTGACTTTTCAATGCTTCATTCTCAGCCCTCAAGGCCGAAAGCTCCCTTGCATCTTTCTCTCTTTGTTGTTTCATTAACTCCATTTCTTGTTTCAGCAATCGCACTGTTTCGGAGAGGTCAGTTTCATCCACAACCTCCACATGCCCTTCAGTAGGACGATCTTGTGTGTTTGTTCTCCTAGTTATCGGCATCGTTCTTCTCAGCAAACTTTCAACCAACTTCGTTCGGCCCCACGGTGGGCGCCAAATGTACCTGTCTAGAGGATACACCAGTAATCTTCTCGTAAATTGAGGGCCGAACAACTGCTCCGATCTGATGTGAGTAAGGGGTTGGTACCTGCAAAAGGCACTCCAACGCTCAAGTCAGGACAAACACAAATATCGAGAGTAATTAATGAACAATGACGTTACCTTTTGACCTGAGCTATTTATACTGACATTTATGGGCCTTGAGCCTTATGGGCCCTATGGCGTATTTACCGTATTAGGGTTTAGGGTTTAGGGTTTAGTCAAGTAATTATCCCCTAAGCCTAAATTAAGTGTTAAGTGATGATGGGCTGATTCAGGTGGCCGATTGGCGTTCGGCTACCTGATTCTTCCATTCGGTGGCCGATGTAGGAATGACCAAATGTCCCTACCTGTACATATATTAAATAAAAATTATTTAATATATCATTTATATAAATCTAAGTAGACATAATATATATTCTTCAAGATATACTAAAATAAATTGATCACTTTCTTATTATTGTTTATTTTTAACACAATTATTCATAAGTATTTAAAGTAATATAAAATTATAATTTAATGATTAGATCACAAAATTTACTTTTTATACAAAATTATTGAATAATGTAATAATTATAAAAGTTACATCGATATAATTTGAATTCTTATAATATATATCAATAATTTTAAGTTAATTTCAAAAGAATATTTTTAAAGATATATTTAAACAAAATTTCTCTCTATTTTTTTTTGTAAAATTAAAAAATGCTTTAAATAAATCACCAAGGTGTGATAAAAGTTTTTCAAACTAATTCATGAAAGTTACATAATTTTTTTAAACTAAGATATCTTTAAAGGAAAGGTACTCTTAACAAATATTTTTTCATATACACATTAGACAAAAATTAAATTCTAAACATATACTTAATATTTGATCAATCATGCAAGCACAAATTAATTTTTCACAGTAACAAATTATATGAATCATAACCTCAAGCGTGTGGTTCAGCGGTAAGGATTGATCTACGCTTAAGCAAGGTTAGGAGTTCGAATTCTACCTTATGTATGCAGTCGCGTAAATCTTGAGGCCAGCTATCCCACCCTTGATTCCCTGTCAGGAGATAATGTTAAACTTATCTAGCAATCACATTGTGAAAAGTTAATTAAGAAATAATATATCAAATTTAATAACTTTTAATAAATCTCCACGTTGAGAAGGATTTTTCTTTTAGCTTCTTTATGCAAGGTGACAAACAAACTTTAACTAGGTTATCATTTATTTTATAAAATAAAAGAAATGGGGAAAACTTAGCGTCCTCTTAGAGTGACAGACAGAGTGAGTGGGAGCGAGAGAGCCAAGAAAATGTTCAAGAAGGCGGTGGAGGCGAAATCTCACCAGAGATTGTCTGGTGCGGACAGGAAGAAGCTGAGACGAAGCATCAAGGACAAATTCCAAAGGGCTTCTGATTCCGACTTGGACGCCTTGCTTCCTCCCAAGGTTCGTTGCTGCTAATATTCATTGATCCATCTTTTAATACGCACGCTCGCACGCAATTAACGTAAGGAATAATCAATTACGCAGGCAGAGATAACAGTGTCCAAGTTTCAAAACCGTGTCCATGTATATTCCGTGGAAGGAGGCTTTCCAATGTTTTTCGACGTTGATGGCCGCGGCTCAGACATTTTCCCAACAGGTTTCGTTTCATTTGCTCATAATAGGTCAAAATCATGAATTCAAATTATGAATAGAATTAGAAACTAAAAGAAAAAGGATTGGACGCAGTTTATGCACTGTGGATGGTCCCTGAGTTGCTGCCTGTTTTCGTGCTGAAGGGTGGTGAGGTTTCCCGGTTTGTTATCGGTGGTGCAGACTTGATGTTCCCTGGTATAACTGTGCCTCCCGAAGGACTTCCTTCTTTTGTAGCAGGGGAACCTTGGGCCGTCAAAGTACCCGGAAATCCTGCTCCCATTGCGGTTGGTAACACTCATACATTGCTTGTTTGTGTTCCATTGAGTTTCATTTCTATGCATTGTTGGTGTAGAAAATGTTGTCAACCAATAAAAAATTATAGTGATTTTTAAAGTAGATATTGTAAAAGTCAATAAACTTATCGATATATAATGGTTTATGATTGGATGACACTATAAAAATCTTTTACATTGTTAATGTATACACTATTTTATTTACTGTAGAGTAAATTAATTGACACTTCATGAGGTTTCGCGAAATTGCGGATAAATTTCCTGTTTCTTTTTTACCTCTACGTTAACTCCCCTTAATTGTTTGAAAAAATGACACAGACACCCGTGGACATTACATTTACACCCTTAATATTTTGAAAATCATTTTGCTGTGTCCCATTATAAGGGATGTTGTAAATGTGAAAAAGAGTTGGGAGTTATGTGCAATCTCATGAAACCTCAGGGAGTACTGGTGTAATTTAATTTTTAATTTATTGTGTCTGTGCCTATCGTCAACATTTCACAAGTTACATGTCCGCTCAAAATTCATTGATTCTCTTGAAGGTTGGGAGTACTACAATGAGCAGTGCGGAAGCATTAAAAGCGGGTTTACGTGGAAAGGCGCTAAGGATAACTCATTACTATCGTGATTTGCTTTGGCAAGTATAGCTAGAGACAACCTGTGATCCTTTTATTCATTACAAGTAACCAACTGAGTCAATTTGCTTGGTTGGATTTGCAGGGAATCTGCTGAGGGCCGCCATGTGCCTAATGCAGGTTTTTTTGAAGATGTTGTGTATGAGGATCCTTCTTTGTTACCAGCATCTCATGATTCTGATTTGACTGAGGTTGCTGGTGAGACATCAAATGATCAGCAGAAAAACCTAAAAGGCGATGGAGCGGAGGAGTCTCAGGATGTAAATGAGTTACAACCTGACTCCACCTCCACATTGACAGCACCAAATGACAATGAAGATGATACTGCAGCTGAAGTAACTGAAGGCGTATCTGATTTGAAGTTAATGGATACTGCCACTGCTAGTGACCCTAATGACCAGCATACTCTATCGACTGCAGACATAGATTCTCTGTTAGATAAGTGCCTTCTGCAAGCCTTGCACACAACAGTGAAGGACAAAGACCTTCCCATGCCTGGAAGCACTCTATGGTGGGATTTTCTTTCTGTTTGCCTCATGGTGTAGGTTAGATAGTTTAAAAAGATAATTATCTTAGTAGCACTGTCATCCAAATATGATCTCTGTGAAGTGCACTTTCAATTGGATAAGATCACAAGAACTTCAGTAATGTGTTTCTTCAAGATCTTGTTTTTTATACTGAGCAGGGAATTTATAATAAATTTGAAAATTGAGGTCTGGATATTAGTGTTGAATAATTGAACATTGAGTTTCTGTTGGAAAAGATTTTAGTTTTGAGGTTGAAGTGTTAGTGTATCAAAGAAAACTAATTGAGTATAATAAATTTTTCATTTAAGGAAGTTATTGTCATTTGAAGACAGCTGAAACATTTGGTGATTATTCAAGTGCACTGTCATTTATGTTTAGCATTCTTTCCCCACTTAAATTCATTTCATTTTGTATTGAACCACTATTAGTTTGTGCTGAATTGAAAAGTTAGATTTACCTCCAATAATCTAATAATTATTTGTTTTTGGGCATTTCAGGTCAAATCATGTATTGCCATGCAGGCCTTCAGGAATTACTTTAGACATCAAGAAATCTTCCTACAAGAAGTTGTCAAAGTGGTTACAAGCAAAATCCACGTCTGGCTGGGTTTGTTGTCTACTGCTTTCTTTTTACTTGGATAACTAGAATAGAAGCTTTCTGATATTTACTGGAAAGTCTTTCAAGTTTCAACTGTTATATGAATTACAGAATTAAAATCTAGAATGTGCCAAAGTAGGCCTCTGTCAAATGTCAATGCATTGCACAGATGTTTTCTTCTGTCAAGATGTACCTTTTAGTGAAACATCCAGACACTTTTGGCCCTTAGCTCGTTAGATGTGTGATCTCTTAGCATGTTGCTTAGATATGTAAGTGAAGGCACTAATGAGAAAGAAATAAGTTTGACTACATCTTGCTGTTTTAGATTTGTTTCATGAAGAATTGGAATGGAGGTAGGCATAGGAGATTGGAACAGAGTAGTTCTCTTAATTCAATCTGCAAAGTATTAATTGAAGTTTTTAAAACAATCAGCACTATCCATATTAATGACCATGAGAGAAGATTGAATAGAAATTTGGGGATTGGACATTACAGTTTTTCCTGTGTAAGTTATGACTTACAAGCTTTTGTGAAGTTTTTGGTGAATGAATTGCTTTTGGAGGGGATCTGTTATAGCTGCTGAAATCAACTTAAGAAATGATTCTCAATTTGGGATAATGATGCCTTTTTGATGTATTCAACAAGGTTGATGAGGCATTGAATATTTTTTAGAATATTATTGTTATTAAAGTTTAGGCATGTTTATGCCGATAGTTATATGTCTGTTTTGTGTAATACATCATGAGCGAAATGTATGGAAATTTTTTATTTTCATTGTATGTTGTCCTTTTGATCATTTGTCTTCTGCTAGTAAAGCTTTCTGCATTGATGTTTAATGCAATGTTGTTTCTGGATTTTTTCTTCACATATATTCACATTTTGTAGATATCAGTAAAAGAAGATAAACACAAAAAGGAAGTCATGCTATTTTCAGTAAACCGAAATCATGCTGATTATTCTTCGTTTAAGCCTGAAAAAAGGCGGGTGGAGAAGAGTGAGCAGCCCAGTGTTCAATCTGCCAATGAAATTCATTCGTCCAAAACTCTTGAAGTGGTTGAAATCTACAAGCCAAGTGTACATGTCAATTCCATATTTTCATCTGTGGGAGCTGACACAGGGAAACTTTTTAGTGCTTCTGAAGCTACCGAAATTGTCTTCAAATATGTTGAAAAAGAAAATCTTATGAAACCAACTAATAAATCCATTGTGATTCTTGATGCCATATTATGTGATGCACTGTTCAAGGGGGCTATTAAAAAAGGAACAACATATCCTACAGAAATTCACAAGAAAGATTTAGGATCAACATTTGTGAGTCGTATGCAGCCTCACCATGTTGTCACCAGAGGAAATGAATCTGTAGTTCGTAAAGGTGCACTTAAAACAATTCAGTTACTGACAGAACGTCGTCAAGGCAACAAGAAAGTAACCAAACTCTCTGGTATGGAAACTTTTCTTATAGATGCTGAAGCGTTGGCATCAGAACTGCAAAAGAAGTTTGCTTGCAGTACCACTGTTGCAGAACTACCAGGTATTTCTTGGTTGCACTAAAATTATAAGTTTTATATTGGTTTGTACTTGTTATCCTCAAGAAGTATGGAATTTACTAGCAGATGAGTGCCTTTATTTATAATGCCTGTTAGATGTTGCTTTTCTTTGTTTAAATCCAATCTCATATTGTGGTGTCTGATTAATATCTCTGCACTCATAGAATGTGTTTTTGGTTTTATCTTTCCATGTTTGATAAAATGTTGATACCTAAGATCATAAAACTACATTTGGGTCTCAAAAATGGAAAGAGAAAAGATATCAAATCTACGTTGTTTAGTCCCCAGCTGCTATATCTTCTTACTTTTCATGTTGTTGGTCTTGCCTTCTGATAAGTCAGATAGTCATTCTTTTTCACATTAACAAACATATTAATGGTAGTATGTATGAACTACCATACTAATTAAGTATTGAGGAAACAAGGAAATAAAGGCATTAAATCACCTAAGATTGATTTTTTTAAGCAACAAATTGTGTTTTGATCAATTTGAAGAATATAAGTGATTGGGGAACTACTATTGTGAAACATGTTTTCCCTAAAACCTGGTAGTGTGGATTCTTATGTATCATAAATAATATTAAAATCAATGAAGTGGTATATTGTGTGTTTTGCGTAGCAATCCCAGGATGGTATATGTAACCCTATATATGTCATTATTGTGCATTAATTATGGTAAATAAAAGAAATGAGTTTGAGGGTATTTATTTTCTGTTGCATGTTCAAGTTAACGATATATTGGAGGCATGAAAGGTAGATAGGTGCAGTTGCATAATATTTGATTTCTTTATACCAGTACTAAGAGGATAGAGAGTAAGGGTCCATATGGGAAACCAAACAGATTTAATATGGTACTTTTAGCGGAGCTTATGCAACAAGAGTAATCAGTATATGATCTCTTTTGAATTCATACCAGGGGCATTTTAGTAAATATGTGTTAATTTCCAATTCCTTCTGAATGTTAACAGTTAGGAAAACCAGGGATTAGGCTTGCATGTTTAAAATTTATACGTTCGTTTATCTTCCCTTCAATATTTTTTGTCCTTTGTGTTAACATAACAGAATAGGGATGAGGTGAACTAACAGCTGAGTGTATATATTTCTTTGTTCGTTTAAATACCTTTTTGTCCCTAAAATTTCATGAACTTTACCTTTTTGTCCCTATGGTTAAAAATTGTTCCATTTTTGTCCGCATAAATACTATTTTTGTTTCTTTTTAGTTCTTGTCATCTATTGCTATAGAGATTAAAAGGTAAAGTCTATGAAACAATATAGACTAAAAAAAAAAAACAGTGAAGGAACTAAATGAAATGTTTTAAATTATTGGTTTTAAAAAGATAAAGTTCATGAAACTATAGGGACCAAAAGAGTATTTAAACCTTTTCTGTTTATTTCAAGAATTTCTTGGTTTGAAATGGCTTGGGGAAGATGGAAAGAGACTACACCCTTCCAACATTCATGGTTCTGACTTGTGAAGTTTGACTTTCTAGTTACATATATAAAATGATATTCATTATTACATTGTCTATCTGAAATTCTGCAAAATTTGTTTGCAGGTAAGAAAGGGCAAGAAGTTTTGGTTCAAGGAGGAGTTATTGATGACCTAGCTAGGCATTTGATTGAACAATATGGAGTTCCTAAGAGATACATTGAAGTTCTTGATAAAACCAAGAGATGAGCTGCATACAATAGTTTTTATGTAACGCAGCTGGGAGTGCTTTACTTGGATGCCAAAAGATGTATGTTTTGTACTTTCCGTACTCAAGTTTATTGGTTTGAGGTGAATATAAAAGAAGCGTGCTAAGAATAGAAATGGGCAAAACACAAATGTTCTTTCCAATTCAAACAATTGCTGTCTTCAAGTTTATTGTGAAACTCTGAATGGAGGAGGCCACCATTCAGATCAACAAACTTGATCAATTGAGGCAGCAGAATTCACACTTTTTTCACTACTTGATATGTAAGCTATAGACTAAACTCTCTCTTTACTTTTTAGTCTGAGATTGCAAGTGTCTGATACTTAATTTTACTTTATAAAACCTTCACTTTAGTTTAGTCTCTAATTTCCTAAAACATCATTTACTTTATCTTTATTTTGCTACTAAATTTTTCATTGACAATAAAGATCATCATAAACGATGTTTTGTGAAGTTTGAGGCTAAATTTAGGGTTATGTAAAGTCAAAAATCGAAAGTAATTGATCTTTATCTGTTCAGGGACTAAAATTGAATTTTCCTTTGATGAGTTTAATGCTTTGTTTGTTATAGTAGAAATGATCCAAAAAGAAGTATTCAACACTTTTTGATGTATATTCTATTATTTGAAATACACAAGAAAAGGACGAGAATGAAAATAATTATGCGAGATTCAGATTAAATTTTCTCTCTCCACAATAATCAAGAAAATGAGAGGAGAACTATATTTTATTCTTGTAAAAATTGTATTTTTATTTCTAGTTAAAATAATTTTAGTTAGGAACATAAATGAGAGGGGAGCGATATTATTTTTTCCTTTTATAATAGCTCTGTCTCCATATCTTCGTGCATATGCTATGGATTTGTTTTTTCCGTGCCTATGTACCTTATTATCATTCTTTCTTTCCAAGTTTCCATATTGTACCAACAACAAAAATGTCTATAAGAAAATATCTCTTTTCCTCTGCTTTCTTTCGTATTTCACCTATTCTAAATAATTTTAAAAAATATTTCTTTTCTCATCATTTTTCCCCTACTCATTCTTTTAATTGTCTCTTTCTATTCTTTTCCAACCAAACCATGTGTATGTTTATTTGAAAGTGTTGTTAGTATAATTATTCTTTCTTATTTATTTTCTTTGAAACTAACTAGTCAATTGAAATTAAGTTAGCTTATAAATTTATTTGAACATGCATGATATTATTAAACAAAAACGCGACGAGTAAAATTTTTACTTAAATTAAATGACTTAGAATCAATAAAAGGTGAATGCTATTTGGTTTAAGAAATATCTTTCTATTTTTGTTTTCTATTTCTATTTTTTAAAAATAGTTTTCGTTTTCAAATTTAAAATTTTAGAAACATGTTTGTTTTGATAATTAATTTTCTATTTTCCAAAAATGCAAAACTAAAAATATGTTTAGTTTAACTATTTATAAAAACATTAAATGTTTTTATTATATGTTTACAAACACATATCTATACTAATATATAAAGGGATACTTCTTTTAGTAACCACCTTGATCACCACATTTTGTTGATCATTATACCCTTTCATTTTAAAAAATTAAAAAAATATTTTTCTCAAAATCAAGACCTTAAAATTAATTGACTAATTATAACATTAGATTAACTTATATTTATTAATTTTATTTTATTTTATCTTTAATAGAGGCACGAAGTGCCTCGACCATACTAGTACACATAAGGAGGGTTCAAATAATATTAGTATAATTTTTTACCATTACATCATTTAATAATTTTATATTAAATGTGAATTTTTTTAAAAGATTTACTTAGAGATTGAAAGTTTCTTACTTTAAGATCATATATATAAAAAAAATTATATTAATCAAAGATAATTTGATATCTTAATTTTATAAATTAAAATTGACGTAATATATTTGTTTTAAAATATATAAAAATAAGAACACTTTGATTATTTTTAAATTGTTCAATTTTAATAAAATTTAACAATATATAAGATGATATGAAGTTATAATTTAATGATTAAATTTACAAAATTCACATTTAATATAAAATTATTGAAATGTGTAATAGTTGACAAAAGTTATACTTGTATTGTTTTAATCATCCTTGCTCTTTCTCTCTCTCTCTCTCTCTCTTTATATATGTACATACATCCCAATATGTTTAATTGCTTTTGGTCTTCTCTTTTTAATGGATCATTATATCTCTTGAATATTAAAAAAGTAATAACTTCTCATATTCTTTTTGAATAACCACCTACAATCATTTATTCTATTATCTCTTTTTATTTATTTATTTTTTAAAATTTAAGAAGTATGAAATGCCTTTTTTCCTTACTAGTATGCATATAAGTGGGATTTATTTACTCTACTTAATAATTCATGTTTTATATTAAATTTTAACAATCCAACTGTTAAATTAAAAGTTCTTAATACATAATTTGCAATTTTTTTAAAAATTTGAAAATTATTCGATGTTCCATTTTATCAATTCAAATTGACGAATAATCATTAAAATATTTTATATGTTGATTTCAATCAATAAAATAAAATATCAAATATTTTTTATTTATTTTTTTTAAATTTACAAATTTGATCTATGTATTAATTTTTTTTAATTTAATGGTTGTATCATTAAAATTTGATATAAAACATGAGATATTGAATGAAGTAAATCTAAATAAACTTATTCTTTGAGTAAATAAATCCCTCCCCCCCCTCTCTCTCTCTCTCTCTCTCACACACACACACACACATATATATATATATATGTTAATTATATAGAGTGAATCAAGTGATAACAATGTTTTATTATGAGAGGTAAAGAGATTAAGTAATAATCTTTACATTAAA
Source organism: Cajanus cajan (assembly GCF_000230855.2). Lineage (NCBI taxonomy): Eukaryota > Viridiplantae > Streptophyta > Magnoliopsida > Fabales > Fabaceae > Cajanus > Cajanus cajan. The sequence continues at coordinate 57,331,284 of NC_138524.1, read as the reverse complement.
ATGAATGATTGTAATTAACCCCAAGCGTGTGGTTCAGTGGTAGGGGTTGATCCACGCTTAAGCAAGGTCAGGGGTTCGAATCCTGCCTTGTGTATGCAGCCGCGTTAAATCTTGGGGCCAGCTATCCCACTCTTTGAGGTGTCTCCCTCGTAGTGAGGAGATTAGTCACTGCAATTGGCCCTGGATATTCCAGGGACGAACAAAAAAAAATGAATGATTGTAATTAAAAAATAAAATACATAAAATTAGAAGAAAAAAAATATTTTTTTTATTTATAAGCTAAATTTCATCACACTAAAATTTATCAACAGTTAAAATGGTTTAAAATAATAAATATTAAAATATTAAAATAAAAAATTATAAATACTTATATAATAGTGCCAAACTTTCAATAATAAAAGTATCAAAATATCATAAAAATAATTCAAATAACAAATGCATACCAACTAAAAATAGTTTTAATGTCATAATAATTTAAAAGATTAAATACACAACTTAATATTAAAGTCTTAAAATATTAATTAGTGAAACTCGTGGACTAGTCCGTGAACCCACGGATTAAATCTGTCAAGTCCGCAGACTCCACGGATCGGACTAAAAAATTAAACATAATCATACGGATTTAAAAAAAATAGGTCTGTTATTCGTAAAGTCCGCAAGCTTACGAATCAGTCCGCGGACCTGAGTCCATCTATCCACTCCTAGGTAAGAGTAGGGATAATGCAATGGTGGTGACAATAATGATAATATTAATAATGATAACAATAATGATTATAATGATGATGATACAGCTGCACAAGGTGATTACAATGATGATGATGGTATTAGGGATAATGATAATAATGATAATGCTAATAATAATGGTGCTGGAGATAGGGATGGCAACAGGACGGGTCGGGTACGAGTTTCATGATACCCGCCCTCGTCCCCGTGAGCTAAACCCATCCCCGTCCCCGTACCCGTACCCGTCGGGTATGTGATTTTCATCCCCATCCCCGTCCCTGTCGGGTATCGGGTATACTCGTACCCATACCCGTACCAGTCAAATTTTTTATTTTTTATTTTTTGTAAAAAAATTATAATATTTTTAAATTATTTTTTTATTATTGTTTGTGGAGGATTTCGTTTATAGGTTCTTTTTATTCGAACTAGCACAATTTCAATTTATGCGTGTTCGCAACGTGACAGAATCGAAGACTTCCAGTGAAAAAATAAAATCGTACAAACAACAAATAGAGTTAATTAAGTAGGGTGTTGTTTCAACACATCAGAAGATCTATGCTCGTTGTTTGAGCACGTCAGAAGATCTATGCTGGTTTTAGCATGTTAGAAGATCTATGCTTGTTTTAGCACATCAGAAGATCTATGCTAATTGTACAATTAATTTCATGCATGTAAGAATTAACGTGAACTGAACAGATGGCATGTATATTGACTGCAGAAATCATATCCTTCATTAAATGGTAAAAAAATTACAATTCGTAAGGATAACGAAACAGGTTCAGATGACTACACTACACTAGACTATGCTACGCTACGCTAAAAAAGAAAAAGAAAGGTGGTCGAGAAATCGTACCCAAAGTTGTCTCGTATGCACGGTGTGCCTTATGCGCAGGCTGAGGAGTGCGTGTGAGGTATTGTGGGTGTGTGATTTCTGACCCTTTGCTACGAGCATGACCGTTTAATTTATAGACAAAGATTTGGGAAAGGTAACTGTTTCTGACGTGCCCCGGAAGTGCATAACCGTTCTAAACTTCCACATCGTGGCTTATTCCCGGGCACGTCTTTGGATAACTCTTGGAACCGCTCATTAACCTCCCCAAACCGTTTTGTAGCCTTTGACACTTATCCCATGATTTACTTCAACCGCTCTTAAATCGTGTCTCCTCTAAGTTCTTCATTCTGAGAGGTTACGAAGTGTATTCTTGTATGTCCGGATCCTTGGGATTTCGAGTAACCAACGGAAAATATACTTGAGTGTTTCCTGATTGTTCTTGTACTTTGAAAGGCTGCGAGGCTGTGAGCCTTTCTCATGAGCAACATCCTTCCCGGTTCAATGATTTCGAGAGCTTCACGAAAAATGTCTTCGTGTATCTCTTGATTCTCTTTAGGCTTCGTATGCCTTCTTCAGGAATTTCTTTTGCCATTTTCTGATCAATTAAGATTTCGAGCGCCCCTGTATTTCGAGTGTTTCCGAATTCATTTTCTGGTACTAACAATTATGTTATAATTATAATTAGGTTATTTCTCTATTTCATATTATAATAAATAATCACACATAAAAAACTATTAAAATTCTTTAATATAATTAAATTGAAAGTGAGTATTAAATTAAAAATGGAAACGGGAACGGGTACGGGTACTCGTACCTGTACTCGTACCCGATTTAATATATCGGATTTTACCCGTACCCGGTTAAACCGGGTATTTCCCGTCAAAGTCGGGACGGGTTCGGGTATTACTCGCGGGTACGAATATATTTGCCATCCCTAACTAGAGATTGTGATGATAATCATAATGACATCATTATTATTAGTGTCGTTGTTACCACCATTATTATTATTGTCACTATCACTAATAAAGAAATGATGGAATAATAAGATTTGAAAAGAAAAAAAATAAGCTATTTTATAATTATAGTTAATGTTACCACATTCCATTTTGTTAGAAAATATTAAAAACGTGAATTTTTTTTGTTTTCAATTTTGACCGCATATTGAGAATATTTTATAGAAAATATTTTTTAAAACTCAAACCATTTTCACCATCAAGTTTTCACCAAAGGTTTCCATTTTCACTAAAAATGAAAAAAAAAAAAAAATAGACAGACGAAACAGCCCACGTATTCTATCATTTTCTTTTACGATTAAAACCAGATAAACTTAGTTTTCATAAATTATTTGTTAATAGTAACAACTGTTTTGTGGGGAAGAAAGATTTTTTGCTGGAACGAAAACTTCACGAGGTTATTAAGTATCGATGGCTGGGTTGCTGGAGTGAATAAGGTCACGTTTGGTTATTGATAATGTGTAGGATGTTTTTATAAAGATGAAAAAAATTTCCCGCAGCAATTAGTCAAAGTAAAATTATATTCTCTGTTTAAGACTTAAGTGTTTAAAGTAAGGTGTTTTCAGAGCTTATAAGTCGGACATCTTTTAATTAATTTATAAGTTAATTTAATTAAAATAAGTTTATGTGATACAAATATTTATAAGAGTTTATAACATATCTTTGTAATAAAATATAACAATGTCTATTAATGATAATAAATTTACATCTAAAATAAAAATATCAAATTAATATATTATAAAATATAAAAAATAAAGATATTAAAATGGTAAATTAATATAAATAATTAAATTATATTTATAAAATAGCGGTTCAATATAAAAGGTTCTCTAAAGCAACCAAATCTGTTAAAGTTCAATTCTTGATAAAACTAGTTTGTTTAGTTGGTTCACTCCATTTTTCTAAATGACTTAAATATATTTTTAGTTCTTCAAATTTAAGGTAACTTTGATTTTAGTCCCTCAAATTTAAAAATATTATTTTTAATTCTAGTAATTTCAAAAAAAATTTATTTTAATATCTTTATACTCAAATTTTGTCATGAAATCTATAAAATATTGACGTATAAAATTTATCTATTAGTATTCTTGTTAGTAAAAATATTACATTAAACCAACTGATATTGTATACTTATTTTAATTTTTATATTTAAATATGTTATTGGTGACTTAAGAGACTAAAACAAAATTTTTAAAAATTACAGGAATTAAAAAAAATAATTTTATTTGAAGGATAAAAATAAATTTATCTTGAATTTAAAGGATTTAAAACATATTTAAGTCTTTCTAAACTGATTTATAATTTATAAGTTCTTAACTTTTTTTTTCTTTCTCCTTTTTATCCTCATTAATTTACTTGTAATTCCTTCTTATTCTTTTTATTTTAGAAATATTTTATTTATTATGTGATTCTCTCATTCTCTTTATGAAAATCATTTTATATCAATTTACATTTATTAGTTAATGTTTTTTTTAAATACTTTTAATTCGATAAACTAACTTACAAGCTTCTTACTTTTTAACTCTCATTCTATAACTTATAAGTTTTTAGTTAGTTTATAACATTTTAACTAACTTACAAGCCAATTCTACTAAACACATCCTTAATAAATTTTATTTAAAAAATAAGATTGGAATTTTATAAGTGTCATAATGAAAGAGGTTTCTCCAACTATTATTATTAATTCAAGAATTATAATAACATATAAAAATGATACAATCTTTCCACATTTTTTTAAAATATTTTTTATCTTTATAATTATCTTCAATAAGATATAAATCAATTACTATTTTGTAACTTTTATTATTATTTTTTTAGAGGAATGTAAGTGACCGTGAAAAGTTGCTTAAAAAAGGGAGATTGGTCCAAGGATTTTAATTACAGAATGTGCTCATTTTTTAAGGTAGTTTCATAATTATGTAAATATGATGAATGATAGACTACTTTTTTTAGGTGGTTCCTTATGCACCATTTTCCTAGACCATTAGGTTAATTTGGTACATATAATAATACTATATATTTAATTAGTGGAAAAAAAATTCTACGCGACTCCGTTATAATTTTTTTTATTTTTATTTTAATAGTTTTGTTCAATTATTAAAAATTATGGATCGTTATTAAAAATAAAATAAAAAGGTAAAAATGGACACTAAGTAAAGAAATTTCTTTTATTATTATTAATGATAAAACACTTGATACTTTTATATTTTATTTAATAAAAATATTTACAAATTATTTATATTTATTAGATGAATTGGTGTTTTGTTTAATTTTTAAATCTAAAAAATTTATGTTTGAATTTTGTGTTTATAACTTAATATTAATTTTTATTATTTAAAAATTTATGAATATTTTTTTTTCTCTCTCTTGAGTGGTTGTTTTTGTTTGTTGTCATCATAAATTCCCATTCCCTCCAAATAGGCTTATTTCAACGGTTTTCTTTTCACCGCGAAACTCGGTTTTGGTTTCTCTGATTGTAGAGGAAGATGGAGGAGTATTTGCAGTACATGAAAACTCTGCGCTCTCAAATGAATGGTACTTTCCAATCCATCCACAACCTCATCGTTTATTTTCTTTAATCGATTTGGAAATGAAAACTGAAATTGAATCAGATATGGAGGATGAAGCGGCGAAGATTTCGGTCGAAGAGGAAATGCAATTGACAAACATACGCACTTTGGAAAAGGACATCGACTTAGGTCACCTCTTGCATTTTCAATTTTCATGTCGTTTTGTTCCATTTCGCTCTATCGCCTAAGGAGCACCGAGTAACCTCACCATTATTCTATTTATAGAGCTTAATTTCTGTGCATTGTGACTTGTGAGCGTAAAAAATTTTACGCTTAAAATTCTTTACCATGTCCGTACATACAATGTTTATTGTTATTTATAAACTTTGGAGTTTGGACTGAAGTACATTTGCTATGTAAATGTGCAGCAAAATCTGGAATTACGCAATTCAAGGAAGACAGTGAGAAGATGAAGGCAGTGAAGGGTGAGATATGCTCAAAGATATTGGAAAAGCAGAAAAGGATTGCCTCTTTGGAGTTTGACATATCCAAACTCTCCCAGGTCTCATTCATTTGGTTCCTTAGCATTAATCTTTGCATCTGCAATGTGAATTTGAGGCACCAGTTCAAACAAAATTTTATGACTGAGCTACCACTTTTCTCTGTTGTGATCAATGATCCCGCTCGAGTGTCAAATATTAGAGATGTGATTACTTAGAAAATAGTTAAGAGTTTGTTAGTAGAAATGCTTATTAGTTAGTTATTACTTGCATATATAAATCAAATTAAATGGCTTAATGTACTCGCCTTCCTCACACCAGTAAATTCTATGTTTCAGTCTTGTACATTTTCTCTCAATCTTTTTCTACGAACTTTGAATTCTAACAGAAAGTGTGATTTGTTTGTTGTTATTGTTATAGATATAGTGATTCTGCCAGCATTATTTGGTGGATTTCATCTACGTGTTAAGTCATATGCTATCACACTTGCACGCATTAACTTGGTTTACAAAAAATGTGGTAGCAAGAAATGTATACTTGCAACTATGAAATAAAATTTTAAATTAAAAGCTGTTTTTTCCAGAACAAGTCAAGAGTTAATATAGGATGGATGTGAAAACTCGATCTAGACGAGGTTTTAGGATTGGTTATCACATATGAAGAATTGGGACCTTATTTCTTGTTTTGACACGCTTTTTAGTGCTTAGTGATTAAGAATTAAATAAAAAGGAGAGAAAGAAGAAAAATTTCTGATGCCTTGTGCTGGTTCCTGACGCTGTTCTTGACTCTTTCAATAGACTTTGGAGCTTATTCAGCAAGAGAAAGTTGGGCTATCTGCCAAACTTTCAGAGAAGAGGTAAGTGATGATGCTAAGGGAAAAATCTTATTCATTTGATGCATATCCACCTAAATTGCTTTACTGTTTCAGAGCCTACTATAGCAAGGTTGCAGAGGAAATTAGTGCCAAATTACAGAAGCAACAGGTTCGCTTTCTTTATTATTCTTTGTTATCGCTGCGTGACCTTTGGAGCTGTAGGCTCAATGCATGAAGTAATATATAAAAACAACTGACAGCAGATGTTGACATCAAAGAGGTTATTATGTTTGGGAAATAATTCCATTAGAAATACATTTATGTTCTGCATGAAAAATGTTTTGTGCCTTTGACCGAAAATTACATCCTGAACAACACAATCAACTAATGAATGTGTTTGACAATATTTGAAGGGTTTGCAAGTTTCTTTAACTATCTTATTAGTTAGGTTGACTAAAATAAATTTATTTGGTACTAAAGTTTATTTTTGTAACGTATATTGATAAGATAATTGAAGTAGTTTATAGTTAATAAACTCTTAATTTTTTTTTTAATTTTTTATCCCCATTAATTTACTTAATATGTCTACTTTTTTAATTTAGAAGCCCTTTTGCTATCCTGTCATACTCTCACTTTTTTAATTTATAAGTTTTCCGCTTATAAGCTATTTTATAAATTGGTTTTACCAAACACAATCTATAAATATCGAGTGTCATTTGGGTATCAGAGAAAAGAGTGGAAATACTTGTTTATTTTTGGTAGTTGAAGACGCTAAAAAAAAAAACAAAAGGAAAGAAAAACAAGGTTAAAACCCTATTTTGGTCCTTATAATATTTTTTTGTTTCAATTTAGTCTCTAATTAATTTTTGGTCTCAATTTGGTCCCAAGTTAATTAATTGGTTTCAATTTAGTCCTAAATTAATTAATTAGTTTCAATGTGGGACTTTCCGTCCAAATTGCTTTAACGGTGTTAACTTTTGGCCACGTGGACGCCACGTAGATGCATACGTGGCATCCACGTGGATGAGAATTTTTTTGAAAACACTTGGACCCAGAACGACCCATTCTGAAATCGGAACGGGCCGTTCTAGGTGCACTTTTGGTGTGTTAATTTTGCATTCAGAACGGTCCGTTCCAAGTGCAAAATTAACACACCCAAAATGCACCAGAACGGCCCGTTCCAGTTTCAGAACGGGCCGTTCCGGTTTTATTTTTATTTTTTTATATATAAAATATTAATAATTTTATAAAATATATATTATTAATTATATTTTAATTATGTTATTATATCCAATAAAATAAATATATTAATATTTTTTATATATTTTATTTTATTATGTTTATTTTATTAATTTTTATCATTTTATTCCTTTAATCTTAAATAAGTTGCAAAAAATTATAAAGTGATATTCTTTTTATCTTATTAATTATTATATTTTTTAATAAAATTAATTAAGAATATTGGTTTAATTACATTTTTTATCCCTCAAGTATTACAATTGTGCAGTTTTGTGATCTCCAAGATTTTAATTGCATAATTTTAGTCCTTAAAGAATTGCAATTGCACGATTTTGGTCCTTCAATTTTTAATTGAACAATTTTAGTCCCTCAAATATCATAATAGTATGATTTTTGTTTCTCCCATTAAAAATTAATAATTTTAATATATATATGTATATATATATAATATTTTAAAATTAAATAATTATTTATCTATTCAAATTAACGTATATTATAATTTTCGATATTATATCAATAATATCATTAATATATTTATAAATAAACTAATAATTTGATAAATATAACTTGTTATATATTAATATACTTTTACAAAAATATAAGTATATTAATTAGAAATATATATCTGATCTTATATATTTATATTTTTGTAAAAGTATATTAATATATATTAATTTATATTTATCAAATTATTAGTTTATTTATAAAAAGGGTAAAAATATTATTGATATTAATTTATCAATAATATTAAAATACTAATAATATATAAATTTTATTTATTTAGTAATAGTAAATATATATCATTTGATACATTAAAAAAAAATATATGTTAATTTAAATAAACAAACAATTATATAGTTTTAAAATATTATATATATATATATTAAAATTTTAAAATTGTTAAATTTTTAATGAGAAAGACTAAAATTCCACAATTATGATATTTGAGAGATTAAAATTGTTCAATTAAAAATTGTGAGACTAAAATTACACAATTATAATCTTTTAAGGACTGAAATTACTCAATTAAAACCTTAGAGATCAAAATTGCATAATTATAATATCAAAAACACAATTAAGTAAAGAATATTTTATTCACAGTTCTGGAACGGGCCGTTCTGAAACCAGAACGGCCCGTTCTGATTTTAGAACGGCCCGTTTTGAAAGCAGAATGGCCCGTTCTGATTTCAGAACGGCCCGTTCTGCTTCACTGGTGGTGTTTAAATTTTGCAACCAGAACGGCCCGTTCCGGTTTCAGAACGGGCCGTTCTGGGTCCAGGTGTTTTCAAAAAAATTCTCATCCACATGGATGCCACGTATGCATCTACGTGGCGTCCACGTGGCCAAAAGTTAACACCATTAAAGCAATTTGGACGGAAAGTCCCACATTGAAACCAATTAATTAATTTAGGACTAAATTGAAACCAATTAATTAATTTGGGACCAAATTGAGACAAAAAATTAATGAGGGACTAAATTGAAACAAAAAAAGATTATAAGAGACCAAAATAGGGTTTTAACCGAAAAACAACAAGCAACAAGAAAAGCATAAACTAGAATCTCATAAAACGCTCTCCAGCAGCAGCATCCGCTTGAAGCAATGGAATAATATCTAGAGGAGGCTCCATAAAATTAATTAATCTGTCAGGACACCTAAGGCCCAACTTTGTAAAATAGTCTGCACACTTGTTGCAAAATATTTTTTAATATTTTATCATGTAAACTTTAAAAACCATATTTAAGATAATTTATGATTAATTGATCATATACATAAGATATATTCTTTTCAAATTTACATATTGCTTTAAACTTTAATTAAGTAAAAATGTATTTAATAATAATAATAATAATAATAATAATAATAATAATTTTGTCACTCAAGTTTTATGATTTTGCAAATTAATTAACCCTTTTCTCCCCTCAAATTTTATGATTTTGCAAGTTTTGCCATTCAACTTTCATATTTTTTTTCACATTTTACTACCTTGTTTATTAACTATTTATCTCTGTTAGTTGATCACTTGACCATTGATGTAACATGTTATTTATTAATATAATATGTTGACTCTTAATGTGTCATGTTGACTAAATGATATATTATTTATTGATATAAATTGATGATGTAAATATAGATGATGATATGACATAATATGTTATGTCAATGATCAACATGTCATATCAATAATTAATAAAGACTAACAATTAATTAAAAAGATAGTAATACATGAAAAAAATAAAAAATTGAGTTAAAAAATGTGAAATTTTAAAAGTTAGATGATAGTTGGTGAAATCGTGAAATTTGATGATAAAAAATATAATTAAGCCTTGTTTTTATGTTATTTCTTTATTGTAATATTTGTGAGTATTATTTATTTATACTTATATATGTAATTAAATATTTGTACATAAATTGTGTAAATAGAAGTATAGAACAAAAATGAAGAAAAAAAATTATCAATAAAAGTATTTTTTTCATGCTATGATATGATTTTATTTTATTTTTTTTTATAATTTTTACTTTATGCCTTTTAAATTTTATGATTTTATCAATAATTTTAATTCAATAGAACTCTTTTAAAATAATCAATACAATTAGCGTATGTATGAATCATTTTGTATTAATATATCGGTGATCCATAAAATTAACGTATGTCCTATATGAAAGTATTAAAGAAAATTTATTAATACTTAATAACATATAATGTCATTTAAATTATTTACAAAGTATTTTTTTCTTTAGTAAGAAATAATTGTCATTATGTAATTTTAATACATATTATTCTATTTATAGAAAATATTTTATACCACTTATGATCTTAATTATTAACAAAAACATTAATTTTTTCTTTGGTCCTAATTATAAATAATAATTATTAGATTTTAAAGTTATTAAGAGTTTAATTTCTTTTATACCTTCATTTATTGTTAACTTTATTTCTTATATATTTATATATAAGTAACATTAAATATGACAACCGTTAAGAATATATTTAAATAAAGTTTGAATTTATGATATAATTAATTAAAATTAATTATATTAATTATTGTTTTATTTTTATAATTATTTATAATTAAGATAGGAGATAGTATTTTATATTTAATTGTTAATATTTAATAATCCATATTCTCATTAAATATATTCAAAATTATTTTTCCTGAGCAGAGATTAAGAATGTCCTTGATGCTTGTCATGATACATAGATTAAGCCACTTCTGTAATCTACTTTTTATTCACCAAGTAAATATATTTTTCCATCATCTTTGTTCCATTAATTCTATTCTGGTACCAGCTATGCATTACATTTTTTCACGTGAGTTCTTTCATTCGGTTTGTTGCAACTTTGTACTGAAAAAAAATCTTTGGCAGGAATGGGTCAGTACTAAGAAGATTAACAGAGAACTGAAAGAGCATGATTTGGTATGGCTTTTCTTATTCGTTCAGATAACTTTAAACAGTTTATCTAGAATACCCTTAATCCCTTGTATCCTTTGGTTCCTCTGAAAAATAAGAGTCCTTGGTATGTGTTTGAGCAAACTTCTACGAGCTTTCTTATTTATTAGGAAATAATATAAGTATTGTCTAATAAATTATTTACTAAAAGGAAGAGTAAAACAAAGAAAACTTCCTCCGATTCCCAGGTCTTATTTAACTTATATGCTTTTCTGACAAGTATTTCCTTTAATTTTGAATTTATGCAGGTCACAGAAAAAGTTGTTGGGCAAAGAAGTAAAGCTAAAGGCATGGCTCTAGACTCTTCCGTGATGTTTTACAGTGTCTTACGCAAAATGACTTGTGATAAGTTATTTGAATTTGTTCATTACTTTTTTTAATTTTTTTTTTTATAAATTAGCTTTGGTAGATGGAAGCAAAGAAATAGACCCTCCTGAAATTGTTAGCAAAGTTTAAGAAGCGTATTTTGGCTTCTAAATATGGGTTGCGTGAAGGATGAATATTTAGTTTGCCTCCACTGCCTGCTTTCCATAACCAAGCTTATCTTTTGATCATTCAACCATAAAAGAAGCACTAACCGATAAAGGTTCTACTGATGAAAGTTGATCAAATGGAAGACAGTCTGATCAAATGGAGGAGCCATTAAAAAAAAGACTTGCAAAAGCTTTTGACTAAAACTTTGGTTTTTAATAGTGTTCATTGGTATCAATTGATCCATGTAGCCAAATGCACATAGAGAGAGAAGGCTTCTTGTTTTTGTTGTTAAATGCCGTGCCATTTATTATTACCATTCTGATGTTTGAGCTTCAGGTTATATAGATAATTGGTGTGTGAGTGTTTAAAAAATTTCTGTTCGATCTAACATAAAGTCATTATGATCTACATGTTATGTGATATTCATTCCCCATATAATGATCTACATGTTATGTGATATTCATTCCCCATATAATGATAAAGGCAACCAAGAGTATGATTTTAATGTCAGAATTGTAGTCCCTAAACCCTAAACTTTGACTGATGAAATACTCATTCAAGGACTATTTGATAAATGCATACCTAGGGACAATAGATCTAATTTCATTATTTGTGGACTAATATGACTCTCGTGCTCTATCTTTCATGGACTAATTTGACTATTTATTCCTTTCTTTAATTTCTACTTTTTTATCTGTCACTTTAAAGTGAAAATAAATAGAATCATATAATGGCATTGCTATGCATGATAATGATCACTGTAGATATTGCAACAACTGTAGAAAATTTAACATGCTTGTTGAAAGAGAAAAGAGAAGATGAGGATCATGTTTCTCAGTTACACACCGGAGAGCTTAGTATATAGATTGCTTACAATGATTACAAGATATGGGCTAATGGTTGATGTTAAAGATATGAAAAATATGTAGGTGAAACCTAGAAGCTAGTTCCTTTGCCTCATGGCAAGACTACAATTATTTGTGGTTGGGTTTATATAGTGAAGATTGGATCATATGGTGATATTGTTCTGTTCAAAGCTCATTTGGTGGCTAAGGGCTATACTTTAATTTTTGGTCTCGATTATGGGGACACCTTTTCCCCATTGGCTAAGATCACATTTGTTTGTATATTTCTTGCTATGGATGTCATTTGGCATAGGCCACTTCATTAGTTGGATATTAAAAATGCTTTTTTTGCATGGTAAGTTGCAGGAAGAAGTTTACTTGGATCAACCACTTGGTTTTACTATTTTAGATGGCTCTCACCTTATTTGTCGTCTTTGTCATTTTCTGTATGGCCTAAAGCAATCTCCTTGTGTCTGGTTTGATTAGTTTAACTCTGGCTTAATACAATTTGGTATGACCTGATGTGAGGCTGACTACTTTGTCTTTTTTCTTTACTCTCCATTTGACCTGTGCATTTATCCAGTGGTCTTTGTTGATGACATAGTAATCACTGGTGCCGGTTTTGATGGCATACATCAGCTCAAATCTCTCCTTTAGAGTCAATTTCAGCTAGAAGACCTAGGATTGCTCAAATAGTTTTTAGGCATTGAGGTTGCTCAATCCACCTTTGGGATAGCCATTTCTCAGAGGAAATATGCTCTACATATTCTTAGCGAGACTGATATGCTTGACTGTCTCCCAAATGACACACCTATGGATCTCACCGTGAAGCTTCTTCTAGGTGAGGGGGGAGACACTGAGAGGCCCGAGAAGATATCGGTGACTTGTTAGTAGACTTAATTATCTCATTGTCACTAGGCTAGATATCACATTTGAAACAAGCGTGGTAAGTCAATTCCTAAATGCCCCGTGTGATTGCCATTGGGATGTTGTCATGCACATCCTCAGATATATCAAGAACGCACCAGGTCGCGAACCTTTATCTAAAGACAAAGGAACTAAAATTGTTTGTTGCTTTGATGCTGATTGGATAGGATCATTATCAGATCGGAGGTCCACCTCTGATTATTGTGTTCTTATTGAGTTGAATTTGATCTCATGGAGAAGCAAAATACAGTAGCTAGATCTAATGCTGAAGCTGAATAACTGCATGTGAAATTACATAGCTTAGACTGCTTCTACAACAGCTATAGTTTGGAGACATTCGAGATACCAAGCTTATTTGCGACAATCAAGCCGTTTTTCACATTGTATCTAATCCAGCCTACCATGAACGAATTAAACACAAAGATATATTGTCATTTTGTAAGGGAGAAAGTGCTCTTGGACGAAATCACCGCTAACTTTGTCAACTCCAATGACCAACTGTCAGATATATTCATTAAATCTCTGAAGGGGCCTCATATTGATTGCATTTGTGACAAGCTTGGTTCATATGATGTATATGCTCTAGTTTGAGAGGAGCATTAAAGATATGAAAAATATGTAAAGCTAAAAATTAGGGATTACAGATCCTTTTCTTAATTGTCCTTCCTGATTCTCTTAATTGTAATTCATTATAAATAAAGTAGACATTGTATGGATCATTGTGCACAATTCCTGCAATCTCCTTTAGCTCACTATTATACGTACAATGAATCTTGAAAAATATATAATAATAATAATGGACATTTCAAACAAAGCTTTTAACTGAGAATTTGTTGATGAAGTTTTGGTAGATGAATTTAATATCAATTAATGATCAATACATTGTTCATGCATTTTAAGATGCATTAGAGTTATGACTGTCGGTCCCTTGTGGGATTGGTTCCATAAGATAATATCGCTTGGTTTAATTTCTCAAATTGAGAACCAGTGGAATTTTGTTTAGTCTGAGTTTAAACTCAAACCATCCCATGAATACCTACGGTAACCTACATCTGCTCACTGTAACAAAATCAGTAATGAGTGGGATACCTTGATTTTGTCAAGGCTGAAAACTGAATCAAAAGTCCATTTTTATTTTTTGCTATTAAACTTGCAGACATTTTATAAAGCCGTTTTTTAGAACTGAATTTGACACCGTAGCTTTCTTTTCATAATCTCAACTTGCAGGGAAGGCTGGTGCTGATGATAACCTTGTCATGGATAACGTGGTAGGCTTCTTTCATGAATGTACACTACATGGAATTGGAATCTGGTAATTTATCTTTGTTTCACAGGGAAATGATGTAAAGAAGAATTTAATCACTGAATTGGATTCAGCTAAAGCAAGGCTTGATGATATTCTTATTCTGAAAGCCAAGGTTCTTACGGAGAACAAGAAGGTCACATATCTGCATCCTTTTCAGGCTGTGAAGTATAAATTACTCGTTTATGGTTGTTCATTTAATTAATTTTTGTGTACCTTTTTTATAGCATATGATGGAACATTTCATTGATTCTACAAAATAAAATTCAGTGTTTTAAATTACGCAAATCATTTCAATCTGATTTAAGTTCTCCTGGTCCCTCCTAATTTTTGAGAATATGTCTAAAACAACCTTCCATTTTTCTCTTTTGTTTTTCCATTTTTTTTCTACTACTTCTACTACACTTTACCATTTTAGTCATATTTTTTATGATACATGATGGAATATATACATGCACACCCCTTTTACTTTGATCAAACTTGAATCCTTGCATTTGAAATACAGAATATGTTGATCATCAAGTTTAATTAGACTTGGTGTCTTCGAAACTTCGTCTGCTAAATTTTTGAAAAACTGACCTCATACAAATGGATTTGATGCACACACATTTACCCCCACGCTCTATAATAAGAACACTGTTAAAGTTTACAACTGCCTCCTAGATTAGAATTACGGTTCATTCTATTTAAACAGTGTGCTCTCTAGTCATGGATAAAGTTCTCCTTAACTGAATTGATATGATTACTTTTACTGGTTGGGAAAAATTATTTTCTGAAAATTGCCATTTTCAAGCTTTCACAAAGTTAATAGATGCAACCATTTTGCCCGTGACAAGTTTGTTAAAATAGCTGTTGATTATGTTGAAAATCAATCTTTTGCCAACAGAAAGATGCAAAAATGGCCCTAGGCATAATTACGGGTGTAAAGTTTTATATGCAAGGATTTCTTTTTCCACCCCTTAATGCTTTCAACTTTTCAAGAAACACAGAATGGAAAGTTTTGATTTATAGTATGCTAATCTGGTTATAATATCTGTAAACTTTCTTCGCTTCTTACTATTATTTCTTTTTAATCTTAGATAAAACTGGCTATTGAGGATGTGAAGTGTAAAGAAAATGAGTTTAAGGTTGGTTGTTATTCTGCAGGAATAATTGAGAAATGTGTGATTATCATAATGTTTCTCTTTTAGGTTGGTCGAGTGGAAGACATTTCCATTTTATGTGTTTTTTTTTTCCTATACTGATTTATTCATTAGATCTTTGATCCGAAGCTACTCTTTCCTCTTATTGGAACAAGCAATAAATTTGTGGCTTTTAATCAATGATTTTGTAAATTATCTTATCTAAGTCTTTATTCACAATGAACGAGCGATGCTAGCCAGAGCTAAAAGCAGCAGATGTAACTGCTCTTGAAGAGGAATATAACGCCCTTTTGTCAGACAAAGCAGGAGAAACTGAGTACTTGCGATCTCTAGAGAAGCAAGTTGAGAAACTTAAGGTAAAATAAGTTTCTCTGTTTAATCCATTGGAAAATTTTACAATGTGCTTAAATAATTATCCACAAAATATTTATAATAGGTCATTGAATGTGAGCATCAAACAGGCATATATATAATCAAGTGATAATATCAATTAAACAAATATAAAAATCAAACCTGTGTTTTAATTTCCCTTTCCCTCACACTCATGGATATGCATATAATTTTACAGGAGATAAGTCATGTGGTAAAATGTGCTTGTGGAGAGGAATACACAGTTGCAGTGAATAGGTAATATTTTTAAGAGAACATGGAACTTCGGGTGGCTGTGAATTTAGTCGTTCATTCTGATCTTCGTCATATAATGTTATACAATAGTCTGGAAAAAATTGACTGCATGGTTTCCTTGACTTCTCTGATTGTATTTCCACTGTACATAGATTAATATACAAGACTTTTGACTGTCTTTTAGTTTGACAGCTATTCAAACTAAAAAGAAAATCTGTCCAAAATAAATGAGATATATATTGTAACACCTAACACCCTCAATTAATGCCGGTAGATCAAAAAGCATTAATTTGTGAACAGAAAACTGATGACATTGTCCAGTGAGAGACTTGGTCAACATACCAGTTCATCATTGACATGTTTACCAATTGGATGTGAACAATGGTGAATTACATGAGACAGTTTATATGCTAATTTTATAAGGCACAATGTTAACAATTGCGGAAAGCGGAAAATGGCGGAAAGCCAGTAACGGAGTCTATTATTTATATTGCTTAGAAATTTTCACTTCAAAATCGAGACAACATAAAGAGCTTTTCCAATCAATGTGGCAAACACAAAGAACCTACAAAATCATGATAACATGACCCAGTTACGCATTTTACGCAGATATGGTGTCCTTTTTCTCTTGTTGATCCATGGTATCACAAAGAGCTACCCCTATGGTCTCTGGCAAACAAACCAATGTCAAACAGGATGACATTATAACTACTCCAAACACGCCATAAGAGAAAACATCATTTTTCCTCCCCGCAGCTATAAAAAACGGGCTGAATATGCTGCCAAATACAGTGGCTTGCCTCACCAACGAGGTTGTAGTGTTCCTTACACTCGTGGGAAACAGCTCTATAATGTAAATGAGAAACACATTATAAGCTGTGACATTACAAAAAAATGCTACCAATGACAGTCCCACCTTAGCCACTTGCAGCCCTCTGCCTACAACCACGCACAATATACAACATATCCCACTTGCTACTGAGAATGCAAGAATAGATGGCTTTCTTCTGTAGTTTTCCAAGAAGTAGGTGGCTACACAAGAGGGTATTTCCATCAAGGCATTGAACACAACAGCCAAGTAAATGTCAAATCCCAAGTTCCCCACAGCCAAAGGCATGCCAAAATACACCATTCCAATCCCAACACCAAGCACCATAATTGCCAACATCCGTTTAAGAGCCCAACGTCTCTCAAACAACTCTGCTATTGATGAGTAAAGTTGAAAAAATGAGGACTTTTGTTTAGGAGGAACTTTTAGTAGGGTTGCAGTTAAATCAGAACCATTCTCTACCGAAGAAACTCCTTTAAGCATTGCCATGGCTTCTTGCTCTCGGCCTTGCATGAGAAGCCACCTTGGAGACTCAGTAACAAAAAGGTAGGCAATGACAGAGTAACAAATAGCAGGAATGGATGTCCACAAGTAAAGAGATTTCCATGAGGAATTTCTGTTTAGATAAGCTATTCCAGGCAAGACCATATACCCCAAAGTGAAGCAGAAATACTCAAGAATCCCCACCGTGAACCTCCACTCTGTGCTCACTTTCTCGGTCAGCAACACGAGAACACATGTTGCAATGGATGAACGCCAAAACCCAATGAGGAATTTAAAAGCTGAGTAGACCCAAACATTGGTGGAGAAGACAATGATCACAGAAGATATGGACATTGATAAACTCGACAGAACGAGGAGGTTCTTTCTTCCAAGAGATGTGTCAGCCAAGGTGGCAAGAAGAAAGGAACCAACAAGGCAACCCATGAAGAAAGAAGACTGAGGTAAACATGTGATGAAGCTGCTGGCACATTCAAGGCCAAACTGGGATACGATTGTCTTAGAAGAGGGTCCATCCCAAGCCCAAGAAGACTTTGGGAGCTTGCAGATATTAGAATAAGAGGTGCACGTGGTGGGATCGGTGCAGTGCCAAGTTGGGTAGTCGTCAGAGTAGATGGCTATGAAGGATTGCTGTGCATCAAAGCACATGGCACTGGCCACAAGGGTGCATTGCACCATCTCTGACCACCCAAATCTCCGCAAACCATTCTCTATCACTTCATCTGATGACGGAACCAGCTTTTCCTGCACAACAGAATCAGAGTCAGTTAAAATCGGAACTGATTCCTCCATTTCTCTTTTGCTTCTCTAGCGTAAGTCAGGGTTATGAAGACCAGAATAGGTCTATATGTACAGCGCTGAAGTGATGAGTAAAACTCTCACCAATCATGTGAATATACACAATGACGTGCACGTTTACGGTAGTGGGGGCAGTTCCCACACTAAAATTTTGTTTATTTTCTTTTTTATATTAAATATTAATTGTTTTATAAAATATATATTATTAATTATATTTTAATTATTTTATTATATTTAATATAATAAAATATATTAATATTTTATTTTATTATTTAATTATCTTCAAATAAAGATATATCAATTTGAATATATATAGAAGAGTAGGATCCACATAATTTTATATTCGAATATGGTGCCATCAAAATTAAATCAAAGTTAGCATCGTATAATTGAATTTCAACCAAATGTATATGGTAGGAGACAATCCACATCAAGAGGAATAAAAGTAATTGTTACTTAGTTTTTTTTAACTTAAACATATTTAAATAAAAACATTTATTCTTATAAAAAATACACATTGCACTCATAAAATATTTTTGTTTTAAATGAGTGTAGAAATTTAGAAAACTAAAAAAAAACAAATTGATAATTTTATTATTTTTATCCTATTAATTTTTATCATTTTATTCCTGTAATATTAAATAAGTTACAAAAAATTATAAAATGACACTTAAATATAATTTCAAACAGAAAGAGAAAAAGAAAAAATTATCACTTTATTTATTATAAGACAATTCTAATTTATTAAAATAAGGTATTTTAAATTTTTATCATAAAAATATATTTTTCTAAAAATTATTAAATTTTTTTAGTAAAAATGACAAAATATTTTATTGCCCTATTTAATAAATTTCTAGATCTGTCTCTAATATATATATATATATATATATATATATATATATATATATATATATATATTATTTTGAATATATATAGAAGATTGGAGTAGGATCCACATAATTTTATATTCGAATATGGTGTCATCAAAATTAAATCAATGTTAGCATCGTATAATTGAATTTCGACGTCTGCATTTAAATTGGAAAAGACATGAAAAAGATGCGCGCGCTACAGCAGAATTAGGTATCTCAAGCTAATAAAATATAGCAGAAAATTTATCATCGTGTTTATTTTTGTTTTTTATGTCCTTCTCTAGATCTGATTATATTTGTAATAGAAGACTTTTAAATTCAATTGTCTTGATCTAAAATAAATAATGAGACATTAATTTATCATGCTTAAAAAATGCACCATAATAAATTAAAAAAAATAAAAATTACAAAAATAAATTAATAAAAAAACTATTTATCAAACTAAATAATTTTGGACACGTCGGATAACAAGGAAAGAAAAAAACATCAGAGGCAATGACGATTTGTGGAAAACGTTATTCTGAGTGACGCTTTCATACTGTTCACAACTAAAAATGTCAATCCTGTTGACGTCTTCTGAATTAAAAATTTTAAAATTGAATTTAAAACGTCACTGGTACAAAACACAACCAGAACGGCCCGTTCTGAAATCAGAACCGGCCGTTCAAATTCATTCTTTGTGTGTTGCATTTGCATCTGGAACAGTCGTTTCAGTTACAAAATTAACGAATAAATAGTGGGACCAAAATGGCCCATTCTGGTTTCAGAACGGGCCGTTCCAGGTTCATTAATATTTAATTTAAGAAATTTATAATTTTTGTTTCTCAGTTTTTAGTTATTCAATTATAGTTTCTCAATTTTATAAAATTTATAATTTTAATTTTATTAATAAATATTATCTATTAATTATTAAAATTATAACATTAATTATGAATTTATATATTAATTAGATGATTAAATAATTAATATTTAATGATATTTAGATTAAATTATATATTAAATTTTCATTTTTATCCTAATTTTATTATTTTTTTATAAGATAAAAATAAAAATTGAATGTATATTTTAGTTTAATTATTATATCATTTAGATATTTTTAATGCTATAACTTCAAGAGATAATGAACAACCATTTAGTAGTGAGATAAAAATTGTAAAATTTATTGAATTAGAGTAAATTTATAAAATTATAAGTCAGGGAAACAAAATCGCAGATTAAATATTATAGAGATAAAAAGTAAAATTTATCTTTTATTTTTAATATTTAATTTAAGAAAAAAGTTAAAAATGAAACGATAGTATAATATTTTTGATAATGTGTCAATTAATAAGATGAATTTTTTTAATAACGTGACATTTTTATGACAAAACACTAGACATGCCAATAGACGGAACAAACGTGAGTTTTGCTTTTAGTTATCATCTTTGTCCTCCTAAAAGGCCAATGAGTTCTGATTTGGATAAACTCATAAGAAAATCTTAGTACTTTTTTATAATTTTAATTTAGTTCAAAAATTTTAAATAAATTATATTTTAAGTTATTAATTATATATAATTCCAATAATATATAAAATTAATAAATAATGAATAATTTTAAATAAAAAATTTAAGAATTAAATTATATAATTATATTTTTCCATATTCCTTCTTTCATGAACCTGGAACGGCCCGTTCTGAATCCAGAACGGGCCGTTCTGATCCTATTAGTTGTGTGTTAATTCTGTAATTGAAACGGCCCGTTCAAGATGCAAATGCAACACACAAAGAGTGAATCAGAATGGGCCGTTTTGGTTTCAAAACGGGCCGTTCTGGTTGTGTTCCGTACTAGTGACGTTTTACATTCAATTTTAAAATTTTTAATTTAGAAAACGTCAACAAGGTTGACATTTTTAGTTGTGAACAGTGTGAAAATGACACTCAGAATAACATTTTTCACAAATCGTCACTGCCTTTGACATTTTCTTCTTTCCTTGTTATCCAACGTGTCCAAAATTATTTAATTTGATAAATAATTTTTTAATTAATCTATTTTTGTAATTTTTATTTTTTATTTATTTATTATGGTGCATCAGCCCGTAACGCATGCATACTAGGCTAGACTGTTAAAAAATGATCCTGTAGATGACAGTGACCTTTTCCTAAGATTAGCTAGGAAAGCCAAGTTGTGGCCATTTACAACCATATTTTAGGTAGTGTTTGTTTCTGGTGATGTACTGTTTACGAGCAACGAAAAGCGAAGAAAGTGAGTGTTTGTTTCCGGTGATTTGCAACGAAGGAAAGGCGAAGAAAAGGGGGAGAAGCATTGTTGCTCTCCTCGCACAAAAGCGAAGAAAAGAGACGAAAGACACATAGGATTTGTGAAAACCCGGAAATGCCCCGTCCCATGCATGCAGAGGAACCAAGCATAATCGATTATGTAAGCCACATAATCGATTATGGGCTTGCATAATCGATTATGTTGAAGCATAATCGATTATGCATGCCACATAATCGATTATGGGCTTGCATAATCGATTATGTTGAGGACATAATTGATTATGCAAGCCCATAATCGATTATGTGGCTTGCATAATCGATTATGCTGCCCTATTTTCGCTTCCAGGCGAAACCAGAACGGGCCGTTTCAAAATTGGAACGGCCCGTTTCAAATTACCAAAATAAGAGCAATTTAGTATCCTAAAACGGGCCGTTCCGAAATTGGAACGGGCCGTTTCTAAATTGGAACAGGCCGTTCCAAACTAGAAAATTGGCTTAAAAAGCCTAGTTGAGAGGGCCGTTCTAAATTAGCATAAAATACAACCCCAAATTTGTAATTTAAAAAATTTCTCAATTTTTTAATTGGTAAAAATTAATTTGTACAATTAATAAATATATCTTCATTTCATTCTAATTTATGTCAATGATTTATCAATTTTTTTAATTTATTAATTAACTTTCAAAAATTTTATTGTACATTTTTTTTATATTAAAAAAATTCTATTATTTAAATATTGACATCAAAAAGTAGAAATATAAAAAAAACAAAGTAATACATGTTTATAAAGTTAAAATAATAACACTTTCATAAACATTAATAAAATAATGTTAGAAAATATAATTATTATAATATATTTTGTTATTATTATTTATTATTATAAAAATTATTATTATTTTCATTATTATTATTATTATTTATTATAATTAGTATCATTATTATTTATTATGATTCTTATTATTTTTCTAATATTTATTATTATTCTTATCATTATTTATTAATTTTTTAATAAATTTTACCTATTAATATAATTTTATTGTAATTATTATTATTTACAATAAATAATATTATACTCATTTTTAATCCAAGAGTAAAAGTGTAAATTTATATTCATCTATTAAATTTTTAATTTTTATCTATCATTAAATTTAAAGCAAATATTTAAATTAAATTATTTTTAAATTAATATTTTATATTTATTTTTTTAGTTAAAATTTATATATTTATCTTTTAATTATAATAATTATAAACTTTATTTTAATCTAAGGGCAAAATAGTAATCTTACACAATTATCAATTAAAAAATTTATTTTTATCTATCACATCAATCAATTCACTCACAAACTTTCACAAACTTTCTCTACACTTTCCACTCACTTTCCCTTAATCCAAACAACCTCACTTTCCACTCACTTTCCCTTCAAATCCCTCCTTTTTCACTCTCCCTTTTCCATCTTCAAATCCAAACAAAGCCTTAAATAGGAGTAATGATAACCTAATTTATCTGATTTTATATTATTGACCATTTTTGTGAATGCTGAAAATTTTCTCATTATATGGATCTGCAAAAATAAATAAATAAGAGTTTGAATTAAATAAAATATATACTTTGACTTTCTTATATAAAAACTTTGGCTCGTAAACATAAAAGTATTGTGCACACTTTTTTTTTTTAAAATTAGATTAAAAAAAATTGTTGAAAGAATTCTTTATAGAATAAGACTATTTTTTATTTTATTTTTACGATAATTTCTTTTACTTTGCTGATGTTATATATACATCAGATTTAGTATTTGGATATTTGTAACAACTTGATTAATTTGATTTGTTAAGTGATCAAATAATATTAAATGTTTCAATAATCCTATAATTTTATATTAATTATGTAAATCAAAGGAGTCTATGTCTATTATTGTTGAACAAGATGTGCGAGTGTTATAAATTTCTAACTCATCCTTAAGCATTTGTATTCAATTTTCATTGATAAAAAATTGTACTTGTGTAAATTAAAGTTAATTCTTATTAGATATTTCAATAGTTTCATGATAATATTAATCACACATTGAAAATTAATATAATTAATTAATTTAATTTTAACCATTTTTGTGAAATAAAATCAACTATAATTATATATGTAATTAACCATGTATAACATTCCCTTTTCTCTATTAAAAGCAAAAAAAAAAATGATTTCACACACATTAAGATAATCAATTAACTTCGTTAAATTTTACCACTAACTATTCTTTCTAAATTGTATCTTTTGTTAAATTTTATCACTCAAACTATTCTTTCTAAATTGTATTTATTATAAATGTTCAAAAAAAAATAAAAATAGGGCAACTAAAAAGTCATGTTTTTAAAAAAATTATTTTAGAGTTAAGGAGTCATTAAATAAGACAATGTAATTGAAATTTGTTTATATTTAAGAAAAATGTGTTTTTTTTTGTTGTTGTTGTTTATAAAATTAGAAAACAAAGGGAGTGATCAATAAATTCATAACATTATTAACAATTTATGAAGAAAATTCATTATGTATGATATTACTGTGATATTAAGTTAGTTCTCATTAAATATTTTAGTAACATAGATCAAAATACTATTAAACATATATTGATAATGATGACAATTGTATATAATTTCCCTTTAAGAAATGAATAAGAGGGCTGAAAAATAGGATTGAATTTTAGTCAAGACTAAATCAAATGAAGCTATAAATCATTTGGTATTGAGGAAATAACACTTCCATTAATGATGGAAGAGGTAAGTGAAGTGATTGATGTTCTTTCGTTTCCTTCTCCAATTGTCACGATCTTCTTCCTTGAGATTCAATTCCGGAAAAGGTTTTCTAGAACTGGACAAGCAAAGTGAGTTCCTAAGCTAGAGATGGAAGTACTCAAGCAAGAAACTTCAAAGGATTTCTCACGAAAGCCTTAGAACTCAGATTCTTAAGCCTAAGCAAGGAAAGTTTAGGTGACTTTGAGAGAAATTTGGCTGAAGTGAATGATCAGAAACCTCATAAAGGTTCAAAGTGAATACAAATGAGTAGAAAAGAGGCTTATATAGAGTTTAGAAGTGGTGCCATTCAAAGGAATACTTTGGCGCCAAAAATTGAATTCAAATCAATTTCCGTCCAAATGCACTTCATCCATGTGCAACCACATTTGTTGGTTAATTAAGTTAAATTTAGAGTTCATTTGAGTTTCATTTGGTGGCAGCCATGTGCAACCCCCTTGGCTAATGTACATGTGCTCCAAATACAACCTAAATGAACCTAAATTTGACTTAATTAACTAACTACTCTAATTAAGCCTTAATCTTATGCTAATGGCCTAAATACAATGACCAACCTATCACAAACACTAATAAATAATAAAAGAAGCAAAATGAGCCTAATATTGGATACCAAAATACCCAAGGCCCATTAAGCCCGAAAACAGGCCCAATAAGCCTATGACCTAAAAATGCTAATCTATGTGGTCCAAAATAAAAGACCAAAATATATGAAACCTATACTAATATACTATATACAAATAGAGGAAAATGGAGATCTTAGGGTGTGGTCCATGTGAGGAGCAACTTGGGCTTTCCAAGCCCATTAGGCTCTAAACTAGCCCAAATCTTCATGTGTAGTCCATTTCTCTTAAGTCCTTTAATGTGTCACCTCTTGACCTTCTTGGCATGATTCTATCAATTAACTAATGAGAACGCTAAAAATAATTAAAATCTATATAATATAAGTTTTGAGAGTTGAGAGTAGACATTCTATAGAGTTGGATTTAACATGTTGGCACATTGAATTAGTGAGCTCCTCAATGATTGCCTTGGATGAATTCAAACTTCAAAGCAATGAAAATTGAGACAATGTCTATGCTACGATACATCTAATTATATACAAAATAGGTATCATTAGTGAGAGTTTGTCTCATATATATTCACTTACATAAAGTCATTTGTTTAAATCGTAGTTTTAAAACGTAACTCGGATTGATCAGTTGGATCGATCTGATTGAGATCCAAATATATGATTGGTTCGAACTAATAGTTAGATCATCAAATTGGTAAAAATTGGCATAAACTTGGTATAAATTGAGGTTTACTTGATTTGGATGGACCTATCTTTGTTTTTTTTTTCTTTTTCAAATCTAGAGTTATGTTTGTACAACTTTGCACACTCTTCTTACGACTAACTTTATGTGTCATTGTGCTCTTCTTGAGATCGATTTACGTCACTACTTTGTGTGTGTTGTTGCATGGATGTCTTGAGATTCCCTCCCATTTGTTGCTTACATTGATTTGTGCGTTTATTCCAAGATTAGGTACAAACCCGTGACTCGAATCGAAATTGAGGTATTCACACCATTTTTTTTTGTTTTTGGGAATTTCAAATGGATTTTTGGGTAAAGAGTGTCATTTTTTTTATATTTATAAACCCATTAAAACTTGAAGCTGCCTAAAAATAAATGCAGAAAAATTTGTGAGGCTAATACTAGGATGAGATTATAATCATAAAGGCCTAAAAGGTATTGTGGAGAGAGAGAAAAAAAAAGGAATTGGACAAAACAAAGGAAAAGATCCCACAAAGCCAGAAGAGAGGAAAAAAGTATAAATGTAGCAACATTGTATGTTGGTTTTAATGCTTTAAATGTGACACTTTCTTTGTAGGGTGGGGACCATCACTTTTGTTTTATGCAAAAGGAAGCCTATTTCAATCTTGTTGGAGTTCCTACATCAAATAGGAATAATGCCATAATAATGTATATAAGTGGGGAATAATCCTCACTTCACAAGCTGGTTTTCTAATATTGAATTAGGCTTCTAACCCACTTTCTAAAATGGTATTAGAGCCTATCAAAGTCTATATCTTAACGATTATTGATTGTTAGTGAACTTATTAGGCCACTCATTATCGGGTCATTATTGAACAATCCACAAATGTTTAGTCCTGCAAACTTCATGTTTGAAATGTTTAGTCCTTGGTGTAAAAAGGTGGGTTAGAGATCCCACATTGACTGGGAATAAGGCATATTAATTGGAGTCTATATCTTAGCGATTATCGATTTTTGGTGGGCTTATCAAGAGACTCATTATCGGCTTGTTATTGGACCACCCGTAGATGTCCAGCCTTACGAACTTCATGCTTGAGATGTCTAGTCCTCAGCATGAGGGGGGAGGGGTGAGTTGGAGATCCAACATTGACTAGGAATAAGACCATAATAGTATATATAAGTGGGGAACAATCCTCACCTTACAAGCTAATTTCGTAAGGTTAAGTTAAGCTCTTAACTCACTTTCTTACGATGGTATTAAAACATATCAAACCCTATATTCTAGTGATTATCAATTGTTAGCGGGCTTATCAGGCCACCTGTTACTAGGCTATTATTAGACCACCTATAGATACCTATATCCTAGCGATTATCAATTATTCATGGGCTTATCAGGCCTCCCGGTACCATGTTGTTATTGGATCACCTGCCAATGTCCAGTCCTACAAACTTCACACTCAAGATGTTTAGTCCTTAGTGTGAAAGGGTGTGTTGGAGATCCCACATCGTCTAGTAATAAGGCCATGTAAACTTCACGCTTGAGATGTCTAGTCCTTAGTGTGAAGGGTGTATGTTGGAGATCTCACATAAACTAGAAATAAGGCTATACTAATGTATATAATTGGGGAACAATCCTTATCTTATAAGTCAGTTTTGTAAGGTTGAGTTAGAATTTTAAACCACTTTCTTAAGATGATATAAGGGAATATCAGAGTTTATATTAGGCCACACACTATCAAATTGTTATTGGATTGCTAGCAAATGGCCAATCCTACAAACTTCACACTCAAGATATCTAGTTCTCAATGTGAGGGGGGTTTGTTGGAGATCTCATATAGACTAGGAATAAGGCCATAATAGTGTATATAAATGGGGAACAATTCTAACCTTACAAATCAGTTTTGTAAGGTTGAGTTAGATTCTTAACCCACTTTCTAAGAGGTCTTCTTCTTGCTATGTTTGCTTCTCTCGCAATTTGTTGCTACAAATTCTAGGAGGTGTTGGATCTCTCTATGATGCAACAAAAAAGGAGGAAAGGTAAAACCAATTTCAGGTTAAAGGTTGTGTTGCAATAATGAAGAAGGTGAAAACATCCGATTGGTAAATGCTAGATGAATATGCTGATTCAAACCGCACAAATCGATCTGACCCATTTGTTATCCAAATAATCCAAAACTCACTCAAATCGATCACATACTTGAGATTTTGAGCCTAAAACCTACCCAATGAATCACAATTGTCACATATTGGTATTGGTTCCAAGACCTAGGAGTAAAAATGAGTTAGCCTAACCACTATACCATTTGAATTCTTTGATATAAGTTGGACACACATATATAAGGGAGGGATCAAATGATACTGGTATAAGTTTTATCAACTATTACACTACTTAATAACTTAATATTAGATGTGAATTTTGTTAATCCAACCATTGAATTATAAATTTATATTACCTTCTATGTTTATGTCAAACTTTGTAAAAATGGAAAAATAATTTGAAAGTAATAAATTTGTTCATACTTTTGTATATTTAGTGGTGCAATATCAATAATAGTTGGTAAAAGTTACACAAATGATATTTGATCCCTCCCCCACCCCAACACATATATATGGTTTAATTGTGTTTTTGATCCTTTAGTATTGCAATTGTACGAATTTGGTCCTTAAGGTTTTAATCGGGTAATTTTAGTTTATCAAATATCACAATTGTATAATTTCGGCTTCCCAAATTTAAATTAAGCAATTTTAATCTCAAGTATCGCAATTGTATATTTTAGTCCCTCAAGTATTGTAATTATAAAAATTTTAACATTTTAAAGTTATATTTTATAATTTTTATTCGTCTATTAAATGATATATATTTATTATTACTAAAATAACTAATATATGTAACTTAGGTATGTACAAATTTGCATAATTATGATATTTGAGAGACTAAAATCCCACAATTGTGGTACTTTAGGTACTAAAATTGTGCAATTAAAAATTGATGAATCAAAATTGCACAATTAGACATTTGGGGGATTAAAATTATACAATTGTTATACTTGAGAAACAAAAACATATTTAAGTGCATGCGCACACATGTATATGCATATGAAATTATATTTATGTATATACATGTATATGCGGTTCAACTAATAACCCATTGATTTGGTACCTCTATAAATCAACTTCCGGTCCAAATTTTAAACTATGATTTTAAGCTTATATATATATATATATATATATATATATATATTAAATTTTAGAAATATTATAAATAATAATGTTATTCATGAGAATATTAAAAAAAAGGTTTGGTTTCATTTCAATATTATTAGGAACATTTTTAAATTTAAAATAAAACAAAGATTGCCTTCTTGAGATGATTTAAAGAGAAGAATTTTCTTCTCACATCTAAATGAAGATCGATGCGTTCTGTGGACAACAAGAGGAAATAGTTGAACATTATTTGTTTAGTGCGATGCTATTATGCCATTGTAGAGAAGGTGCTTATATTTGGATTATTAGGGACATATCTACTCTTGTTGGACTGTGGACGAGCATTTTGTTTAGCTTCCTGCTTAAATTCATGCTGTGATAGTTGCAATTGGAAGGTAAGAAATTATACTGCAAGTTGAATAATGGCTCATTTGGTAAAGAAGATTTTAGGAGAAATCTCGTGTATTGTTAATGGGATTTGCTCTTGGGTCTAAAGGGGACTCTAAGTACTCCCTTGAATAGTGACATATTAATTCTGTTGCTTGCATCAGTAAAATAATAGGTAGAATTGTTTAAGTTAGATGCAATTGAAGAAAACTTTTATAGTATGTTTGGATTAGAAATTTTACAAATTCAAAAAATTTAAATTTTTGGTATTTGAATTACTTTGATTTCAATTTCTATCATTTTTAAAATATTTTGTTTAGATAAGTCAATTTAAATTTCTTAAATTTTAAAGTATTAGGTTGAATATGATAATTTATTTCCACCATAGTAAAATTGATTTTAAAAATATATTTACATGTTGAGATTTTTAAATTAAATTTTATAAAAATAAATATTAATCAATTTTTAAATATTTAATAATTTAAAAAATTAATATTATATAATATTTAATAATTTTAAAAATATTTTTGAATATTCAATAATTAAAAGAATGAAGAGATAAGATAAAATATACAAGTGAAATAAGAAAAATAAATATGAGAAATTTCAAATTCTTAGATTTTTGAAAAATTTGAAATTCTACTATTTTAAGGACTTTTACACATACTTGAATTTCAAATTCTTTATAAATTTCTTATTCAAATAAAACATTTCACCTTAAAAAATTTGAAATTCTTCAAATAAATAAATTACGCTATTTAAATTTTTTATCCAAACACATCATCAGCGAGCCAATTCAAGAAATGTGCATGGGGAGATGGCAATATGGTTTTAATCACCTTTTGGATACTTGTATATGACCATCTCCAATAATGGTTTTTGACCGATATCTTAAATACAAGTATCGGTTCTTACAACTTTTATTAATAGAATAGGATGCAGATGTTACGTGTAAGTATTCTTATATAAAAATTTTCAAAAATTGATTTTTAAATAATATAAGCATTTTTTTTTAATTATTCTCATTTAATTGTGAAACCTGCAAAAGTAAATTAAAAATTCAAGTTAAGTTCTTATATTGGGAAAAAAAATAATCTAAAACCCTATCCGGCTTATTGTGAAATCCACCAAAAATGAATTAAGAACTCAAAATAGGTTCTTAAAGGGAGATGTAGTGCTAACTGATAGGTACAATCGGTAGTCAATATTGGTGGGTAGTTACATTATATTTAGTGTTGTGCAATTAATAGTGTGTTTTTATTTATGAAGACATTTACACTCTATTTTGATTTTTTTCTAATGTGATCGGGGTACTTCTTATACTCTTTATTAAAAGTGATGATTATTTATTGAGAAGTGTCAATAATACACTTTTTAACACTTTTCAACAATACATTCTTTCTTAATGATTATAATATATTGAAAATAAAAAAAATCATGTATCATATTAAATAGAGTATGAAATTTACTAATTTTTATATTTTTAATAAATTTTAGTTAATTAAAATAGTGTGTTTAAAAGATTTTTTTTTTATAACATTTCTCTTATTTATTTGCCAAGAAAAAAAGATGACTCTTTATAATTATATTTAATCTTTCTGGTTGATTTTATTGTGAGTGAACTACATTATAACACTTTTTTTGAAATATTATTTTCATGTATGAGCAGGTAATTTATTTCCCAGGCAATTTATTCATGTATCTAACATCTAACTTACGCCATTCGTCATTATTGTGTTTTGATTGTTTGGGACTCCAAATGTGTATTTTTTACCCTTGTTTAATCCTTTTTGCCCTCCATGGATTCCAAAAGAAAGGGAAATAGATAGCGGGGATTTATTGGAGTACCCTACGTAAAGGAATTCATCATTTCAGAATGGATGATGGTATTGGTAAACAAGAAAGTTGCTGGTTGGCGTTATAAGATTTAATATATATATATATTAATAGATAAATGGAATACTTTTTCTCTGTTTTTAATTTTTACAATTGTGGACGATTATATCTTTAATTTTCAAGAATTTTTTTAGTAATCATTATTAGCCAATTCTAAATAATTGTTCAAACTATTATTTATATATATATATATATATATATATATATATATATTAGTTATTTTATTTTTGAAAATATTTAGTGGTACAAAATGTCTCTCTATATATAGAGATTAACTTATTCTAATAATTTCTATTCTATATCATGATTCAACTGTTGAATTAATTTTTTTATGTATAGTTCAAGTTTGTAAATGTTTAAAAAATTTAAAAATTATTTGATATTTCATTTCAATAATTCACATCAATATATATATATATATATATATATATATATATATATATATATATGAGGAGAGATCCATGGGGATGTTTGGTAAGAGAATTTTTTTTTTCATATCTTCAAAATATAATTTTTAAGAATAACTAAAATATATTTGGTTATTCATACAAGATTTTCGAGAATTAAAAATTATTATGTTTGGTTACAATAATATATTCTTAGGTATATAGATACTTTTTACAAAAATATTCTTTATTAAAATAAACTTATTAGATATATTTATTTCCTCAAATCTTATTATAAATATTACATTAAACTATTTTAAAAAGTTGAAAACAAGAAATAAACAAAGAAAAATGCTACAGAATAATTAAGAAGGATACATATATATTATTTCATTTCATTCAAATAAAAAAATAAAAAAATATTAACAAATACCATTAAACTATAGAAATAAAATATACTTTAATAATATTATTAAAATTAACAAGGTTAAGAAATAATGAAATATAAGAAAGAGAGAGATAGAGATATGAGAGGAGAGAGAGGGAGGGAGAAGAAAAAGGAGAAAGGGGGAGTAAGAGTAAAATAGAAAGGCAGAAAGAAAAATTTAAAAATCATTTGATAGTTAAAATTTGTAGATTTGATCTATGCATTAAATTTTTTTTAATTTAATATTATATATTTGAAATTTAATGTAGAACATGAATTATTAAATCGAGTAAGTCTAGATAGATTTACTCTTGGACTAAGTGGATCCCTCTCTCTCTCTCTCTATATATATATATATATATATATATAGAGAGAGAGAGAGAGAGAGAGAGGAATGATCAAATTACTCAAAGATTAACTCTTGATAAAGTTACTCTACTCAATAACTCATGTTGTATGTTGGATTTCAACGATTCAACCATTTGTTAAATTAAAAATGTTCTTAATGTATAAATTAAGTTTACAAATTTTAAAAAAAATTGAAAATCATATAATAATTTGTTATATAGATTCAAATCAATGTATAAAATATTTATATGATTATCCATCAATTTGAATGGTTGAAACAAAGTATCAAATAGTTTTCAAATTGTAAAAGAAAAAATTGTAAACTTGATTTATGTATTAAGAATTTTTAAGTTAATAGTTGAATTGTTGAAATTTAACATGCACTATAAGTTATTGATTGAAATAATTTTAGGAAGAATTACTATTGGAGTAATTTTATCCCTCCTTTATATATATATATATATATCCTGTTTATATATATATATGTAACGATCAACATAGTCGCCAGACTCTGTGGAATCACTAATACTAGCAACTGAAGCTAAGTTGCTAGAATGTATAGGATTAATGAGAGAAATATACCATACATATAATTAACATGAGTATATAAATAAAATAGTCAAACAAATATAAACAGGATATATATATATATATATATATATATATATATACATATATAGTCATCCTAAAATAATCATACATCCTAGTGCTGATCAAACACACCTATACAAGGTACATCAGTAGTACCGCCATAAAAAAGTCATAACACTTGCCCGCATCAGCTCCTCAAGCTTAACCCTGATTTGCTCTTATACAATGTATGATTATTGCAATCCAAACCACTATGGAAACAGAAAGGGTAAGCTAGAGTTCAAAAACATATACATATAGAAACAAGTCTATAATATACAACAACACACGAGATATCATATATGAAAATTAATGACATTCCAAGCAAGCATGTACCTCACCCAATCATGCCCTAAAAGACATCAAATGCACATGAACACACCTCAACATACATCATATGCAAACACATCGACCAATCCGTCGTCACGCATTCACCTACGGAGATCTCTTAACAACATGAGCAGTCTAAGCGATTTCCATCCTACCAAATCAACCCAATCGTTTTCATGCTCGAAGCGCTGGCTCGATTCAAGCAAAATGGGATACTAATCCCTCCTCTGATTTCTCGAAGGGAGAAGAATTCTGATTCTGGGCTCACAGGGAAGAGAAGAAGAAGAAGAAGAGAAATGGCACGAGAGTCTTCCTTCACAGCCTAAGCTCCACATCTACTTCAGCAACCTTGAGAATCACAAATGAAGTGAATGACTTTTAGGGAAGAAATGAAATGGAGAAAAAAATAGGGAAGAAGGACTCGCGGGTCTCACAATATATATATATATATATATATATATATATATATATATATATATATATATATATATATATATATAGGAAAGATCTATTTACTCTAGGAGTAAGTCTAATAGACTTACTCCGTTTAATAACTCATGTTTTACATCAAGAGAGGAGTGATCCGTTTACTCCAAGAGTAAGTCTACCTAGACTTACTCCGTTGAATAAATCATGTTCTACATTAAATTTAAAGTTCTTAATGCATAGATCAAATTTGTAAATTTTAAAAATATTTGAAAATCATTTGATACTTCATTTCATTAATTCAAATTGACGGATAATCATAAAATTATTTTATACATTGATTTGAATTAATGAAACGAAGTATCAAATAATTTTCAATTTTTTAAAAAAATTTGCAGATTCGATCTATGCATTAAGAACTTTAATTTTAATGATTGAATTATTAAAATTTGACATAGAACATGAGTTACTGAACGAAGTAAGTTTAGGTAGACTTACTCCTGGAGTAAACGGATCACTCCTCTCTATATATAGAGGAGTGATCCGTTTACTCCAGGAGTAAGTCTATCTAAACTTACTTTATTCAATAACTCATGTTCTATATCAAATTTCAACGAAACAAAGTAAATGTTCTAAATTAATGTATAAAATATTTTTATGATTATCCGTCAATTCGAATTAATGAAATAAAGTATCAAATGATTTTAATTTTTTTAAAAGAAAAATCATACTTGATCTATGCATTAAGAACTTTAATTTTAATGATTTATCGTTCAAATTTGATATACAACATGAATTATTGAACGAAATAAGTTTAGGCAAACTTACTCTTATAATAAACAAATCTTTCTCTATATATATATATATACATATATGAGACACTATTTAAAAAGTATGTTTGTTTAGAGAATTTAAGGGTTGTTTTAGTTTGATTTTTTTATTTTTCCATTTTAAATGATATTAAAAACATGTTTGGTTAAATTATTGAATTTTTTAAAAAATAATTATAAAGATAAGTGAAAAGTTGAAAATAAATATATATACTTGTGACCTTTTTGATGGGTTATTGTCCATAAATTAATAGAATATGCATTGATTATTAAATATGTAACTAAGTATCTGAGTATCACAGCAAATCTATGTTTCTTGTTACTACATGAATATGATGATCTTATTGTACTTAAAATACTCTAATGATTTTGATTGATCTTTCCTTTTCTTTATTTCTTGTTATACTATTGCTTTAGATAGTCCTAGCAGTGAGTGATGGGTGTCTAAAAAGTTTCAATTTCATTAGGGAAATGGTTTACTTTGATGTCACACCTAAAAAAATATCTTTTATTGATAAAAAGAATATTTTGTTTTAGTATACTATTATTTTATGAGAACAAAGTGTTCTATTCTTTTGTTGTTAATTGAGTTTACTTTTGGTCGTGTTAGTAGTTTTTTAAATTAGAATATTTTAAATTGATAAAAAATATATCATGTTATCAACAATCTCATCTTATTATCAAATTTGTAGATGTCATGATTTAAATAACTATAGATATCATGATGGGTTGGACAACATTTTCTTAGTTAAATGTCAATATTAATGTTCATGCTTTATGATATTTTCAATGGGTCTATTTTAGGGATTGGATTGATTAAGAAAAAGGCTTTAAACACTAGTGCAGGAGGGACATTCCATGACATGTGTATTGGATATTCTATGTCGGCTTAGGACGTGTTATAGATCCCGACAATATAAAATGCCCACATATTTTATAACGGATCAACATCCGACACAAAATGTTTACTTTCTATGTTGGGTGATCAACGATTGTCATAATAAGGATACAAATTATGGTCATATAGGACTTTGCTACCCACATCCTATGACATGTAATGTTAATATCCGTCATAGAATGTGAAACATTCTATGATGGGTAACATCATACCTATCGTAGAATGTGAGTTTCTTTTTAAAAAAATGCAGTCTGCTTTTTGAATTTTTCCATACCTACATAGCATATATATATATATATTAAACATTCCAAGAAGTTCACATTAACATATTGTTGTCCATTTCAATACAAATGTATATAATATACAACATCTATCATTTAAATTGAAACAATATATAAATTAAACTTCTCATAACAATCTATATAATATATAAGTTAATAATAAGTGTCATTAATTAGTAACAATGTATACTACTCAAACTAAAACAATGTCCCTAATAATATATATAAATACAAGCAAAATAAAATTAAAACATAGATATTTAGCCAATGTACACAAATAAAAGTAAAACAATGTACAAAAACATTAATCATTCTTGGAGGAGGAGAATGAGGAGGAGTACCTCCCATGCTAGTTATAGGTCTAAAAATAAATAAATAGCAATCATGTTAATAATGGTAATAGCAACAAATAATATGCACATAATGTAACGACCCGGCTGGTCACTACACACTACACAGTACACCTGAAAACTGGACAGAAAGGAACAAGTGTATACATATAGTGTCTAGAATATACATATATACATAGTCCAAGTCTGACTAGATTCAAAGTGTACAAAAATACATCCAAAGCTACTACACCAAGTAGCTGAAACAACAAAACATCAACAAGGATCAACTCCGCCTGCCAGCTGCAGACTCACCACTAGCCACCAACCTATCCCTGCTCTGCTCCCATACATAGTATGATCATCGCAGTCCAAACCACATGGAAACAACAAAGGGTAAGCTAGTGAAAGGAAACAACATACATATATAAATATGTGAATAGAAGACAGCTACAGTTATCAGCACATCAACTAGCTTAACAACATCAACTTAAAATACCACAACATTCAGCAATAACAGCACACATCTCACATCATCAGCATACAACTCATCAGCCATACAGCATAACGGCAATAAAATATACAATGCGTCATCATGCATATAAGTTAGTATTGGTCGCTTGTAATCGGTATAGCTCGACTTGGCCTCTATACCGTGGTCGCTTTGTACACGTGTGCCTCGACCTTGCCCACACACGGGACCACTAAGACTTAGAGGAGAACAACAAGTTGCCACTCCAAGGGTCAGCTTTCCAGGGAGGGTTTTCAACAAATTGGGCTCTAAGAGCACCACAGCCACTCAATCCACACAATGGGATGAGGAAGTTTCAAAAAATATTTTCTCTAGCCTTAGTGATCAACAGCTCAGCCTTTCGGCCTACAACAACTCAGCCATTATGGCCTACAACAACTCAGCCATTATGACCTACAACAACTGATGGAGGAGGCCCATGGGCTAAGGGCCCAACTACTAGGGCAATGGCAAGAAGGATGCATGAAGAGTGGGCCCAAGCCCAAGAAAGGCCCATCACTTTATTTTGTTGGGCTATAGTTCAATCCCAAGTAGCTTAGGGTAGTATAGGATTTGGGCCTTAGTGCCTTGTATTTTGTTTGGGCCTTGTATTTCCGGCCTTGTAGCATAGGATTTTCATTTAAAGGTCATTAGAATTTAGGGTTAATTAAGGTTGCATGTTCATTGTCATTAGCATGTAATTAGCTTTGCATTTGACTAGCATTTCAGCCATGTGCACACATGCACATGGTGTGACCTAAATGCAAATCAAATGAGAAGCTAATCACATGCCAAATGACAAGCACATGGGAGGATCCGGACTTGGCTCCCAAAATTTGAATTTGAATTCAAATTTTGGGCGCCTAAGGTTAAGTAACCATACCATGGTTTTACTTAACCTTAGGCTAACCCAAGTAATCCTTTAACCTAATTTTCCCTATATATTTAGATGGCCGAGAGTTTGTAGTTACTTTTGGAAATAATTGAATGAGTTTCTTCTCTCTAGAAAACTCCCTCCGAAAGTCACCTCTCCTAATCTCTACCCTACTTGAGCTCCTCTCTTTGTAGAGTTAGGATTCTCTAATCTTCTCCGGATTTAGCTAGAAGTACTCCTAGGTCACATTGGTTCTTCTTGGAGCTTCCGCCCTTGACATTCTTCCAAGGATCCAAGGAGAATTTGAAGGTGTTCATGAGGATTCACTAGGTGGAACCTCATCAAGTGGTATCAAGAGCTTCGGTCTTCAAGAGATAAGTGCATCATTTTGTCTTTTGAATTTGATCCGTGGTTCATCTTGTTCATTGTGTTCATCTTGAGTTTTTGTCACTTTTGAGTTTACTCCTTCCTAGATCTAATTTTGCCTTAAATTTGATAGATCTAGTTTCTTGTTGCTTGAATGATTCATATATGCGCCTATGTTATATGCTTCCATGAATCATGCTCTCTTCTTGTGCTTAATAGGGATTTTCTGCCTAAGAACGTTTTGGTTTTTCTTGAGTCATATTTGAAATTTTATTCGGTCAATTACATGTTTGAGTCATTTTATTTTGAATCCATGTCTAGTAGTCATGTGTAGTTCATTTCTTGTTAATCATTATTAGCTATGCTTGTTTGAACCTTTTGATTTTGTTTTTTGTGTCTTGAAATAATTTTTTTGTGGATTTGGCCGTGATCCTTATTATATTGGTGTGCTCATAATTTTTGTTTGAATTTGAGTTCATAAACTACTATTAGTTCATTAGTAGTTTTCTTAGAAAAAATTTAGGTTTCCAAAAAAATTCTAAAATGTCTTGAAAATTTCTTAAATCCGTGAGGTTTGATCTTGTATTAGTGGTGTGTGCTGAAATTTGTGTTTTAGTTTCATTTTGAAATTTAAATTTGGAGCCAAAACCGAGCATATGTTAAGCAACCAAACAAGCATCAAAAGCATGTTGCATGTTCATTATATTTTAGCCTAATTTGGTTGATATTTGAAATTCAAATTGAATCCGGTTTTGGTGCTTCAATTAAAGTGTGACCGAGAGTTGTGTGTGTCATTTTGCTTGAAAGAAAAAGGCAACTCCTAAGATAAAAAAATATATATATATATAGAACAAAGTTCAAAAGAATAATGCAAAATAAAATTTGATTAAAAAAAAAAAGGTGCTAAACCTAATTTCCAAAATAAAAAGCCATCAAAGGGAGTTTTGTTTTCAATTTCTTCTTCTCGGTTTGACATTGATCTTTATATACATAATATTTTTCAGCTTACATTTTCCTTGAGTGTTTTGGTTTTGGGAATCAATTCTAGAACCTTTCTTAGGATTGTTCTTCCTTGACCTAGCCTAATCTTGTCTTTTGTCATCTATAGTGTCTTCTCCTACTCTAATCTTGTTTTCTTTTAACTCTTAAATACCTTTGCTGTTTGTATTCATTATGGAACTCAAATGTGACCTATGCTTGACCTAGCCTATCTCCTTAGAAGCTAGTTCTACAAGGGTCATCAAAAGAGGACTAAGAAAAAGAGGAGGAAAGGACAAAGGAGACTCTCGGATTTGGCTATCAAAACAAAGAACAAACACCAAACACTTGTGGCTGGAATTTTGCATTTGCTGGACTTGAATTGCCGAGAAGAATCCTTGGAGTTTCATTTGAAATTGCATTTGAATTTTAAAAAAAAAATACATAAGTATTAGTGACGGATTTTAGAGACCAATTTTCCTTACTAATTTGAAAATTTTGTTGCAAATTTGGTCACTAATCCATCACTAATTCTTGGTGGCTGTTTTTCATACATTACTTTAAGCCACTTGTTCTTGTTGATTAATTTTTGTTTATATTTTGTATTTGGCCATTTCAAGGAGTGTCTTGGGAGTGTCTTTGGTACACAACCATCTCTCCTTAAGTTTACAATTTTCATTAGTACTTGGTGGGAGTGGTCCTTGATTGATCTTTGGTATCTCTCAAGCTCTCACCCTAGGACACGTTTAGGTAGTTTAATTTGTTGCTTAATACTTGTTTTATTTGCTTTCATACGTCTAGTTTATCATAGTTCGCAAAAACATCAAAAACAATTTTCATTGAAAAGAATTTGGTAGAGATTAACTACAAAGGGGATTAGTAATTTTTACTTGAAGAGGCTTGGTTTTTAAGTGGCTCCTAGTAGCTCACCTCCCTCCAAAGTTCAATTTGTATACATAACCCTCTAAGTACTTAGTCTTAACCTTGCATAAAAACAATTGATTTTCAAAGATCATTCTTCAAAAAGCAACTTTCTCCTATAATGGAAGAGTTTTCTACTCCTCAAAGTGATAGTAATTCAAGTGATTACAATGACTTGTCAAAAGTAACACATGAATTAAGATCACTTAAGCTTTGGAAAAGGCAAGAAGCCAAGCAAAAACTAAAAGAAAAACTTGAAAGAGAGGCTCAACTTGCTATCTTAGAGGAAGAGATTCGTTTATTAAAGGAGAAAGAAGAAAAATTACACCACAAGCACCGAAGTAGACATAGCTCCCAACATAGTTCAACCCTAGGAGAGTCAATGAATGATGATAGCCTTGCTTTAGGAGATCATTATCAACCACCTCCTAGAAGGGTGCATAGGACCCCCAAACCAAGGGAATCTAGGATAGATCTCCCTTATTTTCATGGAAAGGATGATGTTGAGGGGTACCTAGATTGGGAAATGAAGGTGGAACAAATCTTCACTTGCCATCAAGTGAGTGAAGAAAGAAAAGTCTCCCTAGCCACTCTAAGTTTTCAAGGTCACGCCATGTATTGGTGGACTTCTCTAGTGAGAGATAGGCGTCTCCATAATGACCCTCCAATTCAATATTGGAATGAATTAAGGAGTGCTTTGAGGAGGAGACATATTCCCTCTTACTACACTAGAGAACTTATCAATAAGCTCCAAAGACTCCATCAAAAAAATATGACTGTGGAAGAGTATAGACAAACGATGGAGTTATACTTAATGAGGGTTGGAATTAGGGAGGAGGAAAACATTACCATTGCTAGGTTTTTAAGTGGTTTGACTTTTGAAATAAGAGATAAAGTAGAGGTTCTCCCTTATAGGGATTTGAATGATTTGGTTCAACTTTGCATCAAGGTTGAACAACAAAATTTGAGAAAAGGTTTTAAAAGCTCATACTCATCATCTTATTCTAAGGTTGACTACAAGAGGGAGGGCAAGAAAAATGATTTTGAAAAAAACACTTTTCCCTCTAAAAACCTAGACAAGGGTAAAGAAAAGGAAAAAGAGAAAAAAACAAACACTTCACACACTAGCACTAAGACTAGTGACATAAAGTGCTTTAAGTGTCTTGGGAGAGGCCACATTGCTTCTCAATGCCCTACTAAGAAAGTTATGATTTTAAGGGGCCAAGACATTTATAGTAGCCAAGATGAAGCTACTGCTTCTTCATCTTCAAGTGAGGATGAAGAAGAAGCAAGTGAAGGAGAATCATGTGAGGTCACTTATCCTTATAATGGGGAACTTCTTATGATGAGAAGGGTCCTCAATAACCAACCTAGTGATACACAATCCCAAAGAGAGAACATCTTTCATACAAGATGTAACATTTCAAACAAAGCTTGTTCTCTCATAGTGGATAGTGGATCTTGGTGCAATTGTTGTAGCACTAGGATGGTTGAAAAGTTGTGTTTGACTACCACTCCCCACCCAAAACCTTATCAACTTCATTGGCTTAATGATGATGGGGATATGGTGGTCAACCAACAAGTGGAAGTAGAGTTTTTTTATAGGGAACTATCAAGATAAAGTTAAATGTGATGTAGTTCCTATGGAGGCTTGTCATATTTTATTGGGTAGACCATGGCAATTTGATAAACAAACTCATCATGATGGTCTAACTAATAAAATAACTTTCACACATAAGGGTAAGAAGTTTGTACTTCATCCTCTATCACCTTCACAAGTGATGGAAGATCAAGTTCAAATGAAGACCAAACGTGAGCAGGAAAACAAAAAAAAAATTAAAAAAAAAAAAGTTCTAAAAAATAGTGGAAAAGAAGATTCTAGAGAGACCAGTGTTCCCTCTCTAGAGATAGTTCAAGAAGAGAGTTTTCAACCAAAACCTTTACACAAAACTTCTCTCTTTATTGAACCATCTTCTCATATCCTCATGTGTAGAGGAACACTAACTTGCACTGCCACATCTTCTTTGGAAACTTCTCTACCTCTTGTGGTTAAAAATCTTTTAAAAGAATTTGATGATATATTTCCCAAGGAAGGACCAATTGGACTTCCTCCTTTTAGGGGAATAGAACATCAAATAGATCTTGTGCCTGGGGCTAGTCTTCCAAATAGACCAGCCTATAGGACTAATCCACAAGAAACCAAGGAGATAGAGAAGCAAGTACAAGAGTTGTTGGAGAAGGGCTGGATTCAAAAGAGTCTAAGTCCTTGTGCTGTACCTGTCATCTTAGTGCCAAAAAAAGATGGAAAATGGAGGATGTGTTGTGACTGTAGAGCCATCAACAACATCACCATAAAATATAGGCACCCAATTCCTAGGCTTGATGACATGCTTGACGAATTGCATGGGTCATCCATATTTTCCAAGGTAGATCTTAAGAGTGGATATCACCAAATTAGAATCAAAGAAGGTGATGAATGGAAAACCGCTTTTAAGACTAAGTTTGGATTATATGAATGGTTAGTAATGCCATTTGGGCTTACTAATGCACCTAGCACATTCATGAGGTTGATGAATCATGCCCTTAGGGATTGCATTGGTAGGTTTGTAGTTGTTTATTTCAATGATATCTTAATCTATAGCAAATGTCTAAGTGATCATGTGGATCACCTAAGGCAAGTCTTTCTTGTCCTTAGAGACAATCACTTGTTTGCCAATGTGGACAAGTGCACTTTTTGTGTAGATAATGTTATTTTTCTAGGGTTTGTGGTAAGTAAAGATGGGGTTCATGTCGACCCCGAGAAAATCAAAGCCATCCAAGAATGGCCTATTCCTACTAATGTAAGTGAAGTTAGGAGCTTCCATGGTTTGGCAAGCTTTTATAGGAGATTTGTTCCTAACTTCTCTACATTAGCTTTACCTCTCAATGAGTTGGTGAAGAAGGATGTGATCTTTGAATGGAAGGAAAAACATAACTTAGCTTTTCAAGATCTAAAGCATAAACTTACTCAAGCACCTGTTCTAGCTTTGCCTGATTTTTCTAAAACCTTTGAGCTAGAATGTGATGCTTC
The DNA here is from genome assembly GCF_000230855.2 of Cajanus cajan. Taxonomy (NCBI): domain Eukaryota; kingdom Viridiplantae; phylum Streptophyta; class Magnoliopsida; order Fabales; family Fabaceae; genus Cajanus; species Cajanus cajan. Next base: position 57,288,493 of record NC_138524.1, on the reverse strand, counting down.
AGGACTTGGCATAGGAGCTGTGTTGTTACAAGGTGGCCACCCCATAGCTTATTTCAGTGAAAAACTTCATGGGGCTGCCTTGAACTACCCTACCTATGACAAAGAGTTATATGCTTTAGTTCGTGCCCTTCAAACTTGGGAACATTATCTTGTGACCAAGGAATTTGTCATACATAGTGATCATGAATCACTTAAATATTTGAAGGGTCAACATAAATTAAATAAGAGGCATGCAAAATGGGTTGAGTATTTAGAACAATTTCCTTATGTCATCAAATATAAAAAAGGCTCTACAAATATAGTAGCTGATGCTTTGTCAAGAAGACATGTTTTATTGAACACCCTAGGTTCTCAAATACTAGGGTTTGATGACATCAAGGAGTTGTATGAGAAAGACCTTGATTTTGCTAAATTTTATTCTTTATGTATTCAAAAACCTTACCAAGGTTACTATATTTCTGAGGGGTTTCTTTTTAAAGAAAACAAACTTTGTATACCCCAAGGATCTATTAGAAAACTTTTGGTTAGGGAGAGCCATGAGGGTGGGCTCATGGGGCATTTTGGAATTGAGAAGACTCTTTCACTTTTGAGAGAGAAATTCTTTTGGCCTCATATGAAGAGAGATGTCCAAAGGTTTTGTAGTAGTTTCATTGCTTGTTTACAAGCAAAGTCTACCACTAAACCTTATGGGCTATATACCCCCTTGCCTATATCCTCTTCTCCTTGGGTAGATATTTCCATGAATTTTATCCTTGGATTGCCTAGAACCCAAAGAGGAAAGGATTCCATATTTGTGGTAGTGGACCGTTTTAGCAAAATGTCACACTTTATTCCATGCCACAAAGTGGATGATGCAAGTCACATTGCTAAATTATTCTTTCAAGAAATTGTGAGACTACATGGGTTACCTAAGACTATAGTCTCAGATAGAGATGTTAAGTTTCTAAGCCACTTTTGGAAAACTCTTTGGGCACGGTTAGGAACTAAACTTCTATTTTCTACCACATGTCATCCCCAAACTGATGGACAAACTGAGGTAGTCAATAGGTCTCTAGGGACTATGTTGAGGGCAATCCTCAAAGGCAATAAAAAGTCATGGGATGACTATCTCCCTCATGTGGAGTTTGCCTATAATAGGGTGGTTCACAAAACCACTAACATGTCTCCTTTTGAGATTGTTTATGGCTTTAATCCTCTTACCCCTTTGGATTTATTAACTCTCCCTGATGTGGCTTCTTTTATTCATAAAGAAGGTACATCTAGGGCTGAGTTTGTTAAGAAGTTACATGAGAGGGTTAGAGATCATATTCAATCCCAAACAGAAAAATACCAAAAATACAATAATAAGGGTAGGAAGGAAGTTATCTTCAAGGAAGGTGACTGGGTTTGGCTACACCTTAGGAAGGATCGGTTTCCTTCCAAAAGAAAGTCAAAGCTTAGTCCTAGAGGAGATGGACCCTTCCAAATCCTTAAGAAAATCAATAACAATGCCTATGTCCTAGATCTCCCTTCTGAGTATGGTGTTAGTTCTAGTTTCAATGTTTCTGATCTCTCTTTGTTTACAGGACTAGCTACCCATGAGGAGGATGCATTGGATTTGAGGACAAATCCTCTTCAAGAGGGAAGGGATGATGGAGGAGGCCCATGGGCTAAGGGCCCAACTACTAGGGCAATGGCAAGAAGGATGCATGAAGAGTGGGCCCAAGCCTAAGAAAGGCCCATCACTTTATTTTGTTGGGCTATAGTTCAATCCCAAGTAGCTTAGGGTAGTATAGGATTTGGGCCTTAGTGCCTTGTATTTTGTTTGGGCCTTGTATTTCCGGCCTTGTAGCATAGGATTTTCATTTAAAGGTCATTAGAATTTAGGGTTAATTAAGGTTGCATGTTCATTGTCATTAGCATGTAATTAGCTTTGCATTTGACTAGCATTTCGGCCATGTGCACACAAGCACATGGTGTGACCTAAATGCAATTCAAATGAGAAGCTAATCACATGCCAAATGACAAGCACATGGGCGGATCCGGACTCGGCTCCCAAAATTTGAATTTGAATTCAAATTTTGGGCGCCTAAGGTTAAGTAACCATACCATGGTTTTACTTAACCTTAGGCTAACCCAAGTAATCCTTTAACCTAATTTTCCCTATATATTTTAGATGGCCGAGAGTTTGTAGTTACTTTTGGAAATAATTGAATGAGTTTCTTCTCTCTAGAAAACTCCCTCCGAAAGTCACCTCTCCTAATCTCTACCCTACTTGAGCTCCTCTCTTTATAGAGTTAGGATTCTCTAATCTTCTCCGGATTTAGCTAGAAGCACTCCTAGGTCACATTGGTTCTTCTTGGAGCTTCCGCCCTTGACATTCTTCCAAGGATCCAAGGAGAATTTGAAGGTGTTCATGAGGATTCACTAGGTGGAACCTCATCAACAACTCAGCCATTATGGCCTACAGCAACTCAACCCTTATGGCCTACAACAACTCAGCCATTATGGCCTACAACAATTCATATCAACATTCAACACAACACAACTTTTACAACTCAACATATCAACTTGCAACACAACACAACTGTACAACTCAACATCAACTTGCAACACAACACAACTTTACAACTCAACATCAACTTGCAATACAACACAACTTTACAACTCAACATCAACTTGCAACACAACACAACTTTACAACTCAACATCAATCAACCAACATCATCTACTAGTCATCACATTTTATTCATCCATTTCAACTCAACTCAGCATAAAACAACATTAACCAGCATATAGTAAAATTTCATCTCCGCGCCCGGCGCCCTCGTGGTTGCGCCCAGCGCGGTACAACCAGAGAGCACCAGGGGGCCAACGCGCCCAACGCAAGCATGCCCGCGCCCAGCGGGACCCAGTCAGAGAGCCCAAGGCTCACTCGCGCCTGGCGCAATACCAATTGCGCTCAGTGCCCACAAGGCAGAGACTCCCAAGGAGTCTCATGCCCAGCGCGACAAGGGCCGCGCTCAGCGCAGCACAACAATATATATATATATATATATATATATATATATATCTATTTACAGCGTAGTATTACATCATTAACAGCATATACAACATACAACATATTCTACACATAATACGGCTCATCCACCTTGTTTACAACTCATCTATCTTGTCAAATTACCCATCCAAACAACACCAATCAACCTAAGCACCTAAAACAATCTTCAACTTAACCAAATCACTAAATGTGAAATGGCAACCTTCACAGAAAATAGCGCATCAGGAGTTACACTACTCCTACTATACTCATCCTTATCTCATATGAAAGATAAGAAGATTTCCTACAATTATCATGAAGACACCAAGACCTAATTCCTTCATCTACCTTGTTAAAAATGATAAAACCCGCAACAGCTATAAACAAAGCTAGCAACTCGACCCCTCTTCACTAAAACAGCCATATCTAGAGTTCTAAAACTCCTTTTTGAGTGATTCCAGCGCCATTGGAAAGCTAAAATCCAAGGCTACAACTTTCACGAAGACTATAAAATCAAATTCTGAAAATAAAATTCACGCCCGGCGCGTAAAACCGCGCCAAGCGCGATTCTCAACCAGAGACCCACAGAGGTCTATTGAGCCCGGCGCAATCAACCTGAGCCCGGCGTGATTCACACAGAGATTCCCCAGTTCGAAAATTTCACCCAAAACCTGAAAAATCAACATCCCAGGCACATGCAATCGGTCCAAAACATCACATTTTCAGCATACAACCCGAAAATACTAGCTTTTTCAACATGCATCCATCAATCATCAAAAACCCCAAATTTTTAATCAAACCCCGAAAACCCATTTTCATCACATACAACCATCAATCTTCAAGGAATCAACCACACCATGAGTTTAAGAACTCATTTCCAACAAAATCTACTAAGAAAACTAGCTTCCCTTACCTCGGTGCGAGAAATCCGAGCTTCGGGAAGAAGAAACGAAGAAGAAGATGAAGAAGAACTCCACACGGCTTCACGAAAGAAGAAGGAGAAGAAGGATCTCCTAGTTGCTCCCGGCTTCAGCTAAAGAGAGAAGGGAATTTGAGAGAGAAAATCAAAGTGAAGGAAGAAAGGAAGTATGAGTTGAGTGATGAGAGGGAGAGAAATGGGAACGGGTCTCAAACGTAACATGCATTAATATAATACTTCATCATGGTCATCACGTGTAGCATGTACACCGTCATTGTCGTCATCTACATTCAACTTAGGCATGCGTGTGGAGAAGGAGGGAGTCTCACAAATGTCAAGTGTTGAATCTTTATGTTCATCAGTATCATGCATGCATGCATGCTTTAAATTTTTTCTTTTTTTTTTTATATAGAACTAACCATTTTTTGTTATCACAATCAGTAGCATAAAACACTTGTTTTGCTTGGTCTGCCATGATGAATGACTGATCTTTAGAACAACTAAGGTGAAACCTAGATCATCGGTCTTGACTCCAGTCTTATGGTAATCGACCAATCATATGCCTTAAATGACACCAAAGTAACATAAAGAGGTTGTAACCAAGTTAGGGTCTTTAAAATTTGGGAAATGTTATGATTCAACACCACCATAACCCCATTATTTTGCATGTTACTTCTTAGATCTTCTTTTTGGGTAAAGAACGTGTAGTTATTAATATCATACCCATTCCAACATATGTCATCAAAGTTATGCTTTGGTGCTAGCTATTTCAATATTTTAGAAGTATTGTCATTCTCAATTTGGTGCTTGAACCACTTTGAGAATGCTATGTTATGCTCATTGATCAACCATTTCTCATACATTTGCAAATGATTGTTTTCCACCAAGTCCCTATGAGCAGTTAGGTAAGGTATAATTTCATCAATGTTATTTAATATATACAAATGTACCTCCAACACTTTTTGTCGTGTGTAACTCACAATCTTTACACTTCTTAAACCCCTACTGGCAAATCTTTTATGTGAATGATATCGGGTTATTGGAATTGAGACACTTTGCATCAAGGACAAAATTAGATAGAGATGTATAGGGGTTACCAATTTTAAACTAAAAAAATAATGTGTATTTGTTATAATTTTTTTTTGTAAAGTATGTATAACATATGCAATTTTTTAAATATATTGCAGGATTAGTTTTTAATGATAATATTGTGTGATAATTTTTTTTATTTGATCTACTAATTTATTTTTTTATTTATAATATTGCATGATAGTTTTTTATATTATAAAGTGAAAATCCAAAACAATAAAAAAATAAAAACAAATTGAGAAATTAATTATTATAACCTCCCTCCCCTTTTCCGCACACAACTCCCATACCACAAATTGCTCTTACTCCCAACCTCTTGCACAGTATTTTCGACATAACTAATATACTAATTATCACGCACAATACTTACATAATTAACGATCAAAACAAAAAAAAAAGTAATTAAAAATTAAATACACATAACGATAAAAAAATTAATTAAAAATAAATATGCATATTATAATATATGTTAAATAAATTTTTTAACTAAATAAAAAATAAGTACTCAAATAACGCAATATAATAGTTAATTTCTCGGTTTGTTTTTCCTATTTTTATTGTTTTGGATTTTCTCTTTATAATATAAAAAACTATCATGCAATATTGTAAATAAAAAATAAATTAGTAGATCAAATAAAAAATTATCACACAATATTATCATTAAAAAATAATCCTGCAATATATCTAAAAAATTTCACATGTTATAGATACTTTTAAAAAAAATTATAACGAATATAAATATTATTTTTTAGCTTAAAAAAATTGATGACATATGCAATTTAGTTACAAAATATTATCCAAAAGATTTCACTGATTACGAGAAGGTTTAATTCACCGAAGGATTCAATTACTACATTATGAACTTGATGTACAAATGCATGTTGAATTTCAAGATATTTTAAAGTTTTTTGATTTATGTAGAAAATTATCATCTTTAAAATATCAACAATTTATCATTTGATAGAGTAATTCGCCTTATATCGACTCTTCTTATTTCAACTACTTCCACAAAACATTCTTTTTCAACAATTTTCAACTACTTCCACAAAATATTCTTTTTCAACAATAAAATTTGTGAAAACAAGTGTTTGTAATAAAATGGAAGACAACCTTCTTGTAAATACTTCAACTATTTATATTGAGAAGGACATTGCAAAGACATTTATTATATAAGAAATTAGAAATGAGTTTTATCAAATTAAGAATAGAAAAATATCATAATCTTGATATCTTGTAAGTTCTTTTTAATGTATTTTTTTAGCATCAAAATTAGTTATATTTACTTTCATGAGATATATAATATTTTATTTTTTATAAAATTAATATTTAATTAGTCAATATTAATTTTATTTATCATGTTATAAAATTTTGCCCTCTAATATTACTTTCTAGTTCTATCCATACTTCGTGTCTTTATGCATTTTATTTAAAAATAATATAAATTAAAAAATAAAAATAATAGAGACTACATAATTTAAATCAAGTAGAATGATATATAATTAGAAAAGAGTAAAATAATCTTAAACAAAATTAGAGGTCAAAAGTATTCTACCCCGAATAATTAAATAAAAGAATATAAATAATTAAGAATTGATCCAACAATAGTGATTCCCGAATCACCTCAATTAGGGAATGTCTATTAAGGTCTATTCAAAGTGGTGTAGCTAGCCATGATAGTCTCTTATTCCTGTTAGATATTTCCCTACCATAACACCCCTAGGCATGGGTAGATGGTCTTTGATATCTCACCTGTATAGATTCACACTATCCAGCGAAACAGAGTTCGGATGTATGGACTCAATACACTCAATACAATATGCATACTCAACTTCTCCAATGTCAGTCCGCAAGACTTATTCATCACATCTCATCATCAATGTTCTCAAAATATACAATAAATCAATTACTCATTTGTCGGTCTGTAGCACTAAACTTATTCATCATATCTCATAGCATTACTTATAGTACTTCAACATATTATACATCTATATAATCTCTAGGGATGAGAATAAGCCAACTTAGACCTGACTTTGAATATATAATCTAAGCTTGTTCTACAAAATTAAAACCTAAACTTGACCTATTATATGTTTTTTTTATAGGTTTGGTCTGACCTTTTTAAAAGTCTAAGTTGACTTATTAGTCTATTTAAAATTCTATTTTTATATTAATAATGTTAGTTAGGTTAATAAAGAATTTTTAAAAAGTCAATAAATTTATTTTTAAATACTATTATTGATAGTTATTTTTTAATTTGCACGCTAAAATATAGTTTACTAAATATTATTAAAATTTAAAATTTAAAATATATACAATGTCATAAAGAGGGAAAAAGTGAATCATTTTCTATTAGTGACAATTTGATAGTCATGTATGTTGGCATACACATACAGACCGTAAGCCTATACATTTATAATGAAAAAGAATAATCATATATATAAAAAATATTTTAAGTATTTGCTACATATAATTTGGTATATTCTAAATAATCGACTTAAATTTTAACAAACTAAAATAGTTATAATAACAATTTACAAACTAAAGAAAAATAATGGTTGTACATGATGTAATCTTAGGGGTACTGAGTACATTTACAATGTTACAAAGAAGGAATAAATGAATTTTTTTTTTGTTAATGGGACAGTTCATGTACATCGATGCTGACATATACTCGCGCACATACTATGATAAAAAGGATATAATCTTATTCAAATAATATATGTATATTAATTTTATTATTATATTATATTATATAGATAAATAGGTTGTCTTATCATACCTAACATACTTTTTATTAGCCTAAACTAGCTCAACCTTTCTAAAAGAATAAACTTTTTGAAAGTCTAAACCTAACATTTTTATTAAATAGGCCAAATCAGACCGATCTTTAAAGAGGCAAAGACACAAATTCTTGTTTAAGGTTTGACTTATTCTCATGTCTAATAACTTCTCATACAACATCTTTACACATCATAACATATATTATACATTATTATTATTATTATTATTATTCATACTATTTATCCACACATATCATAGCATTCATTATCATAACATTTCAATCATAACATAATCATCATCGAACCTCAAACATCATAACATTATACACTATCATTACTCATATCACATATAAGCACTTAAAGAATAAACCAACTCACAAATATAACTCATAAATTATCTCTTCTTATCTTAAGCTTCTATAATGTCCCGTGGTCTAAGTGCTTTATTTAGAAATGTACTTATACTATCAAGTTGATGTTAATTTTATTAAAAAGCTAAGATAATTATATATAACTTGCCTCAAGAGTTAATTTTATCATCTACTACTTTTAAAAATTACAAATCTGTAGTATTTTAGCCTAACTTTGACAGCTTAACCTTTGCTCACTAATTGGATCATAACTTGAGTTCTAAACCTTCTTTTTTGGGTGATTCCAACATAATTGGAAAGCTAATGTAACGACCCGCCAGGTCTCACACTGTCTATAGTGTTTAGATACAAGTATAAAATAAAATTTCACTATTAAACAATTATATATATAACGAGAATACACAACTAAAAATTCCTATAATATATATAACTAAAAGTAGGGAATAATACCCTATACAACAACTAGGTAGTCAAAAGCTACCAATCAACTAAATACAACGTCAGCCCTCCTCCTGAGTCCCAACCAAAAAGAAGCTCACCCAGTCCATCAGAGCACCTAATCCTGATCTGCTCGTATACTAAGGTATGGTCATCGCAGTCCCAACCACATAGGAAAAACATGCTAGGGTAAGCTCACAACAATAATCATAAAAAAATAGCATCAACATATAATAAACAGCAATATAATTCTACTCTCAACTTGCAACTTAAAGAAACAAAACATCTACAACAATAGATATTCAATATCATCTAATAACAACAACATTTTCAACACATCATACGTTATTCAAATTGGCCACTTGTAATCGGTATAGCTAGGCCTGGCCCTTATACCGTGGTCACTTCATACACGTGTGACTCGACCTTGCACACACGGGGGACCAACCAAGTCCTAGAGGAGAACAACACATCATCCACTCCAAGGGACAACATTCCAAGGAGAGTTTTTAAACGAATTGGGCTCTCAGAGTACCACAACTATCTCAATCCACACAATGGGATGAACAACTTTGAAAACTTCTTCTCTAGTCCTAGTGATCAACAACTCATCACAACACAATCACATAGTATTTATCACAATAGCTCAACTATCAACTCATTCATACAACATTATATACAACTTGAATGCAACAACCCATGCAACATCAACTAATGCATCGTCACGCATATACAACTAGGAGATCTCCAACAATTGAGGTTGAGCAGTCTAGGTGGCATAAATCTTACCGAATCCAACGTTTGACCTATCTCAACCAGGTCAGGTATAGGGCATCATTAGTAACTCCGAAGAGAACTAGGTATGGACGACAATAGGCGATTACTCGGGTGTGCCACTTAGACTCGGAGGTCCAGTACTACTGTCAGGATAGAACGGTTTAGGTATGAGCCTACCACGACCTTGGCTAGCATCACCAATCCACATATGGAGTTAGCCCACCCATTATCCTCCAAGTACCACGCACCCTTCAGTACCTAGTCAAAGACTACATCTCTAATTAGATACCTTACTCAAATTGGTCATTCAACCATGACATGGATCGACTACTTCCATGTCGCCCACACAGTACTAAGGGATTCAACTTTAAAACAACTTTCAACTTATCTCCTTAGTACTATGTATCTCAACATAGGACATATATTTTCACCATATGTCCCCAACTTTTCAACTTTACAACAATAGGCAACTTTACAACTTTACGACAATAGACAACTTTGCAACTTTACAACTTTACAACTATAGGCATCATAACAACTTTACAACTATAAGCATCATAACAACTTTACAACAATAGGCATCTTTACAACAATAAGCAACTATAGTCATCAATCTCAACTTTAACAACTTTAAGGTTTCAACTATACAGCAATAGGCATCTTTACTACTTAATTAAACAACTAGAACAACTATAGTCATTACAATATCAACTTAATGCAACTTAACAACTTTAAACAATTTTACAACGATAATCTACTTCAACTTATACATCTCGAATTATTAATAATTCAACAATAGACAACATGTAAACAACTTAGTTTCATCAACCACACAACCTATAAACAACTTAAGCCAACAACTACTCAACTCATCTTCATCAGGCAACTTAACAACTTTACAACTTTATAAACAACTTCAACAATATACAACATATTTGATACAAATTACAAATTAACCAACATATTTAAAGTTCATCTATCATGCCAACTTACACAATGTAAACAACATAAATCAACTTAAGCACCCAACAACTCAACCATTTCAACAAAAAACACAATGCATAAAGCTTCCTTAACCTGAAAATTGGCTCCGAACAACCAAGAATTTGGGAATAAGAAAAAATTTCCTCCGAGCTCGACTCCCAAACTTCAATCCTTCAAAATCAAGCTTCGTAGTGGACCAAAGTCCTTTTCTCTAAACTTCTCTCCCTTCCTTTCCCTCCCTCCTTAACGCCTATTTATAGAGGTCAAGAGTGGCCAGAACGGCCCATTTCGAATAGAAAATGGCTCGTTCTAGGCTCCTTTGTCATGTGTAAAATTCACATGCAGAACGGCCCATTCTAAAACTAGAACGGCCCGTTCTAGCAGTCTAGAATGACCCATTCTTAAACCAGAATGACCCGTTCTGGAGTTGAATTTAACTCACAACAACCACATTTGGAACGACCCGTTCCAGTCTAGGATTTATAGGCTAATTTAGTAGTTTGGAACGATCTGTTTTAGTTTGGAAACAACCCGTTCTAGGCTACTAAATCACCCATGGCCTTCTGAAATACTTACTACATTACAACTAACATCTAAGCCTACAACTCTTATGGTACCACAAAACCTAATTTGGTCATCTAAGGGCCCTCACAATGCTTATAAAGTTTCAAGCATTATATTTTGCCTATAGAATATGAGACCCATCTTATGACTCACATAACTCAATTCTAGACGTTATGTTTCTTTAACATTTTCATATGATTCTTGAGTCTAAACTATAGTTCCAAATGTGTAATTTCTAACCCAACAAATGAAACTCTATTTGGTTAATCATGTAGAAAGAAATTACCTAAATATTGAGATATATTCATACCAGAATTTTCATAATTAAACAAACTATACTAAAAATCTTAAATAATATATAAATCCTACACATCCTTTTATTTCAATTCATCATCCAATCAGTTAATTAAATTATCCACACTCAAATAACAATAATATACTCTCAAATCATGTAACTCATTCAATCCATCAAACTTCTCAAGTTCGTACACAATATATCCTAATCTACAAATACATTAATTTATACCGACATCTCAATCCAACATTAATTAATACTCGAATTCATATAATATAAGAGAATAAAACATCAATTCATTCATAAGCAATCGTATAGATCAAATTCAAAAATCTACGAGACTTAGGGATCATCCCTCTACCCTTATCCCTCATATATGCCCAATAGATTCAACAATCTCATTCCTTCTTATCTGGAGTGACGATCCTGTAGAACAACGCGCTTCCTGTAACTCTGCTTGCTAATCGATGCTTCTTTATGGTCTCCTCTAGATTTTGTCCTACGAGTGCTCTAGGTTTAAGAAAATATGTGCAATAACCTAATCTATTCCTTTTTCTTCTTTTTAATTAACTTTTGGATTGGACCTATAATCTAACTCAAAATCTTCTTTTTAATTATGAATAATCATGTAGTCTTTAATATCTTTATATATATATATATATATATATATGAGGGGGTTATAATTACACCGGTGTAACTTTTACTAAGTATTACACCGCTCAATAACTTTATATTAAATGTGAATTTTTTAAATCCAACCGTTAGATTGAAAGCTCATATCACTTTATGTGTATATCAATTTTTGTTAAAATTGAACAACAATTCGAAGGTGATCAAAGTGTTCATATTTTAGTATATTTTGAAATGAATATATTACGTCAATTTTATTTTATAAAAATGAAGTATCAAATCATCTTAGATTAATATAAAATTTTGTATATATGATCTAAGAGATATAAACTTTCAATCTAATAGTTAGATTTATAAAATTCATATTTAATATAAAGTTATTGAGTGGTGTAATACTTAATAAAAGTTATATATATATATATATATATATATATATATATATATAATTTATTGAGAAGTACTCCTTAATAATTATCACATATTTCGTTGTTACTTTTTTCTTTTTGAATCACATCTCTTCGTTACAAAATATTTTATTATGATTTACTTTTATTACTAAACATGTAAAATAGGATTTTTTTATCAATAAAATTATAATAAAAATACCAAAGTTAGACTCTAACCTTATGCATATTACCTATCTTTCTACTATTAGATTGATCCTAATAAATAATGCATAAAATAGAGTATAAATGCACAAACATATAAATTACTTACATATATTTTATTGTTTTAATTTTATCATAATTTTTTTCTTTTATTAAAATGTTTTTATTTTAATAGTTAAACATCTAAATTTAATTCAAATCGAATTTAACTAGACTCACTATAATATACCATCAATTCAGATATGCAATAAAATTGAATCTAAAGACACAGAAATTTAAAGAAAGAAAACTTCTCTTTCACTTCAACGATTCGAGCGCATAAAAAGACAATTCTCCACTAAGAACACGCACATCATCCAAGACCCAATCTGAATTATTGGAATTAAAAAGAAAAGTCTTATCCTTTGTTTTGCCCTTTCGACAGCTGTGAAAACATAATAAATTTGTGTGAATATATATAATAACAGAAAAACAAAGGACTCCAATAATAATGGTCGCTAACTTCTTCCACAATCATGACAAAATTAGATACTAATGATATAGTTAATAATTTTTTAATAAAATATATAAATAAATAAATAATGAAGTCTTTGATTTGACGTACGTCGAGGCAAACATAGGCCCAACCTGTATATATTTGCCCACTTAAAAGGCTAAGAAAGCACAAGAATGACCAAAAGGAGAGTGTTTAAAACTTTAGTGTAATTTAGTATTTAGTTTATTTTCTAAAAGTAACATAAGAATGCATTTGAATACGTGTTCTCAAACATGTTAGAAAAAGATAATGACAAGAATTATAAATATAAAAAATAAAAATAGAATTTTTTTTTATTGGTGTATTTCAAAGTTTAAATGATAAATTCGTCATATAAAATTCAAACTGTATCTCAATTACAAATTTTAATAATAAATAATTGCTAATTATTAAATAATTATCATCAAATCAATATAAATGAAATTAAATAGATAAATAAAATATAAATATCATCATTTTCTTAAATATAAAAAATTATAATAATTAGTTTAACTTAAAATATAATTTATATTGTTAGTCCTAAGACCAATGTAAGTCTATCATTGGAAGCAAACATGTATTTTGGAGTGTGTTTGGTTTAAAAAGGAAAATAATAAAAAAAGTAAAATTAGAAAATAAGATAATTTTATAAATTGTTTGTCAGGAATAAAAATGAGAAGAAGAAAATTATATACACTTAGAGCATTTTGGTAGCATATGTGACACCCTCTACCTCAACATACATATAGAAAAATTATAAAACATATTTTTGGGTTAAATAATTTTTTTTTAAATTAAAATAACAATTCCAATAACATGAGAGTAGAGAATTCACATTCATCAACTTAAAACATGAGCAAATGCGGAAAAATGAAACATGAGTTCTTCCAACACAAAATACAATAATGAAATCCTAATTACGCCTAGCTATGCCCCAATGTCACATACCCTATCAGAGCATGCCCAACTGAAGCCTAAGCCTCATCACCAACATCCTCATGCTGATGATCACCTGCAACACAATTTTAAACACATACAAAGGATAACAAGGGAGTGAGAAACATCTCACTCGGTTCCAAGTGTAGAAATAACAGTTAGGCAATACACACAAATCATACAAGCACAGTCGTCATAGCTACACATTATTTAAGTACAAATTCCAATTATACATACAATAGTAACACATGCACAGTCATTCATCACGCAATGATCTCATGGACTTGACTCATAAATGCATGTGGCGCCAGTCACGTGTCTCATAATCTCATTTCTAATCATTTCAGCACTGGTGACCCAAGGTACACCTTGTTAGTTTGTTACATCACTTGGTGACATAAGGTACACTTGTTACATCACTTGGTGACACAAGGTACACTTGATTAGCTTGTTACATCACTTGGTGACCAAAAGGTACACCTGATTAGCTTGTTACATCACTTGGTGACCAAAGGTACACCTGATTAGCTTGTTACATCACGTGGTGACCAAAAGGTACACCTGATTAGCTTGTTACATCACTTGGTGACCAAAGGTACACCTGATTAGCTTGTTACATCACGTGGTGACCAAAAGGTACACCTGAATAGCTTGTTACATCACTTGGTGACCAAAAGGTACACCTGATTAGCTTGTTACATCACTTGGTGACAAAGGTACACCTTATTAGCTTGTTACATCACATGGTGACCAAAAGGTACACCTGAATAGCTTGTTACATCACTTGGTGATCAAAGGTACACCTGATTAGCTTGTTACATCACTTGGTGACCAAAAGGTACACCTGAATAGCTTGTTACATCACTTGGTGACCAAAGGTATAACTAATTAGCTTGTTACATCACGTGGTGACCTAAAGGTACACCTGATTAGCTTGTTACATCACTTGGTGACCAAAGGTACACTTGGTTAGCTTGTTACATCACGTGGTGACCCAAGGTACACCTGGTTAGCTCATAAATGCAAATGATGCATGTCATATATTTACGATTTCATTGACTCAACATTTCACATTTCACATCTCATCATATCTCATGTCACATTATTTCACAATGTCATATCACAAATCATATGTTCACCTTTCGCATTCTCATATCATATTCACATAGTCTCATACAAGAAACTTCTCGTAATTGTACACATCAAAATAGTACATAAATCATATCAAGAACTTATCCAAAACATGAAGCCATCATCAACTTTACATATAATGCCTCAAATCATCCACAAATCATATTCCTAATTTTACTTCATAGGGTTTCTCACAAGAATCCATAGAGCACTCTAATTCATATCAAAACTTGTCTATTTTCAAAATTAATCACATATTCATACATCTCATTCAACAAGGAATACAACAAAAGAATTAGAAATCAAAACAGAAAACGTTCATATTTTGTCTATTTCTCATAGGGTTCTCTCAAGAACCTACAAAGCACTCTAATTCATATAAAAACATATTTAATTTTGAAATCAAATACATATTCACACTCTCATCACATAACGAACGCAACAGAACATTCAGAAAGCAAAACAGAAAATATTCATATTTTGCCTATTCCTAGAAGCATGCATCAGGCAAGGGATTGGGGGTCAATTCTACTACCCAACAATTATTCCCACACCCTCGAGCGAGGTTTCTCACTCTCCCCTTACCTAGATAAGCAGAAGACGAAGCTAGAGCGGAATCTGCTTGGTCTCCTTCTCTTGGTTCTCCTAGGTCTTCAAAGAGTGTGTCTAGAAATAGTGCCAGAGTGCTCTATTTATAGATTTCAGGAGTGACCAGAATGACCCGTTTCAAATCCAGAATGACCCTTTTTGGATCCTTTCAGCATGTGTAAACTTGGCATATGGAACGACCCGTTCTAAAACCAAAACGATCCATTCTGGGGTTGTTTTTTAACACACAACGACCATATCTGGAACGGCCTATTTCGAACTAGGGTTATAGGCCATTTTTGTGGTTTGGAACGGTCCGTTCCAGTTTGGGAACGACCCGTTCTGGACTACTAAATATCAAACTTTTTAATAGCTTGAAACGACCCGTTCCAATTTGGGAACGACTCATTCTAGTCTACTAAAACACCCTAAATTAATCTTATGAAAATTATTAAATTACCCTCCATAAAAAGTATGAAAATTGAGGTGTTACAACATATACTTAGTATGAAATCTAAAGAGAAAAAGAAAAAAAAATGAAGTGTTACATAGTATATAGTGGTATGGTGTATTTGGAAAAGGATGAATGTTTCTATATTTAGGAATGAGGTGTTGGGTAAAATAGTTAATCTTTTCTTTTAATTACTCATTTGTGATGAGGTCAATAATTCTTGGAACTTTTTGATTGGATGGAAAAAAGGCATGTTGAAGAGTGTCATTGGTGAGATTTACGTGACCTAAAGACATGCATGTCTTAGTTAGAATTGTTTGTGTAAGTTGATTACTTAGTGATATTTGGTTGATTTGCATATGAATTTTTGGTATCCAAGTACCAATTTAATATATATTGTTATCTTTGTTGTCCAAAATATATATAGATAAACTAAGGAGAGATTCATAATTCAAGAAGTAAGTTTATCTAAACCTACTTCATTCAATAATTTATACTTTACATCAAATTTCAATGATCTAATCGTTGAATTTAAAATTTTTCATATATAGATCGAGTCTACAAATTAATTTTTAAAAAACTTAAAAACTATTTGATATTTCAATATTTCATTAGTTCAAATCAATGTATAAAATATTTTATGATTACTCATTAATTTAAATTAATGAAACGGAATATTAAATAATTTTAAATTTTTTAAAAATTAAATTGCAAATTCGAATCATGCATTAAAAATTTTAAATTTAATGATTGGATTGTTAAAATTTAATATAAAACATAAGTTATTGAATGAAATAAGTCTAGACTTATTATAAATGTCTCTAAAAAAAAACGTAAAGAAAGTTTTTAATTCTTAAGATTAAGAAACACTTTTTTTTTAAATCTAAATTCTCTCTCCCTTTCTCTTCACGTTGGAGAGATTTGTATATATATATGGGTACCATCCACTTTTTGTTCTTTCCTCTCCCATTTAGAAAACAATCAAACAAAGGAAATCTCTTCTGTTCTTTCACTTTTCTAACGTACCAAAGATAACGTTAAGAAAAGAACATATTAGACACCATATGTTAATCTACAGATTAAGAGATGTTCAAATAATAATAGAAAATAATATATATAATAAGATATAACATGAAGAGAGAGAGAGATGTGTGCAAAAGAAAAATATTAATTAAGTATTTATAGGGTTTAAGTGTAAAAAAGATCATTGTATTTTTAAGGAAACCAAAATGTACACGTGAGAATTGAAGTGAGGAGGAAATCTAATATATAAATTACACTGAACATAAAATATCTTCCAATGTTGAGTTATTTTCACATGCATAATATATTTTTAATATTTTACATATTATTAATTTTTTAATAAAATTATTGTAAGAGTTAATAATTTATTGTGCGGGATTTGTAAATAGATAAAATGGTAAAACAATTTTACGTGCACAATTTTTTTTTATCCTAATAGTGAGATGATGAAAATTAGTGGTGCAAAATCAGTCGCCACTACTAGGCTGAACTTGTATTTCAACACCCAATTATGTGAAAATAAAATTTGAAATCATTTTAATTTTTAAATATTCTAGATACATGTCTTATGTTGGAAAAAAAAAATTACTCAGTCATTTAATAATTTGGTTTCTGTTGCAAAACTTCTTTCATTACAATGAACTTTCATTCTTCATTAAAACTTAGAATTTAATTATGATACCAGTTTATACCGTTAACAAATTAAAAAAAAAAATTGGTATAATTTTTAGAGTTCAATATAATACATTTTGAGTGTAAAGTTTTATATATTGCCATTTAATCTGACATATCATATTTGATATAATATTTAAAATAATTATTATAAAAATAAATATATTTCATACATAATGATGATATAATTGCATATATTATTTATTTCAAATTTTAAAGTAATTATTGTAAATATGAATAAATTTACTATTTATTGTAAAAGCATGAATGTAATTGGATAATAGTAATTCCTAAACTAATAAAAAATATAAATTGTAAAACTATTATCCCGATCCCATTTTTTTATCAAAAAAATATAAGGGAAATCGCATTATCTCTTTTGAGATTTATTTAAATAAATGAAATATATTTTTCTCTAATTTTTAAAGTCTCTGTCCCCCTTTAAAATATGGTTACAAGTTAAAGTGAGAGAAGGAGAAAAATAAAAGTTAATTCACATTTTGTTAATTATATACATGTTTATCATTTGTTTTTGAATTATTTTTATAAAATTTATTATTATTATTATTATTATTATTATTTAATGTTAAAATAATAATTTCTTACTCTATTCTTTTCAAATTATTTCTGAAGTTGGTATATTTTTTAAATTATAACACGTCCGATATTTAAAATATAATTTGAGAATTAAAATTGAATAAAGATTAAGTCTTATTTAATTGTTGACACTTATATTAATAATTTGTTTCCTTCTAACAAGTCTAGTCTAAATAATTTTATTTTATATAAAAATTGTATGTATTTTTTAGATAAATAAATATAGAAAATTAATATGCATTTAAAAATTAAAGAAAAGGTGTGTGTGATTTTAGGAGAGATTGGTGTAATTTTTCAAATAAAATTAATACTATATTTTAATCCAAAATTATAAAATATTAAATTAATAAATCTTTCTTATTTATATATTATTACTCAACATATTTAATTTTATTCAAATGAGACTCTCTTTCACACATTAACGGAGAGCATAATAGAGATGATATGAATGACTTGAAGCTAATTTATTTTAAGCGGATAAAACTAAGGAAAATTAAGATAAACAGCTTTAAGACCTTTTTACCAACACAAGAAACCTTAAAGAAACTAAAGCATTGATCATAAATTGCCCTCGTTGTCATAGAGGGACGTTTCCTCGTTTTTCTGTTGATCCATGGTATCAGAAAGAGCCATTCCTATTGTCTCAGGCAAACAGAACAACGCAAAAGTGGAGCAAATTATAACTACTCCAAACACGCCATAAGAGAAAACGTCGTTCTTCCTCCCTGCAGATATCAGAATGTAACAAGTCTCATGTCAGGGAGGTCTCCTCACCAAGGAGTCCTTATAAGGCGGGAGGTTCTCCAACCTCTTGGGCCGGCTTTTGAGGGATGGTTCTCCTCCTTAGTCTTATGCCCATTACAATGGTGCTTTCATTGAGAGCCAGCCAAATCGAGAAGGGCTATCCACGGAGGGTTCCTCCATCGAAGGGTTCTCACTGGCAAGAAGGTCGAGTAAAGTGCCGGTGAGTGAAGTACCGTAGAATGCGTGAGTGAAGTATCGTGGAGTGCGTCCATCGAGGACGCTTATGCTCGTTACATAGAAATGGGCTGAATATGCAACTAAACACCATAGCCTGTTTCGCTAGATAACTTTCTCTTGAAATTTCCCAAGAAATAGGTCACTACGCAAGAGGGTATTTCCATCAAGGCGCTATACACAACGGCCAGGTAAATGTTATAGTCCAAGTTTCCCACTGCTAGTGGCGTGCCATAATACACTAGTCCAATGCCAAAACCAACCACCATAACTCCCACCATTCGTTTAAGAGCCCAACTTGTTTTGAACAACGTTGCTATTGATGAATACAGTTCAGACAATAAAGCCGTTTGTTTAGCAGCTTCCTCTTCTGGTGGAAGGCTTGAAGTTAAATTAGCACCATTTTCTGATAATCCTTTAAGCATTGTCATTGCTTCTTCCACTCGACCTCGTTACCAACAAAAATACAAAAATTAACATATTTATTATCAAAATAATGTAAATAAAACAAAATTTAGTTATTTTTTTATTGTTATAACTTTATCAACTTTATTTTTTAGTTTTTATAATTAAAATTATTTTATTTTAGTTATTAGATATTATTTTTATTTTCATTTATTATCTATAATATCATAAATTTTACTTTTTGTTCTTATAAAAATAGATGATAAAATTTAAAATAAAATATTTTTAATTATAAAGGCTGAGAAAAAATTTATAAAATTATAAAGAGTGAAACAATAATTAAACCTTAAAATAATGAGACTAGTACATAAAAAAGTATGGATTGAAGCATGTAAAGGAGTGTCTTTAGGAAGAAAATATTTACTCTGCTGCTATTTTAATTTGATGGACCATTCTCTCTAAATATATTAATGTGCTACATAAATTATGCAACAAGTCGAACGAAGAGAACACAATTAATGTTCCAAAATAATTTTTGTAGTAGAAGAAAATTCGATAAGTGTTATATTTCTACGTGTATGTTTCTTCAAATAAAAGTAAGATATCTTTGTAACAAACCTTGCATGAGAAGCCACCTTGGAGACTCGGTGACAAAGACATAAGCAATGAGAGAATAACAAATAGCTGGAACCGAGGTCCACACATAAAGATACTTCCATGACAAATGTCTGCTGAGATAAGCTATACCAGGCAAGGACATATATCAATATATAACATATAAACAAATTTCACATTATTATAGTTAAATGCTAAACAAGAATTTATAAGTATATACAAATTTTTTATTAAGATATTGTTATCTAATATTTTTAGGTTCAAATTTTATTTTGTTAAAATAATATTTGACTGATAATAATTATATTTGTAAGTACATATTAATATTTAATTATTAATTTTTTATTATTATATAAATTATATTAATGAATTTTTTTATTAATATATAATTTTTTGGATAATAACTAAAAGTAAGTTGATAAAAATTTAAGTTTAAAATAAATAATATGATATAGATATATAAAGAGTGTGAATTTGCGTATAGTAACATATCATACCCTGACGTGAAGAAGATAAATTTTTTGGCCTAAAATTTTGAGATATGCAAAAACACAATCAATGCTTGGTTTCCATGTCTTTTATTGTAACCCGATAGTTACCCAAACTTCTGGGACTCTACTCTTTGAAAATGAAGGAGTTTTCGAATTTGGCGTGTTGGTATGTTACCCGTCAACCCTCCGTCACCCCCGGCGCCACCGTCACTTTCCATGGCCGCTTTGATGTCCTCTCCCTCTCCGCCACGCTCCTCCTCCATGACTCGCCGGCAATTGCAATCTTTGCCTTCGCCGTCTCGCTTGCCGGCGGCCTACAGGGAAGAAACAGGAAGCCAGAAAGATTCCGAAAAAAAAAAATTTAAAAACGTGAACTTTATATTAACCATTTATTTGACGTGGATGTGAATTTTAAATAATTAAAAAATTATAAATGACTTGGATTTACATGTAGGTGACACATCATCAACAGTATTGGTACCCTTCTTTTATTAAGGTTACCGTAGAAATTCTCGAAGATAAATTCTAGATTCCCCACTGTGAATCTCCACTTTGTGCTCACTTTCTCCGTGATCAACACCAGGACACACGTCGAAATGGAAGAACGGCAAAACCCGATGAGGAATCTCAAGGCCGAGTAGATCCAAACATTGGTGGAGAAGACAATGATCAATGAAATAAGAGACATTGATAAACAAGAGAGAATGGTCATGTTCTTTCTTCCGAGAGATGAATCTGCTAAGGAGGCTAAGAGAAAAGAACCGAGAAGGCAACCAAGGAAGAATGAGGATTGAGGTAAGCCTGTGATGAAGGTGGTGGCGCATTGAAGGCCGAAGTGGGATATGATTGTCTTTGAAGAGGGTTCGTCCCAAGCCCAAGAAGACCTTGAAAGGTTACAGATGTTGGAATTTGTGGTGCATGTGGTGTGGTTGGTGCAGTGCCATGTTGGGTAATCGTCGGTGTAGATGGCTATGAATAATTGCTGTGAATCGAAGTACATTGCCGCTGACACAAGAATGCATTGCAAGAACTGCTTCCACCCAAAATTTCTCAAACCCTTCTCTATCATTTCGTCCCATGATGAAATTATGTCTTCATTAACAGAACTAGATTCTGCTAAATTTTTATCCGAATCTTCCATTTTAATTCTCTGTTTTTTCCTATAAGGGTTTCTAGGATGAGTGTATATTGTCGCCAATCTGTTGTAAATAAGATTTTAAATGAAATTGAGTTAGAGACAATGCTGTATGCTGCTGTATACCACATTTCCACATTTCATATTTTCTCTTTCTTATGTCTCTTTCATATTAATCTTAAAAAAATATATGTATATGCTCAAAGTAATAATTAATATTAATAGAGTATTAGAATTTAATGGTTATTCACTACTTGTATATCCGCAATCAATCACAATATTTATTATTGTTATAACTTTTTTTTTATAATTTTTTTAGTTGTTTATTGTAAAAGACAGTAAACTCATCATATATGATAGTTTTTTTTTATGAATATTATCGTAACCTTAAAAATTTTGATCTTACGGCTAAA
This sequence comes from Cajanus cajan, assembly GCF_000230855.2. Classification (NCBI taxonomy): domain Eukaryota; kingdom Viridiplantae; phylum Streptophyta; class Magnoliopsida; order Fabales; family Fabaceae; genus Cajanus; species Cajanus cajan. The sequence continues at coordinate 57,266,070 of NC_138524.1, read as the reverse complement.
TCGTTTGGACTTCCGTTTGAAAAATCTCATTAATTAAGGAATGTTCGGATACTAGACTAATCTTTGATTAATAGTTTTGAAAATAGGTTATTGGAGTCGCCACCAATATTTTACTCAAAACATTTGAAAAAGAAAAGGTTTTTAAAAATTCAATAATGGTCTTAACAATCAAAATTAGGTTTGGGGTCCGGTTACGTGTAGGGAACGTATTAAGTACTCTTACAACGCCCTTAATCGGTATCTTATGATAAAGTTAGCATTATAAGAAATAATAATTTAAATATTGAATCCCCTTTTATTGATGACTGTTTACATGCTTAATTTTAAATTTTACCCAATTGATCCTAAGATGTCTACATGATTGCTTTTATTATAACAATATTTATTAAAGATGAGGAGTAAAAGGAAGAGAAGAAAATTGATTGAAATATCTCTTAACAAGCTTTATTAGATCTTTAAATATGAAGACTTTAGGTGCTTGGTGACAATCTTTCACACTAACAAAATCCTCACAGATCTCAAGAAATTCAAGACTTAGGGATCATCCCTCTACCCTTATCCCTCATATATGTCCAATGGATTCAACAATCTCATTCTCTCTTATCTGGAGTGACGATCTTATAGAACAACGCGCTTCGTGTAACTCTGGTGGCTAATTGATATTTCTTGATGGTCTCTTCTAGATTTTGTCATACGAGTACTCTAGGTTTAAAAAAAATATGTGCAATAACCTAATCTCTTCATTTTTCTTCTTTTTAATTAACATTTAGGTTAGAGCTATAATCTAACTCAAAATCTTCTTTTTAATTATGAATAATCATGTAATCTTTAATGTATTTTTCTATTTAATATATATATATATATATTTATTTATTTATTGAGAAGTACTCCCTTAATAATTATAACATATATTTCATTGTTACTTTTTTTTTAATCACATCTCTTTGTTAGAAAAGTTGTTTTTATTATGATCTACTTTTATTACTAAACATGTAAAATAGGATTTTTTTTATCATTAAGATTATAATAAGGATATTAATTATATTATCTATCTTTCTATTACTAGATTGATCGTAATAAATAATGTATAAAATAGGTTACAAATGCATAAACATATAAATCACTTACATATATTTTATTGTTTCAATTTTATCCTAATTTTTTTATTAAAATATTTTTATTTTAATAGTTAAACATCTAAATTTAATTGAAATTGAATTTAACTAAACTCACTATAATATACCATCAATTCAGATATGCAATAAAATTGAATCTAAACTCTAGAATGACTCCAAAAGACATGGAATTTAAAGAAAGAAAACTTCTCTTTCACTTCAACGATTCGAGCGCATATAAAGACAATTCTCCACTAAGAACACGCACATCATCCAAGACGAAATCTGAATTATTGGAATTAAAAAAAAAAAAGTCTTATCCTTTGTTTTGCCCTTTCCACAGCTGTGAAAACATAATAAACTAGTGTGAATATATATAATAACAGAGAAACAAATTGGTTTGGAAGGAGACTCCAATAATAATGGTCGCTAACTTCTTCCACAGTCATGACAAAATTAGATACTAATGATATAGTTAATAATTTTTAATAAAATAAATAAATAAATAATGAAGTCTTTGATTTGACGTACGTCGAGGCAAACATAGGCCCCACCTGTATATATTTGCCCACTTAAAAGCCTAAGAAAGCACAAGAATGACTAAAAGGAGAGTTTTTAAAACTTTTAGTGTAATTTAGTATTTAGTTTATTTTCTAAAAGTAACATAAGAATGCATCTGAATACGTGTTCTCAAACATGTTGGAAAAAGATAATGACAAGAATAATCAATATAAAAAATAAAAATAAATACAATATATAAAAAATAATAATATAAATTTTTTTTATTGGTGTATCTTAAAAGTTTAAATGATAAATTCGTCATATAAAATTCAAACTGTATCTCATTTACAAATTTTAACAATAAATAATTGTTAATTATTAAATAATTATCATCAAATCCATTTTAATGAAATTAAATTGATAAATAAAATATAAATATCATTATTTTCTTAAATATAAAAAATTATAATAATTAGTTTAACTTAAAATATAATTTATATTGTTAGCCCCAAGACCAATGTAGGTTCGTCATTGGAAGCAAACATATATTTTGGAGTGTGTTTGGTTTAAAAAGGAAAATAATAAAAAAAAGTAAAATTAGAAAGTAAGATAATTTTATAAATTGTTTGACAGGAATAAAATTGAGATAGAAGAAAATTATATACACTTAGAGCATTTTTGTAGCATATACTTAGTATGAAATCTGAAGAGAAAAAGAAAAAAAATGAAGTGTTACATAATATATAGTGGTATGGTGTATTTGGAAAAGGATGAATGTTTCTATATTTAGGAATGAGGTGTTGGGTATAATAGTTAATCTTTTCTTTTAATTACTCATTTGTGATGAGGTCAATAATTCTTGGAACTTTTTTATTGGATGGAAAAAAGGCATGTTGAAGAGTGTTATTGGTGAGATTTACGTGACCTAAAGACATGCATGTCTTAATTAGAATTGTTTGTGTAAGTTGATTACTTAGTGATATTTGGTTGATTTGCATATGAATTTTTGGTATCCAAGTACCAATTTAATATATATTATTAATTTTGTTGTCTAAAAGATATATATAAAATGAGGAGGGATCCGTAATTCAAGAAGTAAGTTTATTTATACTTATTTCATTCAATAACTTATATTTTATATCAAATTTCAACAATCCAATCGTTAAATTTAAAATTTTTAATACATAGATCAAGTTTTCAAATTAATTTTTAAAAAATTTAAAAACTATTTGATATTTCATTTTATTAGTTCAAATCAACGTATAAAATATTTTATGATTACCCATTAATTTAAATTAATGAAACAAAGTATTAAATAATTTTTAAATTTTTAAAAATTAATTTACAAATTCGATTTATGCATTAAAAATTTTAAATTCATTAATTAGATTATTAAAATTTGATATAAAATATAAGTTATTAAATAAAATAAGTCTGAGTAAGCTTACTATAAATGTCTCTAAAAAAAAATAAAGAAAGTTTTTAATATTTAAAATTAAGAAACACTTTTTTTTTTAATCTAAATTCTCTCTCCCTTTCTCATGACGTTGGAGAGATTTGTATATACGTGGGTGCCGTCCACTTTTTGTTCTTTCAATATATCTCCCATTGAGAAAACAATCAAACAAAGGAAATCTCTTCCGTTCTTTCACTTTTCTAACGTACCAAAGATAACGTTAAGAAAAGAACATATTAGACACCATATAAGTTAATCTACACATTAAGAGATGTTCAAATAATATATATATATATATATATATATATATATATATATATATATATATATATATATAAAATAAATATATAATATAACATGAAGAGAGAGAGAGATATGTGCAAAAAAAAATATTATAATTAAGTATTTTTAGTGTTTAAGTGTAAAAAAGATCATTATATTTTTTAAGGAAAACAAAATGTATATGTGAGAAGTGAGGAGGAAAATTAATATATCAATTACACCGAACATAAAATATCTTTCAATGTTGAGTTATTTTCACATGCATAATATATTTTTTAATATTTTACATATTATTAACTTTTTAATAAAATTATTGTCAGAGTTAATAATTTATTGTGCGGGATTTGTGTGAGACCCTTTTTCTCTTTTTCTTTTTCTCTCCCCGACACTCCTCTCTCACCCATTCTCTTCCCGCTCTTTCTTTCTTACTCACTTGGCTGATTCTTCTTTTCCCTGGACTGAAGGTGGTGATTCAAGTTAGGTAGAGCTAGCTGATCTGTGTGGAGATTTCTTCCCTCAAGTTTCTTCTTCATCTTCTATTCTCGTTCTTTTCTCGAAGCTCGGAATCTTCTACCGAGGTAAGGGAAGTTAGTAATTTTCTTTCTTTTGTCGTTGTTTTTGGCTGTGGATGAGTTCTAGAAACTCATTAGATGTTTATTGATGGTTGATTCGTGGCTGTGTTGAATGAGAACTTGTTTTTGGGGGGTTTCGGGGTTTTTGAGAAAATTTGGGGAAATCCTTGATTTGTTGTTGCATGTTGAAAAAGGTAGTATTTTTGGGTTCTTGGATGGAAATGTGATAATTTGAACCGATTGCATGTGCTTTGGGAAGTTGATTTTGCAGGTTTTGATGAGATTTTCGAAAGTTTGAGGGTTGCTGCTGGGTAGCACGCCGGACGTAGTTCTTCGCGCCGGGCGCGTGACCATCAGAGACTTCATTTAGGCAAGTATGCCGGGCGCAAATGGTGAATGCGCCGGGCGGGCTTGAGGATGTGAGTCTCTGGATGGCCCTCGTTGGGCGTGGTGGAACCGCGCCGGGCGCGAAATCAGTGGATGACTCAAGTTTTGAGGTTCTGGTGTGGCGCTAGACTTGGCTTTGTCTTGCCGGGCGTGGAGACTCCATGGGAGTCTCTGCCAGAGGTGGCGCTGGGCGCAATTTATATTGCGCTGAGCGTGAGACTTGGAGAAAGTCTCTGCATACCCGGCGCTGGGCGCGGGTTCGCACGCCGGGCGTGTGAGATCTTGTGAGGTCTCTGCCTTCCCTCACGCCGGGCGCAATAGGTATTACGCCGGGCGTGTTGATCCCTGGTGCTCTCTGGTTGTGCTGCGCTGGGCGCAACCACGAGTGCGCCGGGCGCGGAGGTGGAATTTTACTATATGCTAAGTTGAGTTGAAATGAATATGATGGGGTGACTAGTAGATAATGAAGTTGATGATGTTGAGTTGTGTTGTATGTTGACAAGTTAAGTTGTGTTGTATGATGAAGAGTTGAGTTGTGTTGTATGTTGCTGAGTAGTGTTGTGTTGTAAGTTGATATGTTGAGCTGTATTAGTTGTATATTGTTGTAAGTTGATATGCTGAGCTGAACAGTTGTGTTGCACTGTGTGTTGCTTTTGGATGTTGTAGGCCGAAAGGTTGAGGTGTTGTAGGAGATCTCCGAGGTGATATGCGTGATGACGCATTGTGTGCTTATTGCTGATTATACTGTAAAATCGATGAGTTGTATACTGATGATGTGAGATGTTGCTGTTATTGCTGAATGTTGTGGGATTTTAAACTGATTTTGTTAAGTTGATTGATGAGTTGATTTGATGTGTTGATAGGGGTAGCTATTTACTATTCATATATTTATATATATGTATGTTATTTCTTTTCACTAGCTTACCCTTTGTTGTTTCCATGTGGTTTGGACTGCGATGATCATACTATGTATGGGAGCAGAGCAGGGTTAGACTGGTGATAGTGGCAAGTCTGCAGTTGGCAAAGGGAGGAGTCCTGTTTGGCTGATGTCTTGTTGTTGGGCCACTATCTGGCTACTTTGGTTGTATTTTGTTTGTACATTCTAACTCTAGCCGGATTGGGACATTGTATATATTTATATTCTATATCCTATATTTATATACTCGTTCTATTCTGTCTAGTGTTTCGGGTGTGCTGTGGTTGTGAGTGTAGTGACCAGCCGGGTCATTACACTTTAGTGGTATCAGAGCAGGTCGAGTCTAGAGGACACTCTTTGGGGGTGGTCCCTTTAGGCTTTTGTTGTGTTAACTCTGTGTTGTGTGATCCTATTGTGTTGTTTGCTGTGTTGACTGATGTGATGAATTATTGTGTTGTTAATTGTAGTTGGGTTGAATGGTAGTATACTAAAGATGTTGTTCCTTTTTTTTGTAGACGATGACTAGGACCAACGAACAGATAGCCCGTGCCATAGAGATGATGGCTATGGCTATGCAACAGCAAAATGCCTATTTTGCTAGGATGGAGGCTGAGAGAGCTGCAGCTGGTGCAGCAAGACTTACAGGGTCACAGGAAAGCTGGGATCTTGCTGAGTTCCGGAAGTGTAATCCTCCACAGTTTGCAGGAGATGCGGATCCATAGGTAGCTGACCGCTGGATCCGTGAGCTGGAGAAGATCTTTACTGTCCTGGGATGTCCTCCAGAGAGGAGGTTAGCATATGCTGTGTATATGCTTGTGGGAGAGGCCGAGCATTGGTGGGGAAGCACTTATCAGATGCTTGCTACTAGAGGAGTTGCAGTTGACTGGGAGTGCTTCAGGACGGTATTCATGGAGAAGTACTTTTCGGAGAGTGTAAGGCACGCCAAGGAGGCTGAGTTCCTGCGGTTACACCAGAGTGGGTTGTCTGTATCGGAATATGCGATGAGGTTCGAACACTTGGCTTGTTTTTATTCACAGGCTACTTCTGAGGCATGGAAGTGCAGAAGAAATCTTAAAAAAACAAAACATTGATCATAAATAGCCCTCGTTGTCACAGATGGACGTTTCCTTGTTTTTCTGTTGATCCATGGTATCAGAAAGAGCCATTCCTATTGTCTCAGGAAAACAGAACAACACAAAAGTGGAACAAATTATAACGACTCCAAACACGTCATAAGAGAAAACGTGGTTCTTCCTCCCCGCAGATATCAGAAATGGGCTGAATATGCAACCAAACACCATAGCCTGTCTCGCTATCGACATTGCAGTGTTCCTCACACGGGTCGGAAACAGCTCTACAATGTATATAAAAAACACGTTGCGAGCCATGCAAACACAGAAAAACGATGCCACCGCTAACCACACCTTAACAGGTGCCACAACAACACACATTATGCAACACACCCCACTTCCTAGTGAGAGCGCAAAAATGGATAACTTTCTCTTGAAATTTCCCAAGAAATAGGTCACTACGCAAGAGAGTATTTCCATCAAGGCGTTATACACAACGACCAGGTATATGTTACAGTCCAAGTTTCCCACTGCTAGTGGCGTGCCATAATAAACTATTCCAATGCCAAAACCAACCACCATAACTCCCACCATTCGTTTAAGAGCCCAACTTGTTTTGAACAACGTTGCTATTGATGAATACAGTTCAGACAATGAAGCCGTTTGTGTTAGCAGCTTCCACTTCTAGTGGTAGATCACTTGAACATAAATTATCACCATTTTCTGATACTACTTTAAGCATTGTCATTGCTTCTTCCACTCGACCTTGTTAAAAACAAAAATACAAAAATTAATATATTTATTATCAAAATAATGTAAATAAAATCTAAATTAAAACAAAATTTAGTTATTTTTTTTAATCGTTATAACTTTATCAACTTTATTTTTTAATCTTTATAATTAAAAATATTTTATTTTAATCATTATATATTACTTTTATTTTCATTTATTATCTATAATATCATAAATTTTACTTTTTGTTCTTATAAAAATAGATGATAAAAATTAAAAAGGACAAAAAATTGTATTTATTAAAAATTAAAATAAAATATTTTTAATTATAAAGGCTGAGGAAAAATTTATGAAATTATAAAGAGTGAAACAATAATTAAACCTTGAGACTAGTATAAAAAAGTATGGATGGAAGCATGTAAAGGAATGTCTTTAAGAAGAAAAAATTTACCCTGCTGCTATTTTAATTTGATGGACCACTCTCTCTATGTATATTGACGTGCTACATCAATTGTGCAACAAACCGAACGAAGAGAACACAATTTGTAACGACCCTGCTGGTCACTACACTCGGCACAACACACTAGAAACACCACACAGAAAGGAACAAGTGTATACATATAGGGTCTAGAATATATACATATACATGATTCAAATCTGGATAGAGTTAAAGTATACAAAATACATCCAAGGCTACTACACTAAGTAGCTAAAACAACAAAAGATCCTAAAAGACCAGCTCTGTCTGTCAGCTACAGACTCACCATCAGCCACCAACTTATCCCTGTTCTGGTCCCATACATAGTATGATCATTGCAGTCCAAACATCATGGAGACAACAAAGGGTAAGCTAGTGAAAAGAAATCAATATACATATATGGCAATATGATAGAAAACAGCTACAACTATCAGCACACCAGCACAACTTATACTACACCACAGCATTCAACAATATTAGCACTGCTTAGCAGCAATAACAGCACCACAATAGTGGCTAATAACAGCACCGACATAGCGGCTATAACAGCACCACAATAGTGGCTAATAACAACACCGACATAGCAGCTATAACAGCACCGACATAGCGGCTATAACAGCACCACAATAGTGGCTAATAACAGCACCGACATAGCGGCTATAACAGCACCACAATAGTGGCTAATAACAGCACCGACATAACAGCTATAACAGCACCACAATAGTGGCTAATAACAACATCGACATAGCGGCTATAACAGCACCACAATAGTGGCTAATAATCATCATACAGCTTAGCAAACACAGCACAGCAAATCAGCATTTTAAAAATCATCAATTACAGCCCAGCACAGCACAGCAATATACATCTATTTCAGCTTAACATCATATATCAGCATTTTCATCTAAACAGCACAGCATATTCATTGGTTTCAGCTCATCTCAGCATAAAGCAGCATTTTTCAGCAAATTTCAACATATAACACCTCATCCTCATACGCGCTCGGTGCAATTCAGCTTTGCGCCCAGCGCATGTCCAGGCAGAACTCCAAAGAGTCTCACGCGCCCAGCGTGGGTAAGGCAGAGACCTACCAAGGTCTCGCGCCCGACGCAATTCGTATTGCGCCCAGCACCCCTCTGGCAGAGACTCCCAAGGAGCCTCCGCGCCCAGCGAGTCGAAACACGTGCCTAGCGCGGCACCAGAACACCCAAAACATGTCACCATTGATATCGCGCCCGGTGCAGCTCAAGTCACGCCCGGCATGGGCCAACTAGAGGCTCCCATTCTCAAGCTCGCCTGGCGCACACACCCTTACGCCCGGCGGCTTGCCTAAATAGAGCCCCCTGGTGGTCATGCGCCCGACGCGAAGAATAGCGCCCAGCGCGAAGCTCAGCAGCAACTTCCCCAAGTTTGAAAATTTGCCCAAAACCTGCAAAAATCAACAGAAAACCAGCATGCAATCCAGCCAAAAGTCTCCATTTTCATCAAACATCAATAAAAACGTCTCATTTTCAACATGCAAACATAATTCATTAAAAACCCCAAAATTTCTTCAAACCCCAAAATCCCCCAAAATCCCCATTTTCACCAAATCAGCTAAGAACCATCAATCATCAGCAATCACAATGAGATCCTAGACTCATTTCAGCCAAAACGCAGCAAAACTAACTTCCCTTACCTTGGTGAAGAAATCCGAGCTTCCAGGAAGGAGAAATGATGAAGAAGAAGAAGAAGAGAAGCCTTGAAGCAGAAGGAGAAGAACCAGCTCGAGGATTCAGCTTACACCCCACTTGTACCTTCAGTCGCTAAGAATCACCACACGAAAAGGAGGGGAAAAGAGAAGTGAGTGTTTTTAGAGTGAAAGAGAGTTAGAGTAAGTGAGGGAAGGAAAAAAGGGGAAAGGGTTTTACAACCTCCCCAACAATAAGAGTTTTCGTCCCCGAAAACCGACTTACTTGGAAATAGAAACGGAAATTGCTCCCTGCACTGCTGCTCCACCTCCCAAGTAGCCTCACCAGTAGCTGCATCCCACAACACCTTTATTAGAGCAATGGACTTGCCCCTTAACTCCTTCAACTTATGATCGACCACAGCTACTGGCAACTTCTCAAAAGTCAGGTTCTGCTTTACTTGTACATCATCCAGCTCCACCACATGACTCGGGTCATGCACATACTTCCTTAGCTGGGATACATGAAACACATCGTGTAGGTTTGAAAGAGACGGTGGCAAGGCCAACCGGTAAGCAACTGGACCCACACACTATATGATCTGATGGGGACCCACAAACCTCGGTGTCAACTTCCTTGCCTTCAGTGCTCTACCCACACTAGAAGTCGGAGTCACCTTCAGAAATACACGTTCCCCTTCAGCAAACTCCAAAGGCTTACGCCTTTTGTCAGCATATGATTTCTGCCTGCTCTGAGCAGTCTTCATCCTCTCCTGAATCAGCTTCACCTTCTCAGTAGTCTGTAGGACTAACTCCGGTCCCACAACCACTAATTCACCATCTTGATACCAGCATAGAGGAGTCCTACATCTCCTGCCATACAAGGCTTCAAAAGGCGCCATCCCAATACTAGCATGAAAGCTATTATTGTAAGTGAACTCAACCAGCGGTAGGACCTCCTCCTAGCTACCCAAGTGGTCTAACACACAAGCCCTCAGCAAATCCTCCAAGGACTGGATTGTCCTCTCTGACTGACCATCCGTCTGTGGATGATAAGCAGAACTCAGCTTCAGCTTCGTGCCTAGGGCTTGATGTAGACTCTGCCAAAATCTGGAAGTGAACCTCGGATCTCGGTCGAAAATAATACTGGAAGGCACCTCGTGCAACCGTACTATCTCCCTCACATACACCTGTGTCAGCTTCTCCAAGGACCACCTGATGTTGACAGGTAAGAAATGCGCACACTTGGTCAACCGATCAACAATCACCCAGATAGCATCACTATTCCTAGCTGACGTAGGTAACCCCACAATGAAATCCATAGTAATGCTATCCCACTTCAACTCTGGGATCTCCATCTACTGCATCAACTCACTCGACTTATGATGCTCCACCTTCGCCTTCTGACACGTCAGACAGGCCGCCACATATTCAGCTATCTCCCTCTTCATACCTGACCACCAGAAAGTCTTCTTGAGGTCTTGGTACATCTTAGTCATACCTGGATGTATGCTAAGTCTGCTCTTGTGGCCTTCCTCCAATACAGCTCTCTTCAGCTCAGCATCTTGAGGTAGGCAAATTCTGCCCTTGAACCTCAAGATTCCATCTTCTCCCAGCTCAAAACCAACAGCCTTCTCGGTACCTAGCAAACCAAGAAGTTTCACCAGCTCCACATCTTGCAACTGCTTAAGTCCAACCTGCCTCAGGAACTCATTAGTTATGGTAACCATCCCACAACTAATGTGATCCTGAGCTAACTCCACATAGAGGTTCAGATCTCTGAACTCCTCAACCAGCTCCAGCTCCCTCACCATCATACTAGACATGTGGATGGATTTCCTACTCAGCGCATCCGCCACAACATTGGCCTTACCAGGATGATACATCAACTGGAAATCATAATCCTTCAAAAACTCCATCCACCGCCTCTGCCTCATGTTCAGATCCTTCTGATCAAACAAGTACTTCAGACTCTTGTGATCACTGAAGACGCTGAACCGAACACCATACAAGTAATGTCTCTATATCTTCAAGGAAAACACCACAGCTGCCAACTCCAAGTCATGAGTGGGATAATTCCTCTCATGAGTCTTCAATTGCCTTGAAGCATACGCCACCACTTTCCTGTTTTGCATCAGCACGCACCCCAGACCCTGGTGAGAAGCATCGCAGTACACATCAAAGGGCTCACCAGAATCTAGCAACACCAGCACAAGAGAAGTAGTCAACCTCCTCTTCAGCTCATCAAAACTCCGCTCACAGGCATCTGTCCAAATGAACGGCTGCTCCTTCCTCGTCAGTTGGGTTAAAGGCGCCACTATTTTTGAGAATCCCTCTATGAACCTCCTATAGTAACCCGCCAAACCCACAAAACTCCTAATATCAGTGACAGTTCTTGGATGCTCCCACTGCAACACCGACTCCACTTTAGCCGGATCAACAACAATCCCCTCAACTGAGATCACATGCCCCAAGAATTCACCTCGCCCAACCAGAACTCACATTTTGAAAGCTTAGCGTACAGCTGCTTCGCCTTCAAAATCTCCAACACCACCCTCAAGTGCTCTCCATGCTCTTCCCGGGTCCTTGAATAAATCAAGATGTCATCAATGAACACCACAACAAACTTATCCAAGAACGGCCGGAAGATCCTGTTCATGTAATCCATGAACACTGCAGGGGTGTTGGTCACACCAAACGGCATCACAACATACTCGTAGTGACCATACCTAGTCCTGAAAGTAGTCTTCGGTATGTCACCTTCCTTCACCCTAATCTGGTGATAGCCTGACCTCAAGTCAATTTTCGAGAAAACAGATGCTTCCCTCAGTTGATCCATCAAGTCATCTATCCGAGGAAGTGGATATTTATTCTTAATGGTCAACTTGTTCAACTGCCGGTAATCAACACACAGTCGACTACCTCCATCCTTCTTTTTCACCAACAGCACAGGAGCACCCCACGACGATACACTCAGCCGCACAAACTACTTCTCCAGCAGGTCCTCCAATTGACCCTTCAGCTCAACCAGCTCAGCAGGAGCCATCCTATAGGGAGCCACCGACACTAGCCCTGCACCTGGAACCAAGTCAATGCTAAACTCCATCTCCCTAACAGGAGGCAACCCAGGCACCTCATCCGGGAACACCTCAGCAAAATCCCGCACCACATCAATTTCAGCAATGACCTTCTCGGTCTCAACACTCAACGTAGTAAGTAGAAGACAGCACTCTGCTCCATTGCTCAACAATGACTCAACTTGGCCAGCTGAAATCAACAGCTCATCCTCCACCTGAGGAAAAATTAGCCTCCTATTGGCACAATCTATAAGGATGCGATTGGCAGACAACCAATCCATCCCTAAGATTATGTCAATATCCACCAAAGGTAAACAAATCAAGTTCACCTTATACTTCTTCTCATTCACAACAATTGGACAGCCAGCACATAGCTCAGAAGCAACTACCGAAGCAGAAGCGGGCGTCGACACTAACAGTCTCAATCCCAAATCACACACAGGCACACCCAGCATAGCAGCACAAGCATATGATATAAATGAATGAGAAGCACCAGAACATCACATCCTTACCAGTAGCTCTACCCTTCCCCTTCACAAGATCTGAGGAAGTAGAAGCTTCAGCCCCAGTCAAAGCAAAGACTCTACCAGCTGTAGTGGGTCTGTTACCCCTCTGAGTATCACCTCTCTGGGCACCACCCCTCTGAGCATCACCCCTCTCTGGTTTGTCCCTTGCAGGACAGTTGGCCGACTCATGGCCCATCTGATGGCATCGAAAACAACGACTCTCAGTGTGTGGACAATCCCTGACAACGTGGGGTCCAGCACACCTATAACATCTCAGAGTGGCACCTCCACCCTGTCTCCCTCCACCAGCAGCACCAGAAGGTTGTCTAATGACAGGACCCCCTGTTGTGGTTGGGGCCTATCATACGGCTTCCTCTAATTCCTTCCTTTCTTGGACCCAGCTGGTCCTTCAGCAATCTTCACTCCAGGGTTACCACCTTCCAACTGCTCAACAACCTTCGCCTTCTCCACTAAGGCTGGAAACTCAGTGATGGCCATAGGCACCACCACCCTCTTCAGCTCATATTTCAGACCCTCAGCAAACTTCCGGCATTTCCAGGCCTCAACTATACCTTGCGAATAGAAACGAGCCAGGTGCTCGAATCTCATCGCATACTCAGAAACTGTCATCCCTCCTTGGTGTAACCGCATGAACTCAGCTTCCTTGGCATGCCTCACACTCTCAGGGAAATACTTCTCCAAGAACACCCTCCTGAAGCATTCCCAGTCAACAACCACTCCTCTAGCGGTCAGCATGTGATGGGTACCCCTCTACCAATGCTCGGCCTTCCCAACCAGCATGTACACAGCATATGTCAGCCTCCTTTCTTGAGAACATCCCAGCATGATAAAGATTTTCTCCAGCTCACAAATCTAGTGGTCAGCCACTTATGGATCTGCATCTCCCTTGAATTGAGGAGGATGGCACTTCCGGAACTCAGCTAGGTCCCGACTCTCCTGTGACCCCGTGGGCCTTGCTGCACCAGCTGCAGCTCTATCAGCCTCCGCTCTAGCAAAATAGGGATTTTGCTGTTGCATAGCCATAACCATCATCTCCATGGCTCGGGTTATCTGCTCGTTGGTTCTAGTCATTATCTACAAAAGTAACAGCATCTTTAGTATACAATAACTAAACCAAACCACAATCAACAACACAACAAAACATTACAGCAATCAGCATAGCAAACAACACAGCAAGACAACACAACACAGAGCTCAGCACAACAAAGCCTAAAGGAACCACCCCCACAGAGGGTCCACTAGACTCGAACTCACTACAAGAAAAAATGTTATTACCTACGGAATATTACCTACGGAATTTTTTCCGTAGGTAATTTTTAGTTATCTACGGAATATTACCTACGGAAAAAATTCCGTAGGTAATTTTTAATTATCTACAGAGTGTTACCTACGGAATTTTTTCCGTAGGTAAAGTTTCTACGGAAAAAATTCCGTAGGTAACTAAAACAAAAAAAACGCTGCGTTTAACCTACATTGTATTAGGGGTTGCTGAAGACATGAGACGAAACGCTTTGCCAAACGGGTTGCCTACGGTCTTTAGAGGAGCGACGGTCTTTAGAGGAGCGACGGTCCTTGGAGGAGCAACGAAGGTCCTTGGAGGAGCAACAAAACGCACTGGTCCATTCAATCGCTGCAGTGGACGACGCTATATCGGGTTGCGATTTGCCTGCTCCGACGAGACGCACTTTCATATTTCCAGGAGCGACGATTTAGTGGTATCTTCCTCTTTCATACGGCTATCTCTTTTTCTTTTTAGTGGTATCGACGATTTTCGATTTTCTGATTTCTTTTTCTTTTGAGTTGTTCCTTTTGCATCTGTCTTTGTACTGTGATGTTAAGTATACCTACTGAGTGGGCTGTTGAACTGGCTACTGGACCAACTTTGCTGAATGCATTTGCTTCAGCTGTTGCATTTTTTGTGGCTATCTCTTGTTCCAAAACAGCAGCAGCTTGGTCTGACGCAGCAGCAGTTGGAACTACGGCTTTAGTGGCGGCACCGCTTTGTAAATTGTGGCGACACCGCTTGATACATCAGCTGCTACGTGTGCTCCTGTTGCGTGCTTGATGACAGCAGCCTTTTCCACCTCCTCACCGAGTGGAGCAGTAGCTGAAGGCACCTCTTTTGTGCCTTTTCCAGCAACATAATGTTGCTCCTTATTTCCAGCACCAGCTTGTCGTGTCTGATTCAAGACAGCAGCTGTATCCCTCCCTCTTTTTTAATCATTGTTTTTTCTTCATTGATGCGCTTTAATTAATTTTAAAATAAAATAGTAAAATTTTTATTTTAAGTTTTAATGGAGGTGGATTATATAGATATTCAATTTCAGGGGTAGCTACTCGAGCATTATATTTATCCAGGGGAGTGGAGAAACCAAGTGGTCACATATATGGAACACCCTTTTGACTTAAATGAGCATTTGTACCTAGCATGGTCATTCAGATGTAGCTTTCACACAAACATAAATACATAGTGAAAAACTTAGGCCACACCCAACATTTCAATTCTCTTGTAGGCTAAAGAATGGAGATCGCCTTAATGATTTGAAAGGAGGGGCGTATGATATTTCCTATCATAGATTTAAGTGTTCAATTTTCTCTCAATAACTTAAGTACAGTTCTATAGATATGGTTAATGTTATTTTTTTTATTAAAATTAAAGTTTTGTTTTAATAATATATATTTACATATCTCAGTATATATATATTAGTGAGATAAAATTATGATTCTAATTTGAAAATATTGTGAATCGTACATATGAAACTGAAACTAATTTTGCATGTAATTGGGAAGGAAAGAGAATAATTAATATATGTAAGGTAAATGGGGTCCTATATGAGTATAAGAGTGAGGGTCTTAAAGGCAGTTGGTGGGCTTTGTCTTCTTTTGGAGTTGTGAGATGGGTAGGTCTGATATAAGCAGAGAGTAATCAGTGAAGTTTTGGGTTGCAGTGGCAGAAAAACACATGGGCATAAAATGTCGTTTCTCTATTCACTTGAAGGGTTACATAGAATAGGATTATAGAGTGAGTTAGTGAATTAAGGAGGTGATCAAGCTAGCTAGGGATTATTATTCTCCCCTGTTGAGCAATGTTTTTGTGTTAATTTAATGGGAAATCACTATTTTCCAGCAGGTGACTGATTGTAGATTGAAAGGCCTTTGTATTTCACATATATTTAATTGTTATTTTACTCACTGCAGTTTGCAACCTTGGCGCACGGTGGAATTAAGGAAAGCACTGAGCTTGTATTAGCTGGAACTTTATTGGCCGTGTGAGATTCTGCATGCACATGGTAAGCTATTTAATGCAACAAAATATAATATAAATTAAACTATATGAGTTTAATAAGTGTGGTGGCATAGAGCTTTAGACATTCAGTGACTCTTTCATCAATGACATCTCTTATACTGAAGCAAGAAAGCACGTCTCCTTTTGTATGAGGCCACATGGAATTTGCCTTAAAAACACATGCAAATTCTTCATAACCTCATTCATACGGTATTTTGCAAAGAAATTCAATGAAGAACTATTTTAAATATATGTTTGACCTTACATACCAATGGTATTCATAATCAAATCACTATATATAGTCAACCTGCAGAGATCCCCAAATAATTGCGTCAAGCTATTCATAATATATACAGTGCGTATTTGAATTTTTATTTCACATCAAAATGAACGTTACTAGTTATAACTTTTACGTGTTTTACATCAAGAACGTAATTTATTGATTGTTGAAAGTGTTTCCAAACAAAGTAAAGCATAATAGTATTAGCTAATTGATCATAGGAACAATGCATTTTCATTTGTTATATCCTCATTCATTTTGATCATTATATTTAAATGCTGAGTGATAAAGTTGAATTTTATTTTAGGAACTGCATTTAGTCTAGTTGTGTAGGTGGTAGTTATCACTTCAATTGGATTGAAATCACTTGCCACACTCTATCCACATAAATTAAAAATTCACGTGACTTGTTTCCATTCACAGTCCCAATTTTGCTCCTCTCACCTTCCTCCACAACGCCAAGTTACTCAACACCACCACCACCTTAAAAAGATAAAATAAAAATAAAACATAAAACTTAAAAAGCTGGGACGCGAAGTGAATCACGGCCGTGACTGAGAATCACGACCGTGATCTTCTCTGGAGCATATCTATGAAGGGTCAGTGGCGTTCACGGGTGTGATTGGGAATCACGGCCGTGATTTTCTCTGGTGAATCACGGGCGTGATTTAGAATCACGGGCGTGATTTAGAATCACGGCCGTGATTTTCCCTGTAGCTCAGCATTTCCTCTTTAATTCTTAAATATCCAGAAGATGAATTCCATTCCAACACCTTTGTCTCTCCATGTTCTAATATATTTGTTATAAATACACAGAACATGAATTCTATTCCAGCAAGTCGTCGATGGATGTATGATAGAATGTATACAGGGAGAAGAGGTTTAAAGGAATCTTTTGTACACGGGGTTGAAGAGTTTATAACAATAGCTTGTCAACAACAAAGCTATGTTAATGAAGGGAAACTTAGATGTCCATGTGCTAAATGTCAGTCCACAAAGATTGATGGTGTTCATACTGTGAGGCTTCACCTTTTCAAGTATGGGTTCATGTCGAACTACTACATTTGGACTGATCATGGTGAAGAAATGGCGAATGTTGACAACAATCTCATAGGTGGTTCAAGTATTGGTATAAATGCGACTGAATGTGAAACCTCTAACTCAATGCATGATATGGTGTGTGATGCTCTTAGGCAACATGGGGCATTTGACATACTGGAAAATAGTAACGTGGAAGAGCCTCCGAATGAAGAAGCACAAAGATTTTACAATCTTTTATCTGAGGCAAATTGTCCATTGTATGAGGGATCATCAGAGTCTAAGTTATCAATGTGTGTAAGACTTTTAGCATGCAAGTCTAATTGGAATGTTCCTGATGAATGCGTCGATTTTATAACAAAAATGTTGTTGGATGTGACTCCTATGAATAGATGTTTGCCCAAAAATTACTATGACGCTAAAAGATTAGTGTCAAAATTGGGACTGAGTGCTAGAAGGATAGATTGTTGTGTACAAGGTTGCATGTTGTTTTATGACAATGATTATGGAAAAAATGATGGTGCATTATTACAGTGCAAGTTTTGTCATATGCCAAGATATCATGATCGCAACACTGGATCAAGCACAAAGGCAAAATGCTGCAACCATACCTCCTAACACCCAAATTGATACATCCCCATTACCCCAAAGGCAAAATGCTGAACCCATATGCTCCCAACAACAAAATCAATTACCTTCTTCTAGAGCTTCACACTGTGAACCTAGCAACAATGCATCACCAACATCAGTACCCTCCAGGCATGTTGAAATTCCTACTGGAGATGAAGAGCAAGTGTCCAACAATGATACATCACCATTCAACAATGAAGATCCACCAGTTGGGTCTGTTCTTCCAATGATTAAGCCTTGTAATGATGGGTAAAACTTATAATTTTTGCTTTCTAAATCCTATTTTTTCTTCCCCATCATTGAATTGATTTAACAATTTTGTTTTTCCAATTTAATTAGGTTTTATCCAAGCAGAGTAGCATCTAAAGCAATCACATTGACTATCAAGCAACAATTTGTTGAGCCATGGATGACTTGGGGTGCAATGACGGAAGAACAAAAAGATATCTTCTTTCAGCGTTTTAAGGTACACTTTTACATGGATGAAGAGACCACTATATAATATAATTAATTTAGTTTATTGTGTTCAATTGTTGCACTTGGTTTGCTTTAACTACTTGGTTTGCTTTAACTACTTCCTTATTTTGTTCATGCAGAAAAAAGTTTCATGGAGACCTGAACATGAAGAGAAGATAAAAAAGATATTTCACACAAAAGCATCTCATAGGCTTTCTGAAATGTTCAAGGATGCTCGTAAAATAAATAAGAAGCCTGATTGGATGTTTGATACAGTTTGGCAAAGTTTGATTGCCCAGTGGATGGCCCCAGAATTTAAAACAAAGAGTATCCAAGCTCAAAAAAATAGAGCATCTGAGAAAGGTGGAAGTCTGCACACAGGTGGCTCCATCACCCCTCACGAGCATGCTATCCGGATGGTAATTACATTAAACAACTATTATATTTTATTCAACATAATTTTAAAAATATGATGATTAATTAACTATTTATACAATTATAGTCACAAGAGTTGGGTCGCCTTCCACATGTTGATGAGTTGTTCCACCAAACTCATGTACGGAAGGATACAGGCGATTTTGTCGACCACAGATCTAAGCGAACATATGTGAGTTATGTTTTTTGTATTATTGCTTTATTCTTTTTTACTTTTAATCATCTTTGATAAATGTCACTTCTAAACATCTTTATTTATGAAACAGGATCAATTTGAAACTATATTTAATCAAGCTAGGTCTGAGGCCGCATCTTGTACAGGAGGTTCTGAAACGTCTCCTATGGACTCAGTTGAGGAAGAAAGACTCCGCAATAAGAGTTGGATTGCTGCTGCAGGTGGGATTACAGAAAAAAGACGAATTTACGGGGTTGGAAAAGTCACTTCTCCATTGACGGATGTGGATACCTTGATAAATATATCTTCTGGGCGTGCTACTGAAGAGTCAGAGAAAATTATTCAATTGGAAGAGCAAGTCCGTAAGTCTAGGGAGGAGGCTCGTCAATCTAGGGAACAAAATGAACGCTTGCAACGCCAGTTTCAATCCCTGTTCAATGCTGTTCTACCTCTCCTACCTTCTGATACACAACATATTTTGCAACAACAGGTGGATCAACAATCTCATGACAACCACGATGACCAACAACCACCGCCTACTGGACACTATGGGGATGACTATTAGTTTTTTTTATATACATTATGGATCATTTTTATTGATATTTTATTATGTACAATTTTAAAATTATCTTATTTTACACAATGACATGGAAACTAATTATGCATAATTGCTATGGGTATTTTGATCTTAAAGATGTTTTATTTCATATTGTGGTATATTGTGGTTAATTGAATTTGCTTAACTGAAGCATATATATAAGTCTGAAAAGTGATTTTATTTATATTTTTGAGCAGGAATAATGATTGGTATGGAACAATCAATATGCTATAAATCTGTTGAAGATAGTTACCTACGGAAATTTCCGTAGGTAAGTTACCTACGGAAATTTCCGTAGGTAAGTTACCTGCGGAAATTTCTGTAGGTAACTTACCTACGGAAATTTCCGTAGGTAAGTTACCTACAAAAATTTCTGTAGGTAAGTTACCTACGGAAATTTCTGTAGGTAAGTCATCCGTAGGTAACGTTATCTACGACCTTATTACCTACGGATTTTTTTCCGTAGGTAATCCGTAGGTAATTAACAGTTACCTACGGATTTTTAGCATTATCTACGGATTTCTTCCGTAGATAATGCTGATTTTTCTTGTAGTGACTGCTCTGATACCACTAAAGTGTAACGACCCAGCTGGTCACTACACCCGGCACAGCATACTAGAAACACCACACAGAAAGGAACAAGTGTATACATATAGGGACTAGAATATATACATATACATGATCCAAATCTGGATAGAGTTAAAATGTACAAAATACATCCAAGGCTACTACACTAAGTAGCTAAAACAGCAAAAGATCCTAAAAGACCAGCTCCGTTTGTCAGCTACAGACTCACCATCAGCCACCAACCTATCCCTGCTCTGCTCCCATACATAGTATGATCATTGCAGTCCAAACATCATGGAGACAACAAAGGGTAAGCTAGTGAAAAGAAATCAATATACATATATGGCAATATGATAGAAAACAGCTACAGCTATCAGCACACCAGCACAACTTATACTACACAACATCATTCAACAATATCAGCACTGCTTGGCAGCAATAACAACACCACAATAGTGGCTAATAACAGCACCGACATAGCGGCTATAACAGCACCACAATAGTGGCTAATAACAGCACCGACATAGCGACTATAACAGCACCACAATAGTGGCTAATAACAGCACCGACATAGCGACTATAACAGCACCACAATAGTGGCTAATAATCATCATACAGCTCAGCAAACACAGCTCACAACACAGCACAGCAAATCAGCATTTTAAAAATCATCAATTACAGCCCAGCTCAGCACAACAATATACATCTATTTCAGCTTAACATCATATATCAGTATTTTCATCTAAACAGCACAACATATTCATTGGTTTCAGCTCATCTCAGCATAAAGCAACATTTTCAACAAATTTCAGCATATAACACCTCATCCTCATACGCGCTCGGCGCACTCATGGTCGTGCCCGGCGTGGCACGACCAGAGAGCACCAGGGGCCAGCGCGCCCGGCGCAAGAGTGCTCGCGCCCGGCATGACCTAGCCAGAGAGCCCAAGGCTCTCATGCGCCTGGCGCAATTCAGCTTTGCGCCCAGCGCACGTCCAGGCAGAGACTCCAAAAAGTCTCACGCGCCCAGCGTGGCCTAACCCGCGCCCAGCGTGGGTAAGGCAGAGACCTACCAAGGTCTCGCGCCCGGTGCAATTCGTGTTGCGCCCAGCGCCCCTCTGGCAGAGACTCCCAAGGAGCCTCCGCGCCCAGCGAGTCCAAACGCGCGCCTAGCGCGGCACTAGAACACCCAAAACATGTCACCATTGATATCGCGTCCGGCGCAGCTCAAGTCACGCCCGGCATGGGCCAACCAGAGGCTCCCATTCTCAAGCTCGCCCGGCGGGCTTGCCTAAACAGAGCCCCCTGGTGGTCACGCGCCCGGCGCGAAGAACAGCGCCCAGCGCGAAGCTCAGCAGCAACTTCCCCAAGTTTGAAATTTTGCCCAAAACCTGCAAAAATCAATAGAAAACCAGCATGCAATCCAGCCAAAAGTCTCCATTTTCATCAAACATCAATAAAAACGTCTCATTTTCAACATGCAAACACAATTCATTAAAACCCCCAAAATTTCTTCAAACCCCGAAATTCCCTAAAAACCCCATGTTCACCAAATCAACCAAGAACCATCAATCATCAGCAATCACAATGAGATCCTAGACTCATTTCAGCCAAAACGCAGCAAAACTAACTTTCCTTACCTCGGTGAAGAAATCCGAGCTTCCGGGAAGGAGAAATGATGAAGAAGAAGAAGAAGAGAAGCCTTGAAGCGGAAGGAGAAGAACCAGCTCGAGGATTCAGCTTACACCCCACTTGTTCCTTCAGTCGCCAAGAATCACCACACGAAAATGAGGGGAAAAGAGAAGTGAGTGTTTTTAGAGTGAAAGAGAGTTAGAGTAAGTGAGGGAAGAAAAAGAGGGGAAAGGGTTTTACACAATTAATGTTCCAAAATAATTTTTGTAGTAGCAGAAAATTTGGTAAGTGCTATATTTCTACGTGTATGTTTCTTCAAATAAAAATAAGATATCTTTGTAACAAACCTTGCATGAGAAGCCACATTGGAGACCCGGTGACAAAGACATAAGCAATGAGAGGATAACAAATAGCTGGAACCGAGGTCCACACATAAAGATACTTCCATGACAAATGTCTGTTGAGATAAGCTATACCAGGCAACGACATGTAACTATAACATATAAACAAAGTTCCATTATTATAGTTGAGTGCTAAACAAGAATTTATAAGTATATACAAAGTTTTTATTGGGATGTTGATCTAATATTTTTAGATCCGATTCTTGTTTTGTTAAAATAATATTTGATTGATAATAATCACATTTGTAAGTACATATTAATATTTAGTTATTATTATTTTATTATTATATACTTTATATTATATAAATTTTATTTTATCAAAAATTAAATTTTTTTTAAAAATTAATTCATCATTAATGAGTATTCTTTATTATATATAATAATTAATCTCATTTGAAAGTTTGATAAATATTAAATAAATGAACAATTCTTTTAAATTTATATTTTATACATATGATAATTTAAATATATATGTTTATTTTATTATAATATAATTTTTATTTTTAAAAATATATTATTTTTTTGGATATATATATATATATATATATATATATATATATATATATATATATGTGTGTGTGTGCACGTGCGTGTGTAAAATGGTAGTTTAAACATGTGCTCCCACTCTTTTTTGCATGGATCCAATCCTTGCACTTAGGGACTTTTTTTTAATATATTTTTTAATTACAATTATTTGAAAAAAATTAATTTTTTATCTTTGTGCGAGATATTTTTAAGAACTATTTTTTGATGAAAACATTTTAATTTTTTTAACTTTTTATTAATTTAATTTTTTATTTATAAATTAAATTTAATATATTTTTTTAAAATAAACTCTTCTATATACATTAACTATGAATGTCTACCATGTTTAAGAAGTAAGAACATTGAAATTATTTCTTATATATTTAAAGATTTTTACAACTTCTTTTATAATTTATTTTTTTATTTATTTATGAATTAAATTTTAAAATTTTAAAATATATTATCAATAATTAAAAATAGACTTATGTCATAGTATAAATTATTTATTTGAAATATAAGGAAAATTATTTATCTGAAATATAAAATATAATATCAATGTTGAAAAATATCTTTGGACTTTAATTTTAGATATAATTTATATATTCAATATAATATTTATTTATATATAATTTATTATAAATTTTATTTATATATAATGGACATTTGGTCTATAAAATAAACATACTAAAATACCAGTTAAAAGTAAAGATACGTATTTTTAATAAAAAAATAAAAAGTTAAAATGATACAAAATTATAACAAAAATGGAAAGTAGCCGCATAATACATGTGGTAGTATTTTTTATTAAAAATTAATTCCAATATTCTGCTTATTCATTGTGAACCAAAATTTTGTTTGCTAAAGTATTTTAATGGCAAAGCTTCTAACTATTTTTTAAAATTATTTTTTCATTTTTTGAGTGATCGAAGTATGATCTATAAACAAAGATTATTTAAAAATGAATTTTAATATAATTATAGTAATTATTTCAATTACTTTTTTTTATTAAATTTTATTATTAATCTCGATTTATTATGACACTACATCTAATAATAAAGAAAAGATGAAAGAAACGGCATAATACATGTAACCGTATTTATAGCAACACACTCTTTGATATACCTCACTCACATTAATTATATAATTCATTAAAATCTATAAAATTAAGAGAAAAAACGTTAACTACCGTAAGATCCAAAATTTATATTTTACAATAAATTTTAATTAATTATAAAGAATATTTAAAAGAGTGTAAAAATTATGTTGTTGGCAATTTTTTTTTTTAATTATTTGTAGGTGTATAATGAAGACAATAATTTTCTAAAGGAGATATTTCCTACTCCAACTCTACCAATAAACGATTCTATTGTCCTAAAGTATAGA
This sequence comes from Cajanus cajan, assembly GCF_000230855.2. Classification (NCBI taxonomy): domain Eukaryota; kingdom Viridiplantae; phylum Streptophyta; class Magnoliopsida; order Fabales; family Fabaceae; genus Cajanus; species Cajanus cajan. Next base: position 57,241,883 of record NC_138524.1, on the reverse strand, counting down.
AATATCTCTACGGAGGGTCAAGGTCATAACAATGGCAAGGTCAGTAAGGTCACTATTTTGGGTCCCTTCAATTTCTTTTATATATTATTTTAAAAAATTATTTTTATATAAATTATTAATGCTACTTTTATATATTAAATTTATTTATTTATTTATATAATTAACTTATTTAAATAAATATCAAAATATGAAATCGATTTAAATTTTTTACATCAATCTTAATAAATGAAAATTTAAAAGAAAAATAAATTGAAAAATAAAATATTATATTATATTAATTTAAAATAAATTTAAGTTTTAGTGAGCATTAATTTAGTATTAGTGATATTGATTTGTTTTTAAATTGAAAATATTAAAATAAATACTAAAAAACAAATTAATGCCTTATTTAAAAAATGAAACTATATTAAAATACTTTTTTTTTTTACATGCATGCAATGGTTATAAAATAAGTATTAGAAATATTTGAAATTATAATCATTTTGTCAAAATAACTTTTTAAAATTGAATTAAGATAAAATATATATTTTACAATATAATGACCAAATGAATTATCATTAAATAAACTGTTAAAATTATTTGATTATTAAATCTTAATTTCTAAATTTATATTGTTTAAAAAGTTAGAAAAATAAAATAAATATGATAAATTATATTAAAACATGACTCAGAGTAAAATTAACAAAATGTCACATGATTAATATATAATTTTGTCTCTTAAATATGTGATTAAAAGTTTGATCTTCGATCAATATGTATAAAAAATATTTATTAACAGATATTAATTTCTTAAATGAATTTAGTACCTAGGAGAATTATTCCTCAGCTTTAACTGATAGATATGTCTTTATTTTTTAAAAAAATAACTCGTAAATTTTGCTTATTTCAAATATTTTTTAAACACGCCCTAGTTAGGGTAAGCTATATATACTTGCCAATTTTCAAGTATTCGTGCATCAGAAATGTTATTGATTAGTAGAAATGAGAAAATGTATCCAACAGGATGGCAACCCAATATCAAACCCTATGCATTTTTAATGAAAAAAAAAATGAAAAGACAGGTATAAGATACTTCTTACTTCTGACCTAAACTATTTTAGGTACATAAGCTAAATTTAGAATACTTGAAAGATCCATTCAGGGTATTATATGTTACAATAATTGAGTTAATTCAAATGTGCCATCAAAGCTGTAGATCCTCGAATGAAGACATTTCTTGTTGAAGTATTATCAATCAATGCAGATTGCTGCACATACTCTGGAGGCTTCAACTGAGTTGAAAGTAGCAAGTCTGCCATTATATCTGGATTTCATCAAAGTGATTATCAACTTGATGCACCTGTTCAATTTGAAGTTTGAATGAAAAATCAAGTAATGTTCCCTTTCTAGTTTCATTAATGAGCCCGAAGACAGATAAATAAAAAGAGGGGTAATTATAATAGAAGCGAGAAATCAACTTAACTACACTATTTTGCTTTAGTTTAAAAAGATTTATAAAAACTAAAAAAGAAAGTATTTGGAAACAATCTTAGGAAATATCAATGCCCAACTTCCTCGAAATCTTAAATTGTTAGGTGAAAGCTTATGAATGATTTTATGTCTCTTACACACTACCTCATTATACAAACGTTTGGAGTTGGGCTCATTATACAAACGTTTGGAGTTGGGCTTGGAATCGTGGATCACACTCAAGTTTACTCTACTTTATGATGAAACTTGGAGCCTGTTTCATTTGAAAAACTATTTATATTATTATTTTTTGATTTTACAAATAATTACAAAAATAACACTTTTTTTCCTATTCCAAAGACACACACCAATATAAAATAATTCATTGTTTCCTGAACAAATATTTGAATACAGAAAATGAAATATACAAGAAGTGTCATTTTTATAATTATTTGTGAACAAAATATTTTATCAAACCAAATAAGCCCTTAACTTCTCTCTTAGGGGAAAAAGGCAGAAGAATGTGTGCACTTAGAATTGAACTCCTGACTTGGCCATAAAAGCTATGATATCATGTCAATAGTAACATCCATAAATGTGAACTTAGTGTTAGGATAGAGGGCGTTTGATAACGAAAACTTGTTAGTATCTTGAGAATCTGACGTCAAGAATAATCATTTTATGTGTTTGATTTGTTATTTAAAAAATAATATTCTTGAAAAATATTTTTTTTGGGAATGATTTTTGCACAAGTTTGTTTAATGGGAAGGTGAGAAACTAACTTTTCCAAGGTTAAAATAAATTTTTTAATGTGATAAAAACGTCATGTTACTTTTATTTAATTTTTTTTTTTTTGAAGCAATTTATTTACTTATTTAATACAATAAACATCCTTGATTCTCATGTAACATTTATAAACATACCAACCAAATGGATTTTCATTAATCCTGAGAATTGTGATTTTTAGAATTTACGATTCTCATGAATGATGATTTCTAGGTATGAAAAAGTTTACCTGTGTACCAAAAGCCTTCTAAGAAGACATAAGTTTGATTCTCGTTACCACAATCTATTCTACTGATACAAAAAATAATAATAACATCCCATAAACTTAAGCCATTAAGTGAAGGGCTATAAATGATTTAATATCTCTAACAAATTTTTTTAAGGAATTCAAACTTTGCAGCGATACCACTAATTTTATGTAAATAGAAACCTCATTAGGATGTGTTTTAGTACACAGTTTAATTACATAATCAATAAACTCTTATAAAATGAGAGCTTATTATAAACTTGACTATGAAGCTTATTCAAAAAAGTTAAAAAAAAAAAAAAAAAAAAAACTTATTTTGATATTCTTTTTCATGATGCTTACTTAAAATAAGTTGATAACAGCTTACAGGAAGGTCATAAGCTACTTTTATAAGATAAATTTTGTACTAGCTGTTCAATAACCAAATCTCCCTTTCGATAAAAATAAATAAATTTCTGCTATGAAAAGTAGACAACAGCTTTTTAAGGCAATAGTTAATAATAAAAAAGAAAGAACAAGATTTACCAGAAAGAGTCTCTCATGTCATCATGCTCTTATTCATCGTTTCGCACATTTTGCCCTTCAACATCAGTGCATTGAACACTGATAGAAACTTCTCCAGAGACATTTTGATGGACAGTGGTTTCAAGTTGCCTAGTAGATCTAGACTCAGAGAACGCCATGGCTTGTGTTTCTTCATTGCTCTGTGGCTGTTTCAGTTGTCAGTATGTGTCGTGCATGATCAATGATCATTGATCAATGATCTAAAGAGTACAGTGCTAAATTTAATTATTGAGAATAACACCATATCTAATGTCATCAAATCCTAAACCTTTGAATGGTCGTGTGTCTGAATTTGTGCAATTTGGTGCTTCTCACATTCGTACTAAATAGGATAGTTATTAATCAATTACATGCCTATGTTTAAATACTATGTATGACACATGAGTAGTAGCTTGCAAACGCTCCTTCACCAACAGTTATCAACTAAGTAATTGTAAATTCATTGTATGTCAGAATTCAATAAATTCATTGTAGATAAAACTAAAAGACCTATAAAAAATTAAAGTTACTAAGATGTACCTGTATATATGGTGTCTGTGTTGAAGATTTAGCAGTGGTTAGTAGGGAGAAGCGGCAGAGAGGGCAGGTGGTGTGGGTGGCAAGCCAAAGATCAATGCAGCTCATATGAAACGTATGGCCACATGCAGGTATCTGTTGCAGCCTATCCTCTGCTTGGTACTCCAAAAGGCACACTGAGCATCTGCAAAAAACCATCTCATACATTAACAAAACCAAAGAGAACACAGTTTTCCAGTCGAACAAATGAAGCACAAAATTATAACAAAGCAAGTTCTAAAGCAGTATTTGGGGAAAAAAAATAAAAATTAACACAGTTGACAGTTCCTGACATCAGCTGCAATCAACTCCAGAACACAGCAACTTTGTCCTGTCCTAAATCAAGTATTTACTCTATAACATTAACAATATCAGAGCCGTTAACAATACCAGAGCCAATAATGGTGTGACTAAAATAGTATATATAAGGGAATAATTCACCCATGAATTAGCTTTTAAGGTTAAATTAAGACCAAAATTCTAAGATAATATCAAATCCTATTTTAATAATTGCTATTGGCCTTGTTAGGCCACCAAAAGATTTCAAATCCTTAGTGTAAGAGGATTTGGACTAAAATAAAATAGTGTATTCAAGTGGGAGTTGATGAGTTAGCTTTTGGTGGGCTCAAATATAAATTCGAAGATAATACTTGTATAGTTAGGTTTATGGAACTAGCCATTATCAAATCAACAGTATATATTTAGCCCTCAAAACTAAATGGAATGGGTTACAAACCTCACATTATCTAGTGATAAAAAATTATTAAGTATACAAATTGACAGCCTTTTAGTACATGAATTTATTAACTTCTATGTACTGTATTAAAAAAAAAAATTATATACATCACACTATTAGATATTGTAAAAATAAAAATAAAAAATAGGTATTGATAATATGATTATTAGGTTTTTGGATGAATATAATATCTAACAGTGGAATGTATATATTTTTAAACTTTTGTAACTCTTGAAAAACACATAGAAGGTAATGTATTTATGTACTAAAGGCCATAAAAGAGAATTGAAAAGAGAATTGCAAGTAACCCACTCTAACACATTCTCTGGTTAATAATAAAAATTTATTAAAAATAGAAAATTTTGTAATTCTTAGTTCTTATTTAATGAACTGCATTTATAAATTTCAATGAATAATCGAGAGTATGTTGTAAGTGTGAAAGAGATTGTATAACTAGCCTTGTTTTAGCTCAGATAATGTGTATAACGAGGAAGCTCCTTCTTCTGAAAAGTTAGCTTTGGGGAGTGATTGAGTTAATCTAAAAAAAGGGGACCATAAGATGAAGATTGTTTTTGTAAAAAATGATAAGATGGATTGTCAAGAGTTGTGGAAAGTCGATGTGGGATTTGTGAGAAAAGGAAAAGAAGCGAGTGAGGAAGAATAAAAGAAATAAAGAGAACTCACTGAGTATCTTTGACAGAGAAGCTTTCCTTGAAGACAATAACGGGGAGCATCTCCCTGAGATCTTTGTGCAAGCCAGTGGAGATGGCATTAGCATTGTGGTTGTGTGTGACCCAATGGAGCCTTCGGGGTCGGAGGTAGAAGAGGTAGAAGAGAAAGAGGAGAATGAGAGTGAAGAAGATTGGAACGCAGAAGATGAAGGCTCTGTACAGCTTCAGTTCAGCTGTGCCTGAGGCCTCAGATCTACACCCACACGAAGCTTCTGACTCCCAACACGAACACGGATACCCTTCCGACATCACTAATCACTATTCACTATTCACTATTCACTTCACTATAACATTCCACACCCACACCCAATCCAACTCATAACACAAACTCACACTTTAATCAATGTACCGCACAAAATTCTATTGCATCTATAAAATAAACGGATAATATAAATCATCGCAAATAATTCTTTTTTTTTCGCCCTTTTGCTTTTCTTTTTATTTTGCCACTTTAAGTATGCGCAGTGACGTGACTAGTCACAATTATGCGGAAACCATTTACGATAAAAGTAAAAGATAAATTCTTATATAGAAAAACAAAAACAAAAATGTAAAGAAAAATTCATCTGCTAGACATTTTTTTTAAAAAAATTCTCTTTCCTAATAAGCAAGTTATGTGGATAATGTGAGTAAAAAAATTGAAAAAACTTTAACCCAAAAACCAAATAAAACACGTAGCATTTCGAAAAGCAAGGGAGATGTGTGGGGCTTCCAAAAAGAACTCTTTTTGAGAAGAGTTGATGGCCCAATCTTAGATGGAGGCCTTGTGACTATTACTGAAAATGGAAATGGAGGTGAAAGATGATGAAAAGTTACCATTCTTGGACTCCGTAACATTGGAAATGCGGAGTAGGCATAAGCGAAGTGATAACATGGATTCCAACTTAGGTCAAGACCACGAAATCATGGCTAAACGACTAATTTGGTGTAGTTTTACAAACTATTTACTAAAATGGGGTTGTTTTAAAACATATTACATCTTTGGGGTTATTTTCTTGGGTGTCGTTATGGGCCATAGCGACACCCATGACACGTGGTTTTTTTTTTTTTTTGTCTTGGTTGGGCTGGGATGAGCTACATGAGTGTCGCTATAGGCTGAACCACCAATGTTGATGGACTAAGAAAAATAATGTTGCCCATAGCGACACTCTCTAAAGAAAAAAAAAACGAGAATAATAGAAATGTAGAATAAAAATAATAAACTGAAGTATTGATTATATATTTATAAAAAGAAAATTAAGATTTATAAAAATGTAATTTTAAATTAAATTATAAGGAATTTTTTTAGAGAGGCGCTATAGGCCATAGCGCCTCAGTCGCGCTATGGGCCATAGCGCCTCAGTCGCGCTATGGGCCATAGCGCCTCAGTCGCGCTATGGGCCATAGCGCCCCAGGTTTTTTTTTTTTTTCGTTTTTAAAATATTTTCACATTATATTACTAAATTTTTAAAAATTAAATTTTTTCTTATTTCAATTCTTTTTTTCACTTTTATCCGAAATTTTTTTATAAATTATTTAACAAATTTTATATTTAAAAAATATTAGATATAATTTTAAAACAGGAGCTATGGCCCATAGCGCCTCAGTGGAGCTATGGCCCATAGCGCCTCAGTGGAGCTATGGCCCATAGCGCCTCAGTGGAGCTATGGCCCATAGCGCCTCAGTGGAGCTATGGCCCATAGCGCCTCAGTGGAGCTATGGACCATAGCGCCCCAGGTATTTTTTTTTTTTTCGTTTTTAAAATATTTTGCACATTATATTACTAAATTTTTAAAAATTAAATTTTTTCTTATTTCAATTCTTTTTTTCGCTTTTATCCGAAATTTTTTTATAAATTATTTAACAAATTTTATATTTAAAAAATATTATATATAATTTTAGGACAGGCCCTATGGCCCATAGCGCCTCAGTGGAGCTATGGGCCATAGCGCCTCAGTGGAGCTATGGGCCATAGCGCCCCAGGTATTTTTTTTTTCGTTTTTAAAATATTTTGCACATTATATTACTAAATTTTTATAAATTAAATTTTTTCTTATTTCAATTCTTTTTTTCGATTTTATCCGAAATTTTTTTATAAATTATTTAACAAATTTTATATTTAAAAAAAAATTTAAAAAAAATTTAAAAAAAGGCTCCATGGCCCATAGCGACTTCAATTTTTTAAAAATTTTATTAAATAATTTATGTAGATGTTGCTATAGGTGATGGAGACTCTTGTAGTATATATCCCCCCCTCCGTTATGGTAAATCACATTGATATCTGAAGTGCAATTGTTGTTTTTGTTATTGTATTTGTTATTTATCCACTAAGTCAGTCTGGTTGGTTCTTTGTTCCTGTTAATATGAGTTTTAGATTCTTATTTATGATTGTTATTTTTTGTAGTTTAAATAAGTTCTATGTATTTGTACTAATATTTTAATTTTTCTGCAGATATTATGGATCAAATTATAGCTTATATTTACATTGGAAGGATGTATGAAAGTCTAGAAGGTGTAACATTTGATGGACCAAAAAAAGGGATGTATATTAAACGAGGTTTAACTTTGGATATATTAAAGAGAAGGATTCACAACAAATTTCATCTTAAGTCAAATCAAGTTATATTATCTGTAACTTACAGATTTGTTGTTTCACAGCATGATGAGAACATATATTCTTCATTGGAATTGAGTGACGATGATGATGTACAATGCATGATAGAAGCTTTTATGAGTCAGAATGTGATGCCAATAATGGAATTACATGCTGAAATAGGTAACTTAGAATCTTCAACAATTTCGTTAGAAAATTTGTCAATTGAACGATCACCGGTGATGACAAGAGACGAAGATGAAGATGACGAAGATGACGAAGACTATCATGTTTCATTGTCATATGAAAGCATTGATGAATCAAATGAAGATGAAATAGATAATTGTGAAGCATCTGATAGTGACGTGGAGTCAGATGCTATTGTTCAAAGTCCAATGGTTGAACCAATTTCAATGTATCCATCTACTGAAGGTAACATTTGAAAATTAAATTTGTCAATAATTTGTGTTGTTCGTTTAAAAAATTTTGTTTAAATTTACATTATTGAATTTAAAATATTTACTATGATTAAATTAGGTGGAAGTCAATTTTGGGGTAATTTACCTCACTACACTAATATCAATTGGAGTCATCCAGATGAAGAAGATATCCCAGGGATGGATGTGGCTAATAATTGGTCTATTGGCCAAGATTTATATGTTGGATTGGAGTTTGAGAATAAAGATGCAGTAAAAAATGTAGTAAAGCAAAATGCAATGAGAATGCATCAGAGTTTTTATGTGGTTGAATCGAAAAAGACAAAGTGGGTTGTTAGATGTCCAAATGCACATGATGGATGTGGATGGTACATGAGAGTTATTGAGTCAAAGAAATCTGACAAGTGGAAAGTGACTCAATGGGGTGGACGTCATACATGTTTGAACATGTCTTTGTCACAAGATCATAATAAGTTAGATTCTGAGCTAATTGCATCATTTATACAAGGTAAGTTCTGCAACTGCAACTTATAATATTATATTAATAATAATTTATATCACTGATTTTGAATATTTAATATGTAGGAATGGTTAACCAAGATCCAGCAATCAAGATTAGCCTTATCCAAGAGAGAATAACATCTCAAACTGGGTTTAAGATATCTTATAGGAAGGCTTGAATAGCTAAACAAAAAGCAATTGTTAAAATATTTGGTGATTGGGAAGAATCTTATGCTTTTTTACCCCGGTGGCTTAAATACATGAAGGAAATTGCGCCAGGATCCTTTTATGATCTGTGTCATGATGAGTTTTTTGTTGGTGATCGTTGTGATCGTGGTTACCGTCAGTTTCACAGGTTATTTTGGACATTCAAGCCGTGTTGTGATGCATTTGATTATTGTAAACCCCTGATACAAGTTGATGGCACTCATCTGTATGGCAAGTATCGAGGCACATTGCTCATTGCCACAACACAGGATGGTAATAACAATGTTCTTCCTCTGGCATTTGCTGTGGTGGAAGGAGAAACATTACTTGCGTGGTCGTGGTTTTTGGCTCATTTGCGGCTACATGTTACAAATAAACAAGGAATATGCTTAATTTCTGATCGACATCGTAGCATTAAATCGGCCATTGACAACGAGGCACTTGGTTGGAGACCGCCAAATGCATATCACAAGTACTGCATTAGGCACATTGCAAGTAATTTTAATACTCGATTCAAGGATGCCAAACTAAAACAACAACTTGTGAAGTTAGGTAAGGAAAATTATTTACAAATTTTTCGTAATTTCATTTTTCTAATTGTGCATCATTCATAATTTGTATGCAGGGTATACACCATGTAAACACATTTTTGATCGTAATCTGGAAAAGTTTTGTCAATCTAGCCCTGATGTTCAAAGGTGGATAGGAGGAGTATCAAAAGAAAAATGGAGCATGTCCAAATATGGCCATCATTTCTGACGAGATGAAGGGCTCGGGTGATGCTGTGGGCGTATCCTCTAAACCAAGTGACTGACAAATATTTGTCGTGGTCATCGGAACCGATGTCACGAAACCTGGTGGGCGTGGTGGATGGTACCAATATGTAGTCTGGGATAGGGAAGGATAACTGAGATCATGTGAAGGAACATAATACATCCCTTCCGGTCTGTCTGGCACTGCAGGGTATGTGTGCTCCATAGCCTCAACTGGCGTTCTTCGTCGTGATAATCCTGCAGCCTCCCTAGAGTATGGAGGAACATTGAATGTCCCCATCTCATATGCCCCAGAAGGAGGGGGTGTTTCCTCAGTTGGCTCAATGACACGTGCTAGATAGTCATCAGATATCGATAATAATCGATTAGTTTGCTCTGTGACTACCTCCACCGAAAACTCTTCTCTACCAGGAGGGGAAGTCAAGTATGCCAAACACTCAGCTACATCTCCCTACATATACAACAAATGTCATAAATAATTAACAACTTTATATTTAGACAAAATAGTGTATTAAAATATAATTACTAAAGTGCACATACCAGAACTGACTCTTTAACTTCATCGGGATCAATGTACAGCTTCCCTTTCCTCCGGTACCATCTCATGTATTCTGAATTCGGACCTAATAGTCCGACCCGTGGAGGAGTAGGTGTAAAGTGATATTCATAGCGATGACCCCAATGCTCTAATGTTGAACTTAATATTGTAGCCCAGTCATCTTCAACCTTACCTCGTAAGGTCAATGCATGCACATTTGCAGGAGTCATTGGAGGATTTGGAATTGGTTGTTGGCAACCAAATTGCCTCATCACCCTATCCGGCTGATGCCATTCACAAATATAGAGACAAAGTAAGGGGATTACAAAACCCCAAATATGCATCCCCTGTGTGCAGTCACCGGGCATCTGTTCAACAGGGGGATATGGTTGCCAAATAATCTGTAAAATATAATTTTTAATTAATAAATATTATAATACAAATAATTTACATAAATTTTTTTTAAAACTACAAAACGTTAATTACTTACAGATTTCCTAGTAGTACGATCAAAGTATTTGCGATAAAATTTTATATCATCGCTCATACTTATTTTGGTGGCTGTGTTTGACCACCTGAAAAAACAAATTGTAAACAATTAAATAATGTTTAATTAACTGATTAATTGTCAAAATGTAAAGTTTAAAATTTGCTCGTACCTTAAACCAATTGGACTGCCTGGAGGAATAGGTGGCAATGGTGAAGACAGAATGGTTGGGAATCGTTCCCATGCCCATAACTGTAATAAAAGGGTAAATCCACCGCAGGTTGGGGTTTTGTAATCGGTTGAGGTGCATAAATTCCGATACAAACATCCAAGCACAGCTGCACCCCATGCATAAGTCCTACTAATATCAAAGTCGCGCAAAAACACCAACCACCGTAAGGACACATACGACGAAGATCTATCGGGAACAAGCACTCCTCCTAGATAACGTAATATCCAGGCTCTAGCATAACGAGCCAACACATGTACATCATCTATGTCATCAACAATGTCCCCAAAGATTGCTGCCAGCCAAGATAGCTTCACGCGATGTCCTTTAATTTCAGACTGCGGTGGAACAACCCCTAACAACTCCTCAGCTGCATAAAATCAAACAAAAAAATTAACTATTATTAATATAAAAAATATACTATAAATTTACAAATAAGTTAAAGTCAAGTTATAATTACCTAATCCGAATATATTTGGAATGCCTCGAGATAATATCGGTTCACCGTCAACCGGAAGACCAACAGGCATGCCAACGTCTTGAAGAGTAATTGTGCACTCTCCGAATGGCATGTGAAATGTGTGTGTCTCTGGTCTCCATCGCTCTACCAAAGCCGTTAGCAAACCAGGACTAACTTTGATATAATTAAGACGCGCTATCCATCTGAAACCAGCTTGATCTAGTAACGAAATTATTTGCTGTGGAACTCTCGCAATTCCAGTGCGCGTGGGAGCAGCACGTCGTGCTATTAGTCTCCTGTCTTCTTCTCTGTTCTAAACATGTTGTGACACATGTATATTTTGCAACGATAATAAATCATCGTCGACGGGTTCACATGTGACACGCATACCCCTAGAAGATGATGATGATGCCATCTATAACAAAATCTAATAAAATTAATTATTTTTGAACACATAATTTATTTTTTTAATTTAATTAACATGATATAACCTATACGAAAATAACACACTAACAACCTTAAAAAATATATGTATATACATCAATAAATTACACATAATCAAAATATAGAATTTAAAAATAACAGATAAAATTATTAATTTAAAAATAAATAAAATTTAAAAATTAAATAATATAACAGATAAATAAAATAATTTAACAGATAATTAATATTGCATAAATAACACAGAATCCAAATAAATTATTTAAGTATAAAATAAATTTATTAATTCAAATAAACTAAATAAATTACACATAATTAAATTAAATGAATTTTAAAATTTAATCAAATTGTTTTGTATTTACATTTTTTAAATACAATTATTTGTTAAATTAATTTATAACAACTTCAAAATCATTACAGAAAATTAAAAACATTATATAAATATAACTAAATTATACACAATTAAATTAAAAAATAAACAATTTATATTAATTTATATTTTAAATTAATAAATTAAAATGATATATCCGTATGCCAAGTTTACAATGATGGAAAAAAAATATATAAATATACGTAAATAAATTACATATAATTAAATTAAATCAATTTTATATTTAAATCAAATTCTTTTTTAAATTCTTTTTTTAAATACAATTATTTGTTAAATTAATTTATATTGACTTTAAAATGATGACAGAAAATTAAAAACATTTATTGTTAAATAAAATACTTTTTAAAATCAATATAAATTATACAAAATTAAATTAAATCAATTTAAAATTAAAATATATTTTAAATAAATATAAATTACAAACAATTAAAATAAATCAATTTAAAATTAAAAAAAAATTTATTTGTTACAGAATCAAATTAAATCAATTTTAAATTTATATTAATTTATTTTTAAATTCAATTTTTTAAATACAATTATTTGTTAAATTAATTTATAACCACTTTAAAATCATTACAGAAAATTTAAAATATTATATAAATATAACTAAATTATACAGAATCAATTTAAAATATTTACAATTTAAATAAATTTATTTTTTTAAAATAAATTATTATCAATGGTTTAGGCTATAGCGACTCCACAATCATTACAGAAAAAAAATATACTTATACAAATAATTACACACAAACAAAATATAAACTCTAAAATTTAAATAAAATTATACATAATTTATTTAAAATAATATATAGCCCATAACGACTTTAAAATAATTACAGAAAAAAAATTAATTTAATTACAGAAACTACAAAATAAATATAACAAATTAAATTACAGAAACTAAATAAATAAAAAATACCTCTGTAACACAAAATATCTCTGGCTCTGCGTATATTAAATAAATACAAATAACCTGAAATAATAATAATAATCCCTAAACGTTACAAAAAATAAAAAATTAAATAAATAATTTAAATTAAATTAAAAACAGAAATGAAAATGCTTACCTGAAATGGGATGAGAGGTGAAGGAGACGAGTGAAATCCACGAAATGGGACTCCAGTAGGTAAAAACTCTCTTATATACAAGTTATTTTATTTATTTTTTACTATTTTGGGCCACGTGTCAAATTACTATTGGTTCAAATCACGGTAATTTGACACGTGGTCACGGGGTCATAAATTTTTTCAACTGCCACCAGTGTCGTTATGGGTCATAGCGCCCCAATTTTTTTTTTTTTCATTTTTAAAATTTTTTCACATTATATTACTAAATTTTTGAAAATTATATTTTTTCTTATTTCAATTCTTTTTTTCGCTTTTATCTGAAATTTTTTTATAAATTATTTATCATATTATATATTTATAAAATAATATATATAATTTTAAAAACAGCGCTATGGGCCATAGCGCCTCAGTGCCGCTATGGGCCATAGCGCCCCACTTTTTGTTTTTTTTCTTTTTTAAATTTTTTCATATTATATTACTAATTTTTTTAAAATTATATTTTTTCTTATTTCAATTCTTTTTTTCACTTTTATCTGAAATTTTTTTATAAATTATTTATCATATTATATATTTATAAAATAATATATATAATTTTAAAAACGGCGCTATGGACCATAGCGCCTCAGTGCCGCTATGGGCCATAGCGCCCCACTTTTTTTTTTTTTTCCTTTTTAAAATATTTTCACGTTATATTACTAATTTTTTTAAAATTATATTTTTCTTATTTTACATTATTAAGTTAGTTTTATTCGTTTTTCCTTCACATAATTTTTTATATTTTAAAATTTATATTAATATATTTATTATATTTTTTATATAAATGTTGTGTTATAGGCTATAACGACTTCAGTTTTAGCCGCATTGAGTCGCTATAGCCTATAGCGACTTCTTTTGAGACTCCAGCAGCTACAACGACTCTACTAATATGACGTTCATGGCTTATAATCAAACCCAAAAACGCCACGTGTTACTGGTGTCGCTATGGGCCATAGTGACACCGTAGAAAACAACCCCAAAGGTGTAATATGTTTCAAAACAACCCCACTTTGGTAAATAGTTTCTAAAAGTGCTCTAAAATGATCGTTTAGCCCGAAATCATGATCAAAGATGATAGCGGTGATAAGAGTGACGAAAATTGATTATTGAAGGACTGTTTAAGGTTAGAGATCCGTAGGTAAGAGATATGTGAATGGAGCCAATGATGATTTCAGGAATTTTAGATATGGAAAATAATACTCATATGTAAATTTGCAGTAATAAAAATATAATTTCATATTTTTAAGAATATAAATATATATTATAATTATTTTTTACGAGATTTTATATTTTAAAAATATTAAATAAATTTTTTATTTTTAATATTTTTAATTTTTTTTCTTTATATAAATAATTAAACAATCATTTAATTATTTATTTATTTTTATTAAAATTTTATTTTTTTAAAAAAATTATAATATGAATTTGACTAATTCATCATCTATTGATTAAATTTACTTAATTTTAATTAACATTATATATATATATATATATATATATATATATATGAGTATGCTAATTTATATTTATTTTATTTTTTAAAATAAGTTGACAAGTTATATCTAGATACATTTTAAAAGATATTTAGTTATAATTAACTAATAAATTCCTTTTCAAAAAGAAGTTGATCTATATTAGCAAATTTCACAAACGTTTGATAATTTACACTCGCTTATTTTGAAAAAATAAGTTAATAAGTTATACTCATGTGTGTTTTTTTAAAAAATATACTTTTTAAATAGTATATTAATTTTGACTCTTTTACAACATAAAACACAAAAGAAAAATAATGGAGGCATTTAATTTTTAATATAGTAAGTGGTATATTTTATTATATATATATATATATATATATATATATATATATATATATATATATATATATATATGGGGAATGCTAATATACTCCCACCTATTTTTTAGTGGGAGTATGTTAGCAACCTACACTAAAATTTTAGGACTCATTTCTTTTGATTTGGTTAATTCGTACAAATGATATTATAGTAATTTAATTTAATTTTAAATAAGAATAAAATATTTTCTCTCTCTTATTAATTTCATTCTCCAATTTATTTATTTATTTTATTAATTAATTTTTATTTGTTCAGAGAGAGGGGGGAGACATCATGAAAGATGAAAGAGAAATGAGTTAAAGAAGAAATTTAATAAGAGAGAGATAAATAAGTTAGAGAAAGAATTTAATAAGAAAGATAAATAAGTTTGAGAAAGAATTTAATAGGAGAGGGAAATGAATTAGAGAATGAAGTTAATAAGAGAGAAAAAATATTTTATTTTCATTTAAAATTAAATTAAATTACTATAATATCCTTTATACAAATTAACCAAATCAAAAGAAATGAGTGATTTTTTTGTCCTAAAATTTTGGTGTAGGTTGCTAACATAGTTCCACTAAAAAATATGTGGGAATATATTAACATTTCCTATATATATATATATATATATATATATATAGGGAGCGTATCAAGTGAGAAGTTTTTATTGTGAGAAGGTGAGAAAGTGGAAATATAACCCTTAGATTAATTTTCTTTCACTTGATTAAATCCCAAATTTTCTCTCACTTGATTAATCTAAGGGTTATATTTCCACCTTCTCACCTTCTCACAATAAAAATTTCTCACTTGATAAGCTCCCTATATATATATAATTAACATTAAAAAAAAAATTTAGTATGGACCCGGCATTTGTCCCCTCAATCATCAAGATGGAACCATCCTTGAGTAGGCGTATGCGGAGGAGATACAAAGACAGTAAGAGAGTCTTTTTGTGGTGACAATACAAAATCCAAAAATTAGTGTTGGTCACAATGTTGAGTTTGAAAATGGAAGTCGAAATTATTTGATAAAACTTGACGTGAAGGTAAGAAACACATAAATATTAGGTTGTTTTATTTGGTGTGTTGAAATGATTGTTGCTTGTTGCTTTATTGTGAAATTTTGATGTGTTAAATATAAGATATTTTGGATGTGGTGATGGTTGCTTTACTTTTTATATGTTAACCGAGAGTTGGAAAAAAAAAAAAAAAGAATATGTGACCAAGAAAGAAAATGGTTGCTTATAGAAGGTAAGACATGAAAGATAAACAAAGGCATAGAAAAAAAAAAGAGGGAGAGTTGTAATTAGAGGAAATGGTTACACTCTTCTCAGATATGAACTTGGTTTGTTTCTTTTATTTAAGGCATGAACTTGTTTTTTTCTCTTTTATTCAATGTATGACTTTATTGGATTGTTTTGTATGATTCTAAGAAGGGAGATGGTGACAGAAGAAGAGAGAAAAAAGTAGAGATAGAAGAAAGGAGAATGAAGACAAAGAAAAAAGATGATTGATTCGCAAATAGAATTGAAAATTTTGAAGATATATTATAGAGTAATTAAAAGCAAGTTAACTTTATTAGAATGAGTGGTTAACTTTGTTATATGATTGGTTAATATGATAACTCTGTTAGTTGACACAACAACTCTATTAGTTGGTTAACTTAGTTAGTGGGTTTGGTTAATTTAGTTGGGTAAAAGGTTACATAGTTTGTATCTGAAATAGGTGTCTACAAGTTTGATCTCCACCAAAGTGTCCATAAGTTCATTGTAATAAGGTTGCTTGGTCAAGTGCAATAGGAATTCCTACGACCGAAGTAATAGAAAGAATGATTTTTGAAGTCCAATATTTTTGTGGCAGTTCCAAGATTTTTGTGGCAGTTCCAAGATCCGTAGCTAGACCTGGACATGAGAGTTCTTATTTTTGGGATAAATTTCTTAAGCCAAATATAAATTTTTCATTAATTAATATTAAGAACAGTTATGTCAGATTACAGAGTTAAGGCTAGTAACACATATTTGTATCTATTGACGTTGACTAGAGGTTGCAGCGGAATAACTTTTGGTGCAATGATCTTCTTCAGCCAAATCAGTGGATTCCTTAACGGGACTTGATGTTCCTCTTCTGATGGAAAGATAAAGAGACATGTGTTTCTAATTTGGCATATAGGGGACCATGACCATCTTTACAATTTTAAATCTATTAGAGTTCTCATTAACCCGTAACGGGTTAAATCTGGTTTTCACTTATTTGGGCCTATATTAGTTTTACTATTGACAATTTAAAGCTCACTAAAATTAGATCACGTTTATTGAGTCCAACTAAATACGAATAGCTAATATAAATACTACAAATAATATATGTAGCGCACAATAATTATTAGAAATAAAATTTTTAACAATTTCCCACTTGGACTTCATATTCATTTAAGCATTTATATCACAAAATT
Organism: Cajanus cajan; assembly: GCF_000230855.2. Lineage (NCBI taxonomy): Eukaryota > Viridiplantae > Streptophyta > Magnoliopsida > Fabales > Fabaceae > Cajanus > Cajanus cajan. Next base: position 57,224,396 of record NC_138524.1, on the reverse strand, counting down.
CTTTCTCATTAAGCATGGGGATACAATTAATTTGAGCAAACAAGTTAACAACATTAGCAACAACAACTATAAAAGAACATAGATACAAATTTTTTTAATTACATAATGCTCACAAAGTAAAATAAAATAAAAATATGCATATTATTTACATAATAGACCCATTACAAGATACCGAACACAACATTAATTCTTTGTATTTGGACATACAAATTAATTTGTAAGTGGTACTCTTAATGCAACGATCAAATATTGACAATTAATTTTGTTAAATAATAGCCTTTGGATCAACTATTATTCACATGACTGTAACTTTATAATTGTCACATATTTATCATCACAAGCATGTTATTATTTGGCCAAATTGTATCTTCCTTTGGGATGAACATAAATTGCATAAATAATATCATACTAACATCTATTGTAAGTTTGATTAAATTAATTTTTATAATAGGGTTTGCTTTGACATTATATTACATCAAGTAATTTAATTAAAAATATTACTAGAGAAATTAATAAATAAAGAAGGTTTATAATCAGCCAAAAATCATACTAAAATTTGATAGAAAAAAATTGATTTTTTTTAGTTTGAACATGAGTACATAAACATGCAACATTTACGAATTTCAAAAATGATCAATTCAAATTTGAGCAAAATATCAATGACTGAGAGATATAATAATTAGAATAAAAAAATGTAATAATTAAAATAATCCTTTTATTCAATCCTGTTAATATAAATAAAAAAAATCAATTTTTAATCGATCCTGTATCCATACAACCAATTAAACCAAATTGGATCTATTATACGACCAACATATTTAAATACACGTACTGTCAATGAAACAAAATAAAAAAATAGAAAAAATTATATCCGATATATGAATCAAATCATTTAAACAAAGCACAAATCAAAGATTGTATCATTCAATTTCTATCACAAAAAAAAATTATAATGATACGCTTTAGAACCCCATAACCTAACGACAACGGCGACTTTGATATCACTTGTTGGGATAAATTTCTTAAGCCAAATAGAAATTTTCTATTAAGCAATATTAAGAACCATTGTGTCAGATTACAGAGTTAAGGTTAGTAATACATATCTGTATCCATTGACGTTGACTGGAGGTTGCAACGGAATAGCTTTTGGTGCAATGATCTTCCTCAGCCAAATCGTTGGATTCTTTAACGGGACTTGATGCTCCTCTTCTGATGGGGTGACAGAGAGACGTGTGTTTCTGATTTGGCATATAGGGGACCATGACCATCTTTACAATTTTAAATCTGTTAGGATTCTCATTAACCCCTTATCGGGCCAAATCTAGTTTTCACTTATTTGGGCCCATATTAGTTTTACTATTGGCAATCTAAAGGCTCATTAAAATTAGATCACTTTTATTGAGTCCAACTAAATGTAATATTTAATATAAATACTATAAATAATATATGTAGTCTACAATAATTATTACAAATAAAACTTCTAACACTTGTGGCTTCTTGGGTTGAAATCGGGTTAATTTCCAAAGAGAAAGCCTTAGAAAACCAAGTTCCAGGTTCCAAAAGTCAGCCGCAAGAACCTTTCCAAGGTCCATATTTATTTGGAATTCAAACTCAAAATAACCTCTAGCGAGGGGGATGAAGTTCTAGACAACAATATGGCCCCACAATAGAGACGATTTAGCCTTCAAATCTACAAAGCGAAAAGGTTTTTGTCCCTTTGCCATGGAGATTCTTGGAGTAGCGAGCAAGACCCTCTTGATATGCGTCTTCGGGAACAGGACTTAGGAAGGGAAATCAAACTAGGAACAATTGAGGAAGAAGAAACAATATTAGCAAATGAAGGTCTAAGAGATGTAATTTCTATGATTTTCTGATACATCAGTTATAGAAAATTAAAAGGATCTTTGAAATTCATGACACTTACATAATAATAAGAAATAGTATGTACCTTTCTTCATAATGGAAATATTCTTTGATCCTTAGAGTACTTTGATCTTCTTGAGAAGAGAACCAAGATTTCACTCCCTCTGACTCCTTTTTCTATTCTCTCTATCTTCCGTGGTGGCTAGGGTTTGAGAGAATATTTTTTGTTAGGGGTGTGGATCTTGTTTCACATTAGTGGATATTTATAATCCCTAAAAATTGTTATTCTCATCAAATAACAATTATTCTCAAAACTGTTCCATTAAGCTCATTTATGATTTAGTCTCTAACTATTTGATTATTTATTTATTAGTCCCTTCATACATCACATGTTTCTCACGTGAGACATAGTTATCTTACATTCTCCCACTTGACTCATGTGACATTTCTCATAATGGACAAATAAAAAAATAAATTAAATTAACATAATGCGCATTAAAATGACTAAATCATTTTATACACTGGGTTCATCGTAATTTCATAATTAAAAATATGAACTAATTTGAGTCATGGCGGTTGTACATCAATTTAATTGACATAGTCCCTTCCATGTACTACAAACAAGTCTTCTTCTTAATATGATCAATAATAAGGAGCACATAATTGGTCCAACATTATATCTTTATTCAAGATAACACTTGTTTATATTACTCTAACACAAATATGCATAAACCATAGAGAACAAGTACTCAGAAACATATCATTAATGAGCCCAAAATGTCAATCATTAGTAACAATATATAATGCCCATATTTTTAAAATGCTTAATAAATGTTTTGGGCGGTAATCCCTTTGTTAAAGGGTCAACTATCATAAGGTTTGTACTAATATGTTCTGTTGACACTCTTTGCTTCTGAACTTCTTCCTTCATGACAAAGTACTTAAATTTCATGTGCTTAGCACCCTTAGAGTACTTGTTGTTCTTAAAATAAAATATTCCTACAGAATTGTCACAATACATTTTCATCGGCTTGGCAATAGTGTTGACAATTCCAAGCCCTGAAATAAAGTTCCACAACCAATTATCCTGAATTGTAGCCTCAAAACATGCTACAAATTCAGCTTTCATAGTCGATGAAGCAACAAATGTTTGTTTTGCACTTTTCCATGACATTGCGCCTCTAGCTAAAAGAAATACATAGCTAATAGTGGATTTTCTTGAATCCACACATCCAGAAAAATCAAAGTATGAATATCCAATCACCTTAAGGTGATTAGACCTCCTATATGTAAGCATGTGACACTTTGTTCTCTTATAAGTATCTTAGAACTTTCTTTGTAGCTTTCCAATGTTCCATTCTTGGATTACTTTGGTATCTTCCTAACATTCCAACTGCAAAGCCTATACTTGGTTTAGTACAGATCTGAGCATAAAGATACTCCTAATAATTGATGCATACGGAATTGCTTCCATTTGTTTTCATTCCAAGTCCTTTTTAAGACATGGAGTGAGACTAAACTTATCTCTTTTTTGAATTGGAACGGGCGATGGTGAACACTTTTCCATTCTGAATCTCTCTAGTACTTTATTAATATATGCTTTCAAAGATAAGACTAATAGTCCTTGTGATCTATCTCAGAATATTTCTATTCCTATCACATAACTTGCCTCGCCCATATCTTTCATTTCAAAGTTACTAGAAAGAAACTTCTTAGTCTCATGAAGAAGACCGAGATCATTAGTTGCAAGTAAGATATCATCAACATATAGAATTAAAAATATAACTTTACCACTAACCTTCAAATATATGCATCGATCAATAATGTTTACTTTAAATCCAAAGGAAATAATGGTATCATTAAACTTTAAATATCATTGGTGGGAAGCTTGCTTAAATCCGTATATTGATTTCTTTAATTTGTACACCATGTGTTCCTTTCCTTCAACCGAGAACCCCATTGGTTGGTCCATGTAAACATTTTCCTCCAAATTTCCATTTAGAAAAACGGTTTTCACATCCATTTGATGTAGCTCCAAGTCATAGTGGGCTACTAATGTCATGATAATTCTAAAGGGATCCTTTCGTGAGATAGGTGAAAAAGTGTCTTTGTAATTAATGCCATCCTTTTGAGTAAAACCCTTAGCAATAAATCTAGTCTTGTATCGTTCAAGGTTGCCATCAGAGTCGCGTTTAGTCTTAAAGACCCACTTACATCCAACTCTCTTGCAACCTTCTGGAAATTCTACAAGGTCCCAAACATCATTTTGTTCCATGGATTTTAATTCTTCTTTCATGGCATTTAACCACTTTCCAGAATTATCACAACTTACAGCTTGTGAAAATAAAACTGGATCATTTTCATTAATGTTTGAGTCAGTTTCTAACTCATGTAGATATACCATATAGTCATTCGAAATAGTTGGTCTACTTTCACTTTGTGACCTCTTTAATGTTATTTCTCATGGTTGTTCTACAATAGGTTCATTCTGAATCATGGGTTCATTATTGTGTTGCTCTTCTTCATTGTTATTTGACCCAACAGTTAGATGAACACTTTATTGCCAAATGCATAAGTTAAAGGAACTTGCACTCTAGCTTCTTTGACTTCCACTTTTTGTGGAATTGTACTCCCACTGACTTCACCATTTTCAATGAACCTTGCATTTCTAGTTTCAACAATTCTCATACTATGATTAGGACAATAAAACATATACCCCTTTAATTTTTTTGGATAACCAATGAAATATCCACTAATTATTCTTGCATCCAATTTCTTTTCTTGTGGATTATAAATCCTTATTTCTGTCTGACAAACCCAAACATGTAGGTGCCTTAAACTAGGTGTCCTACCAGTCCACAGTTCAAAGGTGTCTTTGAAACTCCCTTTCTAGGAATCCTGTTTAACAAATACATGGCAGTTTTTAAGGCATACATCCACAAATATATGGGTAAAGTTGAATTGCTCAACATACTCCTAACCATATCCATTAATGTTCTGTTATGCATTTCTGATACACCATTTTGTTGTGGTGTTCCTGACATTGTATATTGAGCATAAATGTCACGTTTTTGAAGGAGTTTAGCAAATGGACTGGTTTGTTGCTCAGTTTCATCATATCTTCCATAATACTCACCACCTCTAGTGGATCTTACAACTTTCACCCTTTTGTCTAATTGCCTTCTACTTCATTCAAGTAAACTTCTAAGGCATCTACTGCTTGAGATTTCTCATGCAATAGATAGACATAACCATAACGTGAATAGTCATCTATAAAGGTAATAAAGTAATTTTTTCCCGAAATAATTAACATCAAAAGGACCACATATATCGGTACGCATAATTTTAAGAGGCTGAGTACTTCTTGTAGCTCATTTCTTTGTATGTTTTGTTTCTTTTCCTTTAATAAAATCCACACAAATATTTAGATCCGTAAAATCTAGATTTAGAAGAATTTCATTTTTTTTTATTAATCTTTCCATTCTTTCTCTAGAAATGTGACCTAAATGTTTATGCCACAAGAAAATAAAACATTCCCAAGGAAGTTCTCATTCACAACCATTCCAAAGGACTTAAGTCTTGTTGTAATATTTTTGTCATCTCAATGACATGCTCATGCATAGTACGTGAATCATCAAACTTCATGGTGGTCAGTGTCTTCATTAGTGTCCCAGCAAGAGACTTATCAATTTTTTAAGAGCGCTCTCCCACAAAACCCATAAAGTCTTTAGTACTTTCAATTTTGGGAAGAGTTTTCTTAATACTATCAGCAACAGTCATTCTCATGAACATTAGGTAGAGTTTGTTAAACTCTTTCCAAGCTTTATAATAGGCTTTCTCTTCATCACTACTAGAATCAATAATAACGACAAGTTTCTCTTCTAATATAGCAAGGTCTAAATCTAATATACCGAGGTGAAATTGGACTTGCTCATTCTAATCAAAGAAGTTAAGCCTATTAAAAATTGGAACAGACGCTACAAGAAAATTCAGTGAATTGGGAACATATACTTTATAATAAAAATTTCACATGAGTGTTTTGAGACATAAAGTACATGCTACACATAATATATTCAAACATCATTCAATAGTATATTGATGCTCTCCTTTGGGTGATACATCAACACACAACATACAAACATAATGATGCTAATAAATTTAATCATTATTTTATAACTAAACATGCACCAATTAAAATTATCTAATACCTTTGGGTATATAAATAATTTAATAACACACATAAGTCATACACAATTATATTCATTAATTATGAGAACAACTAATCAACCTCCTAAAACCCCAGAGTTAGGCGGATACATTACACTTTTGAATGCTCTAGCTTTGAGGCTTGACCTAGGAAGAAACCCTAGTCAACCCTTTGGCCGGAACATTTTGGCACCCATCGTGGGGCTACGGAACATTTTGACATCGAACAATGACTCACAACACCCCACCATGGAGGAGATGATGGCCATGATCAATGGTCTGAGGGAGGAAAATGCGCGATCCAGGGAGAGAGAGGAGGCCATCCAACGTGAGAACGAAGAGATCAGGAGGCGAGCGGACGAGATGCAGGCCAGAATAGTAGCCAGTACCAAGACGGTGGAGGAGGATGTCATGCTGGAAGTCCCTAGGGATTTTTGACCCTTCTCGGAAGCCATAGAGGCCGAGATTATCCCCAGGGACCATCGGATACCCCAAGTCGAGCCTTTTGATGGAACACAGGATCCCAGTCAGCATTTGACGGATTTCCGAGCTCAAATATTGATCTGTGGAGGGAGCATGGAGGTCCGCTGCAAATTGTTCATGGGCACACTCAAGAAGGCAGCGCTTGATTGGTTTAGTGGTCTTTCTGACCGATCAATCACCGACTTTGATGTCTTCAGTCGGCTCTTCATGGCGCAATTCGCCGCTAACAAGAAGAAACCACCGATCACGTCGGACTTGTTCGACCTCAAGCAGCAACGCGAGGAGTCGCTGAAAGATTTCCTACAAAGGTTCAACGAGGTCGCCTTGAGGATAGCGTCGTTGCACGAGAGGATGGAAGTCATTGCATTCTAGAAGGGTTTAATGTTCGGAGCTTTCGACATTGCGCTCGAAAAAGCGAACTGTCAAACGATGTCGGAGGTGAGGGCTTTCGCCTTGAGTCACATCAAGACGGAGGAAAACCAGATTATTAAAAGAGCAGCTGAAAGCCGAGAGGCAGGGGGCAGTAATAAGGAAGGCAACAAGCACCTCCGGGTACGCTCAGACTGGAATAAGCGACGTAATCACTACGATGCCAAGGAGGGGAATCACAGGCAGGCGGACTATGGCGGTCGGGCGAAGGGCGAGTGGACACGAAGCAACGAACAGGAAAAATTCACCCCACTCAACGTTCCCAGGAGGCACATACTCCATGACGTCAACAACGCGTCGCTTTTCGAGTTTCTGGCGGCGACTGACCGCCAGTTAGGTCCCTACAAGACCGACTGGTGTGAGTTTCGTCGCACCCATGGACACACTACGGAGAATTGCTTTGTTCTCGGTAGGCAGATTGAGCGTCTTATCAAGGAAGGTTGCTTGAAGAAGTTCATCGCAGGTAAGCATGAGGAAGGCTCGTTGGACAGACGACGCAGACATGAGGGGGAAGATGCGAGGGGAGGAAGACGCAAAGGGAGGTCTCCTCTGAGAGATGTCCCGGAGAAGAGTTCAGAGACCCACCAACAGGCTGTTCATGGGGACTTTAACACCGTAGCGGAGGGATTTGCCGGAAGAGGTCCAACATCGTCAGCACGGAAGAGATATTCTCGCTCGGTGTCGTCGATCTCGGATTGGGTGAAACCATCTCGGCCAGCCATCACGTTCTCGGATGCCGATTTCGAAGGGGTGTCTCCCCATGAGGATGACCCCGTAGTCATTTCAGCAATCGTCATGGGCTACAACGTGAAACAAGTGTTGGTGGACCAAGGCAGCTCGGCGGACATAATGTTCTGGGAAGCTTTTGTCGAGATGAAAATTCTGACTGATCGTCTTATTCCTTATGCAGGTACATTAGTTGGTTTTGTAGGTGATCAGGTAACGGCCAGAGGATATGCCGACTTGGAGACAACTTTCGGCCAGGGAGACCACATGAAGACTATCACTGTCCGATACCTGGTGGTGAACGCTCAGTCGTCCTACAACATATTAGTCGGTCGACCTACACTGAATAAGTTGGTAGCGGTCGTCTCCACACCCCACTTAAAGCTGAAGTATCCTTTGCCCAGCGGAAAGGTCGGGGTCCTCTGTGTCGATCAAGAAGTCGCGAGGAAATGCTATGAGGACAGTTTGAGGGCTAGGAGACACCTATATGTGACGCAGGTTGATCGGGGTGTTCAGTCAATTGAGTTGGATCCGAGGGTGAGTCATTTTGATACCCGACCAGCCCCAGCGGAGGACGTGAAGGAGGTTAGCTTGGCCGAAGGAAGAACGGTCAAGATTGGTGTGTCTCTGACCAAAGAAGACGAGGAAGGTTTGGTGACTGTGTTGAAGAGCAACATATTGGCTTTTGCGTGGAGTGCCAACGATATGCCGGGTATTAATCTCGATTTCTTATGTCACCATCTCATGGTCGACCCCAAGGCGAAGCCAGTGATTCAAAAAAGGCGAAAGTTTGGAGAGGATAAAAGGAAGGCTATAGTTGAGGAGACAAAGAAGTTGATGGCAGCCGGTCACATTCGGGAAATCCAATACCCGACGTGGCTGGCGAATGTGGTAATGGTACGAAAGAGCAATGGAAACTGGAGGATGTGCACAGACTTTACTGACCTAAACAAAGCTTGCCCGAAAGACTCATACCCACTGCCCAACATAGATTGCCTGGTCGACAGTGCCTCGGGGTATGAGTTGCTAAGCTTCATGGACGCCTACTCAGGTTACAATCAAATTAGAATGCATCTTGCCGATGAGGACAAAACGGCTTTCATAGCCGATCAGGCCACTTGCTGTTACAAGGTCATGCCTTTCGGCCTGAAGAACGCGGGAGCGACGTACCAGCGGCTCATGGACAAGGTTCTGGCAGGACAGCTTGGAAGGAACGTCGAGGCATATGTAGACGACATGGTGGTAAATTCGGACAGCGTCTCTCGGCATTTCGCCGACTTGCAAGAGTCATTCGACACTTTGGCGCATTATCAACTCAAGTTGAATCCTACTAAGTGTTCTTTCGGCGTTCAAGCAGGAAAGTTTCTCGGTTTCCTATTAACTCATCGTGGCATTGAAGTGAATCCTGACAAATGCTCTGCGATAATCAGTATGAGAAGTCCAGCGACAGTAAAAGAGGTCCAACAGTTGGCAGGGAGGATGGCTTCTCTTTCTCGGTTCCTCTCGAAAGTGGCGGACAAGTCGTTACCCTTATTCCAATGTTTAAGGAAGAATGATCGCTTTGCGTGGACTGACGAATGTGAAAGGGCATTCGGCGAACTCAAGCAGGCTCTTACCTCACCGCCAATCCTCACTAAACCACAAACCGACTCCCCTCTGTTGGTATACTTGTCGGTGTCCGACAGCGCCGTCAGCGCGGTCTTAGTGCAAGAAAAAGGTAACTCCCAACTGCCTATTAATTTTGTTAGCAGGGTATTGCAAGGGGCTGAGGTTCGCTATCAAAAAATTGAGAAACTGGAATTTACCATATTGGTGACAGCGCGAAAGCTCAAACACTATTTTCAGAGCTATGAAATGGTAATCCGGACAGACTACCCTATCAGGCAGGTTTTGCAAAAGCCCGATCTTGCAGGCAGAATGATGAAGTGGTCAATCAAGTTGTCAAAATTTGCAATCAAGTACGAACCGAGAGGAGCCATTAAAGCTCAAGCATTGGCCAACTTCCTAGTATAATTGATCCCACCTGCCGAGGATGACTCTTCTGGAGAAAGCGAGTGGATCCTTTCTGTCGATGGGGCTTCGAACTTAGGCGGTAGCGGAGCCAGGATCGTCCTCGAGGGTCCCGGAGGCATACTCTTGGAACAATCACTACGGTTTGAGTTTCGGGCGAGCAATAATCAGGCAGAGTATGAAACGCTGTTGGCAGGGATGACCTTGGCAAAGGAGATGGGCGCGACAAGCCTGTCGGCTAGGAGCGACTCAAAACTTGTGACGGGGCAGGTAGCAGGAACGTTCTAGGTGAAGGATCCTCAACTAGCTCAGTACCTGCAAAAAGTAAAGGTCATGTCGGCCGACTTCACCAAGTTTTCATTGAACCATGTTCCGAGGGAGCAAAATTCACGAGCAGATCTCCTCTCAAAACTAGCAAGCACGAAGAGACCGGGAGCTACACGCTCGGTCATCCAAGAAGTCCTGTCCCAACCAAGCATCAATGGTTCTACCGCCGAGGTGTTCGCTATTGAAGAAGAGGAGGAATCTTGGATGACACCGTACATCTTGTATCTGACACAAGGATCAATTCCTGAAGATAAGCATGAAGCATCACTGGTCATGAGGGAGTCGGCGAGGTTCGTGATCTTATCGGGGACACTGTACCGAAGGGCATTCAGTGCCCCACTATTGAGGTGCTTAACAGCGGCGCAGGCCCAACGAGTAATGGAGATCATGGGGGGATGTGTGGAAGCCATATTGGAGGTCGATCTCTTGTGTACAAAGTAACCCGAGCAGGATACTTTTGGCCGACTCTACGAAAAGACTGCACCAATTGGGTTCGCAAATGCGACGAATGCGAAAGACACGCGGTCCAGCATCATTCACCTGCCGAAAGACTCCACTCACTCATATCTCCGTGGCCTTTCAACAAGTGGGGGATTGACATCTTAGGTCCCTTTCCCATGGTTGTACGCCAATTAAAATTCTTACTCGTCGCGGTGGATTACTTTAGCAAATGGATTGAGGTGGAACTAGTAGCGACCATCTCGGCCGAAAGGGTGAGAACTTTCTTTTGGAAGAACATTATATGTCGATACGGTATCCCACAAGTGCTGGTATCGGATAACGGAACACAATTCACAAGTGAAAGAGTTTAGAGCTTTTGCAAGGAGATCAGAATCCGGATGATGTTCACCTCTGTAGAGCACCCCCAGTCCAACGGCCAAGCAGAGTCGGTGAACAAGGTCATACTCTATGGAATCAGGAAGAGGGTTGAAAATTCAGGCTTGTCATGGGTGGACAAACTCCCCAGAGTACTGTGGTCATATCACACGACTATTCACTCATCCACCCAAGACACCCCATTTAACTTGGTGTACGGAACAGACGCCATGATACCAGTTGAGCTAAAGGAACCATCCATGCGCGCAACATGCTTCACCGAGGAGGAATCCGACAAAGGAAGACGAGTTGATCTTGACTTGATTGCCGAAACAAGAGACAGAGCTCGAATAAATCAGGTAGCGGCACAACGACAAGCGGCATTCAAATACAACTCAAAGGTCGTCCCACGGAGCTTTGTTGAAGGAGACCTTGTCTTGAAACGTGCACAGCTGACCCAACTCAAGAACAAGTTGTCCCCCAAATGGGTCGGCCTGTACCGCATCGAGGAGGTAGTCGGCAAGGGAGCTTACCGATTGAAGACGCTTGATGGCGGAAAGATACCGAGAACATGGAACGCGGCAAATTTACGTTTCTATTACAGTTAGTCTATTCATTTGTAGAAGGTGCACTCTTTTCCTAACTCAGTATTTTTCCCCATAAAAGTGAGAGGGGTTTTTGCTGAGAAGGTTTTTAACGAGGCACCACAATCCAATAATTTCTCCATTTAATGAATACCACTATTTCTTATTTCCTCATGATTTTTGACATTTTTAGACAGAAGTTACAAACTCGTGATTGTCGGTAAAAATCTGACTGGGCGAGTATAAATAACTCGAAGACAAACTCGTGATTGTCGGCCAAAGTCCGACTGGGCGAGTATAAATAACTTGAAGACAAACTTGTGATTGTCGGCCAAAGTCCGACTAGGTGAGTATAAATAACTCGAAGACAAACTCGTGATTGTCGGCCAAAGTCTAATTGGGCGAGTATAAATAACTCGAAGACAACCTCGTGATTTTCGGCCAAAGTCCGACTGGGCGAGTATAAATAACTCGAAGACAACCTCGTGATTGTCGGCCAAAGTTCGACTGGGCGAGTATAAATAACTCGAAGACAAACTCGTGATTGTTGGTAAAAATCCGACTGGGCGAGTATAAATAACTCGAAAACATACTCGTGATTGTCGGTAAAAGTCCGACTGGGCGAGTATAAATAACTCGAAGACAAACTCGTGATTGTCGGCCAAAGTCCGACTGGGCGAGTATGTAACTCGCAGACACTCATGACTGTTGGACAAAGTTCGATTATGTGACCAAAGGAGATTGGGACGGCAACCGACCGACTAACCCATCGGAGGCTTCTTAATTTGATAGAAAATTTATGCCTTTCGCGTCTAGATTTAGGCGATCCAAGGAGCATGAATCGTAATACGACCGAATCCTTTTATATGATGACTTTCTAACCAGGTGAATTTCTCACCACATCAACTCGGAATTTGGGCAATCATCCTAGTTAAATTTCATCTTAGCTCGGCAATCTTTCTATTCACCATACAACAAGTCGGATTTTGACCGACTGTGTTCATGAAATCTCACCTTTAACGTAGAAAATTTTCTATTGTCAAATGAGTCAGATTTTGACCGACTGTGTTCATGAAATCCTGCCTGTAACTTAGAAAATTTTCTATTTTTCCAAATGAGTAGGATTTTGACTGACTTGGTTCATGAAATCTCACTTTTAACTTGGAAAATTTTCTATTTTGCCAAATGAGTCGGATTTTGCCCGACTTGGTTCATGAAATCTCACTTTTAACTTGGAAAATCTTCTATTTTGTCAAATGAGTCGGATTTTGACCGACTTGGTTCATGAAATCTCACTTTTAACTTGGAAAATTTTCTATTTTGCCAAATGAGTCGGATTTTGATCGACTTGGATCATGAAATCTCACTTTTAACTTGGAAAATTTTCTATTTTGTCAAATGAGTCAGATTTTGACCGACTTGGTTCATGAAATCTCACTTTTAACTTGGAAAATTTTCTATTTTGCCAAATGAGTCGGATTTTGACCGACTTGGTTCATGAAATCTCACTTTTAACTTGGAAAATCTTCTATTTTGTCAAATGAGTCGGATTTTGACCGACTTGGTTCATGAAATCTCACTTTTAACTTGGAAAATTTTCTATTTTGCAAAATGAGTCGGATTTTGACCAACTTGGGTCATGAAATCTCACTTTTAACTTGGAAGATTTTCTATTTTGTCAAATGAGTCGGATTTTGACCGACTTGGTTCATGAAATCTCACTTTTAACTTGGAAAATTTTCTATTTTGCCAAATGAGTCGGATTTTGACCGACTTGGGTCATGAAATCTCACTTTTAACTTGGAAGATTTTCTATTTTGTCAAATGAGTCGGATTTTGACCGACTCGGTTCATGAAATCTCACTTTTAACTTGGAAAGTTTTATATTGTCAAATGAGTCAGACTTTTACCGAGTTGGTTCATGAAATCTTGCTTGTAACTTAGAAAATTTTCTATTTATTTAAATGAATCGGAATTCGACTGACTTGGGTCATGAAATTTCACTTTTAACTTAGAAAGTTTTATATGAGTCGGACTTTTACCGAGTTGGTTCATGAAATCTCGCTTGTAACAGAAAATTTTCTATTTATTTAAATGAATCGGAATTCGACTGACTTGGGTCATGAAATTTCACTTTTAACTTAGAAAGTTTTATACTTTGTCAAATGAGTCGGAATTTTACCGGTTAGTTTCGTGTAATTACCTCACAAACAACGAGTCAATGAACTTGCATAAACGGCAACACATAAACTTCATATAGAATTCAAAACAAAAGGAAAGACCACCATAGTTCTAAAGAGCAACTGACAACAACACGAAGACTTAACAAAAAATACGAAATTCTAAGGTAAAAAGCTTATTCATCTTCGGGGGGATCCACGAGCTGGCTGTCCATGATCTCTTTGAAGTAGCCAAGGCTTCCAAGATCAATGTCAGCATGCAGAAACTTCACTTGGCTTGTAGCAGCATCAAAACCTTGCACAAATTTCTTCAACGAGTCCATTTTGGCCGCGTGGAGATCAACTTGCAATTTTTCAACCTCCGACTTCACTGAAGCTAAATCACTTTCAAACACTTGCGCCGCATCAGCACTTTTGTCTCGGGCAAGCTTCATTTCCTCAAGCTCCTTCTCGAGGGTTGACCTCTCGGCAGCCTAAGTCTTCTTCTCCTCGTCAAAGGTACGCCGACCTTCAAGTAATTTGTCCCGCTCGTTAACCATCCACTTGAGATCCGCTTTACCTTTGCTTACAATTTCTTCAAGAGAACTGATCTTCTTCCCTTGGAGTTTGATCTCGCGCGCCATCCCACGAATTTTGTCCTCATTGACGAGAGACAAAGCAGATAGACGATTGGTCAAAGATTCCACCCCTTTCGCAATGGAAAAGGCACTCATCTTCTCCAAGTCATCTTTATCGCCATCAAGCAGATCTGTGCGGCGAATGTGAGACGAATGGTTGAATTTCTCGTCCCAAAAAGACATGGTTTTGCTTTCGCCGACCCCATGGTCGATGGGCTCCCAGTTATCACCAATACACACGCTCAAGGTTCTCTCAGCCGATTGAACCTTAGCATCCTTCTTGGCCTCCTCTCCACCGATCTCAGTCTCTAAATTTACGAGAGTAACAGGAGTCTCGGTCTCCCGCCGCCGCTTGTGGGGGGTCACGCCGACCACACCTTTCGGGATGGCAGTTCCCACGTCGCTTGCCTTCTCGCCGACTGCATCCATCCCGACAGCTGTGGAAGCTTCCCACAACTTCCTCATCTCGCGATTACTCAAACTTGCCATTTTATCTGCATGAGAATCAAACACATGTTACCATCACAAAGAAACGCAGAAATTGCATGAAAAACAACATTAAAGGTTATCGGCGAGAGACCGACTACCTATATAGATTCTCAATTCACTTGGCCTATTTTCTAAGTCTAGAAGCCTAGTGGTGTTGAAAACCGTTTGGAGCTCCTCGAGTTTTTTAACGTCCTCTCGGTCTTCCTCAGAGACTTTCTCGAATGACAGACCACCATAGGACACCGTCCTTCGGTTCCAATACAAAGGGTACCCTTCGAGCAAACTTTCATTACCAGGTGTACAACGAAGGCGAAAGTATGACTTCTTAAAGTCCTTATAGGACGACAGGAACAATGTCAAAAGCCCTCGCCTGTTAACTCCACCAACGGACACCCAACTGCTACGCTTACTCACTCGGGATTCAAAAAAGTAGAAAAATTTATCTAAAGTCGGACTAATACCTAACCCTGTACATAAAATTTCAAACCCTCGGACAAACGCCCAACCGTTTGGGTGAAGTTGTGTGGGGGCTACATTCAGCGCCTTGAGAACCCCTTTTTCACACTCGGAGAGAGGCCACCTCACCCTAAGCTTTGAAATCAAGGTAGTATAACAAAAGGTGAACCTCTCAGGGGAAGCCCCTTCAACACACACGGGCTCCTTATCAACACAGGGCTCACAAATAATCAGATTTTCCCCCCCTTCACAAACCACATGCTCACTACAAAAACTATCTATGGCGGCCCAAGAATTTATTAATGACTCACACCAGAACACATCATCTCTAACACAGTTATACATTTCTCCATAATTTAAGGCTGCCATTTGAACAAACACTCTTAACTTTTCCAACTTCAGGGGGAACCAAATTTTCTCTATAAACAGAAAAGGCCAAATAGGATAGATAGGCGTACCTAAAGCCACACAATAACTCTTTCTCACTCAACCAAGGCCACATGAACGCCATACACCACCGTGCACCACCGTAGCTCTAAAACGGAACAGTAAGGGCCGCCGGAGAAGAAGAGTGCAAGAAAAGAAAAGACAAATGAGTTAAGGGAAGTGAAGTCCACCCCAATTTATAGAACACCAAGGGTTGCGCGTGGAGGGGGAGACTCAAAGGTTGCAACGCGCGTGAGACATTGCAACCCTTAACCCAAGGAAAGGGTAGGGGGCCCCACATCATTAACTCTGGTAACAGGTGCCACCACGTGGCACAATCATAGGCTACATCCCTTGCGACCCCGTCTTCACAATAAATGCATGTCCCTTCTTGGGTAAGAGGAAGAGACATGTCTTGTCTGGCCTCGGGAAGCCACGACTCTGCATCAGGACGTGATCCTCGGCCTACCACCGATGACAAACCAAGTGACCGTTGCCTTAGTCTCAGTCGGATTCCGACCTGTGTCACCCAATGATCCCAGACCGACTAGGACCTCGACGGACCATCCCTGCAAAAGTCAATCGGTTATTTGTCGACTTAGCCTCTTCGCGCAAAATCTGGTCGGCTATATGCCGACCTGGGTTTACCACAGACATAACTAAGCCCTCTTGCCTTCTAGGCTCAGGGCTGGAAGGCAAGTGTACCCGGGCGGGTTGAACACCGAACTGTGTCCCCTAAAGGTGCCAAGCCGACTGCGACCTTGACTGACCCTCTGGTTGGTTCTATTCTGACTTGGGTACATCCCGCACATAGCCAAGCCCTTGCACCTTCAAGGCTTAGGGCTGGAAGGCAAGTGTACTGTCCCAGTCAGATTCCGACTGGATCCTTCCCGTGTCCGACTTAGGCCCACACGTGATCAAGAACTCGACTTCAAGCCCTATCGCCTTCTAGGCTCAGAGCTGGAAGGCAAGTGGACCGTCCCGGTCGGTATCCGATTGGTCAACGTGATCCGACTCGACCTCACCACATATGGCAGACTGATTAGAATGTAGACCGACCCTCTTTTAGAGGTACTCGGTCTATATCCGACTGAAGCCCCCCGCATGAGCCTGGCTGGCCCTATACCGACCCCGCTTGCCTAAGAACCTACTCGGCCAATAACCGACTAGGACCACTAAACGACCCTAGTCGGTCGGGAACCGAGCCCGACTCCCTATATTAACACCATCCCATAGTAAGGGTAAGGCCTCACCCTTGCTCATCGAGTATCTTACAGATAAAAACGGTTAAGAAAATCACTACATTCTCGGGGCCCATGAGGCCCATAAACAAGAAACTATATAACCTAAAACCCTAGAGTTAGGCGGACACATTATACTTTTGAATGCTTTGGCTTTGAGGCTTGACCTAGGAAGAAACCCTAGTCCACCCTTTGGCCGGAACAAATATAAAATTTGGTCACTTTGGTGACTAACAAATTTATCATACAATTAATTCTGAGTTAATAAAAAAAACTTGACTAGTCCCAATTTACAATCATTCATGAATTTCATAAAATAAAATAAAATAAAACTTCATGTTTTAGAAATTGAGAACATTGAAATTCTATGTTGAAATACATGAATGTAGCATGCAGAGTCACAAATTCCAAAATTTGATTAAAAAGGAAAAATCAATTCTTTTCAATTTGAAATACAAATTTCTACGTTGAAATACATAAGGGTAGAGTACGCAGTCACGAATTCCAAAATTGATTAAAAAGAAAAAATCAATTATTTCCAATTTGAAATACAAATTTAGGCATTTCAAAAAAAAGGAAACTTTCTTTCAAGCACTTAATTTCAAGAAAATAATTCTTATGCAAATGCCACTAGGATTTTGATAATGTGAAATTTAATATATTGATCATAATTCAAAATTAAGAATTATATTCATGATCCAAAAAAAAAACATGCAACGGAAAATTAAATCATAATTCCTAATTTATAAAATTAGGGTTCATATGAATTGGCCGGGATATATATATATATATATAATTATCTCAAATATCATTTAATATGAAACAATGACCTTGACAAAATTATTCCACTTCTAGTGGTACTCAAAAGACGAAACATAACATTTATGTCATATTTGTTTCTTTATCTATCCTTTTCCTTTTCACTTTTCATATTATATTTCTCACTTCTTGTGAGAAAAATATTCTTTTATTTTCATTGTTGTACAATTATCTCACTTCTGGTGAGAAAATATTCTTTTATTTTTATTGTTACACAATTATCTCACTTCTGGTGAGAAAAAAAATGCTTAAAAATTTCTTCATTTGACAATGTCTTCTAGATTATTGCAAAATTTTTAAATATGTATATATATAACATTCATGAAAAATTATACAATTTCACAACACATATCATTCATGGAGAATCATTCAATTTCAAAAACCTTGCTCTGATACCACATGTAAGTTCTATGATTTTCTAATACATCAATTATAGAAAATTAAAAGGATCTTTAAAATTCATGATACTCACATAATAATAAGAAATATTATATATCTTTCTCCATAATGGAAATCTCCTTTGATCCTTAGAGCTTGAGAAGAGAACTAAGATTTCACTTCCTTTGACTCCTTTTTCTATTCTCTCTATCTTCCGTGATGACTAGCTAGGGTTTGAGAGAATACTTTCTGTCAAGGGTGTGGACTTTGTTTCACATGAGTGAATATTTATAATTAATCCTTAAAGATTATTATTCCAATCAAATAATAATTATTCTCAAAACTATTCCATTAAGCCCATTTATGATTTAGTCCCTAACTATTTGATTATTTATTTATTAGTCCCTTTATGCATTGCATGTTTCTTACATGAGACATAATTATCTTACATGAGATTGTTTGGGAGAACCTAATGGAGAAGGCATGGACAAAAAAATTTGTCCACCATGCCTTTACATTAAGGGCCGAGCAAGATCAAAAGAAAGAAGAATCTTATAGCAATCTTGGAGAAAAACTCCTCTTTCATTCAAGTAGATGCCTTTTTTTCTCTCTCTTTATTTATAAATTAAATTATCAATAATTAAAATAATTTTATGTCACTATATAAATCATTTATCATAAATCTAAAATAAAATTATTTATTTAAAATATTTATTTTTAAAAATTTGAAATATATTTTATATATGAAAATATAATATTTAATTGTACATGCAATTTATTATAAATTTGAGTTATATATAATAAATATTTAGAGTCTTCAATTATCATTTTATGTTTAATTTATTTATTGCAATCATTTTTCATGTGTTTTAAAATCACAAATAATTTAAAATTTTAATTCATTGAAAATATGTTATAAAAAAAGTCCAACTAAAATAAGTGAATTCAAATTTTAAAACAAATGTGAAGGGGAAAATATCCAAAGTGCTTGATAATTGATTTACAAACTTAATGCGGATAGAAGATACTTCATCTAAATACTGTTTTCTATTTCACTTATGTCGCTCAACTCATGCTGCAACCAAAAGTTAATAATCAGTTAAAGCGAAGAAATTCCATATTAGTTTAGTTACATACAGTTCGTTATAAGTACCAAATTAAATAGAGACTTTCGCTACATTACATGCGGATTTTTTTGCTTCTTTTGCTTCTTTTTTTCAACAAATTTGCAGGAAATGCATTTACGACATATTTTCTTATGAATTTTAATTCGCAAGTAATTACAAATTTTAAATTCCTAAGAGATTTCCTTCATTCTTTTTTGCAGGTTTTTTTCGCTGGAAAAATTATTTGCAATATCTTTTTGCTGGAATGTTTTTAGTGAATGTAAAATTTGTAGAAAATTTGAAAATAAATTTCCTGCAAATTTTAAATCCACAATAAGTTCCACAAGTAATTTTCTTGTGATTTTAAAATTTTAGAATTATTTTTACAAATTTTAAAATTCACAAGTAAGTTTTTTGAGAATTTAAAATCCGTAAAATTTTCGCACGTAATTATCCTATGAATTTTAATATATATATATATATATATATATATAATTTTTAAATTTACTGATATATTCATATAAATTTTATAATTTACTCACTCTAGAAATATATATAATTTTTTGAATTTACCAATATATTATTTATAATTTTAATAATATTTATTTATTTATTTATTTATGAAATATTAATAAAATATATATTATATTTCTTATAATATATTGTATTCATGAATCAGTAACTTATATTATCTTCGTACGAATAAATATAGCAAACCTAAACGTTCACGATTTAGCTAATAAACTTACTAGAATTACTGAAAGCTCGTACCAGAATAAGAATTTGCTAATGTAAATAACTTTAGTGGCCAACTTCCCTACTCCTTCCAAAATATATTGCAAGGTAAAATCGCATTCCAAGGGAATTGGTGCGTTGGTTTGGCAATGTAACAAAGATTTGCATTATTTCAAGCTGCAAAACGCATTATCTAGTGTCGATGGTAAACTCCTGAAAGATTATTCCTGCTTGTATCACATACTAAAAGCTCAGAAAGCCCTGCACAGTGGCCAATTTCATTTCCTACACATCTTCTAGCTCTATTGTCTTTCATGCATCTTAATTCATAGTACGCCAACAATCTAGAATTTATATATAAACGGGAATATTTTGCTAAAGTAGTTTAAGATTATCAATATTTTTTGAATTTGTACCAATAAAATTTTACTTTAAATTGATATGACTTGATTAGAAGATAAATAAAATCTTGTTAATAATTATTTTTTGTTAAAGATTGAATTCAGACATTATTCGAATTATTTCACTTTGAATTCAGTTAACTTTTTAGTTAAGGATTACCGATATGATTTGGTCATTAACTAATCAACCTAGATAATATTTAAAACATATAAAGTTATTTTATTCAAAATTCGGAATACAAAGCACCTTTTTTTTTTTTTTTGGGTTTACATTCACACATCCACGATATATAAACAAAACAAAGGAGCCAAAGAGTAACGGCTACCAGAATTTGTAAAGTATATGCATCCAGTGCATCAAAATGATAGTAGCTACACCTCTTATTGAACACATACTTAATACACCTCTTAACATACTTCAGAATCAGAAACGAGTATCATCTGTTGGAGGGTACTTTGGGTGAGGTGGCTTACCATATGGTGGTTTCTCAAATGGTGGCTTCTCATGTGGTGGTTTCTCATGTGGTGGCTTCCCATGTGGTGGTTTCTCATGTGGTGGCTTATCATATTGAGTCTCATGCATAGGTGGTTTACCATACGGTGGTTTTTCATGTGGTGGCTTCTCAAATGGCGGCTCTTCATGTGGTGGCTTATCATGTGGTGGTTTCTCATATGGTGGTTTTTCATGTGGTGGCTTCTCAAATGGTGGCTTCTCATGTGGCGGTTTCTCAACTGGTGGTTTCTCATGTGGTGGCTTCTCAAGTGGTGGTTTCTCATATTGAGATTCATGCAAAGGTGGTTTTCCATATGGGGGCTTGTGAACAGGTGGAGGTTTCTTGTGAATAGGTGGTTTCTTGACTGGGGGCTTGGCATAGTCAGCAAGCCCTTGAGGGGATAGACTCAGTGTCAGTGCTGCAAGGAGCAACACTAGGAAGCTCAAGGAAGCCATGTTATTGTTACTCATCATTTTTTAGTTGGTGATGAATGACACAACCAATGCTCCTTTTTTATACTGCTTGGAGGGCCATACTCATAGTTGCATGCTACAATCTAATATTCCTTTATGACGCGGTACCGCTTCTGTTAAGGGTCCACCATTGGTGTGGATTTTTAATTATTGTGTTTGTGATTTTGTCTTCTTATGGTTGCAAAGTTGGAAAGTAAATGTGAAACAGACAAGTCCTCGAGGGCGAAATTTTAACAGCACCCACGTCCTATCTCTTTCGGAAAGGTGATAAAGTTTGAGCCATGTGACATATCATTCAATCTCTGTGGGCTCCATTCCAGCATGGGAGAGTACGAACTACCATAATATACTCACTAGAACATTCAGGTTTTGAATCCCGGTTGCTAACTAAAATGTAAACAAGCTAAGTGACGCTTTTTATAGCAGAGTATAAGCAAATTTTACTACCATGTCTAGGAATCATTATACAAACAAGACACTATAAGAATCTTTGATAACATACTATAATCATGTTTTGTAGTTTCAATGAGAGGGTTTAAGAACTCATACGAATCCATATTGAATCTTTAAATCTTTTTTCTTCTCTTACTCCATTTAATGGCGTTTTTGATGGTATGAAAAAACCCATAGAGCACCTCCAGTGGGGGTTGCTTATGGTGTAATTTAAAAATAAGAACCGGTGTTTACAAGAAACTCCTAATGGAGTCATCCTACGTGACAAGAGGAGTTCTTAATTTTTTGGCAAAGTTTCTTGAAGAAGGAACGGAGCTTAACACTATGAAGTGTAAAAATGAAGACTTTTGATTGGTTCTTCTAGAAAAAAAAGATTCAGGAAAAAAAACCTCTACTTCTCCCTCCGTCAGCCACGCGATTCTCCGGCCGACCAGGCGTGCGGCGCGCGGACCTCCGATCTGACACGCGCAGGCCTTCGAGCCGCGTGTTCTCCTTCGTCGCACTCGCGGACGTTCGGGCCGAGCGACCTCTGACCAGCCACGCGTTCTCTTCTGCCGCGCGTGTAGACGTTCGGGCCGAGCGACCTCTGACCAGCCACGCGTTCTCTTCCGCCGCGCGTGCAGACGTTCGGGCCGAGCGACCTTCGGCCAGCCGCGTGCAGCAACCTCTGGCCAGCCGTGCACACCTCTGGCCAATTGCACATTGAAGGTGAGGGTGACAGAGAGGGGAAGAGCAAGTGAGAGACCTTTTGTGAGAGGAGAGATTCAGAGAAAGTGAGACGTGAGAAGAGAGAATGAATATTTATAATAATTAATTTTATAAAAATTTATCATAAAGTGTAATATGAGGTGTCAAAAAGTATAGTATGAGTTGTAAAAAAGTAGGGGTGCTTATAAGTAATTTTCATTGGAGAAAAAATTGTAAAAATATAATATGATAAGTTGCTTATGAGTGACGTGAAACAGTGAGACCCATTTAAAGTGGTTGGGAGTTGCTTATAAGCAACTCCCATTATAAATGCTCTTAGTGTGTTTGGTCACTTCTCTTTATAAAACTGTACGCAAAAGAAGTTGGGCTCCTAGAATTTAACTCTTCTAATGTTGTCAAAAGTGAAAACAACATCCTTCAAATGATTTTATGTAAGGCAATTAATTAGTATGAGAACATAATTCAACTCATAATGAGAATATTACCGTTGAGTAGTTATTGTGATATTTTGGTTATTATTTATACCCTGATATTTGTAATGATATGTAGGAGTGTTTTGAGGGATTTTATTGAGTTGTAAATGTGTATATAATAGAGGATATACATCAAGCTACGACACATTAGTCTAGCCTTTCCTATCCTATTATTCTTTCATGGTACCTAGAGTGTAATTGGCTTACGCCCGATCCTCGCAAAATTTTGTCTTCCATTGCTACCTTCATTCCCCCAAATAATCTCCAACAAGATGTTTTAGTGAGGCTTGGAAGGACCTGCTTATTATATTTATAGAGCTGTCAAAGTGGGCTCAGTCTGGTGAGCCAACCCGGCCCACCACGGGTTCGAGCCAGGTTGGGCCAAAAACAATTTGAAAATTTTAGTACGGGCCAATTTTGAACCCGACTCACTAACAACCCGACTCACCCGAGTTGAACCCGTGGTGAGCTGGGCTAACCCACCAACCCGTAAAAAAAAAAAACCTATACTTATTGGGCCAATGCAGCCCATTAGGGTTTCATTTTTCAATTTGAACTTTAGAAATCTATAGCTGCACAGCCTGCACTCTCACACCCTCAATCCGCACCGCACAGCCACCATAGTTGCTGCCACCACACCGCATCAGCCACCATAACTGCCACACCACACCGCACCAGCCACCATAGCTGCCACCACACTGCACCGCATAGCTGCCATCGCACCGCACAGCAAGGCACCATGCTCACCAAGCACCGTGAGCCGCCGCACGCATCGTGAGCCACCGCGAGCCACCGCAAGCCACCGTGCGCACCGTGAGTTTCCGCACACATCATGAGCCCATCGCGAGAAGTTTGCCAATTTGGTTTGTTTTTAGTTTAGGGTTTAGGGTTTTACATTTTTTTTAAATTAGGTGAGCCAACCCGTTTAACCCACCAACCCGTGGTGGGCCGGGCCGGGTTCAATTTTTTTGAGCTCACTAATAAATGAGCCGGGTTGGGTTAGCCCACCAAATGCTCAACCCGTAGTGGGCCGGGCTGGGCCGGGCCGGGTTACCCGTTTTGACAGCTCTAATTATTTAAATTAGTCATCTCAAATTGAAGATACCCTTAGTATTCACGATCTTTTGGCTGTGTGGATGATATAGAACTGTGCCCAAATGAATTTCTACCTGTTACTAAAGGTAGGACTGTAGACCCCTAAAATTGTCCGGGTCGGAAATAAGACTCGAAGACTCTCGAAGATCAAAGGAAAGTCAGCCAGAAGGACTCCCAGAAGACCATAGGATGACTATCTGTAGGTTTAGAGGTCCTAGAGTAGCCAAAAATAAGAAAGTGGGAGGTTTGGAGCTCAATACGGCCTCCTTGGAGTTCAGTACGGCCGTACTGCACATTTTGTACTACAATACGGCCGTACTGAAACCAATACGGCCGTATTGAAGTTTCTGTATTTCAATACGGCCGTACTGAATTCAATACGGCCGTATTGAAGTACAAAAACTCAATACGGGCCGTATTGAACCCAGGGGCCGTACTGCGCCTCATCCCTATAAATAGGACGTCATTTGGACGTCATTCCACACTTTTTCCAGCTATTCTGGACCCCCTGGCTGAGTATTCTTGGGTTTTTGAGCAGTGCTCTGCCCTAGAAATCTCTCTGAAAGCCAATCCGACGAAGTTCTTGAATCATAAGCCATTTGCTTGAGATTCGAACGAGTCGAAGGGAAATCTATTTGATTTCCATAGTAAAAATTTTATTTTAGGGAAAGGAGAAAGCGAGCGTGTAGTGTGAAGGAGCGCCAAAAAGCCTCCTAGTTCTTTTAAATATATAAAAGCACGCTTCAAGAGGTTTTCTTCCAAAACTCGTCTTTTATTGCTTTCTTTATCGCTTTCTGATTGTTGCATTGCATGTTTAAAGCTTTCATCATGTAGATAATTCACTTAATATCGTTCTAATAAATAGGGGTAATTTAATAATTTTAAGCTATTATTCATGAAATAATCTGTCATAGGGAACCCGAAAGGGGCGTTGTGGGGTGCTAACACCTTCCCCGCACGTAACCGACTCCCTTACCCAACTCTGGTTGTAATGGCCTAAGTTGATTTGCGAAATCAATTGCCTTAACTCTTTTTCCAATGTTTTGAGTAAAACATTGGTGGCGACTCCAAGAACCCTTTTTGCGAAAACCACTAATCCATGGAGGGTCCCGCTTGGGGTTAACATGGATTGGTGAACCATTTTAATAAAATTGTTAGTTCGACAAGGCCTCAGTTTGAGAATAAGTCGTTCTAACAATCCATCATTTTTCAAACTCTTAAAAAGAGTCCGACCATCGTCGCGAATGCCAAGGTCCGTTTCGGCGGGTGGCGACAGATGGCGACTCCACTGGGGAAGCCTCGAGAGTCAGTCCCATTTAGTGATGGATTATTTCAAAATAATAGTTTAAAATTACTTTATTACCCCTCACTTGTATGATAACATGTTTATCTATTTGGCTTTAATAACTGTTGTATTTTTAAATTTACGCAATTGTTTGAAATACAAACTGTACACGAACCTTTGCACACAACAGTTCCCTCTATACCCGGGGGCATGAGTGGTAATCCATAGGGAGTGGATGTTAGTACGGCCGGTTGTCGAATGGGTCTATAGGTGCCCGTAGACCGTTGTCGGAAAACATCACTCAAGGTGATAACCATGAACTCAAGTCCGACAGTGCGTTGGAACTTTCCATCGGCTTACGACGAGAGGAATTGGGTCCCTATAATGGGGGTACCTTGGGGGCCTCAGACCGGTGAGAACAGTTAGAACCACCTTGAATATGCACTTTTCTGCAGGATACCCCTACCTCGTGATTCGCTCGTGACTGTTCGTGGATGAGTGAATTGTTTGTGCATTGATTATGTGAAATTGTTTGAGCATACATTGCATTCTTTAAACATACAACATTCCTTTTTAAAATAAGAATAAATAGGAATAAAAAATCTTCCATTACATGGTGTTAACATCTACCTTCATCACATTCATATAGGTAGTTTCCCTTTTCACCCAAAAAAAAATACAAAAAAATATACCCAAAAGAAAAATAAAGAAAAATATTATTTATCCAAACCAAGCAATATCATGCATCATCTTAGGAACATTCCAAAAACATGATAATGCTTAGTTAAATAAACACTATGCATGCATATTCACCACCATCATCTCATATCATGCATTTTATTGTAGATTATGGAGGGATCTAGGGTAATGCAAGGGCAGTTGAAGAAAGTGGACTTCTTGTTGTACCGTGCCGAGAGGTTGGATCACCTCTGTTCCTTGATGCCACGAGAGGCTCGTTTGGAGTTTGAAAAATCTTATGGACGAGTTCTCGATTTGATGAAGATATGTGTGGATCCAGCTTTTCTGAGAGCCTTGGTCCATTTTTGGAGTCTTGATCTGCATTGTTTCGAGTTCCCCCAGTTTGACTTAGTTCCTACTCTCGAGGAGTATGAGCTCATGCTACGATGGCCCAAATCAGCAGGGGTCTATATCTTCCATGGAAATCATGTGGCCGTAGAGAGGGTCGCAACTCAAGTCAAACTGCCATCACGATCATCCGCTTTAGTGGGGAACGGCAGTATCAGGGGTTGGAAACTTGCTATGATTGAAGACCACCTTTCTTCCTTGGCTGATGAGGGAGATTGGTTAGCTTTCAACAAGACTCTAGCGTTAGCCGTGTTTGGGACGATCTTATTCCCCTTTCACGCTAACACAGTGGACCATGCTGCTATGGTCGCTTTCTTCGCTTGGGACGTACACATGAAGAGTCCCGTGCCTGCCATTCTTGCCGACACCTTGCTTTCTGTTAACCTATCTCAGCAGAAGCAAGGGAAGACTATCCGATGTTGTACCTCCTTGTTGTATGTATGGGGCATCACACACTTTTATGCCTCTAGTCACCTGGGGACCTTGCCCGATCCTTTGAGAAGTTTTTCGAAGATCCCCGTACGCCGCCGATATGCTTCTGAATGGAAGGAAGAGATGGAACAGTGGAGTATTGAGCACTTCACGTGGGTTTGCCCTTGGTTCCGTCCGAGCAATGTATTGACAAGATGCGGTAGTTATCCAAGCATACCATTGATGGGCCTCAGAGGTTGCATAGCCTACTCACCTAGATTGGTTATGAGACAACTTATGAGGACTTAGATTGTTCCTGTTCAAGAGGAGCTTGGAGGGTTGTGTTTCTCCTTTGATTCCGAACATCAGAGGGATATGCACGCTGTCATTAGAGCGTGGGAGAAACCAATCTATGAGGGAGATCGAGAGCTTGGAAAGCCTCGGGTATCCGCCTCCACCGACTACGAGATATGGAGGAGCGAGAGAGGGGTGTCCCAACCATCCACCTCTTGCGCAACCACAACTACAAGGAGGTTAATACAAGAACAAGTCGACGCCTTGACCAAGAAACTGGAAATCATGGGAGCTCAGATGAGAGTTCTTGAAGAGAAAAATGAAGAATCCAGTCTCATCATTGATGGTCTACAAAGGCAATGCAAGAAGAAAGACCACGAGATAGAGCGGCTCAAGGATGAATGTGCTAACCTCAATGAGGAGGCTACTCGGGCATCCAAAATGCCAAAGGTTGAACCGAGTAGTCAACTCCAAGAAGTCAACGCAAAGATAGCACGCCTTGAAGCCGAGCATGCAAGGCAGGCACAGTTGATCAAGGACATGCAAGACGATCTGCTCTTGACTCGATCCGACACACAACAATGGCGGGAAGTTGCTCAACAACAAACCGCAAGCCTTTCCAACTTCCGCAAGAGGGAAAGGGAAGGACTAGCACAAATGGCTAGACTCCGAGAGGAGAAGGATCGAGCCGAAGACGAGTTCAATGAGCTGCAGGCCATGATCAACTATCACATTCAAAAAGCGAAGGACGCTCAGAAGATCAGTGATGATATGAGCCAAGCGGTCCATACGCAAGTTGAAGCAATGGCACGCCATGTAGAGGAAGCCAAAAACGAATGGAGAAGAAATATGAACCCGCCTGTGGGTTTTTACCGGCTTTTCTCATATTGTAAAACATTGCTTCAAAGCATTGTATGATAAGTTGTACACTTTCTATGATCAATGAAATCAAGTTTTTGATTTATAAAATCTCTCAATTGCCTTTGCATTTCATAGTCATTCATTTGCATACATCTCTCCAAGTAATTTAATAATAAACATTAATAAAAAGAAAGAATTAATCGATGCGTATGTTCAGAATGGATCGCACGCCATTTGTTATTAAATGCAAGCCAACAACCGCGCCAAGCGAGCGCACATCAACTCCGTTGTTGGTAATCAAGACGAATAAAGGGGAAGGTCCGATACCATTAAGGATCACTGCTCCAAGACCTTTTCCCTACGAATCGAATAAGGCTGTGCCATGGATATACGACATCCATTCTTCTGCCGACAGCGATATCTCTAACATCGCTGGACTTGGGGGCATGACTAGGAGTGGCAGGATCTACACTCCCGAAGATCTTCATGACAAAGCTCCCAAGAATAAAGGGAAAGAAAAAGAAGAAAAAACCGAGGAAAATAAAGAATCCGAGGAGGAGACTGATGAGCTGTTAAAATATATCCGACAGAGCGAGTACTCCATCGTGGATCAACTTCATAAGACGCCAGCAAAGATTACGCTGTTGTCTTTGATCCTATGCTCCGAACCGCATCGGCAAGCTCTGTTGAAAGTCTTGAACGAGGCATACGTGTCGCACACTATCTCCCAAGACAAGTTTGAGGGGATTGTTAGTCACATCACGGCTAATGATCACCTCACTTTCACCGATGAAGAGATCCCCGCTGAGGGACCAAATCACAACAAGCCCTTGCACATCTCTGTAAAGTGCAAGGAATATCACATCGCAAAAGTCTTGGTGGATAATGGATCTTCCTTGAATGTGATGCCTAAAAGAACTCTTGATCAAGTGGCAATCAAGGGAGTCCAAATGTGCTCGAGCAACATGATCGTCCGAGCTTTCGATGGTTCTAAAAGAGAAGTGATGGGAGAAATCACTCTTCCAATCCAAATTGGACCCACCATCTTCAACGTCGAATTTCAAGTGATGGACATTACTCCCGCATACAGCTGTCTCCTCGGCCGACCTTGGATTCATGATGCAAGAGCTGTTCCTTCTACGCTCCACCAGAAAGTCAAGTTCATAGTGGGTGACAAGCTGGTGACTGTACAAGCTGAAGATGACATACTCATCAGCAAGCCATCCACCATACCTTACGTGGATGCAGCAGAGGAAGCTCTAGAAACCGCCTTCCAAGCATTGGAGATTGCCAATGTTGAAACGTTTCCCCGAGAAATGAAGAAGGTAGCCTCCATGCTCACCAAAAACGGATACTTGCCGGGACAAGGACTTGGCAAGGATTCCCAAGGAATTCCCGAGCTACTCATCATCAAGGATAATCCGGGGAAACAAGGGTTAGGATACAACCCTAATAAAGATCAAAGGACGAAGAGGAACCAAGATCCTTCTCAACGTTCTTTAAGCCAGATCTTTAGGAAGGCCGGTTCACAAGCGTCAAGGCCGGTCGTCGTCATCAAGTGCTTTTCTCCTTCTGATAGGGATGTATAGACCTGATGACTATTAGAGATTACTCCTCGGGGACAGCCCGACCCCCGAGCCTCGATAGGGCACATGTTTCCATTATGATTATAATAAAATCATTCTTTATCATTTCTTACTGCTTCTCTTCTTGCTTACAATAAACTTCTAGGCCGCATTATTTAACCCTGTTTGAATAAGCATAAATGAGGTTAAAATTGTCTTAATAATAATAAACCCGCATCATTTTTATGTGGAAATGTGCGACAACTTAGAGCACCTTTCCTTGGCCTCGACAAATGCCATCATGGATAAAAAAGGAAATCCTAAAAACAAAAAGCTCGGCAGGAAACCCAAAAGAGGGACTGCGCAAAAATAAGAGCAAAGAACCCGCTAGGAATCCCACAAAAGGGTGACCTAGGCAAAAATTAGGGTTGCAAAAATAAACAAAAACAAAGGTCCGCTGAGACGCCACAAAAAAGGCGTTTTAGGCAAAAATAAGGACAATCAAAAAACGAAAATAAATCCATGATGGTACCATGAGCCGAATTCAAAAAAGGTTCAAGGGAAGCTATCTAAGTTGTCAAATCACAACGTCAATAACAAGATTTTCTTAACTTCATAAGTGTTTAATCAAACAAGCCTAAACACATAAGCCTACCTTGGCCAACCATTCTTACAAAAACCATTTTTGAAAAATAAATCCCCTCTAAAACACAAACTTCAGAACAAAAATATCTTTCCTTTCTTTTCTCTCTTGTCCCAAACGATTTTAGGATAATCTAGTGGAAACATGGAGATATAGTGGTCAATAGGAGGGTTGACACGTCTTCTAAAGGAAGGGGAGGATCACTGGGTTGATGACGCCCATCTCGATATCTCACGCATCATTCCTCGGTTACAGAAATCGGCAGCGCACAGCCCGTCTAGAGGAATGGCAAGATCCAAACAAAGAAACGCATCGGTTAATTCTTTTGAAAAAATAAATCAAATAGAATTAGGTGCATCATACCGCATACATGCATACAGATGATAGGTGTACTGGAAGATCACTTATTCTCTGTTTATTGAAAAAACAAAAAAAAAAAAAAAAAAAAAAACAATGCGCCCGTACCATGTTCAGTACACCCGTACTAAAATCAGGGTTATGAACAAATTTTCAACTCAATACGAGCGTACTGAAATGGATACGGCCGTATTGGCCATAAAGAAATTTTCAAAGACCTCATCATGAGGCAATCGCATAAAATAGAAAAAATAGGAAAAATTGCTTGTGTATGACAGCAGAAAAATCGACGAAAAGGCAATCTGTACAGAAAAAGCCAAAAAACGACAAAAAAGGCAAAAATACAGAAAAAGTCAAAATTCGACAAAAAAGGCAAAGATCCCACATCATACAGAATAACTGAGCCTGGAGAGGCTTGCCGAAATAATACTCGTACAGAATAACTGAGCCTGGAGAGGCTTGCCGAAATAATACTCATACAGAATAATTGAGCCTGGAGAGGCTTGCCGAAATAATACTCATACAAAATAACTGAGCCTGGAGAGGCTCGCCGAAATAATACTCTCTCAGGATAATTGAGCCTGGAGAGGCTTGCCGAAACAATACTCCCTCTTAGAATAATTGAGCCTGGAGAGGCTCGCCGAAATAATACTCTCTCAGAATAACTGAGCCTGGAGAGGCTCGCAGAAATAATACTCCCCAGAGAAACCTCAGCTTAAGCTCATGGAACAAATCCCCAGCGAGAGCTATCAAAGCAAGATCGTCAAAATCCCCAATGGAAGCGCGATCATCCAAGCAAAATATTCAGTCAAAGGACTTGAAACTTCCTCAGTGGAAGATAGCTCTCTGACTCAAGCGCTGAGTGAGGCTAAGCCTGCAGAGGCTTCCTAAATAATACTCTGGGATACATAAGATCCCCAAATCCCCAGTCGCCTACTCAAGAGGCACCCCTACAAAAGGAGAAAAATAAAAAATATATATCAATAAATATTCCCCAAGCGGAATTCGGCATCCAGCCAAACACCGAACATCAAGATGATTTGCCTAACAGAAGAGGTCAGTCAAGAATTGAATGACAGAATCCCCCAGCGGATGATAGCCTACACAGAGGCAACAAGATCAGAAAACCAAAAAAGAGTCACCCGAATAAGGATAACCGGGATACTCCACCAACGTCGAAAGGACGTCAGCCAATCATAAGGCATCGCTCACCTCAGGAAGAGCATCTTTGTGTCTGCATCCCCACGGAATCAGAATTTCCCAGTGGGCACCAACTACGCAATGGAAAGTTGGGACACAAGAACCTATGAGTAACTGCACATCCCCTAGACGGATCCCTGCGTTATCCAGCCCTCAGTGGCACAAAAATCAAAAAACAACCGTCGAAGCAGCATCGTGGACTGTGGAGACAAAATCATCACAACAGAATCCCCC
This sequence comes from Cajanus cajan, assembly GCF_000230855.2. Taxonomy (NCBI): domain Eukaryota; kingdom Viridiplantae; phylum Streptophyta; class Magnoliopsida; order Fabales; family Fabaceae; genus Cajanus; species Cajanus cajan. Next base: position 57,192,472 of record NC_138524.1, on the reverse strand, counting down.
AGTGGATAACAGCCTACACAGAGGCAATAAAACCAGAAAATCAAAAAGAGTCACCCGAATAAGGATAACCGGGATACTCCACCATCGTCGAAAGGACGTCAGCCAATCATAAGGCATCGCTCACATCAGAAAGAGCATCTTCGTGTCTACACCCCAAGGAAACAGAAATTCCTCAATGGGCACCAACTACGCAAAGGAAAGTTGGGACACGAGAACCTATGAATAACTGCACATCCCCTAGACGGATCCCTGCGTTATCCAGCCCTCAGCGGCATCAATATCAAAGACAAACTGTCGAAGCAGCATCGTGGACTGTGGAGACAAAACCATCACAGATCCCTGGAGAGGGCAAACTCACACTGCCAGTGAGGTTGTCAAGAACACTCTGGTATAGCCTGGAGAGGCGGTACTCGGCTACCCCGAGGTTGTCAAGAACACGAAGGTATGCAACTGCCAGTGAGGTTGTCAAGAACACTCTGGTATAGCCTGGAGAGGCGGTACTCGGCTACCCCGAGGTTGTCAAGAACACGGAGGTATGCAACTGCCAGTGAGGTTGTCAAGAACACTCTGGTATAGCCTGGAGAGGCGGTACTCGGCTACCCCGAGGTTGTCAAGAACACGGAGGTATGCAACTGCCAGTGAGGTTGTCAAGAACACTCTAGTATAGCCTGGAGAGGCGGTACTCGGCTACCCCGAGGTTGTCAAGAACACGGAGGTATGCAACTGCCAGTGAGGTTGTCAAGAACACTCTGGTATAGCCTGGAGAGGCGGTACTCGGCTACCCCGAGGTTGTCAAGAACACGGAGGTATGCAACTGCCAGTGAGGTTGTCAAGAACACTCTGGTATAGCCTGGAGAGGCGACGACTAATACTCAACCTGGAGAGGCTACTCAACAATTTTCCACCGGAAGACACTACAAGTCGGAAGGATGGCTTATTCCCCGGACAATTGGGTCAACTCCTTTACTTGTCAACCGGTATACTAAAAAGCCGTTTGACTAAGTAAAGGGGGGGCAGCTGTAGACCCCTAAAATTGTCCGGGTCGGAAATAAGACTCGAAGACTCTCGAAGATCAAAGGAAAGTCAGCCAGAAGGACTCCCAGAAGACCATAGGATGACTATCTGTAGGTTTAGAGGTCCTAGAGTAGCCAAAAATAAGAAAGTGGGAGGTTTGGAGCTCAATACGGCCTCCTTGGAGTTCAGTACGGCCGTACTGCACATTTTGTACTACAATACGGCCGTACTGAAACCAATACGGCCGTATTGAAGTTTCTGTATTTCAATACGGCCGTACTGAATTCAATACGGCCGTATTGAAGTACAAAAACTCAATACGGGCCGTATTGAACCCAGGGGCCGTACTGCGCCTCATCCCTATAAATAGGACGTCATTTGGACGTCATTCCACACTTTTTCCAGCTATTCTGGACCCCCTGGCTGAGTATTCTTGGGTTTTTGAGCAGTGCTCTGCCCTAGAAATCTCTCTGAAAGCCAATCCGACGAAGTTCTTGAATCATAAGCCATTTGCTTGAGATTCGAACGAGTCGAAGGGAAATCTATTTGATTTCCATAGTAAAAATTTTATTTTAGGGAAAGGAGAAAGCGAGCGTGTAGTGTGAAGGAGCGCCAAAAAGCCTCCTAGTTCTTTTAAATATATAAAAGCACGCTTCAAGAGGTTTTCTTCCAAAACTCGTCTTTTATTGCTTTCTTTATCGCTTTCTGATTGTTGCATTGCATGTTTAAAGCTTTCATCATGTAGATAATTCACTTAATATCGTTCTAATAAATAGGGGTAATTTAATAATTTTAAGCTATTATTCATGAAATAATCTGTCATAGGGAACCCGAAAGGGGCGTTGTGGGGTGCTAACACCTTCCCCGCACGTAACCGACTCCCTTACCCAACTCTGGTTGTAATGGCCTAAGTTGATTTGCGAAATCAATTGCCTTAACTCTTTTTCCAATGTTTTGAGTAAAACATTGGTGGCGACTCCAAGAACCCTTTTTGCGAAAACCACTAATCCATGGAGGGTCCCGCTTGGGGTTAACATGGATTGGTGAACCATTTTAATAAAATTGTTAGTTCGACAAGGCCTCAGTTTGAGAATAAGTCGTTCTAACAATCCATCATTTTTCAAACTCTTAAAAAGAGTCCGACCATCGTCGCGAATGCCAAGGTCCGTTTCGGCGGGTGGCGACAAGGACCAGTCGTGAAACCAATCCTAATTTCACTTTATGGAATCGTAGGAACTAGTTTGTCTTGATTTGGATGAAATCTACCCTATTGGAGAAGGTGCTATCTATGGTCTATGGTCTGAAGACTGCTTGACCTGCGTGTGTTGCTTTAGCACAATGCTTTGCATCTCTTTCAGTATCCAATGTCAATCAATTAAATGGCATATGCAAAATTTGCAACAAGAAGGGAAAAAATGCTCCGATTTCATTGAACAAGCCAAAGCCCTTGTCGATCAATTAGTGGCAATAGAAAGGCTTGTGACTGAAGAAGATTTAATTTCTCATATCCTTGGAGGACTCAACACTGCCTACACTCCATTCATCTCAAATTGCTATTTTTCCTAGAGGGAGAAATCTTTATCCTTATATGATTTCCAATCTGAATTATTTGCTTTTGAAGCCCTCCTCGAAAATCAAAATCATAGTGTGCAACCTGATCTTAATGGTTTTGCAACGGTTGCCAATAAACTTGGAGGGAGGGGAGGACGAAATTAGCAGAAAAATAAAAATTGGCAACAACAACATTTTACTCCACCCCCTAAACTCAGAAACCTATTCAAGGCAATAAAAGTGGGAATAATGTCGTCTCTACCAAAACTGGGCACATACTCAACAATATTGGGCGTGCACCTACGTCGACAAGCGATCCGTCCTTTGATCCATGTTCTTGTCAAATATGTGGCAAGAAAACCACATGGCACTTGACTACTTCCATAGGTATGATTATAACTATCAAGGGCATATTGGAAAAAATTCAAGTCCCACATTGACTAGAGATTAGACAATTAAATAGTATATAAGTGAAAAATAACCCTCACCTTACAAGGCGATTTTATAGGGTTGAGTTAGGCTTAATCCACTATTCTAAGATGATATAAGAGCTATCCTAGATTCTTAAAAAATGGGCCACCCACCATTCATTGATATATGCACCATGGGCATGAGGGGGTGTATTCAAGTCCCGCCATTAAAAAAGGGTCACCTACCATTCGTTGATACATGCACCATGGGCATGAGGGAGGTGTATTCAAGACTTGCTAATCCTAGATCATTAAAAAAACTAGATCATTAAAAAAGGGCCACCTACCATTTATCCACGTACCAAGCCCAATAGTGCTAGACGTGAGGGGGGTGTATTGGGAAAAACCCAAGTCCCACATCGACTAGAGATTAGGAAATTAAATAGTATACAAGTGGAAAACAACCTTCACCTTACAAGCCAGTTTTGTAGGGTTGAGTTAGGCTTAATCCACTGTTTTAAGAGACATCGACCTCAATAATTAGCATCCATGGTTGCACATTCTAATTCTCTTCATAATGAGGATACATGGTATGTTGATAATGGTGGAAACCAACATGTCACTACTGATATTGGTAATCTCCACTTGGTTGAACCCTACATAGGGGATGACAAAGTAGTTGTTGGTAACGATAATGGTTTACAAATTAAGCATGCTGGTAAACTTACCTTACATGCATCTAAATCCACTTTCAATATGAAACATATTCTTCATTGTCCGTAAGTAGTAGTAAATCTTTTGTCTATTAATCGTCTTTGTCTAGACAATGATTGCTACTTTATTCTTATCGGTTCTAATTTCTTTGTGAAGGACAACCTCATGGGATGCACGTTGCTAACAGGCAAGAGTGAAGGTGGACTATACACTATTCAGGTTGATCGGGAATCAGTAAATAAATTTGGATCAAATGTTGCTCTTATAGGAATTCGCACTACTTTTGATGTTTGGCATGCTAGATTAGGCCATCCATCCTCACATATCACCAAAAGTGTTAAGTCTTTTGATTTTCCTATTTTTAGCTCCTCCAATTTGAATTCTGTGTGTCAACCATATTTAATGGGAAAATCTAAGCAATTGACATTTAAGGATTCCTCATGTGTGGTATTGTCTGTCTTGGATCTTATTCATTCTGATATTTGGGTTTCACCTACTGTTTCTCCTGAGGCTCATTGATATTATGTTATCTTCATAGACAACTACTCATGTTTTACATGGTTATACCCTATCCATAATAAATATGATGTTTTTATCTTGTTTTGTGAACTTTAAATCCTTGGTTGAAAATCAATTTTCCTAAAAATTTAAACAACTTCAATGTGACAATGGCGGTGAGTACATTTCTCATGAGTTCCGAAATTTTTTGTCAAAATGGAATTTAGCAGCGATTATCTTGGCCTTACGCACCTCTCAAAAAAATGGTTTAGCTGAGAGAAAACATAGACATATTATGGAAGTTGGACTATCATTGTTGGCACAATCACATTTGCCTACAAAGTATTAGGTTGAAGCTTTTACGACTGTCATTTATCTTATCAATCGCATCCCCACACTTGTTCTTGGTCATATATCCCCATACTTTAAATTGTTTACTCAAGCACCTAATTACTCTTTTTTATGCACCTTCGGTTGTGCTTGCTATCCAGACCTTTTACGAAAAACAAACTACCTTTTCATAGTAAACAATGCATATTTCTTGGGTATTCTTCTTAGCATCATGGCTACCGTTGTCTAGATCCCGTGTCTCAAAAGATTTATATCTCTCATAATGTTGTTTTTGATGAACTTAATTTTCCAACTAAGGTATGGTCCGCCTCCATCTCTACTATTGTTGCGGGTGATTCCCTACAAGGTATGTCCTTTGATCTCACTCCTTTTTATTCTCAACTTAAGTAAAAAAAAAATGTGCCAATATATGATACTTCTATACATGATACTACCAAGTCTCCCTCCCTAGCCATAATATCCTCAAGCCTTAGACAACAACCTCTAAGTCCAATATATGAAGCACCTCAAAATCCAATATATGAAGCACCTCAAAATCCAATACAACCACCACAAAGTTTCATCCTTGAACCACCTCAAAGTCTTCATATTCAACCAACCCCAAGTCCAATGCAACCACCTCATAGTCCAACACCTAGGCCATCATCACCTAATGTAGACTTACCTTCACCATCTCCTTCTATACATCCTTCTTCACCACACACTATAAGAAAAATGGAAATTATCGGCGGATAATTTCTGACGGATACAAATCCATCGAAAAATTTATATTTTCGACAGAAAAAAAATCATAGAAAAAGTTATATTACCGACGGCTAATTTTTGGCGAATACAAATCTGTCAGAAAATTTATATTTTCGACAGATACAAATCTGTCAAAAAAAATTTATTTTCACGAATATATCCATCGGTAATTTCCGATGGATTTATCCGTCGGTAATTTTTGACAGATATAAATCTGTCAGAAAATTTATATTTCTGATGGAAAAAAAAACTCGTAGGAAAAATATATTACTGATGGAATATTTCTGAAAAATTTATATTTATCAAAAATGTTAGAATTTTTGACTAAATTGACAATCATATATTAAAAAAGATTATCGATAAAATTTTAAATATATATATATATATATATATATATATATATATATATATAGAGAGAGAGAGAGAGAGAGAGAGAGAGAGAGGAGGAATCAAATAACTCACAAAGTAACTCTTAGTAAAGTTACTCCGCTCAATAACTCATGGTGTATCTTGAATTTCATCGATCCAATTATTAAATTAAAAGTTATTAAATTTTACTAATAATTAATATAGAAAAAATTGATTAGCTTTGGAATAAATTATTTGCAAACAATATAGTTGAAAAATTAATTATTTTAAATTATTTAACTAAAATCTTATTGAGAATTTACTATATGATCTTGACATTTTTGTATAACTAATATCTGGTTTTAAATTTGATATGAAAATATTATGATATAATTAGATAAGATTTTAAATTAATATTTTATTAATGATTGATAATTAGAAAATTAAACAAGGATAAATACATTTTTTGAATTTTATATCTTAGATTTAAGATGAATAAATATATTAAGTTAATTAGTAATTTATTTAAAATGTTAAAATTTAATTTATAAAAATAATATTTTAAAAGAGAAGGGTTATAATAATACCGGTGTAACTTTTACTAAGTATTACACCGCTCAATAACTTTATATTAAATGTGAATTTTATAAATTCAATCATTTGATTGAAAGTTTTTTACTCTTATATCATATATACAAAATTTTATATTAATTTAAGATAATTTGATACTTCATTCTTGTAAAACAAAATTTGATTATCTTCAAGTTGTTATTCAATTTTAACAAAATTTGATATAAATATATAAAGTGATATGAACTTTCAATCTAACTGTTGGATTTACAAAATTCACATTTAATATAAAGTTATTGAGCAGTGTAATACTTAGTAAAAGTTACACCGGTGTTATTATAATCCTTCTCATTTTAAAATATATAAATTATTATTTAAAATTTTAAATTTTTAATAAATAATTTAAATTGTATCATAATATTAAGTTTAAATAGAAATAAGTAGATTGTTAATTATAAAAGTAATTATATATATAAATAAAGATTAATTAAATATAATATAATTATTATTGTTGGTAATATAATTATTATATATATTATTATATTTTTATAACGGTCCGAACACACCGAAATGAGAGCGATCCAAAGATAGTATAAGTATGAGATTGTATAGTTGAGGGTGACTTAAATGAATTAATTTGTAATACCTATACTGATAACATGCATTTTTTTTGTAGCTTAGCTCATCAGAACTCCCTAGTTAAGCATGCTTGACTTGGAGTAATATAGAGATAGGTGACCTTCTGGGAAGTTTTTGATTGATTAAATTGTTTCCGACGGATTTTTTTTCGACGCCCCTTTTTCTGAAAGATTTGCATCCGTCGAAAATCTTTCAAAAATAGAGAATTTTCGACAGATATTCCTTTTTCGAAAATTTGCATTTTTCTTGAAGTGGTAATATGGTGACACATTCACGAACTGGGAATCTTAAGCCAAAACAGTTTCCAAATTTTCATCTTTTCTATGTAGGTGGAGTATGATGCACTTATAGCTAATGACACATGGGACCTTGTTCCACAATCTGTTAACCAGAATATTATTCCAACCAAATGGGTTTATAAGGTTAAACAAAAGGTAGATGGTAGCATCAACCATTATAAGGTGAGACTAGTTGCACATGGTTTTCAACAGGAGGATGGTATTGATTTTATAGAGACATGTAGTCCAATTATTAAACCAGCTACTGTGAGAGTGGTGTTATCACTTTCTGTGTACTTGGATTGGCCCATTTTGCAATTTGATGTTTCGAATGCCTTTTTGCATGGAACACTTGAAGAAGAGCTTTCTATTGAACAACCTCGTGGTTTTATTGACCCTGCATATCTTAATCATGTTTTTTGCCTTAAAAATGCCCTTTATGGCCTCAAGCAAGCAGCACAAGCATGGTTCCTTTATCTCTCCAATAACTTACTTGATCTTGGTTTTGTTGGCTCCTCGATTGATACTTCATTGTTTACTTTTTCATAATGACAAAGTTCATGTCTTTGTTGTCATTTATGTAGATGATTTACTTATCATAGGATCATGTCTTCACTTTATCCAAACTCTTGTTGCCTATCTAAAGAAGGAATTTGCCTTGAAGGCCCTTGGTGATCTAGGATATTTCTTGGGCATTGAAGCATCATGTGACGTTATTGGGTTACATCTTCGACAAAGAAAATACATCCTTGATGTTCTTCATCTTGCTTGAATGGTGGGTGCAAAACCATATCCATCACCTTGCATTTCTAACAACAAACTTTCTAGTGTACTTAATGAACTTTCCCACGATGCCACTAGTTATAGGCAGATTGTTGGGGCTCTTCAGTATTGTACTCTAACTCGTCTTAAAATTTCCTATATAGTAAATTAATTATGTCAACATCTCCATTCCCCTACTGCTATTAATTTGATGGAATCATGCTTTGGAATGCAAGAGGTGACATACTCAAAGATCCAAGAGGAGTGGGCTAGACATGAAGGTATTGGGCCAGTCAAGGCCCAAAGGGCCCAATGGGCTTGGAAGGCCCAAGTCAAGCTTCTCATGGGCCTATCTTGATATGACCATTCTTCTTATGTTTTAGTAGTATAGTTTTCATTTATTTTTGGTCTTGTATTTTGGAACACAGAGTAGCATTTTTGGGTTTTAGGCTTGTTGGGCCTAGTTTTGGGCTTCATGGGCCTTTGGGCTTTTGGTACCCAATATTGGGCTCATTTTCATTCCTGTAATTTTTCCTTTCCATTGTAATTGATTGGCCATTGTATTTATGCCATTAGATTAGGATTATACAATGATTACTTAAATAGGCAAATTAGACTAAACTAGGTTTAATTTGGAAGTCATTTAAGTTACATTTGAGTCACATGTTTAACACCATGGGTGGCTGAACATGTGCCACTCAAATTAACCCTAAATGACACTCCAAATTCAACTTAGATGAACCTTAGTACCTAAATTTTTGGCCAAGCACATGGGAGCCAAAATTTTAATTCAAATTTCAAATTTGAATTCAAATTTTGGGCGCCACATGTAAGCTTTGATTTAGGCGCCCAAATAGTGCATATCCAGATGCCTATTTAGATGATTCTTTTACTCTTTGTATTCACTTTTGGGATATATGAAATTTGAGAGCTTATTCAGCCAAATTTCTCTTGAGAGTCACCGAAAAGAAACTTCACCTTCTAGGAACCCTAGCTAGGTTTTCCTACCTTTTGAAGTGAGCTTTCTTTTGCTCCTTAGGCTTGGATGCTTCCATCCTTGGCTTAGTCCTTCATTCATCCGAGAATCCTCCATTCAAGACTCCATTTCATTTGGTTCAAGTCTCCTTGAAGAAGATCCGTGACTAGGTGAAGCTAAGGAGAGGAACTTCATTCACTTCTCCTTCCTTTGCCATCATTTTTGGTATCAAGAGCAAGGTTCTTCAAGGAGATAAGTGTTCTTCAATTTTTTTGTTCGTTTGTTTTGGTTGTCTTTGTGTTCTTGTTGTCTTGCTTGAGTTTCTATTCGGATCTATTTGATTTGAATTAATTTTTGTTCCATAGATCCATTGTTTGGTTGTATTTGAATTTCTTCCACAATCAACATGTTTAGGACCTATTTGCTTGTGCTTATTTTTGTATTTGTTTGAGTCTCTCATCTCCTTGCATGTGTCCGTGATTGGACTTCATACATTTGCATTAGATTTTTGTTTTGAATCCTTGTTTTGTCTTAGTAAGTTTGTGTAGCTCTTATATGTTACAAATTCCTTGAATAACATTGTTTAACCTAGTTTTCTTTTGTGTTGTTGTCTATTTTGGTCTCGGTTTTGTTATAATCCTTGTGCCTACCTATATGTGCTTTTTATTTTACCTTATTGAGTTCATAATTTGCTATTAGTTCTAGCAAATTTCTTAGAGTTAGGTTTCCATTGTGTACTTAAGTTTTCAAATCACTTTCTATAAAAATTCTTGAAACAATTTGTGATACATAAAATTTCAAGTGATTCATCCTACTTCTAGTGCACTATTTCTTTTGGATTCAAATTTTAAAAAAAGCGTAATGGCTGGAAAACAGAGAAAAATACAGAGCATATTGTTTCAAAATAGTTTTAAAAAAAAAGTGAACAAAAGAATCCAATCAAAAACCTAAAAACTAGTGCACTAGTTCCACCATTTTTCACTTGAAATTTGACAAAATTGTAGTCTCGGTTTCTATATAATGGAATTGTGAAAAATTTGAAAACAAAAAGCAAATGTCTTCTCTGGAATCTTAATTTGAATTCAGAAAAAGAAAGAATAAAAAAAAATATATAAAGCATTTTTAAGAGTAAAAGCCGAGAAGAGCAAAAACACGAAAAATACACTTGATTCCATATTTTCTTTGGACTACTATTTTGTGTGTACTTGTTCAAATTCCTTCAATTTTTTTTTTGTTTTGTAAATCTACTCTAGTGCCTATCTAGGAGCTTTCCTTACTGTGTGCTAGCTTTCATTGGAGTCTTATTTTTCATCTTTCTTTGTTGAATATCTTTGAGTCTTGTCATAAACACTATACTCTTCACTTTTTGGTATAAGCTTTATAAATTGTGCTTTTGTTGCTTGTCTTGTTTTCTTTGACTAAACATTCTGTGATGGAAGTGGCCTCAAATCCTTGCTTAAGGGTCAAACATTGACTCAACAAAAAGTAGGAAAAGACTTGGACATTAAGACTACAAAATTTGACCTAATTTAGTGACCAAACTTTTCCTAAACTACCTTCACAAGAGTGATCATTCCTTTAACCTTGTGAGCAGCCTACATTAACCATTTTGTTGTGTTCATTGTGCAGGGTCCAGGAGCAACTTGATTCAAGGGTTAGTGGCGGATTGAAACACTTAAACAAGTGTTAAAAAATTGGACAACAAATCCGTCACTATTTTGGTCACTAAAGCCGCCATTTATTGTTTTCTAGGCTAGTTTAAATTTTTGCAATCTCTCTTGTATTTTAAACCAATTTGTAAAGCTTGGAGGGGAGTATTAAGAAGCTGGTCAGGTATATCTAACCCTTGGTAGCCTACTGACGTGTAGTACTAGTGGAAGTGGCTTGGAAATTTCATATGTTTCAAGCTTCCACTTAGGGCAAACCGACTAGTTGCTTACCTTTGCTTCCTTTAAGTTGTTTGATCTTAATTGTGTTTACTTTGCTACCTTGTTTCGTCTAGACTTGTGTAGATTTTATTGTTCACGCTTAGATAGCTTCAAAAACAAATTGTGAAAAGCATACAACATAAATTTTTTTTGTGAAAATCTTTGTGGAATTGAAAATACCACAAGGGAGTTTAGTGATTTCCACTTGAAAAGGCTTGGTTATTAAGTGGCTCTTAGTAGCTCACCTCCCTTGATAGTGCAACTTGTACACTTAGACTTCCAAGTGCTATTTTTGTTCCTAGAAAATACCAAAAATATTTTATTTTTTGCATAGCATATAAAATTCTTATTGCTTAATCATGAGTCATATTTCTCAAAGTGATAGTGATCTTGAATCTCCTAAAAGTTTTTCTAGAATTGTTAAGGAGGTTGAAGCACTAAAACTTTGGAAGCAACAAGAGGTACTTCAAAAAGAAAGAGAAAAGATTGAAAGAGAAGTACAACTTATTGCTCTTGAGGAAGAGATAAACAAGATTAACAAACAAGAAGAAAAACTTTTAAAAAAACTTAACAAAAGAAAAAGTCAAAAGAGTTCCACTAAGAGTTCCAATGACTCTTCAAGTCAAGGGGATATGGATAGTTTGAAAATAGATGAATATTATCAACCCAAGCCTAGAAGAGTCATTAAAGAACCCAAAGTGAGGGAATCAAGGGTTGATATCCCTTACTTTCATGGAAAGGAGGATGTTGATTCCTACTTGGATTGGGAAATGAAAGTGGAGCAAATCTTCACTTGTCACCAAGTAGGTGAAGAAAGAAAAGTTCCCTTAGCCACCCTAGCTTTCCAAGGACAAGCTATGTATTGGTGGACATCCTTGGAGAGAGAGAGAAGACTTCACAATGACCCTCCTATTACTTATTGGAATGAATTGAGGAGTGCTATGAGAAGAAGGCCCATACCTTTTTATTATAGTAGGGAGCTTATGGATAAGCTCCAAAGACTCCAACAAAAGAACATGAGTGTGGAGGAGTATAGACAAAAAATGGAGTTGTATCTCATGAGGGCTGGGATAAGGGAAGAGGAAAGATTGACCATTGTTAGATTTCTAAGTGGTCTTAATTTTGATATAAGAGATAGGGTTGAGTTACTCCCTTATAGGGACCTTGATGATTTGGTCCAACTTTGTATAAGGGTGGAACAACAAAATTTGAGGAAAAATTCTTTCAAAGGCAAAACTCAAACTAGCTCTTATATCAAGAAGGATGACAAGAGGGAGGGTCAATATGACTCTTCTAAAAACTCTAGTAAGGGTCAAGAAAAAGAAACAAAAAAAGAAAAAGATAAAAATAAAAGTGTTGTCACTTCTAGTAGTAAAACTAGTGACATCAAATGCTTTAAATTTAAATGTCTTGGGAGAGGCCATATAGCTTCTCAATGTCCAACTAAAAAGGTCATGATTTTGAGAGGACAAGACATTTATAGTAGTCTTGATGAATCTAGTTCTACCACTTCAAGTGATAGTGAGACTAGTGAGGAAGATCATCAAATCGAAAAGCTATATCTTGTTGATGGTGATCTTCTTATGGTCAAAAGACTTCTTGGAAGTCAACCTTGTCCCACTTCACTATCACAAAGAGAGAACATCTTTCACACAAGATGTTTAGTTTCCAAAAGAACTTGTTCTCTCATTGTTGATAGTGGATCATGCTCTAATTGTTGTAGTACAAGGTTGGTTAACAAGTTAGCCCTTACCACTATTCCTCACACTCAACCTTATAAACTTCATTGGCTCAATGAAGGTGAGGAATTGGAGGTAAATCAACAAGTGAAGGTCAAGTTTTCTATAGGGGACTATAAAGACAAAGTTTTATGTGATGTGATCCCTATGGAAGCTTGTCATATTTTGCTTGGTAGGCCATGGCAATTTGATAAACATACTATACATGATGGCCTTACTAAAAAAATATCCTTCACTCATAAAAATAAAGAAATTGTTTTTAATCCTTTAACACCACCCCAAGTGTTTGAAGATCAAAAACAAATGAAAAGAAAAAGAAATAAAGAAAGAAAAGAAAGTAACTTAGGAAAGAGTGTGGATGAAGGGGAATCCACTAAGGCCTTTGTGACCAAGGAGAGTTATTTTATTACCAAACAAGCCTTGAAAAGAACTCTCTTTATTCATAAAAGTCTTGACTCTTATCCTAATGCTGCCACTAATATTAAAGTTGAGAATGAGGAGAAAAATAAAATTCAAGCAAAGAATTTTCAACTTCAAGATATAGTGAAGAAGGAGTGGACTACCTCTAGTTTTACTCCTTATACTACTTCCTTAGAGGTGCACAAGGAAGGAAGTATTTCTGTGGTTTTCAAGCACCCAATTTTTGGGTTATATTGTTTGTTGGATACCAATTATAGTGTTTTATATTCTATGTTTGATCTTAGGGGAAGTCCATATTTCATTAAACTTAATTTGATTCCTTCCCTACAAGGCAAAAATAGTTTATATAATCATGAATATCTAACAAACAATCAAATTCAAAATTGTTTAGGACGTTTTCTAGTAGTGTTTTCTTTATATTTTAGGAAAAGCCTAGGTTACCATTTAGGGTACTTTAGGCAAGATGTTGTAGTTTTTAAGAATCATTTTTATTGTCTTAGTCATAGTGTCACTACATTTTTAGGATTTCATTCTAGGTTATACTTAGATGAGGATCTTATTTCTTCTTTTAGGGAGTCTAAATTTTATAGTTTATTTTTTAGGTTAGATACAAGGACTCCTCTTAGGATCCATAATCCATTTTCTTATCATGAAAATTTCATTTCTTACACATTGCATGTGGTACATGTAGGTGTTGATTTTTCTTCCATGCATCCTCGAGATTTGAGGATAATTCCTTTTCAAGAGGGAGGGGATGATGGAATCATGCTTTGGTATGCAAGAGGTGACATACTCAAAGATCCAAGAGGAGTGGGCTAGACATGAAGGTATTGGGCCAGTCAAGGCCCAAAGGGCCCAATGGGCTTGGAAGGCCCAAGTCAAGCTTCTCATGGGCCTATCTTGATATGACCATTCTTCTTATGTTTTAGTAGTATAGTTTTCATTTATTTTTGGTCTTGTATTTTGGACCACATAGAGTAGCATTTTTGGGTTTTAGGCTTGTTGGACCTAGTTTTGGGCTTCATGGGCCTTTGGGCTTTTGGTACCCAATATTGGGCTCATTTTCATTCTTGTAATTTTTCCTTTCCATTGTAATTGATTGGCCATTGTATTTAGGCCATTAGATTAGGATTATACAAGGATTACTTAAATAGGCAAATTAGACTAAACTAGGTTTAATTTGGAAGTCATTTAAGTTACATTTGAGTCACATGTTTAACACCATGGGTGGCTGAACATGTGCCACTCAAATTAACCCTAAATGACACTCCACATTCAACTTAGATGCACCTTAGTACCTAAATTTTCGGCCAAGCACATGGGAGCCAACATTTGAATTCAAATTTCAAATTTGAATTCAAATTTTGGGCGCCACATGTAGGCTTTGATTTAGGCGCCCAAAGAGTGCATATCCGGATGCCTATTTAGATGATTCTTCTACTCTTTGTATTCAATTTTGAGATATATGAAATTTGAGAGCTTATTCAGCCAAATTTCTCTTGAGAGTCACCGAAAAGAAACTTAACCTTCTAGGAACCCTAGCTAGGTTTTCCTACCTTTTGAAGTGAGCTTTCTTTTGCTCCTTAAGCTTGGATGCTTCCATCCTTGGCTTAGTCCTTCATTCATCCGAGAATCCTCCATTCAAGACTCCATTTCATTCGGTTCAAGTCTCCTTGAAGAAGATCCGTGACTAGGTGAAGCTTAGGAGAGGAACTTCATTCACTTCTCCTTCCTTTGCCATCATAATTGAAAGTCTGCAAAGCGTGTTTTACGATATCTTAAAGGAACCATTGATCATGGTTTGTCCATCACAAAAGGTTCACTTAGCCTTCATGCTTATTGTGATTCTGATTGGGTAGGGGTCTTGCTGATAGGCGGTCCACAACTGGGTATGGAATTTTTTTGGGTCGAAGTCTAGTTTCTTGGTGTGCAAAAAACCAAAACGTTGTCTCTCGCTCAAACATAGAGGTTGAATATCGAGCATTAGCTATGGTTGTTGTTGAATTATACTGGATTCATATGTTACTTAAGGACCTACATGTGCCTCTCTTTCCCCCCTATGATTTGGTGTGATAATCAAAGTGCAATTGCACTTGCTGCTAATCCTGTTTACCATGCTCGCACCAAACATATCAAAGTTGACTATCATTTTATTCGAGAGAAGGTGATTAACAAAGATGTTGGAATTCATTATATCCCTACCTTGGATCAAGTTGCAGATATTTTTACCAAATGTTTAACATCTTCTAGGTTTCAATTCTTGAGAGACACGTTCATGGTGTGTGACCTCCCTATTCATTTGCGAGGGAATGTAAGGCAATCAATATCAAAACATAGTCCAGCTCATAATGAAAATATTACCGTTGAGTAGTTGTTGTGATATTTTGGCTATTATTTATATGCTAATATTTATAATGATATGTAGAAGTGTTTTGAGGGATTTTGTTGAGTTGTAAATGTGTATATAATAGAGAATATACATTAGGCTACGACACATTGGTCTAACCCTTCCTCTCTTATTATTCTTTCACTTTCTTATATCACATTTAAGTTTTATCATTTCTTAAATATGAAACTACCCTTAATGAAGAAGATAACTTATTTTAATAATTATAAAGTTGTTGGATTGAGCGTTTACCACTAGGTCAAAAGCTATAATTGTTAGGACGTAACTCTTTCTACTTAACCGTAATAGTTCAAGCTCCACCACGTGTCGATTATGACTTGACCCACCTAGACCTTCGTCACGGGACAATTGATGTCACTCAATAAACAATCTCCTAGAGTTCAAGTGTGAAGTAAAGTTCCATATCGGTGAGAGTTGAACATGTTTAGTAGTATATAAGTGAGAAAGATCCACCTATCTAATAGGTTATGTTGTGGTGGCAAATTTACTTTGGTGGTCTATTCACTACCTGAGATGCAGAATGCTCTCAAGTGTAAAACTCTCAAGTAGAAGGCAATATTAAATTAAAATAATCTAACATTCTTTCACATGACTCATGTAATGACTTGAAGATCCATTATTAAACTATACACATGCACCATACATTCAAATTATAAAGTTAACATCTTTAATACTAAACATCCCCTGGTAAGAGCTAATTTGTAATTGAAAGAATACAAATTACATCAAACATGCAAGATATCAATACATCCAAAACATCACATTGGTGGATGCTAAAAATCATCCTACTCCATACAACTTGGTCACATACAAACTAGACCAATAACCATATGAACTTAATTGGTGAAATTCATTCCTTGATTGAGTTACACCTCCCAACGTCTATTTGCTACCTCCAACATGCAGTCCTTTGTGTTTACCAACCATTGTAGAAGGAACACGCAAAAGTTGGCATCCATATTTTTAACCATGTCCATGTATAAAATATTGCATCATCTCTTGTCTTTACAAGATTAAAACATTGTCCTCTAAAAATAGAAGCATTCGTTGAGTTCCAAATGCTCCAAACAGTTGCACACCAAACAAATTTCCACACTTCATCTTGTTTTGTTCCTCCTAACAAGTCATGTTGCCAAAAATTGTCCTCTGCAGATGTTGGTAAAACTAGTTGACATTCCACTCATGCATAACATTGTTGCCATTCCTGCATAGTTTTTGAATAGGTAAAAAGGGATGAGATGTGGTTTCCTCTTATTATAGTAAATACGACATCAACAATCACCACTCTCCACTTCAATGTTTCTCTTATTTATATTAATTTTGGTAGTTACCTTGTCCAGCAATAATCTCCAAATGAAGTAGCTAACTTTCAA
Organism: Cajanus cajan; assembly: GCF_000230855.2. NCBI lineage: Eukaryota > Viridiplantae > Streptophyta > Magnoliopsida > Fabales > Fabaceae > Cajanus > Cajanus cajan. The sequence continues at coordinate 57,175,750 of NC_138524.1, read as the reverse complement.
AAGGATTCTTAACCTCCACATGTGTGAACAAAATTTGTTTTTTGTATGTACCGTATAAAGGTTGTTAAATTGTCAAAATGCTACATTTTTAAGATGATATTCATTAATATTTTCCTTTATTTTATTATTAATACTTTGATAATAGTTCACATATTTCATTACGTGTGCAACAAATAGGAAAATACAAAAAAAAATAATAAAATTTGCATGATTAAAGGACAAAATGGAGCAAAACTGAAGTTTGAAGTCATAAATGACCGTGCTTGATTGATGCACGATCGTGCTTCAAATGAAGCACGCCTAGATGCACAGTCACACAAAGCATGACTATGCTTACCAATATGCATGGTGTGCTTCCTTTATAATTCAATGAAGCACACCATTCCACTCTTGAAGCATACATGTGTCTCCTTTACGTGTTATGAAGTATAACCAAGCTTACTAATATGCACAATTGTGATTAGCTAACTAAATATGCCCTATTCATTGAAAGCACACTCATGCTCCCTCTATTTTGCACTAAGTATGGTCGTGCTTCCCATATGCGTTGTATGTAACATTGTTAAAAAAAAAAAAAAAAAAAAAAAAGAGGTTGATTCAGTAGCCCAGAACGGGCCGTTCCCAAACTGGAATGGGCCGTTCCAAGCTACTGAATTGAACTACATATTGTAGTTGAGAACGGGCCATTCTGGGAAGGAGAACGGACCGTCCTGGAGGGAGAACGGGCCGTTCCGGAGGGAGAACGGGCCGTTCCGGATGAGTCCCGGAACGGGCCGTTCTGATTTCAGAACCGGCTGTTCTGGGCGTTAATTTTGTGCGTGATTTGGGAGTTCGGAACGGGCCGTTCCGAACTCGGTACGGGCCGTTCTGGGCCAATCCGAAAGTCTATAAATAGGGGGTTGGGGGCCTTCAGGAGTTTTGGAGTTTTTAGAGAGAAGTTTTAGAGAGAAGGTGTTTGGGTCAGTGAGCTCCTTTCTCTCCCAAATTTCTCTGTTTGACTCCTTTTCTCCTCTAGATCACTAACTCCTTCTGACTTTTCTTGAAATTCAGATTAGAAAGCTTGTTTTGGGAGGACTGAAGTTCCGAGTTGAGCCTCGAGGGGAAATTCTACTTTTGTTCAGTCTTTGGCTATCTGAGCCAATCTTCAGGTAAGGGAAGCTAGAATGTTTGTTATTTAAGTTGCATGTGAGTTTAGAAACTCAATTGATGCATGAAAGTTGAGGATCCATGGCTGGATCGGAGAATTCGCTAATTGTTCAAAGTCTTGGAAAAAAATGGGGTTTCTGGTGAATTTGATGCATCAGATGGGTGCATGTTGATTCTAGGTTTATTTAAGTTGTATGGAGCCTATGTATTGTGTTTTGTGTTTGCATGTGACTGGATTTGTTGGTTTGGATGAAAGTTTCTGAACTCTCTGACTGGGATTAGACTAGGCGCAGGTTGAGTGCGCCAGGCATGGAAGAGCTTAGGGCTCTCAGGTTGGGATTAGGCTGGGCGAGCTCAGGCTACGCCGAGCGTAAATATGTTAAAAGTTAAAATGTTAGATCATATATGTGTGATATATGATGTATGGTGCGGTGTGATTCATATGTATGCTTTGTGATGATACGTATGAATGTTTGAATATGAGTATGACTGTTGATCATGATGGTGGGCAGACCATTATGATGTATGATGCATTATTGCATGTGATGTCTTATGACATGTGTATGATTGTTGATCATGATGGTGGGCAGACCATTATGATGTGTGATGCATTATTGCATGTGATGCCTTATGGCATGAGTCTAGCCTAGGACTTGAGGAGAGGAAAAATGTTTTCGAACTGGAAGAGCTCACATAGAGTCTCTTGAGAGTGGTGCTTGGATAGGCCACTGATATATGAGAGTGGTGCTCTGGGAGGCCATTGGATTTGGGAGAGTGGTGCTTAGATAGGCCACTGGGTTGGGTGAGTCTCCTCTAAGTCCTTAGCTAGTGTTGGAGCGGGGTATGAGGTCGAGGGTTATTCCCTTAACCAAGTACTCGGGAAGGTGTGTGGATCCTTGCAGATAGTCGGTGGGCGAACTCCACAATTGACTTGGTTAATGCATGCCAAGGTCGTGGTAAGCCCGTACCCAGCTGTGCTATACCTGACGGTGGATCTGGACTTCCAATTGTGTAAGTGACATCATCCGAGTAAACCCGAGGGAGGATTATATATCCTGTTTAGCTGTGACCGAGCGGGCGCATTGGGCGTGAAAACGGTTGGGGTGGTTTCGGTAGGATGGAATGTCACTTATACAGCTCTATTGTTATGGAGATCTCCTAGGTGTATGCGTGACGACGCATTAGATGATTGATATGCATTGATATCTATCATGAGATGCATTTATTGCATGATTATTAATATGATGAAGTGTGGTGTTTGACTTCATGACTGGTGGATTATATTTTATGCATGAGTAGTATTGGATAGAGTGTATGGTGTGACTCTATGAATACGATTGTGTAGTATAGATTATTATGATTCATTTGTGAATTCTAGCTTACCCTTCTGTTTCCATGTGGTGGAACTGCGATGATCATACTTGGTATGGGAGCAGGTCAGGGCTAGCTTGGAGTCGAGGTGACCGCTGCGAGACGGGGAGTTTGATCCTCGTGTTAGGGTTACCATTTTGGGTAGCGATTTTTGTCTGTTTGACCGGCACTAGGGAATATTATTTTTGGGATGACTGTACATATATGGCATTTTATTTTGTATTTAAAGAATTTGGTTATTTTTATTCTTATTTATACCTGTATGTATGAGTTATCCAATTTAATATTTTCCTTAGTTCACTAGTAGTAGTGCGATTCCACTAAGTGTAGAGACCATGGCGGGTCGTTACATTGTAGACACCCAATTTCGTCCGGACCCACAAAAGCAATGAAATGGACGTCTATTATCAAGGAAAGGAGCTCCCGAAGCATGGAAACAACATGATATGATATCAGAAGGCCTAAAGTCCAAATAAGCTGGTTTTAGTAGCCTAGAACGGGCTGTTCTAATACCGGAACGGGCCGTTTCCAAAACTGGAACGGGTCGTTCTTAAACAGGAATGGGTCGTTCCAAGTTACAAAAAAGGCCTAAAATCTTAGTTTGGAACAGACCATTCTAGCATAGACAGTTATGTCTTAAACTCACCTTTAGAATGGGCCGTTCTGGCTTTATAACGGGTCGTTCCAAGATACGAAATTAACACATAACGTACAGATCCAGAACGGGCCGTTCTGACAACTTTTTGATGTCTATAAATAGTAGACTCGGGCACAGTTCTCAAGGCCATAAAATTTCGTCTAATGCTCCTTAGAGCTAGAAATTTCTCTTTCTCTCCCTCCTATTGTATTTCTTGAGTTTTGTGAGGCATATTGTAGTGTGAAAGGTTGCCACAAAGCACCTAAAAATCTCCATATTTGAAGATTCAATAGAGCTCGTTCAAGAGGTATTTCATTCAATCTTCTTCTTTTCCTTTTATTTCTTATCTTTGATAAATCTTGTTATAATAAAAGCAATCATATAGATATTTTAGAGTCAATTGTGTAATTTAAATTTCAAGCATGTAAATAATCATTAATAAAGGGGATTAAATATATAACTTATTAATTCTTCTTATGCTAACTTCATCATAAGGGTACCGATTGAGGGCGTTGTAGGGGTGCTTAATACCTTCCCTACATGTAATCGACCCCAAACCTAATTTTGGTTATCAAGGCCATTATTGGACTTTCGAAAACCTTTTCTTTTTCCAATATTTTGAGTAAAAAATTGGTGGCGACTCCTAAGAACCTATTTTTCAAAACCATTAATTAAGGATTAGTCTGGTGTCCGAGCATTCCTTAATTGATGAGATCGAATTTTAAAAGGATGTCTAAACCATAGGTCACGAGATCAGAAATTTTCGTGTTGCGACATGCGCGACCACGCTTAGGAGTTTGCCCTAGATTTTGTTAGTCATAAATAAGGATGTCTAAACACATTGTAATCATCTAGTTTTTATCTAGTTAACTCGTGCTCTTAGCTTTAGTTTTCTTTTCTCATGTATTTGTTATTGAGATTTTGTAAAATTCTAAAAGCCAAACCCGTAGAGAAGGATTCTTCAATTACAATTATTTTTTTCCTTTGTTTAATGGGTTCTAACAACATGTCTGACTAGTTTTTTTTCATTCTAGACTTGTGATGTAATTGTTCCTTGTGAACCCCATGATGAATTCATGAATTATTTTTGTTAATTGTCATATTATTTTAATATTTTCAATTCTTATTTCATTTAATTAGAAGTTGCATGACCAAACTCTTTTAATTAACAAAATCTTAAAATAATTGAGTTATTGAAAATTGACATGATCAAATTCTTTTCGTAATTATTAATTGAGTTAATTATGATCAATTTGGATTTTTCTTAAGATCAAGACTATTAGTTTCTAAGAACCATAGGTTTGTTAACAATTTCATAAGTAAATTTGACAACAATACTTATTAATTTTTGATTTTTATCTTGGGGGATCAGGAACAATATATCATAACTCTAGGAATTTTTTCAATGAATTTTAATAACAATTCTCTATTTTTATTTTTAATTTATAATTTAATACTCTTTCAACCAAATTTTGTTATCTTCAAATTGTTATAAGCCACGATTAAGCTGGTAATTGATTGAATCTGATCTTTTGGATTCGATATTTATACTTTGTCCATTATTACTATTGTGATAAGGTATGCTTGCCTTAAGTACATTTTACATGTAACAAGTTTCTGAATATGCTTATATCCAGATTTAACATTTTATACTCCTGATGGATGTTCAATCCACTACCATGTGTACCTGTCTGAAACCTTTGGTTTAACTAGTTGTAACTTTAGTAGTATATTTTCAACTAGTTCACTCTCCTAATGAGACATTTTCCTTCCTTCTTTATCTCAAATCCCATTTCCATTCACTATCCACCCATATTCCTATTTTTCTAATCACTTGTTGTGATATTCAAAATAACCTTTTGTATTTATTCTCAAGGAAATCATCCTCCGCCCACCTATCTTGCCAAAACCTAACTTTTTTCCAATCTCCAATATTCCATATCATCCATTTGTCACAACATTTTGATTTGTTTTCCCTTCCACACACATTTGAAGAGTCTCTCCACCATATTAAAGATCCTTTATTATTTTTTTATTCAACCAAAGCACACCAACCTCCATATCTTTCCTCTAGTACCTTCCCCCAATGTTTTTCTTCATGATGAAAAATAGCCCATCCCCATTTAGCCATTAAGGCCTTGTTGAATACTTTTGAGCATGTTTAAAAGAAACTTCCAACTCACACAATCAAATTCCTTCTCATAATCCACTTTGAACAAAATACATTGTTTTTTATTCCTCTAAGCTTCATCTACCACCTCATTAGCAACCAATTATATGGTAAATTTCTATTCCCCCAAATGCACTTTGTCTAGAGTCAATCACTTATGGTAATACTTTTTTTTATTCTTCTTGGCAAAACCTTTGCCACAATTTTGTACATACATCCCACCAATGAAATAGGCCAAAAATCACCTAAGTGTTGGGGATCATCAACCTTTAGGATAAGTGTTATGAATGAAGAATTTACCCTTTTGGAAAAATGCAATAATCATGAAATTCTTGTGCAAATCTTATTATTTCTTTTTTCATTAACTCCCAAAACTTCTTGATAAATTTAAAATTAAATTCATCTGAACTCGAGCTCTTTGAACTTCCACATTCCCAAAAAATTGTCTCATTTACCTCCACTTCCTAAAAGACTTGCAGTCAACCAAGAGTTATCTTCACTTGTAATTTTACTGAATTTAACACCTTCTAAAATTGGTTTTGCTCCCACCGATTCATTGAATTTGTCTTAAAAAATTGCCTTCACCCTTTCCTTCACTCTCCATGGCTCCTCCACCCACTAGCCCTCCATAGGTAACCCCCTTAGTATATTTGTTCTTCTCCTCACATTTATGATTGCATGGAAGAAACTTGAGTTATTATCTCCTTTTATAAGCCATCTTGATCTTGAATTTTGCCTCAACAATGATTTGTTGTGATTTTCCACCTCTAAAATTGAGCTTACATTTCTCTCTTTTGTTCTAGTCCTTCCTCTGATCAGTAATCTCCTCTTTGTTGTTTAGATTGTTCAATATTTTCCCCACCTCATGATGTTCCTTTTCCAAGTCAACAAAGTGTTCCATATTCCATATCTTAAGTCTTCCTTTCAAACTTTTTAATTTTTCTTTTAATACAAATGCCCCTTATTCATGAACCTCCAATTTTTCCTAAGTCTCCTCCATAAATTGGATAAAGCTTTTTCCTTGACACCAATAGTCCACCACTCTAAAAAGTTTTGGCCCCTAATCATTAACAACATCTCTAAAGACCAATGGGAAATGGTCGGATATGTTCCTATATAGTATATATTGGGTACTTTTAGCCACACATCCAACCATTTTGCTAAAACCAAGAAATGATCAATTCTACTTTTAGCTTCTCCATTTTGCCTATACCTTGTAAAGCTTTGGCCCACTAAAAGTACATCTAGTGATTCCATCTCCCATATGTACTCATTGAATTCTCTTATTTTTCCCTATCTCACAACCAAACCATTGTCCCTCTTTCTTTCAAGTTGTGATCTCACTATTAAAATCACCCAAAAGACACACGATATTATTATATTACTAGTTCCTCGCGTTCCTTACTTTTAATTCTTCCCATAGAGCTCTTTTGTGAAAACTCACATGATGAATAAATGTTTACTATAGTAACTTCATACCCACTTTCCTTCTATACACCCTCAACCCTAATATAGCCCAATCACATAAAGTGATTCATATCTTCTAAAATTTTTTTGTCCCACAAAATTTCCAATCCTCTTGCACTATTTACTAATGGATTTGTTAACCAATTTAAATCATTACTTCCTTAAAAAATTATGGCACAACATTTTAGAAAAGATGATTCATCCAAGAAGAGGTGAATTAAGTTTATAAAAAATATTATTAAAATATTTCTTGGATAAAATCTTTTCTAATATTTTAAGCTAAACCAATTGATCTTACCCTTATTGAAATAAATGTGTTAAAGATTAAAGCATGCAAGTATAAATCAAAATATCCTACATGTTATGCTTATGATACAATACACAAATTAATGAACATGTATTTAGATTAAACAAGAATGTAAAGTTCAAATAAGGGTAAGAGAAGCTTGCACAAATATTTATGATGGTTTAGTCACCACCAATATGGCCTACATTCAATTCCCAACCAACTTATGTTGCGTCTAAAATGCACTTAAGCAACTTAATCATGACTTTTAACAGTATGAAGATAACAAAATTTGGTTGAGTGAGTACTTATTTATAAATTGAAAAAAAAAACTAGAAAATTGTTATTAAAATTTAGAGATAAAAATGCTAATGTTGTGACTTATTATTTTCGATCCCCTCAAAGAAAAAATTCATAAATTAATATATAATGTTGCCAATTTAACGTTTGAAATTGTTAACAACAATATCACTAGTACAAAAGAGGTGTACTACGTCGGATATTTTCAGCTTTTTACGTCAGAAAACATACCGACGTAGAAGCGGGAGACGTAAATTTTACGTCGGATCTGCAAAACTGACGTAAATTTACGTCGGACATTACGACATCCGACGTAAAAAAGTAGGAAAAAAAATATAAAAAAAACATCAAAATGCCAGCAGAACGGCCCGTTCTGCTTGCAAAACAGGCCATTCTGCTTGGAGAATGGGCCGTTCTTCTTGTAGAACAGGCTGTTCTGCTTGCAGAACAAGCCATTCAGCTTCGTATAACAACCCAAAAGAAAACGCCCACTACTTATACAAATAGAACAACCAAAAAATCAAATAAAACAGATAGCCAGAGTAGCAATGCGAAGTAGAAAAGTGCTAATGAAACCTTGATTCATGCCTGAGGAGCAGCAACAATGTGCAAATGAGTAACAAAGAGTTCATCCCTCTGCAAAAGACAAAAAAACGATTCAGTAACAAAGGAGAGGGAGAGGGTTTAGAGAGAAAAAAATGAAAAGTGATGAAGAGTGAATGCGCGCGGTGTGCCTCGCGCTCTCTTATTCAAATTTGCGTCCTTTTTTACGTCGGACCTGGTAGGGTCCGACGTAAAAAAGTTCGCAAAAATTACAAAAATGCCACCGCATTTTTTTTTATGTCAGATTTTCGTATTTCTGACGTAAAAGGGGTGACATAATATGCTAATTTTCCACTAGTGTATGATTCTAGGAAGCTAGCAATATTTATCTTAAGAAAAATCCAAATTGGCATTAGAGTTTTATTCAAAAAACAAAGCATATAAACACAAAAACGGATTAATTAATTAACTTAATTAGAAATTAAGAAACAACTTGATCATGTAACTTAATTAAAAGAGTTTAATCATGTAACTTTCAATTAATTAAAATAAGTTAAAAAATTAAAATAATACAATAATCAAGAAGAAATTCATGAATTCATTATTGGGGGTTCTTAAGGAACAAATACATCACAATCATAAAATGAGAGAACTAGCCACACATGTTGCTATAACCCATTAAATAAGGGAAAAGAATTAACCATGATAGGAATAATCCTTCTCTAAAGGTTTGGCCTTTAACCTCTTATAAAACCTCAATAATGAATAAAAGAAAGAAAAATTCACAAGAAAAACTATAGCTAAAAATAGGCGAAAACCATATTAAAAAATTGGATGATCACAATGTATTCTAGACATCCCTATTTATACTCAAAACAAGGGTTCATTCTTGAAGCAAGACTATGCATATCAGAGAGCACGACTGTGCATATTAAAGAGCATGATATTGCATATCAGAGAGCATTACCATTCTTAATATCTTAGGCTTGGGCTAGCTTTAGGGAGCACGGGCGTGTTTAGTAGTGACAGAGCATGCTTGTTGGCATTTTGAGGATGCACGACAATGCCTCATAACGTGACTGTGCATAATGGCATGCTTTTCTTAAAGCATGATCGTGCATACGTCAAGCACAATCATGTTTATCTTCAACTTTTTGTAATTGCTTCATTTTATCCCTGAATTGCATCGATTTTATTTTTTTGCTTATTTTCCCTCTTTGTTGCACACTTAATAAAAGAAGTAAAGTATTACTGAAAAATCAAAATTAAATTAAGGAAAACAACAATCAATATTAGGTTAATATGCAACATTTTGACAATTTAACAACATGATCTAGTATCTTTGCTAATCTTTAATATCCAAATGTTTACAAATACAAATCTCATGCAATTCACTTTAGAAAATAAAAGAAATCCACTTCTTGAACCCCAAGAAGTAATCATTTATTAAGTCAAAAAACGATATTGGATTCCTTAAGCTTTAGAGTTTTAATGATAATAAACCAAACATTTTTATAAGAGAAAATGTTTTTTAAAAATGTCTTTGAAAATATCTTTGTAAATGCTTATCAAACAAAGTGTAAGACACAAATTGTCTATAAGATGATTTGAATTATACAAAGTACACAATGTCTCATATTCATTAAATGTTCATTATTAATTGAGAATAACAATAAAGTTTGTTTTGAATGCTTCATTCCTTAATAGATCAAACCAAAAAGACATCTTAGAACTCACAAATTTGTTAAAGAAAAAAATATGTTTTCCGTCAAAACCAAGGATGAAGATCCCTAAAATTTTAAAGAATAGTAGATAAAGTCATTATTATTGCTACACTATGCTGCCATTGCTTCTACAAGCTTTGTTTATTACAGAAAGTTGATAAGTAGACTCTTTGATCAGATAAGAGGTACCATTTGTGGAAATGCATTCAATGCTTGTTTTGAATGAGTCAAATGGTTACTTGTCATCACAAGGAAAGATGATTAAGATAGATGAAACAAACTTGTGAGTTGGACTCAAAGTGTTGCAATGATCATCTTCTCCAAGCTACTATATAATAAGATTTAAAGCTCATTAAAGAAATAAGTATAAGTTTTACAAAAAAGACTTGTACAAGAATGTATACAAAGAAACACTCTATAAATCATACTTATTCTTTCTAGTAAGAGCTTATTGATATACACTTGTTGTATGACGTTTAAGTGAGATGAACACAACATATCCGTAACCTTTATAAAAATTATAAGGTTGAGCCTAAAGAGGCTTGTCTATATAAAACAATACTTGTTTGAGATTAAAGAGGCTTGGTTGAAAAAAATACTTGGTTGTTAAGCTTAGATAAACTTGTTGTTAAAAGAATACACGGGTAGTTGCTTGAAGAGATAAGTCAAAGAATACTTGTATCTTTGTTTATAGATAATGGAACTTAATTTGGTTGAATTGAGAAGTGGACGTAGCTTCGTTGGTTGAGAAGAACTAATATAAAATTACCTAGTATTCCATCTAACTACTCATTGTACTTCATCTAATTAGCGTTACTACTTTACTACAAAAAAAAAACATTGATTTTTTGATACAAACTATTCAACCTCACTTATAGTATTTATTTTTTCTCCATACCCTTTTAGAAACAACTACAAGAAACTTTCTACCTTAAGAAGCCTACTCAAGAATTAAGAAAGAATAAGAAAAAATATCACTTGATGTACAAAAAAAATTAAATAGGGAAAAACTAAATCATTAAGTCCAAATCACTTATGTAGATTGATGTTGATAATTCAATTCTCTTAATCCATGATAAAAGAACCCACAAATGGTAACACACATCTTCTATCAACAAAACTCAGCTTAAAAGCTCACTTAGTTGTTTAGTAAACATAAAATATCATTTCTTTAAGTTCTAAAAAATGAAAAATGTTATATAGTGTTTTCTTTCTGAAATAATTGATTATTATGGTGAACAATCAATTATTATGTTCTTCACAAATTTGGAAACTCACCAAGAATAGTTTAATTGATTATTTTGATGAATAATCAATTATTTTTCTAGATAATTAATTATTTTAGAAACTATTTTAAGATTACTTGTAAATAAGGTAAATAATCAATTAAAACTAAAGATAATCAATTATTTCAAGTTAAAAACTTAATAGTTTGATTTTTCACTCGATCTTTTTTAAATTATTTTTAAACTTCAAAATTATTAATCTAAATCATCAATCAACTTATATGAAGATTAACAGACTAACTAATGATTTAATACCTAAGTATAAAACTAAACATGCACAAAGCAAAAACACACAAGACAAATTACAAGTTGCACTCTTAGCACCAAAAGGCTTATACAATTACATTTGTAATCATCAAAAAATAAGAGTTTTAACTTGATGATTAACAACAAACTTCTCCTTTTTGATCATGACAAATCCCATCTTTTGAAAAATAATTGATTAAAATTTCATTTAATTGAGTATTCCAGTAAGGAATATGTTAGAATAAAATAAAGGAATTTTAACTGTTTCCTTTTAAAATATTATGCTTTTCAATTTAGTTTCTCAGAAAGCAAGTTGTTTGAATAAATGTAGTTATGATAATGAATGTATTTTACTAAAGTAGTTTCTAAGTTAATTTTTTTATGATTCCAAATTTACAAAAATATAATAGTAAGATCAGTAAAATAAATAAATAGGTAAAGAGATAAGAAAATAGAGAATGGGCACACTAATTTATACTTGTTCACCGTAACTAGGCGACATCTAATCCCCACACAAACTTGTGAGATTTTCCATTAAAACCACAATCAACTATTACATAATTTCAACCACTTGTTGATACAACAACTGCTACACATCCACCTAATACTAGTAGCAACACTTAACCACTTATTGAGAAACTTCACTAAACTACCTACTGAGAAGCACAACCTCAGAACTACCTACTATGAAACTACACAAACACCTATTATGATTTATCATTATTAAATCAATATTAAGGCAAGATTCAACAAAAGTAACATCTTAATGTGTATTTTCACTCAACTACACTCATCAGATTTACAAATAACATGTTCATTCATTCAATTTAGAATTTTCCTTTCCAATATACAAATAAGATAATCAAAAAACACAAACTTTCATGAGATCAATTTATGCAAGATTCACTTAAGATTCCTAATTCATTTGTAAAATGGTTAAATTTGCCTCTAGCCAAAGGCTTAGTGAATATATCAACTAACTGTCTAGTTGTATCTATGAATTCCATTATGCAATCTCCTTTTCTTTGTGGTCCCTAAGAAAGTGATGTCTTATTATCTCTATATTTTTTTTCTCTAGAATGTAAGATTAGATTCTTAGTTAAATAGATAACACTTGTATTATTACATCTTAGGGGAATAAGATTTAATTGAACACCATAATCCATTAGTTTTTGTTTCATCCATAAAAGTTGAGCACAACAACTTCCTATAGTTATATATTCTGCCTTAGTTGTACTCAAAGCTACACATGCTTACATTTTACTATACCATGAAACTAATGCACTCCCTAATAAATGACATGTACCACTTGTGCTTTTCCTATCTAATCTATGCCTTATATAATGAGAATTTGAATATCACATCAAACTTCAAGATACACCCTTAGGAAACTATATGGCTACATCTTTAGTACCTCTTAGGTATTTTAGAATTCTTTTTACAACATTCATATGTGAACTTTTTGGATTTGCTTGAATTTTAGCATATAAACATACAACATACAATATATAAGGTTTACTAGTCGTTAGATATAAAATGATGAAGCTCCTAATTGCCAAGCTTTTTGATCGGATTCACAAAGTTCTTCAAGCCTTTGCCTTGAGAAGCTTCAAGGTTAGAGACTAGCTTAGAAGAACCAATGTTGCTTCAAGCAATGCTAAGACTTCCGGATAGAACTCCAAAGCTCCAAAGAGAAAGGCTCAAGGAATTGAGAAGGAGAGAGATCTCCTAGAGAGACTTTCAGTGGTGATTCAATTTGAAGAAAATGAATCTCATCTATTGCCAAAAGTAACACAATTACACGTCCAAAGGGTTTATATAGGCTAAGAAGTGTGCTAGGGAAGCTAAGCTTAACCTAAGGTTTAATTAAACCATGGTATGGTTAATTAAACCTTAGGCGCCAAAATTTGAATATTTAAATTCAAATTTTGGAGCCAACCGGTCACTCCCCCATGTGCTACTTAATTTAGATGTAATTTGGCATGCATTTGAGAGTGAATTTCGGTGCATGTGCTTCACACACATGGTGTGACCGAAATGCACTCTAAATGTAATGCTAATTACATTTAAATTGAGATGCACATGAAATTCCCTTTTAACCTAAATTTCAAATTACATAGAAATGAAATTCCTACTCTACTTGGCCAAAATACAAGGCCCACAAAACAAAGTACAAGCACAATGGGCCCAAACCTACACTACATGGGCTTTAGAGTATAGCCCAACTAAAAAGAATTATGGGCTTATCTACCCACTCTTCATACATCCTCTTGGCCATGGCCCTAGTAATTGGACATTTGGCCCATGGGCCTCCATCATAAAAGAGGACCAATTATGCCTCTATATATACTTTGATACTTCTATAGTTGTACCTCTTTCATCCAAGTCAAGATAACATGAATTTAAGATTGGTGTGATAACTTCTTGAAACTTTCCATGCCAAACTTCTTTAAGAGTTCATTTCAATATTTAGATTTGGCTTTTGAAAATTTCACACTTTAGTTATTTAATTTGTAATCCTAAGAAAAATGTTAACTCCCGCATAACAGACATTTCAAACTCATCCTACATAGTCTTATCAAACATAAAAAAAAATGAGTTAGTATCATTAAATACTATATCATCCACATAAATTTGAACTAACATAGTAACATTTCCAACCTTTTTCCTAAATAATGTGTTATCTACTTCACTTATTTCATAGTTATTATTAGGCAAAAAAATTTACTTAATATTTCTTATCAAGACCTAGGGGCATTTTCCATTCCATAAAGTGTCTTTTTCAGTTTAAAGAAATGATTAGGAAATTTACAATAAAAAAAAAATCAGGGGGCTAGTGAACATAAACTTCTTCTTGAATGAAACCATTTAGAAATAAACTTTTGACATTCATTTGATAAAGTTTAAAGTCCATAATAGATGCATGTGCCAACTACAATAAACCTTTTCCTGAATTGAGAATGAGTAGAAGCGCCTAATCACCTCTATTCTAGCTACAGGGGCATAATTTTCATTATAATCAATACCCTTTTCTTGATTATATCCATTGGCAACTAACCTTGCCTTGTTTCTAATTACAATTTCAGACTCATCAAGCTTATTTCTAAAAACTCATTTTGCACCAATTATAGGATGATCATTTGGCATAGGGACTATGTAATACCCATTTTTTTATTATTATTAATTATCAATGGCATTTTCGTAAATTTTATAAAGGTATAGGGGTATTCTTGTAATTTTATTACAGATGGCATTTTCGCAATTTTCAAAAAAATTTAAGGGGTGTTTTGGTAACTTGGAACGGGCCGTTCCAAAAGCAAAACGGGCCGTTCCAAGCTTAAAAATTATACTATTTTTTTAGTGAGAACGGGTCCAGAACGGGCCGTTCCAACTGGGAGAACGGGCCGTTCCGGAGGGAGAACGGGCCGTTCTGGATGAGTCTCGGAACGGGCCATTCTGATTTTAGAACGGGTCGTTCTACTTTTTGGGAACGGGCCGTTCCGATTTTGGAACGGGCCGTTCCAGTTTAAAAATTTGCGTACATTTGAAAGATTCGGAACGGGCCGTTCCGAATTCAATACGGGCCGTTCCGGGTGACTCTGGTTGCCTATAAATAGGAGGCAGGGGGGTGAAAAAAAAATAACTGGAGAGAAGAGAATTCTAGAGAGAGAAAGAGGAGGGAGAGAGAAAGAAAAAGAGGGGAGGAGAAAAGAAAAGAGGAGAGAGAAAGAGGAATCCAGTAGAGGAGGTTCTGCCAGGGGAGAGAAAAGAGGAGGGAGAGGTGGAGATTTTGCCCGAGTTTCGATCCTTGTTTAAGGAGAGAGGTGGAGATTCTGCCCGAGTTTCGGTTCTTGTTTAAGCAAGAAAGAGGAGAAGGTTCTGCCCGAGTTTCAGTTCAGGTTTATCCAAGTAAGGGTAGTGCTTATAAAATTAATCTAGTGTGTATGAGCATGATAGGAATAATATAATTTTAATATGCTATTTTATGTGGAGATTTTCATTTAACATAATATAATTTGGATCAATTGATGGTTGTTTTGGATATTTAATTATTTATATTATTATTATATTGACAAATTGGCATGGTTATGATTATGTTTAATTATGGAATATGTTATGTGTATGTGGTTTGGAAAAGTAAATAGGACTTAAAGGAGTAAGGTTATGGTATGGATAGGTCTCTTGGTGAGATCAAGATATAATCTTTGGAAAAATATGAAATTTGGGAATCCCATGGTGAGGATTCCAATGTGGAACTTTTTCAAAGGTTATATAATAAACCACTTCAGATGTTAGGTGGATTCTGAAGTACTCCTCTAAGTATTCTATTTGCTACCGGTATGGGTCTAGGCCGAGTCATACCGATGGATGAGGTGGCCCCACCAGGGTTACGTGACGACGTAATCCAACTGTATATTTTCCATGAGAGGTTAGGCGTGGGACATGGGTGTAGACCCCTAAAATTGTCAGGGTCGGAAATAAGACTCGAAGACTCTCAAAGATCAAAGGAAAGTCAGCCAGAAGGACTCCCAGAAGACCATAGGATGACTATCTGTAGGTTTAGAGGTCTTAGAGTAGCCAAAAATAAGAAAGTGGGAGGTTTGGAGCTCAATACGGCCTCCTTGGAGTTCAGTACGGCCGTACTGCACATTTTGTACTACAATACGGCCGTACTGAAACCAATACGGCCGTATTGAAGTTTCTGTATTTCAATACGGCCGTACTGAATTCAATACGGCCGTATTGAAGTACAAAAACTCAATACGGGCCGTATTGAACCCAGGGGCCGTACTACGCCTCATCCCTATAAATAGGACGTCATTTGGACGTCATTCCACACTTTTTCCAGCTATTCTGGACCCCCTGGCTGAGTATTCTTGGGTTTTTGAGCAGTGCTCTGCCCTAGAAATCTCTCTGAAAGCCAATCCGACGAAGTTCTTGAATCATAAGCCATTTGCTTGAGATTCGAACGAGTTGAAGGGAAATCTATTTGATTTCCATAGTAAAAATTTTATTTTAGGGAAAGGAGAAAGCGAGCGTGTAGTGGGAAGGAGCGCCAAAAAGCCTCCTAATTCTTTTAAATATATAAAAGCACGCTTCAAGAGGTTTTCTTCCAAAACTCGTCTTTTATTGCTTTCTTTATCGCTTTCTGATTGTTGCATTGCATGTTTAAAGCTTTCATCATGTAGATAATTCACTTAATATCGTTCTAATAAATAGGGGTAATTTAATAATTTTAAGCTATTATTCATGAAATAATCTGTCATAGGGAACCCGAAAGGGGCGTTGTGGGGTGCTAACACCTTCCCCGCACGTAACCGACTCCCTTACCCAACTCTGGTTGTAATGGCCTAAGTTGATTTGCGAAATCAATTGCCTTAACTCTTTTTCCAATGTTTTGAGTAAAACATTGGTGGCGACTCCAAGAACCCTTTTTGCGAAAACTACTAATCCATGGAGGGTCCCGCTTGGGATTAACATGGATTGGTGAATCATTTAATAAAATTGTTAGTTCGATAAGGTCTCAGTTTGAGAATAAGTCGTTCTAACAATCCATCATTTTTCAAACTCTTAAAAAGAGTCCGACCATCGTCGCGAATGCCAAGGTCCGTTTCGGCGGGTGGCGACAGATGGCGACTCCACTGGGGAAGCCTCGAGAGTCAATCCCATTTAGTGATGGATTTTTTTCAAAATAATAGTTTAAAATTACTTTATTACCCCTCACTTGTATGATAACATGTTTATCTATTTGGCTTTAATAACTGTTGTATTTTTAAATTTACGCAATTGTTTGAAATACAAACTGTACACGAACCTTTGCACACAACAGTTCCCTCTATACCCGGGGGCATGAGTGGTAATCCATAGGGAGTGGATGTTAGTACGGCCGGTTGTCGAATGGGTCTATAGGTGCCCGTAGACCGTTGTCGGAAAACATCACTCAAGGTGATAACCATGAACTCAAGTCCGACAGTGCGTTGGAACTTTCCATCGGCTTACGACGAGAGGAATTGGGTCCCTATAATTGGGGCACCTTGGGGGCCTCAGACCGGTGAGAACAGTTAGAACCACCTTGAATATGCATTTTTCTGCAGGATACCCCTACCTCGTGATTCGCTCGTGACTGTTCGTGGATGAGTGAATTGTTTGTGCATTGATTATGTGAAATTGTTTGAGCATACATTGCATTCTTTAAACATACAACATTCCTTTTTAAAATAAGAATAAATAGGAATAAAAAATCTTCCATTACATGGTGTTAACATCTACCTTCATCACATTCATATAGGTAGTTTCCCTTTTCACCCAAAAAAATACAAAAAAATATACCCAAAAGAAAAATAAAGAAAAATATTATTTATCCAAACCAAGCAATATCATGCATCATCTTAGGAACATTCCGAAAACATGATAATGCTTAGTTAAATAAACACAATGCATGCATATTCATCGCCATCATCTCATATCATGCATTCTTATCAAAGATCATGGAGGGATCTAGGTTTGCATTTCATACATCCCTCCTAGTAATTCATTAATAAACATTAATAAAAAGAAAGGATTAAGCGATGCGTATGTTCAGAATGGATCGCACGCCATTTGTTATTAAATGCAAGCCAACAACCGCGCCAAGCGAGCGCACATCAACTCCGTTGTTGGTAATCAAGACGAATAAAGGGGAAGGTCCGATACCATTAAGGATCACTGCTCCAAGACCTTTTCCCTACGAATCGAATAAGGCTGTGCCATGGATATACGACATCCATTCTTCTGCCGACAGCGATATCTCTAACATCGCTGGACTTGGGGGCATGACTAGGAGTGGCAGGATCTACACTCCCGAAGATCTTCATGACAAAGCTCCCAAGAATAAAGGGAAAGAAAAAGAAGAAAAAACCGAGGAAAATAAAGAATCCGAGGAGGAGACAGACGAGCTGTTAAAGTTTATCCGACAGAGCGAGTACTCCATCGTGGATCAACTTCATAAGACGCCAGCAAAGATTACGCTGTTGTCTTTGATCCTAAGCTCCGAACCGCATCGGCAAGCTCTGTTGAAAGTTTTGAACGAGGCATATGTGTCGCATACCATCTCCCAAGACAAGTTTGAGGGGATTGTTAGTCACATCACGGCTAATGATCACCTCACTTTCACCGATGAAGAGATCCCCGCCGAGGGACCAAATCACAACAAGCCCTTGCACATCTCTGTAAAGTGCAAGGAGTATCACATCGCAAAAGTCTTGGTAGACAACGGATCTTCCTTGAATGTGATGCCCAAAAGAACGCTTGATCAAGTGGCAATCAAGGGAGTCCAAATGCGCCCGAGCAACATGATCGTTCGAGCTTTCGACGGTTCTAAAAGAGAAGTGGTGGGAGAGATCAATCTTCCAATCCAAATTGGACCCACTATCTTTAATGTCGAATTCCAAGTGATGGATATTACTCCCGCATACAGCTGTCTCCTCGGCCGACCTTGGATTCATGATGCAAGAGCTGTTCCTTCTACGCTCCACCAGAAAGTCAAGTTCATAGTGGGTGACAAGCTGGTGACTGTACAAGCTGAAGATGATATACTCATCAGCAAGCCGTCCACCATACCTTACGTGGATGCAGCGGAGGAAGCTCTAGAAACCGCCTTCCAAGCATTGGAAATTGCCAATGTTGAAACGTTTCCCCGAGAAATGAAGAAGGTAGCCTACATGCTCACCAAGAATGGATACTTGCCTGGACAAGGACTTGGCAAGGATTCCCAAGGGATTCCCGAGCTACCCATTATCAAGGATAATCCGGGGAAACAAGGGTTAGGATACGACCCTAATAAAGATCAAAGGACGAAGAGGAACCAAGATCCTTCTCGACGTTCTTTAAGCCAGATCTTTAGGAAGGCCGGTTCACAAGCGTCAAGGCCGGTCGTCGTCATCAAGTGCTCTTCTCCTTCCGATAGGGATGTATAGACCTGATGACTATTAGAGATTACTCCTCGGGGACAGCCCGACCCCCGAGCCTCGATAGGGCACATGTTTCCATTATGATTATAATAAAATCATTCTTTATTCTTTCTCATTGCTTATAATAAAATTCTAAACCACATTATTTTAACCCTGTTTGAATAAGCATGAATGAGGTTTAAATTGTCTTAATAATAATAAACCCGCATCATTTTTATGTGGAAGTGTGTGTGACAACTTGGAGCACCTTTCCTTGGCCTCGACAGGTGCCATCATGGATAAAAAAGAAATCCTAAAAACAAAAAGCTCGGCAGGAAACCCAAAAAGGGGGCTGCGCAAAAATAAGAGCAAAGAACCCGCTAGGAATCCCACAAAAGGGTGACCTAGGCAAAAATTAGGGTTGCAAAAAATAAACAAAAATAAAGGTCCGCTAAGACGCCACAAAGGGGTGTTTTAGGCAAAAATAAGGACAATCAAAAAAACAAAAGAAACCCATGATGGTACCATGAACCAAATTCAAAAAGAAAGGTTCAAGGAAAGCTATCTAAGTTGTCAAATCACAACGTCAATAACAAGACTACCTTAACTTCATAAGTGTTTAATCAAACAAGCCTAAACACATAAGCCTACCTTGGCCAACCATTCTTACAAAAACCATTTTTGAAAAAATAAAAATCCCCTCTAAAACACAAACTTCAGAACAAAAATATCTTTCCTTTCTTTTCTCTCTTGTCCCAAACGATTTTAGGATAATCTAGTGGAAACATGGAGATATAGTGGTCAATAGGAGGGTTGACACGTCTTCTAAAGGAAGGGGAGGATCACTGGGTTGATGACACCCATCTCAATATAACACGCATCATTCCTCGGTTACAGAAATCGGCAACGCACAGCCCGTCTAGAGGAATGGCAAGATCCAAACAAAGAAACGCATCGGTTAATTCTTTTGAAAAAATAAATCAAATAGAATTAGGTGCATCATACCGCATACATGCATACAGATGATAGGTGTACTGGAAGATCACTTATTCTCTGTTTATTGAAAAAACAAAAAAAAACAAAAAAAACAAAGAAACAAAAAATCAAACTTCAGAAAAAAAAAAAAAAAAACAATGCGCCCGTACCATGTTCAGTACACCCGTACTAAAATCAGGGTTATGAACAAATTTTCAACTCAATACGAGCGTACTGAAATGGATACGGCCGTATTGGCCATAAAGAAATTTTCAAAGACCTCATCATGAGGCAATCGCATAAAATAGAAAAAATAGGGAAAATTGCTTGTGTATGACAGCAGAAAAATCGACGAAAAGGCAATCTGTACAGAAAAAGCCAAAAAACGACAAAAAAGGCAAAAATACAGAAAAAGTCAAAATTCGACAAAAAAGGCAAAGATCCCACATCATACAGAATAACTGAGCCTGGAGAGGCTTGCCGAAATAATACTCGTACAGAATAACTGAGCCTGGAGAGGCTTGCCGAAATAATACTCGTACAGAATAACTGAGCCTGGAGAGGCTTGCCGAAATAATACTCATACAGAATAATTGAGCCTGGAGAGGCTTGCCGAAATAATACTCATACAAAATAACTGAGCCTGGAGAGGCTTTCCGAAATAATACTCCCCAAGAGACATCTCAACTTGCACTCTTGGGCTGAACAGAAAATCCAAAAATTATACAGAATAATTGAGCCTGGAGAGGCTTGCCGAAATAATACTCTCTCAGAATAATTGAGCCTGGAGAGGCTTGCCGAAACAATACTCCCTCTTAGAATAATTGAGCCTGGAGAGGCTCGCCGAAATAATACTCTCTCAGAATAATTGAGCCTGGAGAGGCTCGCAGAAATAATACTCCCCAGAGAAACCTCAGCTTAAGCTCATGGAACAAATCCCCAGCGAGAGCTATCAAAGCAAGATCGTCAAAATCCCCAATGGAAGCGCGATCATCCAAGCAAAATATTCAGTCAAAGGACTTGAAACTTCCTCAGTGGAAGATAGCTCTCTGACTCAAGCGCTGAGTGAGGCTAAGCCTGCAGAGGCTTCCTAAATAATACTCTGGGATACATAAGATCCCCAAATCCCCAGTCGCCTACTCAAGAGGCACCCCTACAAAAGGAGAAAAATAAAAAATATATCAATAAATATTCCCCAAGCGGAATTCGGCATCCAGCCAAACACCGAACATCAAGATGATTTGCCTAACAGAAGAGGCCAGTCAAGAATTGAATGACAGAATCCCCCAGCGGATAACAGCCTACACAGAGGCTACAAAAATCAGAAAATCAAAAGAGTCACCCGAATAAGGATAACCGGGATACTCCACCAACGTCGAAAGGACGTCAGCCAATCATAAGGCATCGCTCACCTCAGGAAGAGCATCTTTGTGTCTACATCCCCACGGGATCAGAAATTCCCCAGCGGGCACCAACTACGCAATGGAAAGTTGGGACACAAGAACCTATGAGTAACTGCACATCCCCTAGACGGATCCCTGCGTTATCCAGCCCTCAGTGGCACAAAAATCAAAAAACAACCGTCGAAGCAGCATCGTGGACTGTGGAGACAAAATCATCACAACAGAATCCCCCAGTGGATAACAGCTTACACAGAGGCAATAAAACCAGAAAATCAAAAAGAGTCACCCGAATAAGGACAACCGGGATACTCCACTTACGTCAAAAGGACGTCAGCCAAACATAAGGCATCGCTCAACTCAGAGAGAGAGCATCTGTGTCTACACCCCAAGGAGTCAGAAATTCCCCATGGGTACCAACTAAGCAATGCAAGTTGGGGCACAAAAACCTATGAATGACTGCACATCCCCTAGACGGATCCCTGCGTTATCCAGCCCTCAGCGGCACAAAATCAGAAAAACAAACCGTCGAAGCAGCATTGTGGACTGTGGAGACAAACTTATCTCAAAACCCTGGAGAGGGCAAACTCAGCTGCCCATGTTGAGAGGCAAAACCCTGGAGAGGGTAAACTCAGCTGCCCATGTTGAGAGGCAAAACCCTGGAGAGGGTAAACTCAGCTGCCCATGTTGAGAGGCAAAACCCTGGAGAGGGCAAACTCAGCTGCCCATGTTGAGAGGCAAAACCCTGGAGAGGGCAAACTCAGCTGCCCATGTTGAGAGGCAAAACCCTGGAGAGGGCAAACTCAACTGCCTCATGTTGAGAGGCAGGGCCTGGAGAGGCGATACTCAACTGCCTCATGTTGAGAGGCAGGGCCTAGAGAGGCGATACTCAACTGCCTCATGTTGAGAGGCAGGGCCTGGAGAGGCGATACTCAACTGCCGAATGTTGAGAGGCAGGGCCTGGAGAGGCGGTACTCAGCTACCGAGGTTGTCAGAAACACTGAGGTATGCATGAGCCTGGAGAGGCGACGACTAATACTCAACCTGGAGAGGCTACTCAACAATTTTCCACCGGAAGACGCTACAAGTCAGAAGGATGGCACATCACCCGGACAATTGGGTCAACTCCTTTACTTGTCAGCCGGTACACCAAAAGGCCGTCCGACTAAGTAAAGGGGGGGCAGCTGTAGACCCCTAAAATTGTCCGGGTCGGAAATAAGACTCGAAGACTCTCAAAGATCAAAGGAAAGTCAGCCAGAAGGACTCCCAGAAGACCATAGGATGACTATCTGTAGGTTTAGAGGTCTTAGAGTAGCCAAAAATAAGAAAGTGGGAGGTTTGGAGCTCAATACGGCCTCCTTGGAGTTCAGTACGGCCGTACTGCACATTTTGTACTACAATACGGCCGTACTGAAACCAATACGGCCGTATTGAAGTTTCTGTATTTCAATACGGCCGTACTGAATTCAATACGGCCGTATTGAAGTACAAAAACTCAATACGGGCCGTATTGAACCCAGGGGCCGTACTGCGCCTCATCCCTATAAATAGGACGTCATTTGGACGTCATTCCACACTTTTTCCAGCTATTCTGGACCCCCTGGCTGAGTATTCTTGGGTTTTTGAGCAGTGCTCTGCCCTAGAAATCTCTCTGAAAGCCAATCCGACGAAGTTCTTGAATCATAAGCCATTTGCTTGAGATTCGAACGAGTTGAAGGGAAATCTATTTGATTTCCATAGTAAAAATTTTATTTTAGGGAAAGGAGAAAGCGAGCGTGTAGTGGGAAGGAGCGCCAAAAAGCCTCCTAATTCTTTTAAATATATAAAAGCACGCTTCAAGAGGTTTTCTTCCAAAACTCGTCTTTTATTGCTTTCTTTATCGCTTTCTGATTGTTGCATTGCATGTTTAAAGCTTTCATCATGTAGATAATTCACTTAATATCGTTCTAATAAATAGGGGTAATTTAATAATTTTAAGCTATTATTCATGAAATAATCTGTCATAGGGAACCCGAAAGGGGCGTTGTGGGGTGCTAACACCTTCCCCGCACGTAACCGACTCCCTTACCCAACTCTGGTTGTAATGGCCTAAGTTGATTTGCGAAATCAATTGCCTTAACTCTTTTTCCAATGTTTTGAGTAAAACATTGGTGGCGACTCCAAGAACCCTTTTTGCGAAAACTACTAATCCATGGAGGGTCCCGCTTGGGATTAACATGGATTGGTGAATCATTTAATAAAATTGTTAGTTCGATAAGGTCTCAGTTTGAGAATAAGTCGTTCTAAGAATCCATCATTTTTCAAACTCTAAAAAAGAGTCCGACCATCGTCGCGAATGCCAAGGTCCGTTTCGGCGGGTGGCGACAATGGGTTGCTGACATGTTTCACCGTATCAACACTTGGTTTGGATGGTGTTGAGGCCAACATTTGGTTTGGATGTGTTGGTTACATCATGGATTATACAGTGGAGTGACTTTGTTTTGGATGTGGAATATGTATACATATGGTATGGATTGTATACATTGGTTATGGATTATTTTATTATCATAAAATATGTATACATTGGCATGGACGTGTATACATTATATTTTGGGTTGGTCTATATTTAGCTTGAAAATGACTTGTTGGTCTGGATAAATACTGTGGATAAATATTTGTTTAATGATATTTTATTATGATGTACTTTGATTGGTTTTATATGTGCTAACCCTTATATTTCCATGATGTGGACTGTGATGATCTCACTATGTGGGGGAGCAGATCAGGTATGAGGCTTTGGGATAACAAGGAGTCTTTTGGATAGCTGCTTTGAGAAGTGGCTAGGTTTAGAGCTTGACCAGCACCTAGGGTGTCTTATTTTGATGTTTTCATGACATTGTAATTATATTATCTTTTTGGATTACTGTATAACTTTACTAAGGATGATGACTCTGCTATAGAAGATTATATTATATATTTTGGAAACAATTTATATGTTATTGTATATTTACACTCTAGTGTAGCTGGCTTTTGCTCTATTTTCTTTATTTTATATTATTTTATTTTGGTTGGTTATTGATGTGACGTCCTAGGGTGGGTCGTTACAATTTTGGTATCAGAGCTGGTCGAGTCCCTTTAGGGTTTGTGGGAAATGGTCTTATTATGTTTCTGTTGAGTGGAAATAGATTTTTTTGAAAGGAATTTCTTATGTGTTTTAGTGTAAACTCATGGGTTCCTTGATCTTTTATCTTTATTAGGATGGTTGGTAGGGGAAACCATTCTAATCCTTCTTCAGGCGTGGATGAGCGGCAGATTGCTCAGGCTATGGAGTTAATTGCTGCTGCTATTGGACAACAGAATACTTTGTTGACTCAGATGGAGACCAACCGGGCTGCAGCTGAAGCAGCTAGGACTGAAGTACCTGATGAATATAGGGGCTTGTCAGAGTTCAGAAAAGGGAATCCTCCTCAATTTACAGGTGTTGATGGACCTGAAATTGCTGATCAATGGATTGAAGAGATGGAGAAAATCTTCATGGTGATGCAATGCCCCGAGGAGAGGAAGCTAGTTTATGCTGTTTATATGTTGGTGGGTGAGGCTAGTTTCTGGTGGAAAGGTGCTCAAGCTATGATGGAAGCTAGAGGGGAGGTGATAAATTGGGAAAATTTCAAAAAGGTATTCCTAGAGAAATATTTTCCAGATAGCGCTAGATATGCTAAGGAAGCTGAATTTTTGAGATTGCAACAAGGAAATATGTCAGTACAAGAGTATGTGGTCAAGTTTGAACACTTGGCTAGGTATTATTCTCAAGCTATTACTGAAGCCTGGAGATGCAGGAAGTTTAGTGAGGGTCTAAGATTTGAGCTGAAAAAGACTATTGTCCCTATGGAAATTATGGAGTTCCCAGTTCTAGTTGAAAAGGCAAAAACAGTTGAGAGATTTGAAGGAGGAAATAGAGTGGCAAAGGGTCTAGAGGGATCATCTGGATTTGGGAGGGGGAAACATCCTCAAAAGAGACCATCTCAGTTTCAAATTGGAAATGATAATAAGAAACCGATGGGGACTACTACCACAAGAGATGTTCAGAGTATTAGATGTTATATCTGTGGAGGCCCACATATGATGAAGGACTGTCCTACAAAGAACTATACGTGTTTTAAATGTGGCAAGGTGGGTCACATGGCTAAAGATTGCAATGTCAAAAATATTCCAGCTAGAGAGAACCAGAAAGTGGATCGGCCTACTGCAGCAGGTCGTGTCTTTGCTTTAACAGGTGCTGAAGCTGAAACGACATCTGAGCTGGTAAAAGGAAAGGGCAAAGCTGATGGTAATGATATTTCTATTTTATTTGATTCTGGTGCTTCACATTCTTTTATTTCTTATGAATGCGTGGCAAGGTTAAATTTAGTTGTGAGTTCCTTGTGTGTGGATCTAGTTGTTTCTACCCCAGCTTCAGGGTCTATTTTGACTTCTGAGGTTTGTTTGAGATGTCCAGTGGAGGTGGAAGGGCGTTGTTATAAAGTGAATTTGTTTTGTTTACCTCTATCCGATTTGGATGTGATTTTAGGGATGGATTGACTTTCTGCCAATAGGATTTTGATAGATTGTTCAGAGAAGAAATTAATCTTTCCTACTGATGAACAGGAGAGATTTATTTCTAATAGACAGGTGGATGGATTGTTGAAGGATGGAGCTCTTGGGTTTATGATCTTATCTTTTATTAGTGTAGAGAATGAAAAGTTGTTGAATAGTATTGATGTTGTTAGAGAATTTCCAGAGGTTTTTCCGGATGATGTTCCGGGATTACCACCAAAGCGAGAGTTAGAGTTTAGTATTGATCTTATACCAGGGGCGGGACCAGTGTCCATTTCTCCTTATAGAATGGCACCAGCAGAGTTATCTGAATTGAAGAAGCAGGTTGAAGAACTTTTGGAGAAGCAGATGATCAGACCTAGTGTATCTCCGTGGGGAGCACCAGTGTTATTGGTAAAGAAGAAGGATGGTGGTGTGAGGTTATGTGTGGATTACAGGCAGTTAAATAAATTGACAATCAAGAATAAATATTCATTGCCAAGAATAGATGATTTGATGGATCAGTTAAGGGGAGCTACTATTTTCTCCAAGATTGATTTGAGATCTGGATATCACCAGATTCGGGTAAAGGAGGAGGACATACCAAAGACTGCTTTCAGGTCTCGGTATGGCCATTATGAGTATGTTGTCATGCCTTTTGGAGTGACGAATGCTCCAGCTATTTTCATGGATTATATGAACAGGATTTTCAGACCCTTTTTGGATAAGTTTGTGGTGGTGTTTATTGATGATATTCTGGTTTATTCTAGATCTATGGAGGAACATAGAGAACATCTGAGGATAGTTTTGCAGGTATTGAAGGAGAAACAGTTATTTGCAAAGTTTTCAAAATGTGAGTTTTGGTTATCTGAAGTTAAGTTCTTGGGTCATGTGATTTCTGCACAAGGAATTGCAGTTGATCCTACTAAGGTGGAAGCGATTTTGAGGTGGGAGCGTCCAAAATCAGTTACTGAAATTAGAGGTTTTGTGGGATTGGCTGGCTATTATAGAAGATTCATAGAAGGATTTTCTAAAATAGTTATGCCTTTGACACAGCTGACCAGGAAGGATCATCCTTTTATATGGACGGAGGAGTGTGAAAGGATTTTTCAAGAGTTAAAGGAAAAGTTGACTTCGTCTCCAGTGTTGATTCTGCCAGATCCTAATAAATCTTTTGAGGTTTATTGTGATGCATCTCATCAAGGTTTAGGATGTGTTCTTATGCAAGATAGACAGGTTGTGGCTTATGTATCTAGGCAGTTAAAGACTCATGAACGAAATTATCCTACGCATGATCTAGAGTTGGTTGCGGTGGTTTTTGCTTTGAAGATTTGGAGACATTATCTCTATGGAGCAAAGTTTGATGTGTTTAGTGATCATAAGAGTTTGAAATATTTGTTTGATCAGAAAGAGTTAAATATGAGGCAAAGGAGGTGGATTGAGTTTTTGAAAGATTATGACTTTCAGTTAATGTACCATCCAGGTAAAGCAAATGTGGTAGCAGATGCTTTGAGTAGAAAATCTCTTCATATGTCTTATATGATGGTTAGAGAGATGGAGTTGGTAGAGAAATTCAGGGATATGAATCTTAATGTTGTGATTGCCCCAGATTTTATTAGTTGTGGTATGACTACCATAACTAGTGATTTCTTGGAGATGGTGAAACAAAAACAAGTTCAGGATACGAGATTGAATAAGGTTAGAGAGTTGTTGGGTTCTGAGAAAGCTGAAGGATTTGAACAAGATATGGATGGAATCTTGAGGTACAAGGGTAGAATTTGTATTCCACAAGATGAGGAGTTGAAGAAGTTGATACTTGAGGAAGGTCATAAAAGTAAGTTGAGTGTACATCCGGGTATGACAAAAATGTATCAAGATTTGAAGAAAATGTTCTGGTGGAATGGTATGAAGAGGGAGATAGCTGAGTATGTTGCATCTTGCATTGTGTGTCAAAAAGCTAAAGTAGAACATCAAAAACCAGGAGGTTTGTTACAAATGATGGAAGTGCCAGAATGGAAATGGGATAGTATAACCATGGATTTTGTTGTTGGATTACCAAGGTCTGCTAAGAATTGTGATTCTATTTGGGTGATCGTGGATAGATTAACTAAGTGTGCTCATTTCCTTCCAATGAATATAAAGTGGTCCTTGGAAAAGTTAACTCAATTGTATATTAAGGAGATTGTTAGATTACATGGTGTTCCCTCCAGTATCATCTCTGATAGGGATCCTCGTTTTACATCCCGATTTTGGCAAAGTTTGCATCAAGCGTTAGGGACTAAGTTGAGGCTCAGTTCTGCTTATCACCCACAAACTGATGGGGAGTCTGAGAGGACTATCCAATCTTTGGAGGACTTGTTGAGGGCTTGTATTTTGGATCATCTAGGGAATTGGGAAGAGATGTTGCCTTTGGTCGAGTTCACTTAATTATAATAACAGTTTTCATGCAAGTATAGGAATGGCACCATTTGAGGCTCTGTATGGGAGGAAATGTCGAACACCTTTGTGTTGGTTTAAAGAGGGAGAATTAGTGATGGTGGGGCCAGAGATCATCTTACAGACTACTGAAAAGGTGAAACAAATTCAGGAAAGAATGAGAGTTGCTCAGAGTCGGCAAAAGTCTTATGCAGACAAGAGGAGGAAACCTTTGGAGTTTTCAGAAGGAGAACATGTGTTTTTGAAAGTAACTCCTACCACAGGTGTGGGAAGAGCTATCAAAGCTAAGAAGTTGAATCCTAAGTTTATTGGGCCGAATCAAATTCTCAAGAGGATTGGACCAGTGGCATATCAGATTGCATTACCTCCATTCCTTTCTAATCTGCATGATGTGTTCCATGTTTCACAACTGAGGAAATATATTCACGATCCAAGTCATGTCTTGGAATCAGAGGCAGTACAAGTTAAGGAGAATTTAACTTTTGAGAAACAGCCAGTTTCAGTGGCAGATAAGAAAGTTAAACAGTTGCGAGGTAAATCTATCAATTTGGTGAAAGTTATTTGGGATGAGATTACTAATGAAGCTACTTGGGAGTTGGAGGAAAGGATGAAGGATCAATACCCATATCTCTTTTAGAGTAAGTGAATTTTCGAGGACGAAAATTTTTGTTGTTGGAGAGAATTGTAATACCCATTTTTTTATTATTATTAATTATCAATGGCATTTTCGTAAATTTTATAAAGGTATAGGGGTATTCATGTAATTTTATTACAAATGGCATTTTCGCAATTTTCAAAAAAATTTAAGGGGTGTTTTGGTAACTTGGAACGAGCCGTTCCAAAAGCAAAACGGGCCGTTCCAAGATTAAAAATTATACTAATTTTTTATTGAGAACGGGTCCAGAACGGGCCGTTCCAACTGGGAGAACGGGCCGTTCTGACTTTGGAACGGGCCGTTCCGGAGGGAGAACGGGCCGTTCTGGATGAGTCTCGGAACGGGCCGTTCTGATTTTAGAACGGGCCGTTCTGCTTTTTGGGAACGGGCCGTTCCGATTTTGGAACGGGCCGTTCCAGTTTAAAAATTTGCGTACATTTGAAAGATTCGGAACGGGCCGTTCCGAATTGAATACGAGCCGTTCTGGGTGACTCTGGTTGCCTATAAATAGGAGGCAGGGGGGTGAAAAAAAATATAACTGGAGAGAAGAGAATTCTAGAGAGAGAAAGAGGAGGGAGAGAGAAAGAAAAAGAGGGGAGGAGAAAAGAAAAGAGGAGAGAGAAATAGGAATCCAGTAGAGGAGGTTCCGCCAGGGGAGAGAAAAGAGGAGGGAGAGGTGGAGATTCTGCCCGAGTTTCGATCCTTGTTTAAGGAGAGAGGTGGAGATTCTGCCCGAGTTTCAGTTCTTGTTTAAGCAAGAAAGAGGAGAAGGTTCTGCCCGAGTTTCAGTTCAGGTTTATCCAAGTAAGGGTAGTGCTTATAAAATTAATCTAGTGTGTATGAGCATGATAGGAATAATATAATTTTAATATGCTATTTTATGTGGAGATTTTCATTTAACATAATATAATTTGGATCAATTGATGGTTGTTTTGGATATTTAATTATTTATATTATTATTATATTGACAAATTGGCATGGTTATGATTATGTTTAATTATGGAATATGCTATGTGTATGTGGTTTGGAAAAGTAAATAGGACTTAAAGGAGTAAGGTTATGGTATGGATAGGTCTCTTGGTGAGATCAAGATATAATCTTTGGAAAAATATGAAATTTGGGAATCCCATGGTGAGGATTCCAATGTGGAACTTTTTCAAAGGTTATATAATAAACCACTTCAGATGTTAGGTGGATTCTGAAGTACTCCTCTAAGTATTCTATTTGCTACCGGTATGGGTCTAGGCCGAGTCATACCGATGGATGAGGTGGCCCCACCAGGGTTACGTGACGACGTAATCCAACTGTATATTTTCCATGAGAGGTTAGGCGTGGGACATGGGTTGCTGACATGTTTCACCGTATCAACACTTGGTTTGGATGGTGTTGAGGCCAACATTTGGTTTGGATGTGTTGGTTACATCATGGATTATACAGTGGTGTGACTTTGTTTTGGATGTGGAATATGTATACATATGGTATGGATTGTATACATTGGTTATGGATTATTTTATTATCATAAAATATGTATACATTGGCATGGACGTATATACATTATATTTTGGGTTGGTCTATATTTAGCTTGAAAATGACTTGTTGGTCTGGATAAATACTGTGGATAAATATTTGTTTAATGATATTTTATTATGATGTACTTTGATTGGTTTTATATGTGTTAACCCTTATATTTCCATGATGTGGACTGTGATGATCTCACTATGTGGGGGAGCAGATCAGGTATGAGGCTTTGGGATAACAAGGAGTCTTTTGGATAGCTGCTTTGAGAAGTGGCTAGGTTTAGAGCTTGACCAGCACCTAGGGTGTCTTATTTTGATGTTTTCATGACATTGTAATTATATTATCTTTTTGGATTACTGTATAACTTTACTAAGGATGATGACTCTGCTATAGAAGATTATATTATATATTTTGGAAACAATTTATATGTTATTGTATATTTACACTCTAGTGTAGCTGGCTTTTGCTCTATTTTCTTTATTTTATATTATTTTATTTTGGTTGGTTATTGATGTGACGGCCTAGGGTGGGTCGTTACAATTTTGGTATCAGAGCTGGTCGAGTCTCTTTAGGGTTTGTGGGAAATGGTCTTATTATGTTTCTGTTGAGTGGAAATAGATTTTTTTGAAAGGAATTTCTTATGTGTTTTAGTGTAAACTCATGGGTTCCTTGATCTTTTATCTTTATTAGGATGGTTGGTAGGGGAAACCATTCTAATCCTTCTTCAGGCGTGGATGAGCGGCAGATTGCTCAGGCTATGGAGTTAATTGCTGCTGCTATTGGACAACAGAATACTTTGTTGAGGGTTCAACTTTTAGTGCTTCCTTGTGCACTTGGATGAAAGCCTCTTGTAATTGATCATAATCAAGGGAAGATTCAAGATTTGAATCATTTACTATATACTTTGCTGATCCATTACATCCATTAAGCACAAATTAGATTCTTTATCATTTATTGAGTCACTCGAGGAGCTCATATCACTATCCTCTAATGTTATATAGGCCTTTTTTGCTTTAGCTTATTTTTTACACATCCTATCTTTTTGTCGTTTTCTTTAAATAGATAAGAAAATCGACCTTGATGTCCCTTGCTTTCCATACTCAAAGAAGATCAATAGAACAACATTTACTTCTTCATTTTTATTGTTCCTCTTGTTGAAATTTTGAGTAGACTTGTTTTTCCTCTGCAAGAGTTTGCTAAACTTTCTCACCTTAAGGTTGAAATGCTCCATATCTGAGTTATTAGAGCTTGATTCTTCAACCACTACAAGAAAAATGCTGATTTCCGACGGAAAAATCCGTCGGAAATTGCTGTCAAAATTTCTGACGGAAAAATGTGTCAGAAATTGCTGTCAAATTTTCTGACAGAAAAATCCGTCAGAAATTGCTGTCAAATTTTCCGACGGAAAAATCCGTCAGAAATTATAATTTTTTTTTTAATTTTAATAAATTTATTAATGTAACAACTCTCATATTTGGCCTCTCAAGGGTTCTATTTCACAATTAATTGGATCGATGAAATTCAACACACACCATGAGTTATTGAGCGGAATAACTTTACCAAGAGTTATTTTGTAAGTTATCTTAAATCAAACATATAAAATTCAAATAATGTATTTATCCATGTTTTATTTTTTAATTATCAACCATTAATAAAATACTAACTTAAAATCTTATCTAATTATATCATAATATTTTCATATCAAATTTAAAACCAGTTCTTACATTTTCGACAAATATAAATTTGTCTGAAATATTCTATCAATAATATAACTTTTCTTACAAAAATTTTCTCATCAAAAATATAAATTTTTCGACAGATTTAATTTTGTTTTATAAAAAATCATCTTCGATTAATATAACATTTTGTATATATGATTTAAGAGTAAAAGATTTTCAATTTAACGGTTGAATTTACAAAATTCACATTTAATATAAAGTTATTGAGCGGTGTAACACTTAGTAAAATTTATACCATTGTAATTATAGCTCCCCTCATGTATATATATATATGTGTGTGTGTGTGTGTGTGTGTCTATATATATATATATGATTTAAGAGTAAAAAAATTTTAATTTAACGGTTGAATTTACAAAATTCACATTTAATATAAAGTTATTGAGCGGTGTAACACTTAGTAAAATTTATACCATTGTAATTATAACCCCCCTCATATATATATATATATATATATATATATATATATATATATATATATATATATATTAAATGCGACTTTTACAATGTATTACACCGCTCAATAACTTTATATTAAATGTGAATTTGGTAAATCCAACTGTTAGATTGAAAGTTCATATCTCTTATAGATTATATATACAAAACTTTATATTAATCCAAGATGATTTGATACTTCATTTTTATAAAACAAAATTGATGTAATATATTCATTTCAAAATACACTAAAATATGAACACTTGGATTATCTTCCAGTTGTTGTTCAATTTTAACAAAATTTGATATACACGTATAAAGTGATATGAACTTTCAATTTAACGGTTGGATTTACAAAATTCACATTTAATATAAAGTTATAGAGCGGCATAATACTTAGTAAAAGTTACACCGATATAATTATAACCCCTTATATTATATATATATATATATATATATATATATATATACATACACACACATACATATATATACAGCGACAGCTGCACGTTTGGAATAGTGAGGCACTTGCCCTCACTACTATTTGACATATACATAATTTTTTATCTAAAAAAATAATATATTTTAAAAAATAAAAATTATATTCTAATAAAATAAATATATAGATTCAGAAAAAATGTTTATTTATTTGATATCTGTCAAATTTTTGAAGGAAATTAATTCTCATGTGATAAAAAAAATTTCTTAATAATGAATTAATTTTTAAAAAATGTTTAATTATAATATATATATATATGTATATATATATATATATGTCTTAATATTCACGTATATAATGTAATATATTAAAACAAATAATTTTTTGATAAAATAAAATTTGTAGCATGCATGTTTTTCTTTTGTGTTTTTTATTTATTGTATACGTTGATTAAAAAAATCAAAATAGTAAAATTGTATACATTGATTAAAAAAATCAAAATAAGAAAAATCATAAGATTTATATTCCATTTAGAATTGTTATTATAAGATATATTTTAAAATAAATTATCATCTAAAAATATATATTAGATATTAAAAACATATTTATATCATAAATAAATTAAACTTTATTTTTATAAATTTAACATATAGATTTTTATATTTTTAATAGTGTTAAATTATTATAAAATAAGTCTATATGATTGTAGTTCTACCCAAATATTTAAAAATTATCTATGATAGATAAATAAGTCACACTTAAAATATATATTTTTAAAGAAAGTTAGGTTCAAATCAAGTAAATTATAATAAAATATAGTATAACCTAATTTATTTTCATCTTTAATACTAATCGTAGATATAAAAAACTTGTAATAAATAATTATAATATATATTTATACCTTTAAAAGATATATAACATTTTTAATACTACAAATATATATAAGAAATTAAAAATAATAAATTAAAAATAAGAAATTAAAAATAAGAAATTAAAAAAAGAAATTAAAAAAAGAAATTAAAAATAAGATTTTCGACGGAAAATTCTGTCAGAAATTTCTGACGGAATATTCTGTCGGAAATTTTCCGGCAGAAATTTCTGACGGATTTATTTTTTCGTCGAAAATTTCCGATGAAATTTTCCGTCAGAAAGTTCTGACAGAAAATTTCTGACGGAAATTTTCGTCGGAAATTTCCGACGAAAATATAAATTCGTCGAAAATTTCTGACGGATCCATATCCGTCGGAAATTTTCCGTCAGAAATTTACATTTTTCTTGTAGTGAACTATCTTCTTTCTTTTTCCATAGGATGAAGCTTTCAATGAGACTCTTTTACTTTTCTTATCTAGTTGCTCATTTTCATCAAATATATGCAACCTTCCCTCAAATTGACAAAAAAAGGTTGCTAATGATAGATTTTAAGTCTTTTGATTCTTTAATTGTAGTCACCTTAGATTGCAAGGATCTATGCAAGCATTGTAACATTTTAAGATTCAATTCTTCCATATCAATTTTTCTACGAAGATCAATCAAGTGATTAATAAGATGTGTGAGTCAATTTTGAAAATCATAAATATTTCACATTGCTTTATATGCAACAATTCATATTCTCTAACTAGTGTATGTTTCCAAGATCTTTTAACATCATTAGTTCCCTCGTGAATTAATTGCAAAGTGTCTCACATTTCTTTGGATGATTTACATTGTGACACTCTAAAAACTCTCATCATGTGATAATGTTCTTAACTCTAAAATCATATTGTGTTGTCTTATTTTCTTCATCACTCCACCCACTCCAATATTTTTTTAATTTCTCACCTTTTTATCTCACTCATAAGTACACAGGGTCCATTGTCAACATAATCCCAAATAACTAGATCAATTGCTTCAATGGAAATTTTTGTTCTAATTTTTCAATACACATAATTTTCACCATTAAAACAGGGGTGTATGTATTGAAACTCCTTCACCATAAGGTAGATCGTTTCCAACCATTTTTACAACTAACTTGATTAACTTTCAAGAACCTAGCTCTGAATACCAATTGTTTGAAAAAAATGGCTAATCCAAGGGAGAGTTAAATGGATTTATAAAAATTCTTATTAAAACTTTCCTTGGATAAAAACTTTTCCTAATATTTTTTGTTGAAGCAATTGATCTTAACTTTATTGAAATAAATGCGTTGAAGATTATACCATGTAAGCCTAAATTAAAATACCCTACAAGTTATGCTTACCATACA
Source organism: Cajanus cajan (assembly GCF_000230855.2). NCBI lineage: Eukaryota > Viridiplantae > Streptophyta > Magnoliopsida > Fabales > Fabaceae > Cajanus > Cajanus cajan. The sequence continues at coordinate 57,140,259 of NC_138524.1, read as the reverse complement.
ATACACACATTAATGAACATGTATTTAGATTAACAAATTAGTAAAGTTCAAGTAAGGAAAAAGAAGCTTACACAAAGATTTACTAGTTTAACCACCACCACTATGACCTACATCTAGTCTCGAATCAACCCAATTAATTATTTCAACTAATATTTAATATCCAATGGTTTATAATCACAAATCACATGCAATTCACTTCAAAATATTAAAGAAACCCACTTTTTGAACTCCAAAAAGAAACCTTTGTAGAAACCCACTACAAGAAACCTTTCTACGTTAAGAAACCTACTCAAGAACAAAGAAAGAATAAGGAAAGATATCACTTGATGTACAAAACAAATTGAACACGTGAAAAACTAAACCATTGAGTCCAAACCCCTCTTGTAGATTGATGATGATGATTCAATTCTCTTGATTCATGATAGAAGAACCCATAAAGGGCAACACACATCTTCTATCTAAAAAACTCATCCCAAAAGCTCAATCATATGTTTAGAAAACGTAAAATATCAATTCTTTCAAGTTCTAAAAATGAAAAACATTGTACGAAGTTTTATTTTTGAAATAATCGATTATTTTATTCTCTACAAATCTAGAAACTTGCGAAGAACAATTTAATCAATTATTTTAATAAATAATCGATTATACCAAAAATCCATTATGAAATAATCAATTATTTTTGTAGATAACCTATTATTTCTGCAACTATTTTCAAATTACTTGAAAACATGATAAATAATTGATTAAAACTAAAGATAATCGATAATATTGAGTTAAAAACAAAATACTTCAAATTTTCACTCTAAATGTTTCCTAAATCATTTTTAGACTTCAAAATTATTAATCTAAATAATCAATTATCAACTTATATAAAGATTGACAGACTAACTAATGATTTAGCACCTAAGAACAAAACTAAGCGTGCACAAAGCAAGAACACACTAGACAAATTATAATTTGCACTCTTAACATCAAAAGGCTTGTACAATTACATTTGTAATCATCAAAACATAGGATCTTTAACTTGATGTTGATCAATACTACTTACCACTAATTTCTTTTTATTTTCTTGGATACACCATAATTGATTTTTTTTTCTTTAACAACTACCTCTCTAACCACCTTCAATTTGATCCTCCCCTTAACCCCCTCACGTTATATGTCATTATCATCATGACTTTTTATCCTTAATTTCTTGCTTGTTTTTCACCTCACCCTTTTGGTCCCTCCTTTCTATTCGTACAAGTTTGCTAACAATTTCTTTGTCTATCCCTTCATAAGACATCCTCACTTTCTTCCCAATTTCCCAAATTTCTTAGCATTTGTCACCCATTTACCACCCAAAAATTTCTATTGTAGTTTCTTATCTTATTGTCTAAAAATGAGTTTCTAAATGAATAATGATCTAACTTCATTTTCCTTCATGGAGCCTTAGTTGAATTTAGAATCCTATTATTTATGCCATTTCCATCAATAGTTCCTTGTGCAATGTTTTCATAATCCACCTTATTAACTCTCGCATTCTTCTTGAACATTGACCCTTGTAGTACCTTGTGAAATGTAAACATATTGCTCTTTTCTTTGTTTCCCAGGCTTTCCATATTAACTAAAATTTGATTGTGTGATCCTTCTCCCTACTTAATACCACCTTGTAGTTGAATACCATTTCCTTGGTTTGGGCCTTCTATAAGCTTACTATTTGTATCCCCCTTATTTCTCCCTTCATTGGCCTTATTCCATTTTTATTCACCACTTTTAGGCCCATTATTTCCAAGATTCCCATGGCCTACTTGATGGTAATCCTACCTCGTTTTTCCTACAAAATCCTCTCTCGTATTCCATCTTCATCTTGTTAGGTCTTCTTATTTTTCAGTCCCATATGTTTTGTTTCATGTAACTCATTTGAACTAATTGCCTCTATTGCCACATATTTATTATTTTTAATAATATTTTTTGACCCTTTTTTTCGTACTTGTGATAGTGACCAACATATTAACCATATGTTCTCTTGTGCATCCTTTTTATGATTTCTTGACACCTTTCCTCAATATCATTAGAAATAATGTCCATGTCATTTCCTCTTTCATCTACCTTTCTAGAAGTGTGTAGCCCACCTTATTTCTTGTACAATTTTTTGTACCTCTCTTTCAACTCTTGATATTTGCTAATAATGTTTCTTGGCATTTTTTCCTTTACTAACATTGGGTTGCCCCTTTTGTAGTGTTTTTTCATGTAATGTTATGTCAATATTTTGAATTTTGTTCGAAAACATGAATGAACTCTTGTCAAAGCTACCCTTATTTCTTTCTTCATCGCCACATTAATCTTTAAATCCATCCAATTGGATGCCTTCTTCCGAGCATTTTGATCCCTTTGAGAACACGATAGCATGATATTCATTATCCACAAATGATTCTTCATCATCCTTATACTTGCTTCTTGAAAACCAACAACTATAGTTGTTTACCAATATAACTACCTCTTCAATGGTTTTGATTTGATAAACTTTCCCCTTAATCTTTAACACAAAGCATATCACCAATAGGTTTGGTGAAGATATTTTTACCAACACTCAAGCATAGTCCACCCTCCTCATGTTTGGTGTATCTTTTCCCATGGCAATTAAAGTTCTTACAACCCATGATCTTTTGAAAAAGTTTCCACCCCATGTGTCTAGAGAAATCCTTGTTATTTTTATCTATGCAAGTTTGTTTTCACTTGTCGTTTCTAATCTCTGAATTGAATGAAAGATTCATAGAATCCCATCTTCCTTACTTTGGATCATATTTTTTTGCCTATTATTCCTCCAAGTCGCAATGAGATTCATGTCATCACCCATTTTTAGGGCTACTCAAAAACCATACGAGTCGAAAGTTACATTTACAAAGCTACTCGAGAGAAAGATAAAAGTCAACACCTGCTGAGAACGTATGAGGAGCCTTATTTATTTGTGCTCGAGGTATGGTCGAATAGAACAAGGACTGCTCGAAAAATAGATGGAGGAGGTTATAGGAGGTATCTCAAATAGTTGAGTAGTTATACCAGAGCGGTTAATGAAAAATAAATCGAAAAGATAAAAAAACACGTGGGATGAAAGGTTATAAGAAGTTATGAGAAGTTATATCCTAAACCACGTAATGAGAGCGTAGTGGATGACGGTTACCTTCCAATAACTTGCACGTTCACAATCAACCACCCTCGATTAGCTCTATAAATATGCAAGGTATAGTGATTTACAAAGGTCAGAAAATTCATACTTGAACTCTCAAGCACTCACTGCCTGGGCATATGGCTTTCGTGCAAGGAATTGCTTCTGGGTATGACCATTTCTCGGCCACATTTCTTTTCTCTTTTTAGGATTAGGATTAATGTAGTTTTCTTTTCTCCTTTCTCCTTTTAATTACGTAGTTCTAGACTTTAATCTTGTAATGCTTGAACATTATGCAAAGTGAACCATGATTTGTATTGCGAATATATCTATTGTTCATTCTGTTTATTTGAGGATTTACTTTCACGAACATTATTGCTTGTTAATCATTGATGAATATTTAGAAACAAGTAATTATTAAATCTTTCTGCTCCATCTTTTATTCTTCAAATATCTAAAAGCGTCAAATACCTAACTTGAAACACCATTCGTGCTAGTTCGAATAAAAAGAATCCATAAACTAATTCCACCATAAACAAATTGGCACGCCCAGTGGGACAGGTTTAATTGATAAACATAATTGAACTAGTGTTAGGTATATATGTTGTATGAGACTTAGGAGTGGAAGAACCATGTCTACGTCTAATAATTATAATAATAGGAACAACGATAATCAAGTAGATGTAGAACACGTAAACCCCAACCCAGATAACATGGTTGTTATGACAAGGGGGCAACATCACCCCCTGTTGTACTCGAAAATGTGGCTAGGCAAACCAATGTGTCCCAAGAACTCGCAAATGCCACTAGAGAATATCCATGGGGTATGCCATAGAATTGGCGAAATATCCAACATGTACACGTCAAAATGCCAATACCCTATTTAGGACCAAATTCACAAATGCATGTATCCCCATAGGGATATAATCCCGGTCCAAATGGTTTGGGTTTTGTTATGCAAGACCCGTATCAACACGTAGGGACTAGTCATGAAGGGTCTCTAGTTCGATAGAGTAGTTATGTCCCCATAGGGATTAGTAATCAAGCCATGATGGCTCTTCGACAACAGATGGATCATAGTAATCATGACATGGTCAATTTGTTGTCAACCCAAATGCATAACATAATGACTCCTTTGTATGAATTAATAAAAAAAATAGGAGATAAATTGGGTGATGGTCCACCTTCGAGAACCATGAGTGCAAATCTAAATGATATGGAAAATGTAGGCGGGCATGGAGTTATTCCTCAAAATGTAGGTCGACCTAATAGGATCCCTGATGATAACTTAGATCAAATTGTAGAAAGGGTACTAAACAAGCATGGTTTCGAGGTAGGTTGAAATAAATGTCCTTATTTTGTGTCTGCTTTTCCAGATTATATAACTCAGGTAGAATTGCCTAGGGGGGCAAAAGTCCTGAAATTTTTGAAATTTGCGAGAGACCTAAATGAGTCCACTGTCGAACATATAGCTAGGTATTTGGTCGAATGTGGGGATTTAGCAAATAATGAATATTTAAAAATGTATTTTCCGAGTTCGCTAACTAAGCATTCTTTTACATGGTTTACAACATTGCCTCCTAATTCGATAAATACTTGGGCTCAGTTAGAAGGTAATTTCCATGAACATTTCTTTCGAGGAGAAACAAAAGTTAGTATAGTTGATTTAATGAATGTTAAAAGACAAAACCAAGAAACATTAGATGACTATTTAAATAGGTTCAGGCAGTTAAAATCTCGATGTTATACTAATATACCTGAGCATGAATTAGTTAAGATTGCTGCAACAGGATTAGACTTATCGATTCGTAAGAAATTAGTCAATGAACAGTTGAGGGATATGGCCCAGTTAGCGGAAAAAGTAAAGAGGATCAAACAAATTAAGTTAGAAAAGGAAAGATTGAAGAAGTTTGATAGATTTGTTCGAAAAGAAAAGGTAGCCTATTTAGAAAACACAAACACAGAGATAGGTGATGATATCAATTATGAAGGTTCGAGTGAGGATTTTGAGGTTAATATTGCTTAATTACGTCCTGGTCCTACTTATCAATGTCAAATGTTAAAACCAGGAGATAATATGGAAGGGAGTTCGACTAAGAGATATAGTTTTGATGTGACTAAGGCAGATAAGATATTTGATATTTTATTAAAAGATAAGCAGATTGCACTCCCTGAAAACCATAAAATTCCTCCATTCGAACAAAGAAAAGGGAAGAAATTTTGTAAATATCATAACATGTATGGCCATTGGACTAATAATTGTGTGCATTTCAGGGATATGATCGAGAAGGCGATCACTGAGGGTCGTTTGGATTTCAAAGAAAAGGATATGAAAGTGGATACTGATGCATTTGCAGCTCATACTGGATATGTGGAGCCAGTCTCGATGGGAATTAATATGGTCGAGGTTAGCATCGAAGATGATGAGAATATTGAGCCTATTTTTGACGAAAAACTCGAGGAGTTGATGGATGACTTTGCTAAAGAAGAAGAGCCTATCTATCCAAAAGAGGAAGATAGTTTTGCCGAGTTTTTGTCCAAGAAAAAGGAGGCTGATAGAGAAGTTATGTTATGTCCTCGATGTAGTGTTGTTTTTGACAGAGCCGCTGCTAAGGCTTTCGAAGAATCAGAGATCATGAAGAACTACAGAGCTAAAAAACTTCGAGAGAAGGTTAAACCTAACACTAGGTCGAATACTGGATTAACAATGAGGCAGGTACACATGCCTCAGTATAATGCCCCTATGGGTAAGATGGAAATGCACAACTCATCGAAGTTTGGCAATACCTTTATGCCAAATGCTAACGTCCCAGTTGGGAAATGGAATGCCCCACCCAGACAAATGGTTGGAATGGGTCGAGGAAAATAAGTTATGAACTATGCTGGACCTACATTCCAGGCTGGAAAATTCTCAAATGTTTCTGAGGCTCCTGGCAAATTCTCGAGCATGACTGGAAGTTATGGGCGTGGTTTTTGACAACCCTTCAACAACTTGACTAAGACCCAGTGGAGGAGGCAATAAAGAATGAGGAAAGCTACCTTTGAAGGTTTCAGAGGAAATCGCTTTTCGATCCCCGTACCACAAAAGGGTGAGTCATCTCGGAAGTTTGTGGATGATGATGAAGATCTGATAATGGACTGTTTCGAGAGTGGCTTTGATGACTCTCTGGAGGATATTTGTGGGATAGTGTCAATTCTGCCTTCTAAGTATGCTGGGGCCATGGAATCTGTTAATGAGCAGGAAGATATCCATCGAGAGGATTTTTTCAATGATCCCAACTATGAGTCTAAGATTGTGTGGGTCAACCAAATTTCGAGGGTTATTCCCAAGTTTAACTTAGCTGTGTTTGATTCTCCTACTAAAGAGATGAAGGGTCATCTTAAGCCTTTGCTGTTAACCTTGATGATCGAAGGGCATGAAGTAAACAAGGTTTTGGTTGATGGAGGAGCAGCCGTAAACATACTTCCGAGGACTATGCTGAAAAGGTTTGGAAAGATCATGGCCGATTTAAAGCCCCACAACGTACTTATCTCAGATTATGCAAGGAAATCATCACAACCTGAGGGCATGAATTTGCTCGATGTTCAGATCAGGAGTGTGAAAAGAACTACTATGTTCATAGTCACTCCATCGAAGGCGAATTTCAATGTCTTATTGGGGCATGAATGCATTCATGGGGTAGGAGTTGTTCCTTCGACTGTTCACCAGAATATTTTCTTTTGGAATGATGATGAAGGATTGGAAGTGCTCGATGTTGATCAGAAAGAATATGAGGTAGGCATGTACTTCACAGATCAACAACTGACTGCATTTGCGAAAACGAGACCTTTCGATGCTCATAATGTTGGTATCATGGACGAAGAAGAAGGTGTTAGGAAAATATTTTGCTGGAACGTGAAACGAGAGTTTGTTGTTCGAGCCGAGAAAGAATCGGCTCAAGAGGAAGAATGAAGGATCAGGATCCTTATTCGAGCTTTTTAGCTCGAATGTTAGCCTACATGGCCGAGGAATGTTGAGACAAGGAGGAGATGTCAAACAAATCTAGAGATGATGAAAGTAGTACGGCCACTTTGGCCGAAGAAAAAGAAAAACAAAAAACAGAGAAAGATCGAATGGACTAAGAGGTCGAGAAAGGAAAAGAAAAACAAAAAACAAAGAAAGATCGAATGGACCAAGAGGTCAAAACTTCGAAAGAAGACAAAAAGCAAGAGTCAGAACTAAAGTTAGATTGTATTTTCGACGATTCACCATTGGGATTCGAAAGGGCGACCAGTGAAGAACACAAGTTAGAATCTCAGGACCCACTCAAAGAAATCAATTTGGGTACTGTCAAAAATAAGAAGGTTACTTATATTAACAAACTCTTGCAAGGAAAGCTGAAGGAGGAATTAATTCGAGTGTTGCATGAATATAAAGACTGCTTTGCATGAGATTATGATGAAATGCCGGGATTGGATCGAGGATTAGTAGAGCATAGATTACCTATGATTCCGTTAAAGAAACCAGTTAAGCAAAGTCCTCGAAGGTTTGCTCCTGAGGTAATTGAAAAGATAAAAGAAGAAATTGAGAGGTTATTGAAAGCCAAGTTCATCAGGACCTCGAGATATGCTGAATGAATATCGAATATCGTGCCCGTTATAAAAAAGAATGGAAAACTCAGGGTATGCATTGATTTTCGAGATCTCAACACAGCTATCCCCAAGGATGAGTATCCTATGCCTATTGTTGAGACTATGATAGATGCTACTGCAGGTAATGAAATTATGAGTTTACTCGATGGTTATTCTGGATATAACCAAATTTATATTGCAGCTAATGATGTATCGAAAACTGCTTTTCAATGTCCAGGTGTTTTAGGTGTGCATGAATGGGTGATGATGCCATTTGGATTAAAGAATGCAGGTGCCACATATCAGAGGGCAATGAATTTAATATTCCATGATTTAATTGGTAAGTTTGTAGTGTATATTGACGATATAATTGTTGGGTCAAAACGAAAAGAGGAACACTTATGCCATTTAAAATTATCTTTCGAGAGAATGAGGAAACATGGTCTAAAAATGAATCTACTAAAATGTGCTTTTGGTGTTACAGCAGGAGAATTTCTGGGATTTTTCATACACCAGAAAGGGATCGAAGTGGATAGAAACAAGACTAAATCTATCATGGAAACTAGACCTCCATCGAACAAGAAAGAACTTCAATCTCTCCTAGGTAAAGTAAACTTTCTTAGAAGATTCATATCGAATTTATCTAGCAAAACTAAAGTGTTTTCTCCTCTATTGCGTCTGAAAAAGGAGGAGGAATTTCGATGGGAATAAGAGCACCAAAGAGCGTTCGACGAAATCAAAACTTATTTGGCTCATCCTCCAGTGATTGCACCACCCTCTAAAGGAAAACAATTGAAGTTGTACATTTCAGCTAACGATTCAACTATTGCGGGTATACTGGCGCAGGATGATGACAATGGCATCAAAAGAGTTATTTATTACTTAAGTCGAATGTTAGTAGGAGCTGAGAATAGATATACTCCTGTAGATAAATTATGTTTAAGTCTTTATTTTGCTTGTACAAAGTTGAATTACTATCTTAGACCCTTTGATGTTGTCGTATTTTGTCGAAGTAATGTTATTAAGTACATGTTGTGTAAACCTGTCTTACATTCTCAAATTGGCAAATGGACACTTGCGTTAACTGAATATTCATTAACTTTCGAGCCTTTATAATCCACAAAGGGACAAGTAATTGCGGATTTTCTCGCGGATCATTCGAAAATAATTAAAGAAATCAATTACTTAACCACCAAACCTTGGGAATTATTTTTCGATGTCTCGAAACATGAACTAGGCACTGGGATAGGTTTGTTAATCATTTCCCCTTAAGGAATTCCAACTAAATTGTCATTAAAAACGAACAAAGGATACTCAAATAATGAAACTAAATATCAAGCGCTCATTACTGGACTCGAGATCCTTAAAGAGTTAGGTGTTAGGAATGTGGTAATTCGAGGAGATTCACAACTCGTCATTAAACAACAAACGCAGGAATATAAATGTTTGAATGAAAAACTAATAGAATTCAAGACTCGAGCTACTCAATTACTAAACGCATTCGATGAGGTTGAATTACAACATGTTTCTCGACATGCAAATACAATTGCAAATGATTTGGCTCAGGTGGCATCAGGATATAAAGTAAGGGATGTCTCGAATCTCTGATTCATACAGAAAGTGAATTGATATGTCATCTAGAGAGTCTAAGTGTCAGCTCATCGAGCCAGCAAGATTAGAGGACATAATTGGTCGAGTACTTGCAGAATCCAAATTTGAAGGTCGAAAGAAAAATCAAGATCCAAGCCCTCAATTATGTCTTGCTAAATAATGAACTATACAAAAGAGGCTTCGATGGGATTTTGTTCAAATGCATCGGGAGTCATGAAAGTTACATAGCTATGGTAGAAGTACATGAAGGTATCTGTGGAGCACATCAAGCAGGTGAGAAGATAAAGTGGACCTTGTCGAGAAAAGGGTTCTATTGGCCAACCATGATTAAAGATTGCATTGAATTCGCGAAAAGCTGCGAGGAATGTCAAAGACATGGACCAATACAAAGGGTACTAGCAAGTGAATTACATTCGATTATTAAACCTTGGCCATTTCAAGGTTGGGCAATTGATATAATAGGGAAAATTCATCCACCCTCCTCGAAAAATCATAAATATATATTAGTTGCCATAGATTATTTCACGAAATAGGTTGAGGCAATTCTTTTGAAGGAAGTCGAGCAAAAAGATATAATCGATTTTGTCGAAGATCATATTATAACAAGGTTTTGGATTCCTCAAATAATTACCACTGATCAAGGAACAGTGTTTACGGGTCGAAAAGTTGCTCAATATGCTCAATCAAGGGGAATTAAGTTAATAACTTCCACACCGTATTATGCACAAGCAAATGGACAAGTAGAAGCTGTTAATATAATAGTTATCAGTTTAATTAAGAAACATATCTCGAGCAGGCCTCAAAATTGGCACGAAACACTTGTCCAAGTATTATGGGCTTATAGAAATTCACCAAGAGATGCCACAAAAACTATCCCATACAAACTGGTATATGGGCATGAGGTTATTCTTCCTATAGATATTAATTTACAATCAATCCATATACAGAAGCAGAATGACTTGCCTATCGAGGATTATTGGAATTTAATGTTTGACGAGTTAGTATCTTTAGAGGAAGAAAGATTGATAGCATTACAAAATCTGGTTCAACAAAAGGAAAGAATCGAGAAAACATACAATAAAAGAGTCAAAGCGCGCGATTTTCGAGTTGGAGACTTAGTGTTAAAAGTGATTCTTCCCATGGATCAAAAATCTCGACATTTAGGAAAGTGGTCTTATAATTGGGAAGGTCCCTTTATAATCGATCAAGTGTACTCTAAAAATGCGTATGTCATTAAGGAAATAAAGTCTAATGAAAGCAAAGTAATTAATGGAAAATACTTGAAATATTTCTATCAAAGATCAGAGTTTTGAAACAAATACCCAAAATAACATGAAATTTAAATGGGTGTTCAGAAATTTAATTATTACAAAACTTGGATTTAAAAGTCCTATAAGCCTGATAAGCTTCATCCAAGTTCTGCCTTCGAGAAGCGCATTGAGTCTCCAGGTGTTTCTTCTGCTCCAAGGTCTTTGCGAGTCTTGAAGAGATCACCTTGCCTTCATCCTTCAGACTTTTTTGACGTTGAACAACCTCTTGACTTTGAGCCTTTAGGGAAACTTGTTTCGAGCTGAGGTTATTCAACTCATGTTGTAAAACCTCGATAGACTTCTCGACATCCACTTCATCTTGTTGTAATTTCTTTAAAGCAGGGATCATCTCCTCAGTAGTTTTCCTGATGGAGAGCAACTCTTGACGAAGCTTTTCGAGTTTGGCACGATCACCCTCGCTCTCAACTTCAATCTGAGCTACCTCTTGAAAAGCGTTAGACCACTTCGATCGGAGATCCCAAGTAAGAGTGAAGGGTTTGATGAACTCTTGCAGCTCAAGGTGAATTGTCGGAGGAAGGTCAGAATAAGCTAGCAAATCTTCGACCATTTGCTCAACTTCGACCTTGAATTCTGGGATGAGGAAAGCTTGATCAAGGTCTTCCACATATGCCTTCGACCGGAATGATTCTAGCAGAGGTTGAAAAGTGAGACTTGGTTGAGAAACTGGTTCAGGAACCTTCTCCGAAAAAAAAGTACCACTGCTCCAATTTTCGAGAACATCAAAGATGTTGTTAACCTCGTCATCATCTTCATTAAAGAAACTTATTAAATCCAAGTATATAGAAGGAATCGAAGAAAGTGGTGGCACTAAAGATTCGACACCACCTTGGGTCAAAGGAGAAGGAGTAAAAGGCTTAGGAGACTCAGTTGAATCTGCATAAGGAAAAGAAATGTAAGAAAGACAAGTCTTTACGAACTTTGAGAGTAACTCAAGGAAGACATATACCCCGATTTGGACTAAAGGGAAGCTTAAGCTCGAAAGAGGGAGCTTCATCTTGCGAGGACTGGTGTGGAGTTTCCGTGTTCACCAAAGGCTCCGACGAGGGAACCTTCTCTTCATCACCTTGAAGAGGAATCTCTATCGAGGCCATCATTGAGGCCATCTCGACAATGTTCGGTTGAGGAGTGGCCAACTACAAAAAATGGTGAAGTTAGAATAAGGGAAAAATAAAAAGTATAGAAAAATGAAGATTGACGAAAATCGAACCTGCTGAGATGCCCTAGTAAAAGGCGGAATATCCCTAGACATTTCCCGAGAAGAATCGAGTTGGATTATCTCGACATCCTGCAGATAAAGAAGAAATTTAGAAAATCGAGGCAATATAAAAGTGAGAAGTTAAGCTAGAAGGGTAATACCTTGGGAATGGATTTCATAGCATCTTTAAGAAGTTTCTCAACAGGAGGCTTTGGAGTTTTCTTGGGAAGAGGAATCACTAACTTCCCCTTTCCTTTATCTGGCTTTTTGGTGGTCAAAACCTGAAGAAATAAGAAAGTGAAAGTGAGAAATAAGAAAGAATAACGAGGCAAATACAGATTACTCACAGTCTTGGTGCTGGTCGAGTTCATTTTTTGTTTTTTCAAGGTTTCGAGACTCTGAAAATAGGAGAAGAATCAGATAAGGTAATGTGAAGTAAATCTAAAATTTTGATTGAAAGGGTAGATCGAAAAGAATTGTACCTTAGAGCGGAGGGAAACCTTGTCAGAAGCAGTTTTTCTTTTTCAAGTCTTCGAAGACCCCTTGCCATCATCTTCATCTCTCTCCCAATTAGGAGTCTATTCGACATGTTGAGGAACACGTTGAGGAATAGCAGCTACATAACACGAAGCAAGAATGAGATAAGTACAAAATGGAATTCGAGAATATTGTTTAGTTAAAGTCATTTACCAGGATGAGGATTGGTATTATCGACCCAACACAATGGCCACCATCTTCGTCGAGGAAAATCGTACACGGAACATCTCGCATAGGTAACTCGAACCTTTACAGGAATCTCTTTGCGCTCAAGGTAAAATGGGTCGAGTGTCTTCACTCAAGGAGGGCGAGATAAGTGTTTAACTAAACCAAAACAAGCGTTTGGAAGAGAAGGAATATTTTTAGGACAAAATTTTTCAAAATCAGTTTTTCCTTGAGGATTAATCACCTTTTTCAAGCGAATGTTCCTTTGTACCATTTTCGATAAAGAGGAAGATGCATCAAAGATGGTTCGACCAATATTGTCAGGTCGATAACAAACTTTAAAAAATTGCTCGAATTGATAAATAATAGTTTGGTTCTTGTAAGTACCTGATTGCTTCGGGCCCTGCGAAGAAAGAGGAGAGTTAATCAGCTTCTTCAAAAATTCATCAAAGTTGAGAATCTTATCAACATACACCACCATCGAAGAAAACACTTCGAGACTAAGAAAGAAGGGGAAAAAGTGCAAGGTCTGAGTCTAAGTTGTTTCTCAGGGCGTAAAATAAAATCCAAAACTTCCTCATAGTTTCCTTTCTCGACATAGATATCAGCGTCAATACTTTCTTTTCTTCGAAGAGGAAGGGGCTTCATCTAGCAAAGACCGAATTGTCGAGAAAAAAGCTGAGGTTGGTAAGGGTAGATCCTAATATCTTTTTGCCTCATCCCGGAGATTATTACATCCCAAGATAGAAATCCAAACCACATCTCAGTCGAATCTGGAGATATACTTCCAACTTGGTTATTTTGTCGAAGCCAAGGCGGGCCTATCAAAGTTGTACGAATAATAAAAGGGGCCAAGTCTTCACTAAATTCAGTTAAATTGAGAATAGTGTCAATGTATTTTGCAAAATTATTGATGGAACGCTTTCGAGGAGTGAGAGTTGTCAAACGGGCTCCTTCGAGTTCACATGTTGGAGTAAAAGATGAAGACAGAGAAAGCTTCTTCTCGAAAATCGCGTTGAGCCACAATTGAAGTAACCATAGTGGTCTGGAGAGATTACGAGGACCAGATTCGTGGAAAAGGCTTTCTGATGCTTCATCGAGACAAGTGTATAAGGAGGCCAATAGAAGTTTACTCAAGCAAATTTTCTTTTTCAGATGGAAAGCTTGAGCCAATATGTAGTAATATTTGGGAACTTGGAGAGAGGGGGTGCAGAAAACACAAGCAGATAGCCAATACATCAAGAAGGCGATATGCTCTGAGGTCGAAACAGGAGTATTGGGTTTTCCCATGTGAGCATTAATAAAAGCTAAGTAAGTCTTCTTGTCCCAGGATATAGAGGTCTCCTTAATCGAAATATCCTCCTCGAAAAGATCAGGATAGAACCTATCCCCAACAGGTGATAAGCCCGTGATAGCAGCAATATCGAGTAGGGTGGGACACACGAAACCGCAAGGAAACTCGAAGGCTCTAGTTTCTCTATTCTAGAAGAATATAGCGGAAAGAAGCATTTGAGGGTCAAAAAAATGCAGATCAAACTTAGCTAATTGGAAAAACTCAGAAATACCAGTTTCTACCCATACGGAATGCATCGAACTTTCTATACGAGTTAACCATGCTAAATGCCTATCCTTGTTAGGGGGAAAGGCCCTAAAGATCTTGGTTGTGTCGCCAAACAATGACAAATCAATTTCGGCAGAATGAATGAAAGGGAAGGTAGAAGAATCCTCAGGCAACAGGGTATTGGCAAATTTTTCTTATTTTGACCCTCAAACGGACCTAAGAAAGCATGAATACTACCATTCTCAAGGGAGAAGGGGAGAAGTACCTAAAATTGAAAGATTTTTAGACTCGCCTCTTCCATGCCAGGAATAGGAACGAAGGTCTCATCGCCGTCCTTGATAGTGCAAATTGTGGCATTGGCCATCAACAAGGGAGTAGTCTGGGTGGAAGATGCAGTAGCCGTAGTAGGAGAAAGAGCATAAGCGGTGGCTGAAGTAGATGCAGCAGAGGAGGCCATCGTGATTAAAGGCAAGAACTGGTGAATGGAGGGATGGTAAGGTCGCCGGAGAAGAAAACCAAGAAGTAGAGCAAAGAAACAAGTATGAGGAGACTTAGGCGCGAAGAAAGAAAGTGGTGGAAACAATTTTTACCTTAGGGTAAAAAGAATGTTTAACAGGCCTGAAGTAACATAGGCCCATAAATAAATTCGAATTTGAAGTAAATGATAAAAACGACCGCAAAAAAAAACGTTTTGCATTGATGAGACTTAGGGAAAAATGCAAGCATGCGCCGTCAGGGTAATCAATGTCACATCAAACGGTCATCGCATTAAATAGGGGTCAGAAATAGGTTTTGATCGAACAAATATAAGTTACCAATTATCAAGTGAAAAGATTCGAGAAGGCATCAAAGCAAAATTCTTGATAGGAATCCAGTTCTTTTTCACCCAGTATGTTCATCGAAACTGAATTCCTAGGGGGCAATTTGTTAGGGCTAGTCGAAAACCATACGAGTCGAAAGTTACATTTACAAAGCTACTCGAGAGAAAGATAAAAGTCAACACCTGCTGATAACGTATGAGGAGCCTTATTTGTTTGTGCTCGAGGTATGGTCGAATAGAATAAGGACTGCTCGAAAAATAGATGAAGGAGGTTATTGGAGGTATCTCAAATAGTTGAGTAGTTATACCAGAGTGGTTAATGAAAAATAAATCAAAAAGATAAAAAATACGTGGAATGACGGTTATAAGAAGTTATGAGAAGTTATATCCTAAACCACGTAATGAGAGCGTAGTGGATGACGGTTACCTTCCAATAACTCACACGTACACAATCAACCACCCTCGATTAGCTCTATAAATATGCAAGGTATAGTGATTTACAAAGGTCGGAAAATTCATACTTGAACTCTCAAGCACTCACCACCTGCGCATATGGATTTCGTGCAAGGAATTGCTTCTGGGTATGACCATTTCTCAGCCACGTTTCTTTTCTCTTTTTAGGATTAGGATTAATGTAGTTTTCTTTTCTCCTTTCTCCTTTTAATTACGTAGTTCTAGACTTTAATCTTGTAATGCTTGAACATTATGCAAAGTGAACCATGATTTGTATTGCGAATATATCTATTGTTCATTATGTTTATTTGAGGATTTACTTTCACGAACATTATTGCTTGTTAATCATTGATGAATATTTAGAAACAAGTAATTATTAAATCTTTCTGCTCCATCTCTTATTCTTCAAATATCTAAAAGCATCAAATACCTAACTTGAAACACCATTCGTGCTAGCTAGTTCGAATAAAAAGAATCCATAAACTAATTCCACCGTAAACACGCATGTACATAAGTTTTATATCCCTCTTTTTATCCATTATAAATGCTTCGTTGAGTCTATCAAATAAAGTAAGATCAATTAGTCTACCCACATAACTCTCTCTAACCCACTCACTAATTTCCTCTTGCACTATGATTTCTTATCTTATCTACTATTTATCCTCCTTGTTCGATCCCTTTATCTTTTTGACTTGCCATTTGAGTGTGGAATTCTTTCATTGTTGTCTAACCCCTTATTCTTGGTATCTGGGCATATGATGCGTCCTTGCTTGTTATATTTCCTTCCTGTAAATCCCCTCTATTGCTTTTCTTGTTTTTGGTAGCGCATTCACCATGCCCCCCCCTTTTGATTAATCACCCTATTTTTTTCTTGTGTATATTCACTCTCATTTTCATGTTGCTAATATAAATTTTATCTAATTGGACCTCAATTTCTTTCACATTTCTCATGTATATGAATCTAATGAAACCAAGTTTGTTGTCCCATTTGTTCTTTTCTTTTGTAATGAAAACCTCCCACACCCTCTCCCATCCTTGAAAAAATTTCCACAAATCTAACTCCTTGTATACTATGGAAATCTCTTAAACAAAAAAGTTGAGATGTCAATTTTAGATATCCCATCCCTCATGTCCCGCCTATAGCTTTGTCCTCCTTCACCTCATTTTGATTTCGTTGGAGTATACCTCATTGCTCCACTTTTTTCTTCCTTGTATCACATGAAATATGAAATGCACGTGTCTAGGTCTCATTCATGCTTAACAACTTAGTTTCTTCCATTTATTACAAATGATCCACCTCAACTTAAACTTTAATCAGTGTAATATATGTGTCTTTGAGACATAATACACGCACACACATAAAAACACGCGCACATGGACACACATATTTATATAAGAAGCATATCTAGTAAGATTATGTCTTATTATGAGAGGATATAATAATTTTTTGATTATAAATAAAAATAATTAATACTTAAAATTAATTAAAACTCAATTATAAACACTTATAGGTTATTATTATTAATATATCTCCACGACTATTACCATCACTATAGTACTATAATATAAGTTGAAACTTAATTACAAACACTTATAGGTCATTATTATTAATATATCTCCACGACTATTACCATCAGTAAAGTACTATAATATAAGTTGATTGTTGTTACCCAACATAGACTCAAAAGTAAGAAAATCTTAATATAAAATAGAATATATCTGATCCACACAATCATCATAAATAGATTTTCGATTGTCACAAAGTATCCAAACAATGATAAACCAACACACGTAGAAAGTTTCACAAAAATATTACAAGTTAAATCCTCACACGTAAAAAGTATTCAATTGTTAATTATTTTGATATTTTTATGTTTAAGTTGCAATAAAAAGGATAGGGGTAGTATAAAGTTAATTATTTGCTAATTTAAAAGAATAAAGGTAATGACTTTTTATAATTGATTTATTTATTATAATTAACATGTCTCATGATTATTAAAATTACAAATTAAATAACCATAATTATTGAAAAAATTTGAAGCTATAAAAATATATAACAATTTATAATTTATATAAAATTTTAAAAACGTAAAATTCTAAGTTGTAATTTTTAATAATTTTACCAAATAATAAAAAATGTATGTGGTCAAGAGTGAGTTAATTAATTGAAAGAAAATATTTCTCTTTTAAAGTGAATATTAAATAGAGACCTTCGTTATCTACTATTGTTGTTCTCTACCTCATAGTAAATTAATTTGATGTAAATTAATTTGATGAGGCTTGGACAAGGATCTTTTAAGGTGCGCATATTACGTTAAAGTATTTCGAAATAATGAATATATGATTGATATGAATGAAGAGCACAGTAGCATGTAAATGATAAGGTTGTTTTATTCATATATAATTAAAATGGAGTAGAAAGCAACATAGAGTCATAGATGGTTTGGGTTTGGAGGTGGTGGACTCCTCGGTGGTGTCTTATGAACTGGTGGCGGCTTGTAGACAGGTGGGTTAACATCTTCTTCAGCTTTGTGATGTGGTGGTGGTGGTGGTGGTGGGCCTGGTGGCCAGATACCACGTGCCTGAGACTCATGCACACGTGCCTCTGTTGGTGGCTTGAGAGAAGCAGATGATGCTTTCTCTTTCTCAACTGCAAGCCCTAGAGTGAGTGCTGCAAGTGCAAAGAGTAAGACTAATAGCAACCTTAAGTTCAAGGAACCCATCTTACTCATCATTCTTAATTTCAACTCATGAATAACACAACCAATATTCCTCCCTTTTTATACTACTCCACTTGAACGCTTTTACTCATACCATATACCTGCATGCATGTCTCAATCCAATTTTCCTTCATGTTCTGCCTCCAACGCTGCTTTGTTTTTTTCAATAATTGTTTTCTATTCGTCATTTTGTCTTCCTTTTGCAAATATGGAAAATGAATTGAAAATCAACAAGTACGAGGACCACTTTCTTTTCTTTCTTTCCTTTTTTCATTTTACAATTTACAGTGAACCCATACCTTCTCTCCTTTCAACATGAGGCTTTAACTTCCTTAAATTTTCCTTTAATTTCCATGGTTTGCCCTTGATACTGATCGATAATGCTTAATGAGATTGAATTATTTAATTCTTTTTACACAATTTGTTAGAAATACAAGATCGGAACAGGCTTAAATAAATCAAATATGGTTATTACATTCACGAATTTTTGCTTAATTTCCTCTTATTTCGGTGTGGTATGCATTACATCCTTGCTTGTCATAATTCCCATATTTGAAATGACTCAAAAGTTGACAACTTTTCTTCTCAAATTAAAGTTTGAGGTCCCCTTGCTTATATATCATGTATATTGAAAATTTGAAAACCTTCCTGTTTTGATGCAGAAATTAATTATGAAGTGTCCATTATAGCAATAACTGCTATAAATTAAAGGGATCCGGTCCCGACTCCCGATGCATGCATTGTACTTTTCTTCATAGCTTCTATTTCTCACTCTAGCAACCCACGTGCCCACTTTCTCAATTCCTCAGTTGTTTCTTCTAAATAAGTTTGTCACAGTCAGCAATCTCCCCACAGTTGGTGTTATTATTAATTAAGTTTATACTGGCTAATTTATTTTATAATAATTATTTAAGGTTATTTACATAAAACAAGAATTCTAAACATAATAAACCTTTCTATTTTCATAGAGTGATTTTAATATTTTTTAATATTTTTTATTATATATTCTTTCATTTTTTATTTTATAATAAATGTATATTAGTTGTGATGTATAAATTAATTAAAATTTCTTTAGATATAAGACTATAATTGATAATTAAAAAAATTAATATTATTTTAAAATTTAAAAATGACAAATAAATAAAAATAAAATTTTACTAAAAATCTGAAAGATAAAATAATAATCAACTTAGGAGATAACTTCACAACACACACACACCTATCTTAGAAACTTTACATCTCAACACTCAACAAACACACAATTTTAATAGCTTTATACCCCCCACAACTTTATAACTATGGAGAAAAGACACATACTAGAAGGGGGGTTGAATAATGTGTATCCAAAACTCACACATCATGTGTAGTGAAAAAAAAATAACTTATCAGACGAAGCCCTAATTACGTCTAGTTCTTAATCCGTAAATTTTTATACTGGTTCATCTTAACCACCAAAATTACGTCTAGTTCTTAATCCAATCAGATTGAGTTCCACTAACTTTCAACAAAGTTATAAGTATTCTTTTACCAATTCACTTTTGGCTCAATCCTAAGTAATCTTTGACTTGTCTCTTCAAGCAACTATCCAAGTATTCTTTGAACAACAAGCAAGTATCTCTAGGCTTAACCCCAAGTATTCTTTCAACCAAGCCTCTCTAGGCTCAAACACTAAGTATTCTTTTAACCAAGCCTCTTCAGGCTTAACACCAAGTATTCTTTCAAGCAAGCTTCTCCAGGCTTTACACTAAGTATTCTTTTATCGAAGCCTCTCCAGGCTCAACACCAAGTATTATTTCAAACAAGTCTCTCTAGGCTCAACCCTTACAACAAAGGTAATTAATGATTACAAGATTGTTTCATCTCTTCTAGACGTGGTGTAATCAGCAATTAAAACACAAGTATTCTACAAAGAAATATATACAGAATTTATAATAAGTATTTCTTTGTGTGTGAGTTTCTGCTATATGTTTCTTCATTTTTCTTCTATATGTCTTTCTTGAAGACTTGATCCTTATACAATAGCTTTAGAGAAGATGATCATTGCAGAAATTTGAGTTGAACTCATAACTTGCTTCATGAGTTGCTTCGTTTGTCTTCACTACTGATCCTAGAGATTTCCATTACTGAATTTAATGCGAGCATTAAATGCCTTTTAGTAAGGTGTGTATCTCTTATATGATCAAGTAGGTTATTTATTATCATTTCCTTCTAAATTGAGTATGACAAAAGCTATGTCAGCATAGAGTAATTGAAGTCGAAGCAAAGTAGTCTTTGGCAAGGCCTTTTCCATGATATATGAGATTTTGCCTTTTATTTCTAATAAATATTTTGTCTTTTTCTTCTTTAACAAATTTTGAGAGTTCTAAGGCTTCTTTCTTGTTTGATCTATTAAGGAATAAAACATTAAATGAAATTTAATGTTAGTCTCTTTTAAAAGTATACGTTTAATGCATAAAGACAAATTGTATGGTTCATTTGATTTTTTTCATCTTACAAATGATATATATTTTACATATTTCGTCTGATATAGTATATCTTTATAGATATTGGACTTTGCTTAAAAAGAAAATCTTTTGTTTATTACCATTAAAACTTGAGGGATCCAAGACCGTCTTTTGACTTAATAATAACTTAATAACTTTATGCATTGTCACACATTTCAACTAATACATCTCTTACAACATAAATGAGTAGTTTAAGTGGTTTGACCTTACTGAATCACTATGTTTAATCCCTTTAAATCTAAACAAGTCAAGAAAACATCTAGCATCCTAATGCTAATTAAAAAACTTAATTAATTTCTTAGATGTTGACACTCGAACATAGGTATGAGTCTGCCACAACATTAGTATTCATCAACTAAGCCTTTATGGAATTAACCTACTGAATATCCTCCAAATATTATACACTTTTCTAGCACTCAATTAGTTATTTGACACCCAACCTTATGCCTTACTCTATTGGCCATTTAACATTCCAAAGTAACTTTCCACTTTAGGAGGCAACTTACTCGTTTAAATGTTTTCAACTTTGGTCTCGTAGAGCATTGCAACTTATATCCATGCATGGGATGTTTCAACTCATCAACAACATGCATCATGCATTACTCAACATAACTTAAACACTCTAACTAATTTAAGTAATACACACTTGAACTCAACCTATATCAATTACACATTTTACAACATCATGATTCTTTAATCATAAAGCAACATATTACAACAATGTTTAACCATTAATCAACTTACAACAACCTATGATATATAAAAGCATAAAATATCATATGTTATAAAATAGGATTCTCGTTGGGTATGAGTAGTCTCGTTGGGCGAGCATAGCTTTCTAGAGCTCATCGTAAGGTGAGCTACTCTTGCTTAGCGAGTTAAAAATCTCGTAGCTTTCCTCACTAAGAAGGCTCTGGCTTGCTGGGAATAAACTACACTAAGGCTCATTGTTAGGCAACCTTGGATCGTTGGGTGAGCTTGATCCTTTGTGAGTTTTCTTGTTAGGTATGTTATATCTTGTAGGGCGAGACTACAAACATGATCATTTTTCTCATTGGGAACACTTCTGTCACTAAGCGAGATAATGATCCTAGGTAGTTATTAATCATCTATGTGTGCGTTATAGGTGCCATATACATCTTGTTGGGCAAGAACAAGGTTTTCACCATAAAAATTCACTCTTATTTCAAATTTAACTAACATATCACTTGAACCACTCATGAAACTTGAAAATCATCTTCTACTAACTTCATACAACTTAGAAATCAACAAAAACTTTATGCAACCACATCATAATAAAAGATCATTAATTCTTTTTTCAAGCAATAAACACCTAAAAACCTAAAGACCAAAATAATAACTACTCATCTTCAACACAAATTACCACTAATGGGCTAGCCAACTTAACAATCAACAACCAAAAACTTAAGATGTGAAGAAATTACAAACTTTCCTTATCTCAATTATTTCCAAATATCAAGAAAAATGGAAGAATGAAAAAGAACAAAAAACTATGAAACTCACCATATGACAACTTCTCTTTATGTTTCTCAGCTTAATGTGACACCCTCTACCCCAACATACATATACAATAATTATGAAAACATATTCTTCGAGTAAATAAATCTTTTGAATTAAAACCATGGTTCCACTAACACGAGAGTAGAGAATTCACATTCGTAAACATAATCATAATTCACTTGCGGAAATTACAAAAGAAATAAAGTTGAAGGTTTTCCAAAACAAAAGAAAGAAACTAAATTCCTAAACTGAGCCTAACTATGCCCCGATGTCACATATCCTATAAGAGCACCCCCAACTAAAGCCTAAGCCTCATCACCAACATCCTCATGTTGATGATCACCTGCAACACAATTTAAACACATACAAGAACAACAAGGGAGTGAGAAACATCTCACTCAGGTTCAGGTGCAGAAATAAGGTTAGATAACACACACACAACAAACATAAGCCACAAGTACAAATCACATGTAAACAATACACATACACAATCAATATCACATGCACACTCATTTATCATGCTATGATGTCATGGACTCAACTCATAAATGCATGCATGTGGCACCATACGGAAGTTTCACATTTCTCATCATTGGTATGCTGCTACAGCAGCATACCTGGGGCACATTCATTCATGAATACATCACTGGTGACCAAAGGTACACCTAGAATAGCTTGTTACATCATTAGTATGTGGCTCAAGCGGCACACCTGGAATAGATCATTTCATCACTGGTGACCCAAGGTACACCTAGAATAGCTTGTTACGTCACTGGTATGCGGCCTAAGCAGCACACCTGGAATAGATCATTTCATCACTAATGACCCAAGGTACACCTGGAATAGCTTGTTACATCACTAGTATGCGACCTAAGCGGCACATGTGGAATAGATCATTTCATCACGGGTGACCCAAGGTACACTTGGAATAGCTTGTTACATCACTGGTATGCGACCTAAGCGGCACACCTGGAATCATATATGCACATGATGCATGTCACACATTTACTATTTCATTGACTCAACATTTCACTTATCATGTCTCATCATATCTCATGTCACATTATTTCATAATATCATATCACAGATCATATGTTCACCTTTCATATTCTCACGTCATATTCACATAGTCTCATACAAGGAACTTCTCGTAGTCATATACATCAAAATAGTACATAAATCATACCAAGAAATTATCAAAAACATGAAGTCATCATCAATTTTACATATAATGCCTCAAAATTATCCTAAGATCATATTCCTAATTTTACTTCATAGGGTTTCTCACAAGAACCCATAAAGCACTTTAATTCATATCAAAACTTATCTATTTTTGAAATTAAACACATATTTACGCTCAACATCACACAAAGAACGTAGCAGAACATTTAAAAAATAAAATAGAAAACATTGATATTTTGCCTGTTCCAGGAAGCATGCATTAGGCAAGGGATTGAGATTCAATCCTGCTACTGTTAAGTCTCAATTTTACCTCTTTTTGGATGAGACTTATTAGACAAATTCCACTCATCCTATGAACCATTGCAATATAATTGTTCTCTTTTTGGTTCATTTTGTGTGCAGATATAACTAACCCATATTTACCTCAATACCTTAATATACCTCATTTTTTGTGTAGGTATTGAGCTAGAGAATTGAGGATTGAAGACTCTTAGGATTGGAAATATAAGAAGCTGAGGAGCAGAGCAGGGTGGCTGCGCCGGGCGCAAGATGATCTGCGCCGGGCTTGAGCGAAACAGAGCATCTCACATCTGGAAGCAATTGAGCCGGGCGTAATTCAGAATTGCGCCAGGCGTGACGCTTGGCAGAGACTGAAGAAGAAGAACATGCGCCGGGCGCGGAGACTTACGCGCCGGGCGCGAAACCCTAATCTGACCTCCCAGGCTCATATTTTAGGAGAACTTCGAGGGTTTTTCCCTCATTCACACATTGGGCGCGTTTTGGGAGTTGTGGAAGGGATTCCCAGGGCTTGGGATCGTCCGTGTGCGGATCTTTCCTTCGGTTCTTCACTTCCTCTTCCATCTCTATTTTGTTTTTACCCTCTTTGTTGAGTGGTTTCACCCATATTTTGTGGGGTTAGATGTAACCAACGAATTCTATTGTAATCCTTACGGTTTTTATGATATATATACATGTTGTTTCATTCATTGTTGTTTATGTTTCTATTCGTAATGCTTGCTTTGGATTGATCACCCTTTGCATGATTTAAGGTTCCATGGGTATTGGAAAATAACCTTTGAAACTAGTTCTGAAACATATGCCTAGTGGTAATTGTATCTAGGGATAGAGCTTGACCCATTAGTAGTCTTAAACCCTAGCCCGTAATGCGGGTGTAGGTATTGGGTACTCAAGGGATTGATATTCAATATCCGCACCTAGGCTCTTTCTCTAAGGGATTAGGTTTGAGTAAACTCTTAGGTTGACTAAGCAATGAATTCAACAAGAGATTAAGGATACATTAGTGTTACGTTTGGTGAAATCTGACCCCCACAACCTCACAATACCACAATACCATTCCTTACCTTTTCCACTCACAAAACAATATTTATTTACAGCTTTCATTCCAATAGTCACAACTTTGAATTCACTGCACAAACTATGAAATTGGAATTATTCTTTAGTCACGAATAGTCAATAAATGCTTATATTACCTTCTAATCCCTGTGGATACGATATTTTTACTACTTGAACGGCCGGTATACTTGCCGTGTTTGAGACCGTTGATAGAATTAAACGAATTTACAAATATTAACAAAAGTGTTTCAACGGAAATCTCAACAAGTTTTTGGCGCCGTTGCCGGGGATTAGAATGGCGATTTAGTATTTATAGCTATTTGTGACTTATTCTTTTACTTTTATTTTCATTTTATGGTAGCAATGAATTGTTGAAGCTGACCTGGGCGCTCTAGTCCTCTACTTTCTCTTGTATGCTAGGTACTATGAACAAGATTGACCAATCCCTCTGAGCAATTGTTGAGCAATCATTAGATTGAGCACAAAGCAAGGAGGAACAAGAGCAACAGGAGGAGAAGGAGAGTAGAGCACTTCAAGTTGGTCACCGTCAGGCTCGGGACAGTAAACAAGCGCTTCCTGGGAGGCAACCCAGAGATCTGAACTGTGTTTTAGATTTTTGTTGCATGTTGTTCTGTGTTATAAGTGTTGTTTTGTATTATGTGTTGTGTTTTGTGTTATATGTTTTGTGGTATATGTTGTTTGTGTTATGTGTTAGTTGTTAGAATCATATTTGAATGGGTAAATATAGGGTACCTTTTGTTTGGAATGTGAGGAATGAGGCAATTCTGTGTCTAGGTGGAAATAAGGCCTGATCCTAATTTAAAACCTGGGCAAATTGACCTTTTAAAGTGACTACGCGCCGGGCGTGACTCTTTTGCGCCCGGCCTAGTACTCAATTTTTGGTCTCTGGAACCACCACGCCGGGCGCATTTAATGCATGCCCGGCGCGATATCAGATTTTGGACCTCGTTGAGTTTTACTGATATGAAGCCCGGCGCATCTGTTATGCGCCCGGCGCAAAACATTCCTGATACCTTGTATTTAACTATTTTTCATTCATGTTTCTTTGTGTTCTGTTTGTGTTGCATTGTCTTAGTCCATTTCCGTGTACATGCATTTTGTGCTTAATTTTGGTCTAAGGATATTCTCCATTGTGTTATAGTTGCTTGGTCATCACTATGTATACATTTTTGTGCTCACCATTCTTTTTCATGCTTATACTCCGCGACCACTCTTGGTTTCTAGGACTTTCAGGCATATACTGGTTGGCCTGGGGACCAGGCTCCTAAGTTTGGGGGAGTGGAGCTGCTGATGCAGACGGAGCCGTTGATGGTGGAGCAGCCCCTAAAGATGATGATGACCAGACCCCATAGAGGGAAGTATAGGGAGCCTACCTTAGTTTACCTTTGTCTATTGCAAATTATTTTTTGTCTTTTAATTTCAGTATTTTAACTGTTTTTATATTTAGTTCTTTTTTGGTGATTACTTTGTTGGTTCTTGTGTGAATAGTCTGCCTTAGCATGGTTTTTAATCTTGTTGATACTTGTTCTGCTTGTGATCGATTCTGGATTATAGTTTGCTTGATGTTTATGGTGTGTGTACCTTAGACATTTTCAAGTCACATTAGATCTTTAGTTCATGACTAGTTGCATACGGGTTTCAATGTTGATCATAGAACTGAGCTGAGTTTGATAATTTGTGGATGCATAGCCGGGTGAGGTTTGAGCCTAAAACACTTATGAGTGAACTACGCTTAAATTGCATGATAGACTTTGCTTGAGTTTCCCTGGTGGTTTGCTTATGTTGTGCACTTATATGATCAAGACATTCATACTCCTCTATTTTGTAACCATCTAAGCCAAAAAGCCATCTCCACTCTTCACTTGACCCATACCTTTCTGAGCCTAAACACCACACCTTCCACTTGTCCCAAACCATGAAAAATTAACCATAACCCTTGCTTTGGTTAAGAGAGCAAACTGATGACATCAAATAAGTTTGGGGGAGTTGAAGAATGGGGAATTTTGGGAAGAAGAAAGTATGTGGTCAGCCATTACAAAACAAAATAAAAAAAAAAAAAAAAAAAAGCAAAACAAAAACAAAAATATTAAGATGCAAAAATGTAAATATGCATCTCATAAAGGCTAATGGCTTGGATCAGGTAAAGGGCATGTGCCAAATTGTTGTAATGGGGTATGGAGAGGGACATCATTGTAAAATCTTATTTGCTCTCTTAAGCTATAGCACCTTCAATCCTTGAAAAACCATAAAACTGCTACCGCTTGACCCTGCTTGACCTAGATTGCCCTAATAAAGACCTTGTGATAAGTGTCTGCATTTGTTTTACCACTGGTTTCATTTGGAAACGAAGAGCAAAGTTGAATTATGTGGCGTGAGTAGTAGACTAGAGAGAAACACTCACCCTGATACACTAGTGTGCATAGAGAGAAACATTTTCCTAGTGAGGATGCATACACAGATAGTCATTACTCTTCTCAGCTCTTTGATCTCTTTTGAAACCTTTGTTTGCAACTTGTCATGTTCTATTGCAATAATTGTGATTGGAAATTCATCTGAGGTTCATGCTTGCGAAAAGAAGATACAAGTAAACTAGGATGTAGAAATTGACTCACTTGCATTGCTTGTTATCTGCTAGATTAATTACCTTTTGCTTGAGGACAAGCAAGGTTCTAAGTTTGGGGGAGTTGTTAAGTCTCAATTTTACCTCTTTTTGGATGAGACTTATTAGACAAATTCCACTCATCCTATGAACCATTGCAATATAATTGTTCTCTTTTTGGTTCATTTTGTGTGCAGATATAACTAACCCATATTTACCTCAATACCTTAATATACCTCATTTTTTGTGTAGGTATTGAGCTAGAGAATTGAGGATTGAAGACTCTTAGGATTGGAAATATAAGAAGCTGAGGAGCAGAGCAGGGTGGCTGCGCCGGGCGCAAGATGATCTGCGCCGGGCTTGAGCGAAACAGAGCATCTCACATCTGGAAGCAATTGAGCCGGGCGTAATTCAGAATTGCGCCGGGCGTGACGCTTGGCAGAGACTGAAGAAGAAGAACATGCGCCGGGCGCGGAGACTTACGCGCCGGGCGCGAAACCCTAATCTGACCTCCCAGGCTCGTATTTTAGGAGAACTTCGAGGGTTTTTCCCTCATTCACACATTGGGCGCGTTTTGGGAGCTGTGGAAGGGATTCCCAGGGCTTGGGATCGTCCGTGTGCGGATCTTTCCTTCGGTTCTTCACTTCCTCTTCCATCTCTATTTTGTTTTTACCCTCTTTGTTGAGTGGTTTCACCCATATTTTGTGGGGTTAGATGTAACCAACGAATTCTATTGTAATCCTTACGGTTTTTATGATATATATACATGTTGTTTCATTCATTGTTGTTTATGTTTCTATTCGTAATGCTTGCTTTGGATTGATCACCCTTTGCATGATTTAAGGTTCCATGGGTATTGGAAAATAACCTTTGAAACTAGTTCTGAAACATATGCCTAGTGGTAATTGTATCTAGGGATAGAGCTTGACCCATTAGTAGTCTTAAACCCTAGCCCGTAATGCGGGTGTAGGTATTGGGTACTCAAGGGATTGATATTCAATATCCGCACCTAGGCTCTTTCTCTAAGGGATTAGGTTTGAGTAAACTCTTGGGTTGACTAAGCAATGACTTCAACAAGAGATTAAGGATACATTAGTGTTACGTTTGGTGAAATCTGACCCCCACAACCTCACAATACCACAATACCATTCCTTACCTTTTCCACTCACAAAACAATATTTATTTACAGCTTTCATTCCAATAGTCACAACTTTGAATTCACTGCACAAACTATGAAATTGGAATTATTCTTTAGTCACGAATAGTCAATAAATGCTTATATTACCTTCTAATCCCTGTGGATACGATATTTTTACTACTTGAACGGCCGGTATACTTGCCGTGTTTGAGACCGTTGATAGAATTAAACGAATTTACAAATATTAACAAAAGTGTTTCAACGGAAATCTCAACAGCTACTCAATAATTATTCTCACACCCCTGAGTGAGGTTTCTCACTCTCCTATTACCTGGATAAGCAGAAGATGAAGCTAGAGCAAAATCTGGTTGATCTACTTCTCTTGATTCTCCTTGGTCTTTAGAGAGTGTGTCTAGGAGCAGTGCCAAAGTCTGCTATTTATAAATGTCAGAAGTGGCTAGAAGGACCCGTTTCGAATCTAGAACGGCTTGTTCTGGATCCTTTCATCATGTGTTAAATTCGCATCTAGAACGACACATTCTTAAACCAGAACAACCCATTCTGGAGTTGAGTTTAACTCATAACGGCCATGTTTGGAAAAATCCATTCTCAACTAGGGTTTTAGACCTTTTTAGTAGTTTGGAACGACCCGTTCCAGTTTGGGAATGCCCCGTTCCAGTTTTGGGAACGGCCCGTTCCGTTTTAGGAACAGCCCGTTCTAGGCTACTAAAACACCTTTATTGGACTTTGGGCCTTCTGATGTCATTACATGTTGTTCCCATGCTTTGGGAGCTCCTTTCCTTGATAA
Organism: Cajanus cajan; assembly: GCF_000230855.2. Taxonomy (NCBI): domain Eukaryota; kingdom Viridiplantae; phylum Streptophyta; class Magnoliopsida; order Fabales; family Fabaceae; genus Cajanus; species Cajanus cajan. The sequence goes on along the minus strand of NC_138524.1, from coordinate 57,110,981 downwards.
TAGAAGTCCATTCCCTTGTTATAAGGTATGAAAACTGGGGTGTTACACATTAGCTTGAATATAAGCTTCTAGTAATCAATCTAGCATTTAGAGAAAAGAAATGAGACTTTCAGTGGAATTAGATCAAAGATTGGACTTCTCGAGCTCTAGAGTCTATCTATCTAAAACTTAGTTTTGGAATCCAAAGAAACAAAATTATGAAGTTCAAGTTCTTTGAAAACCATATATACCTTCCCCTATCCTTGGTCAACTTTGACCTTAACACAAAATAACTTTAAATAGCTAAACTCATGAGATTTCCTTAATCCTTGGATTTTCAAAAACAACAAATAAAACAATATAACAACTTAAACAACATTTAACATCACATAACATGCATCATATATTCAACACAAAATACAGTGTTAGACTTTTCTTCAATAAGTAAACATACAATAACTTTAGTCTACATCTTCTTAACATGTATTTTATATTATTGTCTTAGAGCTTATTTTTATGCTTTGTAAAAAACCTTCTGTTTGTCATCATTAATACATAACTTTTGAGGGGTCCTAATTTATCTTTTCATATAAAAATCTCCCTTTTTTATGGTGATATGGTTTTAAAAAACAAAGTTTCTAAGCATATGAGATCGATTTATGTTCAATTTCAGATGATATATTACATTCAAGATTCTATAAAGAATACATATTTTGATTATTGTTTTTGTAGTAATAGATCATTAATGTTCAAAAAGATTCATAGTGGTCTTGGTTAGGATTTTTAAAGATCCATTAGGTGAAAGTTTTTGTATCAAATCAATTCACCCCTTGCTCTTTATTTTTTTCATTTATTTTAACAATGACAACCATCACTAATGAGTTTTTGGAAAAAGTGACAGAGAAACAATTGAATGATTAGGATTTGATGAAGACTAAAAGTTTGTTGGGTTTTGAAATGGCTATAGGGTTCAATGTTAGAGATAACAAGATTTTGAGGTTCAAAGGTTGAATTTGTCTCCTTTAAGATTATAAATTGAAGAAAATGGAAGGACATAATAGAAAAATTAGTTTACATCCTGGAATGACTAAGATGTAACAAGATCTCAAGAATATATTTTTGGGGTCTAGTATGAAGAGAGAGTTAGTAGAGTATGTGAAAACTTTTTTGAGTTGTTAGAAAGCAAAGGTGGAGCATTAGAAATCAGGTGGGTTACTACAATCTATGGAGATCCATGAGTGGAACTGATATAATATCTAGGTGATAGTTTATAGGTTGACAAATTATGTCCAATTTTTGCCTATTAAGATAAAGTGGTCCTTGTAGAAATTTTCTCGGTCATACATCAGAGATATGATACAATTCCATAAAGTGTCATCTAGTATTATCTTTGACTATGACCTAAGGTTCACTTATAGGTTCTGATAGAGTTTACACTAGGACCTATGTACAAGGTTGAAGTTGAGTTCTTATTATCACCCACAAATAGATAGAAAGTATGAGAGGATAATCTATTCATTGGAAGACTTGTTGAGAAAATGTATGTTAGATCACCTGGGTAGTTGGGAGGAAGTTCTACCTTTGGTGGAATTTACCTACAATAATAGTTATCATGTAACATTAGTATGGCACCGTTTGAGGCCTTGTATGGTAAAAGATGTAGGACTATTATGTGTTGGTATAAGGAGGGTGACACCATAAGAGGATTCAAGAATAAATGAAGTTCACTTAGAGTAAACAGAAGTCCTATGTAGATAGGATAAGGAAACCTTTGGAGTTTGTTGAAGATGATTATGTTTTTTTGAAGCTAACACTCACTACTGGAGTAAGTAGGGTGATAAAGTTTAATAAATCGATTCCTAAGTTTATTGGACCTTATTAGATCCTTCATCATGTAGGCCATGTTGCATATCAATTAGCCTTATTGCTATTCTTGTTAATCCTACATGATGTGTTCTAAGTTTACTAGGTGAGGAAGTACATTCTACATGATGTGTTCAAGGTAGTACAAATTAATTTCTTTAAGCTATCCTTAAATGTACATTCTCACATTTGAATGAATCTCTAGATCCCTCTCATTTTAGTGTATTTGTGCAATTATAGTTGAGTTGTAGAGGTGTAGAAAGATGTTGATTTGTTTGAGTTGTTTCTCCCAAATTGAAGAGTTGAATAAAAACTAGAGAGGAACATGTTGTTATTAAGTGGAAATATTTCATTGCGTGGATCTGAATTGTGGTGCTTTGAAAGCCCAATATTGAAAACCCCGCGTGAGAGAGTTGGCTCCTAGTGGGAGGGTATTTTTGAAAAATTATCCCTTCTATGATTTTTAAGTTGAAAATGGTATAGGGACTAGGCCGAGCCATATTTTACATAAGTGGCCAACGAGTGACATATGGAGTCAAGGGCCAAAATTCCTAGACGAGTGTTGGAAAGGTGTGTAGTATTAAGAGAATAGGTACCAGGCTAACTCCATTAATAGGCTTGGTTTATGCATTTCAATGTCCTGAAAGACTGTTGAGATTTCTGTTGAAATTAACTTTTGTTCTTATTATAAATCATTAACTCTGACAACGGACTCAAACACGGCAAGTATACCGGTCGTACAAGTAGTAAATTTAAATCTTATCCACAGGGACTAGTTAGGTAAAACAAGCATTTAATGACTATTTATGTAAAGAATATTCTAATTTCTCATAGATTGTCATGCAATTGAAGTAAAGATTATGACTGTTGGAATTTCAAAACTATAATATAAATTGTGTGTGTGTGGAAGGAATAAGAAATGGTATTGTGATTTTGTAAGATTGTGGGGGTCAGATATCACCGAACTTTACACTGATGAATCTTTATTCTCTTGTTACATTCATTGCCTAGTCAACCCATAAGTTTACTCAAACCTAATCTCTTAGAGCAAGAGCCTAGGTGCAGATAGTGAATATCAATTCCTTGAGTATCCAATACATACACCTGCATTACGGGTTAGGGTTTAAGACTACTAATGGGCGAAGCTCCATTCCTAGATACATTTCCCACTAGGTATTTGTTTTAGAGCTAGTTTCAAAGGCTATTTTCCAATACCCAATGGACTCTATATCAAGCAAAGGAGAATCAATCCTGTCGCCACTCGCCGAAACGGACCTTGGCATTCGCGACGATGGTCGGACTCGTTTTAATAGTTTGAAAAGTGGTGGATTGTTAGAACGACTTATTCTCAAACTGAGACCTTGTCGAACTAACAATTTTATTAAAATGATTCACCAATCCATGTTAATCCCAAGCGGGACCCTCCATGGATTAGTGGTTTTCACAAAAAGAAGGGTTCTTGGAGTCGCCACCAATATTTTACTCAAAACATTGGAAAAAGGGATAAGGCAATTGATTTCATAAATCAACTTTGGCCATTACAACCAGAGTTGGGTAAGGGAGTCGGTTACGTGCGGGGAAGGTGTTAGCACCCCACAACGCCCCTTTCGGGTTCCCTATGACGGATTATTTCATAAATAACAGTGTAAAATTACTAAATTACCCCTATTTATTATAAACGATTATAAATTAAATATCTACATGATGACAATATTAAATATGCGACAATCAGAAAGCAATAAAAGAAAGGATTTTAAGAAAAAACCTCTTGAAGCGTGCTTTTATATATCTAAACAGATGTTAGGAGGCTTTTTGGGGCTCCCTCCCTCTACAAGCTCGCTCGCTCCTTCCTAAAAAATAATTTTTGACTATGGAAATCCAAAGGATTTCCCTTCGACTAAGTTCGAGACTCAAGCAAATGGCTCGTGACTCAAGAACTTCGTCGGATTGACTCTCAGAGCGATTTCTAGGGCAGAACACTGCTCAAAAACCCCAGAATACTCAAGGAGAGAGTCAAAACTGTGTGGAAAAGTGTGGAATGACGTCCAAATGGCGTCTTATTTATAGGGGTGAGGCGCAGTACGGCCTCTGACATCAATACGGCCCGTACTGAAGATTTGAACTACAGTACGGCCGTATTGAATTCAGTACGGTCGTATTGAAGTTCAAAAACTTCAATACGGCCGTATTGGTTTCAGTACGGCCGTATTGTAGTTCAAAATGTGCAGTACGGCCGTACTGAACTCCAAGGAGGCCGTATTGAGCTCCAATCTTCCCACTTCCTTATTTTAAGCTACTCTAAGACCTCTAAACCTACAGATAATCATCCTAGGGGCTTCCAGGAGTCCTTCTGCCTGACTTTCCTTCGGTCTTCGAGAGTCTTCGAGTCTTATTTCCGACCCGGACAATTTTAGGGGTCTACAGCTGCCCCCCCTTTACTTAGTCAAACGGTTTTTTGGTGTACCGGTTGACAAGTAAAGGAGTTGACCCAACTGTCCGGGGAATAGGCCATCCTTCTGACTTGTAGTGTCTTCCGGTGGAAAATTGTTGAGTAGCCTCTCCAGGTTGAGTATTAGTCGTCGCCTCTCCAGGCTAGCGTGAGTCTTGCCCTCTCCAGGGTGAGTATTAGTCGTCGCCTCTCCAGGCTAGCGTGAGTCTTGCCCTCTCCAGGGTGAGTATTAGTCGTCGCCTCTCCAGGCTAGCGTGAGTCTTGCCCTCTCCAGGGTGAGTATTAGTCGTCGCCTCTCCAGGTTAGCGTGAGTCTTGCCCTCTCCAGGGTGAGTATTAGTCGTCGCCTCTCCAGGCTAGCGTGAGTCTTGCCCTCTCCAGGGTGAGTATTAGTCGTCGCCTCTCCAGGCTAGCGTGAGTCTTGCCCTCTCCAGGGTTGCGTACCTTTGTGCTTCTAGTCACTTTGGTAGCGTGAGTCTTGCCCTCTCCAGGGTGAGTATTAGTCGTCGCCTCTCCAGGCTAGCGATGATTTTGTCTCCACAGTCCACGATGCTGCTTCGACGATTGTTTTTGATTTTTGTGCCACTGAGGGCTGGATAACGCAGGGATCCGTCTAGGGGATGTGCAGTTACTCATAGGTTCTTGTGTCCCAACTTTCCATTGCGTAGTTGGTGCCCACTGGGGAATTTCTGATTCCTTGGGGGTGCAGACACGAAGATGCTCTTTTCGATGTGAGCGGTGCCTTCTGGTTGGCTGACGTCCTTTCGACGGTGGTGGAGTATCCCGGTTATCCTTATTCGGGTGACTCTTTTTGATTTTCTATTTTTATTGCCTCTGCGTAGGCTGTTATCCACTAGGGGATTCTATCGTAATGATTTTGTCTCCACAGTCCACGATGCTGCTTCGACGGTTGTTTTTTATTTTGATGCCGCTGAGGGCTAGATAACGCAGGGATCCGTCTAGGGGATGTGCAGTTACTCATAGGTTCTTGTGTCCCAACTTTCCATTGCGTAGTTGGTGCCCACTAGGAAATTCTGATTCCGTGGGGATGCAGACACAAAGATGCTCTTCCTGAGGTGAGCGATGCCTTATGATTGGCTGACGTCCTTTCGACGTTGGTGGAGTATCCCGGTTATCCTTATTCGGGTGACTCTTTTTTGGTTTTCTGATCTTGTTGCCTCTGTGTAGGCTATCATCCGCTGGGGGATTTTGTCGTTTTGTTGTGATTAGCCTCTTCTGTTAGGCAGATCATCTTGACGCTTGATGTTTGGCTCGATGCCGAATTCCGCTTGGGGAATGATTATTGATCTTTTTTTTTGATTTTTCTCTTTTTGAAGGGGTGCCTCTAAGTAGGCGAATGATCTTGATGTTCGGTGTTCGGTTGAGTGCCGGATTCCGCTTGGGGAATGGTTATTGATGTTTTTGATTTTTCTCTTTTTGAAGGGGTGCCTCTGAGTAGGCGAATGGGGATTGAAGATCTTATGTATCCCAGAGTATTATTTGGAAAGCCTCTTCAGGCTTAGCTTCACTCGTCGCTCGAGTTGGAAAGCTATCTTCCACTGAGGAAGTCTGAGTCCTTTGACTCGGATATTTCGTTTGGATGATCATTGCTTCCATTGGGGGATCATCTTGCTTTGATAGCTTTCACTGGGGAATTTGGCCCGTGAGTGGAAGCTGAGATATCTCTGGGGAGTATTATTTCGGCGAGCCTCTCCAGGCTCAATTATTCTGTACAATGCTGTATTTTCTGTTCAGCCCAAGAGCGCAAGCTGAGACGTCCCTTGGGGAGTATTATTTCGGCAAGCCTCTCCAGGCTCAGTTATTCTGTACAATTGGGGAGTATTATTTCGGCAAGCCTCTCCAGGCTCAATTATTCTGAGAGAGTATTATTTCAGCAAGCCTCTCCAGGCTCAATTATTCTGAGAGAGTATTATTTCGGCAAGCCTCTCCAGGCTCAATTATTCTGTGGGAGTATTATTTCGGCAAGCCTCTCCAGGCTCGGTTATTCTTGTACGTTTTATTGATTTTTTGTTCAGCCCAAGAGTGCAAGCGGAGATGTCTCTTGGGGAGTATTATTTCGACAAGCCTCTCCAGGCTCAATTATTCTGTGTGATGAGGGAGTATTATTTCCGCAAGCCTCTCCAGGCTCAATTATTCTGTGGGAGTATTATTTCGGCAAGCCTCTCCAGGCTCAGTTATTCTGTACGAGTATTATTTCGGCAAGCCTCTCCAGGCTCAGTTATTTTGTATATTTGTTGGATTTTCTGAATTTTGCCCTTTTTTCGTTGATTTCGGCTTTTTCTGTTGGAGGGATCTCAAACACACTCACAGATGAAATATGCAGAGGAATGAAGATGTTGTGATGAATGAGAATGGGCCAATACGGGCCGTATTCATTTCGGTACGCCCGAGTTGAAAATTTGTTCATAACCCTGATTTTAGTACGGGTGTACTGAACATGGTACGGGCGCATTGTTTTTTCTGAAGTTTATTTTTTGTTTTTTGTTTTTTTTTTGTTTTGTTTTGTTTTTTTGTTTTGTTTTGTTTTTTTTTTTGTTTTTTTTTTTTTTGTTTTTTCAATAAACAGAGAATAAGTGATCTTCCAGTACACCTATCATCTGTATGCATGTATGCGGTATGATGCACCTAATTCTATTTGATTTACTTTTTCAAAAGAATTAACCGATGCGTTTCTTTGTTTGGATCTTGCCATTCCTCTAGACGGGCTGTGCGTTGCCGATTTCTGTAACCGAGGAATGATGCGTGTTATATCGAGATGGGTGTCATCAACCCAGTGATCCTCCCCTTCCTTTAGAAGACGTGTCAACCCTCCTATTGACCACTATATCTCCATGTTTCCACTAGATTATCCTAAAATCATTTGGGACAAGAGAGAAAAGAAAGGAAAGATATTTTTGTTCTGAAGTTTGTGTTTTAGAGGGGATTATTTTTTCGAAAATGGTTTTTGTAAGAATGGCTGGCCAAGGTAGGCTTATGTGTTTAGGCTTGTTTGATTAAACACTTATGAAGTTAAGAAAATCTTGTTTATTGACGTTGTGATTTTGACAACTTAGATAGCTTCCCTTGAACCTTTCTTTTTTTGAATTCGGCTCATGGTACCATCATGGATTTCTTTTGTTTTTTGATTGTCCTTATTTTTGCCTAAAACACCCTTTTGTGGCGTTTTAGCGGACTTTTGTTTTTGTTCATTTTTGCAACCCTAACTTTTGCCTAGGTCACCCTTTCGTAGGATTCCTAGCGGGTCTTTTGCTCTTATTTTTGCGCAGCCCCCTTTTTGGGTTTTCTGCTGAGCTTCTTTTATTTTAAAGGATTTTTTTTTTTTATCCATGATGGCACTTGTCGAGGCCAAGGGAAGGTGCTCCAAGTTGTCACACACACTTCCACATAAAAATGATGCGGGTTTATTTAAGACGATTTTAACCTCATTCATGTTTATTCAAACAGGGTTAAAAAATAATGTGGCTTAGAGATTTATTGTAAGCAAGAAAAGAAGCAATAAGAAATAATAAAGAATGATTTTATTATAATCATAGTGGAAACATGTGCCCTATCGAGGCTCGGGGGTCGGGCTGTCCCCGAGGAGTAATCTCTAATAGTCATCAGGTCTATACATCCCTATCGGAAGGAGAAAAGCACTTGATGACGACGACCGGCCTTGACGCTTGTGAACCGGCCTTCCTAAAGATCTGGCTTAAAGAACGTCGAGAAGGATCTTTGTTCCTCTTCGTCCTTTGATCTTTATTAGGGTTATATCCTAACCCTTGTTTCCCCGGATTATCCTTGATAATGGGTAGCTCGGGAATTCCTTGGGAATCCTTGTCAAGTCCTTGTCCTGGCAAGTATCCGTTCTTGGTGAGCATGGAGGCTACCTTCTTCATTTCTCGGGGAAACGTTTCAACATTGGAAATTTCCAATGCTTGGAAGGCGGTTTCTAGAGCTTCCTCCGCTGCATCCACGTAAGGTATGGTGGATGGCTTGCTGATGAGTATGTCGTCTTCAGCTTGTACAGTCACCAGCTTGTCACCCACAATGAATTTGACTTTCTGGTGGAGCGTAGAGGGAACACCTTTCGCATCATGAATCCAAGGTCGGCCGAGGAGACAGCTGTACGCGGGAGTAATGTCCATCACTTGAAATTCGACGTTGAAGATGGTGGGTCCAATTTGGATTGGAAGAGTGATTTCTCCCATCACTTCTCTTTTAGAACCGTCGAAAGCTCGGACGATCATGTTGCTCGGGCGCATTTGGATTCCCTTGATTGCCACTTGCTCGAGCGTTCTTTTTGGCATTACGTTCAAGGAAGATCCATTATCCACCAAGACTTTAGCGATGTGATACTCCTTGCACTTTACAGAGATGTGCAAGGGCTTGTTGTGATTTGGTCCCCCAGCGGGGATTTCTTCATCGGTGAAAGTGAGGTGATCATTAGCCGTGATGTGACTAACAATCCCCTCAAACTTGTCTTGGGAGATAGTGTGCGACACGTATGCCTCGTTCAAGACTTTCAACAGAGCTTGCCGATGCGGTTCGGAGCATAGGATCAACGACAACAGAGTAATCTTTGCTGGTGTCTTATGAAGTTGATCCATGATGGAGTACTCGCTCTGTCGGATATACTTTAGCAGCTCGTCTGTCTCCTCCTCGGATTCTTTATTTTCCTCAATTTTCTCTTCTTTTTCTTTCCCTTTATTCTTGGGAGCTTTATCATGAAGATCTTCGGGAGTGTAGATCCTGCCACTCCTAGTCATGCCCCCAAGTCCAGCGATGTTAGAGATATCGCTGTCGGCAGAAGAATGGATGTCGTATATCCATGGCACAGCCTTATTCGATTCGTAGGGAAAAGGTCTTGGAGCAGTGATCCTTAACGGTGTTGGACCTTCCCCTTTGTTCGTCTTGATTATCAACAACGGAGTTGACGTGTGTTCGCTTGGCGCGGTTGTTGGCTTACACTTGATAACGAACGGCGTGCGATCCATTCTTTGAACATACGTATCGATTTAATTCTTTCTTTTTATTAATGTTTATTAATGAATTACTAGGAGGGATGTATGAAATGCAAACCTAGATCCCTCCATGATCTTTGATAAGAATGCATGATATGAGATGATGGCGATGAATATGCATGCATTGTGTTTATTCAACTAAGCATTATCATGTTTTCGGGATGTCCCTAAGATGATGCATGATATTGCTTAGTTTGGATAAATAACCCTTTTTCTTTTTTCGGGTATTTTGTTTTGTATATATTTTTATTTTTTATTTTTTTGGGTGAAAATGGAAACTACCTATATGAATGTGATGAAGGTAGATGTTAACACCATGTAATGGAAGATTCTTATTCCTATTTATTCTTATTTTAAAAAGGAATGTTGTATGTTTAAAGAATGCAATGTATGCTCAAACAATGTCACATAAACAATGCACAAACAATTCACTCATCCACGAACAGTCACGAGCGAATCACGAGGTAGGGGTATCCTGCAGAAAAGTGCATATTCAAGGTGGTTCTAACTGTTCTCACCGGTCTGAGGCCCCCAAGGTGCCCCCATTATAGGGACCCAATTCCTCTCGTCGTAAGTCGATGGAAAGTTCCAACGCACTGTCGGACTTGAGTTCATGGTTATCACCTTGAGTGATGTTTTCCGACAACGGTCTACGGGCACCTATAGACCCATTCGACAACCGGCCGTACTAACATCCACTCCCTATGGCTTTCCACTCATGCCCCCGGGTATAGAGGGAACTGTTGTGTGCAAAGGTTCGTGTGCAGTTTGTATTTCAAACAATTGCGAGAATTTAAACATACAACAGTTATTAAAGCCAAATAGATAAAACGTGTTATCATACAAGTAAGGGGTAATGAAGTAATTTTAAACTATTATTTTTAGAAACAATCCATCACTAAATGGGACTGACTCTCGAGGCTTCCCCAGCGGAGTCGCCATCTGTCGCCACCCGCCGAAACGGACCTTGGCATTCGCGACGATGGTCGGACTCGTTTTAATAGTTTGAAAAGTGGTGGATTGTTAGAACGACTTATTCTCAAACTGAGACCTTGTCGAACTAACAATTTTATTAAAATGATTCACCAATCCATGTTAATCCCAAGCGGGACCCTCCATGGATTAGTGGTTTTCACAAAAAGAAAGGTTCTTGGAGTCGCCACCAATATTTTACTCAAAACATTGGAAAAAGGGATAAGGCAATTGATTTCATAAATCAACTTTGGCCATTACAACCAGAGTTGGGTAAGGGAGTCGGTTACGTGCGGGGAAGGTGTTAGCACCCCACAACGCCTTCGGGTTCCCTATGACGGATTATTTCATAAATAACAGTGTAAAATTACTAAATTACCCCTATTTATTATAAACGATTATAAATTAAATATCTACATGATGACAATATTAAATATGCGACAATCAGAAAGCAATAAAAGAAAGGATTTTAAGAAAAAACCTCTTGAAGCGTGCTTTTATATATCTAAACAGATGTTAGGAGGCTTTTTGGCGCTCCCTCCCTCTACAAGCTCGCTCGCTCCTTCCTAAAAAATAATTTTTGACTATGGAAATCCAAAAGATTTCCCTTCGACTAAGTTCGAGACTCAAGCAAATGGCTCGTGACTCAAGAACTTCGTCGGATTGACTCTCAGAGCGATTTCTAGGGCAGAACACTGCTCAAAAACCCCAGAATACTCAAGGAGAGAGTCAAAACTGTGTGGAAAAGTGTGGAATGACGTCCAAATGGCGTCTTATTTATAGGGGTGAGGCGCAGTACGGCCTCTGACATCAATACGGCCCGTACTGAAGATTTGAACTACAGTACGGCCGTATTGAATTCAGTACGGCCGTATTGAAGTTCAAAAACTTCAATACGGCCGTATTGGTTTCAGTACGGTCGTATTGTAGTTCAAAATGTGCAGTACGGCCGTACTGAACTCCAAGGAGGCCGTATTGAGCTCCAATCTTCCCACTTCCTTATTTTAAGCTACTCTAAGACCTCTAAACCTACAGATAATCATCCTAGGGGCTTCCAGGAGTCCTTCTGCCTGACTTTCCTTCGGTCTTCGAGAGTCTTCGAGTCTTATTTCCGACCCGGACAATTTTAGGGGTCTACAAATCCAAATCAAGCATTAAGAATAAAAACATAACACAACAATGAATGAAACAACATGAATATATCATTGATAACGTGAAGATTACATAAGAGTTAAGTTGGTTACATCTAACCCCACAAAATAATGGGTAAAACCGCTCAAAACAATGAGGGTGAAACAAAAAGAAAGATGGAAGAGAGATGGAAGACCGAAGGAAAGATCCACACACGAACGGTCCCAAGCACCGAGAATCCCTTTCACAGCTCCTAAAAGTCGCCCAATGTGTGAATGAGGGGAGAATCCTCGAAGATTTGATCAAATACAAGCTGGGTGAGTCAGGTTAGGGTTACCACGCCCAGTGCGTTATGCTTCGCGCCCAACATAGGGTCTTCTAGAGAGTTTAGATGCTCTATGTCTCACGGCACGCCTGGCGCAATGTCTTCTAGAGAGTTTGGTTGCTCTCTGTCTTGAGGAACGCCCGACACGGAGACTTTTGCGCCCGACGCAGTGTTGAGTTATAGAGTGTGTTGCTCTCTGTCTTGTACAAGCCTGGTGCGGGTAGTCTTGTGCCCGATTATAAATGTTCCTAACATGTGTACTGGGCCTTCCTAGTTTAAGTAACAACATATAAGAAATCATCTTGAGTAAGGCTCATCATCGAACAATTTCAAATAAGTTCATGTGCAAAAAATTGCAACCATTACAACCAAATGTGTAAAAAAATATAGACCACTATCACCTTTTTGGTCATCAATTTAAGTTAGGTTCATACTAAATTGAGCTTGGGTGAAAATTGAAGTTAGATGAAAAACACATAAAAGGGGGGGTTGAATATGTGTGTGTGTGAACAAAGGAGTTTTAAAAATCTTTTCGCAAACAGACACTCTTTCGTCCAGTAAAATCTTATCAGCGAATGCTGATCAGAAACTATCTAGAATGGTTCAACAAAACATTTTGCATCTGGTAGTTTCTTTGTCTACTAAGGGAAAATACTTCTCAAACGAAAATCGTTTTTTTAGGATAATCAGTTGAACAAATATGATTTTCGTCTGCAGATAGTTTTAATGAACAACCTGCTTCAGACAAAGTTTTCAGTACATTAAATCAATGAAATAAAGTGCGTCTAAAACATTAAAGCATAGAGCAGGTATTTTTATACTAGTTCACTCAAACTGAGTTACGTCCAGTCTTCTTCAAATGAAGGGTTCTACCAGATAATCAATTAAGTACAAGTATTGTTTGTTCAGCCTCTTCAGGCTCGCAATTAGTATTATAGACCACCCAGGTCACGACCACTCCTAGTCCCAAGTATTCTCAACCACTCCTGGCTCATCTGCTTCACATGCAGATGCTAGTATTCTTTCCTCAGCCACTTCTGGCTCCTAGTAAGTATTCTCGACCAACTCCTAGCCTGTTGACTTCACTCATCAACGCTAATATTCTTTACTCAGCCACTTCTGGCTCGCAGTGAGTATTCTTTGACAAGCCTCTCCAGGCTTTACAAATATTCTTTCCCTAGCCTCTTCAAGCTTTACAATATTAACTAGACAAGTTTGGTTTGAGTGTATGGGTAACTCTCATAGAGAGGATACAAAGGAATATACACTCACCAAGGTATGTAACCTTAGTCTTTACAACGATTGAGTGTTTGGTTTACTCTCGCAGAGAGGATACATAAATTGGTACACTCACTAAGGATTTGTTCTTAAGATGCACATGTTTGGAACTCCTTAGTCTATAGAGATGAATACACTATGGTACATTTGACCCTATATGCTCTATCTCTGGTTTCGTTGTCTTGTGGGCTTGATATCACTTGGTTAAGAATGCAAAGCCAAAGGCCAACTAAAGAAGCCAACCTTCCAAGGTTTGAGATAATGATATATATATATTGTCTTGTAGAATCTGCCCGTTGCAAGTGTTCGTTGAAGAAAATATAGTCATCCATGACTAGTTCAATCTATCCATTTAATGCTTGAGTTATTGCATTAAATGTTGCTTCCTATGATAGACCTTCCATGAAGTCTTCTTTGCCTTGTTAGCAATAGTGTCTGAATTTAGTAGAGACCTAGGAACCTTTTTTTCCTTTTCTAGTCACATAGTTGTAGAGTGTTGTCCTTATTTGAAAAAGTGATGTACTTTTTTCTAACACATGCATGCTTTTGCTTTTGCGTGCTTTTCTTCTTCTTCTTCTCTTCTCTTTGATTACGCGTTTTACGTTGAGAGAATTTGAATGATTGTAGATGATGACTTGATTTGTCTCTTAAGACTTTATTCTTTAATTGCTTGCGTGGCAGTCTTTGTATGCGTCTGTTGGTCTTGTGCACCTCAATCTTGACCTTCGTCTGAGCATTTAAGTTTTAATGCTTTGACTTTCTTTGTCTGACGTGTCTTTCAGTTTATGTTGTCCTTCATCTTCTATGTTGTTGACTTTCTTTTGTTCTTTGTCTCATGTTTCGTCTAATTCCTTATGTTGCACTGGAGGTTGTCCTTGACACACTTTCATCTGATATTGGACTCACAATCGTCTGGTGCCCATATTGTACTTTGTCTTTTTCAATTTGATTAGTCTGGTTCTCATGATGCGCTTTGCCTTAACTATTTTTTTATCAGACTTGACCATCTGGTTTCATCTGATGTTCAACATAACTTTTCTTGTTCCAGGTTTGGTCTTGTTTTGGCTTTTCTTATGATACTTCAATGTCTCGACTTGTAGTAGGCCTCATCTAGTGTTTGTTGAATGTTCTTCCATCCGTGATCAGACCTAATCTTGATGCTTGACTAGCCACATCTGATTCTCTTGTTTAGTTTGTCCAGGCTTTGTGGATTCTTGCATTTAATGCATTTGATCTTGCATTAAATGTTTGTTTGCTGAATCTACATTACACGAAGTCTTTTGTACCATTTATTTACTTCTATGTCTGGCATCAATCATGACCTAGACATCTTTGTACTTTCCTGTCATTGTAGCTACAGAGGCGTTGTCTTTTGCTGACTGGTAAGTGTATTTGCTTTGACAAATGCAGTTTTGACTTGTGAATAAGCTCTAGTTCATTTTTCATTTTCTCTCTTCTTCTATTTTGATGATTTCATGTGTTCTTCTGAGAGTGTGGATGCTAGGTAGTTCTTTTTGTTGTGACTTCAGACACAACCCAGCATTCTTTATTTTCGTCTGTGTATTTGAGTCTTCGTCTGGTTAGCTATGCAAACTCTTGACTTAGGTTTGTCCATCATCTTTGGTTTTGTATCATCTGAGGATTCATTGATTTCCTTCTAATGTTGAGCTTGTTTTCGTTTGATCTCTTTATCTAATGTCTTGTAGCTTTTACCGTTTACCTTGGTTTCTCGTGCTTTGTCCTTAGCATTGTGTTTGTGGGTATCTTTGTCTGATGTATTTCCTTCTTTTGATCAATCTTTATCCGGTGCTTAGTTCATATTTCTTGGTTATGGTGTAGAAGGTGATACACGTATATTCTTCAGTTTACTTGTACTTATGTCTTTATCTGAAACACTAACACATTTGTTAGAAATAACAATATGCATTATATTTGTCTCATTCAAAACCTTACTGGGAATTAATTCGTCTAACTTAACAAAAATGGGTAAGTACCTGAGTTTCTCATTCCAAAACTGCTTCTTGTGAAAAATTTATTATTTAAGTGCAAAGACGAGGAAGACAACAACACATCACGCATGACGGTGAAACTAGGTGCGAGGAAGGAGAAACATTGTTGAAAGGAGGACATATAAAAGATTGGTGACTTGAAAGTAAAGTGTGAAGTTTGAAAAGGTCTAAAACTTTATGGCCATAATCAACTATGACCACCACCAATCCTCGTCACCAAAACAAATGAAAAACCACAGTGGAGTTGAGCATCAATGAAATACATTTCACATGCAACACCAACACGATAAAAAAGAAAATATATTTGATAAATAAAGTATGAAAAAAGTGTAATAAACTTCATTCGTCCTTAGTGTGTCAAAACTTAAAAGCTTTCATCCAACAAATCAAAGCATTTGTTTTTTTTTTTATTAGGCTAGATGCATCAAGTATAAGCTTCCAGTAGTAACTCTTGAATAAAGCGAGTCTGAGATCCATTTTTCATTCAAATATTTTTCTTTTACCTTTTACATTATTAACATTAGTTATATTATTATTTTATTAGAAAATAGAGTATAGGTGTAAGCTACAACTGCACATATAAATGATGAACTATTACTTCACATGAAACATGTATTTCATTTAAGATGGAAATGATGTGATGTGTTAAATTTAAATAATTTAAATATTCATAATTTTGAACATCTTCAAATGCCAACTTCTCAAATTTTTATGCATTAACAATTAATTCAGGTGGTAGGTTTTTGCGTAGAAAAATATTAAAACTAAAGTTGCCTATCACTACTCACAATTTATAATATTTCACCCATTTTATTTGAGAAAAATATATTCAAACTTTCTCTCTTTATTTTTTCTTCGATTAATTTGGTTATGGGTTAAGCTTAGTCTTCTTGCCCATCCTTAATCCTAAGTTGCTTATGGCTATTCTGCCAAACTAATTTGTTATTATTAACTAGAGATGATAGGTCACTGTGTTATAAGATTGATAAGGTCAAACTACTTAAATTATTCCTTATGTTGTAGAAGATATCCAGAGGTTAAAATGTGTGAAAATGCAAAGAGTTATTATGTTGTGCATTTATGTTGTTTAAGTTTTCGATTTATATTTTCTGAGTTGTTAAGTTAAAAATTGATTATGTTGTTTTATATATGTTGGATTCAAGTTTTTATATGGCTTACATTGAACTTAAGTTTTTTTTTTTGTGACAATACCTTGGTGCTTAAGTTGGGATTATCTTGAGTTGTAAAGTTATTTAAGATATTATGGTTAGCTTTTTTTCTTTCTATTATGTGATGTTTTATTTTTCACAAGTTTACCTTACTTTCTTTATGTTAGATTGCAATAATTGTACTTGATATGAAAGCAAGTCAAGATTAGTATAAAAGAAGGTTAAAAATAGTATGAGAGTGAGCAAGGAAGTTATTGGATTGTCACGTTGGAGATGGTTGTTGGTTGCAGCTGTTCTAATACAACTTTGTATAAAGAGTTGCTTGACTAACACCTAGGATTTATGCTTTATGTTCTTTGTAGTTGTAGATACTTGTAAATATATATATATATATATATATATATATATATATATATATATATATATATATATATATATATATGAGGAGGGTTCAAACGACACCGGTGTAACTTTTACTAAGTGTTACACCGCTTAATAACTTTATATTAAATGTGAATTTTGAAAATCCAACCGTTAGATTAAAAGTTCATATGTCTTAGATCATATATATCAAATTTTATATTAATCTAAGATGATTTGATACTTCATTCTCATAAAACAAAATTGACGTAATATATGCATTTCAAAATATACTAAAATATGAACACTTTGATTACCTTCAAGTTGTTGTTCAATTTTAACAAAATTTGACATATATGATCTAAGAGATATAAATTTTCAATCTAACGGTTGAATTTTCAAAATTTATATTTAATATAAAGTTATTATGCGGTGTAACACTTAGTAAAAGTTACACCGGTGTCGTTTGAACCCTCTTATATATATATATATATATATATATATATATATATATATATATATATATATATATATATATATATATATAATAAAGGATTACTATAACCCCATCAGAGGTTTTATGTTTGAATTTTTTATGAGAAGGAACTATTTTATGTTTTCTACACCCTATATATACATATATATATATATATATATATATATATATATATATATATATATAATGTTACATAAATATTTAGGGAATGTTTGCATGAGAATCCTAAGCTAGATATCTTTTATGTTTTTTTTGCTATGTGGGGTGTGTTGATGCCAAGTATAATGACATGTCGAGTTATTACATTCACGTTGAGCTGATTTGCATTCATATTCTTATGTTGATTAGACATTTGATTGTCACAATTTGATACATAAATTAATAAGTCTCTTATTTTGCTACACAAATTCTTCATGACTACATTTTGACCACTTTGATGAGTTATTATCATAAATTCCTTTCATTCATAGTCATTTTGAGACCCTATTTTGATGATCTATTCTAGTGTATTATAAGTTTCACTCATTTAACTCCATCTTATCTTTTGATGTGAACCCTTTTTCGGTAAGAAGGTACTATGATCACCCATTTCCATATTTTGCAAATGGCACTACTGTTATAATGAACATATCCTTGTTAAGGCTTCTAAATGAAGCATCAGAACGGGTTCTGAACTAAACATACAACAATGATCAAGCATACATCAACACCTCAAAATGATCATATCAACCTCAATTGTGAAGATATGCATTATTTGAGTCAAGTTCTTGAAATTGATGTAAAAATGATGTTAATGTCAAAAGATTATAATGATCGCTTAATTGAAGGTTTCTCTAAATTGAAATCTTTAGTCTTTTCAAGGTACCATTTTGATGTAGTCACTAATACTACTTCCTTACGTGATTGAAACTTAGAGAAAAAGTCCCCTTGTTTCATGACTTCAATACTAACTTTAATATCTTCTATCGCCTCTTCTTCTTCGATTAATGGAAAATACCACAATGAATGATCAATGTGGTTTTACTACATCCATTCATACTTATTAGTGAGTGACTTTCATTTTCATGTATGTGATACGAGCCTTATTTATTTTTAATGGCCTTAGCCTAGAGGGAGTATCTCGTCCTACACACACTTCACTATCAATATATGTTGTGTAGATTACATTCTTCAATTAAACTTTGCCTCTAGTTCTACTTTCGATATTTTAACATTTTGAGTTATTAGAATGTTACTAGCTAAATTGACATGTTACACTGATAAGGGAAATTAGAATGTTGTGACAACCATTTGAAGATTTTAAAGTATATCCATGGTTTTATGAATTTTGAATGTCACCTTCTTTGATTTAATGTTATGCGACTTGGAAATTATTATGACTCTTCATCTCTTGTTTCTTAGTGTCATGTTTCATAAATAAGGTTTCTATAATAGTTGCATCTTATTGACAAGAATAACGTATGTGTTCAAGCGTGAGTTGATTGAAAGCATATATTTCTCTTTTAAAGTAAATATCAAATAGAGACCTTCGATATCTACTCTTGTTCTTCTCTACCTCACAGTAAATTAATTTGATGAGACTTGGAAAAGAATGTTTTAAGGTGAGCATATTACTTTGCGTGCAATGTTATTTTGCACAATAAATGATTTTTCAGCATATGGTAACTTGAGTGGGTATAATGTGAAAGGTCATTATGCATGTCTTATATGTGAAGAAAACATAAGTTATACCTAATTGAAATATGGGTAAAAGACTAGGTACACTAGGCATCGCAAGTTTCTAGTTCGTAATCATTCATACCGTACATTGAAGAAAGCATTCAATGGATGTCAGGAGGATGAAATTGTCTCGACACCGCGCAATGGTAAAGAAATATATCAGCGAGTGAAGAATATTAACATTGTGTTCAGAAAAACGTAAAAGAAGTCAACTGAGAGAAATATCTAGAAGAAACGATCAATATTAATTCTTTAATCTTCTTTATTGGTGGACATATTACGTTAAAGTATTTCGAAATAATGAATATATGATTGATATGAATGAAGAGCACAGTAGCATGTAAATGATAAGGTTGTTTTATTCATATATAATTAAAATGGAGTAGAAAGCAACATAGAGTCATAGATGGTTTGGGTTTGGAGGTGGTGGACTCCTCGGTGGTGTCTTATGAACTGGTGGCGGCTTGTAGACAGGTGGGTTAACATCTTCTTCAGCTTTGTGATGTGGTGGTGGTGGTGGTGGTGGGCCTGGTGGCCAGATACCACGTGCCTGAGACTCATGCACACGTGCCTCTGTTGGTGGCTTGAGAGAAGCAGATGATGCTTTCTCTTTCTCAACTGCAAGCCCTAGAGTGAGTGCTGCAAGTGCAAAGAGTAAGACTAATAGCAACCTTAAGTTCAAGGAACCCATCTTACTCATCATTCTTAATTTCAACTCATGAATAACACAACCAATATTCCTCCCTTTTTATACTACTCCACTTGAACGCTTTTACTCATACCATATACCTGCATGCATGTCTCAATCCAATTTTCCTTCATGTTCTGCCTCCAACGCTGCTTTGTTTTTTTCAATAATTGTTTTCTATTCGTCATTTTGTCTTCCTTTTGCAAATATGGAAAATGAATTGAAAATCAACAAGTACGAGGACCACTTTCTTTTCTTTCTTTCCTTTTTTCATTTTACAATTTACAGTGAACCCATACCTTCTCTCCTTTCAACATGAGGCTTTAACTTCCTTAAATTTTCCTTTAATTTCCATGGTTTGCCCTTGATACTGATCGATAATGCTTAATGAGATTGAATTATTTAATTCTTTTTACACAATTTGTTAGAAATACAAGATCGGAACAGGCTTAAATAAATCAAATATGGGTACCTAATGTCAGTGCGGTATGCATTGCATTTGCTCCTCTAGATAGCTTGTCATAATTCCCATATGCGAAATGACTCAAAAGTTATAAGTTTTTCTTCTTAAACTAAAGTTTGAGGTCCCTTCCTTATATTTATTGAAAACCTTCCTATTTTGATTCATAAAATTAATTAGAAAGTGTCCAATAAGTCAATAACTACTATAAATTAAAGGAACCCCTAAGCATTCTCCTCTTCTTCATACATAGCTTCTATTTCACATTCTAACAACTCACTTTCTCAATTTCTCACTTTTTCTTCTAATTAATTAAGTTTGTTACGCGAAAACAATCTCCCCCACAGTTGATGTCATTTTTAAGTTAAGGTTAATTTGAGACACGATTAAATTGAAGATTAAATGAGATTGCATTAGGACTTATTTGTTCTTTTTGTTTCTTAGACAATGACGACTTATTTGTTCTTATGATTAATGATTTGAAAAATAACAGAGAAACAGTTCATAATTAAAATACTAACAGCAGTTATGAGGTGGAAAGGTTAATAATTTATATTGAAAAACCAATTAAAATGCCACTTAGTTTATCACTTATTTTTCTTTTTATACAACACTTACTGTGAAGGAGTTAGGTGAAAATAGGGTTTAAATTAATTTCTTAGTAATAATTATTCACACGGGGTAAAACAAAAATAATAAAAGTATATTAAGTTTATATGCGGTTGATTGTTACCACGACAAATTGAATTAGATAAAAAAGTTCATATAATTTTGATATTAATTTTATATATGATTGTGAGCGTGACTAGCTAAGATGATATGTTTATAGATTGTCTTTTTTTAGTAAGATGCCTTCTAACTTCTAAGTTAGGTTTGCCCCAAATAAAGATATCTCTCATAATACCATTGCCCAAGAACTCGAAGTGGTCAGTTACACGTTAATTTGTTTCTATATATAATCCAAAGTTGGTTGGTTGCTTTCTAAGGTTGATGTTGAAAATGCTTTTGACAAAATTAATATTGAGGAGTTTCAAGAGATCACTCTTCTGGATTTTGGTTTTCGTCGTATTCATCGCATGCAGTTGATATATTCTGCATTGAATTTGCTCCTTATGGCAGAAAATAAGCTAATTTTTTTCATGGTTAAAATGCTTTTGAAACATTTTTGTAAAGGCAAAGCCATCAAAATACATGTCGAAAGATCAGAGCATTATACACGAGATGATTTCTACCTATATATAGAAGATTTATAAACATTCAATTCAATTGGCTGGATGCAAAAGATGTTGAATAATTACAATTTATGTTCGGCAAAATAGTTAATTTTAAATTATATTTCGGTTTTACGTACCATTGTCAAGATATTGATAAAATAATAAATGGCGTTGTCACAATGACAACATAATTAATTTGACTTGGGATATGTTGAATGGTGACAAATGAAGATATTACACAAATGAAAATATATAATTCTAAGTAATTTTTATATAGTAAATTTTTATAAATTAAAAAATGTAATAATATGTTTTTTTAGAACATTATAATAATAATATGTTTTTTTAGAACATTATAATAATAATATGTTAAGCGCATATAAATTACTACATTATTATAATCTATAAATAAAATAAAAGGAATAACTTCTTCCCTCCCATATCTCTCCTAAATATTTCTTCCTCCAGTAAGTTTTTTCTAAATATTAATTATTTTCTTCAATAACTCCCTCATATATATATATATATATATATATATATATATATATATATATATATATATATATATATATATATATATATATATATATAATTATATCAAAATAAATAATATATATATATATAATTTATGACTTAAAACAAAATTATTTTCAAATGTTATAATAATTTTGTAATTTATCATTCAAAAATTTAGTTTAAAAACTTAAAATTTTAAAAATATATTTTAAATATTATAACGTACATATGGGAAAAAAAATCTTTTAGTGACTTACAATTTTATAAAACATATTTTTATGTTATGCGTTAATTTTATGCATTTATATATATATATATATATATATATATATATATAATATTTTTGTATTGTTTGATTTGGATTAGTTTCACATTTTAATATGAAAATCAAAATAACCCATGTGGTTTTGTAAAATAAAAACTGGAACTGAATTGTTAATTTATGATTTTTCATCAGTTTTCAATTTCTTTTATCAGTTTTTGGTTTGTTGTAACATTCCATTTTTTTTTATAAAAAAATAATAAAATATTAGAATAATTGTAATATAATATGAGGGAAGTTTTTTTTATTAATAAAATAAAAGGGAAAAGATACATAAGAGGATAATGGGTTGGACTTTGGCCCAATCCAAAGACTAATTAAAAAGAAGAAAAAGTGAAAAGATTAGGTTATTGCATGTCTTCTAAAACCTAGAGCACTTGTAAGAAGAAACTTATAGGAGATCGTTGGAGAAGGTGCAAATTTGCAACTAAAGCTATAAGAAGCGCATGGATTCACAAAATCATCACTCCGGGTAAGGGGGAGTGAAATTGTCGAATCCTTGGGTATATATGAGGGATAAGTAGAGAGATGATCCTTAAGCCTCATAAGTTAATGAATTTAATCTGTGTAACTTCTTATGAATGAATTAATGGTTGATTCCTATTATCTTATATGAATTTGTGTTGAATTAAAGTACTAGCGATGAATCAATGTGTTTGTGGGTTAGGGCTACTATATGCATGAATTTAGGGATTTTGACTTGATTGGATGATTTTGCATGATTTGATGGTATAGTAATGTTATTTTAGTATGATTTGACTAATTGGCCAATTGAATTGTAAAATGGATGAGTATGTCTGAAACTTGGGGAGGAGAATCATGCAGATCGTGAATTTGTGAAGTGCAGGTTCAATGAATGCATCAGGCGTGAGGATGGCCATGCTAGATGTAGGGTTGCTAGAGAAGTGTTAAACTCCTCGACTATGAGCATGAAATGTTGTGATCGATGCCATTTAATGTTAATTTTCATTAAAGAAGTGATGTCGGGCGGTGGGGATAGCCATGCTAGCCAAGACTAAGACATAGAGGTCCTAAATATTGTCACACCAGGTGTGGGTTATCCCATGCCAAACATGAGTTTGGCAGAAAGGTCCCTACCTTTCCGCATTGGGTGTGAGTCTGACCTCATTAGGCACCATCTCATTTTTCCTTATAGCATTATTTTCACAAATTAATTAATGATTGAGAAGTCGAGAGGAAGGATTAATATCGAGAACTAGAAAATAAATTAATAAGTAGAAATATATAAGGAATTGGCTAAAAAAATGTATTCTGGTGGGTAATATATTAATGATGTCATATATGGAGTTACCTTTAGATAAGATGTATTAGTATGAGTAATAGTAATGAAAAATGTTATGGGGTGTGATGGCATTTGAGGTTTGATGATGATGATGATATAATGATAATGATGTTATAATATGTGATCAATGGATGATATCTACTCTTGTTCTTCTCTACCTCACAGTAAATTAATTTGATGAGACTTGGAAAAGAATGTTTTAAGGTGAGCATATTACTTTGCGTGTAATGTTATTTTGCACAATAAATGATTTTTCAGCATATGGTTACTTGAGTGGGTATAGTGTGAAAGGTCATTATACATGTCTTATATGTGAAGAAAACATAAGTTATACCTAATTGAAATATGGGTAAAAGACTGGGTACACTAGGCATCGCAAGTTTCTAGTTCGTAATCATTCATACCGTAGATTGAAGAAAGCATTCAATGGATGTCAGGAGGATAAAATTGCCTCGACACCGCGCAATGGTAAAGAAATATATCAGCGAGTGAAGAATATTAACATTGTGTTTAGAAAAACGTAAAAGAAGTCAACTGAGAGAAATATCTAGAAGAAACGATCAATATTAATTCTTTAATCTTCTTTATTAGTGCACATATTACGTTAAAGTATTTCGAAATAATGAATATATGATTGATATGAATGAAGAGCACAGTAGCATGTAAATGATAAGGTTGTTTTATTCATATATAGTTAAAATGGAGTAGAAAGCAACATAGAGTCATAGATGGTTTGGGTTTGGAGGTGGTGGACTCCTCGGTGGTGTCTTATGAACTGGTGGCGGCTTGTAGACAGGTGGGTTAACATCTTCTTCAGCTTTGTGATGTGGTGGTGGTGGTGGTGGTGGGCCTGGTGGCCAGATACCACGTGCCTGAGACTCATGCACACGTGCCTCTGTTGGTGGCTTGAGAGAAGCAGATGATGCTTTCTCTTTCTCAACTGCAAGCCCTAGAGTGAGTGCTGCAAGTGCAAAGAGTAAGACTAATAGCAACCTTAAGTTCAAGGAACCCATCTTACTCATCATTCTTAATTTCAACTCATGAATAACACAACCAATATTCCTCCCTTTTTATACTACTCCACTTGAACGCTTTTACTCATACCATATACCTGCATGCATGTCTCAATCCAATTTTCCTTCATGTTCTGCCTCCAACGCTGCTTTGTTTTTTTCAATAATTGTTTTCTATTCGTCATTTTGTCTTTGCACACTTGCAAATTTGGAAAATGAATTGAAAATCAAGAAGTACGCGGAGCACTTTTTTCTTTTTTCTTTTCATTTTTTAATTTACAATGAACCGATATCCTCTCTCCTTTGGAGAAAATTTTACAGTTTTTCGGCATAATTTCATTGTGAATTCACACCAAATATTAATAATTGAATCACTTTACCGTCCACACCGGCTAGTAACAAGTAAAATATAATTCACAAAAACATAATTCAAGTTTGGACTCACAACTCTTGAATATGCAGCTGGATTAACTATGTAGAATGAGAGTTTTACCATTCATACTAATCTTAGAATACAAAATTACCTAGTTCCAATAGAGGGTACTCATGGTATTGACAAAAATATGATTGCTAACTATTACAAATGAAAGGAATTATGCAATTAAATAATGGTATTAGAAACTAATAAACTCAAAGGACATTTTGTTAGATTAAAAACCTTACAACACGGGGCTTTAATTAATTTCCTGTTAAATTTGGTTACTATAATTTCCATGAGTTGGCCTTGAATATATACTGATCGATAATGCTTAATATTAATGAGATTTGATTTAATTCCTTTTACACAAATTGTTAGACAAACACCACATGCACGTACAAGATCGGAACATGCTTAAAGAAATCAAATATGGGCACCTTATCTCAGTGCGGTATGCATTGAATTTGCTCCTGTAGCTAGCTTGTCATAATTGCCAAATGTGAAATGACTCAAAAGTTGACAACTTTTTCTTCTTAAATTAAAGCTTGAGGTTACTTGCTTATCTTTATTGAAAACCTTCCTGTTTTGATTCAGAAAATTAATTATAAAGTGTCGAATAAGTCAATAACTGCTTTAAATTAAAGGAAACCCCATGGATGCATTCTCCTCTTCTTCATATAGCTTATATTTCTCACTTTTGCTTCTAATTAAGGTTGTTACAGTCAGCAGTCTCCCCAACAGTTGGTGTCATTAGTAAGTTTATATGCGGTGGATTGTTACCACAACAAAATTGAATATTAGAAATAAAGTTAATATAATTTTGATATTATATATATATATATATATATATATATATATATATATATATATATGTGTGTGTGTGTGAAGCTGACTAGCTAAGCTGATAAGTTAATAACTTTTTTTAGTATGATCGATCTGAGTTGGGTTTGCGCCAAATAGAGGCATATCTCTCATAATGGTACCATTGCTCAAGAAATGATCAATTGCACGTTAATTTGCTTCTATATATAATCCTAAGTGGGTTGGTTGCTTTTTAAGGTTGATGTTCAAAATGCTTTTGACAAAATTAATATATATTGAGGAGTTCCAAGGGATCACTCTTCTGGATTTTGGTTTTCCTCGTATTCATTGCAGTTGATCTATTATGCATTGAATTTGCTCCTTTGTGTGAAATGACTCAAAAGTTGACAATTTTTATCCTTATTAAAAGTTTGAGGCAAGGGCATTTGCCTATTCTGAAGATGTTATCCTCTTATACAAATTAGGCTTCTCTTTCTCAAGTTTAGTTGGTTGTATGTGGTTTGAAAGTTAATTTTGAAAAGCCTAAAATGTGGTCTAACTACAAATAAATGCTTATAAATAATTTTCTTTTATTACTTAATTAGTAACCTGGGGGCTTCGGATTTCTTGTTTCTTATGGAAGAAAATATTCTAATTTGCTCCATGGTTAAAAAGCTTTTGAAATCAAAATACACGTCGAAAGACTAGAACACTATGCACAGATGATTTCTACCTATATATAGAAGATTTAGAAACATTTCATTTAGTTGGCCGAATGCAAAAGATCTTGAATAATTAAGACTAACCATTTATGTTTGGCAAAATAGATAATTTTAATTAAAATATATTTCGGTTTACATCATTGTCAAGATATTGATAGAATAATGTCAATGACACAATGCCAACATAATTTATTCGACTCTGGTTATGGTGAATAGTACAAGAGAAAATATTATAAAAATAAAAATGTATAATTGATTGGATTAGTTTTTTATACATAGTAATTTTGTTATAAATTAAAAATTATAATTAGAACATGTTAAGCCCATATAAATTACTACTTAAATTATTAATGAGTTGTTGATATAAGTAAAATTAATCTTGTATTTCTTAAATAAAATATTGAGTTCAAATTTTGTAAGTGAATAAAATACTATCAAGACTTGAGAAAAGATATTTTTCTAAAAATGATTAATCTAGTTCTTTAATGATTTTCATAAAAAAAAATCAACTAAATGGGATTTTTTTTTTTTTTTTTTTTTTTTTTACAGTTACAACTCTCTTTATAAGAGTAATAGTAGTTTAGTTGTTAGACTTTCCATAAAAATGTTAAGTGTATGTAGTGATTGCATAAACTGCTCATTATATGTTGTATTAGCAAGTGTCATCAAATACCTAGCTAATGGTTAACAGAATAAAGTTTTTCTACCAGTTATTATGTGTCAATGAATAATGCATGAACAAATTAATCTAATTATTCCTTTGATTGTTAAATAAAAGATGAGCTACACACTGTTACCTGACATGTCAAGATAGACAAACCTAACATAACGCAATGTCACGTTACTCAAAAGTTTCTATATCATAAAAAAAACAGCTGGTGTCAATTTTGTATATACTTCTTCCTTATTCTAAATTTTCCTGCTTATCAAAAAACATGAATCTTTGTGCAATGTCTCCTGCGAGATATTACGTGGATGAGACAGTACCTGTGCTGCGAGATGTTCCTTACAAGATGTTACGGGGATGATGCAACACATCTGAATAGGAAACTTATTTTCGCAGAAAAATTTGTAAAAATTTCTTGCAGATTTATTTATGTAAAAAAAAATTCCAAAAATTTTTTTATATAAAAATTTATGGAAAAATAATATTTTTTTTAGTAGTGCATGTGACATCGGATATTGTAGATAAGTGTAACTTTAATTTTGTTTTAAATTTTACCATTGTTACTTTATATACAATTTATCGTGCACAAAATTGAACATAAACATGAATAGATTTAGTGTATAATGAACCAAAATTCTCAGGAAATTTATCATGCGTGAGATGTTAAGAGAGTGAGGCGGCACCGCACAACAACGTATTTGATGAAACTGAACTGTAGAGTATGGAATTTAGGGGAATCAATGAACTGTAGAGTATGGAATTTAGGGGAATCAAAGAACTGAAATGCGGACTTTGGTGAGGTAGCATCGGGGTATGGATCCTAGTGGATGATTAAACATAATTGAAATATAAGTGGTAATTATTTTAGTGGATGATTAAAAAATATCATATATAAGAGTTAATTATTTTATTGTTATTATTATCTTATTAATTATTTTATTACGTGTATTAAAAAATTATTAATTATTTATTATCACACTGATTATTTATACACCATATAAAAATGATAGAATGAGTTTTAGGATATAGAGAATTTTTATTTCTTATACTTTGTTTCATACTTATTATTCTTTTAGATAATGTTAATGAGAATCTAACCTGTTTTGGTTCTAAGTGCACTAACTAAGACATGATGTTGTATAAATTTTGGAGAGCAAATCTAATTTTGGATTGCACCAGGTATTCATCATAATTTTCCTTCAAGATAGTAGCTAGTGTTATGACACTATTATTTTTCTTCCCCTTTTCTACCAATATTTTCTAACAATTTGAAAGCAAATCCTTTATCTCTTTTGGTTGTGTTGTTGTAATGAGTTTTTTCTTTATGAAATTGATTCAATTATTGGGTCAAAACTCAAACTCCTTGATTATACTAACAACAATAGACGAACACAAAGATTGTTGATATTCTTTAAATAGCTTGAGGCTAGCAATATTTTAAAGATGGACCAACAATTTGTTTGAGAAAATAATGGGATAGTGTGAACTATAATCAAATTAATTGAAAACTACTAAAAATATTGGTATGTCATATTCTCTTTAATTGTATGCCAAATAGATTTTTTGATCTTTGATTTAAACTGTTTACAAAATGTTTATGAAAATAAAATGAGAAAACATGTGATAATTGTTTTTTATCTAATATGCAATTAAAAGGCTATTTAAAAAAATGATTAGTTATTTTGTAATGTTGGTGCTTTAATTAGTTGTATTTGTTAAAAATCTTGATTTAATGATTGTTTTTTATACGTGTATGATCAAGTTTACTTGATTTTTTTTATGTGATTAATTTTGTGCATAATCTAATAGAAAATCAATATTTTTTTTTAATTTGATGAGAGGAAAAAATTGTAGATTTAATCATAATATAAAAATGTTGAAACTACATATACCGTTAAATGCTCAAATGCACCCAACTAATGTGTACAAATAATTTACAAAGTGAAAGCTTAAAATTGTTGCTACTTTAAAGTTTTTTCTATTATTAAATATAAAATAATAATAAATGTTTAATTATGAGGTGAAATGTTTTGTTAAAAGAAAATATAGGAATGATTGATTGATAAAAAAAATGTGGAGAAAAGATAAATATTAGAAGAGGTTGAATAATGTATCAAAAATCACACGTTTTTCATAATGAAGTAATAACTCTAGTCAGATGAAGTACGAAGAACAGTCAAATAGAATACTAAGTATTTTTATATTGATTTGTGTCAACCACCAATATTATGTCAATTTTCAATCCAACCAGATTGAATTTTACTATCTTTAAATAAAGATACAAGTATTCTTTCAATAAGTCACTTCTTTATCAACCCTAAGTATTCTTTAACTTATTTTTTCAAGGAACTACCCAAGTATTGGTTTAACAACAAGCCTCTCCAAGCTTAACAATCAAGTATTCTTTTACAGTCAAGCTTTTTCATACTCAAAACAAATATTTTTTTTCAAACAAGTTAACCTTATAACAATGGTTATGAAGGTTACATAATTCTTGTATTCGTTTGACTTAGATGTTATACAACTGATGTAGAGTAATGAATGTTTACAAGAAAGAATAAATTTACATAAAGTATGTTTTTGTACAAGTGTACTTATATATCTATTCTCTCTTTGTATTTGTTATATCTCTTTATATCTTTTTCCTTGAGCTTTGGATCTTTTTATTAGCAACTTGAAAAAGATGACCATTGAAATACTTTGAGTCTGACTCACAAGTTTGTTTTGTTAGTCTTTGTGGAGAAAAGATAGACACTAGAAGGGGGTTGAATAGTGTATATCCAAAATCCACATGTTTTCAAGTATGTGAAGTAGTATTTGCAACAGACGCAGGGTTAGTAAGAGTAATCAATGAACACAGGAAGTTTAGTTCACCTTAACCACTGAGAGTACATCCAGTTCTTAATCCAATTAGATTGAGTTCCACTAACTTTCAACAAAGTTACAATTATTCTTTTACCAAGCCACTTTTAGCTCAAACAAGTGTTCTTTGATTGACCTCATTAAGCCACTATCCAAGTATTCTTTTTACAAACAAGTCTCTTCAGGTTTAACCTCAAGTATTCTTTTATAGTCAAGCTTCTCCAAGCTCTACCCTATAACAATAGTTATAAAGCTATTACAAGGTTGTAGTTGACGTTCCTTTTAGACATGATTACAACAAAACGTTTAAGTACAATAAAACTCTTGAAGAAGACTTTTTATGAGATATATATTGTGTCTCAAAATTTTTCTATATATCACTACTACTTCTTCTCTTGAGTTCCAAACCTTCTTATATATTACATTTGAAAGAGATGATCATTACAGTTTCTCGAGTCTAATTCATAAAACTATTTTGTCTTACTCCTTTATCTGATCTAAAGAGAGAAGAAGTATATGTTGGTGTATTAAATACTTCAATTAATGCCTTTAACCTAAATGTACTCCTTATCTTTGATAGATCAAGCTACTTATCAAAGCATTGAAGCAAAATAGGAACAATAGGAAACAAAGTCCGCGTGTAGCGAGGATATAGTCCTTTTTCAATGCCTTTTTTGTAAAATCTAGGATCTTTATGTTTTACATGCTTTTATACACTTTTAATAGAATGTGAGTTCCAAGACAATGAATTTTGATCTATTAAGGTATAAAACATTTATTTAAAAATTTAAAAGCGTCAGTGATATTAAATAGTGGATGTTAAGAACAATTTGTAAGGTTCGTTTGATTTGCTTTGTCTTATAGATGCTACTTCGTCTTATAAAATCTGAAATAGCAAATTTTTTAAAGCATTTTCTTACCTAAATATGTAGTGTTTGTTATCATTTTAAACTTATAAAAAAAATGAGGGATTTAAGATCGTCTTTTAACTTTTTAGCCTTCATCGTCTTTCCTTGTGATGACAAGTAACTGTTCGGCTCAATTAATGCAAGCATTAAATGTATTTTCCCAAATGATATCTCTTATATGATGGAAAAGAAAAGGCCAAGGGACCTACTACAAGAGTTATGACAAGGAGAGCCCAAGAGGGTTGGGTTAGATTATAGGGAGGTAAGCCCATATTGATTTTCACTTGGGTTATTACATGACTCTTAATAGTGCTTTGTATTTTCCTTAAGCCTTGTATTTGGGCTAGCTTAATTATGATTTCTTTGCCCTGTGTATTTGAGCCATTAGATATGATATAAGTATACCTAGAAGGAGGTTATACATTTAAGTTTCATTTAGAAGCCATTTGAAATGCATTTGCACTCCATGTGACCGGTCAAGGGTGGTGCACATGGCATGATCCAAATGCATCTTCAAATGCCTTTTAAATGACATCTAAATGCCTTAGCCTTACTTCCTAGATGCAAGAGCACATGGTAGCACATAGGAGATAAGGTTTTGCACCAAATTTGAACCCAAATTAAAATTTAGTGCACATAGGAGTCAAGTAAACCATACCATGGTTTAACTTGACCCTAGGCTTAATCTAGCTTATCCAAGATGCCACCTAGATCTATATAAGGCCTCCTTTGTGTGTAAATTATGCACTTTGGATTACATATGAGATATTCATTTAGATTTCTCTCTCAAATCTAAAGCCAAATAGCTAAGAAAAACTAGCTTCATTAAGTTCCTTTAATAAGGAAACCTTCTTTAGGCATTGGTGCATGTTGTTCCTCCTTTGCTTGGGAGACTTTGAGCTTGCCTTCTTCTCCTTTCCTACCTCTTTTCATTCGATCCAAGCCAGCTTCAAGCCTCAAGAAAGATGTGTGGATCATTTGGAGTTCAAGAAGAGTGAATTCGACCATGTGTTCACTAAGGAATTCCATTATCTTATCTGATCAAGGAGGTTGCTTATCAACTTTTCATACCAAATGAAGCTTGTAGAAGCAACGTCAAAACGGTCCAATAGCAACAATGACTTTATCTACTTTTCTCCATGATTTTAGGGATCTTTGTCCCAGGTCCTAATGAAAAGTATGATCTTGTTCTCTTTAATAGATTTATGAGTTTCAAGATAATCTTCTAGTTCGATCTGTTAAGGAATAAAATATTCACAAAAATTTTGGCATCAATCTCAATAAATAATAAGCATTTAATGTATATAAGAAAAACTATATGTTTCATCTGATTTACATCGTCTTGTAGACAATTTGCATCTTAAATTTCGTCTGATAAGTATTTTCAAAGATATTTTCGAAGACATTTTTGAAGACATTTTCTCTTATAAAAACATTTTGTTTCTTAGCATGAAAGCTCTAAGCTCGAGGGATCCAAGATCGTCTTAGACTTAACAAAAAGTTATCAAAGGCTTTACTTAAAAATAAAGGTATATATAGTAGCAATACATAACTTAGTTACGCACCAAATGGATATAAATTGTTTTCCTAATTGGAGTTTTTTTTGACAAAAAAATTACATGAAGAACCAGAAGATTACATTATACAAGGAAATTACACAAGGTATGTAAGCTTAGATTGAATGGTTTAAAACAAATACATAAGCAATGATATGAGAGGTCCAATCACTACAAAAAAATGTGTGATTTGTAGCGGTTATTTTGGTAGTTTCTGGCGGTTAAAAACCGCCACAAATCGCACTACCGGCGTCATTAATAACTGTCGGATCTACGGTCGCCAAAAACCGTTTGCGGCGGATATTTTGTAAACGCTGGTATTGAGCGCCAGAAAATTCAATCTCATTGTGGCGGTTTCAAACCGCCACAAAATTCATTTTAATTCTGCCCAATTCAAAATTTATGACGATTTTAAAACCCCCACAAAATTATTATTATTTTTACTTGTTTACATTTTCTGGTGGTTTTAGATTGCCAAAAAATATCTTTTATTATCTCACATTTTCTGACAATTTTAAACTGTCAAAAATACACTTTATTTTACTGTAATTTTTTATTTTTAAAATATATTTGGAATTATTTTAAAATTATATTTTTATTATAAATTGATAAATAATATTCTATATATTTTAGGCATTTATCAAATTATTATTGAAAATTATCACTAACCATATTAATCATTAAAAGTTAATAATGACTATATTATATTGTTATTTAATTCAAGAAACTTATAAATAAAAATGAAAAGTTAATAATGACTATATTATATTATTATTTAATTCAAGTAACTTATAAATAAAAATGAAAACTAGATAAGTAAATTAATTTAAAAAGTGGCATATATAAAAATGAAAACTAGATAAGTAATTTAAAATATATATAAAAAAGGAATTAGATAAGTAATTTTAAAACAAATCATGATTACTTGAGGTGAAGCACTTAGGTAATGCAAGTGAAGTAAATTTGTAGAAGTTTTTTTAGTTAATCTAAGAGAACAAGAACCTACTTTATTTTAAATTTATATACAAATAAATTAATTAAAAATTGACATTAATGAATTAAATAGATAAATGATATTTTATCTATTCAGCATGTTTCAAAAAAGAACATAGAAATGTCCATATTTGATGAAATTACTTAGAAATCTTTATAAAAAAATAAAAATTACTTAGAAATCCAGTGCATTGTGTTACAACTTTATTCAATGATATTTGGTAAGGAAAACTATGTCAACTTAGAAAATTTAACGTCACATCACAAATATAAGTGTAATCACAAACAATTATATAAGAATATCAACATATTTGACTTATTTACAAACATCGTTATGGTACTAATTAAAAGGAAATTAGTTTGTTTAGGATATGCATATGTAAAAGGGAGGCAACAATGCCTTTAATTACAACAGGAAAATCATTACAACCTATCAAATAATGAATAACACATCTATAGGCAGCAACACATCATGTTTATTATGAACTGTGGTTGGGATTTCATATGTTATTAGGCTTCATTATAAGGATGCCAATGCTAGTTGTTAATGATAAATTTTCCTCGTTTATTAAACTTCAATCAATGGACTTAGTCAGAACAATAGAGTCAATAGTTGAAACGCAATAGCAAATTTATAATAAACACAAGTCCATCTCCTAATCTTTATTAAACAATTGCACTTGAGATTGCAATTAGGGGTTACCATCAGTTTCCTCATTGACCATGTTTCTAGAATCCTTGCCACTAAAATATAACCACATGCACGTATAACCACTAAAATATATTAGTAGTGCATAGTTGCCTGAGGAACTTAACCTAACCTCTAAAAACTGGTTTAGTTTGGGTGGTTAGAAAAATGTATTTAGCAGTTTTAAAATAAGTGTGACTGGCATTGAGAAATATGATGTTTTTATGAATATGTTGCTTACATAGGTGTATGTTAGTCTAAAATTATGACTTTTGTCTTGTGGAATACTTAAGTTTAAATGAATATGGACAACCTATTTTAGAATTTAGAGAAATTTCTAGATTTTGCATGGATATCTGGTCATATGACTATTGAAATGTTGGTTTTACAAGTCCTCACAGAACCAAAAAATGCTCTGGCTAAGCGGTACAAGAAATTATTTAACATGAATAATGTAAGCAGTTTTTCCTTATTCTCTATAAATACATATCATTTATGAGATTTTCTATGTTTGAGTGTATGTGGTGTGAAAACTTCAGCAAAGTTGTTATCATTATATCTTTGGTACCATTTGGTGTTGGTGTTAGCTAAGTCAAACCTGATCAGCTTATTTCAACAAAGTTGTGTAGACCCCTAAAATTGTCCGGGCCGGAAATAAAACTCGAAGACCCTCAAAGATCGAAGGAAAGTCAGCCAGAAGGACTCCTAGAAGACCATAGGATGGCTATCTGTAGGTTTAGAGGTCTTAGAGTAGCTTAAAATAAGGAAGTGGAGGGAATGAAGCCCAATACGGCCGTACTAAACTTAATACGGCCGTATTGAAGCTTCAACACGGCCGCAGTGAACTCAATACGGCGTATTGAAGTTTCTGAAACTTCAATACGGCCGTACTGAAATCAATACGGCCGTATTGAAGCTTCAATACAGCCGCAGTGAACTCAATACGGCGTATTGAAGTTTCTGAAAACTTCAATACGGCCGTACTGAAATCAATACGGCCGTATTGAAGCTTCAATACAGCCGCAGTGAACTCAATACGGGCGCATTGAAATTTCTGAATTTCAATACGGCCGTATTGAACTCAATACGACCGTATTGAAGTTCAAAAATTTCAATACGGCCGTATTGATTCCATAGCCCGTATTGCGCCTGTTCCCTATAAATATGACGTCAATTGGACGTCATTTGACACTTTTACACACAGTTTTAACCCTCTCCTTGAGTATTCTGGGGTTTTTGAGCAGTGTTCTGCCCTAGAAATCACTCGGAGAGTTGATCCGACGAAGTTCTTGAGCCCCGAGCCATTTTGCTTGAGGATCGAACCTAGTCGAAGGGAAATCCTCCGGATTTCCAAGTCAAAAATTATTTTTAGGAAGGAGTGAGCGGGCTTGTAGAGCGAGGGAACGCCAAAAAGCTTCCCAGTTTTACTTGATATATAAAAAGCACGCTTCAAGAGGTTTCTTTTCTAAAAATCCCTTCTTTTACTGCTTTCTGTGTGCATATTTAACTGTCATCATGTAGATAGTTAATTTATAATTGCTTAGAATAAATAGGGGTAATTTAGTAATTTTATATTGTTATTTTAGAAATAATCTGTCATAGGGAACCCGAAAGGGGCGCTGTGGGGTGCTAACACCTTCCTCACGCGTAACCGACTCCCTTACCCGACTCTGGTTGTAATGGCCGAAGTCGATTTTTGAATCGATTGTCTTATCCCTTTTTCCAATGTTTTGAGTAAAACATTGGTGGCGACTCCACGAACCCTCCTTTTACGAAAACCGCTAATCCATGGAGGGTCCCGCTTGGGATTAACATGGATTGGTGAGACTTTTAATAAATAAATTGGATAAGATCGACAAGGTCTCAGTTTGAGAACAAGTCGTTCTAATAATCCAATACATTTTCAAAACCAAAATAAAAAGCGAGCTCGACCGTCTTCGCGACCGCCGAGGCCCGTTTGGGCCGGTGGCGACAGATGGCGACTCCACTGGGGAAGCCTCGAGAGTCAATCCCATTTAG
Source organism: Cajanus cajan (assembly GCF_000230855.2). Taxonomy (NCBI): domain Eukaryota; kingdom Viridiplantae; phylum Streptophyta; class Magnoliopsida; order Fabales; family Fabaceae; genus Cajanus; species Cajanus cajan. The sequence goes on along the minus strand of NC_138524.1, from coordinate 57,075,058 downwards.
TGACAGATTATTTTAACAAATAATAGTTAAAATTACTTCATTACCCCTTGCTTGTATAATAACATGTTTTATCTATATGGCTTTTAATAACTGTTGTTTGTTTAAATTTACGCAATTGTTTGAAATAAAAACTGCACACAAACCTTTGCACACAACAGTTCCCTCTATACCCGGGGGCATGAGTGATTAACCATAGGGAGTGGATGTTAGTACGGCCGGTTGTCGAATGGGTCTATAGGTGCCCGTAGACCGTTGTCGGAAAACATCACTCAAGGTGATAACCATAAACTTGAGTCCGACGGTGCGTTGGAGCTTTCCATCGACCTACGATGAGAGGAATTGGGTCCCTATAATGGGGGCACCTTGGGGGCCTTGGACTGGTGAGAACAGTTAGAACCTACCTTGAATATGCACCATTTCTGCAGGATACCCCTACCTCGTGATTCGCTCGTGACTGTTCGTGGATGAGTGAATTGTGTGTGCATTTTTTTATGTGTGACATTGTATGAGCATATATTTGCACCTTTTAAACATACAACATTCTTGTTTACAATAAAAAAAATAATAATAATAATAAGAATAAATAGAAATAAAGATTTTCTAGTACATGGTGTTAACATCTGCCTCCATTGCATTCATATAGGTAGTTTCCCTTTTCACCCAAAATATACAAAAATATAAAATACTCAAAAAGAAAAAATACGTACCAAGCAATATCATGCATCATCTTAGGAATATCCCGAAAACATGATAATGCTTAGTTGAATAAACACTATGCATACATATCCATCGCCATCATCTCATATCATGCATTGTATTGTAGATTATGGAGAGGTCTAGGGAGGTGCAAAGGCCATTAAAGAAAGTGGACTTCCTATTATACCATGCTAAGAGGTTGGATCACCTCTGTACCTTGATGTCAAAAGAGGCTCGCGTCGAGTTTGAGAAATCTTATGGGCGAGTTCTCGATTTGATGAGGATTTGTGTGGATCCAGCTTTTCTGAGGGCATTGGTTCACTTCTGGAGTCCCGATCTGCACTGTTTTGAGTTCCCCCAGTTTGACCTGGTTCCTACTCTAGAGGAGTACGAGCTCATGTTACGGTGGCCCAAATCAGCAGGGGTCTATATTTTCCATGGAAATCATGTGGCCGTAGAGAGAGTCGCCACTCAAGTCAAACTGCCACCACGATTATCTGCTTTAGTGGGGAACGGCAGTATTAAAGGTTGGAAGCTTGCTATGATTGAAGACCACCTTTCTTCCTTGGCTGGTGAGGGAGATTGGTTAGCTTTCAACAAGACTCTAGCGTTAGCTGTGTTTGGGATGATCCTATTCCCCTTTCACGCTAACACAGTGGACCATGCTGCAATGGACGCTTTCTTCGCTTGGGACGTACACATGAAGAGTCCCGTGCCTGCTATTCTTGCCGACACCTTACTTTCTGTTCATCTGTCTCGACAGAAGCAAGGAAAAATCATCCGATGCTGCACCTCCTTGCTGTATGTGTGGAGCATCACTCATTTCTATGCCTCTAGTCATATGGGGACCTTGCCCGACCCTTTGAGGAGTTTTTCGAAAATTCCCGTACGCCGCCGATATGCTTCCGAATGGAAGGAAGAGATGGAACAGTGGAGTAGCGAGCACTTCACGTGGGTTTGCCCTTGGTTCCGTCCAAGCCATGTATTGATGAGATGCGGCAGTTATCCAAGCATACCATTGATGGGCCTCAGAGGTTGCATAGCCTACTCACCTAGATTGGTTATGAGGCAACTGATGAGGACTCAGACCATTCCTACTATAGAGGAGCTTGGAGGGTTGTGTTTCTCCTTCGATTCCGAACATCAGAAGGACATGCACGCTGTCATGAGAGCGTGGGAGAGACCAACCTATGAGGGAGATCTCGAGCTCGGAAAGCCTCGGGTATCCGTCTCCATTGATTATGAGAAATGGAGGAGCGAGAGGGGGGTGCCTCAACCATCCACTTCTTGTGCAACCACAGCAACAAGGAAGGTGTTGCAAGAGCAAGTTGACGCCTTGACCAAGAAACTGGAAATCATGGGAGCTCAGATGAGAGTTCTTGAAGAGAAAAATGAAGAATCCAGTTTTACTATTGATGGTCTTCAAAGGCAATGCAAGAAGAAAGACCACGAGATAGAGCGGCTCAAGGATGAGTGTGCTAACCTCAATGAGGAGGCTTCTCGGACACCCAAAATGCCAAAGGTTGAACCGAGTAGTCAACTCCAAGAAGTCAACATGAAGATAGCACACCTTGATGCCGAGTATTCAAAGCAGGCACAGTTGATCAAGGATATGCAAGACGATCTGCTTTTGACTCGATCCGATGCGCAACAATGGCGGGAAGTTGTTCAACGACAAGCCGCAAACCTTTCTGACTTCCGCAAAAAGGAAAGGGAAGGATTGGCACAAATGGCCAAACTCCAAGAGGAGAAGGATCGGGCCGAGGATGAGCTTAATGAGCTGCAGGCCATGATCAACTATCATATACAAAAAGCGAAAGATGCTCAGAAAATCAGTGATGATATAAGCCAAGCGGTCCACACTCAAATTGAAGCAATGGGCTGCCATGTGGAGGAAGCCGAAGATGAATGGCAAAGACATATGAACCCGCCTGTGGGTTTTTACCGGCTTTTCTCCTTTTGTAAAAAATTGCTTCAAAGCATTGTATAAAAGTTGTACACTTTCTTCAATTAATAAAAAATTGAGATTTATTGCCTTTGCATCTCATTAGTCATTCATTTGCATTTATCTCTCCTGGTAATTTAATAATAAATATTAATAAAAAGAAAGAAATAATCGATGCGTATGTTCAGAATGGATCGCACGCCATTAGTAATTAAATGCAAACCAACAACTGCACCAAGCAAGCATACGGCGACTCCGTTGTTGGTAATCAAGACAGACAAAGGGGAAGGTCCGACACCGTTAAGGATCATCGCTCCAAAGCCTTTCCCCTACGAATCAAATAAGGCTGTGCCATGGATATACGACGTCCATTCTTCTGCCGACAGCGATATCTCCAACATCGCTGGACTTGGGGGCATGACTAGGAGTGGAAGGATCTACACTCCCGAAGATCTGCACGACAAAGCTCCCAAGAATAAAGGAAAAGAAAAGGAGAAAAACGAGGAAAACAAGGAATCCGAGGAGGAGACAGATGAGCTGTTGAAGTACATTCGACAAAGTGAGTACTCCATCGTGGATCAACTTCACAGGACGCCAGCGAAAATCACTCTGCTGTCGTTGATCCTAAACTCTGAACCGCATCGACAAGCTTTGTTGAAAGTCTTGAACGAAGCATATGTGTCGCATTCCATCTCCCAAGACAAATTTGAGGGGATTGTTAGTCACATCACGGCTAATGATCACCTCACTTTCACCGATGAAGAAATCCCCGCTGAGGGACCGAACCACAACAAGCCCTTGCACATCTCTGTAAAGTGCAAGGAGTACCACATCGCAAAAGTCTTGGTGGATAATGGATCTTCCTTGAATGTGATGCCTAAAAGAACTCTTGATCAAGTGGCAATCAAGGGAGTCCAAATGCGCCCGAGCAACATGATCGTTCGAGCTTTCGACGGTTCTAAAAGAGAAGTGGTGGGAGAGATCAATCTTCCAATCCAAATTGGACCCACTATCTTCAACGTCGAATTTCAAGTGATGGACATTACTCCGGCATACAGCTGTCTCCTCGGCCGACCTTGGATTCATGATGCGAAAGCTGTACCCTCTACGCTCCACCAGAAAGTCAAGTTCATAGTGGGTGACAAACTGGTGACCGTGCAAGCTGAAGATAACATACTCATCAGCAAGCCATCCAACATACCTTATGTGGATGCAGCAGAGGAAGCTTTGGAAACCGCCTTCCAAGCATTGGAAATCGCCAATGTTGAAACATTTCCCCGAGAAATGAAGAAGGTAGCTCATATGCTCACAAAGAACGGATACTTGCCAGGACAAGGATTAGGCAAGGACTCCCAAGGAATCCCGGAGCTACCCATTATCAAGGACAATCCGGGGAAACAAGGGTTAGGATACAACCCCGTTAAAGATCAAAGAACGAAGAGGAATCAAGATCCTTCTCAACGTTCTTTAAGCCAGATCTTTAGGAAGGCTGGTTCACAAACGTCAAGGCCAGCTGTCGTCATCAAGTGTCCTTTTCCTTCTAATAGGGATGTGTAAATTCAGTGACTATTAGAGATCACTCCTCGGGGACAGCCCGACCCCCGAGCCTCGATAGGGCACATGTTTCCACTATGATTATAATAAAATCATTCTTCATTATTTCTTATTGCTTCTTTTCTTGCTTGCAATAAAATTCTAAACCACATTATTTAACCCTGTTTGAATAAACATGAATGAGGTTAAAATCGTCTTAAAAAATAAACCCACATCATTTTGCGTGGAGGTGTGCACGACAACTTGGAACACCTTTTCTTGGCATCAATAAGTGCCATCATGGATAAAAGAAATCCTAAAGATAATAAGCTTGGCAGGAAACCCAAAAAGGGGACTGCGCAAAAATAAGAGCAAAAGACCCGCTAGGAATCCCACAAAAGGGTGACCTAGGCAAAAGTTAGGGTTACAAAATGAAGACAAAAACCCGCTAGGAATCCCACGAAAAGGGTGACCTAGGCAAAAGTTAGGGTTACAAAATGAATACAAAAGCCCGCTAAGACATCACAAAAGGGTGTTTTAGGCAAAAGTTAGGGCCGTCAAAAAAAGAAAAAAAACAAAATAAATCCATGATGGTACCATCAATTGAATTCAACAAGGGGCTCAAGAAAAGCTATCCAAGTTGTCAAAGCACAATCATTAATAACAAAGATGTGCTTAACCTCATAAGTGTTTAATCAAACTAACCTAAACACTTGAGCCTACCATTGGCCAGCCATTCTTTCAAAATCCATTTTTCAAAAATAAAATAATCCCCTCTAAAACACAAACTTTTGAAAACATATATCCTTTCCTTCTCTTCTCCCTTGTCCCAAAGATTTTTGAATAATCTAAGAGGAAACATGGAGATATAGTGGTCAATAGGAGGGTTGACACATCTTCTAAAGGAAGGGAGAATCATTTGGTTGATGACACCAAAAATCAAATACGCATCGTTCCTCGGTTACAGAAATCGGCAAAGCACAGTCTGTCTGGAGGAATGGCAAGATCCAAACAAAGAACGCATCGATTAATTCTTTTGAAAAACTGAATCAAATAGAATTAGGTGCATCTCTTTTGCATACATGCATACAGATGATAGGTGTACTAGAAGATCACTTATTCTCTGTTTATATTCAAAAAAAAAAAAAAAAAAAAAAAAAAAAATCAAAAATCAAAAATCAAAAATCAAAAATCAGAAAAATCCAATACGCCCGTATTGGTATTAATACGGTCGTATTGGAGTTAACGTTAAGTACAACGTTTCAACTCCAATACGGGCGTATTAAAATCCAGTACGCCCGTACTGAATCCCAATACGGTCGTATTGAATCCAATACGGTCCACATTGATTGTAAACTTTGTACATCAACGGAAAGGCCAATACGGCCGTATTGAATCCAATGCGGGCCGTATTGGCGAAAATTTGCCTATAAATAAGCCTTCCCCCCTCTCATTTTTTTGCATCCAATCTTCATTCTCTGCATCCTTGCTTGTGAGTGTACTCCCAAAATCTCTTCAGAAAAATGGCAGAGTCATCCAGGAAAAGGCAGAGAGCCCCACCTAGACGTGAGTTGACAGATCGACACAGACAACGACTGGAGCTCATAGAGACGTTCACCATCGAGCCGTCAAGGGTGCTCGACTTTGAGCTTCTCCGAGCAGTGGGCTTGGAGAACGATGTCAGGAGCTACTTCGACGCCATAGGATGGGGATTTGTCCTTAATCCACCATCCCAGCTATATTTGACGGCCACGAAGGAGTTCTTGGCTACAGTCGGCGTCACGGAGTCGACTAACAGCTATGGGGAGGATGTTTGCGCGGTGGACTTCTGGATGAATGAAGGATACCGCTCGCTGACGTTGGACGAATTCAACGTCCAGGCAGGGTTTTTCAGCCGCACTGATCAGCTGGCATTCCGAGATGCCATATGCGAGTGGCCTGATCAGTGGACTCCGGTTGAGATGTGGAGTTTGCTCACTGGCCGACGGGATTATCATTCAGGGGTGAAGGGCTCCCGGCTCCCGACTGCTCTTAGGATCTGTCACAAGATCCTCACCAGTACTATTCATGGCAGGTCCAAGAGTCCGGAGTCGATTACACGGCCGGATCTGCTGGCCTTATATTGCATGGCCACCAGCCGGAAGGCCAATCCTGGATATTTCTTCCTCGAGCACGTGAAGAAGCTTGGGGTACGAGAGGGAGGAGAGTCCAGACAGGGGTACATCTTGGTTGCCCCACTCCTCTCACAGCTAGCGGAGACATGGGGATGTCCCGATGGTGCAGAGCCAGGGGCATTGGCGCCGAAGCTGATTGGTGCCTCTACCCTGATTAACATGAAGATCATCGCTAGATCGCCAGGAGGGGGGTTTGTGCGAGTAGATGGCCTCGAGACCTTCAACGACCTCCTCAACAACCTCGACTTTGAGGGAGGCGACGCCCCGCAGCCAGAGGCTAGCACATCACGGTCGGACAGGGGATACTTTGACGCCCGCTTCGACACACTGCAGCAAAGCATTAACACGCGATTCGATGCTTTTCAGCAGAGCATCGACACGCGATTCGATGCTTTTCAGCATAGTGTCGGTACATGGCAGCAGAGTACCGATACTCGACTAGACAGCTTGGTGCAGGGTTTCGACAACCTCTCAGTCTGGCTCCATAGCCACTACCCCACTCCTCCTCAGGATCCGCCGGCCGATGAGTGAAGACCGGATTGCTTCCTTTAATTTTTATGTATTTAGTTTGTTTGGGCTGTGTCCCATCTTTTGATTTCTTTTGATTTCTCTCGTACAAACTTATTTTCTATTTAATGAAAATTTCCACTGTTTGATTTTAAATTCTCTAGCAATTTAAATTCTGTACAGCAAAAGCCAAAAACATAAAAAAGGCAAAATACAGAAAAAGCCAAATCAGAAGAAAAGGCAAAATACAGAAAAAGCCGAAAATGAAAAAGGCAAGGATATAGAAAATCCAACAAAAAGATTGCACAGAATAACTGAGCCTGGAGAGGCTTGCCGAAATAATACTCTCTCAAAATAACTGAGCCTGGAGAGGCTTGCCGAAATAATACTCTCTCAGAATAAATGAGCCTGGAGAGGCTTGCCGAAATAATACTCTTTCAGAATAATTGAGCCTGGAGAGGCTCGCAGAAATAATACTCCCCAGAGAAATCTCAACTCACGCTCTTGGACTCAAAATCCCCAGCAAGAGCTATCAAGCAAGATCGACAAAATTCCCAATGGAAGTACGATCTCCCAAGCAGAATATCCAAGTCAAAAGACTTAAACTTCCTCAGTGAAGATAGCTCTCCAACTCAAGTGTTGAGTGAGGCTAAGCCTGCAGAGGTTTCCTAAATAATACTCTGGGATACATAAGATCCCTCATTCCCCAATCGCCTACTCAGAGGCATCCCTGCAAAAAGAGAAAAATCAAAAATATCAATAAGTATTCCCCAAGCGGAATCTGGCACTCAGCCGAACACTGATCCCCAAATCCCCATTCGCCGATTCAGAGGCACTCTTTCAAAAAATTGAAAAGATCAATAATTATTCCCCAAGCGGAATTTGGCTTTTTAGCCAATCATTGAACGTCAAGCTGATCCGCCTAACAGAAGAGGCTAATCACAATCAATGACAAAATCCCCAGTGGATAATAGCCTACACAGAGGCAACAAAACCAGAAAAACCCAAGAGAGACACCCGAACAAGGATAACCGGGATACTCCACCAACGTCGAAAGGACGTCAGCCAATCATAAGGCACCGCTCACATCAGAAAGAGCATCTTTGTGTCTGCACCCAAAAGGAATCAGAAATTCCCCAGTGGGCACCAACTACGCAATGGAAAGTTGGGACACAAGAACCTATGAGTAACTGCACATCCCCTAGACGGATCCCTGCGTTATCCAGCCCTCAGTGGCACAAAAATCAAAAAAACAACCGTCGAAGCAGCATCGTGGACTGTGGAGACAAAATCATCACAAATCCCTGGAAAGGAGATATTCACGCTACCCCGTCGTCACAAACACGGAGGTATGCAGCTTCCGGCTCGAACAAAGAGTGAAGCTAAGCCTGGAGAGGCGGTACTCACAGCTTCCAGCTTGGGCAACAAGCAAAGCAAAGCCTGGAGAGGCGAAACTCACACTGCTCACCGTCGTCACAAAGGTGCTTAGTTTCCGGCTCGAACAAAGAGCAAGACTAAGCCTGGAGAGGCGAAACTCACACTGCTCACCGTCGTCACAAAGGTGCTTAGTTTCCGGCTCGAACAAAGAGCAAGACTAAGCCTGGAGAGGCAAAATTCGCACTGCTACCGTTGTCACAAGGGTACTTAGCTTCCGGCTCGAACAAAGAGTGAAGCTAAGCCTGGAGAGGCGGTACTCACAGCTTCCAGCTTGGGCAACAAGCAAAGCAAAGCCTGGAGAGGCGAAACTCACACTGCTCACCGTCGTCACAAAGGTGCTTAGTTTCCGGCTCGAACAAAGAGCGAGACTAAGCCTGGAGAGGCGAAACTCACACTGCTCACCGTCGTCACAAAGGTGCTTAGTTTCCGGCTCGAACAAAGAGCAAGACTAAGCCTGGAGAGGCGAAATTCGCACTGCTACCGTTGTCACAAGGGTACTTAGCTTCCGGCTCGAACAAAGAGTGAAGCTAAGCCTGGAGAGACGGCACTCACAGCTTCCAGCTTGGGCAGCAAGCAAAGCAAAACCTGGAGAGGCTACTCGACAATTTTCCACCGGAAGACGCTACAAGTCAGAAGGTTGGCACATCACCCGGACAATTGGGTCAACTCCTTTACTTGTCAGCCGGTACACCAAAAGACCGTTTGACTAAGTAAAGGGGGGGCAGCTGTAGACCCCTAAAATTGTCCGGGCCGGAAATAAAACTCGAAGACCCTCAAAGATCGAAGGAAAGTCAGCCAGAAGGACTCCTAGAAGACCATAGGATGGCTATCTGTAGGTTTAGAGGTCTTAGAGTAGCTTAAAATAAGGAAGTGGAGGGAATGAAGCCCAATACGGCCGTACTAAACTTAATACGGCCGTATTGAAGCTTCAACACGGCCGCAGTGAACTCAATACGGCGTATTGAAGTTTCTGAAACTTCAATACGGCCGTACTGAAATCAATACGGCCGTATTGAAGCTTCAATACAGCCGCAGTGAACTCAATACGGCGTATTGAAGTTTCTGAAAACTTCAATACGGCCGTACTGAAATCAATACGGCCGTATTGAAGCTTCAATACAGCCGCAGTGAACTCAATACGGGCGCATTGAAATTTCTGAATTTCAATACGGCCGTATTGAACTCAATACGACCGTATTGAAGTTCAAAAATTTCAATACGGCCGTATTGATTCCATAGCCCGTATTGCGCCTGTTCCCTATAAATATGACGTCAATTGGACGTCATTTGACACTTTTACACACAGTTTTAACCCTCTCCTTGAGTATTCTGGGGTTTTTGAGCAGTGTTCTGCCCTAGAAATCACTCGGAGAGTTGATCCGACGAAGTTCTTGAGCCCCGAGCCATTTTGCTTGAGGATCGAACCTAGTCGAAGGGAAATCCTCCGGATTTCCAAGTCAAAAATTATTTTTAGGAAGGAGTGAGCGGGCTTGTAGAGCGAGGGAACGCCAAAAAGCTTCCCAGTTTTACTTGATATATAAAAAGCACGCTTCAAGAGGTTTCTTTTCTAAAAATCCCTTCTTTTACTGCTTTCTGTGTGCATATTTAACTGTCATCATGTAGATAGTTAATTTATAATTGCTTAGAATAAATAGGGGTAATTTAGTAATTTTATATTGTTATTTTAGAAATAATCTGTCATAGGGAACCCGAAAGGGGCGCTGTGGGGTGCTAACACCTTCCTCACGCGTAACCGACTCCCTTACCCGACTCTGGTTGTAATGGCCGAAGTCGATTTTTGAATCGATTGTCTTATCCCTTTTTCCAATGTTTTGAGTAAAACATTGGTGGCGATTCCACGAACCCTCCTTTTACGAAAACCGCTAATCCATGGAGGGTCCCGCTTGGGATTAACATGGATTGGTGAGACTTTTAATAAATAAATTGGATAAGATCGACAAGGTCTCAGTTTGAGAACAAGTCGTTCTAATAATCCAATACATTTTCAAAACCAAAATAAAAAGCGAGCTCGACCGTCTTCGCGACCGCCGAGGCCCGTTTGGGCCGGTGGCGACAAGTTGTTCCCACGAGTTTCAAGGTGCTCTGTTTTCTTTTTCTTCTCTGTTCTTCTCTTTGTGCCACCTTTTTTTATTTTCTCTCTCTTCTGCCCTTTTATAGGTGCTGGAATTAAAACAGAGTAGGCAAGAAAGAGAAGGAACCGCTCAGCGCCTTGAAACAGCTGAGCGATTTGGAGAATTCTTCAACATGAAGTAATCTGAAGGGCTGAGCCCCTCAAATTCGCTAAGCGCCTTAGATGATTCTTCACCATTAAGCAAGAAAAAGGGCAGGGCGCTTCAGATCCGTTGAGCGCCTAGGAGGCAGAGAGCACTCATTTTTCCAGGGCCAAAATCGCTCAACACTTGGGAGTGGCTGAGCGCCTCTCCTTTGGTGTATTTGTTAAGCTCTCTGACTTGAAAGCGCTTAGCCCTTTTGAAGGACTGAGCTGTTTGCCTCCAGACTTCAAAACCTACAAAATAAGCACAAATCTGATTAAAAGACTCATCACTCCTTGTAATAACGTAAATTAAGAGTCCCTCTTTAGTTATAAGTATATTGGCCAAAATTATATCAATATGTACAAAAATTGTGTTAGATAAGTGTCTCAAATTTATATTTCATCAGACTAGTTAGACACTTATCAAGCTACCCCCAACTTCAAAATTTGTTTGTCCTCAAACAAAAAGTCTTGATTGAGATAATAATATATCTTAACTTATATACCTAGTGAATCACTTCAAGTTTCACCCAAAAAAATATGTTAATGCACTTACATGGTTTCATGGAGTCCAATGAAAACTTGTTTGCAAAATCCAGTGCTTACGTGTTACTACAAATGGTGCTCACATGATAACAAAAATTATGAACATCAAGCATACTCAAGAGAAATATCCACTCATCTTCCATTGCTTTCAATCAAGAGCACTAAAAGTTTCCTCACAATTGTGTATCTCTCTTTAATATGCCGTGAAGGGTGATTGTTTCTCTCTTTTCATGCACCAAAACACACTATATCTGCTTTGTTACCTATCTCCCATAAGTCTGTTGTTAGAACTAAGCATGGATCACTAAGGACTTTAAGAGGGTTGTAATGCAACTTGGCTATAAGAGACTTGGTTTTTCTTTGGGAATTTAAAGGCCTGTTTGACAAGAGAACATTCTCACTCATATGGGTTTATATCAAATTCTTGCATTTTCTTGAATTCTTTTGACTCTTCTATCTCATCCCTCTTTTGGTTGTATTTACTGGTTCCTCTCTTTTAAAATCTTGCATTCAATTGATGGAATGGTAAAAAGGAACCTTGATTATAAACTTTACTCTTTTTTTTTGAGTAATATATACAGAAAACAATACTTTGCCTGTACAACTCTAACCACATGAAGACTACATATCTTTACCCCCAACTTGGCTTAAACCCACTTGTTTCATGAGAATGTCTCTTACCAACAAGGCTAAAGGAAAATCATGGTTTTTCTTTATAAGCTTAAGGGTTCTATATATTTAGGGTCAAATTTGTTTGCTCAAGGGTCAATGTAACTCATGGGATAGCTTGATGGCTACTGGGTTAAATATAATGAACAATTGCCTTAGTAAATTCCATGCATAGCTTAACTGTAACTCATGGGAGACTCAAACAAAATTGACCGCATGAATCAGTGATGACTCTCAATAACTGAATTTTTAACTGTTTGGCCCACTCACTCACACGGTTTGGTTAAGTGCCCTAGATATCAACAACTTCAAACTCATTTCAATTTCACTTGAACATGTTTGAAGCACACACTTTAAGTCAACAATGTACAACCACTTGTGCAACAATGTAAACTCCTAGATTAGAAAACATTGTTCATTGAAAACTTGAATCATGAAAATGCTTATTCCAAAAAGATTGTCAATTTTTTTTTTCAAAAAGAATTTTGTTATCACTGCCAAAATACGTCAAAAACTACTGTATCAAAAAAAAAACTTACTACCAAACTACATGCTCGCAAAATAAAGCATCCATGTTAATTGAAACAACCAAAAGTACTTACCAAGTAAAGGTAGTTAAACCAAAACATGAAAATTAAAGACTGAAAGTAATTGTTGTAACCCAAAATAAAACTGCAACTAAAATTACTATAAATTAAACTAAACAAAAACTGCTAAAAAACCCTTCAGTTGTCCTCCTCCTCATCATCATCTTCTTCTCTGCATCCTCTCTATGCTCATCCTCGCCTTCTTCTTCATCTTCCATTTCATCTCCACCTTCCTGCTCCGCTTCCTGCTCTGGCTGCTCCTCCTCTACATCTCCCTCAAAATTTGGACTGTCCCCAGGCCAATGGAACTATTGCTGAAAGGTCACTGGGGATGGCCACTAGAATGGAGGGCCTCCATTAAACTGATGCTGGTGAGCATGGTAAAGGCTGGTGTTGAGAGACATCAATGCCAGGTGATTTTCCAGATTTTGTTGTTCAATGTGATGAAAATGAGCAGCCATGAATGTTGGACTAGCTACTTGGGAAGCGGAAGATGCCTGCCAATGTCTTTGAGATCTAGGCAGTGAAGTGTCACCCTGCTGTTCACTCTTGCAATGGATTTTGATGTATGAAGCATTGATTGGAGGTCGGAGATATTTCTTCAAATTGTTTGGCAGGCGAGAACCACTTGCCTTACACAGCCCTGTAAGTAGTCCTGGAAATCCCAGGGGTTTAGAAACTCCTGTAAGAGAAGGAGTAGAAAGGACGGCCTTGTGTATTTCATTAGAAATAATTAAAGTTATGTCTACGCCATCCTTAGTCAAAATAGAGTAGAGAAGGGTTGCCCTAGACATATTCAGATTAGAGATGTGTGTAATAGAGTACACATTGCAATAAAGAAAATTTTGCCAGATGCGTGCAATAGTAGTCAAGTTATTTCTAAGAATTGAGATTGGATTTCCTGTCACCCCCACAGTATAAGTACAACCTGGCAAACATAGAAGCTTGGCCATTTTATCAGCCTTAAAAGCACGAGCCTTCTTCAGTAAGCCATACTCATCAAGTCCATCATCTCCTAAGCTGTAAGGGCTTCCCAGATATTCATTAATGGCGTCCCTAGCATAGGTGAATGTGACTCCTTTCACCCAACTATTCCTTGTTTGATCATGCTTCTGCAGAGGGAAAGCATTGGCATAAAATTCCTTGATGATATCCTCATTATATTTCTTTTATGGGGTAGCCAATTTGTTCCACTTCCTTCTTATTATCTCTCCTTGAAATTCCATATATTCTCCTACATTTAAATCCACTCTTCTTTCAGCAATTTTCTGTCTAGGCTCCAATTCCGCAAACCTTTGTTGTTTAGACTTGGTAAGGAATCGTTGCCTATCCAAACGGATTGGAGCAACAGGTTGTGGGGCAGGCTCATCATTGTCTGAATCACTAGGAGGAGGGTTGGAAGAAGCTTGACCCTTCCTTTTCTTGCTTACAAGAATCTCATGAGTGTGGGAAGTAGTTTTGGTTCTGGCCATCTACATTGTATTCAAATAAAAACAAGGAACAACAAAACTGCATTTGTTAGAACAACTCCAAATAATTAACTTAACAGGGTATAAACGGCTCAGCCCCTTGAAAGGGCTGAGCGCCTTGATCATTGTGGCTTCCTACCTTCAATCCGCTCAGCTCCTTGAAAATGCTGAGCGCTTTAAACATTTTGAGTTTCTGTCTCTAATCTGCTCAGTGCCTTGGAAGTGCTGAGTGCTTTACTTCCAGAATTGTTTACCTAATATAATACCTCTGTATCCTCACAATCCATGAAAGTAACAACCTTTAACCCTTATGAGCACGCGAAGGTTTAAAATTAATAGAACTATTTTAGAAATCCAAACCCTAGATCATGAATTATAGAGGAATGTAGCAACTTAACCATGCCAGATGAAATGTAAACTTAAATTTGAAGAAAATGGAGGCAAAAGAGAGTTACGAATGAGATTGTCACTTTATAACGAAGAACGGACAACATGGGAACATACCTGGGATCTGAATGTGACTTGGTGATGTGTGCAAGAAGAAGAAAAAGAAAATAGAGCACCTTGGAGCTCGTGGGAACGCGATTCTTTGGATGATATTTTTTTTCTACCTTTCCTCTTGTTATTTTGTGCTTTCTTCTTCTATGGAGAGCTAAAGCTCTAGGATTGGGATTCATGTAATCATCAAACTCCTTTGTATTCCTTTTTTATTCATATATATATTACATCTATTACTCAGTGTCAGTGATTTGTATTTTGTTCTTAATGCTTTGATAAACTGATCATTTATCTTTGATCTTGGATTTAGAATTTGGTTGGAAAACGTTTCCTGAATCTAGATTTGAAACAAATCACCTATTAGTTTTGAAAGCCAGGGATGGTTTTGGAATTAATAATTACAACAAGTTCTGATTCTTAATGCAAGACATTTAACTGAATAAAGTGAGGAATCATTCATTGAGTTAAATATCTTAGAATTTCTTATGCCAAGGAATTGGGTCTGAATGAATATAGAGAACTCAATGACAATGAGTAATAGAATCATTTGCAAGAATCCATAGGAATACATAGGAGGGAGATTAATGAAATTTAATTCCAACTATTTCTCATATCTATTTTTCTTAATGTTAATCTGACTTTGGTTATTTAAGTTTAAATCATTGATCACATCAAATATTTAACATGTGTGAATATTCAAGCTTTGAATTTACAAGTAACAATTAGTATAATAGAAATCAAAATCTACTTCATAAGTCCCTGAGGATCGACAACCTTTATACTATATTACAGAGACTTGGGTGCGCTTGCTCGAAATACCAACAAGTTTCTTGGCGTCATTGCCAGGGACTTGTTTGTTCTAACTTTTCTGTTTAAGTCATTCTTTGTATGCGAGGTAAAATTCCTGCTGAGCATTTGCTATTTGATCCAGAGATTGAGAAAATAGTTAGGAAAAAAAATAGTAAAAGAAGGCGGAAAAGGAAGCTTAAACAGGAAAGGCAGGAACAGGAAGGTACTTTCACCTTAGTTTCAGCTCAACATTCTACTCCTGAATCAATGGTTGAAGAAGGATCAGGTGGTGATAGACCACGTCATCATCCCCCAAGGAGACTCTTAGGAGAATATAATCATTAGTTGGGTCCTAGGCACTTCTCCAGTATTGCTAGGCCAACCAAGGGGGTGGAAATGAAACCAGCATTATTATCTCTCATAACTACCAATCAATTTGCAGGGATGGATCATGAAGATCCTTACACTCATCTATCTACTTTCTATGAACTCATTGGTACTATGGGCGTTCCTGAAGAGGAGGAAGAAGCGGTGTATCTACGATTGTTTCCTTTTTCTTTGACAGGTAAAGCCAAGACATGGTTGCAAGCCCACCCAAATCAGAGTTTGACCAGATGGGAAGATGTAAAGCGAAAGTTTCTAGCTAGATTCTTTCCTCCGTCCAGATATATAAGTGTCAAATCAACAATTGCAACTTTCTCTCAAGGCACTAATGAACCTCTCTGTGAAGCTTGGGAGAGATATAAATCCTTATTGAGAAAATGCCCAAATCACGGATTTGATGATGTTGCACAGCTCAACATGTTCTGTAATGGGTTAAGGCCACAAACAAAAATGTTATTGGATGCTTCTGCAGGTGGCTCTACGATGATGAAGGATTCCGAGGAAGCAATCACTATCATTGATGCTTTGGCAACCAGTTATTATCAAGCTCACCATGATAGAAGTCAGCCCACAAAAAGAGAAATTCTGGAACTGGATACTCAAAATGCAATACTAGCTCAGAATAAACTTCTTTCTCAGCAAATGGAAGAATTAAAGAAACAAATGTCCAAGCTTCAAGTGGGATCATCTTCACGCCCTCAGCAGGTAATGAGATGTGATTTTTGTGCAGGTGATCATCCAAATGGACATTGCACCATTACTGAACCAGACCAGGAGGAGGAAGTGAATTACATGAATAATCCAGGAAGGCAAGGGAATTTCTCTAGCAATTACAATCAGAATCAAGGTTGGAGGAAAAATCAAAATCAGTATTTTGGTTGGAAGCAAGAAGCAGGGCCATCACAAAGGCAACCTCCGCAGAAGCCATATCAAAATCAACCTTCTTATCAGCCAGACAGGTTATAAAAAATGGAGGAACCTCTTACGCAATTCATGCAGGTTTCCACAACCAATCAGAAAAATACTGAAGCTTCTATCAGAAATCTGGAAGTACAAATAGAGCAATTGGATAAGCAATTGGTAGAGCAGCAAAGCAATAATTTTTCAGCCAATACACAAGTCAATCCTAAAGAGTATTGTCAGTCAATGACAACCAGGAGAGGCACTGTGATAGGAAGGGGGGTAGGTGATAATCTGAGAGAAAATAAAGATGAACAAGATAAAGAAAAAAGTGAAGTTGAGCTTGAAAGTGAGAAAGAGGTGGAGTTGAATAAAGAGGCAGGAAAAATAGAAAATGACAAAAAAGAGAGTGAAAAAAATGAGAGGAGAGATGGAGATGTGAGGGAGGAGAGTAAGAAGAAAGGGAAAGAGGTTAATAGGCCTCCTCCTATGAAGAATCTACCTTATTGACATGCTCCATCAAAGAAAGATAAGGAACGATAGTTTGCAAGGTTCCTTGATATAATCAAGAGGCTGCAGATCAACATACCCTTTGCAGAGGCCCTAGAACAGATGTCATCTTATGCAAGATTCATGAAAGAGCTTTTGACAAAGAAGAGAAAACTTAGTGAGGATGAAACAGTGGAATTAGAGGCAGGTTGCAGCACTATAATTCAAAGATCACTTCCGCAAAAATCTAGCGACCCAAGGAGTTTCACCTTGCCAGTCACCATTGGCAATCTCTCTGTGGGGAAGGCATGGTTGGATTTAGGGACTAGTATTAATCTTATGCCTTTATCCATGTTACAGAGGATAAGAGATGTGGAGGTGAGACCTACCAGGATGACTCTGCAGCTGGCTGACAGATCTATTAAGTACCCGCATGGTATTGTTGAAGATCTCTTGGTTACGGTTGATAAATTTTTCTTTCCAGTTGATTTTATTGTCATGGACATGGAAGAGGATTCTGAGGTTCCACTCATTCTGGGTCAGCCATTTATGAAGACAGTTAAGGTCATTATAGATGTTGATGATGGCAAACTCAAGGTCAGGGTGCAGGGTGATGAGGTGAATTTTAATATTTTTGAAGCTATGAAACACCCAAATGACAAGAAAGATTTTTTTAGAGTGGATGTGATGGATGAAGTGTGTTTGGAAGCTGAAAGAAAATTTTCATTAGCCATACCAGTAGAGAAGGCATTAAATTTTGATATGAAAGCTGCAGGTGAAAAGAGGAAACTTCAATTACATGAACTTGAAGAAATGCGTTTGCAGGCTTATGAATCCTCAAAAATTTACAAGAGTAAGGTAAAATCCTACCATGACAGGAAAATTGTGCAGAGAAACTTCCAACCAGGCTAACAAGTGTTGTTGTTCAATTCCAGGTTGAGATTATTCCCTGGAAAGCTCAAGTCCAAATGGTCAGGTCCCTTTGTGATCAAATCAGTCAAACCTTATGGGGTAGTGGAGTTGGAAGAGCCCAATTCTGGAAGATCTTGGAGGTAAATGGACAAAGAATTAAGCCATACCTAGGTGGTGAGGTTGAGAAACTTACCACTGTTATTCTTCTCAATGATCCATGACTGAGTGAAGTGTCAAGCTAATGACAATAAAGAAGCGCTTACTAGAAGGCAACCCAGTCAACATGTTTTGAACTTAGTTCCATTTATCTATAGTATTTGCATATTTACTTTCAGTTATGTTTTGATGTTTTAGTAATTAAGTTTAGGATATGATACTAAGGGTAAAAATTGTGCATATGTTTGATTCATATCATTCATTCTCCTTTTTGTCTAAGTGCTTGTTGTAGATAAGTAAAGAAGGGGAAATAAAGGGAAATTGGGTCAGATTATACAATGATAAGTGATAAAGTTTTGTCCCAAGAACCAAGGGCTCAGCCCTTTTAAAGGGTTCATCCCCTCACATCAGAGGGTAAAACAGAGGAGTCTCTAGAGTCAAGGCGCTCAGCACTTTTAAGAGGCTCAGCGCCTCATGTGAAAATTTTATGAGAGGAGCCTCTAGAAGTAAAGCGCTCAGCCCCTCTGAGTGGTTGAACGCCTTGGAAGAATAAAATCTTTGGAAGAGTCCCTAGAGCCAAACCGCTCAACTCTTTTCAATGGCTCAGAACTTGAGACTGCATTGCTCTCTGGAGCCAAAAGGCTTAGCGAATTTAGAGCACTTAGCACCTAGAATTGGAAGGCTCACTGGAGCTGAAGCGCTCAGCGCTTCAAAATCGCTAAGAGGATGAGAGTCGGGCTTAGGTCCAATTAAAACAAAAAGCCCACATGCTGAGAAGTTAAAAAGAACATTCCTATTGTAGAACCCTAGCCGCTCACTTTACACTAGAACCCTAATTAAGACTCTCACTCACATTGCGCTTTGTTTTCTTTCTCTTCTTCTTGCACACATCACCAAGTCACATTCAAATCCCAGGTATGTTCCCATGTTGTCCGTTCTTCGTTATAAAGTGACAATCTCATTCGTAACTCTCTTTTGCCTCCATTTTCTTCAACTTTAAGTTTACATTTCATCTCGCATGGTTAAGTTGCTACATTCCTCTATAATTCATGATCTAGGGTTTGGATTTCTAAAATAGTTCTATTAATTTTAAACCTTCGTGTGCTCATAAGGGTTAAAGGTTGTTACTTTCATGGATTGTGAGGATACAGAAGTATTATATTGGGCAAACAATTCTGGAAGTAAAGTGCTCAGCGCTTCCAAGGCGCTAAGCGGATTAGAGACAGAAACTCAAAATGTTTAAAGCGCTCAGCATTTTCAAGGAGTTGAGCGGATTGAAGACAGGAAGCCACAGTGATCAAGGCGCTCAGCCCTTTCAAGGGGCTGAGCCGTTTATACCCTGTTGAGTTAATTATTTGGAGTTGTTCTAACAAATGCAATTTTTTTGTTCCTTATTTTTATTTGAATACAATGTAGATGGCCAGAACCAAAACTACTTCCCACACTCATGAGATTCCTGCAAGCAAGAAAAGGAAGGGTCAAGCTTCTTCCAACCCTCCTCCTAGTGATTCAGACAATGATGAGCCTGCCCCACAAACTGTTGCTCCAATCTGTTTGGATAGGCAACGATTCCTTACCAAGTCTAAACAGCAAAGGTTTGCGGAATTGGAGCCTAGACAGAAAATTGCTGAAAGAAGAGTGGAGTTAAATGCAGGAGAATATATGGAATTTCAAGGAGAGCTAATAAGAAGGAAGTGGAACAAATTGGCTACCCCAGAAAATAAATATAATGAGGATATCATCAAGGAATTTTATGCCAATGCTTTCCCTCTGCAGAAGCATGATGAAACAAGGAACAGTTGGGTGAGAGAAGTCATAGTCAGCTATGCTAGGGACGCCATTAATGAATATCTGGGAAGCCCTTACAGCTTAGGAGATGATGGACTTGATGAGTATGGCCGACTGAAGAAGGCTCGTGCTTTTAAGGTTGATAAAATGGTGAAGCTTCTATGTTTGCCAGGTTGTACTTATACTGTGGGGGTGACAGGAAATCCAGTCTCAATTCTTAGAAAGAACTTGACTACTATTGCACGCATTTGGCAAAATTTTCTGTATTGCAATGTGTACTCTATTACACACATCTCTGATCTGAATATGCCCAGGGCAACCCTTCTCTACTTTATTTTGACTAAGGATGGCGTAGACATAACTTTAATTATTTCTGATGAAATACACAAGGTCGTCCTTTCTACTCCTTCTCTTATAGGAGTTTCTAAACCCCTGGGATTTCCAGGACTGCTTACAGGGCTGTGTAAGGCAAGTGGTTCTCGCCTCCCAAACAATTTGAACAAATCTCTCCGACCTCCAATCAATGCTTCATACATCAAAATCCACTGCAAGAGTGAACAGCAGGGTGACACTTCACGACCTAGATCTCAAAGACATTGGCAAGCATCTTCCTCTTCCCAAGTAGCTAGTCCAACATTCATGGCAAAAACAATTTTTTCTCAAGATAGAAGCATCTCATGTTTTTCACTTTTGCTCCATAAAACCTATAAATGATGGTATTGAGAACTTACTTTCTAAACTTACTTTCTAAGGCATTCATCATAAAATCCATATACTTGAATAATCTGCATTAAAAAATAATAAATGAAGAATTAGTTCATCGTATAATAAACATCAAACACCTACACAAGTCTTCAAATCACAGCCAAAAATGTTCAGAAACAATAATTAGCTTAATCTAATCCAGTCCTTCTAGGAGGTTCTGTCTTAGTGAATCTCATGCTGGTCAGTGCAGTATGTATTGGTTTATATGTTTACTACAACAGAAGAAGTTCTACCAATAAAACTGTTGCAGAGAGAAATTTGTGCAGTTTCACCTTTGGAGAGCAACAAATAACTTCAAAGAAGAATTGAGAAGGGGGTCTTGTGGCATTGTCTTTAAAGGAACAACAGATTAGGTTACTATTGCAGTTAAGAAATTGCACAAGATGCTCAAAGACAACGATAAGGAATTCAAAACAGAAGTGAATGAGATTAGCCAAACTCATCACAAAAACTTGGTTCGCCTACTTGGATATTGTGATGAGGGAGAACATCGCATTCTGGTATATGAGCTCATGAGCAATGGCACTTTAGCAAACTTCCTCTTCGAAGATTTCAAACCAAAATGGAACCAGAGTCCAGATTTCCTTTGGAAATATTATACAAAGCAAAAATAGGGAATCAAAATGGATATGAATCGAAAACTCACCTTAAATGGAAGCAATCGATCGAAGAACGACGTAGAGAAGAGAAAGCTTAAAAAGCTCTTGCGAAATCACTATCCCCAAATTGAACACTTAGCGAAATGCTTTCATCGCAAATTGGCTCAACAATTGTGTTGAGCGTGAAGTGAAGCTGAAGGTTTAACAAAAGAAGAAGAAGAAGAAGCAAAGCAAAGCATGTGTGACGCGAAGGAGAACGTGATCTAGGTAGGATTTTTTTATTTTAAATTTAAATTTTTTAACTCTTTTATTTTTATTCTTTTAATTTTTTAATAAGAATAAAAATATATTTTAATTAAATTGTATACGTGGTGACAAGAGTTGATAAATACATATCCGAATATTTAAACATTGTGGCAGCTTAAAATCGCCAAAACTTTAATTATTTTGTGGCGGTTAAAATAACCGCCAGAACTATAAAATTTTGTAGCGGTTTATTAAAACTACTGAAAAAAACGGCCACTAATTAACTAATTTTTTTGTAGTGAATAATTACTCTTGATTCTTGTGTGTATGTAAAAAAGATTGATTTTAATTGTGATGTCATATAACGATATATTGTTATTTGACGTCTTGAAAGTGGTGATCAAAATTAAAGAGACTTTAAATTATAAATTTAAGATCAAAGACTTAAGAGAAACTTGTGTGATTTTAGCTATTAAAATACAAAAAAAAAAATTGAAAATGGTTTATTTCAAAGTCAACCTTATTATATTTAAAATTTTATTAAGGAAATTTCAATAGTTTTAATGTTGCACATCATAAAAAACCATATGATTATAGCATTCATCTTAAAAATATGATAAAGTAGTGTTTCTTAATTTGAGTATGCAAAAATAATTGGTAGTATGTATTTTATGAATTGTACTAGCTTGATTTTACATATGCTTTAAAGTAAATAGGGTAGATACACACTTAATTCCAATAGTGACTTTTGGAATGTATTTTTATGCCTTTTAAAGTATTTAAAGGTAATACAAAATAGAGTTACATTTTACTAACTTTCCTACTTTCTTTAGCCATAATTTGTTTTCTCTCTCTTTCATTTATTTATCATTAGTGGGAGATTGTAAAAATAATGACATATAAGTGCTAATTATTTCATTAATATTATTGACATATTAACTATTTTGTTACTATTATATTAAAAGTTTTTATTAATTATTTGTCAATAAACTAATTCTTCAAACACTATATAAGAAGTGATATAGAGACAATTTTAATTTATTATACTTTCTTTCATACTAATTATTCTTTTGGATAGTACTTATGAGATTATTCTTTTGGATAGTACTTACGAGACTTACTTTGATCTTAAGTGTACATATTTAAATCGATGTGTAAACTTTACAGAGTAAACTAGATTTTAGATTGCAAGAGAGTTGCACTAAAATTTCCCTTCAAAATAGTAACCAGTACCATGACATTATTATTTTTCATTCATTTTGTATTTATATTTTCATATGGGCCATCATCGCACCGTAGATTGAATTAAACTACGGAGTGCAGAAATTTGCACTGTAGAAATTATTATTATTATTATTTTTCATTTTTCAATTTATAATTTTCAGATTTTTAAAAGAATTATACTATTTTTTAACAAAATAATTTAGTTAAGTTTTTAGAATATAAAAAACATATTTAATATTTAAATTAAATAATTTTTAAAGAATAAAAATTTAATAATTAAATTAATATTAAATAAAATTTTAAATAAATGACAATATTTTTATATTAAATATTAAAAATGGTAAAAACAAAGTACAACATTTGGAAAACATGAAATTACAAAACATGAAATTTTTGGAAAACACACAATATTTGATTATCAATTTCAAAATATATCTCACGAGCATCAATGTTCTATATTCTCGGGGCCCATGAGACCCGTGAACAAGAAACTATAAAACCAAAAATCCTAGAGTTAAGAAGGCAGATTACACTTTTGAATGCTCTGACTTTGAGGCTTGACCTAGGAAAAAACCCTAGTGCACCCCGTGGCCCGAACAATGTCTAATAACAATGTTAAATGTAAAACTTAAATCACAAATCCATGAATTTCTATAACATCTTGTAACTTATTACTTTTTTAGCCATTATAAATTTTTCTTTATTCTCTTTAACCATTCATATTTATTACTCAAGTTATTTTGATATCATTGTTTTGTCGATATCTAATAAAGAAAAATGGATTAATATTTCTGAATTTTGTTCAAGAAAAATGGATTATCAAAATACCTAACAATTGAATACTTTTTACGTGTGAGAATTTAACTTGTAATATTTTTGTGGAACTTTTTACGTGTGTTAGTTTATAGAGAGCATACTTTTAGTTGTCTCGGCAAAAATGTCCTTACCGTCAAGGAAATTAAAGTTAACAAGTTTAAATTGATAATGTTGTGTGTTTTTTAAAAATTTCATGTTCCGTAATTTCATGTTTTCCAAATGTTATACTTTGTTTTTACCATTTCTAATATTTAATATAAAAATATTGTCATTTATTTGAAATTTTTTTAAAAAAATTCTTTGAAAAATCGGTTACCCAATAACCGGTTTTTAATAATGCTTGGACCTCAAAAATGGGTTATTTACATAAATAATAATAGGTCCAGGTTATTTAAATAAAAAATAGTATATTAAAAAAAAAAGTCACTGCAGGAGACTTTTCAAAAAAAAAAAAACAAAAAATCATAAGTTTTTTCCT
Source organism: Cajanus cajan (assembly GCF_000230855.2). Taxonomy (NCBI): domain Eukaryota; kingdom Viridiplantae; phylum Streptophyta; class Magnoliopsida; order Fabales; family Fabaceae; genus Cajanus; species Cajanus cajan. Next base: position 57,051,176 of record NC_138524.1, on the reverse strand, counting down.
CATGACATTTTTTATATTTTCTATTTCAAAATATATCTCACGAGCATCAATGTTCTATTTGTGGGTGGTAGAATTTTACCCCCTCATCGTTTTCTGTCGGTTGTTATTATGAGTTCAATCTCTCACTAATTGCATGCACTATCTTCTATCCAAAATGCAAATGTGCTTTTTTTTTTTCTTGTGCTGAAATTCGCGGTAAAATCTATTTGTAATATATAAAAACAAAGCAACGTAAGCGTACGCTGACTCGTTGGAATATTAATTTTTATCACATCAATATATAATTGTTTATATGTTAATTTTACTATTTTGTTTTGTGTTTACATCTCTCACTACTTAGTAGTCTACTCAATCCACCTCTACCTCTATATGAGAATTCCAGAGAAGCTTTCCGACTGTCATTTTTAATGTCACAAACGATTTAATTTCACTACAATTAATTTTTTTTTATATTTATAAGTCTTCATTTTAATATTCTATCCAACATCAGAATCTAATATAAGAACAAAATAATTTGTTTTAACAATATTCTTAACTTATTTTTCATTCACATGATTTGAAAATTAATAACTCTTTATACAAACTAGTGAAACAATATTTTTCTAATGTGATATTCATTTTTGATTTTTTCTTATTGACATATGAATCTCTTTCTTCTTCTTTTTTTCACAGTTTTTAACAACGCAGTGAAATTACTTGAGTAATAAATATGAATGGTTAAAGAGAATAAAGTAAAAATTATAATGGCTAAAAAAGTAATAAGTTACAAGATGTTATTACTTTTTTAGTGTCCTTATTTATTTAACAAAATTCAGAAATATTAATCCATTTTTCTTTATTAGATATCAACAAAACAATGATATCAAAATAACTTGAGTAATAAATATGAATGGTTAAAGAGAATAAAGTAAAATTTATAATGAGTAAAAAAGTAATAAGTTACAAGATGTTATAGAAATTCATGGATTTGTGATTTAAGTTTTACATTTAACATTGTTATTAGATATCAATATCATTATTTTCAAAAGACTATGCTCATAGGTTATTGACTAATTTTTTTTTATTTACATAAAGTAATGATTTGTTGGGATACAACGTATTAGTTATATAAATAATATATACTACTATATTATAGTTAAAATTATTAGTTTACAGTTATGATGTTAGGAACATATTATCAACTATACAAGAATTATTGAATGATGTACTATTTAAAAAATTGTGTTGAAAATATATTTAAATTTAAATTTAAATATTAAATAATAATTACATGTGTAAAAATAAAAATATCTGTGCGAATACACGGAGCACCTCCAGTGGCAGGTGTTTAGTGTGTTGCTTATTGATAAGCAACGGTGCTTGTTAAAAACTGTCATTGGAGTTATCCTACATGGCAACTGAGTCTCTTAAATTTTTTTGTCAGTTGCTTGTACAAGCAACAGTCCTTAGCACTCAGAAGAAGAATTTCATTGGTTGAAATTGATCTATGTGGAATATGGACCACATTTATGAAAAAAAAAAAACCATGGTTCACCTCCTGTTCGTTCGTCCAGGGAGGTTTGGCAACGCTGGCCAGTGGCCGTTCGCGCGTCACCGGTCGCGCGTCGCCGGTCGCGTGTCTCCGGCAAGTCCCGTACGCCCCGCGTGCGCAGCTCAAGCAGTTCCGACGGTCCGCTCGAGAACAACCTCCGCCCAGCATGTGAACCGCCTCCGCCCAGAAGCCACCGGCCAAACCCCTCTGCCCCCATGCGCGACCCGTACGCCCCGCGCGGGAACCACCTCTGCTCCATATAGCCAGACCCGCGGCCCGCACGGGCACCACCCCTGCCCCGCAAGCGCCAGAACCCCTCAGCCGAACCCCTTTACCCCGCGTGCGACTACCTCCGCCTGTGACCCCTCCGCGCGCCAGTCAGAGAAGAGAGAGTGAAGAAAGAGTGAAGGGAGAAAGGGAGAGTGCAGAGAGTGAATGGAGAGTGCAGGAGAATAAACGTGAATAGAGAGTGATAGACTTTGATAAACGTAAATAAGAAAAAAGAGACGTTGGAGACACGTTGAAACGTGAATAAATTTATTTTTATTATTGTAATTTTTTGTATTTTTTTATTATGTAATTTCTTTTTATTATTAAAATTTTTGATATATTTTTTATTATGTAATTTTTTTTATTATTGAAATATGAGTTGTAAAAAAATTGAGGTGTCAAAAAGTGTAATATGAGTTGTAAAAAAGTTGAGGTTCTTATAAGCAATTTCTATTGGAGCAAAAGTTGTAAAAATATAGTATGAGTTGCTTATGAGTGACGTGGCACAATAAGATCCATTTAAAGTGGTTGGGAGATACTCTTAGTTTCGTATTACTAGTCTAAATAAAAAAAATACTTATTTCTTATTTTCTTTATTCGGTTAGAAACCGAGAGTCAAAACTTGAAATTAATATGTTTCAGACTTTCAGTGATATATCGAGTAGCAGTTCAATTATTATGGATAAAAATATTATTATAATATTGTGTGAATTTTATTTATTTACTATTTTTCAACTTGTGAGAGTGAAAATAATTATTACTTAAACCTATAACTTTACCTAAAGTTATATTAATATAAAGTTATATTAATAGAGGAGAATTGCAATAATTAAAGAATTAATCATCTATATATATTTTCAGTGTAAAAAAAAATTATACTAACAATTAATTAGAATCGTTAATAGTACCTTTTTTATTTTAATTTAATTAAATAAATAGATAAAAAGATATTATTAATGACTCTCGTTGACTGTTTTACACTGATAGTATATAACTAAAACAGTCTAGACAAAATGCCATTAAATTTTACGGAAGCAGATGAAAGAAGAGAACTGAAAATCGATGTTGTATATGTCTAGGTAAGTGAGAAGTTGAAGTACAATAATCATAGGATGCTATAAGCATAAAAAATGTGGGTCTAACTTGTTGGCAGGCAAATGAATGAAGTGATATCCTTATACTTGCTGAAGCATTACTAGCGACAAAAGTGATATTAGGAACAATTGCACTCGCCGCAAATATCCACCGATAAAACGTGGAATCACATGGAAAAGAGAGACGTAAACATAGAGAATTATACACGTACTGCCTAGGATGACAATGGGGTCGTCCCAGGGGTCACTAGGATACTCCATCTCAACAGATGAGAAATGAGATAAACATTTGTTTCATATCTCTTTTATATTTATATTTATAAATATTTGCATATATTTATATATATTTATGATTTTTAATTTTTTAAAATATATTACAAGTTAAAATTTGTATATGTTTATTTTATTAAAATATTAGAAATAAATAATTAATATTATTTTTTAAACTTATATTTAATGTTATTTTGATTGAAATATTAAAAATAATATTGAAAAATAAGGAGAGATAACATATATAAACATTTAACTAATCTTATTTAGTTGGGACCCATGTGTATGATTATTATTATATTTGCTTTTGTTCTGTTTATTAACGAATAAAAGAATATTTGTATCCATTACTTGTAGTTATGAATTTTTTTACTATCTCTAGTAGTATCTAACCATGCTTTAATTATATATATTTGACATATATGTAATTAAAAATTATATTTTGTATTATTTTATTGTTTGTAACTTTTGTGGGATAGAACTGAGAGTTGTGATAATTCTAAACTTAAGTTATAGAAGATAGATATTTATGCTGTTACCTATTATATTGTTATTGTAAGTTGAATAATTGTGAAATGATATTATATTATGTTGATATGTGATGTTGTATGATTAAGATTCATTATGTATCGATCTAGAATAATGTATAGTAAGGCCTTGAGTTGATGATTTATTTAAGTTCATTAAGTTTTTTAAACATGTGGTGTTGTGATGCGTGTCTTCATGGTGTTAAGTTGATAGTTGATTGGTGTTGATTAAGTTGCCTAGACATGTGATGTTGTGATACATGTCTCCGTTGAGATACATAAAGACTAGAAGAGAGAAAAATAGTTTACGAAAAATTTTATATCTCATTGTGTGGATATTAGTTATGATGCTCAAAGAAACTAGTTTTTGAAAGTTTTCGTATCCATTATGTGAATATCAGTTATGGTGCTTAGAGAGGCCAAAGTTGGAAAACCCTTCAATGAGTTAATTGACTCTTGAATGGGAAGGTGTTTTTCTTTAAGGTGTCTCCTTTATAATTTATGCAGCACAATGTGGAGGTTTGGTCAATCCATATTGTTATTGAAGTGACTTATTGAGTAAGGTGTGAAGTCGAGAGTTAAAATCCTTAACCGATTACTGGAAGGGTATATAGTACTTTAAGGGTAATCAACAGACTAATCTCATAAGAGACTTAAGTATGAATGTTAAGGTCGTGGTAAGCTCACACCCAAGCCATTTATACTGCTCACCATGTGATAAGAGATCACCATTAGATGTTATCCATGACGACACATTCGTTGTTAAGTTGTTTAGTAATTATTATTAGTGTTTAATAATTGATCCATTGTTAGCTATTGCTTCATTGTGTTTGAGGTTGTTTATAAATTATTATTGGTATTTAGTAATTGCTCAAATGTTAACTAATTGTTATGTTGTGTTTGAAGTTGTGAAAGTGTTATGATGTGTTTTGAAGTTTGTTTACCATCTATACTTGGTTATGTATATGATGATTCATTGTTAGTTGACCTTGTTTAATTGTTGTTTTCAATCTTTGGTGAATGATTTTCATTGAAGCTTTACTCAAGCTAATTATTTAGTTGAATTGTTTTTATTGTTTAGTTATAATTTTATTGTTGAAGTTGTTGTTATGATTTCAAGTTGGAAGACTAATTAATTTGTTGATTTTAGTTGATTTATGTGGCTGGAGTTGTTACTCTCCTTATATGTTGATTTGTCATTTATTCTATCACAACCTTACCCTTTCGTTTTCTTGTGGTTGCAACTATAATGATACTTGGTATGAGAGTAGAACATGATTTGTAAGTTTGCTTGGTTAGTTGGTGGAGAGTCATGTTGATGATAACTCCTTTTGGTGATGCTACTTTGATGTAGTGGTCTTTGTTTATACATTTGACTCATGATTAGGAATTATTATGTATATAGTGGTGTATTTATGTATATTAAATATATGTACAAGATTCGTGGTAAGTTCGTATGGGGATTTATGTTTTTCAACTAATGAACAAGAATTATTTTTTAATTTTTGTACCTTATACACAGTGATATATAGATCCATAAATTTTAGACTTATGCATAAAGTTGTAGCATTAAACATATAATTTCACATTTTTTTGAAATATAAACATACATCACAATTACTCTTTATGAGATTTTATATTTTAAAGACTTTGAATAATATTTTTATTTTTAACACTTTCAAAAATATATTTTGTATATAAATAACTAAACAATCATTTAATCTCTTGTATAAAAAATTTTTGACCCATCTTTTTTTTTAAAATATAGTATAATATAGACTTTTGTCAACCATCACCCTTTTGTGTGTGTGTGTTAAACAAGAGAAAAAGAGACATTTTGTATTTTGTTATTAAAAAAATATAAAAATGCATTAAAAATGATAAGAGAGTGTATAGTTAACTCTATAATAGCGAGTAGTTTGTTATAGATTATAAGATTGTACAAACTATAAAAAATATTTCAAAAGATTAATATATTGAATTTTAATTTTTTTTTACAAAATAATAGGAAATAATAAAACATATAATTTTAGTTTGATAAATGAGAGATTATATATATATAATAGAGGCATTTGCACCACACTCATACTCATAAATTTGTTCTTACTTATACATATTTATTATATGAATAATTATAAAACTGTTGTATGATAATTCTAAGATAGTTGATTATTGTTTAAATTAAATTTTTACTTCATAATAATTAAATTATATTAAGTATAGTAATATCTTAGATTGTTACGTTCAATACTTAAAATATTTATTATTATATATATTTTCAATCATATCAATTACTATTTTTTTTATCTCAAATATTTATACTCTATATGTGTTTTAAAAATCTCTTTTCCTTTTTTTATTAGCAAAGAGAACGTATATCGAAAAGGTTACAAGGATATCCATATCCATATATTAAATACAATGTTTTTTGTGCCATAAACCGTCAAATAAAACATTATAATTTTAAAAATTATGTTAACCGTCACAAACAATTTCATTTTTTAAAACACATTTGAACCGCCACAATTTATTAAATACCTTACTTATATTCCTTTATCGTTGAATAGTAAAATTACTTTAATTTTATTTGATGTTAACTGTGTTAAAAAATAGATCGAATAAATTTGTCATTTTAAATGTTGATAGTAAAATGTTAGAAATGTTTAATTGAAAAACTTTGATTAATAATTTTGTAATAAAAAATTGAACTTTAAACATTAAGACCTATAAAAAAATATGAACTGAAAATTATATTAAACTTAAAATATATTTAAATATCTCTTAAGGCGTCATAATTTCTATACGGCTTTTACATGGTTGTGATATAGTTGGGAATATAAATGTTTCGTTGGAGTATTTTTGTGGATACAGGAAAGAAGTACTGCTATTATATATCTTTATAGTATGCATGTTATTATGTTCCTATTATCAACTTTGTATGTGTAGAGTTTTCCTAAAGTAAATGTTTGAAAAGAATTAAATTAAATCTCATTAAGCATTATCAATAGTGATCTAATAATCATGCAGATTAGCAAACCAAATTGAACATGAATATCTTATATATGTTGGAGGACTCTAATTATCTAACAAATTAAAATGCATTCCTAATTTTAACTTTATCCAGCTCAATTTTTAAGCCAAATATTGCATATGCTTGCGGCCGGAATAGTATATGCAGTGCATATCGTCTTTAGTAGGAGTGTCTAAAAAATTTAAGTCCATATTAATCGGTTCATAATCGAATTAATCACATTTAAAAATCTAATCTGTTTTGAAAAATAAATTTAAATCGATTTATTTTGTAAAATTAGTTTGATTATCTGATCCATTTTTTTATAAAGTAAGTTAATTCAATTTGATTCAATTTTCTTAAAAAATTAATTTATATAAATATAAAATAAATAATCACATTGAGTTAATTTAATTTAAAAAAATATTTATATTTAAAAAAATTCAAACTGATATATTTTATGAAAAAAGTGGATCATTTAATTGATCCATTTAAATTAATTTAAATTTTTTAAAAATCTGAACCATAAACATTCTCGGTCTTTACTTTCTAATACTATTTAAACGCATTTCCTCATTACAATATCTCAAGGGAATTCATGCTTTCTCCCGAGATGTAATTTTTCGTGGGAAAATTTTATCTCTTGAAAAAAAAGTTGTGTAGTAAACTATTTCTATAAACTTTAGTGGAAAAAATTGAGTAGAACAAGTGACATTTGAGCCCAGCCGAACATAGCAAATCTCGTCCAATTTAAATTATAAGAAAAACATTACTTAGCTAGCTTATTATAATTTTAGTTAGCATTAGGAACCGTAAGTGAGTCAAAACATGAATTATGTTTCAGTGAATTATGTTCTAGTTGGTACTAGGTTCGTACACTCTCAAGCTGTAATGGATTATATGTTGTGAATTCACATGGAAATTGAAATTGTGCCGATAATTGTTACTCCTTTCCGATCGAAAGAGATATATAGGAATGCGTACACTATTAAATTTTCGTCCTTCTACTTTGGTTGTTCATTTCCCATTTATTTTCCAACTTTGCAACCATAAGAAGACAAAATCACCGACACAATTATTGAAGTTCCACCCCAACGGTGGTCCTTTATCAAAAGTTCTACCGCGACGTGAAGGAATATTGGCTTGGTACTTGAACCTGAGTAAGACGAATCTAGACATGTAAGAAGGTTAAATTAATTTTTTTTTTTTTTTTTCCGTTCATGGAGTATCGACCGCCGATAGCGGTGATTAATTTTCTCGCTACGTTGGAGACACCTCAAAGAGTGGGATAGTTAATCTCAAGATTTAACGCGACTGCATACACAAGGCAAGATTCGAACCCCTGACCTTACTTAAGCGTGGATCAAACCTTACTACTAAACTACACGCTTGAGGTTAGCTAAATTAATCTATATATAACTTCAGAAAAAATTTACTTTATAAAATAATTTTTCTAGTTTTAAGCATAAGAAAAAAATATTTAATTTATCAAGATAATAAAAACGTTTAAATTAGTTAATTATAATTAATAATATTATAATTTAAAAATTTATTAAAAAAATACGAATAAATTTAAATTATGTATGTGGTAGTTATATATAATTAATAGTACTACTCAAAATTATAAGAATGATTTTTCTGATCAATAAGCATAACCAATAATTTTAGTTGTCCAATAAATATATATTCTTTCATAAAAAATAGTATATTAACAGATTTATAATAAATTCAGGATATAAAAAAATTATTAACCGATACATTTGAAAGTGGACGTATGTTTTTTTTTTAATTATTTATTTATATATATATTTACATTTAAGATGAAAATAATACTCTCATATTTTTTATGTATAGAAATGGGAGTTGTAATTTTTTAGAATTAAGTTAGATATAAAATTACACATTGTTAAGACAGTATAATTTTATTTTATTTTTGTAATTAAGATATTTTCATAAAGTATCTACTTATAATGGTGACTAATTTTTATTAAAGATGATAGATACAAAATAAATATATTTTTTCAATATAATTTATTTCATATAAACTTTAAACTTCTAATTTAGCTAAAACAAAAGTAAACGCAATACTCGTTTGAATCGATATTGGTAGTATCAAAACTTATCTTGTTAATCGTAGTTAAGAGACAGAAGTGACTCTAAAGGGGCCACTCCGACACTGGCAGATATCATACCTTACAAAGAGATGATTATTACTCGGAATAAGGGACCCAAAACCCACATTATTAAGACCCCTCAAGTAGTATAAAAGGGGAGCATGGGTTGTGTTATTCATCAGCAACTAAACAATGATGAGTAAGATGGTTTCCTTAAGCTCCCTAGTGCTGCTCCTAGCAGCAGTGGCTCTATCCCATCAAGGGCTTGCTGATTATATCAAGCCCCCCGTAGGAAAAACACCCACTCACAAGCCCCCTATTGAGAAGCCTCCTGTGTACAAACCCCCTCTTCAGAAACCACCCATTCACAAACCCCCATATGGGAAACCACCTGTGCATGAGTCTCAATACCAGAAATCACCACTTGAAAAGCCACCACATGTGCAACCACCATTTCAGAAGCCACCACATGGTAAGCCACCTATGCATGAGACTCAATATGATAAGCCACCACACGAGAAACCACCACACCAGAAACCACCATTTGAAAAACCACCACATGAGAAGCCACCATATGGTAAGCCACCTATGCATGAGACTCAATATGAGAAACCACCACATGAGAAACCACCACACGAGAAACCACCATTTGAGAAACCACCACATGAGAAGCCACCATATGGTAAGCCACCAGTGCATGAGGCTCAATTTGTGAAACTATCTGTTCATAAGCCACCAGTTCACAAACCACCACATGGAAAGCCACCTGTGGACGAGTCTCAATATGTGAAACCATCTGTTGATAAGCCACCGTTTCACAAGCCACCACATGGTAAGCCACCTGTTCAGGAGGCACAATATGTGAAACCCCCGGTTCACAAGCCACCAGTGAAGAAGCCACCTCACCCAAAGTACCCTCCAACAAATAACACTCGTTTCTGAACTCTGTTACTAATTATCCGTTAAATAATTAAGAGGTGTAGCTGCTACCATTGCTATGCTTCGAATGCAGTTTATTTTACTAGTTCTGGTAACCTTTACTCTTGGCTTCTTCATTTATTTACAGTGTGCTTTGGCGGCCAAGACAAATGTATCACTAGTGATGCATGTATCATGTACGTAAAACATAAAATAAAAATGTTGCTTTTTTGAACTCCAGATTATGAATAAAAGGACTTTATGATTTAGATATGCAGTCTTTGTTGATATGAGTCATATTATTAGTTAATCCTAATTAAATTACTTCAACATAATATGCTCAACTAAAAGATTCTTGTCGTACCACGAGAGTGCATGGAATTTACCGTGAGGTAGAGACGGAAGAAGAGTAGGTAATGAAATTAACAAAACTGTATGAACCTAAACTAATTAACATGGACTTGCTTCGCTTCAGATTTAACTGGGTGATATCTTCACTTTCAGCATGAGTCCGTTGAGGGATATAAATTCAATGGAAACAAAATTTGGATAAATAAAATATATCTTTTAGATAATTATATATATACACACAAGAAGTAGCACAGATAATCGCTTCATCGTTTCTCCCCCACATCGCTAGTTATTCCTGATTTTGTGTTTGGATGAAGAATAAGGGGAAGAAGAAAGTGGTTGTGACTTGGTGGATTTGTACTTTTATGACTTCGTGAGAAAATGAAATGAATATGGGTTTGTATTTTATTTAAAAAAATTGACACTTGAATACATCCTAAAAAGGTGTCTGGCACCGCTAATGTGCAAACCCACCACCCAACCTGCACTTTCTTCCTGATGTCAGCTACACATTTAATTGATATTTATACTCCAAGGTGCTTCAATTATTTGATAGTTAATTTAGATTAAATTAACATAGTTAACTAATATATAAGTAATATATATTATTTAGATTGCATTTTTATTTTTATTATAATTTTGTTCTAAATTATTCTGTAATATAATGATACAAAATTTTAAAAATTAATGAAAATGCATATAACTTTATAAATAAGATATATAAATAATTATAAAAAAATTATGTTAAGTGTTTATTTATAATAAATTCACATCACAACATCCGTAACCCACATTGTAATAGCTACAGTGTCTACAATTGCAATTGTTAGCACAATTTATAGAAATTACAAAAATTCAATGACTTTCAATCACATACGGTTTTCCTTGGACATTGATTTTATCATGTTATTAAATTCAAAATTATTTATGAGGAAAAAAGTTAAGAACAATGAAAAATAAAGTACAAAAAATATAAAGCTAGCTAACTCTCTCAATTCCGTAATTTCACTGCGTTGTTAAAAACTGTGAAAAAAAAATAAAGAAGAAAGAGATTCATATGTCAATAAGAAAAAATCAAAAATGAATATCACATTAGAAAAATATTGTTTCACTAGTTTGTATAAAGAGTTATTAATTTTCAAATCATGTGAATGAAAAATAAGTTAAGAATATTGTTAAAACAAATTATTTTGTTCTTATATTAGATTCTGATGTTGGATAGAATATTAAAATGAAGACTTATAAATATAAAAAAAAATTAATTGTAGTGAAATTAAATCGTTTGTGACATTAAAAATGACAGTCGGAAAGCTTCTCTGGAATTCTCATATAGAGGTAGAGGTGGATTGAGTAGACTACTAAGTAGTGAGAGATGTAAACACAAAACAAAATAGTAAAATTAACATATAAACAATTATATATTGATGTGATAAAAATTAATATTCCAACGAGTCAGCGTACGCTTACGTTGCTTTGTTTTTATATATTACAAATAGATTTTACCGCGAATTTCAGCACAAGAAAAAAAAAAAGCACATTTGCATTTTGGATAGAAGATAGTGCATGCAATTAGTGAGAGATTGAACTCATAATAACAACCGACAGAAAACGATGAGGGGGTAAAATTCTACCACCCACAAATAGAACATTGATGCTCGTGAGATATATTTTGAAATAGAAAATATAAAAAATGTCATGAGGAAAAAACTTATGATTTTTTGTTTTTTTTTTTTTGAAAAGTCTCCTGCAGTGACTTTTTTTTTTAATATACTATTTTTTATTTAAATAACCTGGACCTATTATTATTTATGTAAATAACCCATTTTTGAGGTCCAAGCATTATTAAAAACCGGTTATTGGGTAACCGATTTTTCAAAGAATTTTTTTAAAAAAATTTCAAATAAATGACAATATTTTTATATTAAATATTAGAAATGGTAAAAACAAAGTATAACATTTGGAAAACATGAAATTACGGAACATGAAATTTTTAAAAAACACACAACATTATCAATTTAAACTTGTTAACTTTAATTTCCTTGACGGTAAGGACATTTTTGCCGAGACAACTAAAAGTATGCTCTCTATAAACTAACACACGTAAAAAGTTCCACAAAAATATTACAAGTTAAATTCTCACACGTAAAAAGTATTCAATTGTTAGGTATTTTGATAATCCATTTTTCTTGAACAAAATTCAGAAATATTAATCCATTTTTCTTTATTAGATATCGACAAAACAATGATATCAAAATAACTTGAGTAATAAATATGAATGGTTAAAGAGAATAAAGAAAAATTTATAATGGCTAAAAAAGTAATAAGTTACAAGATGTTATAGAAATTCATGGATTTGTGATTTAAGTTTTACATTTAACATTGTTATTAGACATTGTTCGGGCCACGGGGTGCACTAGGGTTTTTTCCTAGGTCAAGCCTCAAAGCCAGAACATTCAAAAGTGTAATCTGCCTTCTTAACTCTAGGGTTTTTGGTTTTATAGTTTCTTGTTCACGGGCCTCATGGGTCCCGAGAATATAGGGATCTCTTAAGCCTTTCCAATCTGGACAATACTTGGTGAGTGAAGGTGGGTCTTCGCCATTGCCGAGTATCCAATCGGATAATGGCCGAGTAGGCCTTTATGGGTGAGTGAGGTGGGTATCTGGCCGACGTGGCCCAAATCGGCTATATGCCGATTGACTCTGAGAGGTGGAGTCGGCCAAGGTTACAGTTGGGCGATTGCATGAGGGGAAATCATGTCGTGAATCGGCCTAGGCAGCGCACGGGTTTATAGTTGGCCTCACACGCACCAATCGGTCTATGACCGAGACAGGTCGCACGGGTTTATAGTCGGCCTCACACGCGTAAGAGATACCAATCGGTCTATGACCGAGACGGTCCAGATATCAATATCATTATTTTCAAAAGACTATACTCAAGTTATTTTGATATCATTGTTTTGTAGAATCTTGAATTGATTGAATGGGCTAGTCAGGCATCTCCATCGAGTTATTATAGTTCATTCTTTTAGAAAACGCAAAGGCATAACAATGATATTTTTTTCACCCTTAAACGTTTAAATTGTATGAAATTCCTAATATAGAAGTTGTAGAATTCTATATATCTTAACTTTTCAAGGACACTAAAAACATTCAATTCCACATTTATGAGTCTCAGAAGTGACCTACGCAAGACATATGTCAAAATGGACATAAATTAAAAAAATTAATTAGAATTTAGAATTAAAATAATTAATAGTCTATTAAAACAAATCTCAATCAGTAATTCATCAATTTAAAAAAATTCTAAATGCCAAATAAACTCAATTAATGTACTAAATATGTATTAATTATACACTTTAAATGTCCAATATTCAAAGACACATCTTGTCATTCACTAAAATAATAATATATATACAAAATATAACACACACATATAATAAGCATATCCAATAAGATTATGCTTTATTATGAGATATAAGAGGATATAATAAGTTTTTACTAAAAATAAAAACAATTAATAATTAAAATTAATTATAGATACTTATACTATTAATGTACGTATCCACGACCATAACCCACCAGCGTATATAGACTCTTAAGTAAGAAAATTTTAATATAAAATAGAACATATCTGATCCACACAACCATCATAAATAGATTTTCGATTGTCAGAAAGTATCCAAACAAAGATAAACTAACACACGTAAAAAGTTCCACAAAAATACCAAGTTAAATTCTCACACGTAAAAAGTATTCCATTGTTAGGTATTTTGATAATTTTTATGTTTAAGTTGCAATAAAAAGGATAAGAGGTAAAAATTAATTATTAGCTAATTTAAATGAATAAAGGTAATGTTTTTTTATAATTAAGCTATTTATTGCAATTATCATATCTCCTGATTATTAAAATTACAAATTAAATAACGATTTATAATTTATATAAAATTTTAAAACCGTAAAATTTTAAGTTGTAATTTTTAATAATTTTACCAAATAATAAAAAACGTATAAGCGTGAGTTGATTGAAAGCATATATTTCTCTTTTAAAATAAATATCAAATAGAGACCTTTCGATATCTACTCTTGTTCTTCTCTACCTCACAGTAAATTAATTTGATGAGACTTGGAAAAGAATGTTTTAAGGTGAGCATATTACTTTGCATGCAATGTTATTTTGCACAATAAATAATTTTTCAACATATGATAACTTGAGTAGGAATAGTGTGAAAGGTCATTATGCATGTCTTATATGTGAAGAAAATATAAGTTATACCTAATTGAAATATGGATAAAAGACTGGGTACATTAGGCATCGCAAGTTTCTAGTTCGTAATCATTCATACCGTAGATTGAAGAAAACATTCAATGAATATCAGGAGGATGAAATTGCCTCGACACCGCACAATGGTGAAGAAGTATATCAGCGAGTGAAGAATATTAACATTGTGTTCGAAAAAACGTAAAAAAAGTCAACCAAGAGAAATATCTAGAAGAAACGATCAATATTAATTCTTTAATCTTCTTTATTGGTGCGCATATTACGTTAAAGTATTTTGAAATAATTAATAATATGAATATATGATTGATATGAATGAAGAGCACAGTAGCATGTAAATGATAAGGTTGTTTTATTCATATATAATTAAAATGGAGTAGAAAGCAACATAGAGTCATAGATGGTTTGGGTTTGGAGGTGGTGGACTCCTCGGTGGTGTCTTATGAACTGGTGGCGGCTTGTAGACAGGTGGGTTAACATCTTCTTCAGCTTTGTGATGTGGTGGTGGTGGTGGTGGTGGGCCTGGTGGCCAGATACCACGTGCCTGAGACTCATGCACACGTGCCTCTGTTGGTGGCTTGAGAGAAGCAGATGATGCTTTCTCTTTCTCAACTGCAAGCCCTAGAGTGAGTGCTGCAAGTGCAAAGAGTAAGACTAATAGCAACCTTAAGTTCAAGGAACCCATCTTACTCATCATTCTTAATTTCAACTCATGAATAACACAACCAATATTCCTCCCTTTTTATACTACTCCACTTGAACGCTTTTACTCATACCATATACCTGCATGCATGTCTCAATCCAATTTTCCTTCATGTTCTGCCTCCAACGCTGCTTTGTTTTTTTCAATAATTGTTTTCTATTCGTCATTTTGTCTTCCTTTTGCAAATATGGAAAATGAATTGAAAATCAACAAGTACGAGGACCACTTTCTTTTCTTTCTTTCCTTTTTTCATTTTACAATTTACAGTGAACCCATACCTTCTCTCCTTTCAACATGAGGCTTTAACTTCCTTAAATTTTCCTTTAATTTCCATGGTTTGCCCTTGATACTGATCGATAATGCTTAATGAGATTGAATTATTTAATTCTTTTTACACAATTTGTTAGAAATACAAGATCGGAACAGGCTTAAATAAATCAAATATGGTTATTACATTCACGAATTTTTGCTTAATTTCCTCTTATTTCGGTGTGGTATGCATTACATCCTTGCTTGTCATAATTCCCATATTTGAAATGACTCAAAAGTTGACAACTTTTCTTCTCAAATTAAAGTTTGAGGTCCCCTTGCTTATATATCATGTATATTGAAAATTTGAAAACCTTCCTGTTTTGATGCAGAAATTAATTATGAAGTGTCCATTATAGCAATAACTGCTATAAATTAAAGGGATCCGGTCCCGACTCCCGATGCATGCATTGTACTTTTCTTCATAGCTTCTATTTCTCACTCTAGCAACCCACGTGCCCACTTTCTCAATTCCTCAGTTGTTTCTTCTAAATAAGTTTGTCACAGTCAGCAATCTCCCCACAGTTGGTGTTATTATTAATTAAGTTTATACTGGCTAATTTATTTTATAATAATTATTTAAGG
Organism: Cajanus cajan; assembly: GCF_000230855.2. Taxonomy (NCBI): domain Eukaryota; kingdom Viridiplantae; phylum Streptophyta; class Magnoliopsida; order Fabales; family Fabaceae; genus Cajanus; species Cajanus cajan. Next base: position 57,035,218 of record NC_138524.1, on the reverse strand, counting down.
TTATTTACATAAAACAAGAATTCTAAACATAATAAACCTTTCTATTTTCATAGAGTGATTTTAATATTTTTTAATATTTTTTATTATATATTCTTTCATTTTTTATTTTATAATAAATGTATATTAGTTGTGATGTATAAATTAATTAAAATTTCTTTAGATATAAGACTATAATTGATAATTAAAAAAATTAATATTATTTTAAAATTTAAAAATGACAAATAAATAAAAATAAAATTTTACTAAAAATCTGAAAGATAAAAAAAACAAAAAAATATTATGGTTTGAGACAGAAGAGCTTGTAGTACGACTTATTAGTTCTTATGATTGGTGATTTAAAAAATAATGCGGGCAACAATGCTTTGGTATATAGACAAATACAAGGGTTCTGTTTTTTTTTTCTTCAAAAGTTAAAATAGTTTATAAAATATTACACGTTAATATATATATATATATATATATATATATATATATATATATATATATATATATTCAAGTCCCACCAATCCTAGATCATTAAAAAAGGGTCACTTACCATTTATCTACGTACTAAGCTCAATAATATTGGACGTGAGGGGGCTGTATCAGGAAAAATCTAAGTCCCACATCGACTAGAGATTAGGCAATTAAATAGTATATAAGTGGAAAGCAACCCTCACCTTACAAGCCGGTTTTGTAGGGTTTAGTTAGACTTAAATCTACTATTCTAAAATGATATCATAGCTATCCTAGATTCTTAAAAATGAGTCACCCACCATTTATTGATACATGCACTATGGGCATGAAGGGACGTGAGGGGGGTGTATTGGGAAAAACCCAAGTCCCACATCGACTAGAGATTAGGCAATTAAATAGTATATAAGTGGAAAACAACCATCACCTTACAAGCTGGTTTTGTAGGGTTGAGTTAGGCTTAAATTCACTATTCTAAGAATATATATATATATATATATATATATATATATATATGAGGAGGGATCCATTTAATACTTACCACATTTAATAACTCATGTTTTACATCAAATTTCAATGGTCTAGCCATTGAATTTAAAGTTCTTAAAAAATAGATCAAATATGTAAATTTTTAAAAAATTTAAAAATCATTTGATACTTCATTTCATTAATTCAAATTGAGAGATAATCATAAAATCATTTTATACATTAATTTGAATTTATGAAACGAAGTATTAAATGATTTTCAAAATTTTTAAAAAAATTTAAAATTTGATCTATGCATTAAGAATTTTAAATTCAACGGTTGGATCGTTAAAATTTAATATAGAATATAAGTTATTAAACGGAATAAATCTAAGTAGACTTACTATTAGTGTAAACGGATATATATATATATATATATATATATATATATATATATATATATATATAATCCAAAGTTAGTTGGTTGCTTTCTAAGGTTGATGTTAAAAATACTTTTGACAAAATTAATATTGAGGAGTTCCAAGGGATCACTCTTCCGGATTTGGTTTTCCGATCATCCTCGTATTCATTGCAGTTGATCATGCATTGAATTTGCTCCTATGTGTGAAATGACTCAAAAGTTGACCATTTTTATCCTTTATTAAAATTTTGAGGCAAGGGCATTTGCCTATTCCGACGAAGTTATCCTCTTATACAAATTAACATTCCCTTACTCAAGTTTATAATTGGTTGTCTGGTTTGAAAGTTAATTTTGAGAAGCGTAGAAGGTGGTCTAACTACAAAATAAATGCTTATAATAATATTCCTTTGCTTAATTAGTAACCTTAATTACTTCGGATTTCTTGTTCCTTTGGTAGAAAATAGCTAATTTTTCCATCTAGTTAAAATGCTTTTGAAACATTTTTGTAAAGGGAAAGTCATCAAAATACACGTGGAAAGATCATAACACTACACAAAAGATATCTACCTATATAAGATATCTACCTATATATTGTTGGTTACATGGCCGATGTCTCATATACTGTATACGTATAAGTTCCTCAAGATATAACATGATTGTCTTAGTAAAGATGAGGAGCAGAATAAGCAAGAATTATAAGTAAGAAAAACCTACAAAGAGAGAAGAGAGCTTGTGTATGAGAGAGTGTTTAAAAATTGAGGCACAGACCTCTATTGAAAGGCTTGAGGAGCTCGAGAGAAGCTCATAGATTGTACAAAAAAAAAATAAGGAGAAAATTCATATATACTTATCAAAAAATGAAATTTTTTTAGTATCAAATATTTTATCTTAATAGATCTAGTCAACAACAAACAAAGATGACGAAATCAGATAAAAAATTAAGATCAAGTCAACATTTAAAAACATAACAGTAAAACGATCATTATTTGGATAAGCCTCATTTAAATAAAATAATTTATATAATTGAAAATAAAAGTATTTTCAAATCCCATAATTACATAAGTAAGAGGGAGGCAAATCAATGAATTTATTAGATCTAAACAATGAGAGACTTCTTTTGAAATACTCTCATATATATATATATATGTGTATGTTTGTATGTATATATGTATGTATGTATATACTTGACCGATGGTACTTCGATAAATTTGTTGCTCCTCTTATGGCTTATGTACCTGTTGAAAGAGAAAGTGGGGTACCTACAAAAAAGTACTTCAACTCCCAAATCAATCTTTGAGAATGGAGAGATCAATGCTAATCAATTTTAGTAATTATGAAAATGTATCTTTTTTGTCTTTAATCATCTTTATTTATACTAATTTTAATGAGTTTAGACCCACAAACAGGTTCATGAAAAGATCCATTAGTGTTAACATTTGTAATATCGAGTAACGCAAGTCTTTGTTATTATGAGCCAAGGACTTCTCGACTTAACCCTTGCGTATAATTATGCCAAGAAGTTTTCAGATTTCTCTTTCTAGTGTGTGTTAGTATTTGTACCAAGATATGGGACCCATTAGGGTTTACAAACAACTTGTTTTATTCATAATGTTCTTTCGACATTAATTATATATATATATATATATATATATATATATATCAGCTTTGGAAACATTTCATTTACATTGTCAATATTAAATTATATTCGGCTTTACACCATTGTCATCAAGATATTTATATAGAATAATTAATGATAATGTCAGAATGACAAGTTGATTTTTATTTATAAAAATTGCAATGATGGCCTCTGGTTTAGCCGGAATGTAGTTTGTCCTATAATCAATAATGGTGGCCTTTGGGTTAGAGATGTTAGCCTTAATTGGTTTGGAGGTTGAAGGAGATCAGCATCTCTAGGTGAAAATCTTTTCCCATAAAAACTTGGGTGGTTCTAATATTAACCATGCATGAAAACGGGCTTCAATACATACGAGGGGCAATTTTCTAAATTTTTTCTGAAATGGATAACTTTAGGAAAAAAAATTCTAAGAATGGGTAAGTGGTGATTAAAAAATACGACTTTTAAATAAAAGTCATATTTTGTGTGCAAATTGAAATTTTTTCTTTTTTACTTTAAAATAATATATATTTTACATAAAATTAAAAAAATGTTTTAAAACATGACTTTGTTTATTTAAAAAAAAATAGAGATTATGTTTATGAAACACTACTATCATTTTATAAACATGACTTATCTTATTTTTAAAAAAAAATCTAAAATTTACCCATTTTTAAAGATTAAAAAAAAAAACCTAGTAACTCAAAAAAGCCTTCAATTCGCGCATATGATGCGTATCAGCATTGTCCATAACATAATATTAAATCAGTTATTGAATTTAATTTAGCTCATAGATTAGCGCCCGACCTTTTCTATATAATGTACATGTAGAAAAGTTTAAAATTAATAACTTGTTCCTACTATAGGCTCATCATAGTAGTATTTATCTATATTATTAATAAAAAGAGATTATTTTATTTAATGAATATATTTATTTGAATAATTTTGTCTTTATATATAATTACATTTCTTAAATTATTCTCTCTCTTTTTTTTTATAATATTTTTCAAAAACAAACTTTCATTATTACAATTATTTAAAAATTGTTTGGATTTTTTAATTTGAAATGAGAATATAATTTTAGGACTTTTTTCTCTCGACTTGCGGTGTTTCCAAGTATCTCCTCCCCTCTTCACCCAAGCCTCCTAATGGTAGGTGGATGGGTCCTTAGACACTCTCCTTCAAGGATAAGGTGCTTTTGGACAAGGATCTCGTTTTCAAGTGAGATAAAGTTGACCTCATTAAAAAAAGTTTTTTTTTGTATTGAGTATGAAGATGATAACAAGTTGAAACCTTATTGTTTCATCAAGGATTCAGTGGGTGGAGAACAACACTCCCCATGGCACGACGCTATTATTGTCAAGTTGTTGGGCAAAACCAAAACCATTGGCTTTGTTACCATGCATGAGAAGTTGAAGACCTTGTGGAAGCCAGCGAGGAGTTTTAACCTTTTGGATATTTAATTGGCTATTGCTTTTACATGGTCAAGTTTGATCTCCCTACGAATAGAGAGAAGGCGATAACAGAAGGGCCCTAGCTAATCTTTTTATCACTACTTGCAGTTCACGAATGAATACTTGATTTTGTTACGTCAAAGGTTAAAATTGACAAAACTCTTGTTTGTATATGCTTTCCTTGCTTAGATATGGAGTATTATGAGGATAATGTGTTGTTGGCCTTGGCTACAAGAGTGGGAAAACCTCTAAAAGTGGATTTGACTTAAATGCCTCTAGAGGGCAATTTGGTAGAGTATGTGTTGAAGTTGATCTAGACCAACAAATAGTAGGGAGAGTGTGGTTCAGAGACACTTGGTTCAAAATTGAGTACGAAGGGTTGCACCTCCCTTGCGCTGGTTGTGGGGGTTATGGTCACGTCACGCGATCTTGCCCTTATAGGTTGAAACCATTGGTGGTGGTTAAGTAATCTCCCACAACGACTAATATGAACCTTGTAGGATCAAAATTTCAGCATCTTAGAACAAGAATTTCTTTAAACAATTTTATAATAAAATAAAGGAATTAGAAAGAAAAAATTTGAATTGTGGTAAGAAACGGAATAACAATGCCACAATCTTTAAAGATTGATAAGTTAAGAAAGATTCATCACTTTGAATTAGAAAATTTAAGGATAAAAATAAAAAATAGTTCCTAAGAACCTAAAGAGAGAAAAACCTTTCAATTAAAAAAATATCCAAAATTTGATTAATTCAATCTCCGTTGAAATCTTACAAAAAATTCTTATTTATAAGTTTAGATGGACAACAAGATATAAATTCTCACTAAGACTTCATTTAGAAATAAATTCCCACTAATTCTCAATAACACTTAATTTCTACTAGAAGTGACTCCCCGCTATTTCCCTAACTATCATTATGATTTAGGAAGCCTAAAAACACTAAAAACTAACCTAAACAATATTAAAAGACAAATGAATTATTTGAATAAAAGAAATATAAAAATTACATTAATAATCAAGAAAACAGATTAAGAAACTATTTAGCCCAAAAATCTAATCAAACTACAATCCATCAATGCTTCTTCTTAATCATGTGAATTTGGACTTGTCATGTTATCTTCAAATTGGACTCAAATCTTCATCAACATGTAGAAAATCACTAGTGCAAAAACATGTTTTTACGTCACCTAAATTACGTCGGAAAGAGGAACAACCGACGTTATAAAAACGCGATGGCAGAACGGTAAATATATGAAAGCTAATTTACGTCGGACCCACACCTGTCCGACGTAAATTAGTTCTCTATTAGGGTTGTTATATTTATTCTCTGTCTATTCCATCCAGTGCCCGCACTGCGTCATAAAATCTTCGTCTTCGATCTCGAATTTTCGGAATCTACAAAAACATTCTAGGAGAGGGCTCGTAATGATCTTCTCAAAGATCACAAGGTGCTGAAGTGGCAGGCTGGATAGGGGGGAGGACCCGTAGGTTTTTGTGAAAGGCTCATACTCCCGTGCACCCCTTCTACTCTAAGTTACGAAAGCCTCTAAGTTCTTCTACGTACTCTAAGTCTCGAAGCTCCTTGTTTGCACACATTACTCTAAGTCTAAGTCCTGTAAGAGTCTGCACTGAGGTAAGTTTCGTCTACCCATTATTTTGTTTATTTTTTGTTTCATCTTCATCTAGAACGGGCCGTTCTGCAAGCAGAGCAGGCCGTTCTGCTTCATTTTTTAGTTTGTTAAATTTTAATTGGGATGTGCAGGGCATCAGATTTTCCTAGGCATTATGATGGTGCGTGCCTTCAGATGAGAATGACATACAGTCCAGCTGCACACTTTTTTCTCTTTTTGGTGCAATGGACAGATTATCATCGACTTGCTGGAGCCTTGAAATGAGTGGCTTGAAACTTGGACAAGATGAAGGATTTGCTTCATGTTGTAGGTCTATGTGGATGGGACAACCACCATGTCTACACATGAAAGAAAAGTAAGTACCCTTTTTACGTCGGGCTAGCCTAAGAACCGACGTAAATTTACGTCGTCCATTTATAGGCGACGTAAATTTACGTCTCCCGTATTAACGTCGGCTGCGATTCCGATGTAAAAAGCTGAAAATACCCGACGTAAAAAGGGTATTTTGTACTGGTGAATAATACTAGACGATATATCTCCATGGGCCTTGTCATGCAAATTAATTCATCTTTTTTATTCCTCAAATTCTTCCAAATGCAACCTTTGGTAGATTTCATCATTTCCTCTTCTAGTAAGAAATTCATCCTCGAATTTGACACTTTATTATTTATGTGAAAGAAAACACAAGTATTAGTTTTAGTGAAAACTAAAAATCCTACTTTTAAGGAGACTTGAATCCTTTACAAAAGGTAAATCTCTTATTATTTATGATTTACATATCCATCCTCCTAGATCAAACATAAGCACAAGGAAACCACCAAACAATACTAAAAGAAAATTCATCCCATTCTTGGATCTTGAGCAATTAAACATAAATTTCATAGCAAAGTCAATCCAATGAGAAGTAAAATCAATTAAAGAAATTCTAAAACTATGAACTAAAAATTTAAATTTATCCTTTTGATGCATATTCCATCTTTCACTAAACTTAACCACATCATGCCTTATGTGATTCTCAAAAAATATCCATGTCTTATTAAATTTTCTCCGTGAATTTCTCTAATTAATAGATCATGTAGTCCATATTTATGCACACAAAATGTCATATTTTGACACAATGTCCCTTTATTAAAGAATCCATCATGATCACTTTCTTTACGGATAGTAAAACACATGGAAAAAGTCTCATGGTAATCATACAAGCCTAAATGATGTTCATTATTCAAAAAAATCAAGGACTTTGCACCATCACCTAAAATAATATAATTTAAACCAAAAGCAACATGCAATTCACAAGATTTTTGGATTAACACATGATTCACATCAATTAAATCGCAAAGTTAGAGATGGTGTAATCCAAAATTTTCTTCCCTCTTTGGTTGCATTGGTCCACATGTGCCTCCACTTTTTCTCCAAATTGTCTTGCCCATTGATCCTTGATATACAATTCTAAATCAAGCATCAAAACAAATGAAGTTCCATAGTTAGGTGTACAATCAAATTCAAAAGAAGAAATGAACTCATTCAAATTAGAAGAAGGAATTAGAGTTTTGTGTTTCTCCTTTGGAAGATCTTATCCACTTTCACATTTAATCAAAGAATTAGAATGTGAGGCTTGACATTTCACCTTAGGAAGCTTTTCTTCAATATCCTTCACAAGAGAATCATTAGAATAAAATAAAGGCTTAGAATAATCACAAGAAAACTCATTTTTCTCTTTATATTTTGCTCTTTGTTTTTCACTCTCTTTTTCAATTAATTTCTTTTCTCTCATCTTTTTTCTTGTAACTCCTTTTCTTTTTCGCTCATTTCTTTCTCTTTTATCTCTTTTTCTTTCACCTCTTTTCTCTCTTTTCTATTTTCGTTCTCAACTTAATTGCTTCCTTTGGTGAAAGTAGAACAAATTTTATCTTATGACCTTTATGTATAAGAGAAATCTTATTATCATTTTCATGGTGTTTCACATTTCTTTCAACTTGTCGTGGTGTACCCAACAAAATATGTCATGCTTCTATGGGAGCTACAACATCACACAACACAAGATGGTAAAGCTCACTAAAACTTGTTGGTCTACAAGCAAATCACCTTCTGCACATAACCATTTCAAGGAATAAGGTTTAGGGTGTGGGGTGGTTTCATGGTTAAGTTTGCTAACCAACCTAGAGCTATCCATATTAGTATAATATTACCTCCATTAATAATCAAAGAACACATATTCCCTAGAACAAGACATCTAGTTTGAAATATGCTCTCCTTCATTTGAACCTCTTCCCCATCCTTATGTTGGATACCTAACAACCTTCTACACATCATCATCTCCCTCTCTAGAGGTTTGGTACCATATCCACTATCATTAAAACTAGAGGTATTGGATGAGTTACTTAAACATAACTTATTAGTGACAACTCCATTGTCCCCAATGACCATGGTTTTCTTGTTTAGACAATGTAATGAAATATGGCCTTTACCTAAGCATTTAAAACATTTAATTGAATGACTATTAGAAGTAGAAGAAATACTAAGGTTAGGAACTTGTTTACCATTTGGAGACTTTGAATCTTGTTGCTTAGTTAAGAAAAATCCCTCTTTGTTAGATTTTTCCTTATCACTAGAAGAATCATATTGATAGGTCTTTTATAGGAATGCTTCCTTTCAAGTTATCTTTTTATAGGAATCCCACTTGGTGCACTGCTGGAAACCTACTTCCTAAGGACCCCTTTGGAATAGATGAGACTTAGAAAAGTGAAGGATGATAAAGTTAATTTAAAAAATTATAGGGTACTTACCTTGTTTTGTAGGGTACCTACCTTTGGAGGCCTACCCTACCTTAGAGGATGGATTGAAAAATTATATACCTATATTTTTTTTTCATATTTGTCAAGTGAAACCTCACTTGACAAATATGAAGACCACATTACCAATATCAACTTTTTTTAGTTTTTGTAATACCTATTAGTGTGATTTGTGTGTGTGTGTATCTTGCACTTTGGTTACTTTAAAAAAACACATACAAGGTAATGGTTTTGAGTATAGGTCGACAAATTGTAAACTTGAATGACTGCAAGTTCAAGCTCTATCTTCCTCATACACAACCTTGTCTACCTAACCAATTATTGCATGATGCTCAATCCGAATAAGAAACACAACCACAAAAATAGTAAGGAGAGTGAGCATATATATCAAGCATGTATAACACATAAGCAACATGGATAGTATCCAAACATACACCACACCATTCAAGCCAACTCAAAATTTTCAATAATAATACTCAATAGCATATTTAATAAGTTAATCTTATAACCATCCACATTCACTATTCAATGAATCATGCATTCTTACTTCTACATGCGCATGTGGTACCGATCTCCAACATAATCAAAGGCGCTCCAAATACAAGGCAGGCTATGGATTGGATCACCACACACTAGGTGACCCTCTCAATCCAACCTTAACTAGGAGACAATCTATTCGGATCTAGTTGAGGCATTATAGTTGGTCGTGTTCACCTCTCATACTCATTAGAGGTTGCCTACCATAACATCCACGAGGCCAATGTAAAGACCATAAAGACCGTCTACATAGATTTATACCAATTCCAAGGAAATTATGCATGAATGCATGAACTCTCACACCACATCATCACACACAACAATTAATACAAAATCTTGTCACTATCATTATTAGTTTGCTATGCCTCCCTATTTGGACTTCCTTACAAAACTAAGCCTCTACCTGAATTTTCTCATCTCATCACCAACATCACCTACTTACTCTTAATATTTCATCTTATTCATCCTATCCACCTCTCCTTTATAGATTCTACTTTTGTGGTATAAGAAGTTTGATGATTTTCTATTAAACTTGGTTTTTTTGAGAGTCAACTATGTCAACTGCATTTATATATTGAAAAGAGGAGAAAAATGTGATCTTTTCTTGTCGTTATACATGGATGATATTCTTCTAGCAAGCTCTAGCAAGGATGAGATTTTTATAATCAAGGGGAAATTAAATTTTGAGTTTAAGATGAAAGATATCGATGTTGTTAAAAGGATACTTGGGATGTATATTGTGAGAAACAAGTCAGAGGGAGAATTATTTTTATCTCAATATGGGTACATACAAAAGGTAGTGGAGAGGTTTAGGATGCATAAATCTAAACTAGTTAGCACTCCTTTGGGTCATCTCACAAAGCTCTCTATCGCAAAAGCTCCTAGCACCAAAAAGGAAAAAGGGGAGATGTGTTTCATTCCATATATAAGTGGAGTAGGGAGTATCATGTATGGCATGGTTTGTAGCATACCTGATTTGGCTTATGCTATTAACATTGTTAGTTAATTGTTATTATGGGGTATGTTGATGCAAACTATGTAGGAAATATGGATACTAGGAAATCTTTATCTGGATACGTGTTCACTTTGTTTGGAAGTGTTGTTAGTTGGAAGGAAAATTTACAACCCGTGGTAGCTTTGTCTACAACACAAGCAAAATACATTGTTCTTACTGAAGGAGTGGAGGAAGCTTTACGATTAAAAGGGATGATTGGTGAATTGGGTATATTACAAAATTGTGTGACAGTTCACTATGATAGCCAAAGTGTTATACACCTTGCAAATCATCAAGTTTATCATGAAAGTACAAAGAACATTGATATAAGGCTTCACTTTATCATATATGTGGTTGAATATGGAGAAATTCATACCAAGAAGATTGCGTCTAAAGACAAGCTTACTTATATGTTTACGAAATCTCTTACGACATCCAAGTTTAATCATTGTGTGGACTTAATCAACTTTGTTTAATGTTCATTTTGAAGTGGGAGAGTAGTATTATTGTGAAAGGGTTCATTTCTAAAGATTTAGAGTCAAAGTAAAGAATTCTTAATTGTTACTCAAAATCTTTTGCATCATTTGTATGTTTTGTAAAGTCTTTCGTCTACATAGTTTTATAGGCTTAGTCTGACTCCATTAGTCTGATGGGTTCAGACTATATATGCAATTTGTCTCCCTTAATCAGATGGGTTTAGTCTGTCTTCATTAGTCTGATGGGTTCAGTCTATTCCATTTTATAAGACTTAGTATTAGTCACTACAAGAAAATTCACTATTACAGACGGCCAGAATTCGTGGGAAATGCCAAAAATTCGTGGGTAATAGTGCATTTCCGACGGATTACCGAGGGACACTAATCCGTCGGTAAATTGCTCGTCTGAAATATTTACCGACAGATTTTTATCCGTGGGTAACTTTCCGACGGATTTTCCCACAGATTTATCCGTGGGTAATTTACCTACGGATTTACCCACGGATATATCCGTGGGAAATTATCCTGAAGGAATTTTTCGTGAAAATTATAATTTTTTTAATTTTAATAGATTTATTAATGTAACAACCCTCATATTTGGCCTCTCAAGGGTTCTATTTCACGATATTTTATTGTTTAGCATGTTTTATCCTTATTTGTGCAATTTCTGGGAAACTTTCCAGAAGGTCACCCATCCCTGTACTACTCCAGGTCAAGCACGCTTAACTGTGAAGTTCTGATGAGTAGGCTACTGAAATGTATATGTATGTTGTCAGTATAACTTGTACAAATTAATTCATTTAAGTCATCCTCAAATATACAATCTCATATTTGTACTATAATAATAATATATAATAATTTTATATTACAAATAATAATAATTAATAATAATAATAATAATATATTTAATTATTATTTATTTATATGTACTTACTTTTATAATTAACATCTACTTATTTTTATTTAAAATTATAATTTAAATTATTTAATTTTATAATTTATAATGATAATATAATTTATAAAATTATAAATATTTATTTATTACATACTTATAAATTAAATTTTAATATTTTAAATAAATTATTAATTAATTTAATATATTTATTTACCTTAAATCAAACATATAAAATTCAAAAAATGTATTTATCCTTGTTTTTTTTTCTCTAATTATCAACTATTAATAAAATACTAACTTAAAATCTTATCTAATTATATATAATATTCTCATATCAAATTTAAAACCAGATATTAGTTATACAAAAATATTAAGATCATATAGTAAATTGTCAATAAGATTTTAGTTAAATAATTTAAAATCATTAATGTTTTAATTATATTATTAATTAGCAAATAATTTATTCAAAAACTAATTAATTTTTTATATTAATTATTAGTAAAATTTAATAACTTTTAATTTAACAATTAATTGGATCGATAAAATTCAACACACGCCATGAGTTATTGAGCGGAATAACTTTACCAAGAGTTATTTTGTAAGTTATCTTTAATCAAACATATAAAATTCAAAAATGTATTTATCCTTGTTTTATTTTTTAATTATCAACCATTAATAAAATACTAACTTAAAATCTTATCTAATAATATCATAATATTTTCATATCAAATTTAAAACTAGTTGTTACATTTTCGACAAATATAAATTTGTCTGAAATATTTCATCAATAATATAACTTTTCCTATAAAAATTTTCTCATTGAAAATATAAATTTTTCGAAAGATTTAATTTTTTTTTATAAGAAATCATCTTCGATTAATATAACATCTTGTATATATGATTTAAGAGTAAAATATTTTTAATTTAACGGTTGAATTTACAAAATTCACATTTAATATAAAGTTATATGTAATCTTGTAATTGATTTTGTCTAAAAAGTAATAGATAATCATACCCTTAACTGATTTTTATTTTATATTTTCTAATTTTATTTGTAATAATATGATTATATATTTAAATAGTTTAATTTTAATAATTTTTTAAGTATATTTTTGTCTTTTCACTTAAAATATTTGAATTTCTATATTTTAATTTGAATTATTTTTTAAGTATATTTTTGTCTTTTTGTCTTAAATTTTTGAATTTCTATATTGTAATTTTAATAATTTTTTATTTCTATTATTTATTAATTCTTTATGTTTTATAACATTATTAAAATTTTATAATTTTAATCTCTATAATTTTATCTTACTTTTTATTTTATAAATATTATTTGGATTATTCATTTTATAATTAAATTAATTTTTTTAAATTTTTTATGAGTTTACATTCTAAGAATGTATTGAAACCCCTCAATCTTTAATTCTACTGATCGTACTATATCTTATTTTTAAATTTGAACTCCTAAACTTTATTTGTTATGTATGACATTTTATTTTGTATGAATGAACTTGTTTTGATTTACATAATTATGATTGATTTAATATCTTTAAATACGATAATTGTTTAATACAATTTTGAATTTAAAAATAATAATTTTTCACAGAATTTCCCACGGATTAGTCCGTGGGAAATTACCCACGGATAAATGCGTGGGAAATCCGTGGAAAATTCTGTGAAAAATTATCTTTTTTTTTAATTCAAATTTGTATTAAATAATTATCCTATTTAAAGATATTAAATCAATCATAGTTATGTAAATCAAAACAAGTTCATTCATACATAACAAATAAAGTTTAGGAGTTCAAATTTAAAAATAACATATAGTACGATCAGTAGAATTATAACATAATATCTAATAATCAGAATATCCATGTTGTTGTTATCTAATAATCAAAGATTGAGGGGTTTCATTACATTCTTAGAATGTAAACTCATAAAAAATTTTAAAAAATTAATTTAATTATAAAATGAATAATCCAAATTATATTTATAAAATAAAAAGTAAGATAAAATTATAGAGATTAAAATTATAAAATTTTAATATTGTTATAAAACATTAAAAAAGAAAATAATTAATAAATAATAGAAATAAAAAATTATTAAAATTAAAATATAGAAATTCAAAAATTTAAGACAAAAAGACAAAAATATACTTAAAAAATAATTCAAATTAAAATATAGAAATACAAATATTTTAAGTGAAAAGACAAAAATATACTTAAAAAATTATTAAAATTAAACTATTTAAATATATAATCATATTATTACAAATAAAATTAGAATATATAAAATAAAAATCAGTTAAGGGTATGATTATCTATTATTTTTTAGAAAAAATCAGTTACAAGATGACGTATATTTCCCTTTATCTATTACTATAGATAATCAAACAACTATATATTTAACTATTTTTCTTCCATTCATTTTCTCTGTCTTTATCTCTACTTTCTATATATAGATTCATTGAAGTTTTAAATACTCATATTTATACTCGTTACTTTGTATTTTACTGATTTACATAAATATAAAATTCAGAAATCAATAAAATGTAAATTTAAGAAATTACTACAACTTAAAGAGATATTTTTAAATCAATCAGTTATTAGGAAAAAAAATAATTATTTAGTGTAATTATTTTAACTTTAATGTTTTAAGTTTTAAATAAAGAAGATTTAATCTAGAAAAAATTTTATTAACCTCTACTTGAAGTTTTTCTCAATAACGTCATACGTATATCTCTTCTCAAATTTTTAAGTGAGTATTAATTTTCTTATTTATTTATTTAAGTGACACATACAACTACTTATATAAGATAATACTATTTATATACTATTAAGAGAAAATAATTTATTAATACAAATATCAATAATTAAATGAGATTTGATCTCTTAGTTCATTATTTCAACTTTTTTGAAATTTATTTTAAATATCATGCACACTGTGATTTAAAAAATATATTAAATTTAAGTAATAATTTAAAAAATGAATTGAAAAAATATTATTTTCAAAATTGAAGATCAATGAAAGTTTTCATGAAAATAACATAGTATTGGATGTAATTTAGAAATATAAATGATAGATACATATATATGATTTGCAGAACATAATTTAACTTTTTTTCCCCCTTATTTAATTAATAACGTTATTTTCAAAGAGATGAGTGATTTTTAAAAATTAAAGAAAAGATACGTTATTCTTAAATTTGAACGTCATGTGTTGGTATTTTTCAAGATAAGTAAAAAAAAACACATTTATGCTAATTAGTTTATAATTTATAATAACCTAATTAAACATATAATTATATATAGGTAAGTCATACCTCACTCACTCTGATTTATATTTATCTTATTCATTACAATATATTTATATTTTGAAAACACCCATATAATAATGAAAATATTATATAGTGCATTGTTGTGTGTAGCGATGAGATCAGGATTTCTTGCATTTAAAAAATAATTGGCTTATATTTTATTTAATAATTTCAGACGGATTTAAATCCGTGGGAAATTCCGTCGAAAATTTCAGACGGATTTAAATCTGTGGGAAATTCCGTCAGAAATTTCAGACGGATTTAAATCCGTGGGAAATTCCGTCAGAAATTTCAGACGGATTTAAATCCGTCAGAAATTCCATCAGTTAAAATTCCGTCGGAAATTTCTAACGGATCTAAATCCGTGGGAAATTTTCGACAGATTTTTGTCCGTGGGAAATTATCCTTCGGAAATTTAACTTTTTCTTGTAGTGAGTGTTTTAGATTCCTATATGTGTGTGTATGTGTGTGTGTTTTGGGGTTCCTTTCTAAGAGTGCAACACGGAGAGAGAAAAGTGTGAATGGAAAAGTGTTAAGTGTGAGCACAGAAAGTTGGGAAGAAGATAGTAGAAAGGAAAGGAGAATCGATTAGAGAGATTAAGGGTTTTTAAGAAGAGAAAAAGTTACTCTATTATAAAGACTTGATCTTGTTTTTAGATAATAGAATCCGCTTTCTTTTTGAGGATGTAGATCAAATTGGCTAAACCACATAAATTTGTTGTATTCTCTTCTCTCAATCTTTTTCGTTTGCTATTGCATTTTTCTTATGTTTACGTTTTACGTTCTTGTTGAATTTTCTCATTTCTACATGTTTTAACTTATTCTTGTATAAGATTTGTTCTTGTTTATTTTCTTTCTTGTTTCAGAACCATCAATTTAAACTTGATGTTGCCAATGGGGAAAATCCTTGAAGATTCACTAGTGGAAAAAACACTTTTAAGATCGGTCATTTTTGAGTTTTAAGATCGGTTGTTTGACCGATCTTAAAAGAGATGATCTTAAAAGTTGGACGTTTTAAGATCGGTCGTCAATAGCCGATCTTAAAAGTCAACTTTTAAGATCGGTCACTCCAACAGCTGATCTTAAAAGATGGATTTTTAAGATCAGTCACGATAATAGCCGATCTTGAAAACTGGACTTTTAAGATCGTTCATGCCAGTAACCGATCTTAAAAGTTAGACTTTTAAGATCGGTCATGCTAATAGCCGATCTTAAAAGCTGAACTTTTAAGATCGGTCATGCCAATAGCCGATCTTAAAAGTTGGACTTTTAAGATCGGTCATGCCAATAGCCGATCTTAAATGTTAGACTTTTAAGATCGGCTATTACCATGACCGATCTTAAAAGTCCAGCTTTTAAGATCGGCTATTACCATAACCGATCTTAAAAGTTGTGAATTTTTTTTAAAATGATTAGTTTGTTTTAAGAAGGTTTCTGAACAAAACCTGCAAATTAATACCAGGCAAATGATATATTTTCAATGGTCCAGATTACATACAAAATACAAGAGAACTTTTTGGAAACATATTCAATACAATAATGTATACATAATAAGTATTTCATAAAGAATAAGTCCTGACTAGTTAGTGTTTCAATGAAAAATGTAGCCCATTGCTCCCTAATGATGTTGATGTCTTCTGATGACAATGGTGATCGATCTATAAATATCTATAAAAAAAAATTAGAAAAATTAGAAGTATTCATAAAACATGACAAAATGAAAATTTAAAA
Organism: Cajanus cajan; assembly: GCF_000230855.2. NCBI lineage: Eukaryota > Viridiplantae > Streptophyta > Magnoliopsida > Fabales > Fabaceae > Cajanus > Cajanus cajan. The sequence continues at coordinate 57,018,437 of NC_138524.1, read as the reverse complement.
TATATAATCTCAGATAAATGCAATATGGATGGTGGCAATAGAAAATTATTGGTGAAATGCTCACAGGTATAATCATCATAAACCTTAAAAAAAAAAAAATCAAGAGAGCTTTGGACTACCTGTATCTCTGTTCCTTTCACTTTGTATGTTGACCATATCACAATATCAAGAGGACAGATTAATTAATTAGCATCAATTGGAGACAAGAACAGAAGCTACGTTCCACTTCAATTCTTTGTATTATGTGTAGGGTGGGTGTGAAATGATATAATAAGACCCCATTATCCATTAATTAACTCCCCTTCTAAGCAAAGGAGAAATTACTAACGACAAATTTATTATCAAAATCATAGTCATTATTATATCAATCACTAACACTACTATAGCCACTTACTTATTATAACCATAATTTCTCTAATAGGACAAGCAAATAATCAAATTAAGTGTGAGAATATGAGCTTCACATATCAACAGAAGTTTGATTTTAAAATACAAAATGTAATTATAGAAACGTGACAGAAGTGGATGAACAACAGAGTAGAAGAATTATTATTTTGTGCTGTAAATATATTATAATTTTGTGACAGAAGTGGATTCAAGGGAAAGGGCTTCTTTGAGGGAAAGAAGCTTCTAGATGATGCTTGCACGAAACAAAGGATTAGGGGAAAGGGCTTATGCCCGCGCGCGGGGAAGGAGGAATGCTTGTCTATATTACCTTAAGCAATGGACGCACGGCTTCTTTCTCCGCTTCAAAATCAACACCGGCAACCGTCCTTGCTCTCCTTTCTACGATCCAAAATCAACGAGTTTTTTTCTCCAGTTCAAAATCAATTCCGAATAACAAAATCATCAATTCAAAATACAACACCAGAGAAAAATCATGTTAATCAATTACTACCTCTATATTCAAGTACAAATTCTCCTCTTCGAGCAACTCTTCAAGATTCCCTATATCTACCTTCGGACTCGACTCCAATATCTTGATCTACAATGTTTCCATGCGATAAACTAGTAAATGAAGTAGAAACTGAAAATAAAAAAAAATGCTATGAATTTTGAAACCTCTTCCTTCGTTAGAGGAGCGGTCTGGTGCAAAGGATTCTCCACCGGCTTCGCGAGTTCGACGGTTAGTGGAACTGAAACATAAATAACGAGAATCGTAGCACAATACAGAGCGAGACGGCGCAAGATAGTGAGTGAAGTTCGATTGTGATACCTTGAGCGGGTCGCCTACTACGCAGGACATTCAGGAACTCTGATAGGAGCTTGCTCTGAGATTCTTCAATGCTTTATCCTTAAAATTTAGAAAGAACTTTTAAGATCAGTCATTTAAAGAACTGATCTTAAAAGTACTTTTAAGATCGGCTAAAATATGATCGATCTTAAAAGTTATAACTTTATTTATAAAAATGTCACCATGTCACTTTTAAGATCGGTTAAAATATGACCGATCTTAAAAGTTGTAACTTTATTTACAAAAATACCAATATGTCACTTTTAAGATCGGCTAAAGTATGACCGATCTTAAAAGTTGTAACTTTATTTACAAAAATGCCACTGTGTCACTTTTAAGATCGGCTAAAATATGACCGATCTTAAAAGTTGTAACTTTATTTACGAAAATGCCACTATGTCACTTTTAAGATCGGCTAAAATATGACCGATCTTAAAAGTTGTAACTTTATTTACAAAAATACCAATATGTCACTTTTAAGATCGGCTAAAATATGACCGATCTTAAAAGTTGTAACTTTATTTACAAAAATGGCACCGTGTCACTTTTAAGATCGGCTAAAATATGACCGATCTTAAAAGTTGTAACTTTATTTACAAAAATGTCACTGTGTCACTTTTAAGATCGGCTAAAATATGACCGATCTTAAAAGTTGTAACTTTATTTACGAAAATGCCACTATGTCACTTTTAAGATCGGCTAAAATATGACCGATCTTAAAAGTTGTAACTTTATTTACAAAAATGTCATCGTGTCACTTTTAAGATCGGTTAAAATGTGACCGATCTTAAAATTTATAACTTTATTTACAAAAATGCCACCGTGTCACTTTTAAGATCGGTTAAAATGTGACCGATCTTAAAAGTTGTAATCTTATTTACAAAATTGCCACCACATTACTTTTAAGATCGGTTCTCTAATAACCGATCTTAAAACCCCGATCTTAAAACTAATTTTTGTACTAGTGATTATACACATTGCATACGTTATCGCCTCACATGTCTATTTTGATGTTTAATTTTGTTTTCTTAGTTTTGTAGGCCTAGTGTTTGTGGAGGCTTAGCGTCCCCAAAACATTGTTAACACCAATTTTGAATACCTGCCTAGCTTGTTCCGGCGTTCCCAAAATATTGTTAACACCTATTTTTGATACACTATTGCGGGTTGCATCAATTGTCCCGTGGCGGAGGCTAGGTGGGCTAAGTCACTGTCGAATCATGGCGCTTGGGCTGCTGCGCTCTTAAGTAAAAAGAGTTGCGCCCTGACTATCAGCTATAGCTTTTGGCCTAGTGGTAAGCGCTCGATCCAACAATTGGTATCAGAGCCAAGGTCATGAGTTCGATACCCAGCGGGGCAATTGCTGAGGGGGAGATTGTTGCGGGTTGCATCAATTGTCCCGTGGCGGAGGCTAGGTGGGCCAAGTCACTGTCGAATCATGGCGCTTAGGCTGCTGCGCTCTTAAGTAAAAAGAGTTGCGCCCTGACTATCAGCTATAGCTTTTGGCCTAGTGGTAAGCGCTCGATCCAACATACTCGCTTAGCTTGTTGTGAAACCTGCCAACTTCTGGTGATTCTGTGACACCCTTACTACCCCAACACATATATTGTAATAATAAAAACTTACAAATAAATTTTTCAATTTCGGTAAAAGGGTTCACATGAGAATCTTCAAAATTATCCTTCAATAACCACAATAATAAAAATGAAACGCAAGAGTTTATAAATTTTTTTCAAAAATAACATTTACAATTCCAAATCCAAATAAAAACATATGTTCTAAAAATCCTCTGCCCCGATGTCACAATATCAGAGCATCCCCACAATTCAACTATTGGCATACTAGATGCCACTCGAAGCAGGATCTCCCTCACCTAAAACATCCACAATTTGTACGGTGAGAAAAGAAAACATTCATATGTAAAGCACATACACAACAATGTAATCTCATTACAATGAAATATTTACAAGCATTTCTATATATATAATAACTCTATCAATCATGCATCATTTTCACTTCAAAATTCGCAATCACACCCATTTATCTCAAATCTTGCAATTAACATTATCATTTTCACATTCATAATTCACACAATCTTACAATTAACACTATGCCAAGGCCATGCCACAACTGACATAAGTGATACGGGCTAATTGCCTCACTCATCCCACACCATGCCAGGGTCATGCCCTCCCTGTAGCATCACTTACCCAGGGGTCGTGCCATCCCTAGTCATTGATGTGAGGAACCACAATCACATGACAATCCACACAATCTCTTGCAATTAACCCTATGCCAGAGCTGCCATATTCGACATAAGTGATACGTGTTAACTGTCTTACTCATCCCACACCATGTTAGGGTCACGCCCTCCCTGTAGCATCACTTACCCAGGGGTCGTGCCATCCCTAGTCATTGATGTGAGGAACCACAATCATAATCATATTCACATTCATACAACATCTCATCTCATAACTCAATTCCATACACACATCAAATAGATCCAAAATAATGGGTTTCATACATATCAATCAATTCACATTTTAAATCATCAATTTTTATCAAATAATATAACAATGATATTCATAAATTAATATAATAATCAATAGAATTAGCAATTTAATATAATTTTAGCATAAACAGTAAAACCCCTAATTGTTCCAAAACCTAGCTCACAGGCACTTTTCTACAATTTCGTTCTCTCTCCCAGATCATCATTCTTACAAATTATTAGCATATTTATAATCCTCAACACATACAGAATCTAATGGTATAATTAATTCCTCAAACAGAAATAATCCAATTTTCCCAAAACTTAACCTATAGGCACTTTTCTATAATTTCGTTCTCTCTCCTAGATCATCATTCTTACAAATTATTAGCATATTTATAATCCTCAACACATACAGAATCTAATGGTATAATTAATTCCTCAAACAGAAATAATCCAATTTTCCCAAAACCTAACCTACAGGCACTTTTCTATAATTTCGTTCTCTCTCCTAGAGTATCATTTTTACAAACAAATCATATATTTGTTTTCCTAAATATATACAAAATCATATGAGACCAATAATTCTCCAAACAGAAATAATTATAAAATTTCTCATAATCCTAAGGGTTCTTCCTCTACCCATTCCCTCATGTAACTCTACATATAAATGATCCCCTTTTCCCCCGTACCTGGATATGTAGAAGCTGAATTTATACGAGATCTGGTTGGTCTCCCTCGTTGGGTTCCCCTCGGTCTGAAGCAGAAAGTAGAGGGAAAAGAAGAGAGAGCAGAAGAAAAGAAATCAGAAAATGAGAGGTGTGCTTTTTCAGAGTGGCAGACAACTCAATTTATAGGCCTCAGACTTCGCCAGAACGGCCCGTTCCAATTTCGGAACGGCCCGTTCTGGACCCCAAAATCGTGGGCAAAAATCACACCCAGAACGGCCCGTTCCCAACCCAGAACGGCCCGTTCTGGTTGCATTTAATACTCACAACTATCGTAGCCCGTTCCAAGCCCGTTCCCACTTAAAGTATAAAGCAATTTTTAATAGTCCAGAACGGCCCGTTCCAACTTGAGAACGACCCGTTCTGGCCTACGAATTAACATACAATCTGGTAATCTGGAACGGCCCGTTCCAATTCCGGAACAGCCCATTCCCAGCTACTAAATCACATACATTTTGGTAGTTTGGAACGGCCCGTTCCAATTCCGGAACAGCCGTTCCAAGCTACTAAATCACCTCTATACCTTTATAAAATTTACCAAAATACCCTAAAAATAAAATAAAATTGAAAATACGAAAAATGGGGTGTTACAGATTCCATGCATTATAGCAAAATTGCAAGATTTTCTTTTAATATTAATGTTTTCTTATATCAAGATGATAGTATTGAACCACTTAGACTTTGGATGGTATGCAGTTGTAGTGGAACTAGGTATATGTAGTTTATTGAGCATTTATTTATTATTTTTTTAATCAATCATGGATGTTATATGTCCTGTTCAATCTGTTATCATGTCTTAGTTTGTATAAAATGTGTAATAACCAATTTTCTTAAGTAAATTTTGGTGTCTTTTATTTATATATATTGAGAAAAACTCAAGTCCCACATCGATTAGAGATTAGACAATTAAATAATATATAAGTGAAAAACAACCCTCACCTTACAAACCGGTTTTGTAGGGTTGAGTTGGGCTTAAACCCACTATTTTAAGATGGTATCAAAACTATCCTAGATTCTTAAAAATGGGCCACCCATCATTCACGTATTGAAAAAAATCCAAGTCCCACATTGACTAGAGATTAGGTAATTAAATAGTATATAAGTGAAAAACAACCCTCACCTTACAAGCCAGCCGGTTTTGTAGGGTTGAGTTAGGCTTAAATTCATTATTTTAAGAATATATAAATTTTAAACTAGGTAAGAAAGGGAAAGAGATTTGAGGGAATTTTTTTTTTGTCTTTTTTGGTGGTTTTGTGTGTGGTGCAACTTTCCTTGTGTATTTTTATATTTTCTACTTATACTCCTAGACCGAGTTAGAGGTTTGAAATAGTGGCTATAATGATGTAATGGTATGGCATGTTTGATTTTTTAGAAGACGCTATAATTTATGCATGCTTAATCATACTTAAAGTTGATGTTTATTTTGTTATAAAGTATAAGCCTAAGCTTACTATTGTCACTATTGTGGTATTGTGTGTTGTTTTCATGGTTAATTAATTGTCATTATGATGGTGAAATGAGAAGGATGTGTGACTAATGGAGCATTTACATGTTATTGTTTGGATTTTATATTCTGTTTTATGTCTTGTTTTAACTTTTAGCATGTTAATGTTGGATCTAAAATTAAGAAATTATTTAAATGAAAAACTATGACTGGCATTACTGCGATGCTTCTGCCACTCATGACGATAAGTTCAAGTAAAAGACTATGATACACGTACTTACCGAAACAGAGAGCATGAGTTGTATACGGCAACAACAGGCTCAAATAAAATTAAACACTAACTTGCACTCTTTTTTTTTTTTTAAAAAAAAATACAATCTTATTTCATACATATAATTTATAATTGTATCCTGTTTATATATATATAAAAAAAAATCTTTCTTAATAAGGTTAAAGAGAAGATGTTTTTTTTTTGTCCTGTCACAAATATCTTCAATTCATCTGTTGATTTCTTGTTTGATTTGTAAAGAAATCGGAGAGAAAATAAAAATAATATAATTTTATACGCTTATAAATATTAATAGACTAGTGAAAAATAAAATCTTGCGATAATTTAGTAAACACGATTTATATATTATAAACTATTAAGAGAATAATAATGCAATTCGTTATTTTCCTATCCTTAGAAAAGTTAAATAAGAATATTAGACAAAATCATTTTGAGAGCTCAAGCCCTCTCAAGTCTCAAACCCAAAGTCATAAAAGTAATTAAATATTAGACTAAAATGCAATTCCCTATTTAATCAACAATTTCTCCATGATCAACTAGATACTTGAAACTTTAAAAAAAATGTACAAAGTTTTTTTTTTCTAAAAAAAAGGTTTAGCATCCTTACATGGATACAAAGCAAAGATTGTCGGATTTGTACAAGATATGTTGATAAAGCTAAGTACATGAACAAGTATTGTACTAAAATAAGAACTAATCATGCAAGAGGCCTTTCTTGGCATCTCTATGTTGTTGAACAATCAAAACCGAGCCATGAATATCAAAGTCTGAAGAGGCCAAGACATCACCCACTGTTCCAAGTTCTGGACACTCTTCCCAGTCACTCATCCCAATTGTCAATGAACTCTGTCCTCTACCACCTTTTCCTACTATAAACAAAGAGTACATGTCCCCTATCTCCTTCAATGACTCCACTGTTTGTGCTCCATCCGTCACAAACTTCTCCACATACCCTATTTGTCCAGAAGTCACATACCTGTTGTAGAAATCAACCATGAAGGTGTTGTCAATCTCATTCACTGTCTCCTCCCCAGACAGTGACATCAAAATCTCTTTGTCGTCAGATTCTCCACTCTCAATCTGATCATTCTGTGATGAAGAAGTCAGCAGAAATCTTATGATTGTCAAGTTCACACGTGGACTACCTGAAATTCTTAGGCTCCAAGCAATAGCCTCACGATCATCAGGGCCTCCAAAGAAAAGTGTTGCAACGTTTTGTACGGCTTCAGATGATACTAGTTGTGAGAAGCCAGGTACCCTTGCAAGTCCTCTTTCTACTATCACACCAACTGAACAAGGAGCATGTCTCAGCACCTTCTGATTTGTGATCCTTATACCCTCTTTCCCACTTTCCAATTTTCCATCAATTCGTTGATGCTTGTGGAAGGGGACTAGAATAACCGACACTTGAAGATCTTCTGCTTCATTGCACACATCTTCATACAAAGCTGGGAAAGAAGACACTGCCCTTCTTTGGTGGATCAGAATCTGTGTTTCTGTTGTGAATGTATCCAAAGCATTGTTGATTTCCACCACATCATTGCCACCATAGTCCTCGTCATCGCTCAGGTCAGCGTTTTCCTTTTCATGGAACAACAGGTTGGACTTGATCTTCTTCACAAGCTCTATTAGGTGCATTAGGTAAGTGGTGGATGGTGACTCTCTTGAGCCATGCACTGCTAGTACTGTGGCTAGGATGGAAGATACCTGACGAGGGTCATACACACAAGCCAGAATTCGAAGCTCATCCTCCGCTTCCTGTGGCTCAATTGCAGTGTGGTTGTTTGCAAACATTTTTTCTTCCCCTCTTACTAGGAAAGCAACAATCATTCCTGATATTATTGTGTTAAGTACTATTGATACCAACAAAACATTGTATGCATCTGAATCAAAAGTCTGTAAATCAACACGAGCCATTGAATTAGTATATGGATTTGAAATTTCAATTTTGATTAAGAGTATGTGGATAAATCTCTCTATAAGTGCTTCTAGGAGAAGAAAATAAGAAGATGTGATGCATTGTACTTGTCTATAAGCTAAAGTCAACTTATGCACCTTAACTTTTGGACACATTAAATGATCAGTTTCAATAGAAGTTAAGTGCATAGGTTGATTTTGGCTTACGTGATTTCTTTTCCTGCTACCGGAGTTGATTTTATTCGATCAGGGTCTAATTGAACCAAGTCAAGAAATATACTCACAATCACTTGCTTTGCTGCTGCACCAATGAATAGAAGATCAGCATAACCTCTAGTGTTCAATATGAAGCCAAGAAAAATTCCTTCACTGGTAGAGATTTTAAGGTACCGGCAAACTATGAGAGTACCACCAAGCTTGCTTCCGATGCTCAACAATATCAGTATGGCCATATTGCCTGCACGCTCCAGGCTCTTGAAGACATTTATGAGGTCACATTGTAAGCCTAAGTAGCCAAAATATACTGGAAGTACAAAGTTGTATATAGAATAACCAAGTTTATGCAGCAATGTTCTAGCTGTTTTGCCTTCCTTAGGGAACAACAAGCCAATGATGAAACAACTAATAATACTGTTGTAACCCCAAATTTCTATTACCATTGAGCTAGTTAGAAGCAGGAACAGAATGAGTAACAACTCAGGAGCCTTGAGGTACTTCTGGTTTCGGTGTCTTGCGTTTAACCAAACGGCTAAGTACCTGTTTATGATAACCACCAAGGCAGTGATTATAAGGCAACCAAAACCAGCAGTTATGTGGTTTTCTTTCCTCCAGTTAACCATCACATTGAAGAACAACAAGCACCCCATTTCTGTGATCAATGCAGAAGACACCGCGATTCGCCCCACAGTTGATGCTGCAAACCTCAACTCTGCTGCCAAACGAATCACCATAGGGGAGCTTGTGTATGACACCACTAGCATAATGATCATGCAAAAATAATACAAGGGGGCATTGTCAACGGTATTCAACTCTTGGTGCAAATAGAAGGAGACAGATAGACCAAAAACACCACCCATTATTGCACCACCACAGGCTACTAAGCTAACCATACGCAGATTACGCATGGTGTAGTGGATATTCATCTCTAACCCAAACAAAAACATGAAATGTATGCGACAAAAGAAGCTCACAACTTCATAGTAATTTACTGAACTTGCGGGAAAGAATGTAGCCTTTATATACTCAATATGTGACATTGGACCTAGCACCAACCCAGCCTGTTGAACAATGCAACTAGAGTTAATAAAGAAAACTTCAATTTCAATACAATGATTGAGAAAAGCATCAATGTTAATTAACAAGTCAAGGTGGTTGATGATTTATTACCAGAATTTGTGCAACGGGTCCAGGTTGTCCCACAGTCCTAAACACAACGTTAAAGACGTGTGACACAACAAGAATGCAGGATACTTGCATGCCCATTGAGCTTAGAGGGTTAACCAGATCATTGTTACAGAACATGCTGTGAGTGGCGTCCATTGTGCTTCTTGTGTTTGTCAATATTCAAACAAAAGGTCAGAGGAATTCAATGTTGGAGAAGCAATTCATATGACTTTCTAAGTTCTTACAATTGTTTTGCATAAGGGGGTGATGAGCTATGTGTTTCAGATCCTAAATTATTGGTGGAAGACACGTAACAGAACATTAGGCCCCTTTTACTTTTTCTTCCTTTACTTTAGCTAATGCTAACAATTAATTATTTATTGTAGAAATCAAAATAAATTTTATACATTACATCAATTAATTTATTATAATAAAAACTATCTGGAGAAGGAGAACCACCACAATAACTTGAAACCGACGACACACATAAACATAAAATGAAAAATATGTTATAATTTGAGTTTGATCTTTGAAAATTTCGTCGACGTGAAACCATTTAAATATATTGACTATAGTCTACGGCCCTTGGTCCAATCAACTATTACTAGTTATTAACAAGTTCAATGACAAGTATTTATTGTTGCCAATTTTATGGATTCATTTTTCTGTTGTAATATAGTTTGGCCTGGAAATATAAAATGTATAGAAAGATGTTGAAGCAAATTAAAATTGTAGGCATGCGTTCGAGGGGTATTAAAGTTTCAAATGCTAACTTCTTGAGAAAGTAGAGAAATGAGACTTGCATCAAATTAAAGCATTACCCTGATCTTGATTTAAAAACTTCGGAAAATAAGGGGTTTTTTCAATTTTCATTTTCAATGAAAATCAAATTTTGCGGTAAAAATACGTATAGTTTGATTTTTGAAAACATTTTCCCAAGAAACATTTTCAAATTGAAGTCCAAAGCTGGGAAAAAAAAAGAGAAAAGAACATCGTTTTCAATGTTTTAAAAGAAAATGAAAATTGATAATGAAAAAGTAGCGTATCACGTAAATACAATGACATTTAACTTCCTTTTTCTTCTTCAAACCGCGCAACATGCGCGCGGTCGTGGTCCTGGGGAAGGGGATATTGAGGGTTGCTTTTACAACCTTCAGCTCATTCGATCAGTTGCAACTAGGCATATTTTCTCATAGCATAAAAAAAAAAAACACTTTTTTTTTTTTTAATGTAGCTAGTGAAAGTATGTAATTGAGTAAGATGTTTACATAAATATATCCTCAATCTTTTCGCATATTCTTATGTTGGCCTAATACAATATAGAATATGTTTAGGTACAAGCTTAAAATTTTTTTAAATTTTTTTATTAAAAAACACTTTATTTTTAGTAAAAAAAAATTCTCAAAAATCTTTTTAGATTGTATTAAAACAAACTTATAGTGCCTTCTATGTTTTAAAAGTAAAATAACTAAAATAACTATATTAAAATTAAATAAAATATGTATATTAATTAATAGTATGTATATTTCAATCATAAGTGTTTGAATTTATGATACAAGGTACAAATTATCCTAAACCCTAACCACTCACACGAGATAGTTTTGATACAAGGCATAAATGTGCATGACTTTGCATTTTCCTTTTAGGTTTTTTTCCTCTTTGTAATTCTTTATTTGAGTCATGGTAAGATTATAATGTAGCGAATGGTGAGTCATAATTCTCAACCATAGCTCTCCCAAAATCCAAAGCATATAGATAAACTTTATTATATTACCCAAAGGTCATAGCTTTTTCTAGAGATGAAAATAGGTAAACATAGACTTTGAATATATTGATCGGACATATTTTATAAGATTAAAACCTAAGTTTAATATATTATCTATTATAAACTTTTTTTATAATCTTGATTTGACTTTTTTAGAAGTTTAGCTTGATTTATTAATCTATTTAAAAATTTATTTTACATTAACAAGTCAATAAACCTTTTTTATCCAACAAGCCAATAATTTTTTTTTAAATAAGTCAATAAATATATTTTTAAAAATGCATGTGAGTCTATTTTTAGATTTGTCCGATAAAAAATAGTTTATTCCATTATAATTAAAATTTAGATTTTAAAAATAAATAAAAAAACTAACATAAGAGATACAACTCAAATATACTCATGTACACTAATTACATGAATGCACATGTTGTGATGAAAGAGAGTAATCTTATAAAAAAAAAATTTAAATCAACTCTTATATATTAAATGCGAATAACTATTTTATGCAAGAGTATTTTAGGGACTGTGACAAGAATATTTTTAAGGATTCTTTTAGTTAACTTCTTAACCACTTCATTATTTATTTATCATATTTATTTATGAATTAAAATTTTAATATTTTATAATAAATTATCAACAATTAAAAATAATCATGTACCATAATATAAATTATTTATCTTAAAACAAAATATATTCATTCTTTCTATAAAAATTTATGTACTTAATTTGGTTGTATCATGTTTTGACAGTAAGATGAAACACCTAATGGTTTTTCAACTTTAACTTTTATGTTATTGTTTGAAACATGAAGAGGCTTTGTTGTAAAGAATATTTGGTAGTTGAAGCCTGTAAAGACTTTGTTGTAAAGAATACTTGATTGTTATAGCCTGGAAAGACTTTGTCGTTCAAAAAATACTTGGATAGTTGCTTGAAAAGACAAGTCAAAGAATAATTAGGTTGACCCAAAAGTAGCTTTTGAAAGAATATTTGTATATTTTTAAAAGATAATAGAACTTGATTAGGTTGAATAAGAAATGGACATAGTCTTGGTAGTTGAAACGAATCAGTATAAAAATATTGTGTGTTCTTTAATCTTGATTCTTTGTTTGCATTCTTAAGGTTTTTTATACTACTTAATTGTTTCAAAAAAGCATTAAGTTTTTTACTGACACTTTGTTAAACTCCTTTCTAATGTCTTTCTTTTCTCCACATATAGATAATTTGATTTTTTTATTATAAATTTATTTATTTTATTTTTATTAATGTAATGTGAAAATTAAGTTTTTTATTATAATATATGTAACATTGCATGCTTTATATGCTTTATTATTTAATAATACTATATGTGATATTTAAATGTGGATTTGTTGTATTTGTTGTTGTTTTAAAATTTTAAGGGTTAAAAGATCTTTGAGAGTTAAGTTATTTCTGAGTTGTTTTTAGTTAAGGTCAAGTTGAGCAAGTTTAGGAGAAAGTATTTAAGATTTTCTTTAGACTTGAACTTCATAAATTCATATCCTAAAAAATGTTAGAGAAAAGTTGGAGAGATAGGCTTTAAAGCTAGAAAGATAGGCTTTGGAGCTAGAGAAATTCTTTTCTTCTTTTGATTCTACAAGAATATTCCATATCCTTCCCTTAGCTAAATAGTAGTGGTAGATTGGTGGATTCAAAGTTGTGAGATGAGAATCAAGGTAGAGTTAATCGTACGACAAGCTCTCGAGGGGCCTCTATGCTCTATCATTCTTCCTTTCTATTTTCTTACTTTCAAATGATTCGAGGTATGAAAAGTTTCTTGATTGATGTTGTTGAATGGTATCAGTTGATTTCTAATAAAATCCTTCCAATATGTGGATGTTTGGAGCAAATGGAGAAGTGGGATCTCTTAAGTTTTGAGTTTTGGTTGTTCTTGAATGTGTTGAGATAAGAATTGATGATCCATGTATGTTAATAGTTATGTGTTGTACATTTTGCTGAAATTGATTTGCTTAAGATGTGTAAATTCTGAATTGCTGAATGCATGTTGGATTGAGTTGGATTTTTGCAAGTTTTGAGCCAAAATCATGATCTTGCTTTGTGTATAAATCACCTTCACGTCAGGCATGCCTTCATCATGTCGAGTATGATGCAGTTTAGGGACTCTCTATCTCACTTGTGTTAGGTGCGAAATAGTTAGTTTGATCATAAGTTAGTTAGGAACCCTCTAATTTAGTTATGTCCACTAGTGCAAAAATTAGTTTTAAAATCGAGTTTTTAAGATCGGTTAAAAGGTGATCGATTTTAAAAGTGACGCGGTAACAATTTTGTAAATAATATGAACACTTTTAAGATCGGTTAAATTTTAACCGATCTTAAAATTACTTTTAAGATCGATTCTTCTATGACCGATCTTAAAAGGTATGTCTAACACAACTTTTAAGATCGGTTATAAAAGAATCGATCTTAAAACCACTTTTAAGATTGGTTCTTTTGTAACCGATCTTAAAAGTTGTGTCAAACATACCTTTTAAGATCGGTCATAGAAGAACTAATCTTAAAAGTACTGTAACTATTTAAAAAATGCAATGCTCTCCCTTAGTCATTCTTTGTCACATGTGCCTCCCTTAGTCATATTTTAAGATGAATAAATATATTAAGTTAATTGATAATTTATTTAAAATGTTAAAATTTAATTTATAAAAATAATATTTTAAAAGAGAAGGGTTATAATAATACTGGTGTAACTTTTACTAAGTATTACACCGCTCAATAACTTTATATTAAATGTGAATTTTATAAATTCAACTATTAGATTGAAAGTTTTTTACTCTTAGCTCATATATACAAAATTTTATATTAAATTCAAGATGATTTGATACTTCATTCTTATAAAACAAAATTGACGTAATATATACATTTCAAAATATATTAAAATATGAACACTTTGATTACCTTCAAGTGGTTGTTCAATTTTAACAAAATTTGATATAAACATATAAAGTGATATGAACTTTCAATCTAACGGTTAGATTTATAAAATTCACATTTAATATAAAGTTATTGAGCGGTCTAATACTTAGTAAAAGTTACACAGGTGTTATTATAACCCTTATCATTTTCAAATATATAAATTATTATTTAAACTTTTAAATTTATAATAAATAATTTAAATTGTATCATAATAATAATTTTAAATAGAAATAAGTAGATTGTTAATTACACAAGTAAGTATATATATATAAAGATTAATTAAATATAATATAATTATTATTATTGGTAATATAATTATTATATAATTTTTTATATTTTTATAGTGGTCTGGACACACCAAAATGAGAGGGATCTAAAAATAGTATAAGTATGAGATTGTATAGTTGAGGATGGCTTAAATGAATTAATTTGTACTACTTATACTAACAACATGCATTTGCTTTTCGGTAGCTTATCTCATCAAAATTACATAGTTAAACGTGTTTGACTTGGAGTAATATAGGAATGGGTGACCTTCTAGGAAGTTTTCCAGAAAATGTGTAGCAAGGACAAAACACGTTGAAAAGTGAAGTGTCGTGAAATAGCATCCTTAAGAGGCCAAATATGAGAGTTGTTACATTAATAAATTTATTAAAATTTAACCTGATACTTTTAAGATCGGTTATTTCGTAACCGATCTTAAAAATTGGACTTTTAAGATTGGTTAAATAACCAAACTTAAAAGTTCAGCTTTTAAGATCATCCCTTTTAAGATCGGTTCTTTAACCAATTTTAAAAGTAAAAAATAACCGATCTTAAAAGTCTTTTTTCCACTAGTGGTCATACGTGGAATGAGAGGCGTTAGGTGTGATTGTTTGAGGAGTTCTCTAATGTGGTGACGTTAGATGTAAGATTTGTGATTCCAAAACAAACAAGTCAATAGTTATCTCTTTAAACAATGTTGAGCATGAGTTTTGTAGCATCGGACATAGGTCAGCCAAAAACTCTTTGCCTAAATAACGTTAAATGTAAGATTAGTAACAATGGGTATGGTGTACACAAGAACTCTTTATCTCATTCTCGCCAAATGCAAGTGGTTTAGTGTTGGGCATGGGTCAACCAAAGGCTCTTTGCCTTATTCACATGGGGCATTGGGTGAATGACACTAGACATGGTTATGCTTAATGGAACTTGTGTTTTAAATGCTTAAATGTTGAAAGTATGTTGATGACTTACATGATGTTTGATGAGGATTGAATTTAGTTCATTACATATTGACCTATGATAATGTATGGTGATGTTTTAAGTTGTTTATGTTGGAAGTTGGCTATTGTTTGAAGTTGATTAAGTTAAAAGTTGTATACTACTTGAAGTTGTATGCAATAAATTGTAGGTTGTTAAGTTGTATGATACATGTAAAGTATGTTTTGAGTTGATGTTGCATAAAAACTAGAGGAGAGAAGAATTGTTTTATAAATTAAAATATCTCATTGTATAGATATAAGTTGTGGTGCTCTGAGAACCAAAAGTTGAAAACCCTTCAATATGTTGCCTCCTAAATGGGAAGTTGTTTCCAAGTTGTCTCCTCTAGGTTTTTCAGTTGAAATAGTGTAAGGGAGGCTGAATTGTACTTGCCATAAGTGGTTATTAAGTAAGGTACAAGGTTAGAGACGAAAATTCCTAACCAAGTATTGGAAAGTGCATAATATTTAGAGGGTAGTCGGCGAGCTAATTTCATATAGGTTTAGTTATGCAAGCTAAAATTGTAGTATACTCACACTTAAGGTGTTTTATCCTTGACACTAGTATTGGAATTTCCTAATTTAAGTAGTGAAGCTTGAGAAATCAAATTAAGTTGTTAAAAGGGCACGAAGTTGTCTATAATTGGCATAGAGAAGTTAGGTTAGACATTGTAGTTCGATAGGGTCAAGCCACTTAGATTACTTACCTCAATTATAGGAGATCTCCATAAGTTGATATGTGTGACAATACATTAGTTGTTTAAGTTGTTCATTGGTGTTTAAAGTTGCTTATGTTGAGAATGTTGTATGATGTGAGTGATGTTGAAGTTGTTGAGCTTTAAGTTAATTTGTTGATTTAAGTTTATTATGTTGTTGAAGTTATTACTTTCTTATTTGTTGTGTTTTTTCCTTTCACAAGTTTAGCCTTCTTTTTTCATGTTGTTAAACTATAATGATTATATTTGGTATAAATGCAGCACAAGATTATGATTGAAGGGTATGTTTGGTGGATGATCATGTTGGAGAGGAGCTTATTTTATTATATTATTCTGATATAATATTTTGCATAGCGATACTTGACCGACAATTAGGTTTTATACTTTCAGTATTTTGTACCTTTGATGTATATTGTATATATGCACAAGGCTTATATGTAACCCCATAAGGAACTTTATGTTTTTAAGTCATATTGACAATAATTATTTTATATTTTTTACACCTTATACATATATTTGTTGCATGAATGTCCAGGTATTATTGCACGAGAAAATTCTAGTATAGTTGAACTCTTTTATTTTTTTTACTATACTAAATGTAGTGACCTGACAAGTCGTTACAATATAATGATATATATCTAAATAGGTTGGCTTATTAGACATAACAATGGTTTTTATAAGCTTAAGCCCAAACTTTTAAAAATAAATATTATTTTTAAAATCCTAAATCTAATATTTTTATTAAATAAATCAAATTTGGTTAGACTTTAAGCAAGACAAACTATTGGTCTTTATTTAGAGCCCAACCTATTCTCATCTATAATTCTCATTATCAAAGAACATGTATCATTTATTTTAAAGATTTATAAAAAAAAATTAAAAATAACACGTAAATAAAATATCATAAATAGTTGCGGTATGATCACATAATCTTTTAATGAATACATAAGTTGTTAAAAGTGATCATTAAGGATGGAAACCATAGTTTCAAATTTTAGAAGAATGAAAAAAAAAATTATAGGGACTAAAATCGAAACATGCTCATTTTACAGGAACTAAAAATATATTTAATTCTAAATTATATTTTAATTTTATAATAAACTATTTATTTATAATGTAATATAAGTATATTTTAATTATTTTTAAAATTGAAATTCATCATAAAATTAAAGAAAAAATAAATTAATTAAAAGATATGAGAGATTGAGTAGAAGGATTTAGATGTGAAATGTACAACTTAAAAATTAAAATACTAGTTAAAAAAAAAAACAATAATAAATTGAAGAAAAAAACAAAACAAGATAACAACTCAATCAAGTCACTCAGATCCCTATGTATCTATTATAATTTTTTGGTAGATAGTCTTCTTTTGGTAGATGTATCTATTCTAATTTAAAAATCAGTAATTTATATTCTAATATAAGATTAATTTTGTTATTAATAATTTAATTTAAAAAATTGAAATTCAGTTTCAAAATAAAAACAATAAATTGAAGAAAGATAAACGTTATAAAAAAATCCTAAAAAATTTCACATGGAATTTTTTTTTCCTCTTTTCTAAAAAGAAAACCCTCGGTATCTTTTATAATTTAATAATAAGATATCTAATTAGTAATTAATGCATTTCACATACTAGTTAATATAATTTCTACACATTTTAAAATTAAAAAAAAAAAAAAAAAAAAAAAAAAAAAAAAAGTGGAAGTGAAAGACAAAAGAAGTACCGTTATTGGGTGCTTAGCTGATCCTGGGACTTAGTCAGAGCAGTCTCATTCGTATTCCATATCTTTGTTATGTGCTGCCGTCTTTTCTGAAAATTCCGTTTCTCTCTCTCTCTCAGCTTTCGCATAATCAAGGTAAATTTTATCTCATTCTCTCTAATTCGCTTCGTTAACATGTAGGGTTTTTTAATTCCTTCGATTTTCGTTCCCCTTTTTTATCAGATTCTCTTGTTTGGTTTTCACTTTTCAGCAGTACTACCCCTATAATAGGGCTGATCGATTCTCTTCTTTGGCTTTTACTACGCAGTCTATTGTTAGTTTCATTCGACTATTATATATGTGTGTATATAGATATGGAAAAAAAAGAAAATAAAAATATGGGTTTGATTGATTATTTTGAATTTTGAAGAAATCGATGAAAAAAACAACTAACTCGATTCTGTTTCATAAGGATTTTGGATCGTATTAATGACTAGAATTTTGTCAATTACTGTTGTTGACTCGTCTTATATGGGTCCACTTCTATGATATGCAGGATCAAGTAACAACTGTTGGGTTTTCCATTGCGTTTGATTTTGCTGTTAGCTTCAGCTTCAATGCCTTCTATCATGTCACCTCAGTGGCAAGACAAGGCTGCTGGTTTCTTTTCTTCCTCTGGTATATATCTTTCACTTAATCTGTGCACCTTTCTCTTTCTTTCTTTACTTTCTGGTCTCTTTTTGTTCAAAGACGAGTTTCATTTCATGTAGGGGTCAAGATTAAAGAAGCTAAGGAATCAGCAGGGACGTTTGTTGGCGAGGTCACTAAGGATACAAAGAGTAACGTGGCTGAAGTGGCAGGGCGAGTTGGGTCGATGGTCAAGAGTCGGTGGGCGCTTCTTCAGCAGCCTTCCACAAGACATGCTGTGCAGGATCGGTTGATATCGGCGGCTGCTACTACTGGTACACTCCTAAGGAGGGGCTTCTCCGGGACAAAGGATAAGGTGGTTGTGGGAAAGTCCAAGGTTGAAGAGGTAACGTTGTTGAGTAAATGATTTGGGATTGCGATGGATAACTTTTTAGAAAGGCATGAATGCATATGACTTGGTTTCATTGTTTTCTGTTTTTGTTTACAAAATTTTGAAAACGTGAAACATAATGAACATAGTGTGGCATTTTTGTAAATGTTGGCGAAAATATATGAAGTATGAACTAAAACTGAAAGCGAAAATAAAAAACAAGCACTGTCTTATCATTGGTATTTATTATTACCGGTAATCCTTTCCTTTGGGTAAAGGGAAGGCCTTATCAAGGTGATTTTGGATTATATAGTTCTGTAAGGTTGATGTTGGATTACTTGTGGTTTGGTTGTAGATTGTTTAAAGCTGTTATTCAGAACTTGGTATAATCAAATGGGTCTTTGAATTCTTTTTCTCTCTTCTATCCTTTCCTTCTCTCTATACCTTATCTGCTAGTCACTTGCATATCATTCACAATGCATTTTCTCTGCACCAATTTGATGCTCATATTCTTTACATTTAGCGTCATGTTCATTTATTTCAGGTGGCAAAAATAACAGCACAAAAAAGTAAGACTATCTTAACAGATATTGAAAGATGGCAAAAGGTAAATGTCATTCAGCTAACTTTGACCTATTTTTACCTTATTCATCATTTTCAAACATTCTTACTATAATTTTCTTTCGCAGGGAGTTGCAAGCACTGATGGTAAGTTTCTCAAACTGCATGACTGAGAGAGAGCAATTGTTTTCATGCATCACAGTCTTTTGTTGGCTATGTAGAATTAGTTCCATTGTTCCCACAGGCATTTTGATACTTCTACAGTAACATTTTTGATTATTAGTTGATTATCAAGTTATATAGCAGTATAGCATTCTTTGTTTTTCTGTAAGGTTTTGCTTTATAATTAAATTTGTTGCCTGCCTAGTGCCTGCATAATGATACTTGATTATTCACTTATCTTGACCCCAGCATTTGGAGTTCCTATTGAGGTTACTGTGCAGAGGCAAGATTGCTGCAGACCTATTCCTCAGATATTGGTCAATTGTGCAGATTATCTTATAGTTACAGGTAGCTGCTTCTAGAGTAAGCTTCCACATCCATGCATCAATCTATGTTTTTCCTTTTTGATGCTTTGTTTTGATCCAATAGTTTTTTTTAAAAGCATTTCGATCCAATAGTAATTTCATTAATGTTATTTTAAGCAGGATTGAACTCGCCAGATCTTTTTAAATCTGAAGGGGATAAAAAGGTTATTCACCAGTTGGTTTCCCTATACAACCAAGGTAATTCAATCATTCTATCAGTAATGGGTATGTTTTCTTTATTATATTTGGATGATGTTATACTTGCTACTATGATTGCATGTTCAGATCCAACTGCTTCAGTGCCTGATGGCACAAATCCTGTTGATGTAGCAGCTCTTGTGAAATATTATCTTGCTAGCCTTCCTGAGCCACTTACTTCATTAGAGCTTTATAACGAGATTAGAGGTGCTCGTTCCAGCATATATTCCATGAGAAACATACTCAAGAGGCTTTCCACTGTAAACTACATGACTCTGGAGTTTATAACAGCACTTCTACTCCGTGTTAGCCAGAAGTCACTTCTCAACAAGGTAGGAGACTTCCCTATGTCAGCATGTGTGTGTTTATTTAGTCAAAGCCGGGGTGGGTGGGAGATTGGGTTTCATATGCATGGTGAGCACTTACATTTGTTTATTGAATAATGAACTATGTATGGTTGAATCTCCTGGCAGATTTCCTTTCCCTTTGTTTATGATATAAATTTTCTCTCCTATAAATAATCTCCACACACTTAATATACCTGCTTTGTTATGCAAATAACTTTCAAAACAAATATGGAAAAGGAATTGAATCTATGCATTCTATTTGTTGTTTTGTTATCATCCTTATCATTTGAAGTTGTTAATTTCCTTTATGGTATTTAATTTGTGTCCATATTATTAAACCTTGTATTTAACTAAAAGGCATTGCTTTTGACAGCTGAGGTCTTTTAAACTCTTCAGCTCGTTTTGTGTTTTTTTTTTTTCTTCCTTAGCTGTCTCTGACTCATTTTTATTTTCTAAAATGTGTTTAGACACCAACTTACCTTCATATTCTTATTCTTGATTTTGTTAAGTTTGGTTTTTTATTTTGTTTGATCAATATATTATTGACATGGTAAATGGAACACACTATTGTCCAATATATTTATATTGGAATTTGGAACAATAAATTTTATTATTCATAATGGAACAAGAGTAATCATCAGGGTAAACTATCCTTGTAAAAAAAAAAAAAAGAAGAAAAAAATATAGGATATGAAAAAGAATAATTAGCAAAATTCTCCTACTAATGTTTTTCTTCTGCTAATATCACTATTTTCCTAGATGCATAACTTTCTTGCTTTGTTATAGTTAGCAGATTTCCTCAGTCCATGCAATATGATCATTGTTATGCTTTACTATTTTTGGTTTCCCGTCAGTTGGGTGACTTTTAACGCAGTCACATAGTCATTATTTGTTTCTACATACAAATTGGTTTTAGTAGCATGATCAAGTTTGTTGATTTTCTCCAGATGGATGCACGGAGCCTTGCAATGGAAATGGCACCTGTTATTATGTGGCAAAATGAACGGAAACCCGAGTTTTATCGTCAATACTGGAATCAGATGTCGAAAAATCCTTCCAAAAAGAGTGTGGATCCACCACCTGGTTCAGATACTGCCTGGGACATGCTTGCAGGTAGGGAAAATGATGCTAAAATAAGTAAATTTTTTAGGATAACCATCTTGACTTAAAATATTATTTATTATTGGCCATGGCCAAAAGCTTGATGACCATGTGGGACATTACATGAAAATCATATTCTAGTATTAGGCAATGAGGATTTTCTAATTCAAAATTTTCTATACACAACAATCTTGACTAAGCATAAACCTTTATATTAGTCATGTGAGTTAATCATGAGAGATAACTAACTAAATAGGAGCAGAGGAAGACCGTGGAAAACCCTAAGGGAGCCTTTGGTATGCAGTCTTCTTTTGGTCCTTTGAATTATATTCCTAGGATTATTGATTCTTAAGAATCACGAGCTTTTAGAATGTTATTAATATGTTTGGTATACCAGAATGTTCTTCAATGTTTCATTGTTTCATGGGCTTGCCCCATACTTTCTTACCTTCCTGACAATCTTGGATTCCCACTTCCTCCCATGGGAATTTTTTTTGGAAAATATGGTTAAAAAATCATACATAGGCATATTAGTTTCCTGGAAATCTTTTTTAAAAATTCTAACTAGAGATAGGAACCTGAGATTCTTGAGTTAAGGTTCCGGGAAACTTAATCCCCCTACCAAACACCCCCTTAAGAGAAGCCATTGAAAATTAAAGACCTTGATTTAAATTGAATGGCCTTGTCAAAACCTTGGTTTTTGGTTGTGCTTAGTGGCATTGTTTGATCCATGTTGGGAACTGTGGGAAAAGATTCTTGTTTCTGTAGTTGTAAGCATAATTTTTTTAATGTTCAGTGCTGAAACTTAATTGTAGAAATCAAAAGAGTTGCAGTGCCATACTTCTTAAATAATTAGACCTCAAAAGTGGGTTTCAAACTATCAATGATGTGTCCTACTCCTACCGAGTAACATTGAATTGTTCAGCATTTTTTTATAAGAATGATCATTTGACCTGAAAATGATTCAAGAAAGTAGGGCACTATTTTCTAATATTTTACAACAGTTTGGTTATAGATGCAAGTCAGTTACTTCTAAAATTAACTGATTTTATCTTCATCTTCGGATTATCTTGCTATGGCATGAGGCTGAACATTTTAAAATTTGCTTGAAGTTGTACTTTGAACTCACGAGTCACTCGTAGATTTCTTTTGTTTTTTGGAAGGGTGCCCAATTTAGTGTAAAAGTTTATTGTTTTACTTCTATTGACCTAAACTGGGTCCGTAGAAACTAATGCAAATTACAGATTTATAGGATTAGTGCTGATTGGAGATCGCCATTTCTTGTTTCTTGTGCTGCAGATGATGGGGAAGCCATAGATGCATCATCTCCTATTCCCTTGGATGATGGCACGCCAGTAGACTTTGGTGCAATTGAGGTTGTTCAGTTGCTCATAGAACATCATAATGCAATTTTCACAGATGCAAACGAGACAGTCTGGAAATGAATTGCTTTACTCCTCATCCTGTATTTATTGGTTGACTTGGATATATTGGACTTGGAATAATTTTTTTCCCCAATCCAGTCATGATGATCAATCAGCGGGCTATATTTGAAGTTATCCACAATCATCACGCTGCGGAAAGATGTTGGACACTGGGCAGTTTTAGTTTTAAGGGTATCTCATTTTCTAACTCATGCATTTAATGATCGTTTTACTTCATGGTGGTGGGGAGTAGTGTTATAAATAGCGAAAGTATTGTACAGCTAGTGTCTTGCTGAAATTCTCGTCACTGATAACGTTATTGTGGTCTTTCGCTTGATTGATGGAAGTGATCTTTGTTTATAATTTTTACGTAGAGTTATTCATATTCATCTATTTACATAAAGGTCAATTTGGTATACCTTACCTACTAGTAGAATGGATCATTTAAGTCTCGTCGCTGATTGCAACAATGCTGTGAAAGGGGGTGGGTGTAGGCTTTGATTGGAGGAGCAAAGCAAGGAGATGCCACGGTTTTTTTTTTTTTTTTCAAACTTGGAGATTTATAATTTTATTTAGTCTTAGGAGTTGGGACCTTAGAATTCATGGTGTACTTACGGTGCAGACACAAGTTTTCAATTTTACTATTTTTTTGGGGGGTGAGGACAGCTAAAGACTTGTAGGTATAGTCTTTGAGGAATACCTCAGCTTTTATTTGCTATTTGTTTCAAAGAGCTGTTTCTGGCTAATAAAATGAGTTATCTACATCTACAGAGTATATTAATAAATATAGGATATACACAAATGTGCAGGTATTAAGTTCTTCAGAAAATTAGATATTTGCATCGAGTTTTTCTTAATCAAAGTGACTCGATACAAGTTCGTACATTGGTAAATTGCAAACGCAAATTACAGCAATTTAGCATTAACTGTATAACAAAAGGATGGTACATGTAACATAAGAGCAAAATGATTACTGGGCATAGCAGTTAGCTGTCTGTCTAATAAAAAATAAACAGTTCTATACCTCTGATGAGGTTGGAATCTGCTCGAAATATTCAAAAATCTCACTTGAGAAGTCCTTAAATAAGCCATTTGAACTTGTACTTTGAGAATTTCCTTCAAATCCAAGAGTTGGCAACATGGTTTCAAGCTCCTGGCTGCATACACCTTCTGAACATTTTTTCTGCTCGAACTCATCAATAAAGTTTGGATCAAAGGGCTCGGGAACAAGGTCGTGGCACTCTGGGAATAGTGGATAGTCCATTAGTGGTTCAGGGAGTAGAGGGAAGTTGTACCCTGATGAAGACTCAAACGATGGTACTGTGTGAAGTGGGGTGGCGTCAACCTCAACCTCAACCGCACTAAGGGGATCACTTTCCAAGTATTGGTAGTTTGGCTTTATCAAATCTGGTAGGTTAATCATCTCGAACACCTCGTTGTTTCCCATATAGGAAGTAAGGTAGGAAAGGTTTTCCTCCACCTGATTGGAACTGCATGGAGGAACCTGAAAATAGATATATATTTTGATTTTTGACCACTATATTCATGAATTAATGATCTTTTATGTATCAAATCAAGTGTTTTATTAAATATATATTAAAACTTACTTCAATAAAATTGTTTAGTCATATCTAAGTTTTAAGATAGAACACAATTTATCACTTCCCCTTTCCTCCCCTATCTCCCGGATCACAGTAAAAAATTATAGACATTCTCACTGTCAGTGTATTGTAACAGTTGAATGAATATCATATGGTTCACATCTCAAATGTGCGTTTTAAATTTAATTTATAAAAATAAAATAAAATATAAAATATGAATTGTTCAATGATCACAAAACACTTACCGAGAGAACCCTTATAGATTCCTTAAACACTAGGAGGGTAATAAGAGCAAAAAAAATGCTGTGGTGTTTATGTTGTGCATGCTTTCTAGTAATGAGACACAATATCCTGAAGTAAATGATACTCCTCAACCTTACCTTTTCCACTTGCACTAGATTAAGAGGAAGTTTTCCGTTGTTTTTATGTGGCTTTAACGTTGGTGGCCTCTGCAACATCCTCTCCAACCTCTTTCTCCTACTGCTCCAGAAGTTTTTCACATCATTATCGGTTCTCCCATGCAAATACGTTGCAATTTTGGCCCATTTGTTCCCAAACTGTGCCTGTAATTCTATCACCAACCTTTCCTCCTCGGCTGTAAATTTGCACCCACTACACGTTACAAAATACAAACAATCAAATTCTGTACATTATTATTTGTACACACACCAACATTAGGAATACAAGAATAATAGTTAACAAAGTACCAAATTTATTACATATTTTCACATGCTCTTGCAATACAGCATCAACATAACACTAAACAATAAATACAAAAATGGAAGTGTTAGGCATAAAAAGGTGACACTGACACATGCAACTTACGTCTTCAAGTTTGGTCTAAGTTTGTTAACCCATCTAAGGCGACAAGATTTTCCTGTTCGAGGCAACAAGCCTTTGGATCGAATGGAGCTCCATTCCCTAGGACCATATTTTGTGACATGTCTCAACAACACCTCATCTTCCTCACTACTCCATGGTCCCTTCTTTATGTACCCTCTATCAAACTCTTTTTCCATTTCAACGTTTGTTTCTATATTTTCTCGGATCAAATAAAAGGCACCAGAGAAAGTGTTTGAAATGGATGGTTTTACTCCTGTGTGATTAGATTCACGGGTAAGTGCATGCACTTGCGCACGCGAGGGTCGTTAGTCGTTACTATGCTGTGTTTTTCTGATGTTGTGGCGTGGCAGTGTAGGTGCTTGATCTGTATTTTGATCACCGTGGATGCAAATGTAGAGGATTATTGCTCCCACTCTGCACTTGTGACGGTTTTGACGGTTAGTGGGGGAACATGCACACGTGTTTGCTCCCGTCCCGTTATAAATTGGAGGGTTTCCGTTGCTTCACCGTGACATGGAATTTTTTGGTTTAAAATAATTTTTCAATTTTAAAATATTTTACAAAATGTAGAAAGACCGTTATATCTTTTTCTTTTGTAAAAATACCATTATATCTATACAATTAATTTATATTTTAAATGAGTGACATTTTTATAATATTTTTCTATATTTATACTATTAATATTATTAATAAAGACCATATATACCATTTTATAACAGTTTTTCGTTTTCAGAATCATTTTCATACGGGTATTTTTGCTAGCTCTTGTTTATATTTTGTAATTTATCGTTATTTATTTTATTCTAAAACTGCTAATGAATAATTGTTTTATTATTATTTTTCCTTTTTATTCATACAGGCAACAAGTGTATTCTTCCTATTAGTAAAACTAGTGGAAATGCCTTTATATGTTTTTAAAATAAAATTAATGTTCTTGGTGGTTACTTGAATAAAGAGAGCTTTGGGGTATCAAGTATATGTTAAAATAAATAAAAGGAAAACAAAAAGATAGTGAGAGAGATTCAATAACAACAAAATGATTAATTTTTTTATTATTTACAATATAGTGAGAGAAGTAGATGTATTGTGTATATTATTAACTAGCGTAAAAATGATACTCTATGTCTTCGTATACTTTTAAACAAATAAAAATATAGTAAAATAAAATTAATTAAAATTAAATAATAGTTAGCTATTTTTAGGTAATTATAAAGAGTAAATGAGATATAATATAAAAGTTATAAAAACAAAATAATTTAAAAATAGTGTATATTAAAAGGAGATATTCATTTTATTACTAGTATAAATGATATAAAATAAGTATTGATAAAAATATATTAGCCTATGTTTGCACAAAGTTCTTAATTTTCAAATTTCTCTTTTTTTGGGTAAATTTTCTAAAGGATATTTGTTTCCGTGTTAAAATATTTTGCAATATCAATACATACAAATTAATTAAAATCATTTACATATACTGTGGACATAAAAGTAATATATGTATATATATATATATATATATATATATATATATGTGTATATATATATATATGAGGAGGGTTCAAATGATACCGGTGTAACTTTTATTAAGTGTTACACTACTCAATAAATTTATATTAAATGTGAATTTTGAAAATTCAACCGTTAGATTGAAAGTTCATATCTATTAGATAATATATATCAAATTTTATTAAAATTGAACAACAACTCAAAGGTAATCAAAATATTCATATTTTAGTATATTTTTAAATGTATATATTACGTCAATTTTATTTTAAGAGAATGAAGTATCAAATCATCTTAGATTAATATAAAATTTGATATATATGATCTAAGAGATATGAACTTTCAATTTGATAGTTGAATTTTCAAAATTCACATTTAATATAAAGTTATTGAGCGGTGTAACACTTAGTAAAAGTTACACCTGTGTCGTTTGAACCCTCCTCTCTCTCTCTCTCTCTATATATATATATATATATATACTAATATATAAAGGTGATACCACATTCAATAACTATTTTTGATTTCCATTTTTACACGGATCATTTTATCTTTTGTTTATTTTTTCAAAATTACCTTTTTCATGAGTTGCTTCTCATTTTTATTTATTTATTATTTTTTTTAATATAATGCAGGCACGGAGTGTCTTTTTCTTGCTAGTATATAATAAATTGGATATAAGAGCATGTAACCGGTTTTTGTCTCTACTTTTTAGTAGACCATTATATCCTCTGATGTAAAAAAAAATCTTATATCCTCTATCCTCTTTGAATAACTACACAACTTTTTAATATTGTGTCTAGGGATGACAAAAATACTCGCACCCGCGGATATCTGCAGGTAAAATCCGCTACGGATAATAAATGGATAGGCTAATTGGGTACCTACGGATAATGGGGATGAATAATTTTTTACCCGTTTATAAATGGGGCGGGTGCAGGTATGATGATATCTATACCCGCGGGTACGCGTTTAATAATATTTCTTAAATATCCTAATTATCCTTGTACCACATAACCCTTAAACTACACTTTCTCATCTTATTTTCTTACAAAAGTGAGGTTGATGAAGTTACCAATATGTGTTAAGCATGTTATAGAATTATGTTAGATGTAATTTGATTAATTTTCTAGCTTTGATTGGACCAATAAGATTTATGTATTTTAAGTTGTTTAATTTCGTTTAGAATTATGAGATTAAATTATTGTACCTCTGTCATGAGACTTTAACTTATTTGTGAGATTGATGTATTTTAAATTATTGATTATCTTGCATTTTTATTATTATTTCAACAAAATTAACGTTAAATACAAGTTCAAAATTAACACTGAATTTTTATTTTTAATATTTCAATGACAATAAATATAAACTTAAAATTATTTATAATATAATTTTTTTAATTTCTTAAAAAAATTATAAATATCCATGAATATCCATGGATATCCGAGGGTATTTAAGAAATTCATGGATACTCACGCGGATATGGGGTGGATATGGGGCAAATTTTCATCTAGCGGGGCGGGGGCGGGGGCAGGTTTACTACTACCCGCCTTCATGGGGCCCCATTGCCATCCCTAATTGTGTCTGTGTATAACTATTAGAGGCACGAAGTGTCTCGACTCCGTATATATAAAATGCATTTATTAATAGTGTCAGCTTTTTTTTTAAAAAAAAACATTTAATACTCTCTTGTTTAAGAAATAATTATTGACATTTGTAAAAAAAAGTCAAAAGTGATAATCCGACCGACATATTTAATTATAAAAAAAATTGAAAAAATAATTTACTAAATATTACACCACTCAATAACTTTATATTAAATGTAAATTTTGAAAATCCAACCGTTAGATTAAAATTTCATATTTCTTAGATCATATATATCAAATTTTATATTAATCTAAGATGATTTGATACTTCATTATCATAAAACAAAACTGACGTCGTAATATATACATTTCAAAATATACTAAAAAATGAACACTTTGATTACCTTCAAGTTGTTGTTCAATTTTAACAAAATTTGATATATATGATCTAAGATATATGAACTTTCAATCTAACGGTTGAATTTTCAAAATTTACATTTAATATAAAGTTATTGAGCGGTGTAACACTTAGTAAAAATTACAGCGGTGTCGTTTGAACCCTCCTCATAAAGTGTTAATTTTTTAGTATATTTTGAAATGTATATGATCTAAGAGATATGAACTTTCAATCTAACGGTTGAATTTTCAAAATTCACATTTAATATAAAATTATTAAGCGGTGTAACACTTAGTAAAAGTTACACCGCTCAATAAATTTATATTAAATGTGAATTTTATAAATCCAACCGTTAGATTGAAAGTTCATATCAATTTATATGTGTATGTCAAATTTTATTAAAATTGAGCAACAACTTGAGGGTAATCAAATTGTTCATATTTTAGTATATTTTGAAATAAATATATTACGTCGATTTTGTTTTATAAAAATGAAGTATCAAATCATATTGGATTACTATAAAATTTTGTATATATGACCTAAGAGTAAAGAACTTCCAATCTAACGGTTGGATTTATAAAATTCACATTTAATATAAAGTTATTGAGCGGTGTAACATTTAGTAAAATTTATACCGGTGTCATTTGAACCCTCCTCATATATATATATATAAATATATTGAGTAAGAATTAAAAAAAAAAAAAAAAAGCAAGAAACAGAATTACAATCTCAAGATTAACATCTCTATAGCATCAAATAACAATAGATAAATTAGTTGAGATAGACAGAATTTCCAATGCTGAAAATAAATATTATGACTGACACCATATTTTATAAGTCAATCGTGATATGAATTAGCTTCACCAAATATGTTGTAAGATGAGGTTATAAGATAATTGCAATATATATATATATATATATATATATATATATATATATATAATTTTAAAATATTTAAATGATTATTATTTAATAATTTATCTAATTTTAAAAAAATTACAAATTAGATCTTGATCGGAAATAAAATTAAAATTTAAAAGTAATTAAATCAATTTTTAAAAATAACATTATACAGTACAATGATATTAAAAATAAAAAAAATTGGATGCATTATAATTTAATAATTTTTTTAATTTAAAAAATTACAAATTAGATCTTGACAGGAAATAAAATAAAAATTTAAGAGTAATTGAATCAATTTTTAAAAATGACATTATATAGTGCAATGATATTAAAAATAATAAAAATTTATTAATCAACATTCACATAATTTTATTTTATAAAAATAAAATTAATAATAAATATTATAAGTCAAATATATAGATAATCATGATTAAAAATTAGGGATCATAAATTTTAAAAAATAAAAAATAAATTTCATGTTTTCTATAAAATCATGATTCATAATTGATTTCTATAATGAAGAAGATTATGTGATAAATAAAATCAATATGCCAAAATATAATAACCGAAATTCACAATATAAAAAAAAGTGTGACATAACTTTGATAGAGAAATTTTCAATAAAAACATATGTGGTATTATTAGAAGAAAAAAAAGTTACATATTTTTTTTTTATAAATAGGGGAGTTTTTTTTTTTTTTTTTTGAGGGCGGGGAGGTAGATAGAAATTTTTTTTAAGGAAAGAGAAAAGAAAATAAAGGGAAAAAAAACTTTTGTTGAGAGACACAGATATATGTAGAGAGTAATGAAAAAATATATATAATTAATTTTTAATTAATAATGAAAAAAACTTAAATAAAAATTATTTGCATTAGTAACACGATTAAAAAATAGATATTTTTCAATAAGTTCCTATATAAGGTAAGTAGTCAGATACATTAAACAATTTATCAAGATAATTCAAAATATCTTATAGACTATTCACATAAAATATTTTTATAAGTTTGTCCAAATACTCTACAAGTATTTATATAATAAGATAAAGACAAATAAGTTGTTTAAAAAATATTTCAAACGAGGCCAAATTTCTTTGTTTAAATATGTAACATGTTTTGAAATTAAGTATAATATTACTTGATTTTTTTTTATTTACACTTGTGAATTGAAACATCATAATTTTTTTTTTACTTTAATTTTGGATTTGTCGAATTGTGTTGCTTTAGTTTATTGATTTTAAAAAAAAAAAAACTTATGAGATTAAAGTACTATAACAATTAAATTTAGTTTTCATATAGAATCTTAATTAATAAGATTGTGTTTAATATTTGAATGATATAAGTTTTGACCATGACATACTCCTACCTCGAATAATTATATAAAGAAATAAATAATTTAATCAACAATTTTATAAAATAGTAATAAAGCTCTTTTTGTCGATATTTTATAAAATGATTCACAATACTTTTTTTTCCATCATTTTATTAATAGAAGAAGATATAGAAAATAATATTTAAATTAAAGCAAGACACAACCACCTAATTTAACAAAGCTCCAACAAGAAAACTTAATGAAATAGAAATCTAACAATAGCAAATAATTATTAAATGATTATTAAGACTAAAACTTTGCCCTGTGTACTATCAAAACAATGTTCTTTTTGTCTTTCCTTCATCAAATACATCTTCTTTTACCTGTTCTAGTCCTGCAAATGACGTTCAGCTCAAACACAAACATACAAACATAGGAAGTGAGAATACATGTCATTCATACATAACATATATAAGGTACAAAGGCAGACACACATATCTATAACATCAATGGTGCATTCACACATATAATCATTCTTCAATACATATACAATAACTATCTTCAATATTCATTCATCATCAATGAACAACAAGTTGTACAATATATATCAATCATAAATTAAGACTTGTGCAATAGAATGCTTCTAAATCTATATATGCTTATGGTTAGGGATGGAAATAGGCCAAACCTTAAACATTTGGCTTATGACCTAACTTCTTTAAAGTCTGTCCTAACCTAATCTGTTTAATAAAAATGTCAGGCTTATGCTTTTAAAAAGACCTATTTATATAAAAATGTCAGTTTTAGGCTTTTAGAAAAGTCCACTACACATGATAGATCAACCTATTTATTTATATAATATAGTAATGAAATAATATATATTATTAAAAATATAAATAAATAAATAAATTTATTAAATAAAAATAAATTATCAATATTTAAAATATTTTTTTTTATAAAATTATTTTTTTCATTATAAGCTTATGACCTGTGTATGAATGTACATCAACATAAATAATTACATATGAATTGTTCCTTTAATAGAAAATTATTCAATTTTTCTCCTATATTTATTTTAAAATTTAAATGTTAATAATATTAAGTAAACTATATTTTAAAAATAATTTTTTTGATTTTTAAAAATTAAGTTTATTAGACTAATTAACATTAATAATTTAAATAGGCTAATAGGCCAAGTCATACTTTCAAAAAGGTCAGGTCAGACCTATAAAAAAGTCTATAATAAATAATAGGTCAAACTTAGGATTTAATTTTGTAGAACAGACTTACGTCCCTACTTATGGTATCAATCTCCTCCTCATCAATACATAATAGTCTAGGAGTCATGGAATGAGATCACCTATTGAATAGTACAGGGACCACCCATCAATAGTGATTCCCCAAATCACCTCAATTAGAGGATGTCTATTAAGGTCTTATTGAGGTGTTATAATTGGCCATGATAGTCTCACATTCCCATTAGAGGTTTTTCCACTATGACACCCCATAGGGCATAAGTAAATGACCTATGATATCCCACTTGCATAAACTCACATTATCCTACAAACAAAATGTGGATGTATGGACTCAACATTCATATTATAACAACACAATAGTGATTCACACTATCCTTGTTTATCGGTCCATAACACTAAACTTATACACCTCATCTCATCAAAATACTTATGGTGACTTATAATATTATGCATTCTCATCATCCATTGATCACATATTATAACATCATTATCATTATATCATCATCATCATCAAACCTCAAATGCCATCACACCCCATAACATTTTTCATTACTATTACTCATACTAATACATCTTATCTAAAGGTAACTCCATATATGACATCATTAATATATTACCCACCAGAATACATTTTTTTAGCCAATTCCTTACATATTTCTACTTATTAATTTATTTTCTAGTTCTCGATATTAATCCTTCCTCTCGACTTCTCAATCATTAATTAATTTGTGAAAATAATGCTATAAGGAAAAATGAGATGGTGCCTAATGAGGTCAGACTCACACCCAATGCAAAAAGGTAGGGACCTTTCTGCCAAACTCATGTTTGGCATGGGATAACCCACACCTGGTGTGACAATATTTAGGACCTCTATGTCTTAGTCTTGGCTAGCATGGCTATCCCCACCGCCCGACATCACTTCTTTAATGAAAATTAACATTAAATGGCATCGATCACAACATTTCATGCTCATAGTCGAGGGGTTTAACACTTCTCTAGCAACCCTACATCTAGCATGGCCATCCTCACGCCTGATGCATTCGTCACTTCACAAATTCACGATCTGCATGATTCTCCTCCCCAAGTTTCATACATACTCATCCATTTTACAATTCAATTGGCCAATTAGTCAAATCATACTAAAATAACATTACTATACCATCAAATCATGCAAAATCATCCAATCAAGTCAAAATCCCTAAATTCATGCATATAGTAGCCCTAACTCACAAACACATTGATTCATCGCTAGTACTTTAATTCAACACAAATTAACACACAAATTCATATAAGATAATAGGAATCAACCATTAATTCATTCATAAGAAGTTACACAGATTAAATTCATTAACTTATGAGGCTTAAGGATCATCTCTCTACTTATCCCTCATATATACCCAAGGATTCAACAATTTCACTCCCCCTTACCCGGAGTGATGATTTTGTGAATCCATGCGCTTCTTATAGCTTTAGTTGCAAATTTGCACCTTCTCCAACGATCTCCTCTAAGTTTCTTCTTACAAGTGCTCTAGGTTTTAGAAGACATGCAATAACCTAATCTTTTCACTTTTTCTTCTTTTTAATTAGTCTTTGGATTGGACCAAAGTCCAACCCATTATCCTCTTATATATCTTTTCCCTTTTATTTTATTAATAAAAAAAACTTCCCTCATATTATATTACAATTATTCTAATATTTTATTATTTTTTTATAAAAAAAATGGAATGTTACAACAAACCAAAAACTGATAAAAGAAATTGAAAACTGATGAAACATCATAAATTAACAATTCAGTTCCAGTTTTTATTTTACAAAACCACATGGGTTATTTTGATTTTCATATTAAAATGTGAAACTAATCCAAATCAAATAATACAAAAATATTATATATATATATATATATATATATAAATGCATAAAATTAACGCATAACATAAAAATATGTTTTATAAAATTGTAAGTCACTAAAAGATTTTTTTTCCCATATGTACGTTATAATATTTAAAATATATTTTTAAAATTGTAAGTTTTTAAACTAAATTTTTGAATGATAAATTACAAAATTATTATAACATTTGAAAATAATTTTGTTTTAAGTCATAAATTATATATATATATATATATTATTTATTTTGATATAATTATATATATATATATATATATATATATATATATATATATATGAGGGAGTTATTGAAGAAAATAATTAATATTTAGAAAAAACTTACTGGAGGAAGAAATATTTAGGAGAGATATGGGAGGGAAGAAGTTATTCCTTTTATTTTATTTATAGATTATAATAATGTAGTAATTTATATGCGCTTAACATATTATTATTATAATGTTCTAAAAAAACATATTATTATTATAATGTTCTAAAAAAACATATTATTACATTTTTTAATTTATAAAAATTTACTATATAAAAATTACTTAGAATTATATATTTTCATTTGTGTAATATCTTCATTTGTCACCATTCAACATATCCCAAGTCAAA
Source organism: Cajanus cajan (assembly GCF_000230855.2). NCBI lineage: Eukaryota > Viridiplantae > Streptophyta > Magnoliopsida > Fabales > Fabaceae > Cajanus > Cajanus cajan. The sequence goes on along the minus strand of NC_138524.1, from coordinate 56,983,516 downwards.
TTAATTATGTTGTCATTGTGACAACGCCATTTATTATTTTATCAATATCTTGACAATGGTACGTAAAACCGAAATATAATTTAAAATTAACTATTTTGCCGAACATAAATTGTAATTATTCAACATCTTTTGCATCCAGCCAATTGAATTGAATGTTTATAAATCTTCTATATATAGGTAGAAATCATCTCGTGTATAATGCTCTGATCTTTCGACATGTATTTTGATGGCTTTGCCTTTACAAAAATGTTTCAAAAGCATTTTAACCATGAAAAAAATTAGCTTATTTTCTGCCATAAGAAGCAAATTCAATGCAGAATATATCAACTGCATGCGATGAATACGACGAAAACCAAAATCCAGAAGAGTGATCTCTTGAAACTCCTCAATATTAATTTTGTCAAAAGCATTTTCAACATCAACCTTAGAAAGCAACCAACCAACTTTGGATTATATATAGAAACAAATTAACGTGTAACTGACCACTTCGAGTTCTTGGGCAATGGTATTATGAGAGATATCTTTATTTGGGGCAAACCTAACTTAGAAGTTAGAAGGCATCTTACTAAAAAAAGACAATCTATAAACATATCATCTTAGCTAGTCACGCTCACAATCATATATAAAATTAATATCAAAATTATATGAACTTTTTTATCTAATTCAATTTGTCGTGGTAACAATCAACCGCATATAAACTTAATATACTTTTATTATTTTTGTTTTACCCCGTGTGAATAATTATTACTAAGAAATTAATTTAAACCCTATTTTCACCTAACTCCTTCACAGTAAGTGTTGTATAAAAAGAAAAATAAGTGATAAACTAAGTGGCATTTTAATTGGTTTTTCAATATAAATTATTAACCTTTCCACCTCATAACTGCTGTTAGTATTTTAATTATGAACTGTTTCTCTGTTATTTTTCAAATCATTAATCATAAGAACAAATAAGTCGTCATTGTCTAAGAAACAAAAAGAACAAATAAGTCCTAATGCAATCTCATTTAATCTTCAATTTAATCGTGTCTCAAACCTTAACTTAAAAATGACATCAACTGTGGGGGAGATTGTTTTCGCGTAACAAACTTAATTAATTAGAAGAAAAAGTGAGAAATTGAGAAAGTGAGTTGTTAGAATGAGAAATAGAAGCTATGTATGAAGAAGAGGAGAATGCTTAGGGGTTCCTTTAATTTATAGTAGTTATTGACTTATTGGACACTTTCTAATTAATTTTATGAATCAAAATAGGAAGGTTTTCAATAAATATAAGGAAGGGACCTCAAACTTTAGTTTAAGAAGAAAAACTTATAACTTTTGAGTCATTTCGCATATGGGAATTATGACAAGCTATCTAGAGGAGCAAATGCAATGCATACCGCACTGACATTAGGTACCCATATTTGATTTATTTAAGCCTGTTCCGATCTTGTATTTCTAACAAATTGTGTAAAAAGAATTAAATAATTCAATCTCATTAAGCATTATCGATCAGTATCAAGGGCAAACCATGGAAATTAAAGGAAAATTTAAGGAAGTTAAAGCCTCATGTTGAAAGGAGAGAAGGTATGGGTTCACTGTAAATTGTAAAATGAAAAAAGGAAAGAAAGAAAAGAAAGTGGTCCTCGTACTTGTTGATTTTCAATTCATTTTCCATATTTGCAAAAGGAAGACAAAATGACGAATAGAAAACAATTATTGAAAAAAACAAAGCAGCGTTGGAGGCAGAACATGAAGGAAAATTGGATTGAGACATGCATGCAGGTATATGGTATGAGTAAAAGCGTTCAAGTGGAGTAGTATAAAAAGGGAGGAATATTGGTTGTGTTATTCATGAGTTGAAATTAAGAATGATGAGTAAGATGGGTTCCTTGAACTTAAGGTTGCTATTAGTCTTACTCTTTGCACTTGCAGCACTCACTCTAGGGCTTGCAGTTGAGAAAGAGAAAGCATCATCTGCTTCTCTCAAGCCACCAACAGAGGCACGTGTGCATGAGTCTCAGGCACGTGGTATCTGGCCACCAGGCCCACCACCACCACCACCACCACATCACAAAGCTGAAGAAGATGTTAACCCACCTGTCTACAAGCCGCCACCAGTTCATAAGACACCACCGAGGAGTCCACCACCTCCAAACCCAAACCATCTATGACTCTATGTTGCTTTCTACTCCATTTTAATTATATATGAATAAAACAACCTTATCATTTACATGCTACTGTGCTCTTCATTCATATCAATCATATATTCATTATTTCGAAATACTTTAACGTAATATGTGCACCAATAAAGAAGATTAAAGAATTAATATTGATCGTTTCTTCTAGATATTTCTCTCAGTTGACTTCTTTTACGTTTTTCTGAACACAATGTTAATATTCTTCACTCGCTGATATATTTCTTTACCATTGCGCGGTGTCGAGACAATTTCATCCTCCTGACATCCATTGAATGCTTTCTTCAATGTACGGTATGAATGATTACGAACTAGAAACTTGCGATGCCTAGTGTACCTAGTCTTTTACCCATATTTCAATTAGGTATAACTTATGTTTTCTTCACATATAAGACATGCATAATGACCTTTCACATTATACCCACTCAAGTTACCATATGCTGAAAAATCATTTATTGTGCAAAATAACATTGCACGCAAAGTAATATGCTCACCTTAAAACATTATTTTCCAAGTCTCATCAAATTAATTTACTGTGAGGTAGAGAAGAACAAGAGTAGATATCGAAGGTCTCTATTTGATATTTACTTTAAAAGAGAAATATATGCTTTCAATCAACTCACGCTTGAACACATACGTTATTCTTGTCAATAAGATGCAACTATTATAGAAACCTTATTTATGAAACATGACACTAAGAAACAAGAGATGAAGAGTCATAATAATTTCCAAGTCGCATAACATTAAATCAAAGAAGGTGACATTCAAAATTCATAAAACCATGGATATACTTTAAAATCTTCAAATGGTTGTCACAACATTCTAATTTCCCTTATCAGTGTAACATGTCAATTTAGCTAGTAACATTCTAATAACTCAAAATGTTAAAATATTGAAAGTAGAACTAGAGGCAAAGTTTAATTGAAGAATGTAATCTACACAACATATATTGATAGTGAAGTGTGTGTAGGACGAGATACTCCCTCTAGGCTAAGGCCATTAAAAATAAATAAGGCTCGTATCACATACATGAAAATGAAAGTCACTCACTAATAAGTATGAATGGATGTAGTAAAACCACAATGAACATTTGTTCTTGTGAAAATTTTCATGTATAAAAATATAATATTCAATTTATCCATAAAAAACATAATATTTATCAAATTATCTTGAGGTTTTGTTACTCATCTACTGAAATTGTAAAAAAAAAAAAAAAATTCTCTAGATATTTATGCTAAAAGATGGTGTTTCTACTTTAGTATTTTTGTACATGCATGGTTCCAATGCTTAAGTGTTTAAGAAGTTGATATATATAGTGTTTTTTTTCAAAGTTGATACACTTTTTGCAACCATGACAATTAAAACTTATTTGAGTATTACCCTAAAAAAGTTAGCAAAAAATATCAAGATCATCTTCAAGTAAAGATATTGTTAATATGATCAGCACTTGCTTATAAATATGATGATTTATTAAATGGTATTCAAGGAAAATATTTCAAGATTCAATCAAAGGATGAATTCCCTTATATTTAATTTCTCAAACTAACTGAGAATGTTCTCCTTAAGTAATGAGACATTAGATATTTATTAAAAGATATTGAATCTTCATTATTTTTCTAATGTATATTACTCATAACTTAACTTTCCTTTTTGCAATATTTTTTAAGAGCTTTCATCATTTATATTTTTCCTTCATGTTTTTATTCTCACATGTTTCTTTCATATTTTCCTTTGTTTTTTGGTTTTATAGTATTTGATGATGCTCTTTAATTTATTTACTTAGAAGAGTTTTCTTTGAGTAATCATATTGACTTGTTTCTCTTGGTGAAGAAAGCAAAGAGAAATATGATCAAAAGCTTAGAGAAACTAGAATGCTTATTCTCATATTTTTGTCATTCATCCTAGGTAAAATGTCACACTGAGAAACTCATGTGGCACTTCATTTCCCTTTTTTACTAAATTTATTTCTTTTAATTTTTTTATTGTGTTGCCATTTTATTAATTTAATTTGGAGAAATAAAGGTATGATGATAGTCTCGATCCTTCATTGTGGTCATTTCCATTAATCGAAGAAGAAGAGGCGATAGAAGATATTAAAGTTAGTATTGAAGTCATGAAACAAGGGGACTTTTTCTCTAAGTTTCAATCACGTAAGGAAGTAGTATTAGTGACTACATCAAAATGGTACCTTGAAAAGACTAAAGATTTCAATTTAGAGAAACCTTCAATTAAGCGATCATTATAATCTTTTGACATTAACATCATTTTTACATCAATTTCAAGAACTTGACTCAAATAATGCATATCTTCACAATTGAGGTTGATATGATCATTTTGAGGTGTTGATGTATGCTTGATCATTGTTGTATGTTTAGTTCAGAACCCGTTCTGATGCTTCATTTAGAAGCCTTAACAAGGATATGTTCATTATAACAGTAGTGCCATTTGCAAAATATGGAAATGGGTGATCATAGTACCTTCTACCGAAAAAGGGTTCACATCAAAAGATAAGATGGAGTTAAATGAGTGAAACTTATAATACACTAGAATAGATCATCAAAATAGGGTCTCAAAATGACTATGAATGAAAGGAATTTATGATAATAACTCATCAAAGTGGTCAAAATGTAGTCATGAAGAATTTGTGTAGCAAAATAAGAGACTTATTAATTTATGTATCAAATTGTGACAATCAAATGTCTAATCAACATAAGAATATAAATGCAAATCAGCTCAACGTGAATGTAATAACTCGACATGTCATTATACTTGGCATCAACACACCCCACATAGCAAAAAAAACATAAAAGATATCTAGCTTAGGATTCTCATGCAAACATTCCCTAAATATTTATGTATTATATATATGTATATATAAGGTGTAGAAAACATAAAATAGTTCCTTCTCATAAAAAATTCAAACATAAAACCTCTGATGGGGTTATAGTAATCCTTTATTATATATATATATATATATATATATATATATATATAGGAGGGTTCAAACGACACCGGTGTAACTTTTACTAAGTGTTACACCGCATAATAACTTTATATTAAATATAAATTTTGAAAATCCAACCGTTAGATTGAAAATTTATATCTCTTAGATCATATATGTCAAATTTTGTTAAAATTGAACAACAACTTGAAGGTAATCAAAGTGTTCATATTTTAGTATATTTTGAAATGCATATATTACGTCAATTTTGTTTTATGAGAATGAAGTATCAAATCATCTTAGATTAATATAAAATTTGATATATATGATCTAAGACATATGAACTTTTAATCTAACGGTTGGATTTTCAAAATTCACATTTAATATAAAGTTATTAAGCGGTGTAACACTTAGTAAAAGTTACACCGGTGTCGTTTGAACCCTCCTCATATATATATATATATATATATTTACAAGTATCTACAACTACAAAGAACATAAAGCATAAATCCTAGGTGTTAGTCAAGCAACTCTTTATACAAAGTTGTATTAGAACAGCTGCAACCAACAACCATCTCCAACGTGACCATCCAATAACTTCCTTGCTCACTCTCATACTATTTTTAACCTACTTTTATACTAATCTTGACTTGCTTTCATATCAAGTACAATTATTACAATCTAACATAAGGAAAGTAAGGTAAACTTGTGAAAAATAAAACATCACATAATAGAAAGAAAAAAAGCTAACCATAATATCTTAAATAACTTTACAACTCAATATAATCCCAACTTAAGCACCAAGGTATTCTCACAAAAAAAAAAAACTTAAGTTCAATGTAAGCCATATAAAAACTTGAATCCAACATATATAAAACAACATAATCAATTTTTAACTTAACAACTCAGAAAGTATAAATCGAAAACTTAAACAACATAAATGCACAACATAATAACTCTTTGCGTTTTCACACATTTTAACCTCCGGATATCTTCTACAACATAAGGAATAATTTAAGTAGTTTGACCTTATCAATCTTATAACACAGTGCCCTATCATCTCTAGTTAATAATAACAAATTAGTTTGGCAGAATAGCCATAAGCAACTTAGGATTAAGGATGGGCAAGAAGACTAAGCTTAACCCATAACCAAATTAATCGAAGAAAAAATAAAGAGAGAAAGTTTGAATATATTTTTCTCAAATAAAATGGGTGAAATATTATAAATTGTGAGTAGTGATAAGAAACTTTAGTTTTAATATTTTTCTACGCAAAAACCTACCACCTGAATTAATTGTTAATGCATAAAAATTTGAGAAGTTGGCATTTGAAGATGTTCAAAATTATGAATATTTAAATTATTTAAATTTAACACATCACATCATTTCCATCTTAAATGAAATACATGTTTCATGTGAAGTAATAGTTCATCATTTATATGTGCAGTTGTAGCTTACACCTATACTCTATTTTCTAATAAAATAATAATATAACTAATGTTAATAATGTAAAAGGTAAAAGAAAAATATTTGAATGAAAAATGGATCTCAGACTCGCTTTATTCAAGAGTTACTACTGGAAGCTTATACTTGATGCATCTAGCCTAATAAAAAAAAAAAACAAATGCTTTGATTTGTTGGATGAAAGCTTTTAAGTTTTGACACACTAAGGACGAATGAAGTTTATTACACTTTTTTCATACTTTATTTATCAAATATATTTTCTTTTTTATCGTGTTGGTGTTGCATGTTGTTCCTGTTTTAGGATACACACTTCAATTATCTTCGTTGTGACGGATCGGTTCTTCGGTCTCAGTTTTCTTGTTCCAATCCGGATGATCCGAAGGAGAGAAAAATGGGGGTGTGCCTGCAAAGACACTCCGACGCTCAAGTTAGTGCTCGGCGTAATAAATGCGGTAGTTCAGAATTAATTACATACCTTGTTGGGGTCCTATTTATAGTAGTTCTTATTGGGCTGCAATTAGGGACTGGGCCCCGGAGAATTAGGGGTCTAATCCTGTGCATTATGTTAATTAATCTCTCCTTAACCATCTAGATGATGTCGACATACTCGGCCGACTCCGCCGACCCGTCTCCCCTCATGTAGGGGTAGTCGGCGGGTTCGGGTACTCGGCACAAGCAACGATCTCGGGTATTCGGGCGTTTCGGCCACCATACGGTATACAACCCCCGCAGCGTCAAGGATGAGAAAAGACGAAGACGGTACAGAGAAGATGGTGACGTGGTATTCGTTGTCGAGGAATAGGGGTCGGTATAGGCGTATTTCGATGCCGTCTTCATAATGCTTGGGTCGACCTTGACCATGAGCTCTAGCCGAGGTATTTTGCGAGAGATGTCTAGGCTGAGACCTCAGGCGGTCCAGGCCGAGACCTTGGCCATGTGAGGTCAGGCCGAGGCCTCTTGTTGGCGGTCTAGGCCGAGACCTTGGCCATGTGAGGTCAGGCCGAGGCCTCCTGCGCTGTGGCTTTGAATCTTGATGATTTAGACCGTGGCCTCGGCAGGTGTGGCTTGCCACGTTGGCCCTAGCGGTTACGGGCCCAACGGTTACTAAATCTGGGCCGTTGGATGATGTAGATCGAACGGTTGTGGCCCGGGGGCGTCTTTTCACCTCCCCTGATTTACCTTGCCTATAAATAGGGGTGTTGATGTGAAAATTTACGCACTGTAAATTTTTCGAGCTCTCCCAAGATCATATTCTTCCGAACAACCCGAGCAAGGTAAAATTTTGTATTCTTTAATTTTAGCAATAAATGGATAAAGGTTACGATTCGGCTAGGAGTTGGACGTCTTCGGAAGCGTCGGGCGCTTCATCAGACAAAGAGGGGTCGACTTCAAGTGAAATATCGAGGTTACCCCCGCTGCAATGCGAAGTTGTCTTCCCTTCCGATCGCACCGAACAAGAGGATAGCGGGGATGAGGTGATCGAAGTATCGCCTCCGACAACATTGGCCGTGGCCTTGGCACGGGCAACCGAGGTCTAGGTCGAGTCGGTCAACCGCACCCGCAAGCGTTGCAAGTTGATGTGAGCGGGGACGAACTGGAAGTGGTCGGCGATGCACGAGGCAAGAGAGCTGTTGGACCGAGTACTCGGATAAGAGCACGGATCGACTACGGAACTGTGGAGATTCCTGGTTACGAGTGGGTCGACGGGGAGGTCGGCATTTATCTTTCGAAGTTGTCTGACCAGGGGCTATTAGACACATTTGTCTCTTTGGAGAACTGTTTCGGGGAGGATCAGTTTCCTCTACTTGCCGAGGCATGCGTAGACGACGGGCCGGAGACTGACTTCGTGTTTTTGGAGTCGAGGGACGATGAGGACGATTACTTCTACGCCTACATGTGCTGGTTCGAAGACCTCGGTGTTCAACTACCCTTTGACGATTTTCAAATGGGGGTTCTCCGAGTGCTCAATGTGGCACCGACTCAATTGCACCCGAATGCCTGGGCCGCGATACAGGCGTTTCGGAATTTATGCTTGTGTTTGGGTCTGACTCCCCGACCCCTGGCTTTCCTTTACTATTATACCAGTCGCCCGAGTAAACCGGCAAAGTGGGTTTCACTGTCTCGGGTGCCGAAGCGAGGATTTCTCCGACCCTTCACTTCTTCCTACAAAGGGTTCAAAGATGGGTTCTTCAAGGTTCGCTGGGGGTCGGAGATGAAGAATTGCTTTTATGACCGAGAAGGCGAACCGCTGTTTCCCTTTTATTGGACAAAGCGCCCGACGCGTTATGAAGCGATGTCGGCGTCTAAACTCCCTGCCGAGGACAAGGAGATCGTGGACTTGTTAGATCAGCTACCGAAAGGCTTGCCTGTCCGAGGCCTTTTGGACATTTTTGAAACGTCTCATTTTGAGACGGCCTTGCTAGGTATGCGTTCTAGGATTCGGTTACTTAATCAGTTTAAATTGATGTTAAGATTTACTTCGTTGCAGGTTTAATGGCCGGAGGTAAACTAGACGTGACCGCCATGCTCGCGAAAAGGGCGAAGGATGCAAAGGCTAGCGGGCAGGTTCCCCCGGCGCGGTCGGCTCTGAGGATGGCTCGGGATAAGCCTTCACATGTGTTGATTCCTGCTGCCGACCCCAAAAAGAAAGGAAGCACTTCCCGAGTGAGGGCGGCCGAGCACAATATAGAGCTGGAGAGGCCGAGCTCTTCTACCAAGCGGGCCAAGCAGCTGTCTCTGGAGCAATCGGGTTGCGGCAACTTCGCTATCCCAGCTGTTGTCACCGGCTCCAACTTCCTTGCCCCGAACGTGCAGACCGAAAATTTGGTCGGTTTGGATCTTGCTACTGGGGGCGGACTGCAATACCTGGAGGCCATGTCTGCCGAGGCCGCATATAAGCTGTTTTGCGAACTCGATACTCCGACCTCCCTTGTTGCGAAGCATGTCATGAACAGGCATGCCGTGTCCGAGGAAAGGATCCATGGCCGACTCAAGGAGGCCGAGGCCACAGTAAAAGAGGCGTTGGCTGCGAACGCCAAGTTAACTGAGTCGGCTGAAGAATTAAAAAGGATTGCCGACGCCCACCGAAGGGAGGCCAACGACTTGAAGTTGGCCGTACAAAGAATGAAGGCCGACGTTGTCGCGTTGACGAACGAGATTGCTCGGTTGAAAGAGGCGGCCGCAAAGTTCGAAGCCGAAGCTACCGAGCAGATACTTGAGCAACATGATGTCGGCTTCCGGCATGCGGTCAGGCAGGCTTATCACTTTTGCGAGGTTCCGGTTGACTTTCAGTTCGATGGTGGCTGGGACTTTTTAGGCGGCAAGTTTATGAGCTATTCTGAATTCCCCCAAGGGGCTCAACCCGATGCCGAGGCCCCTCGTCACGGTATTTCCGTCCAAGCTCCCTTGCAACCAGCTGAGGATGAAGATCCGATCATTGACGTGGTTGGCGAAGGCGACGGAGGTAATCCTGGAAGCTCGGCAGCTACTTAAGGGATCGGCTCGTTGTCAGTTTAGGATTACCTATTTTTTGTAACCGGGCCGTAAGTGCCTTTTGTCATTTTTGGCCATCGGTGCCGGTAGACTTTGAATTTTTTGTAAGTAGCCGTTTTGGTCGGCCATACTCTTATTTCTATAAGATACTGATTTTTTGCATGTTTATAGTGCCTAGTAATGTAGACATAATCCGATTAGTGATGATTAGTGCGTATTTCTTGTGTTTAACCGGGTGTGTTGTTTTGGTGAGTGTTCGGTTGCAATTACGTGTTTTGATCGATTACTCGAGATTTACTTTGGATGCGGTGTGTTCGGAGTGTTTGGCATAGGGCACGAGTGTTTTTCGTATGATTAAACGAGGATTGGTTGGGCTCGGAACGGATCGCGCATAGTGCTCGACCTGGGGAACGGGTGCACTTTCCGTAATCGACCGGATATTGGTTGGCGTCGTCGCGGTCGTGCGTGGTGCTTGGCTTAGGCGCATCCTTGAATGTTGACCGAGTATCCGTCGTGATTGGGGGTAGTGCTCGGCCTAGGTACATCCTTAACCGAGGAGGGTACTCGGGAGGGAAACCCGCTGGGCACGAGTTCACTTGTTGTCGCCGGCCGAATATTGCTCGGCCTCGTCGTGGTTGGGAATAGTGCTCGGCCTAGGTACGTCCTTAGCCGAGGAGGGTACTCGGGAGGGAAACCTGTTAGGCACGAGTTCACTTTGTTGTCGTCGGCCGAGTATTGCTCGGCCCGCCGTATTTGGGTGTAGTGCTCGGCCTAGGTACGTCCTTAGCCGAGGAGGGTACACGGGAAGGAAACCTGCTGGGCACGAGTTCACTTGTACGTCTTTACGATGCAGTTGTGTACTTCGAAGGAAACCACCATGGGGTCATCCTGAACAGGATCAACCCCTCGGAAATCTCGGTCGGAGAAGGTTATGGGTGGCATCCTGGGCACTCTTGGCTGGTTCACACTATTTACCGACCGCATTGCCCGGAGGTGTCTTTTCCTCGCCGAAGAGGTAGAACCTCCCCCTGCGAAGCCCCCGGCTATTGTATTTAGTATCTTTCTCGGTCGGTCATCGTCTTCTCGAGAATGTCTTGACTGGTCTCTCCTTTCGTTTGACCGGGATCGGCGACGTCGGTCTCTTGGTGGGGGTGCTTCACGTGAGTGGTGGCAGTTACTCCCCCTCAACTGGTGGTGCTGGGGGGTGATGAAGCTTGATAGGTGGCCCTGTTTGATGAGGTCCTAGAGTTTTTCTTTTAATGCCGAGCATTCTTCGGTCGAGTGTCCTCTGTTTCGGTGGAACCGGCACGCTTTCGCCTTATCGGCTCTCAGGGGAGTATTCGCCCTTTTTGGCATCACAAGGATTTCGGAAGCGAGGGCCTGCTCCATCACCTTGACCCTGCTCGTATTCAGAGGGGTGTAGGCGGTGTAACGTGGTCCTCTCGGCGGTCGAGTGGTCGGGGACTCAGCATTCGCCTTTTTCAAGGGCTCTCGGCCTGGCTCTTTTCGGCTGTAACCCTCTTCGGCCCTGGCCTGGTTTCGGGTCTCCGCCAGTTCCTCCATTTGCATATACTTCTCGGCTCTTCGTCGGAGGTCATTCATATCAACGGGTGGTTTTTTGCACAAACTGTTCACGAATGGTCCCGGCCTGAGGGCCGTGCTCAGCCGATCCAATGCCACGGCAGGATTAAGATCACCAATCTCCATTGCAATCTTGTTGAATCGGTCCATGAAGCTTCTCAGGCTTTCTTTCTTTTCCTGACGGACCCCGGCCAAGGCTAATGAGGTCGTCTTGTACGGCTTACTCGTTGCGAACTGCAAGGTGAACTGGGACGACAACTCACCAAACGAGTCAATGGAGGCACTCGGCAGTCTCGTGAACCAACTCAGAGCTCTTCCTTTCAGCGATGTGGGGAATATTCGGCACAAAGCCGAGTCGTCCTGAGTGGAGAGGGTTGCCTGGGTCAGGAAAACGTTTAAATGTTCCTCGGGGTCGGATGATCCGTCGTACTTCTCGATCGGCATGCTTTTCCAATGGTCTAACATGGTTGCCTCCATTATTCTTCGGGAAAAGGGATGCCTTAGGGAGTGAGTGGTGGTATCGGCCTTGTTGGCTATCAATGAGCTGACGGGAGTTCGAGTCACATGGTCAGTCGGGGCGTGATATGCCGACTCCTCTTGGAGAGTAGGGGTTGACGGCACATTTGTTTGGTTAAGACCTCGGAGCTCGACATTTTGTCGTCGCAGTTCGGCCAACTTCCTGGCGTCGGCCTCTCTCTGCCTTCGGATAGCGGCCATTTCCTCTCGTAAAGCACGCAAGTCATCTTGGAGGTCAGGTTGGTCTCGGTTAGTGTTTGGTCGGACCTCTTGTATCACAAGTTCAGGTTCGGTTTGAGGCATTCCATACGGGTAGCGTTCTTGGTTGGTCATGATGGGGTTGCTATCGGGATTAGGAATCGGTTGAGTTGCTGTTGATTGTCCTTTGCGGGTTACTACCATGTCTTGGTCTCAGTCGTAGAGTTCGGAAGGGGCTGAAAACGTCTTCTCGGCCCCACGGTGGGCGCCAAATGTTCCTGTTTTAGGATACACACTTCAATTATCTTCGTTGTGACGGATCGGTTCTTCGATCTCAGTTTTCTTGTTCCAATCCGGATGATCCGAAGGAGAGAAAAAGGGGGGTGTGCCTGCAAAGACACTCCGACGCTCAAGTTAGTGTTCGGCGTAATAAATGCGGTAGTTCAGAATTAATTACATACCTTGTTGGGGTCCTATTTATAGTAGTTCTTATTGGGCTGCAATTAGGGACTGGGCCCCGGAGAATTAGGGGTCTAATCCTGTGCATTATGTTAATTAATCTCTCCGTAACCATCTAGATGATGTCGACATACTCGGCCGACTCCGCCAACCCGTCTCCCCTCATGTAGGGGTAGTCGGCGGGTTCGGGTACTCGACACAAGCAACGATCTCGGGTATTCGGGCGTTTCGGCCACCATACGGTATACATGTGAAATGTATTTCATTGATGCTCAACTCCACTGTGGTTTTTCATTTGTTTTGGTGACGAGGATTGGTGGTGGTCATAGTTGATTATGGCCATAAAGTTTTAGACCTTTTCAAACTTCACAATTTACTTTCAAGTCACCAATCTTTTATATGTCCTCCTTTCAACAATGTTTCTCCTTCCTCGCACCTAGTTTCACCGTCATGCGTGATTCGTTGTTGTCTTCCTCATCTTTGCACTTAAATAATAAGTTTTTCACAAGAAGCAGTTTTGGAATGAGAAACTCAGGTACTTACCCATTTTTGTTAAGTTAGACGAATTAATTCCCAGTAAGGTTTTGAATGAGACAAATATAATGCATATTGTTATTTCTAACAAATGTGTTAGTGTTTCAAATAAAGACATAAGTACAGGCAAACTGAAGAATATACGTGTATCACCTTCTACACCATAACCAAGAAATATGAACTAAGCACCGGATAAAGATTGATCAAAAGAAGGAAATACATCAGACAAAGATACCCACAAACACAATGCTAAGGACAAAGCACGAGAAACCAAGGTAAATGGTAAAAGCTACAAGACAATAGATAAAGAGATCAAACGAAAACAAGCTCAACATTAGAAGGAAATCAATGAATCCTTAGATGATACAAAACCAAAGATGATGGACAAACCTAAGTCAAGAGTTTGCATAGCTAACCAGACGAAGACTCAAATACACAGACGAAAATAAAGAATGCTGGGTTGTGTCTGAAGTCACAAAGAAAAGAACTACCTAGCATCCACACTCTCAGAAGAACACATGAAATCATCAAAATAGAAGAAGAGAGAAAAGGAAAAATGAACTAGCGCTTATCCACAAGTCAAAAATGCATGTGTCAAAGAAATACACTTACCAGTCAGCAAAAGACAACGCCTCTGTAGCTACAATGACAGGAAAGTACAAAGATGTCTAGGTCATGATTGATGCCAGACATAGAAGTAAATAAATGGTACAAAAGACTTCGTGTAATGTAGATTCAGCAAACAAACATTTAATGCAAGATCAAATGCATTAAATGCAAGAATCCACAAAGCCTGGACAAACTAAACAAGAGAATCAGATGTGGCTAGTCAAGCATCAAGATTAGGTCTGATCACGGATGGAAGAACATTCAACAAACACTAGATGAGGCCTACTACAAGTCGAGACATTGAAGTATCATAAGAAAAGCCAAAACAAGACCAAACCTGGAACAAGAAAAGTTATGTTGAACATCAGATGAAACCAGATGGTCAAGTCTGATAAAAAAACAGTTAAGGCAAAGCGCATCATGAGAACTAGACTAATCAAATTGAAAAAGACAAAGTACAATATGGGCACCAGACGATTGTGAGTCCAATATCAGATGAAAGTGTGTCAAGGACAACCTCCAGTGCAACATAAGGAATTAGACGAAACATGAGACAAAGAACAAAAGAAAGTCAACAACATAGAAGATGAAGGACAACATAAACTGAAAGACACGTTAGACAAAGAAAGTCAAAGCATTAAAACTTAAATGCTCAGACGAAGGTCAAGATTGAGGTGCACAAGACCAACAGACGCATACAAAGACTGCCACGCAAGCAATTAAAGAATAAAGTCTTAAGAGACAAATCAAGTCATCATCTACAATCATTCAAATTCTCTCAACGTAAAACGCGTAATCAAAGAGAAGAGAAGAAGAAGAAGAAAAGCACGCAAAAGCAAAAGCATGCATGTGTCAGAAAAAGTACATCACTTTTTCAGATAAGGACAACACTCTACAACTATGTGACTAGAAAAGGAAAAAAAGGTTCCTAGGTCTCTACTAAATTCAGACACTATTGCTAACAAGGCAAAGAAGACTTCATGGAAGGTCTATCATAGGAAGCAACATTTAATGCAATAACTTAAGCATTAAATGGATAGATTGAACTAGTCATGAATGACTATATTTTCTTCAACGAACACTTGCAACGGGCAGATTCTACAAGACAATATATATATATCACTATCTCAAACCTTGGAAGGTTGGCTTCTTTAGTTGGCCTTTGGCTTTGCATTCTTAACCAAGTGATATCAAGCCCACAAGACAACGAAACCAGAGATAGAGCATATAGGGTCAAATGTACCATAGTGTATTCATCTCTATAGACTAAGGAGTTCCAAACATGTTCATCTTAAGAACAAATCCTTAGTGAGTGTACCAATTTATGTATCCTCTCTGCGAGAGCAAACCAAACACTCAATCGTTGTAAAGACTAAGGTTACATACCTTGGTGAGTGTATATTCCTTTGTATCCTCTCTATGAGAGTTACCCATACACTCAAACCAAACTTGTCTAGTTAATATTGTAAAGCTTGAAGAGGCTAGGGAAAGAATACTTGTAAAGCCTGGAGAGGCTTGTCAAAGAATACTCACTGCGAGCCAGAAGTGGCTGAGTAAAGAATACTAGCGTTGATGAGTGAAGTCAACAGGCTAGGAGTTGGTCGAGAATACTTACTAGGAGCCAGAAGTGGCTGAGGAAAGAATACTAGCATCTGCATGTGAAGCAGATGAGCCAAGAGTGGTTGAGAATACTTGGGACTAGGAGTGGTCGTGACCTGGGTGGTCTATAATACTAATTGCGAGCCTGAAGAGGCTGAACAAACAATACTTGTACTTAATTGATTATCTGGTAGAACCCTTCATTTGAAGAAGACTGGACGTAACTCAGTTTGAGTGAACTAGTATAAAAATACCTGCTCTATGCTTTAATGTTTTAGACGCACTTTATTTCATTGATTTAATGTACTGAAAACTTTGTCTAAAGCAGGTTGTTCATTAAAACTATCTGCAGACGAAAATCATATTTGTTCAACTGATTATCCTAAAAAAACGATTTTCGTTTGAGAAGTATTTTCCCTTAGTAGACAAAGAAACTACCAGATGCAAAATGTTTTGTTGAACCATTCTAGATAGTTTCTGATCAGCATTTGCTAATAAGATTTTACTTGACGAAAGAGTGTCTGTTTGCGAAAAGATTTTTAAAACTCCTTTGTTCACACACACACATATTCAACCCCCCCCCCTTTTATGTGTTTTTCATCTAACTTCAATTTTCACCCAAGCTCAATTTAGTATGAACCTAACTTAAATTGATGACCAAAAAGGTGATAGTGGTCTATATTTTTTTACACATTTGGTTGTAATGGTTGCAATTTTTTGCACATGAACTTATTTGAAATTGTTCGATGATGAGCCTTACTCAAGATGATTTCTTATATGTTGTTACTTAAACTAGGAAGGCCCAGTACACATGTTAGGAACATTTATAACTTGGGTGTGAGTCTTTGTTAAGTCTCAATTACACTTCTTTTTAGATAGTAATTATTGAACAATTTCACTCACTCCATGCACTCTTGCAATATAATTATTCCCTTTTGATTTAATTTTGTGCAGATATAACTAACCCAAAAATCATCTGACAATACCTTGATACACCTCATTTTTGTGCAGGTATTAAGTTTAGGAGTTGAGGTGAAGACCCATTAGATTGGAAATTTAAGGATCTAAGGAGCAGTAGAAGAGTACCTGCACCGGGCGCAAGACTACCCGCACCAGGCTTGTACAAGACAGAGAGCAACACACTCTATAACTCAACACTGCGTCGGGCGCAAAAGTCTCCGTGTCGGGCGTTCCTTAAGACAGAGAGCAACCAAACTCTCTAGAAGACATTGCGCCAGGCGTGCCGTGAGACATAAAGCATCTAAACTCTCTAGAAGACCCTATGTTGGGCGCGAAGCATAACGCACTGGGCGTGGTAACCCTAACCTGACTCACCCAGCTTGTATTTGATCAAATCTTCGAGGATTCTCCCCTCATTCACACATTGGGCGACTTTTAGGAGCTGTGAAAGGGATTCTCGGTGCTTGGGACCGTTCGTGTGTGGATCTTTCCTTCGGTCTTCCATCTCTCTTCCATCTTTCTTTTTGTTTCACCCTCATTGTTTTGAGCGGTTTTACCCATTATTTTGTGGGGTTAGATGTAACCAACTTAACTCTTATGTAATCTTCACGTTATCAATGATATATTCATGTTGTTTCATTCATTGTTGTGTTATGTTTTTATTCTTAATGCTTGATTTGGATTGATTCTCCTTTGCTTGATATAGAGTCCATTGGGTATTGGAAAATAGCCTTTGAAACTAGCTCTAAAACAAATAGCTAGTGGGAAATGTATCTAGGAATGGAGCTTGGCCCATTAGTAGTCTTAAACCCTAACCCGTAATGCAGGTGTATGTATTGGATACTCAAGGAATTGATATTCACTATCTGCACCTAGGCTCTTGCTCTAAGAGATTAGGTTTGAGTAAACTTATGGGTTGACTAGGCAATGAATGTAACAAGAGAATAAAGATTCATCAGTGTAAAGTTCGGTGATATCTGACCCCCACAATCTTACAAAATCACAATACCATTTCTTATTCCTTCCACACACACACAATTTATATTATAGTTTTGAAATTCCAACAGTCATAATCTTTACTTCAATTGCATGATAATCTATGAGAAATTAGAATATTCTTTACATAAATAGTCATTAAATGCTTGTTTTACCTAACTAGTCCCTGTGGATAAGATTTAAATTTACTACTTGTACGACCGGTATACTTGCCGTGTTTGAGTCCGTTGTCAGAGTTAATGATTTATAATAAGAACAAAAGTTAATTTCAACATAAATCTCAACAGTCTTTCAGGACATTGAAATGCATAAACCAAGCCTATTAATGGAGTTAGCCCGGTACCTATTCTCTTAATACTACACACCTTTCCAACACTCGTCTAGGAATTTTGGCCCTTGACTCCATATGTCACTCGTTGGCCACTTATGTAAAATATGGCTCAGCCTAGTCCCTATACCATTTTCAACTTAAAAATCCTAGAAGGGATAATTTTTCAAAAATACCCTCCCACTAGGAGCCAACTCTCTCATGCGGGGTTTTCAATATTGGGCTTTCAAAGCACCACAATTCAGATCCACGCAATGAAATATTTCCACTTAATAACAACATGTTCCTCTCTAGTTTTTATTCAACTCTTCAATTTGGGAGAAACAACTCAAACAAATCAACATCTTTCTACACCTCTACAACTCAACTATAATTGCACAAATACACTAAAATGAGAGGGATCTAGAGATTCATTCAAATGTGAGAATGTACATTTAAGGATAGCTTAAAGAAATTAATTTGTACTACCTTGAACACATCATGTAGAATGTACTTCCTCACCTAGTAAACTTAGAACACATCATGTAGGATTAACAAGAATAGCAATAAGGCTAATTGATATGCAACATGGCCTACATGATGAAGGATCTAATAAGGTCCAATAAACTTAGGAATCGATTTATTAAACTTTATCACCCTACTTACTCCAGTAGTGAGTGTTAGCTTCAAAAAAACATAATCATCTTCAACAAACTCCAAAGGTTTCCTTATCCTATCTACATAGGACTTCTGTTTACTCTAAGTGAACTTCATTTATTCTTGAATCCTCTTATGGTGTCACCCTCCTTATACCAACACATAATAGTCCTACATCTTTTACCATACAAGGCCTCAAACGGTGCTATACTAATGTTACATGATAACTATTATTGTAGGTAAATTCCACCAAAGGTAGAACTTCCTCCCAACTACCCAGGTGATCTAACATACATTTTCTCAACAAGTCTTCCAATGAATAGATTATCCTCTCATACTTTCTATCTATTTGTGGGTGATAATAAGAACTCAACTTCAACCTTGTACATAGGTCCTAGTGTAAACTCTATCAGAACGTATAAGTGAACCTTAGGTCATAGTCAAAGATAATACTAGATGACACTTTATGGAATTGTATCATATCTCTGATGTATGACCGAGCAAATTTCTACAAGGACCACTTTATCTTAATAGGCAAAAATTGGACATAATTTGTCAACCTATAAACTATCACCCAGATATTATATCAGTTCCACTCATGGATCTCCATAGATTGTAGTAACCCACCTGATTTCTAATGCTCCACCTTTGCTTTCTAACAACTCAAAAAAGTTTTCACATACTCTACTAACTCTCTCTTCATACTAGACCCCAAAAATATATTCTTGAGATCTTGTTACATCTTAGTCATTCCAGGATGTAAACTAATTTTTCTATTATGTCCTTCCATTTTCTTCAATTTATAATCTTAAAGGAGACAAATTCAACCTTTGAACCTCAAAATCTTGTTATCTCTAACATTGAACCCTATAGCCATTTCAAAACCCAACAAACTTTTAGTCTTCATCAAATCCTAATCATTCAATTGTTTCTCTGTCACTTTTTCCAAAAACTCATTAGTGATGGTTGTCATTGTTAAAATAAATGAAAAAAATAAAGAGCAAGGGGTGAATTGATTTGATACAAAAACTTTCACCTAATGGATCTTTAAAAATCCTAACCAAGACCACTATTAATCTTTTTGAACATTAATGATCTATTACTACAAAAACAATAATCAAAATATGTATTCTTTATAGAATCTTGAATGTAATATATCATCTGAAATTGAACATGAATCGATCTCATATGCTTAGAAACTTTGTTTTTTTAAAACCATATCACCATAAAAAAGGGAGATTTTTATATGAAAAGATAAATTAGGACCCCTCAAAAGTTATGTATTAATGATGACAAACAGAAGGTTTTTTGCAAAGCATAAAAATAAGCTCTAAGACAATAATATAAAATACATGTTAAGAAGATGTAGACTAAAGTTATTGTATGTTTACTTATTGAAGAAAAGTCTAACACTGTATTTTGTGTTGAATATATGATGCATGTTATGTGATGTTAAATGTTGTTTAGTGTTGTTTAAGTTGTTATATTGTTTTATTTGTTGTTTTTGAAAATCCAAGGATTAAGGAAATCTCATGAGTTTAGCTATTTAAAGTTATTTTGTGTTAAGGTCAAAGTTGACCAAGGATAGGGGAAGGTATATAAGGTTTTCAAAGAACTTGAACTTCATAATTTTGTTTCTTTGGATTCCAAAACTAAGTTTTAGATAGATAGACTCTAGAGCTCGAGAAGTCCAATCTTTGATCTAATTCCACTGAAAGTCTCATTTCTTTTCTCTAAATGCTAGATTGATTACTAGAAGCTTATATTCAAGCTAATGTGTAACACCCCAGTTTTCATACCTTATAACAAGGGAATGGACTTTTATTATCAAGGAAAGGAGCTCCCAAAGCATGGGAACAACATGTTATGACATCAGAAGGCCCAAAGTCCAATAAGGGTGTTTTAGTAGCCTAGAACGGGCTGTTCCCAAAACGGAACGGGCCGTTCCCAAAACTGGAACGGGGCATTCCCAAACTGGAACGGGTCGTTCCAAACTACTAAAAAGGTCTAAAACCCTAGTTGAGAATGGATTTTTCCAAACATGGCCGTTATGAGTTAAACTCAACTCCAGAATGGGTTGTTCTGGTTTAAGAATGTGCCGTTCTAGATGCGAATTTAACACATGATGAAAGGATCCAGAACAGGCCGTTCTAGATTCGAAACGGGTCCTTCTGGCCACTTCTGACATTTATAAATAGCAGACTTTGGCACTGCTCCTGGACACACTCTCTAAAGACCAAGGAGAATCAAGAGAAGTAGATCAACCAGATTTTGCTCTAGCTTCATCTTCTGCTTATCCAGGTAATAGGGGAGTGAGAAACCTCACTCAGGGGTGTGAGAATAATTATTGAGTAGCAGGATTGAATCTCAATCCCTTGCCTAATGCATGCTTCCTGGAACAGGCAAAATATCAATGTTTTCTATTTTATTTTTTAAATGTTCTGCTACGTTCTTTGTGTGATGTTGAGCGTAAATATGTGTTTAATTTCAAAAATAGATAAGTTTTGATATGAATTAGAGTGCTTTATGGGTTCTTGTGAGAAACCCTATGAAGTAAAATTAGGAATATGATCTTAGGATAATTTTGAGGCATTATATGTAAAATTGATGATGACTTCATGTTTTGGATAATTTCTTGGTATGATTTATGTACTATTTTGATGTATATGACTACGAGAAGTTCCTTGTATGAGACTATGTGAATATGACGTGAGAATATGAAAGGTGAACATATGATCTGTGATATGATATTATGAAATAATGTGACATGAGATATGATGAGACATGATAAGTGAAATGTTGAGTCAATGAAATAGTAAATGTGTGACATGCATCATGTGCATATATGATTCCAGGTGTGCCGCTTAGGTCGCATACCAGTGATGTAACAAGCTATTCCAAGTGTACCTTGGGTCACCCGTGATGAAATGATATATTCCACATGTGCCGCTTAGGTCGCATACTAGTGATGTAACAAGCTATTCCAGGTGTACCTTAGGTCATTAGTGATGAAATGATCTATTCCAGGTGTGCTGCTTAGGCCGCATACCAGTGACGTAACAAGCTATTCTAGGTGTACCTTGGGTCACCAGTGATGAAATGATCTATTCCAGGTGTGCCGCTTGAGCCACATACTAATGATGTAACAAGCTATTCTAGGTGTACCTTTGGTCACCAGTGATGTATTCATGAATGAATGTGCCCCAGGTATGCTGCTGTAGCAGCATACCAATGATGAGAAATGTGAAACTTCCGTATGGTGCCACATGCATGCATTTATGAGTTGAGTCCATGACATCATAGCATGATAAATGAGTGTGCATGTGATATTGATTGTGTATGTGTATTGTTTACATGTGATTTGTACTTGTGGCTTATGTTTGTTGTGTGTGTGTTATCTAACCTTATTTCTGCACCTGAACCTGAGTGAGATGTTTCTCACTCCCTTGTTGTTCTTGTATGTGTTTAAATTGTGTTGCAGGTGATCATCAACATGAGGATGTTGGTGATGAGGCTTAGGCTTTAGTTGGGAGTGCTCTTATAGGATATGTGACATCGGGGCATAGTTAGGCTCAGTTTAGGAATTTAGTTTCTTTCTTTTGTTTTGGAAAACCTTCAACTTTATTTCTTTTGTAATTTCCGCAAGTGAATTATGATTATGTTTACGAATGTGAATTCTCTACTCTCGTGTTAGTGGAACCATGGTTTTAATTCAAAAGATTTATTTACTCGAAGAATATGTTTTCATAATTATTGTATATGTATGTTGGGGTAGAGGGTGTCACATTAAGCTGAGAAACATAAAGAGAAGTTGTCATATGGTGAGTTTCATAGTTTTTTGTTCTTTTTCATTCTTCCATTTTTCTTGATATTTGGAAATAATTGAGATAAGGAAAGTTTGTAATTTCTTCACATCTTAAGTTTTTGGTTGTTGATTGTTAAGTTGGCTAGCCCATTAGTGGTAATTTGTGTTAAAGATGAGTAGTTATTATTTTGGTCTTTAGGTTTTTAGGTGTTTATTGCTTGAAAAAAGAATTAATGATCTTTTATTATGATGTGGTTGCATAAAGTTTTTGTTGATTTCTAAGTTGTATGAAGTTAGTAGAAGATGATTTTCAAGTTTCATGAGTGGTTCAAGTGATATGTTAGTTAAATTTGAAATAAGAGTGAATTTTTATGGTGAAAACCTTGTTCTTGCCCAACAAGATGTATATGGCACCTATAACGCACACATAGATGATTAATAACTACCTAGGATCATTATCTCGCTTAGTGACAGAAGTGTTCCCAATGAGAAAAATGATCATGTTTGTAGTCTCGCCCTACAAGATATAACATACCTAACAAAACTCACAAAGGATCAAGCTCACCCAACGATCCAAGGTTGCCTAACAATGAGCCTTAGTGTAGTTTATTCACCCAGCAAGCCAGAGCCTTCTTAGTGAGGAAAGCTACGAGATTTTTAACTCGCTAAGCAAGAGTAGCTCACCTTACGACGAGCTCTAGAAAGCTATGCTCGCCCAACGAGACTACTCATACCCAACGAGAATCCTATTTTATAACATATGATATTTTATGCTTTTATATATCATAGGTTGTTGTAAGTTGATTAATGGTTAAACATTGTTGTAATATGTTGCTTTATGATTAAAGAATCATGATGTTGTAAAATGTGTAATTGATATAGGTTGAGTTCAAGTGTGTATTACTTAAATTAGTTAGAGTGTTTAAGTTATGTTGAGTAATGCATGATGCATGTTGTTGATGAGTTGAAACATCCCATGCATGGATATAAGTTGCAATGCTCTACGAGACCAAAGTTGAAAACATTTAAACGAGTAAGTTGCCTCCTAAAGTGGAAAGTTACTTTGGAATGTTAAATGGCCAATAGAGTAAGGCATAAGGTTGGGTGTCAAATAACTAATTGAGTGCTAGAAAAGTGTACAATATTTGGAGGATATTCAGTGGGTTAATTCCATAAAGGCTTAGTTGATGAATACTAATGTTGTGGCAGACTCATACCTATGTTCGAGTGTCAACATCTAAGAAATTAATTAAGTTTTTTAATTAGCATTAGGATGCTAGATGTTTTCTTGACTTGTTTAGATTTAAAGGGATTAAACGTAGTGATTCAGTAAGGTCAAACCACTTAAACTACTCATTTATGTTGTAAGAGATGTATTAGTTGAAATGTGTGACAATGCATAAAGTTATTAAGTTATTATTAAGTCAAAAGACGGCCTTGGATCCCTCAAGTTTTAATGGTAATAAACAAAAGATTTTCTTTTTAAGCAAAGTCCAATATCTATAAAGATATACTATATCAGACGAAATATGTAAAATATATATCATTTGTAAGATGAAAAAAATCAAATGAACCATACAATTTGTCTTTATGCATTAAACGTATACTTTTAAAAGAGACTAACATTAAATTTCATTTAATGTTTTATTCCTTAATAGATCAAACAAGAAAGAAGCCTTAGAACTCTCAAAATTTGTTAAAGAAGAAAAAGACAAAATATTTATTAGAAATAAAAGGCAAAATCTCATATATCATGGAAAAGGCCTTGCAAAAGACTACTTTGCGCCGACTTCAATTACTCTATGCTGACATAGCTTTTGTCATACTCAATTTAGAAGGAAATGATAATAAATAACCTACTTGATCATATAAGAGATACACACCTTACTAAAAGGCATTTAATGCTCGCATTAAATTCAGTAATGGAAATCTCTAGGATCAGTAGTGAAGACAAACGAAGCAACTCATGAAGCAAGTTATGAGTTCAACTCAAATTTCTGCAATGATCATCTTTTCTAAAGCTATTGTATAAGGATCAAGTCTTCAAGAAAGACATATAGAAGAAAAATGAAGAAACATATAGCAGAAACTCACACACAAAGAAATACTTATTATAAATTTTGTATATATTTCTTTGTAGAATACTTGTGTTTTAATTGTTGATTACACCACGTCTAGAAGAGATGAAACAATCTTGTAATCATTAATTACCTTTGTTGTAAGGGTTGAGCCTAGAGAGACTTGTTTGAAATAATACTTGGTGTTGAGCCCAGAGAGGCTTCGATAAAAGAATACTTAGTGTAAAGCCTAGAGAAGCTTGCTTGAAAGAATACTTGGTGTTAAGCCTGAAGAGGCTTGGTTAAAAGAATACTTAGTGTTTGAGCCTAGAGAGGCTTGGTTGAAAGAATACTTGGGGTTAAGCCTAGAGATACTTGCTTGTTGTTCAAAGAATACTTGGATAGTTGCTTGAAGAGACAAGTCAAAGATTACTTAGGATTGAGCCAAAAGTGAATTGGTAAAAGAATACTTATAACTTTGTTGAAAGTTAGTGGAACTCAATCTGATTGGATTAAGAACTAGACGTAATTTTGGTGGTTAAGATGAACCAGTATAAAAATTTACGGATTAAGAACTAGACGTAATTAGGGCTTCGTCTACACATGATGTGTGAGTTTTGGATACACATTATTCAACCCCCCTTCTAGTATGTGTCTTTTCTCCATAGTTATAAAGTTGTGGGGGGTATAAAGCTATTAAAATTGTGTGTTTGTTGAGTGTTGAGATGTAAAGTTTCTAAGATAGGTGTGTGTGTGTGTGTTGTGAAGTTATCTCCTAAGTTGATTATTTGATTTATTTAAAGTTGAGATTTTGATGTTGTTGCTTAGTTAGAGTTGATGATATTTATATAGTTAGCACATTGCTTTCTATATTATATGTTGAATCATTTAGACAAGTTTACCCTCACTTTTCCATGTGTTTACTACTGTTATCATACTTGGTATGAAAATAAATCAAGGTTAGGTTGTAGGCCAAGCTTGATGGTTGGTCATGTTGGAGATGACATTTTATAGAGGTTTCTAACACAAATTTGTTGGGTCAGACAAAGCAATTTCCAGTAAGGTTTTGAATGAGACAAATATAATGTATATTGTTATTTCTAACGAGTGCATTAGTGTTTCAAAAAAAGCATAAGTACAGGAAAGTTGAAGACTAGAGTATATGCATGTACCACTTTCTACACCAAAATTAAGACAAAAGTGAGCTAAGCACCGGATGAAATCTGATCAAAAGAAGGATATACAACAGACAAAGCTACCCACAAACTACAAACCTTGCATTATAGCAAATTCAATCCTTCCTTCCCAACACAGACACAACGCAAAATAAAGAACAGAGCACGAACAACCAACATAAAGGGTAAAAGCTACAAGACATCAAATGAAGAGATCAAACGAAATCAAGCCCAACACAAGAAGGAAAATAATGAAGCCTCGGATGATACAAGACCACAGAAGATGGAAAATCTAAGTCAAAGCATCCTAGACGAAACTAAAAGTCTACACAGCTGATCAGATGAAAGAAAAAGTCAAAGTCTATCTCTTAGACGGAGACTCAAATTTCCAGACGAAAATGAAGAATGTTGAATTGCATCTAAAGTCTACTAAGTCACCACGAGAAGTACTGCTTATCATTCACACTCTCAGAAGAACACATGAAGTCATCAAAAATAGAAGAAGAGAGAAGAGAAAAATGGAATAGGGCTTATCCACAAGTCAAAGTTGCATGTGTTAAAGCAAGTACATCTACCATTCAGTAAAAGACAATGCCTTTACAGCTACAATGCCAAGAAAGTACAGATATGCCTAGGTTATGATTCAAGTTAGACATAAAAGTAAACAAACGGTACAAAAGACTTCACGTAATACAGATTTGGCAAGCAAACATTTAACGCAAGATCAAATGCATTAAATACAAGATCTACGAAGCCTGGACGAACTAAACAAGAAAATCAGATGATGGTTGGTCAAGCAACAAGATTAGGCATGATCAAAGACAGAAGAAAATTCAACAAACACTAGATGAGGCCTACTACAAGTTAAAACCTTGAAGTATCACATGAAAAGCCAAAACAGGGATAAATTTGGAACAAGACAAAAATGGGTTAAACATTAGATGAAACTAGATGGTCAACTCAGATAAAGGAACAGTCAAGACAAGGCACATCATGAGAATCAGACAAATCAAGCTAACTGAATAGACAAAGTATGATATGATGGAGGAGGCCCATGGGCCAAGGGCCCAACTACTAGGGCTATGGCAAAGAGGATTCAAGAAGAGTGGGCCCATGCTCAAGAAAAGCCCATCACACTTTTCAATTCGGCTTTGACTCAAGCCCAAGTAGAGTAGGAGTAGTGTAGGTTTGGGCCTTAGGGCTTGTATTGTATTTTGGGCCTTGTATTTCGGCCACTTAGACTAGGATTTTCATTTCATGGTCATTTGGATTTAGGGTTAACTTAGGTTAACATGTACATCTTCATTTGCATGTAATTAGTATGGAATTTGGAGTGTATTTCGGCCATGTGCACACATGCACATGGTGTGACCGAAATGCAACTCAAATGGATACTAAATCACATCCAAATGAGTGCACATGGAGGAGGTGACCGATTGGCACCAAAATTTGAATTTTTGAATTCAAATTTTGGCGCCTAGAGTTAAGTAAACCATACCATGGTTTTACTTAACCCGAGGTTAACCCAACGTGCACCCTTGACCTAATTTTCCCTATAAATCTCTCCTTGTCCGAGTTTGTAAACACTTTTGGAATTATTAAATGAGAGATTACTTTTTGAATTTCTCCCATCCGAAAGTCTCCTTAAACCTCACTCTACCCTACTTGAGCTCCTCTCTTTCTAGAGTTAGATTCCTTCATCATTTTCTATCCGAGATAGCTTGGTCAAGGGTTGGCTACACTTGTTCTTCTTGGAGCTTCTAGTCCTTGCATTCCTTCCAAGGATCCGAGAAGAATTGAAGAGCATTCCTTGAGGTTTCTTTAAGTAGGACCTCATCATGGTATGTGCGCCAGACGACTATGAGTCTAATATCAGATGAAGGTGTGTCAAGGATAACCTCCAGTGCAACATAAGAAATTAGATGAAGCACAAGTCAAAGATCAAAAGAAAGTCAAAGAATTAAAGTCAAATGCTCAGACAAAAATCACAGATTGAGATGCATAGGACTAACAGACACAGACGAAGATTACCACGCAAGCACTTAAAGAATCAAGTCTCAAAGGACAAATTAAGGCATCGTCTACGATCACTTAAATGCTCTCAACATGATAGCATGATGAAAGAAGAAGAAGAAAAGCACGCAAAAGAAAAAGCATGCATGTGTCAGGAAAAGTACATCACTTTTTCAGATAAGGACAACACTCTACAACTACGCGACCTGAAAAGGACAAAAAGGTTCCTAGGTCTCTGCTAAACTCAGACACAGTTACTAACAAACCAAGAAGACTTCACGTAATGTCTATAAACAGGAAGCAACATTTAATGCAAGATCTTGAGCATTAAATGAAAGATCAAACTAGTCATGAATGACTATATCTGCTTCAACGGACACTTGCAACGGACAAATTCTACAGGACAATATATATATCACTACCTCAAACCTTGAAAGGTTGGATTTTGAATTTTAACAAGAGTGATATCCAGCCCACGAAGCAATGAAACCAGAGAAAGAGCGTATACTGTCAAATCTACCATAGTGTATTCATCACTGTAGACTAAGGAGTTCTAAGTGTAACTTAGGAATATGAACCTTAGTGAGTGTATTCATTTTTTTGTATCCTCTCTGTGAGAGTAAACCATACACTCAATCGCTGTAAAAATTAAGGTTGCAAACCTTAGTGAGTGTACAAACTTATGTATCCTCTCTATGAGAGTCACCCAAACACTCAAACCAAATCTATTTAGTTATCATATGTAATGCCTGAAGAGGCTAGGAAAAGAATACTTGTAAAGCCTGGAGAGGCTTGTCAAAGAATACTCACTACAAGTCAGAAGTGGCTGATCAAAGAATACTAGCGCTAATGGTGAAGTTAGCGGGCCAAGAGGTGGTCGAGAATACTCATTGAGAGCCAGAAGTGGCTGATCAAAGAATACTAGCATCAGCGAGTGAAGTTGATGAACCAGGAGTGGTTGATAATACTTGGGACCAGGAGTGGTCGTGACCTGGGTGGTCTATAATACTCACTGCGAGCCTGAAGAGACTGAACAAACAATACTTGTACTTCATTGAACATCTAGTGGAATCCTTCATTTGAAGGAGACTAGACGTAGCTCAGTTTAAGTGAACTAGTATAAAAATACTTGCACAATGCTTTAATGTTTCTGACACATTTTTATTTGGTTGATTTAATATACTGAAAACCTCGTTAATGTTTATCATCTATTAAAACTATCTTCAGACGAAAATCACACTTGTTCAATTTGTTATCTTAAAGGATGATTTTCATTTAAGAAGCATTTTCCCTAAGCAGACGATAAACTCCTAGATGCAAAAATATTTTGTTGAACCAATCCTGGGCAGTTCTAGTTTACCATTCAGTAATATTATATTATTGGATGAAAAAGAGCCTTCTTGCTAAAACGTTTTTAAAATTCCTTTGCTCACACACACACATATTCAACCCCCCCTTTCTATGTTTTTTTCATCTAACTTCAAACTTTGTTTAGATGCTTAACCGACAACTTAGGATTTTATTGCTTTCTAGTAATAATATTTGTAGAATAAGTACATGGATTATTGTAACCCCGTGAGGAACTTTATGTTTTCCAGTTGAAATAAGTGAGGATTATTTTACATTTTTTACACCTTATTCATATATCTATTGCATGAATATATAGGTATTGCCTCCATGAAAATCCTAGGTTATAAGATGTTTATGTTTTCCACTATATTGTAGTTGTGCTATAATAAGTGTAGTAATCTGTCGAGTCAATATAAAAAGTGTATAAGAATGCTTTTCTTAAAAAGAAACCCCTATAAACACTCTCGCGTAAGATAATTATTCGTATTTAATATATAGGGATATATTTATTCTCCTATGAATTGTAGTTTTGACAAATTGTTATTTAAATTAAATAGATAACTCATAAGAAGATGATAAAATTGTGAAACTAAAAATTTGGAACCAAAATCACAAATTAAATACTATAGGAGACCACAAGTGAAATTTAGTCTATTACATATAAGGAAGAAAATACTTGCAACAATAGAAATTAAAGATGCCTAAAATACAACAAGAAGTATTAGACATTCACCATAAACTTTATAACACCAACATAATTAATTATAAAAGAAAAGGTGTCAAATAAATTAAAAGGACTAGAGATAAAGTTCTAAGATGGTAACGAAAATCAATAATGTGATTAGCTCTATGGAATAAAGCTACGAAAGTGCAGAGTTTCTATTCAACGCTTTTTTGATTTCTTCTTTTGCTTGGAAGATGAGCCATGCCTTTTCTTACAAACCCTCTTTTCCGTTTTATCTTCTTTATCCATCAAGTATGGATTCCCTGGTTGTATTGGACACAATTCAGATGGATTTTTATTCATCCCACAAGACCTTTCAGATGTATCATTTAGGAGAATTGGAATTTCACGAGAACCCCTATATAGTGGTGGAGTTTCTTCTTCTTCCTCTTCAAGATCAAGCCAGTCAAACAAACTATTTCTATTTTGCATAAATGAGGAAGAGTTATTCACCTGTTCTTGTCCAGACACAATCACATTTTGGTCAACCAAATTAGAAGGACCTGTTAATTTTCTTCCAAAGATTGTAAGGCCATGTGATTTATCAGATAAATTACTTTTCTTGTGAGAATCAGATTGTTGACCTTCCAAGGAATCATAAGTCATAGATTTACCAATATCCAACTTAGCATTGACTTCACTAGGATAAAAAGTTTTCTTAGATGAATCAATGTCCAAGTTAGTATTTAAGTAATCACCTGTATTCAATATTTTCTTTGGCATTTGATCACTACCTCCTGGATTCAAATATGTAGTTGATTTCTTTCCGGTAGAGTCTTTGATGAATAGATCCATGCTAGGTGTTATGTCAATAGAATTCAAATCAAAACATGATCTTTGATTAGGATGAGGCTCCTCCACATTGTGTTGGCTAGAAAACAAGTACTCTTCATTAGTCGTGCCTGAGGTTTCAAGACCAATATTTCCATCCACCATCTCTTGGTAAATATCAATAGAATATGGGATATTTAAATCAAAATCCTTTTCCTTAACTGGCTTATTCAGTACCTCTATAACTTTTGTGGATTTATCATTTTGGGATGAGTTTAACAACCCACAATTTACATTTTTCACATTAGGCAGACTCGTTATCATTGTCTCTGCAATTTCCATTAATGAAGCCTGACCAAACTCCTCATCATCTATTGATAAATTATTGTTACATTCTCCAAGTTCCATGACTTGGGCACTTGTGGCCTTATCAAATTCCTACATGAAGCAAATGGTTATTATCTTCGAACTGAATTTTCTATGAAAAGTTAATAGTCTTAGGATTCTAGAAAAAAAATTCCTACATGCAAGCAAAATTCATAGGTAACAACTTCATTTTAGTTGTTATGGTTCATTTCTAACTAGTTAAATTATAAGAACCAAAGTTTTTATAATGCATAAATATTTTTCCTCAACCTAGAAAATTAAATAATTTGATTCCATATTAACAAACATCTATACATGTCATAGGGATTATTTTAGTATATTAATTAAATATAGGAGCATATATAAATTCATAACTTACCATAGGGTTAATTTTATTGGTATAAAGAATTATAGTGATATGCAAAACATTTTAATACGCAACAAGAATTTAATAGAGTTGAAGAAATCAAAATGGTTCACAACATAAATTTTAAAGTAATAACTATAAAAGTATAAAAATTGATTAACAAAGTTTTGGGATATTCTTGTACAAAATATTTTTAAAATGAAATTATAGGAAGATACATTAGAATCAATTCAAATAATTAAGTCCAAACTCAAAAACTATTTATTACCATACAATTGATATTAAAAATAAATAAATAAATAAAAGAAGAAACATCTCAATTTTCTAATCATGAAAGTCTCATGATAATTAAGGAAAAAAATTTAAAAACAAAGGAATTTCATTTTTACTTACTTCAGTATTAACGGCTTCGACATTAAATCCATTTTCTCTTCGACATGTGTTACAACTCCATGATCTGAACTTTGGAACAAATAATGGAGGAAGTGGTGATTGTGTCATAGACTCATTCACTTTAAATGGTGAACACATTTTCCAATCCTTTTGCCGTTGTCCAGCCACATAACCACTGCATTAACAATAGCAAATGTTAAGACTTTGAAACACACTTAAGAATGCTATGTCATTTTTTAACAAAATTATTTTTTCACTAAATTTCCCTAATTACCCAAAAAAAACTTTATTTAATAGATAAGGTGTGATGGTTTTTTTTCTTAATCAATTACTAAACTAAACATTTTCACATTTGATTCTTTTATACATAACTTTCATATTTGGACTCACTGATAGATTGATTTATAATAATTTTTCAATATTCCTAGTTATTAATCCATTGGTTTCTAACTTCAAAATGTTGGTATATTTAAATCTTTACATTCACCAATAAATAATTAAAATGCAATAATTTATTATATACATAAAGCACTTGTAGATATCATAACAACATACCAAAAACTAAGTGAGAAAATATAAAATGTATCGTTCATTAATCACCTATCCTCCCACAACACCAATAAAATGTTACAAAGAAATTAAAACAAAACAATTAAACAAAGTATTATAGCCTAAGAAAGTATATCTGCTCTTTTATGATATTAAGCTAATAAGAATATGGGGAAAAATGCTTACCGTATAGAGAAATGTTTACATGGTGGGTCTTCTTTCCTCTTTTCAACAGAATTGACATACTTTGTAAAGAGTTTCATCATCTTGATAGCTCTAATGTGTTTGATGATAATATATTGAGATGACCTCAAAATAATTTCTCAACAACTATATATGTCTCCCTACATAGTACAAACAATTAGAGCTATAAAAACAAGTCAAGTTTCTTGTAAAAGTCAAAAATATTAAAATTAAAAGGAAATAAAAGGCTTTAAAAAGCAAGTCAAGCAACCATTAACCAAACAATTTCCACAAGTCTATTAGTATTTATACAAAGTTGTTAACAAGTGTGGATGATAGATAATCTAAAAAAGGTAAAAATTCCATATCAGAAAATACAAAGTTAATAAAATATCCTTACATGATGATAATTAATCACATTAAATAATGATATATAGACTTATGAAAACATATAAACCATAGATTTTCATTTAATAAATCCAATCACACAAATGTAGTGAGTTAATGGCCTAATATTTAAATTAGATCCCTAAAAACAGTAACCAGCATACCTATATAGTTTTCTCAAAATAGGATACACACATAAGCAAAATTATCTATTACATAATAGAATTTTTATATTTCATTGTCAAACAAACCTTTTTGTGGTGCATTAAAACATGATCTTAATATAAAATTAATATGTCAAACTTAAAAATCACAAACATCCTAGATTTACTTATTGGTGATAAAACAAAACATACAGATTCACAAGACCAAAGTTTTAAGTTTTAGTGTTCTACAAAAATTCATATTTTTATAAATTAAAAAAGATAAGATAACATAGGAAAGATAAAATCACTAAAAAAAAGTTTGTCGCAAAAAATTTGAACATATGTATTAAAACCAAATAAATAATACTTTAAGGGAAAAACGATATTATAAATGAAAATTTGAAGTAGACACGTACTTGTCATTAAAAAAAATAATGAATTATATCTTTCAGACAAAAATAAGTTGAAAACTTGAAAACACTTTCTTAATTAAAATAAAACCAAACATTGAACTAAAACCATGAATCAAAAATAAGAACTTGAAGAAGAAAAACAAACACTATAACTCACTAGAACACTCACACATGTTGTCTTTCTCGCTCTCGATTAGAAAACTAATTATTAATGATATCTTGAGAAAAAATGACACCAGACAAAGAAAATAATGGTCAACAAATTTAGGAAAAAAAACTCACAAGATTCCTAGTTCAACAAACACAAATTGAGTGCAAAAAAAAAACATGGAGAGAAAAAAGGGTTTTAATTGTTTTAGAAGGAGAATTAAAGTGAATGGGATAGATAGAGAGAGGGATCAAGATAGAGATAGAATGTGTTTCCTTTTCCTTGATAAAATATGTTGTTTGTATGTGATTATTTTGTATATTTAAAATGAAAAAAAGATAATACCTTATTATATCATGTCTATATTATATTGCGAAAAGTTATAAATATCAAGAGTGAAAGCTAGGTGACAAAAATACTAAGCTAGTGGGATCATGCTACATTACAAGTGTGTTACCCTCTACTTTTTATGAATTTATCATCATACATAGAGCATAAATTATAATAAAAGATTCATATTTTTCAAAAACTTTTTTCTCAATTAATAAATGATTCACACATACTCAAATTTAGTTAAATGTTTCAAACTTTATATAAAATATAACATAAAGAAATAAATAATTATTTGACACTCCAAAAGATCATACATCTATTATAGAACCAATTATTAAAAGATAAAAACATATGAAAATCTAAAACATAACAAACCAATCTCAAGCTTGACTATTACATCCTATCAAAGAAATGTAAACCTAAAATAGAAACATATACAAGGCCTAAGCCTCTCCTCCAACATTAGTGTCTAGCTAATGCTTACTAACAAATGGCATTCAACCAAAACATAAATAAGAAGCAAAATAAGGAGTGACATAGATCTCACTTTTAGCTCCTAGTGTGAAACAAAAATAAGACAAGTCAAACACATAAACATACATATCAAAATTCCAATTATAATACGTATATAAGGATAATCCATGCTATGAAATTCATTATAAATTATAATTTAACTATTCACGTAACCAAGTTTGAAGTCTCCTATCTCAATATAGTGTAGCCTAAGTGTACATAATAGTAAATGGCACACCACACCATGAGCGTTCGACACTAACAAATTTTCCACTAAGATGAAAAGTGTTGCAAGAGTACACTAACCTCATAGGACCAACATATAGGTCATATGGAGATCAAAAACTACACACAACCTTGATGCCAAAAACCTTAGATATCCTTATAGTAGCCACCCTAGCTTAGACTCCTATTATGTACTCCCAAAATATAATTTCTATGCTTATGATGCATGACTCATATATACAAAGATTTTCATATTATGTCATGATTTTTAAATGTCACTAGAATAAGTTCTCTCAAATCTCATATCTCAAGTTCAATAATAATATCTCAAGTATATTAAATACATAAGAAACAAGGTTTGATTATGCAATTATACCACCAAAGTCATGTCAAGTCCATTAAAGGACTCACGCTAAGCGCATGTGACCCTTCACTTAGCAAGAAGAGGTCAGAAAACAACTCTCTTTGGTAGTTAACGTCATCACATATATTGCTCATAGTGGCTCTCTCGCTTAATGGGGTTTAGGTTTAGGGTTTGTGTCCAAATAAATTATGTTATTTATGGGTTGTGCATTTAGCGAGAATTTGGTCTTACTAAGCATGAAAATAAGAGGTCATTCTTTAAGGCTTCAACACTTAAAGTGAGGGTTCTCACTCTTAAAGTCAAAACTACTGGCATTTTCTATAGTTATCACGCTTAGCAAGAGCCTAGTCTCATTTAAAACTAGAGGGTTAGAGAGCAAACTATGCCCCTCTAGGAGTCTCGCACTTATCAAGGATAACCTTACACTTAGCACAAACTTGCAAATTTGCACAAATTGGGGTTTTCACAAAACCTTTCTAACCTCACATATAATTGTCCAATTATATCATTTTTTAACACATAATCATGTTCACATTTTGTTTATTTTATAATCATAACTATATAGGTATACTATGGATTTGAATTGCATATATAACCACTATAAATTATAACTTAATCACCAAGAACCCTAATTTCACTATATTTAATAACAACGAAATGAACAATTAAAGTGCTTCAAGGTGGTCATTACCAATCCAAAAAATAAACAATTAAGATTAAACGAAAATCTACAGGGTTGACAGTCAATCTTGCCATCCCATTTTGTTTCACACTTGTGAGTAAAAAAACTCACTCTTCCTTAACTTTAAAATGTTCCTATATTGATAAGGGTTCCAAATCTTTGATTCATTCACTCAAGTTTTCCTTTAGTTTGTGATTTTAACGACCCATGATATCCAAAGAGGCAAAAACATAAAAGGGAAGTAAGATGGAAAAACTACATCTTTAAACCCTGATGACTTTTAGGAAAGAAATAGGATCAGAAATACAAAGCTCAAATCCTTATTTTTAATAGAAACACATTAGATCTTTAGTTTTCTAATACAAACTTTTAGTTCTATGTCCATCAACTCCAAAATACATATATTAATAAAAAAATCATAAAATAACATGATACATAATGATATATATAATTTCAAAATAAAAATTTTGATTTTACAATTCTTCTGTCTTTAAAAGAAATTTTGTCCCCAAATTTTACTTGTCGCATACAAAAACAAATAAGACTTTTTCATGTTGATTTCAGGCTCCAATGTAACACTCTCTTAACTAGCTCCCCCTCAACCTTAATTAAGCAAATTAGTTGTTCCTTCTAACTTTTTTGTCCTTTTGTCCTTAATCCTCAACGACAAAGTCTCATGAGTGAAGTTATCTTTTACTCAAATATTATCCAACTTGATCACACGTGAGATCATATAAATACCTTTTGAGTTAGGAAACGTAGGAGACATTATGAAGATTGGAAAAAGGTGAGGTAAGGTTATTTGGTAGGTAACTTTTTGACTCCTTTTAGAATTTGATAGGTATGAATGAAATAATAAATAAGCTTATGAGAATTCAAGGCTTTACAAGCCTCGACCAATGAAGTGATTTTCAAGAATACATGATCACGTTGAAACTTTAGGTCTTTTATTCTCTACTCTTGGTATGGCTACTCTAAGCTTCTTTCGATCTCTCTTGGATCAACTTAATATTTTTAGTGGTTTTTTGCACCACTTTAGGTTATAACATAAAGTTTTCACCAGGTTTTAACCAACACAAGGGTGTCCTACACCTCTTAGCATACATGGTTTATTAAGGTGTCAACCTAATACTAGCATGATAGTTATTATTATAGTTGAAATCTATCAAGAGCAAGAAATTTTCCCATCTACCTTTTTATTCTAAGACATAAGCTCTAAGGAGATTCTATAAGAATTGGATGGTTATCTCAATTTAACTATATATTTGAGGATTATAAACTAAACTTAACCTAAGCTTCATTTATAAAACTTTATACAAGTTTACCAAAAAACTTAAGGTAAACCTATGATCTCTATTATAATTTATGCTAGAGGATAGATAATGTAATCTCACTATCTAATTAACATAAAGGTTGTTCAACCTCTTTAAGGGGTACCAAATGTTAATTTAAAAATAAAGTGAATAGATTTAGTTAACCTATAACACCTAGTTTGTTGGGATTGAGGTCTAGTTCATGCAAGTCAAAATTTAAAAAAAAAATTTCATGTGTTGGTTTAAAATGTAGATTTAAACTTTGTGACCATAGAGCTACAAAAATTGTTGGCATCTATTTCAAATTTAAATAAAAAGGTAAAATGTGTCAATGTTAAATAGTTGTATCTAGATATGCTCGATAGATAATTTATATAATTACAAATAATTTTGAATATACAAACAAATATGACTTTCTTGTGAATACAATTAAACTATAAACTAAGTAATTAAAAGAAAGACATATGTTTGTGGTCCATTATATCATCCTAATTTGCAATCACCTTGAATTGAAATTGTCTAGCCTCTTTATACAACTTGAAAACAAAATATTTAAATTTGTTTTGAATAATAGTAATATAAAATATTTACTCTTACTGACTTACCTATTTCATGCATTTTCATTATCAACTCCGATTATATGTTAAGTAACATCCAAAATTGCTAACCAAATCCTTTTTCATGATAATTTTCAAAACATTATTGAATTTCTTACTTATTATTTAGGATGTTACATAAAACATCACCACCACTTCAATTAAGAAAACCACATTGTTGTAATTCCTAATCATGGGTTGGTTCTTCAACAAAATAATTATTATGATACCATATAATTATACCCACAACCAACAAAAAACTGATTATCTCCTTAAATCCTTCTCTTTTATGTTTTGTTAAAATAATTACAATCTTAATTATGCTAGCATTCATTTTATTAACAATCCACACCATATAAAATTAAATCAAATAGAAGAGACTCAATCAAGCAATAAGGACCACATATATATTGCAACCATTTTCATATATATCATTAATGAAAATTAAAACTAATTAATGAATGGTATCATATTGAGGACTCAAAGTCAATGTAGCTATGAGGGGAGTTTTTGTGCTCATTTGAGGGTAAAATAGGTTCTAATCCTCTTAAAGCAATAGAATAAAAAATATATAAGTTATATATATATATATATATATATATATATGTGTGTGTGTGTGTGTGTATGTATGTATGTATGTACAAACATTACATATACATATATACATACACACATATATAGTAAAAAGCTACACATGAATTGATCATTGAAATTTGTGGAGGTAAAAAATAATAGGATGATCTTATCCAACTCAACATGAAAAAAAAAAAAAGCAAATTTGGTGAGAAAGTGATCATACGAAATCTAGATATGGGTAAATTTCTTAACTTGTATGTTAAAAACTCATGTTAATTTGTGTGTTAACAACTTGTATTATTGTTTTCAAAACATGCATCAATACCTTAGAATTAATATGGTTTGATTATTAACAAAAAAAAAATCATGAATACTCATTTGTAAATTTGAACCCATGTGTAAATCTATTTTATTGACTAATGCACACATGTGGAAGATGCAAAAAAAAATCTCATTATATCTTTATCCCCCACCAACCAATCTATCTTTAGTGTTTGGTCATTTAAAATAAGTTGATTTAACAATATTATTACATTATATAGAACATGTATTTTATATATAAAAAAGAATCATGAATACTTGTGTAAATCTACACCTATGGAGATAAGAGATAAAAGTGAAAATATGATGGATGTCATATGATATAATCAGAAAAACAAGATGGATGCCATTATATAGAACTGCAAATGTGAATCATTAATTTTTCTTATAGACCAAGGTGTGCTCATTTGGTGTGAGGTGGGGTTATGAAAGTTCCAAAGGTAAGGATAGTCCAAGGAAATCATGATAAGCTAACTAGTGAAAACATTGTTATTGTGTATCATATTCATATTCAAAATTATAATTCTCTCTAATTGTAGGTGTGAAAAATGGGTGGGAGCAACAAGAAAAATAAGATCACCATGCTAGATTTAAGCCTATCTTAACGAGATTTATAACGGGTCTAATCATATGTTGTATGTACTATGGATGGAGTGTGAGAGAAAGAATGTTAATAATAGAAAATAGGAGCAAGCTTATAAATTTACAGTCATTGGTTTAGCATTGTTGCAATAAGAAATTTTTAACTTAGCCATCTGAAAGGCAACCAAAGTTGCAAAAATTTTGTGTCTTTGAAAACCCCCCAAAATTGATATAATGATAATAGTCTTTGTTAGTTGTATTGTAAAAAAATGAAAAGTCAATAAGATATTTTCTATCATGGTATTATTGTAATGTATATGAAAAGGTTTTTGTTATCAATTGTGGAATGTCACACCATTGAAGTTGAATGAATTTGCAGATCTAGTATATAAATATAAAATTGTTGATGTTAACCACTTCCATGAAGAATGAGAAATTATTGTTAGGCCTAAAAAATATTTTTTGGGGTCAGAATCATGCCACTTCAACAAAGCAATTGGGCTAGTACATACGAAAATCAATAAAATTCATATGGAATATAGAAATAAATATGCAATATTTTTTTAAAAAAAATAAGTGTAGTTTGAGGTCTTATTGGGAAAATGGTTGCCCAATTAAGCCACCAACAAGGCATTAGGCAAGCCATCACCATCCATAAGAAAAAAATGCTTGTTGAATTCAAATGATGGAAAATTATAACTTCTTATCTGAGGAGGAAATTTATTTTTATTTTCTTGTGTTGAGATTGTTATGATTTTTAGACCTAATAAATGACCTTTTCTAATTTAGCATAGAGATAAACATACATAAATCAATACCATTAAACAATAGCTCCTACATAGGTTATGAATTTGTGTTGTGAAAAGATACAGACACTTTATTTATCATGATTTTTCATGCATATTAACATATAATCAGCAAGTAGCTAGGAAAAGTATATTGAATGATGAATCTAAGATCAATATATATTTGTAATCATAAAGGCTTGCACAACTTAAAAAGGCAATATTGAGGCTAAATTTGTGTATTTTATACTTAATTTCAAATTCAACATTTGCTAGTGATTTTACATAGTAAAGAGTGGTGAATCAACTATGAGTCTATCAAATAGGAGGTGCAAAAAATAAACTTACGTATTGGAAGGCAAAGACGTCAACAAGAGAAATTTTAAGATGAGATAGAGAAATTTGTCAACCTTGTGCACACATGAAAGAAAATAATCAATAAACAAGTTAAGTTTTAGTATACATTAAGTAAACTAAGATGCAAAACATATGTACAAAGGCAACAAAATCAAACACAAAATAAAAATGAAACCCTAGATCAAAAATAAAATCAATAAAATTAAACATCAAAATCAATAAAATTATATAATAAAATCAATCCCTAAACATAAATTGTAAAAAAAATTTAACCTAGATCATAAAGATGGGAGACGAACCTGACATGAATCATCGCGAGGTTGACGGCGTACACAAAACGAAGAGAGAAAACAAGAATAGCTAAAGAAAACAATAATAGAGAGAGAAAACAAGTAGATCAAGAGAGAACAAGTAGAGAGAGAATGATAATAGCGAGACAAAACAAGTAAAGCAATAAGGATCAAGTAGAGAGAAAGGGTGAGTAAAGTGAGGAATGAAGCAAAATGAAAGAGAGAGTAGGTTATGACTATTTTTCAAAAGGAGGATGGTCAAGGTCTCACGTGTCATAAACGTGGACAAAGAAAGAAATTGAAGTTTTTTACTATTTTAGTAGAATTTTAGATTCTACTATTTTAGTTAATTAAAATTCATTGTCAAAATGACACAATTTAAATGTAATTTTACTTTACCTATACAAACAATTTAGTTGAGAGTAAAGTATTTAAAATTTATTTTAAAAAATGAGTTGCACCAACATAGTGTAATATAGTTGGAAAATAATTAAGCTTTTTAAGTGTGTAGTTAAATGTTTAATTCCCATGTTGTATGCAAGGAAGAGCATTTGTTGTAATAAGTCCTACCCTTTAATAGATATTTGCATACCTTAAGGGAGTAATCTTTGTCTCCCAACCAGAGGATACTTGACAAACAAAAAAAGATGAATTACTATGTTAAATTGACTCATTCATTATTAGAATTTCTCTTATTATATATGACTTTTTCATACGAATTTTACATAAAAATTTGTAGGAAACGTGATTCTTACGAATTTTTCTACAAAAATTTTTCTCCAGGTAATATTTTCGTGAATAATATATTTTTGCGAATTTTAAAATTCGCAAGAAATTTTCCTACGAAATTTCTTTTGAAAAAATTCACAAGAAAATTTCTTATGATTTTTTCGCAAGAAATTTTGTAGAAAAGTTTTGTATGAAAAAAAATTAAAGAAATTATTGTAGAAAGTTTCTTGCAAATTTATAATTCAAAAGTAATTTTTGTGTAAATTTGTTTTTGCTAAATGTCTTACAAATTTTTAATTTACAAGAAATTCTATCATAATTATGAGTATCAAATCACCATTAATTCTTCAATTATTATTAATGAATTCAAAATATGCTTTTCATACCTTCAACATGTAATTGATGACCTTTTGAAATTTTAGAATGTAGGTTATATTAGAATATAGGTTATAGATCTATCTCAACTTACGAGATTAACTTGTAAGGTGAGTGTTATCGCTAGTTATATACTCTTTAATTATCTTATTTTTAATTAATGTGAGACTTAAAATTTTAAAAAAAATTAATTAGATTATGTCCATAGAAATAAAATTAATCCAATCATATTGAACTACAAAATTATATTATTATAAATTATATTAACTCTTAAAATATTTAATATTTTAAAAAAATAGTTTTTTATTAAATAATTTTATTTTAAAAATAATCATTAAATTAAAACTCATTATCATTAATTTATACATTTAATTAAAATAAATGTTTAATTAATTAATATTTTAAATTAAAATTAATTTTATAAAATATTTATAAATAATTTAGTAAAATAATATTTTGTTAAGTAAATACTTTTAAATTTAAAATTTTTTGAATTATCATTCAATTAAAACTCATTATCATTAATTTATCATATTTACAAAATTTTATATATTTAATATAATTTAATTTAAAATTAAAATTAATTATAATGATATATTTATAAATAATTTATTAAAATAATATTTTTTAATTAAAAATTTTAATTATTTAACTTATAAATTTAAATATTTTTTATTTTTCTTGCGAATTAAAATTGGTATGAAAATCCATAAGAAAAATTACCTATAAAAGTTTTCTACCATTTATTTTAATACTGATAAATATTACCTGCAAATTTATTTTCGCAAGAAAATTCTTATGAAATAAAATAAAATTCTTACCACATTTTCTGCGAATTTTTACCATGAAAAAAATCTATGATTATCAAAATTGTAGCAAATTTTGTAAAAATTTCTTGTAGATTATTTTTCATAAAAAAAAATTTGTAAAAAATTTCTACAAATTATTTTTCACAAATATATTTACAAAAAAAAAATTATAGATTTTTTATTGCAAAAAAAATTCCTGTAAATATTTTTTTGTGAAAAAAATTGCAGAAAAATAACATTTTTCTAGTAGTGATCCAAGCACACTATACATGATTTTTTATACAATTATTTAAGCACAAATGTTCAAGTAAGGTAAGTTTATTATCTTTTATAATAATTACCTTAAAAGTCATATCAACATTAATTTATGATTGATTGACTGCAAAAAAAAAAAAAAGAGTTAATCACATATATATATTGCCAGTGTAAAATTTTTTACACTGGCAACCAATCAGATTTGTTAATAGTGCCTTTTTTATTTTAATTTAATTAAATAAGCAAATGACATGACACTATTAATAGATCTGATTGGTTGCTAGTGTAAAAAAAATTTACACTGACAGTATATAGGTGATTAACTCAAAAAAAAAATATAAATATATAAAATTATTCTCTAAAAATATTTTTTTTACATTAAATTAGGAGTTTAAGAACAGGTGGATTGAAACTTGAAAGACATGGGTACCAAGCTAAGGGCTAAGAACACATTTGGATAACAACTAAAATCAAGTTCACCTACTATGTTTTTTATTGTATAAACCACAAGTATTTTTCAAAATAATTTTTCTCAAAT
Organism: Cajanus cajan; assembly: GCF_000230855.2. Lineage (NCBI taxonomy): Eukaryota > Viridiplantae > Streptophyta > Magnoliopsida > Fabales > Fabaceae > Cajanus > Cajanus cajan. Next base: position 56,940,536 of record NC_138524.1, on the reverse strand, counting down.
TGGGTACACCATTATTGGTGGTAAAATTCTCCTTTTGAATATTTAAGACAACTGTGTACACAAAACTCATAATTAAAATCATTGATTTACCTAAAACAACACACACAAGTTGATCCTCGATAATATTCACATACTATGTTATATTCTAATGTGAACTTTTAAAAGTTTTAAAATAATTCTATTAAAACTTAAAACAAATATACACAACTTTTAATTTAAGTTGATTTAACGTATTTATCAATTAATTTTGGTGTAGGATTGAATTTTAGTTTTAAAATGAATTATTAGGATTGATTTCTCATTTATTTATTATTTATTACATAGTTAAAATTTTATGTTAATATACTAATTTTGATATAGTTATATTATGTTAAAAAATAGTTATATTATGTTAAAAAATAGTTTTATTTTAAAAAAACTATTATAAATGGATAATAATACTAAAATCATTATTTTTAATAATAAGAATGAATATATATATAAGTAGATCGTAATGTGTTAACTGATCACAAATTTTTGAAATGCTTGTTTGATAAAAAGGAGCTCAATATGAGACAACTTTGGTGAATAAATTTTTTGAAAGATTATAACTTTTAGTTGGGCTACTGTGGTTACAGATACTTCGAGCAGGAAAACTATCAACATATCATCTTTGATGATCAAATAGTTAGAGCTAGTGGAGAAGTTTAGGGATCTAAACTTGTGTGTAGAGATCTCGATCTCTAAATCATGTTAGTTTTGGTATGACAATTGTGACTAATAAGTTCATTAAAAGAGTAAAGAAAATTAGTTGAAAGATCCTTCTTCGTTGAAGACTAGAAAGTTGTTGAGTTCTTACAAGGTAGTAGGTTTCGATATAGGTGATGATGGAATTTTAAGGTTTAAAGGCCTAATTTGTCTTCCTCAAGATTTTAAGTGAAGAAGATAATTCTTGATAAAAGTCATAAGAGAAACCTTCATCTACATAGCATGATTGAAATATACCAAGACTTGAAGAAGTTGTTTTGGTGGTTTTGTATGAAGAAGGAAGTAGCAAAATATATGGTAGCTTGTTTGACTTGTCAGAAAACTAAAGTTGAACATCAAAAGTCCAATGGTTTTATTATAGTCTATGGAGATCCCATTGTGGTAGTCAAATTGTACCATTAAGCATTTCATGGATGGTAGGCTAGTTAGGATTAGTGATGTTATTCGGATGATAGATGACAAGTTGACAAAGTGTGCTCACTTCTTGCCAACTAGTATTATCTTTGGTTATGATCCAATGTCCACTTCTAGGTTATGTCATAGTTTACGCCAGGCCCTACTAGGCTAAGGTTAAGTTATATTTATATTCTATAGAGAGATGGGAATTTGAGAACACAATCTAGTCCTTGGAAGACTTGTTGAGAACATGTGTTATAAATCATTTTTACCTATAACAATAGTTATCATGTTAGCATCAGTATGACATCGTTTGCATCCTTATATGGTAGAAGATGTTGAACTAATTTATGTTGGTATAAAAGAAGGTGAGACTTTTTTGGACCTAAGTTGGAGTAGTAGACAACAAAAAAGGTGAAGTTGATTTAGGAATAGATAAAGATCGTTCATAGTAGACATAAGTCTTATGTTAATAGGTAAACATATGTTTTGAAGGTGACACCCACTACTGAAATGGGAAGGGCAATAAAGTCCAAGAAACTAAACACTAAGTTTATTGGACCTTATCAGATCATTCGTCGTGTAAACTCATTTACTTATTAGTTGGCTTTAGCACCAGTTCTTCCAAACCTACATAATGTGGTATACATTTCTTAGTTGAGGAAGTGTATTCAAGATTTAGTTAATGTGGTACAAATAGTGTGTTGTACAAGTTAAGGAAATTTTGACATATGAGATGAAGTTAGATAAGGATGTTGATAAGATGTAAAAACAATTAAGGGGTAAGTCCACCAATCTAGTTAAAGTTGTATGGGATGAGGCCACTGATGAGTCCATATGAGAGCTAAAAGAAAGGATCAATTATCAATACCCATTATCTCTTTTAACACTATTGTTTTCATATGTATGTTTTATATGATTTTATGTTATCATGTGTTGTTGGTTGAGTTTTTGGTGGTTGAGTACAACTTTAAGGGTTGAGAATCCTTAAGATCTAAGTTGTTGAGTCATAGTTTAAGTTGAGGTAGAGTTTGACCAAGAAATAGAAAATATATATAAGGGTTTTAGGAAACTAAAATTTCCTAATTAAGTTTCGTATTCAATAATTCCTAAAGATAAATTAAAAAGAGGAATTCTAGAACTAGTTAAAACTTTTATTCACTTGATCCTTCTAGAAGCATCCAAACCCTACCCTGAAGTTGATTTTGAGTCTTAGAAGTTGATTTGATCTCTATAGAGCTCAAATCTCAGGAAAGAGTCCACCTTAGAAGGTTTTAATGTTTTCCCCTTTCTTCTAGTATTAGCTTTTAGGAAGTTAATTGAGGTAAGGGAAGCTCATTATTTGATTTTTTAACATTATTTTAAGATGTATATGATGTTGAAATGCTAATTTTATTGGTCAACTTGAGGATTTAAAGGTTTTAGATAGTTAGGGTTTTGGGTCATTTTGGATCCTCATTTTTTGAAGTTGATTTCTTTATTTAATGTTGATGCATGTGTAATATAAGGTCTTTAATGGTATCATATTGTTGTTGTGATTAGTTTTAATGGATTTCATGTGAGTTTTAGAGCCCTAAGAGTGCATGCATGTTGTTGACATAGTGCATTCTCACTCAATAAGATGAACACCGTTGAACGAACCTTTATAAGTTAAAGGCCCAAGTGTTGGAAATGGTACTCTCACTCAACAATACCAGTTCCCTCAATGAGCAATAATGAACATGATGAAGCTCCATTCAATGACATGAGGTCGCTAAGAAAGCTTAGGCCATTGAAGGTTGGCCAAAGTTGAGTTGCTCAATGAGTTAATCTTTCCAAACAAGTTGTGGCCCCTTATGATAGGTCTAGGGAGACTCACTCAACAAGGTGGTTTCACCAAGTGAGAATTAGGCACTTGTAGTTTGCTCATTCTTTACTTGTTGAGGCGTGCTCTTGCTAAACAAGTGATGGTCTCTACCAAGATGTGTTTTCTATAACTCACTAAGCCAAATGTTGTGGTTGAGCGAGCTTTAGTCATTACTTAAGGCCTTAGTCGAAGGCTACTTAATGAGAAGTTCTTGTTGAACAAGTTTCCCTCCCTAAAACATGGGTTGCTCAATAAATCCCTTATTTTGTTTAAGAACTTTAAGTTAGATGATGTTTTATGTTAACTTGTTGATAAAGTTAGATAGTTGACTTATGATGATGTTGTATTATTGTTTAGATTGTAATACCAATAAGTTATATGTTGATGAAGTTGCATGTTGCCTAATTGAAAGTTGCTAAGGTGTATATTGTATAGTTGAAGTTGTATGTTGTGAAATGTTCATGTATTAATGCATATTTTCAAAGTTGAAAAATGAACTAGAAGAGAATAAAGTTGTTTTAACCTTGTCAAGATCCCAATATCAACTTGCCATCTCACTCTCGCATACCTCCTCAGTTCCCTACGCCGATTCACATGGAGCCCGAGCCCGAGGCTTGGCCTGAGTTTAATTCGAAGGACGAAGCATTCTCCTACTACCAAGCCCACGCCAAGTCCGTGGGCTTCTCCGCCATAATCAAAGCCAGCCGTCGATCCCGAATCTCCGGCAACTTCATCGACGCCAAATTCGCCTGCACCCGCTACGGCATAGCCCCCACTCCATCAAACCCTCACAAACCAAAACGGGCCCGAACCAACCCCCCTCGGCCCAAAACCGATTGCAAGGCCTGCATGCACGTCAAACGAACCCACCACGGTACTTGGATCATCTCTTCTTTCATCAAACACCACAACCACCAAACTTCCCCTCACCATAACAACAACACTGATAATAATGCAAGTCCTTCAAGGAAACCTAAGACTAAAAGAACCCTGCACCATTTGGATTTCGCCCAATGCGACCTTCAATTTTTGCTCAATACTCTCATGTGTATGCAGGACGAAAACCCTAATTTCTTTTACGCGGTGGATTTCGACGAGGAACAACGCCTCAGAACCGTTTTCTGGGTGGATGCTAAAGCTAGGCTTGACTACAGCCACTTCAACGATGTGATTCTTTTGGACACCACGCATGTTAAGAATGACTACAAATTGCCCTTTGTTCCCTTTGTTGGTGTGAACCACCATTCTCAGTTTTTGTTGCTGGGATTGGCCTTTGTGTGTCATGAGTCTGAATCAACGTTTGTGTGGCTGATTAGGACCTGGTTGAGGGCAATGGGAGGATGTGCTCCCAAGGTGATGCTCACGGACCGCGACCAAGCGCTGAAGAAAGCGGTTTCTCAGGTGATTCCCGATGCTTCTCATTGTTTTTGCTTGTGGCATGTGTTGAGTAAGGTTCCTGAGAAGCTCGGTCGTGTGGTGATTCGGCATGGGGAGTTTATGAGTAGGTTTAACAAGTGTGTTTTGAGGTCTAGGACAAAGGAGCAGTTTGAGAAGAGGTGGGGGAAAATGGTTGAGAGGTTTGAGTTAGGTGGTGAGAGTTGGTTGTGGGACATTTACGAGGATCGGGAACAGTGGATGCCGGTGTTTATGAAAGGGAGGAGTTTGGCTGGGATGTCTACTGTGCAGAGATCAGAAGCTATGAACTGTCTGTTTGACAAATATGTGCAGAGGAGAACTACTCTGAAAGAGTTTTTGGAGCAATACAGAGTGGTATTGCGGGTTAAGTGTGAAGAGGAGGCAAAAGCGGATTTTGAAACACTGCATAGACAGCCGGTGTTGAAGTCCCCTTCACCATTTGGGAAACAAATGGTGGGGTTTTACACGCATGCTGTGTTTAAGAAATTCCAGAGCCAGGTTTTGGGAGCTGTTGCTTGTCATCCAAGGAAAGAAAGCGAAGAAGGGCCGGTGAAAATGTTTAGTGTTCAGGATTTTGAAGAAAATCAAGATTTTGTTGTTACGTGGAATGAATTGACCTTGGAAGCATCATGTTCCTGTTTTTCCTTTGAATTCAATGGCTTCCTTTGTAGGCATGTAATGATTGTGCTACAGATTTCTGGTGTACATGGCATCCCACCTCGGTATATATTGAAACGCTGGACAAAAGATGCCAAGAGAAGACAAATAGCAAGAGATGTGTCGGATGTGGTTGTCTCCGACTCTAAGGATAAGCGCTATAATAATTTATGTCAACGAGCCTTTGCGTTGGGCGATGAAGGGTCTTTATCGCAGGAGAGCTACATTGCTGCTGTAAATGCATTTGAAGAGGCTTTGAGAGAGTGTGAGAGCCTGAATGATTCAATTCAGAGTGTCGGAGAACCGAACCTTCCATGTTTTGGTTCTCAAGAGGTGAATCTAAGTAACAATGCAGGTCACACTAACAAAAAGGATAGTACTCTTAGGGAAAGACAGGTTAGTTTTGACGTGTCAACCATTATGCTCTTGTTTCAGACTTTGTTCCCGTAACTTCAGAAATCCTTTTGTTTGCTCCTCTTATGTAGTAATGCTTAATAGGTATGCCCAGAACCAGAGATTATTGCTATGGGAGTTGATTCTAGCTGGCAGCAAGTGGTAGGTGCTTCTCATTTGAAGTACATGTTAGATTCATCAGGAAGATACTGATTGTGAATTTGTGATATTTCATCATAGAAGAATGTCTCATGGTTTGTATTTGTTATAGGGAAACCCAACTACACGATCAGCCGGCTTTGATTGTTCGTTTGAATCACAGCAGAGCATTCGGGAGCTGGTATGGCATTTTCCATTGTTACTGCACTCATTAAGTTACAAAGAAGAGTTTGTGGATGTTGAAATTTTGGCCCTTTTTGCAAACTCTGTTACAGGGTCAGCTGAACTCAAGAGCTCAGAACCTGAATGGCTATTTTGCTACTCAACGAATTGAGTCAGGAATGGTAAGTTCTCTTTAAAATTTAGAACTTTGAAATCCAATATAACAGCAGATATCCTGTTTTTATCCACTTCCTGTTGCTTTGAAGAATAATTAGCTCTCCTTAACACTGTTGAAGTACCAATTGAATTCAATAGCTACTATTTGCCTTGATAATTACAGCAACCAGCATGGCATCCAAGGCCTGGTAATGTATAATGGCTAGTCTTTGATGTTTTCTATTCTTTTCTACATTTTGGGGTTTAGATTTTCGCCAACATCTGTATTTTGGTTGAATCTTGATGCAGGGACAGTTGAACTCAATTACACCCATCCATGATCCTCATTACATGGCCCCACAAAGGATGAATGGGATGGTATGGACTCTACAAAATGTTTACTATTGAGTAAATAGTAATTTTTGTTCCTAAAAGATTAGGGATCCGTTATTTAGTCCTTGAAAGATCAATCTGTTTGTCATTTTGGTTCCTATGTTAACTTACCCCAGTTAACACCAACGGAAATGCATATATGGCACGTTAAGTGCCAAATTGGATGCACATATTGGATAACTCCAGGTTCCAACTTTTGCCTAATGCCTATTCTCCCCTATTTGTTTCACACATTGTTGGCTTTGCTTCTTACTTTGGCAAATGAAACATGAAGCTCGGCACAATGGACTATGGAGACTTTCAAACCTCAATGCAAGCTTGGCAATATGGACACAAAGTTTTCACATCTTTTAATGCCACATGATGTTGTTTCAGTGTCACATGTGAATACAACATGGCACATAATGTGCCACATATATTTCCGTTACTGTTAACTGACTTTAGTGATGTAGGGATTAAAAGATGTAGGGATTAAAATGACTAACAGATTGATCTTTCAGGGACCCTCTTGATGAGTTATGAGCAATCAGTTTTTCAAGAGCTAAAGTGACCAGCTCTTAGTCGTTTAGAGACTAAAATGACTATTATGATTATTATGGGATGTGGACTTTGTAAATGACGGGAACTGCAGACAATAACCAAGCTTTATCTCACTAGGTGTAGTCAGTTATATGGATTAACCAACATCATTGTATGTACTCCATCAAAAATGAAAATAAAAAGAGAGAAAAGATATAATTCAAACATTTTAATGTCAAAACTTTTAGCACCTGTATGATTCTTAAAGTTAAAGAACAGTGACATTGTGTGACATGACCTGGTAATGATTCTTGGTTTCATTTATTGTAATGATATTGCTTTTGTATATCTCTTCATAGGGGGAAAGACAAGAATGTTCTACTCTTTGTTGTCCGATTTATCTCAAAGATACCTTAATTTAATGTTAAAGTTGATGGATTTTAAATTATAACCTTTGCTGTATTTCAGTGTGATGGTTGTATGACATTATCATGATGATATCCCCCATGCTTGTAGGCTAGGAACAGTTACATCTCACTTTCAGACAACCAATAATCCCAAGTTATTTTGATGTTCAAGATAGTTCACCGAATTGGTAGTAGAGTCACTCATGATTTTTATATACTTTATATTTTTTTTCTCTTTCCTTCTAATTCCTAAAGTTTCACGTTCTTGTAGGGTCAGCCTGATGGAGGGTCCTCACAACTCCATGAGTTGGAGGTAAAGGTAAAACAACAAAATTCAAGGCACCAGTATCAGTAAATAGGTTATAGGCTGACATTGTGCGTTGTATATCAGCATGTATGTGTTTCATCTAATTGTATGTATATATTAGAAGTACTTTTATCGAAGGAAATATATAATATTGATTAGAAATCAAATAGTATCAGGCATTATTTGATGAGCCTAGATTGATCCCCGCTCGTTTGGTGGAGATGTAGGACTTTTGTTTCTGAACATGCGAAAATGCATCAAGCAATACCATATTATTATTCTAGCACTAACCCTTCCATATGCGTTAAAGCTGTTGGTTTCATTTAATTACATTTTTTTTTCATTTACTTGTTAAAAACAGAGTAATAGCTTGTTATATAGGAATAAAAGTTCATGGCTTTTATCACTTCACTGTATATAGCAGTAATGCAAGATACATTTGAAAGATAAAAGTTTGTCACTTTACCTACTTATGCATATTGGAGGACATCATAGCGTCCAAGAGAATGTAGATTTACGTCTCTGAAAGCTAATGTTTATACCATTTTTCTTTCTTTCCTACCATATATTAAGCTTAACTTATCGGTGTTATGGCTCAGCTTATGTATAATTAAGTAACGTTTGAAATTTTCCACCACCTTTTTCTTTCAGAGAAGGTGACATAAGATTTTGGACATCTGTCATGTTTTGATATGGTATTTCAATCAAATTTAACGTTGGAATATGAACCAATGTATATTAATTAATTTGATCTCAACAAGTGATTCTTGCTTTCCAAATTCAATTATTCACTGACAATACTCTCAACACATAATCGTCCAAGAGTTTTGATCAAGTCACTTTCGTCATTGAAAATGACTTGAGCTAAACTTGTAGAAAGATATAATGAAATTTCTGCAAAACTAACATTGACGTTCTCATAACTATGTAACCCAAAAGATTACATAGTATACCATATGAAATTTAATGCAGTTGGGTTTTTCCCTTTTATTTGTAAGAACATTTTTGGGCTAGCTTTGATATAAGTCGAGCCTGCACTTAAAGTTGGTGCTTTCCCCTATGCCCATCTAATGCATTAGCAAAGTGTAGGAATTGAATTAAGAAAAAGTAAAAAAGACGATGGGAATTTGAGCTGAAGCTTCAATGTACATACCAAGTTCTGACAATGAAATATAGTTATTGCTCAACAAAGGGGGAGGAAGGAATTTGAGCCACTAAAACGTATTACCATGTCAAGTATTTAAACTAACCGTGTGTTTGGAAATGCATCAGGGATGTGAAAAAACTACATCCACCCAAAAACAACAATAGTTTCCCTGTATTTTGCCTCTTGGACGTGGAGAGAGTAAAAGCAACAAGTAATAGCTTTCACGTATTTTGTCTCTTGGACGTGAAGAGAGAACACTGATATATGTTCAAAAATATGTCCAAAACACGTGGTGTATGTTCGTATTAAAGTTTCCAAACTCAAGTTTGAACGAATTCTCTACATGTTCAGATGCAGGTTTAGTGTCTATAACCGAGTAAATTATGTGAACAATGAGAAGCAACATGTTACTTCAACTTACAAATGAAAACATAAATTTTATTTAACGTACCGCCACTTTAAGCACAGGCACTGTAAACTTATAAAAGCAAATCTTCTTTTACTTTCATTTCAAACCATGTTTTAAGGCAAATTTGAGGTAAAATTTAGTTTACAATGGATTTTGATTAAAAAATCAAACATTTTTTAGTTTTACTTTTTAAAAGGACGTTAGGGTTCTTTGAATAGAAAACCAAGCATTAGTATGCGACAATAACTTGCAGATTCACAACTTTTAAATGGTGATTGTCTGAGCCCTCGTGGTTCTATTATGCAGTTGTACCATTCAATAAAAGATAGAAGGAAAAAAAAACCATAAAAGGAGTTTTATCACCTGAAAGATGCAAAATATTCTAAGAATTCATTGAATTTGATTGAAATTTAAAATGACACAACATATAAGAAATAGATTAAGATAAAAACTAGACTATTTAATATAAATGTATTAGGCCTAATTTTTAGTTATAAGTAAAAATTAAGTCACAAATAATTTGGGCCAGACAGACTCTATTCAACTCACACATCTCATGTAATAACCTTTGGAAAACCCTAATTAGCGTTCTAAACATACTAGTTAAAGAAATTAATAATAGATAATTTTATTAAAAAAAAGTTATTAATGCACCTCATTGTAATTTATAATGTATTATTTTTAGGTGTGTTCATGATCCGTTTGATCCGAATGGGCTTTCAATGGGTGAGAGTTTAAGACAAGTTTAAATTATACTTTAGATCATCTCACTTTGGTTTAATGTTATATATTAGTTTTTTAAAAAAAGTATAATTTTTTTAAATTATGTATTGATAATAAAAATTTGTTGACTCAATAAATAATGATTTGACCAATATAATATAATATTGATATCATTCATTTTAAAATATATATTATAAAATATATCTTAGTAGATATATATTCATTAATTTTATAATTTAAATTTATATATAATGTAAAATTTAACATGTATGGTTAAAAATTAAGTTGAACTAATCCTCTAAATATTATCATAAGTTTATTGGGTCGAGTTTAAGTTCACAAAATTAATCTCATTAAATTTTTGAGTTAGATAAAAATATGGGTAAACTTGTCCACTAAACATCCCTAGCATTTGTAACATAACTTTCACTAAAAAAAACATTTCCTTTGTTGATTTCTTAATAAATTTTCTAAGTATACTAATTAACAAAATTTATAACTTTTTTTTTATAAAAGATTTAGAGTAAGATAAAACACGATCTCATATAAAATTAATTACTTACTATTTTGAATATGTCAAATGAAATTATAAAAAATTATCTATTCCATTTTTGCTTTTATTTTGTTTCTGCTAGTTATACATTTTGTTAACTAATCAATTACTAATACACTCGTGCCCATTTATCATTCATATGTTTTAGTTACTGAACATTTTGCATAAGCAAAAAATGTCACAAAGTGACCGGTAAAATACTTGTTTCTTTAAGTTCATTTTTTATAAAACTAATTTTATTCCCTAAACCATTCATCAAAATAAAATTTATAACTTGATAAAATGTTATTTTAATTTAAAATTAAGATCAAGTACTAAAAATAAATCTAATCACACCGCATGTGAGATAAAAGTCTACCCAAAATAAATAAATAAAAGTCCACAGTTGATATTCAAAATCCTCATCTATAATATATATAAAAATATACTTCTTATGATTTTCACTTTTTTTTAAAATATTTATATCCTTTTATTTTATTATATTTTTTTCCAATCATATCTCTTAAGATAAAAGAAAAAAACTAATTATTCACTCAATCAATGATAATTATTATCTTATTTTGTAATTACTTTAGTCTTCAATTTTGTTTAAGATTATTTTATTATTTTTCTTAATTATATATTATTTTACTTGATTTATATTTTGTAATTTATATTATTTTAAACAAAATATGTAAAGATATGAAATGTATGGATCTCACTTATATTAATATAAAATAAATTAATGAAAATTTAATAATTAATATTCTATCTTGTCAGTTATTTATTATGACAATATTAACATACTATAGGTGAGATAGCTGGTCCTAAAATTTAACATAATTATATATATAAGACAAGATTTAAATTCTTGACCTTGTTTAAACGTAAATCAACTCCTATCGCTGAATCACGGAGTCGTGCAATTAGTAAGAGAAATATTGTGTGTTTTTTCCTCGTTTACTCCTCATTCCCTATATAAAAATAAAATGGAAAACCGAAAAGTAAAAAATGTCATTTTCGAGACTCCACAATCTTCGTCTGTGTCTACTGCTGACTCAAACTCCAACACGCTTCTCATTATTTTCTTCTTCTTTACCTTTGAGCAGAGGCAGAGGCAGAGGCAGAGGCAGAGCAGCACTCTCAACGAAGGCAGCAACGGACATGGTGAAGGCGATCAGAGTTCACGAACTCGGTGGAGCTGAGGTTATGTCTCTTTTTTTCATTTCTCTCTAATCTCTTCTCTCTCGCATTCAACTAATTTGAATTCCTGACAGGTTCTCAAGTGGGAGGATGTGGAAATTGGTGAACCAAAAGAAGGCGAGGTTCGGGTGAGGAACAAAGCCATTGGAGTTAATTTCATCGATGTCTACTTTCGCAAAGGAGTTTACAAAGCCCCCTCTTTACCCTTCACTCCAGGTTCCCTACTTTCACTCACATTCCTCACTAATAGGGAAACTAAATCACGGACTAATTACAGAAATAGGAAAACCAATGTGCTAATTTCAATTTTAATTTACCAGCTACTTGTATCATGGTTTTAATTTGAGCCACCAATCTAACTTTGGAAACGGAATATCGACATTAATAATGTCTCTGATTCCAGCATAGAATGGATCCTTTACTCATACTCAAAAAGTTTGGATTATTGATCCAATTTCAAAATCTTACGTTTCTTAATTTAAGGACTTAGTTTATAATTGATTCTTCATGTATACAAATTACAATAATGTGTATTATATCACAATTTGTACAATTGATTAGCAATCCGAGGCATTAGTCCACTAAGTCATCTCTCCCCAATTGAAAGAATTGAATTACTTTTTTGTAATATCACATAAATAAGAAGAATAAAAGATGGAAAATTTGTACATTGAGTTTTTATCAATTTTCAAATTCCTCCTCAATTAGTTAAAAGAACGAAATTAGAGACAAATCTAGCTAGCTTAGACATTAATATGGGGGGAGTTGATCAAATTTGTGCATAACCATGATTCTTGCCAGTACTCAGTTTGCTAACTAGGCCGCACCTTGTGGTTAATGTTGATGTACTATTAGTTGAAACTATACAACCATAAATCCACATCTATATTTCCTTAACTATTTCCTGTGCTTACTTCCTTTCTAGAACTGTGCTAGTTTTATAATGGAAACAAAAAAGAATTAAGAAAAGAATGGATTACCTCTTTAGCATAGAAAATATATAATCATCCATAATTCTGTTTATATTTTTAAAAAAGAAAATTATGTATCTATATATTACTCGATTTAATAATTACCAATCTAAATTGAGCTCCTGATGCCAGCCACATAACTAATTCTTGTCTATGTTTTTGATGCAAAAAATTCACCATCTAAGCTATTTGAAGTCTCTTACAATAATTTAGCACTCCGATTCTTCATCGCTTCATATATTTTTAGCTCTAGAATTACTTCATCTACAATTAAATATATGCACTGCTGATGACTTTTGTAACTTTTCGTTTAAATGTAACTTATGTAAGGGTTCATTTGTTTTAAACTTGGGTAGAATTGATTTTCATAGAATTAATTTTAAACCGTTGGATGTAATTGCAATAAGTTTCCAAATTAATCTCAGCTATTATATTGGAGTGGGTGTCACAGTGGGAAAAATTGATTGTGTTTTCCAAATGGGCACTAAGTCGATTCCCAACTTATTGTTTACTGAGTTCTTTATTCCTTTTAATGTGGCAGGTATGGAAGCTGTTGGGGTTGTGACAGCTGTGGGTGCTGGACTCACTGGTAGGCAGGTTGGAGATCTTGTAGCTTATGCAGGTCAACCAATGGGCTCATATGCTGAAGAACAAATACTTCCTGCAAATAAAGTAGTCCCTGTCCCTTCGTCCATTGACCCAACTATTGCAGCATCCATCATGTTGAAAGGCATGACAACTCAGTTTTTGCTTCGGCGCTGTTTCAAGGTAATTTTTTTTCTTGTTATAATCATTGTAGCTGAAGCCATTTTGCTTTTTTCCTTTGCTTTTATTAGCATATTATTCTAGATTCGTTAGTTTATTTAGCAGATGTTAGGATTTAGAATATCAGTCAATTTTAGTTATTGAATAGCTATATTAATTTGCTTTGTAATTTAGTTCTTCATTAGTTCATATACCTAGTCCCTGTTTTGATGATCTTAGTTAGGCTTATGTGGCAATAAGTACTTATGAAGCATTTTTTCCGATCAGAAGGAGCTTATTAAAACAACCTTTGGAACCCATGTATGCAGTTTTTGGCTTATTTTTATGAGCTAGAAAATGAAGTTTATGCAAACAAACCTTTGTGAAAGCTTAAAACAGCTTTGGGGTATCTGTTTTCACCCAAATACTGTTCAGTTTATTTGATCTAAAATCCCATTATTGCATTAACTACTTATTGAAGTGTTTATCCAAACCGCATTTATCATATTTTAGATTGTACTCATGACAGTAAATAGAGCTTATTGTATACTCAAATGAATATTTATTTAAGCTTGTTTATCAAGACAAATTTAGTGTAGTCATGGTATAAACATGTCAAGGACCAACTCTCCTAATAATTGAAGCTGTATGGTATTGGCCAAATCATTGTTTATATATCTCTAACATGCAGCCTCACGGAAGAGCCCTTGGGTTGGAAATGCAAACAACAGACAAACAAATGTTACCTTGCGTTGAAATTTAAAATGATGAATAGGGCCAGCAACAATTGATAAGTTTGATATTATGTCAAGGATCAACTATCCTAGGTGTTAGCCCAAGAATGGTTTTATATCTCCGATGTTCGGTAGCCAGTGTTTCCTTCTTCTGTCTTCTGTGCCTTCTTCCCATCAGTTTTCTTTTCCTTCACTAGAACTTAGCATTTTCTGGCCTATTTCTTCAAAAACTTTTGTTTTCCATAGAAAAATATAGTATATTAACTGATAAATTCATGCTTTATCCTGAATTCAATGCATTTTCTCTTAGTTTGTCCCTAGCTTGATAATTAACTGAGACTCGTGTACTTACAGGTTGAACCTGGTCACACAATTCTTGTTCATGCTGCAGCTGGTGGTGTTGGATCCCTATTGTGCCAGTGGGCAAATGCTCTTGGCGCAACTGTAATAGGAACTGTATCCACTAAAGAGAAGGCGGCTCAAGCCAAGGAGGATGGCTGCCATCATGTTATATTTTATAAAGAAGAGGATTTTGTTGCCCGCGTCAATGAGATTACGTCAGGCAATGGAGTGGAAGTAGTCTATGATTCTGTAGGAAAGGATACCTTTGAGGTAATACCTATTCTATAATATACTAAACCCAAGTGAAATTTGAAATCAGATGGTTTGGTACTTGAGTGGGAAGATAAAATTATTGGGCATAAAATAGTATTTTAGGCCCTGTAGTATACAGCCTTCTCAGTTTTAGTCCCTACAAAAAATTCCTATTAGTTTTAATCACTAAAAGATTTTTTTTTGGCATTTGGTACATGTATGATTCTAATCACTATAATAATTGGTCCACGTTGAACTAATCATTGTAAAATAAAATTGATGTCATATTTTGGGGACTAACTCAGCATGGACCTTTTAGGGACTAATATCAAATAATGAGGACCAAAAACAAAAACTCTAAGGAGACGTTTGTTTTGGGTTATCTTCCTCTATTCCCAGGAAAATGAAGATAGGAATGTTTATTCTCACATTTGTTAGAAGGTCATGCAATAATATTCCCAGGTGTCTTTTATTCCTAGAAAAGTGATATTCCCATGAGTAGGGAGGTTTTATTCCCATGGTGGAGGGGTGGATAACTGATATTCCCATGGGAATATTGTAAGTTATTTTTTATAACCCTTATAAATTCCATTTCATTTAAATTATTTTAAAAAAATATTTCAAGGAATATTAAAATTAACCAAACATTTTTTCTTATATTCCTAAGAATAACATTCCAGATTATATTATTTCTAAGAATATGATTCTTAGAGTACAATATCATTTCGTGAAACAAATGCTCTCTTATGTTTCAAGGATTAAAGTGGTGTGTATATTATGATAACTAAATATCTATTTAAGCCAAATTATTAATATTGTGTCTTGCATGGCTGGATCTATCAGAGGTTGCTTATTTTCTAATTCTTTACAGGTTCCTCCTGTTATGATAATTGAGTATGGGGAAATGTGATTAGATTTATAATTTATAATTTATAATTCAGTTGATCCTTCTGTTATGATAACGTAGAACTCAACATGAAACCTTTTTCTAATTTAGAAATTAATTCATATTGCTGCATTCTATTTGGAGTTGGTTTCTCAATGTGTTTGTAAATAATATTCAGATCAAAGATGTGGAGATTGACTCCCAGTTTGAATATGGGTCCTTATGGCTCCAAAAGTAGAATCAATGCATTGCCACCCCCTCCATGCTCATGAAAGTATACTGCAACTTATGGAAAGATCGAATTTCTTGTACCTCAATTTTTTACTTTTCAGCTCTAACAATCCGCCCAATTGGGTCTGCCCCCACAAATAATGGCAGCTCCCCCTTCTTAGCCCAATTGTGTGCTTTCTCTGTCTCTAACATTGGCTCTCTCTTGAAGAATTCAGTAGGTCGGACCAATTGTTACTTTGTTAGGAACCCAAATTAGAAAAGAGAAAGAAAGAAAAGAAAGATTGTATTTCTTGATTGCAAAGGAACAAAGAATAGGAGAGGCAACTCTCCTTCAAGAGTTTTCCCTTCACAAAGGATTTCTCCTTTTACCATCAGCTAAAGCTCAATTTACAAATGAACAAATTTTTGAATGAATTTCCTCCCCTTCAGTCCTATCTATTTATGTTATTGATTCACTATGACAAACTAATATTCTAACTAACTCCCCTTCACTGTAGTCCTAAAAAGTTGCTTATTTTCTGATTCTTTACAGTTACTTCTGTTATGATAATTGGGCATCTAGAAATGTAATTAGATTTATAATTTATACTTCATTTGATCCTTCTGTTATGATAATGAAGAACTCTACATTAAAATTTTTCAAATTTTGAAATTAATCCATATTGCTGCATTCTATTAGGAGTTGATTTCTCAATGAGTTTGTAAGACATAATAATGTGACAGTAGATTTTTTTTTTTTTTTGTCAAGACTTGTTAATACTTAATTTTATTGGTCAAACCCACAGGTGGGGCCCTGAAATTCAGGGATTACTGTCGGATAATACAGTGTAGAAGCAAACTTAGCATCTTCATTGATGGTTACGAAACTAAAATCTTCTTGATGAAAGCTTTATTTGTAAGGATTTGTGTCAATATAAAAAGTAGAACTTTGGGTTACTATATTTCATGGTTTTTATTCTATCATCCCAAAATTTAAGAGCAATGTGGAAAGTTCTTGACAAGATATATGCTATGCTGTGATTTGTCCAGGGATCTTTGGCTTGCTTGAAGCTTAGGGGCTACATGGTAAGTTTTGGGCAGTCATCGGGTGCACCTGATCCAGTCCCATTATCTTCCCTGGCAGCAAAATCTCTGTTCTTGACAAGGCCCACCCTAATGCAATATGTTGTCACTCGGGATGAGCTATTGGAAGCTGCTGGAGAGGTGTTTGCAAATGTTGCTTCTGGTGTCTTGAAGGTTCGTGTTAATCATACTTACCCATTATCTGATGCAGCAAAAGCACACGAAGACTTGGAGAATCGGAAGACATCAGGATCTGTTGTGTTGATACCCAATGCTCTCAGTTCTGTGTAGGTGTTGTACACATTCCCTGTTTGATTCCTCTTGAAAAGAACTATAGATTGTGATTGCTGTTGCAAATGAATGTTATTCACTATAAATCATGGTACTTAAATAATGATTTGGCTAAAGTAATCTTCCCATGTTATCTTGTTTCCTACTTAACTATTTTGTTTGGTTGTCTTTTGTATATCCTGCATATCATTAACACAGTAAAGTAGCTGCGGCTCACCTTTGTAAAATTTAAATAAAATCTCATACCTAGTGAAACGACTTTGTGGGATGGGTTAGCTAGCTAATTTGACAGTTTGTTGTTTGAATACGTGTCCGATATATATGCAAACCACATGGAGTTAGTTGCTAGTTCATTAACACCGATCTTAAGGGAGTGTATTGGATTAAGATTTTAAAAGACTTTGTTAGTTAAAAAAATTCCTGTGAATTTTAAAAGACTTTACAAGATTTTCATGACTTTTAAGACTTTGTAAGATTCTGCAAGATTTTAAATCAGGATTTTAATGAGTTCTGTAAGACTTTTAAGTCAGGATTTTAATAAATTTTGTGAAACTTTATGGACTTTTTATAATTTTGTAGATTTTTGACATACGAAAAGAGTTCAAGATTTTTTTTCATAGATTAAAATTTAAAGAGTTAAAGATAAATAATAGAAAATAACAATGTCTGGATAAATAATAATAATAATAATAATTCTATGTAATATCATGTCCTTTTAGATAACATTCACCCACATATTCATAGTTATATCAATCCTTCAAGCATTAGGATTTTCTCGCTCATACTCCTAGGTCTATATAATAGGCTCAAAATTATTATCTTCATCAGTCGGTAATGTTGAAGATGAAGTTTGTCCATCGGTTCAATTGAAAATTCATTAGAACGACATTTTTTACAAAGAAAATTATGTAATGTTGTACATGTTAACGCAAGTTCTACTTGTGTCTTAAATAAAAATGGAAGTGTTGATTTAAAAATTGTGAACTTTAATTTAAAAAGATCAAATATTCTTTCGATTACATCCCTTAAAGACATATGATGAAGATTGAATAATTCTTTCTCATTTTCAGGGTCATTCCTGACCTGCAAAATCTTATAAATGATATCTTACACCTCGAAATGGAGCTAAAAATTGGCGTCAATTAGGAAATTCACAATCCACCAAGAAATATTTACCTAATTACATATGCAATATATATAATAGGCTCAAAATTATGATATTCATTTATTAGTAATGTTGAAGATGAACGTTCGTCCACCGCTCCAATTGGAAAATCATCATAATGACATTTTTTACGAAAAAAGTTATGCAGTGTTGCACATGTTAAAAATTATTCTAAACAACATTTCAAATTGTTTATAATAGTGGGACAGTTGTCGTACTCTCTTATAAATTTATAAATGATTAAAAAAAATATGTCCTTGCATTTTATATTGGTGTTTGAGTGAAAGTGTGTCTTTCATGCACTTTTATTCATTTAAAATATCTTAGAAATTTACAAGCATTAATTAGGAGAAGAAAAAATATATCTGAAATTTGTTACAAGTACAAAACAAAAATTTTGATTTTTTAATTGCTTTTAATTATTCACTTGCGAAGAAATATTTTTAGTATTAAATTCTAATATACTATAATGTTTTATGTTAATTTTCTTTTTTAAAATATAAAAAATTTTAATTTCACAATATAAAAATTAAAAAAATAATAAAAATCATAGTAAAAAAAGAAATAAAATAATTGTTGAGTCATAAAAGGAGGAAGGATAACGGTAACAAACTCAAGAGATGGAAGAGATAATAGTTTTTGTGCTGAGAGAGTTTTTCTCCTAACTAAGATTCATTCTCATCTTATTCTAATAAATCTACAGTTAATTGTAGAAATCGTGTATCAATTTCAGCTTTCACCTTTTCCTTTTCTTTACCTAATTTATAAAAAGATCACTACTTAAAAGTTGAAATTTCAAGTGTTTTTTGTGTTATATATTTGAAGAACAAACTCAACTAAATAGAGAAAAATAGAGTAAGTCAATTAAAGAGAGTGGAGAGAAAAATAGAATAAGTCGACACTATCATTTACGTACTGGAGTTTCACCAAATAAGGAATAGAATGGGAATAGTAGTACAGTATTATATATGAGGAGTACTGCAATATTGTTAGTAGAGAAAAAATGGAAAAGTCAAGACCATAGAAAAAAAAATAAAAAACTCACTTGAAAATTCTTAAAGCAGTTAAAAAGTCACTTCAAATAATCCTCCAAAATCTGATGGGTTTGGATGAGATTATTTTATGAATTTGATATTTATAAATATCACTAAAAAAATCCTTCAAAATTCCTCTAATATAACAATCCTTTAAAATCCTTATATTTTTGAATACTAATGAATTATTTTTAAGTTATAAAAAGTCTCAAATGAATATCAATGGATTTTAATGAACTCTTTAAAAGATCTTGAAAATCCAGATTAAATATTACTGAAATATTTTTAAGTGACATAAAATTCTAATTAAATATCAACATACTCTTTTTACTTAAAAGAGGTCTTTTAAAATTTTGTGAAATCATAAACCAATACACCACCTTATTGTATAAGCTAAGGCAAGCGCCATGTACAATAATTTTCTGACTCGTTCTATCTCCAACTTGTTTGGATAAATTTTTCATAAATATTTTTAATAAAAAAATAAAAAAGAAAAAATAATTTAAAATCAATTTATGTATTAATTAGTTTATAAAAGTTCTTTCGTGTTAGTTTTTTTTTTTAATATTTTTATTTAATTTTAACTAATGAAAAACTTATAAATTTTCTTACTAATTTTTTTAGAAGTATTTATAGAAAATTTTATCTAAACATGCCTCCATTTAGAAATGTAGATTTGTAATATAACATTAGTCCTCTCTCACCAAGATTCTTAAGTTCTCAGAGGTTCATAAATTAATTTTAACACTAAGTTATCATTCTCATTTACAACTATTACTTTTAGGTTGTAAGGCTTGCCCTTTTAGCAAAGGTTTCATTTTTTACTTTTGTTTTTTCCTTTCTTGATTTTACACGTTTTCTCACATTTTACAAATACATAGACATTTTAGATAGCTTGCATAACTTTCATTACTAGGGTTTATTTAATTGTAATATTTGTGTATTCTTATTTATCTATGCAGATTTGTTTTTTAGTTTTTATTTTTTGATAAAAAAAATGCAGGTTTGTTTAATTGCTTGTGAGATTAAAGGCAGTTATCTATATTTGCTATTTTCTAAACTTAAAAAAAATAGAGAATGTGTGCCAGTAATTTTTTTATTTTTAGGAGGGTACCAATTTCGGTTAAATAAGATGCAGACTATGTTTGTTTTATTTTTTATTTTATTTTTTGATAAAAAAAATATGAAAGTTTGTTTTGTGAGAATGAAGACAATTATTTTTTAGTGGTGGAAAATCATGTAGTAAGAGGATGAGCTTGAAGCGTAAGACTTTCTAATTAATTTGTTTCTTTAATATATTATAAATTTTCAAAATATAAAATCAATCTTGGCCATTAAATAAACAAAAGATAAAGGTAAATATGTATTGAGTCTTAAAAACTATTTATTGGAATTTTATTGTGCCTGCTATTAAATTCTTCAAGACATCTCCATGTTTAGTGAATTTTTTTTTATATGGGCATGATTAATGATTTCACTTTATATCCTTCAAGTGTACCCATAGGTTAGTTTTTTCCAACAGGGTTAACCTCATTACTTTCATTGTCCCACATATTACCTATTTCAGTAAGGTTGAGGCTGACATATGAGGATTGAAGTTCAATCATTGAAATATACTTGCAACTACTTTTCTTCTATGTTTTTTTCCCTAGGCTTAGAGTTTCCTGATGCTTGAATAACCTTAGTCAAAGGTTCCTAACCAAGAGGGATACACTCTAATTCAAATGCATTGTTGTGACCTTCCATTTGAATTGAGTAATTAACTATTGTCATTGGATTCTCATCCTCTCTCACTTCCTTTATTTCAAATGAGTAGTTCTATGGAGAAACAAAATTTCCTATATTTTTAGTTTCTTCATCTATGATTTATTGATTCTATAAGGAGAAAAAAAAATAGAGTCATAAACCAAATGACCAAATAGAGAGTGAATTAAGAAGATAATTAATATTTAAATAGTATTTAACTTCAACATAATGGAATCAGAAAAATAAAATGTTTCAAACATATATCCTTCAATATACTTTATGCAACTATGTGATTCCCTTAAATTTTGTTGTCCCCCTAAATTTTACAATTATGCAATTCTATAATTCTAGAAGAAAAGACATACACTAGTACTTGTATCACATTTTAACTTTAGATTGATATCAACATACGCATTGATGTTAAGTTGAATAGAACACAAATAATGAATATGAGATATGAGTAAAGTATTGATAAAAATAAGTAAATGAGGTTAATAACAAAGTGTTCAATCAAAGAACGATCTTAAATCTTTCAGGAATATATGTTTTAATGATAACAAACTCAAATGCTTTTGACAAAGAATTATTTTTAAGATCATATAACTAAAATGATAGCATATGATGATATGAGATATGTATTTTGATATGTCTTTCTAACAAAATACTTCATATGTCTAGGATGAATGTATTAAATATCACATTTATTATGTCTAATGGTCATATCACCTAACAAATCAAAGGAATAAAAACTTCTTTGATATTTGAACTTTCCAGAGGAACAAGGATTTCTTTTTAGCCAAAGAAAAAACAAACATATATTGCAAAGTGTTTGAAGTCACCTAGAAAGTCTTTTATGATTGACACATACAACAAATTCTCCCATTTTATACAAAACAAATGTGATAAATAGTCTCCTTGATTAGATAAAAAGTGACAATTTGGTAAAATACATTTAATGCACCAATTAGCATCTTATTTTATAAGAAAGGGAGACGAAGAAAGATGAAGCAAGCTTATGAGTGATGCTCAACAGTCATCTTCATCATGCACCTATATAAAGAAACTTGAAGAATTCATAAAGAAAAAATAACAACGTCAATTTTTATTCATTCTTTCTTTCTATATAAAAAAAATCTTTGTACTTAAAAGTTGTATCATATCTTGTGAGAAAGAAGAAACAATTGTTATTTTTACTTAGCTTTAATTGTGCATTTTAACTTGAAGCTTGAAAAGGTTTTGTTATTTAAGGAATATTTGGTATTAAAGTCTAGAGAGACTTTTTTATTCAAAGAATATTTGGATAATTTGCTTGAAGAGACAAATCAAAGAATACTTAAGTTTGAGCCAGAAGTAGCATGTGATAGAATATTTATATCTTTAAAAAAGATAGTGAAACTTAATTAAGTTGATCAAGAATTGAACCTAATCTCGATGGTTGAGATGAACCACTATAAAAATACCATGTATTCTTTGTTTTTACTTTGTCTATATTCCTTAAGGATTATGCAATTATTTCACTGTTTCTAAAAAGTGTTAAATTTTTATTGGTATTATTCAACCTTCCTTCTAGTATATTTCTCTTCTCAACGCAAATCATGAGAAAGAAGAAGTATGTATTGCAATACTAAATACTAAATTGGTAATTATATTGAATTGAGTTGTAAATTTTGAAGAAGAAAAAAAGAACAACACATGCATATTGGATAGAAGAAAGTGCAAGTAATTTGTGAGAGATGAAACTCCTGGTAAGAGAATAAAAAGTTGATGTTGAGTTATCATTTGAAATAGAAAAAAAAACTAAAAATATCATGGAGGAAAATTGTATGATTTAATGTTTTTTTTAAATCCTCCTATGTCATAGTTCAATTTTGTGATTCACAAAAAAGTTTGCACTTGGTAGTTCAATTCCATTATAGACCTCACAATGTAGTGATGACTTATCCATTGAGGATCCCATAGGCGGTGTTGTCTCACCCTCCTAACACCCACTAAAGTTCATAATTCAATTCCTCCAATGCCATAATTCAATTCCACGATTCTCTAAAAGTCCGCACTCCATTATTCAATCTCATTAAAAATATTAAAAATCACACGATATAATACTCAAGATAATCAAAATTTTTTTTAGAAGTATGTTAAAATCAGATAGTATTTAATTAAGTTTTTTTTTTTACTTAAAAAAGAGCCTAATGCTATTAAAAGATATAAAAATTTTAATAGATTATTTTAATGGATAGATTTTAAGATTTTTTTTAGTAAAATTTACATGTAATTCACTTTCTTAACAGTCTCATCAAAATATTGAGATTTTGCATGACTTTATTTTTTTAATTATTTTTCTCTTTTCTTTTTCTCCCTCGTCTTTAATTTCCTCTCTCTCATTTTCTTTCTCATCTTTTCTTATCTCTCTCTTTCTCTCGTTTTTATATCTCATCTTTTTTTTTTCTCTCTCTTTTACCTCTCTCTCTCTCTTAATATCTTCACTTTCTCATACTCTTTTATTTTTGTTCATCTCTCTTATTTATTTCTTTTTCTTCTCTTTCTCTTTTTGTTCATCTCTCTCATTTATTTCTTCTTCTTATTCTTCTCTTTAATTTTTTCTCCTATATTTTTTTTGCTTAAATTTTTATTTATCAATATTGATATATAATTTATTAGTATTTGTTTTTTAATTATTAAATATTTAATTTTTTTGAGTTATCAAATATTATATATTGAATTTCAATAAAATTTAATATTAAAATATCAAAATTTTAAACATACATAAAAATATAATTTGACAATCTACCAGTTAATAGATATTATAAATTTGAACATATTATTCAAATTCAATATTATAAATGAAAAAATATATATAGATGGAGGACTGTACGTAAAAAAATATTATTTAAGAGAATATGAAACTAAAATTAATTATTTACTGAAAGATTAAATTTTTTATTAATTTTATTTTCTTTGTTAAAAAAAATCATGTCACTTATGTTATTTGTTTTATTAATTGTATTATTTTTTTAAAAAATTCACATTATCCTTTGAAATTCAATAAAAATCCTTTGAAACTAAAATCAATTATTTACTGAAAGTCAAAGTTTCAGCCTTATTATGTGACTTAGCGACGCTCTCCATCCAGACTTTGACACTTTTTGTCTCTTTAGACTTTTCTATTTCTCTATTCGGTTCTTACTATTAGCATATATCTATATCTATACCTAATAGAAAGATATATTTTAGTACTTATCTTTTTATTTCTACTTTCTAGTAAATATTTATATTTTCTAATGTAAAAAAAAATAAAAATTTTATATTTTTCATAATTTTTAATATTTGTCTGTGTATTTATTAGAGATACGGAGTGTCTGGCCTCTTTAATTACAATAAAAATTTTAAAAATAGATTTGGACCGACTGGATCAATTGAATTAAAATTTGATGATCTAACGGATTTGATTTTTAAATTATATCGATTATACATTTTACTCGTTTTAAATTAAAATAAATCAATCAATTTTTTGATCATATAAAAAAAATATTTTAATATTAATATATTTATTTGTAAATATATCTAATTTAAATAATGATCATTTGTTTTAATATATTAATAATCACTTATTTTAATATATTTACTTATAAATATATGTAATTTAAATAATTTTTATAATATATTATTAATTTTATATTATATATTTAATAATATAATATTTATGTATATATTATATATATTATTTTGTGATATTAATTACAACTATATTATATATATATATATTATATTTTTAATTTATATTAATATATAGTTTAATATATATTTTTTTATATATAAAATAAAAATAAAGATAAATTTAAATAAGATGAAAATTAAAATTTAAAATAGAATATAAATTTATTAAAATTTATAAATATAAAATATATTTAATATAAATATATTTTTTTAAAAAATAATAAAATTGAATTATATGATTTAATTAATAATTTATCAAATTAATCTTTAATCCACTAATTTAATATTCTAACGATTCAATGATTGATCCAATTTTTAAAATTATAATTACAAATACTCTTCCCTGCTACCAATGTTTTCTAGATACCCGTGAAAAAACTAGCCATTGTTCCCTTGGATTAGTGGTGGCTTCATCCCTAAAACAAAATAAAAATAAAAATTTAGAAATCTATTTAAAATTTTGCAAAAAGTTAAAGGAATATACTTTAATACTTTTAAGTTGATATATTATTAAAAGGCATAATTTAGAGATAAAGTGTAGAGTGTGTGAGTAATGATTTCCATCGTACACGATCAGAGGCCACAGTGTGTATCACACCTAAACAAGAAGAAGAGACACGATGGTGAAGGCAATCAGAGTTCACGAACTTGGTGGTCCTGAGGTCAGTTGTCTTTCATATGTGATCATTATTCAGTCTCTCATAATCAGCTAAAATTGTTGAGTGGCAGGTTCTGAAGTGGGAGGATGTTGAAATAGCAGAGCCAAAAGAAGGCGAGGTCCTTCTGAAGAACAAAGCCATTGGGGTTAATTTTGTTGATGTCTACTTTCGCAAAGGAACTTACAAACTCCCCTCTTTACCCTACACTCCAGGTTCTCAATATTCTACCACTCATACTCGATTTCTATAATCTAATCAACTTCACACAGATCGAACCAATTAAGTTGGTTAGATTCATTGAATCAAATTATTAGTTTGGATCTATTGGAAAAAAATCTAAGTAGAAAGCAACTCTCACCTTATAAATTAGTTTTGTAGAGTTGGGTTAGGCTCAAATCTACTATTCTAAGAGTACCATAGATTTATATCATTAAAAATATAATGATTGAAGAATCAAATTAATTAATTTTTTTATTAATTAGTAACACATTAATACAATCCACTTTACCTATCATATTTAAGTGTTATATTAACATAAGTTACACAACTCATTCTATCACACACTTATCATATTTAGTGTCAATGTGTGCTTTTTTCTCTCGCTCAATACTCACTATTCAATTATGTTAAATTATTTTAATTTCATACTTTTTTATATTACTCTTTTATTTATATTTAAATATTATCTAGTATTTACACTCTTTTAATAATATGTTTATATTTAAATTTGAGATGAAATAAGATATTTCTTATTTTAAAAAATAGAAATTTCTCAATTCTTTTTTTAAGAAAATTGATTGATTCACACCAAACCAACCAATGATTAGTTAGATTTCGTTAGAATTGAAGAATTTTTTATTTTTATTTTTTAAATTCTATCTAAACCTAACTAATTAAAAATGATTGATTTGGATTTTATTTTATTCCAAATCTAAACTAGGATTATGAACACGCGTAACCCTTACTACTATGCTACCAAAATATTAACATAACTCTAAACATTAACCTCATTTATAGATGAATAAGGTGTAATTTTTTTCAAATAATTAAGAAATCAACGTAATGTTCAAAGAGGTCAGTGAGCACTTAAGAGGATTTGGTATAAAGATTAAAAAGAAACACGAAATTTATCTGTAATTTTGCGAAAGGAAAACATTAGGGATTGTTAGTGTAATTTTTTTTCAAACATTAATTAATATTTCTTGTATTGGTGGAAAAAAGGAAATAGAGTATGCAGCAATGGCTTTACCCTGACTGTTGTTGTGGTATGGTAGGCGTGGAGGGAGTTGGGGTGGTGACTGCCATAGGCGTTGGAGTCAGTGATGTGCAGGTTGGAGATGTTGTTGCTTATTCATGTCAACCTCTAGGCTCATACGCTGAACAACATATTGTTCCTGCAATTAAGCTTGTCCCCCTCCCTCCCTCAGTTGACCCCATTGTCGGGGCAGCCATCATGACCAAGGCCATGACAACTCGTTATTTGCTTCAAAGTTCTTTCAAGGTGTGTCTGCCTATGCTTATTGCTCAAGGAGCTCTTCTTGTTTTAACTGTTTTTTTTCTTTACATACATACTAGTCTACATTCATTAGAATATTTTTAAGAAAAGGATTCCCTTGTCTTTCACTATGGGAGATTGATTCACTAAATGCTTACTTCACAAAACATGAACCACTTCTGCAACGTGAAAAGACATGTCTCTCACTTATTATTCGGGGTCCATAGTGTTTAAGACATCCTAGCAACACACTTCTTTAACATATAAATTTTATTATTAGTTAGAATTTGTTAGAACACACAAAATTGTGTGGATCTCTCTCATTACTTTGTGATCCTCACTTGTGATTTTGAAGTTTTCAATAAATTTTAAGGAATAGAAGAAAGTATTGCTGCTTGCTAGCACTCCTCATAATGTTAATATTATTCAGTTAGACTTTAAGTTATTTAGTCCAATTATTTCATATGTATGCCTTTAAACAGACGTAGGTTGACAATGACATTATCTCTGTTGCTTGTCTACTGATTACTGGAATGTCTTCTACCATATTATCCTTCCATGTCAATCTATGTTACCTTTTCCTCCTGATATTTTTCTATGTACATGCTTTGCGTAGGATATTCAGCCTTACTTCTCCAAGTTACTGCCCCGTTCTCTTAAGTATGTCTTGCTTGGTTACTCCTGTTATAAAAGAAGACATAGGCCCCTGTAATGACTCACTCATAAGAACCTTACTTTTCTTCATACTTCTCACAATTCCTAGAACTATTTTTTTTAAGACTTTGGGAAAGGGGGAGTTACTGAGTTATTTAATATAGAATGCTGGTTAAAGTGAATTAGTGACAAATAAATAGGAGAAGTGAAGGGGTGGGAATTCATTAAGATCTGTTCATTTTGTAGATTGAGCAATATCTCTCCTATTTTCTATTCTTTTGCAATCAAGAAATACTTAGAC
The DNA here is from genome assembly GCF_000230855.2 of Cajanus cajan. NCBI lineage: Eukaryota > Viridiplantae > Streptophyta > Magnoliopsida > Fabales > Fabaceae > Cajanus > Cajanus cajan. The sequence continues at coordinate 56,912,683 of NC_138524.1, read as the reverse complement.
ATGGGACCTTGCTCCTCTCCCTTAGCAAACATGCTATTATTGGGTGTGTACTAAAAGGAATTCATTCAATGATATCAAATCCCTGAAATATGCAAAATGAGATTTCACCATAAAGGAGGAGAATAAAGTGATCAACAATAATCAAGTCAAATGCAACAGTTAATGAGCTAAAGATGTTCCTCATTTACTTTGAACCTATTATTGCCTCCTTCTTGCATGTGATGTTCCAAGTAGAGGACCAAAAAAACTTTGTTGTAGCTAGCAGAAGTATGACATTTTCTGTTATCATAGCTGACTACAAATCAACTAAAGAGTTCATGCTTTATCCAAAACCAATTCATTTCTCATAACATTGTCCTAGCTTGATGTAAACATTAACATACTCATCAATTTTACAGGTTGAACCTGGTCACACAATTCTTGTACATGCAGCAGCTGGTGGAGTAGGATCCTTATTATGCCAGTGGGCAAATACTATTGGTGCAACTGTTATCGGAACTGTATCCAATAAAGTGAAGGCAGCTCAGGCAAAGGAGGATGGATGCCATCATGTCATAATTTATACAGAAGAAGATTTTGTTGCTCGTGTCAACGAAATTACTTCAGGCAATGGAGTTGAAGTAGTCTATGATTCTGTGGGAAAAGACACCTTCGAGGTAGTGCCCATTATATGCTATATTATGCCTAAATGAAATTTCAAAATTAAATGGCTGGGTACATGAGAGTAAATATCAATAATATTGTTGTGCCTTGCACGGTGGTATCCATCAGAGTTGTTTATTTTTGTATTCTTTAGGTGCTCCTTCTCTCATGATAATTAAATGTCCAGAAATACAAGTATATTTATGGTTCACTCTGGCGATCCTATCTTGATCATTAGTGCTTAAAACTAAAACATCAAACACCAACCAAATCCTAGATGATAAACTCTTCATTTATTGTTGTTTTTAATCTACAAATGAATTCCTATAACCTATTAAAGAGCTCAAGATTAAATACATTTCTCAAAGAAATGAATTTGTACAGTGACGCATCTTAATAGCATTGGTTTTCTCAATTGAGTTTGCCAAATGTGTGATGATGTGAAACTGAATATTCATATTTGTCAATATTTAGCAACAATAAACATATTATTGATGTGCAAACCCAGAGGACAAGAGTTGATAGGCAACACATGGATTCTAAGGTTTTCGTCTCATTCGTACAATGTATATAACCAAACTCGTCAGCTTACTTCGTTGTGACTGCACTGATATGTGTCTAGAACATTTCTTTTTTAAGATGGGTGGTTTTAATTTGAAAAATTGAACTTTTGGTTTCTATGTTTCATTGATGTTTCTATTATATCATTTCAAAATATTGTTAGAAATGTTGTTACCGGAATACACTGATTTGTGCAGGGATCTCTGGCTTGCTTGAAGTTTCGAGGTTACATGGTATGTTTTGGACAGTCATCGGGTACACCTGATCCAATTTCATTATCTTCCTTAGCTACCAAGTCCTTGTTCTTGACAAGGCCCACTCTAAAGCATTATAATGTCACCCGAGATGATCTATTGGAGGCTGCTGGAGAGGTGTTTGCCAAGGTTGCTTCTGGCGTCTTAAAGGTGCGAGTTAATCATATTTATCCATTGAGTGAGGCAGCCAAAGCACACGAAGACATGGAAAATCGGAAGACCACTGGATCTATTGTCTTGTTACCATGACAATATCACTTGTATGCAGGCCTTACACATCAACTTCATGTTTAATTCTCCTTGAATGGAACTATACCGATGATTTATGTCATTGAATAACACAAGTCTTTGTATCTCTCGAATTTGTTTCAATATCCTTAGATCAAATCAATGGTACTCTGACAGGAGATGCTCTCTCTAACAGTTAGGGCCAAAATTCCCGTGATGTAATTTTTAGGATAGTATTTGGTTGGAAGGAAATAGGAAGAGAAAAAATTTTATTCTTTGCTTTAATTTTTAGGAGACGAGTGGAGAAGGAATAGAAGAATAAAATGTCTTATCTAATTTTATTAGAAGATTTAAAGAGAATCGAGAAATTTTCAAAACATTTTTTAATATATTTTAAGGAGGGATTCGTTTATTCTAGGAGTAGGTCTATTTAGATTTATTCTATTTAATAATTTTTGTTTTTAGATCAAATTTCAATAATTTAATTGTTGAATTTAAAGTTCTTAATACCTAGATCAAATCTATAAATTTTTAAAAAATTTAAAAATTATTCGATATTTCATTTCACTAATTCAAATTAATGAATAATCATAAAATTATTTTATACATTAATTTGAATTAATGAAGCGAATTATCAAATAATTTTTAAATTTTTTAAAATTTATAAATTTGATCTATGCAGAACTTTAAATTCAATGATTGGATCATTAGAATTTGATGTAAAACATGAAATATTGAATGAAATAAATTTAGGTAAATTTATTTTTAGAGTAAATAAATCTCTCCTTTTTTATATATTTATATTCAAAATTATAGATGTAAAAATAAATTAATTTTTAGAATGTGACATTTTTTGTGGATAAAAAAAGAAAAAGAATTTAACCTTTTTCTGATTGATACGGTGGATATATAATAAAATAATGAGAGAGCTGCATTAGCAATGGAATAGCTTATGAAATAATGGTATGAGAATATGTTTAGAAGGAATGCATTAGCCATTAGGCATTGAAGGATAACGTTTTAGGTTTTTGTGTTTGTCATAGATTTGAAATCCTCTTATTGTGGGTTGGGCAAAAATGCTGAAGGTACCGGAGCACCAGGTGGCGGGGCACAAGGCCAAGGACGGAGTGATGGGCCCTCTGGTGGATGACACGGGAAGATTCTACAAGCCTCTCCAAAACGACGACCGCGGCTCCAGGGAGCTGTCGTTTTACTCCTCTCTCTCGTCCCAGTCCCACCCAAGCATCCCCCTGCCCTTCTTCCCCGCCTTCCACGGCACCAAAGTGGTGGAGGCCTCCGACGGCTCCGGCCCCCACCCCCACCTGGTCCTGGAGGACCTCCTCCGCGGCTACGCCAAACCCTCCGTCATGGACGTGAAGATCGGCTCCCGCACCTGGCACCTCGGAGACTCCGAGGACTACATCGCTAAGTGCCTGGCGAAGGACCGAGAGTCCTCCACCATTCCCCTTGCCTTCAGAATCTCCGGCGTCAAGGACGCCCTCTCCGCCTGGGAGCCCCCCCGCAAGTCCCTCCAGAGCCTCTCCGCCGACGGCGCCCTTTTCATTCTCAGCAAGTTCGTCTCCTCCAACGCCTCCGATCCCGACTGCGCCTTCGCCTCCGAGGTTTACGCCGCCGTTCTCGAACGCCTCCTCGAGCTCAAAGCCTGGTTCGAGGTTCAGACGCTTTACCACTTCTATTCCTGCTCTCTTCTCCTTCTCTACGACAAGGGCGATGGGAAAAGGAAAGTGCTCGTCAAACTCGTTGATTTTGCCCACGTGGTGCCTGGGAACGGTGCCATCGACCACAACTTCTTGGGTGGCCTTTCTTCCTTCATCAAGTTCCTCAAGGATATACTGGCACAACCCACTATTCATCAATGACTCTCTTTTTTTCACTTCCAAATTCTACAAATAATGTCTTTCCTAAATCTCAACACTTCACTTATGTATTAATAATGTCTTTCCCTTTTTCCTGCTAATTACTTAAACCAACCTTTATGCCATCAAGCTCTACTGTTAATGTCTTTACAAACTTTCTGTTATGTTCTTTATAAATTTGTTTTCAACGTGGCTGCAGATTTGTTTTCTAATCCATCATGTGGGACTTTATCTTTTCTTTACTTTTTGTCTGACATAGCAAAAGCATTTGAAGCCCGCCCTTGAGAATCACAAGGGCTTAAATTCTATTACCTTACTCATTTTATGCTTCTGCTTGAACTAGTTCAATACTAAAGGAATTTCAATGATTTTCACACAAAATCAGGTGTGCTAAATGTGATTATGTAAGAATTTTGAACTTAAGTGTTACTCGAAATGTTACTGAATTCAACTGATGCAACTAGCAAAAATATATGTTGTATTACAGTGATCACAATGAGATTAGGTTTGTGTTTCGTTACAAGTACCAAATCCATATGCGTAATTTAAGAGGTTACTGCTGCAGCAGCTGAGGATTCGCTTTGAGAAGGTTCTACATATGCCTGGTTTGTCTGTCTGATTTGCAAAACCATCTCAGAGAATCTAAACTCCGGGATCCTTAATTTGACCACTAAAGGCTCTTTCAATTTTTAATTATTGGCTTTTGTTTTGATGACTCTAACTTTCTTCTCCTTCACTAAAAACCGCTTTGCAAAAGAGGTTCTCCAGCATAACAAAGTCCACTTAAGCCATCTCTGATTGATACTTTCTCGGCTTTGTCCAAGTCTCTTGTTATATTATTAAATTAATATAATATTGCCAAATCAAACTTTTATATGTAGAGAGAGAGAAAAGGGGTTTCAAGAGTATGTTTCCGTATATTTATTCTATTTAATTATTCATCTTTTACATTAAATTTTAATAATTTAATTGTTAAATTAAAAAAAATTAATGTATAGATTAAATCTATAAATTTTTAAAATTTTAAAAATTATTTGATATTTTATTTTATTAATTTAAATCAATAAATAATTATAAAAGTATTTTATACATTGGTTTGAATTTATATAACAAAATATCATATAATTTTTAATTTTTAAAAAATTTGCAAACTTAACTAATATATTACGAATTTTTAATTTAATAATTAATTTATTAAAATTTGATATAGAACATTAGTTATTAAGTGAAGTAAGTCTATCAAAGTAGACTTACTCTTAAAATAAATGAATACCTCCTCTCTCTCTCTCTCTCCAAATTTTTAAAAAATTTGAAAGTCATTCGATACTTCATTTCATTAATTCAAATTGACGCATAATCATAAAAACATGTTATCCGTCAATTTGAATTAATGAAACGAAGTATCAAATGATTTTAAATTTTTTTAAAACTTTGCAGATTTAATCTGTGCATTAAAAACTTTAAATTTAACAGTTGGATCATTGAGATTTGATATAAAACATGAGTTACTAAACAAAGTAAATCTAGGTAGACTTACTCCTAGATTAAATAGATCCTTCCTCTATATATATAATTAATAAATTAATAAATATATAAAATAGCAAACAATATTGAAGTAATTCTGTTATAATAATATTTTCATAAAATAATTATAAAAGGAGATGTTTTAACGATAACAAACGAAAAGTTTTTCTAAGAAAATATTTTTTTTATCAAACAAAGTATAAAACGCTAGCTGTAATAAGACGTTCAACCAGACAAAACATATTATCTAATAAACTAGCATTTACTTTATATCATTTATGATGTTTAACAAAGTTGTGTATCTAAATGTTTTCTTAACAGATAGAACCTTAAAAGTTTTCTTGGATTTCACAATCTATTAAAAAGGATCAATGACATGCTTTGCGTCAGAAATAGGACAAAACAAGTCCATGTAATCACATAAAGGGTCAGTTAAAGCTACGTCAAAACTACACAATACTAACAAACATTTTGTTTCATTCGTTTGATACCTAAAAGTTGATAAGTAGTCTCCTTAATAAGATAAGAAGTGACTTTTGGGTGAAATGCATTTAATGTTTCAACGGATACTTCTTTCCTCGAGGAACCGAAGACAAAGATAGACGAAGCAAACTTGTGAGGAATGCTCAAAGTGTTGCAACTGTCATCTTCATTAAGGCTACTATATAAGAAGCTTAACTCTTGGAAAGAAGAAGAGAATGATTTTGTACAAATATTATTCATTCTTCTTATAAAGAAATTTTTTGTACTTCATTAGTTGTATCATGTCTTGTCTGTAAGAGAAGCAACATATGTAAAATCTTAACCAAAGATAATTGTTTGTTATTAGGTTGAACCTGAAAAGGTTTGTCTGTAAAAGAATACTTAATTATTTAAGCCTAAAGAGGTTTGGTGTATAGAGAATACTTAGATAGTTGCTTGAAGAGGCGAGTCAAAGAACAATTAAGATTGAGGTAGAAGTGACTTAAGAAAAGAATACTTATATCTTTCATAAATATAGTAGAACTCAATATAGTTGGATTGAGAACTGGACGTAGTCTTAATGATTGAGACTAACCAATAAAATTGAGTGTTCAATCTTATGATTCCTTGTGAAGCATATCTTCGTGGTTTATGTTACTACTTCTGATGGAATCATGCTTAGGAGGGCAAGAGGTGACACATTGAAGGATCTAAGAGGAATGGGGTAGACATGAAGATTTAGACTAGTTTAGAGCCTAATGGGCCTGGTGGGCTTGGTGGGCCCAAGTTGTCCCTCACATGGGGCACACCTTGAGATTTACATTGCCTTGTATTTGTATTAGTATAGGTTTCATATATTTTGGTCTTGTATTTTGGACCACCTAGAATAGGATTTTTAGGTCATAGACTTAATGGGCTTGTTTTGTGGGCCTTATGGGCCTTGGGTATTTTGGTACCCAATATTGGGCTCATTTTATTTATTTTATTATTTCCTATTATATGTATTTGTTTGACCATTGTATTTAGGCTATTAGAGTAGGAATATTGGAAGAATACTTAATAAGGCAAAGCTAGCTTAGGTTTTATTTAGAATGCATTTTAAGTTGAATTTGGGTCACATGTTTTTAACCAAGGGTGGTTGAACATGTGCACACTCAAATGCATCTTAAACTCATTCTAAATGAAACTTAAATTGCCATGATGCATGGCCATCATATGGCAGCCAAGGAATTTGAATTCAAAAATTTAGAGAATTTTGATCAGATTTTGATTCCACCAAATTCTCTTCTCAAAGTCACCTTTTCACGCCTAGCTTAGAGCCTTGAGAGCTTCTAGTTCTAGTTGCATTTGTGAACAACCCATCGCTCACTTTGCTTTGGTGCTTCCTTCCTCTTTTAATTCTGCAAATATTCTTCTTCTTTGCTGGACTTTGACGTCCAGAATTTGGTTTAAGCAAGGACTCCAAGGCTGGAGCAAAGCCAAGGGAAGATTATCAATCTTATTCACCTAGCTTTAACATCAACTTCACTATTTGAAATAGTACAAGTTCTTTTATAATACTATTCAACCCCCTTTTAGTGTTTGTATTTCTCTCCACAATTTGGTACTCAACCTTTGATGGAAACATGCCTAGGAAGGCAAGAGGTGACATATTGAAGGAGCCAAGAGGAGTTGGCTAGACATGAAGGTTTGGGCCAGTCAGGGCCCAATGGGCCTGATGGCCTGGGAAGGCCCAAGTTGAACTTTTCATGGGCCATATTTTGTTATAGCTAATTTCATATGTTTTGTATACATGATGTTAGTATAGGTATCATATATTTTGGTCTTGTATTTTGGACCACATAGAATAGCATTTTAGGTTTTAGGCTAGTTGGGCCTAGTTTTGGGCTTCATGGGCCTTTGGGCTTTTGGTACCCAATATTGGGCTCATTTTCATTCTTGTAATTTTTCCTTTCCATTGTAATTGTTTGACCAATGTAATTAGGTCATTAGAATAGGAAAATACAAGGAATACTAAAGTATGCTAAGTAGGTTAAACTAGGTTTAATTTGGAAGCCATTTAAGTTACATTTGAGTCACATGTTTTGCACCATTGGTGGCTGAACATGTGACACTCAAATTAACCCTAAATGACTCTCAAATCAGACCTAAATGCACCTTGGTACCTAAATTTTCGGACTTACACATGTGCACCAAAGTTTGAATTCAAATTTCAAATTTGAATTCAAACTTTAGGCGCCAATTTGTGTAGCTTTGGTTTAGGTGCCTATGTGCTTCATTTTCGTGCATACTTAAGTCCTCCCTTCACATTTTTGTATTCAATTTTGAGATTAATAAAATTGGAGAGCTTATTCAGCCCAATTTTCTCTTGAGAGTCACCGAAATTTCTCACATCAAAAGCCTTAGGAGAGTTCATCTTTTCCTTCTCTTTGAAGTGAGGAATCTTTTGCTTCTTAAGCTTGGATGCTTCCATCCAAGGCTTAAGCCTATTCCAACCGAGAATCGTCCTCCATCAAGTGCTCATTTCGTTGGTTTCCATTTCCTTGAAGGAGATCCGTGCATAAGGAGAGCTACGGAGAAGAACAACATTCACTCCTCCTAACCTCTTCCATCATTTTTGGTATCAAGAGCAAGGTCTTCAAGGAGATAAGTTGTTTCACTTTTGAGTCCGTTTCTTTTTGTGTTCTTGTGTTGTTCATTGTGTTCTTCTTGTATTGTTTGAGTTTATTTTCGGATCTATATGTTTTGAATCACATTTTATTCCATAGATCCATTGGTTGATTGTTTTTGAATTTTCTTCCACAATCAACATGTTTAGGACCTATTAGCTTGTGCTTGTTTTGATTTAATTTGAGTCTCTCCATTCTTGTATGTGTCCGTGATTGGACTTCATGCATTTGCATTAGATTTTGGTTTTTAATCTTGTTTTGTCTTAGAGTTTGTGTTTAGTCCTTCTATGTCACAAAATTCCTTGAATAGCATGTTGACCTAATTTTTGTTTTAAGTGCATTGTTCATTATTTTGCTCTCGGTTTGTTTCTTTTTGTGCCTACCTATATGTGCTTTTTCTTTTACCTTATTGTGTTCATAATTTGCTTTTAGTCCTAGCAAGTTTCTTTAGAGTTAGGTTTCCATTGTGTTCTTAAGTTTTCAAATCACTTTCCATTGAAAATCTTATAAAAATTTTTGACTCAAAATTTCAAGTGTAATCCTACTTCTAGTGCACTAATTTTGTGGATTCAAATTTTAAAAAAAAAAAAAAGTGAGTAAGAGGCTGGAAGGCCCGGGCATGCCCCGAGTTCGTGATTCATACACAGAGAGATTAACCGAGGTTGCCCCCTAGAGAGGCATGGTTGACGATTGGTTGAACTACGTTAAGAACGCATTCCCACTTGCTTGAGTGTGGGTGTTTCGACTTCGGAGTGAAACCTTTATGAATTCTTGCTTTCTAAAGGGAATACTCGAGCCACCTTTTGATTCCAACTTAGATAGACATTTCTTATTTTTATATGTCCCTAACTTTTGCATAGGACGTATCCTATCGGGATTTTGATTCTTTTTTCTCCACCCTAATTTTTGCCTAAGACGCCCTTTACGGGTTTTCATCCTAGCGGGTTTTTAGTCATGCAATGCCTTTATTCTTTAATTGGTCTTGTCTTGTAATTCCCTAGAAGCAAGGATTCGTCCATTATTGGTCATTCGTCCTATCCCGGCAATTGCTATTTTCGCATGGGAAAGCCTTCGCGTTAAAATCATCGATTTGAGCGTGTGATGCCCCCAATTACTGATAAGTGTTCCCCGATTTGATGTGTCAAGGTTCGCATTTGATTACAGTAATTTCCATTATCCGGCTAACACGCACAAATTAGATTTCCCTTTTTATTCGTATTTATTATTTACAAGGAAGACGTGTTATCTATATGAAACGTAAAATAGGATGCAAAGACATATGAGAAATTCAACGGATATCATTCTCATTGATTTTTGTTTAGAGAACATTCTTTGCATACTATTACATGTGTCTTCCATTTCTAATGAATGTATACTAATGTACTATCCTAGGAGATGTATGATATTTATTTTTTGCCTAAATTTTATCATGTTTTTAACTAAGAGTTATGATGCATGATTTTTTTGCTATATATATATATATATATTATTTTTTTGAAATAAACTACCCTATATGATGCTTTAGAGTTAGGGTATACAGAAGCGAGTTAAAATTTTTACAATATTTTTTTATTAATATCTACTTGTTTGTAATTCTTATTTATTTGAAATAAATAAACACAAACAAATGCAACACGCATATGCTCAAACAAATGTACACCCGCGAACAGTCACGTTTAAATCCTTGGTCTGTGGTCCCTGCAAGAAAAGTGCATTGTATAGGACGGTTCTAATCTCACTGGTCTTAAGGCCCCCAAGGTGCCCCCATTATAGGGACCCAGTATCTCTGTCGCCGTCACCTGGCAAACTCTAAGGTCTGTTGCAGTATTTCGGGCTAGAGTAACCGGTTATCACCTTGAGTGTGATTTCCGACAAGGCTCGCAGGCTCTAAGGCCAAAACTTGGGTCGGTCGTACGTCAACCACTCCCTATGTTTATTACCCTCATGCCCCCGGGTGTAGGGGGACTGTTGTGTGCAAAGGTTTGTGTACAGTTTTATTCAAACAGATGCAAAATTTAAATAAACAAACAAACAAATATTAAAGCCAAACAAATAAAACAAATAAAGTAAAGGGGAAAAATATTTAAATTATTATTTTTATTTTATTAACTTCATCAATTAAATGGGCCTGACCCTCTTTAAACGTCCCCAGTGGAGTCGCCATCTGTCGCAACCCGAAAATTTCCGATCTTGCGACCTATGGTTTAGACATCCTTTTAAAAGTCTCATTAATTAAGGAATGCCCGGACACCAGACTAATCTTTAATTAATGGTTTTGAAAATAGGTTCATGGAGTCGCCACCAATATTTTACTCAAAATATTGGAAAAAGAAAAGGTTTTTAAAGATCCAATAATGGCCTTGATAACCAGAATTGGGTTCGGGGGTCGGTTACACGTAAGGAAGGTATTAAGGACCCTTACAACGCCCTAAATCGGTACCCTATGATGAAGTTAACGTGATAAAAAATAATAAATTAAATATTAGATCCCCTTTCTTAATAACTATTTACATGTTTGAAATTTAAATTATACGAATGACCCTAAAATATCTACATGATTGCTTTGATTATAATGATATTTATCAGAAATAAGAAACAAAGATAAAAATAAAGGAGAGAGAAGAAGATTGACTGAAATACCTCGTATCAAGCTTTGTTAATGGTGATTCTAGGTGCTTTGTGACGACCTTTTCACACTACAATACCTCACAAACTCTCAAGAAATACAAGAGAGAGAAAAAGAGAGAAGAAGAGAGAAATTTCGAGCTCTAGACGAAATTTTGGAGTCCCCCAAACTGCTGGCCGAGATTCGCTATTTATAGGCATCAGATGTGGGCCGGAACGGCCCGTTCTGGATTCGGAACGGCCCGTTCCGGATCCAAACGTTATGCAGTACATTTGCACCCTAGAACGGCCCGTTCTGAAACCAGAACGGCCCGTTCCAGGGGACCAGAACGGCCCGTTCTGATTTCAGAACGGCTGTTCTGGGGTACAGATTTTAAGCCCCCTTGATTGGTTCGGAACGGCCCGTTCCAACCTATATTTTTTAGGCTTTTTAGAAGCCCAGAACGGCCCGTTCTGACTGAGAACGGCCCGTTCCGGAATTGGGAACGACCCGTTCCGATTTTGGAACGGCCCGTTCCGGGCCACTAAAAAATTGGTTTGAGCCTTCGGGCCCTCTGATGTCCTATCTTGTTATTTGTATGCCCCCCGGACGAAATTGGGTGTCTACAGCTGCCCCTCTTTACTTGTCCTTTGGAATAGCTGTGTTGCTTTTCCAAAGGCAAGTAAAGACGTAGACATTTCGTCCGGGTCTTCTTCCCGTCTCTGTGTTGGTGCTTCTGCGTTGCTTCCCTTGGACAGGTGTATTTGCTCGTATCCTCACCCTTGTGTATGAATCACGAACTCGGGGCATGCCCGGGCCTTCGAGCTTTGTTAAAGGGGCACGTGTAAATTGAAAATTCTATTTTAATGTCATACACTTTTCTACTTCATTTCTCTTCTCCCTTTTATCTACTCTGAGCCTCGTCAACAAACCTTAAATGAACAAGTACATTTGAAATAAGGACGTCATCAGAAACAATGACTTAATACGCAATAAAAAACACATAAAGATTAATCAAATTGGGCATGACTTGTGGATAAAAATTCAAATGAAATCTGCGCAAGGGGCATCCCTCTTTAATGAAGGAATGAAAGATGATCGCAAATGCTGCAAAGACAAAGGCCTGGCAGGAAACCCACTAAGGGGGCTGCGCAAAAATTAGGGCAAGATCCGCTAGGAGACTCACAAACAAAAAGAGTAGCCTAGGCAAAAGGGAGGATCAAAAGAAAATGTCCGCTAGGGAACACATCTCAAGTAACCTAGGCAAAAGTTAGGACAAAGCAGCATCACGAGCTGAAAACCGAAAGGCAGCTCGGGAAGATCATTTAATCAATATGCAATCCCAAGTCATTGCTTAACTTTGAAGGAAATAATAAGTCAACGTGGAAAATGATTTCGTCACTTTGAATGTGCTTGATCATCAGCCTAAACCACTGGCCTACCTCGACCAGCCATTCTTCTAAAATCTTTTTTGAAAAAAATCCTTTCTAACAAAACTTCTGCAAAAAATATATGTAACCTCTTCCTCTATTTCCTCTTGACCTATATGGCATTAAGATAAATTTGAAAGATACACGGAAAATGCACAGTGAATACTCACAGAGGGAAGGTCGAGATGTCCTCAAACAGAGGTTAGAGACGCTTGACCACACATCGACTGGATAGTCAAGGAGCCACTGAAGCTTGGGCTCAAAAGAACATATCCCGACAGTAATCAAGATTGGCATGGATAGAAAGAAATCGTCAACATTAACCTTAACGCGTGCAAGTTAATTTCCCGACAAAAAAATTGAATTGCATATTTAGGAACAAACACATGAGCATAAACTGCATCGCATGCATATGAGTTAGGGGCATATGGAAGGGCGTTACACAAAAAATATAAATAAAAGAATCATTCTTGTCTTGCATTTTCATTGCATCCATGCATCCATGCATTCTACTTGCTATGAGTCTAATGGAGTCATCAGGACGAAGCCCAAGCTAAATAGCCAACCATGAGCCAAGCAGTGGCAAATAGCGACCCCAAGTGATTCTATGTGCCCACTAAGCAAAGGCATATAAACAGTGGAATAGAATAGAATCGACTGAATAAGCAAAACCATAAGCATGAAGAGGCCATCGCGCCCTACTCCTCAACCTAATGAAGGATGATTTAAGAGAATACCAAGACCAGGAATGACTTCCAAACCAAAGCCAGGAGTGGCTTCCAAAATAATACTCATCAATAAAGATTCAACAAATAACATCATGGGACGAGATCCTTCCACCAATGATGAAAACAAAAGATTAAACAAAAAAAAAAAGGCAAGCTTCGTACATGTTGAAAAAGCCGAAGCATTTAGAAAAATAACAGAAAAAGGCAAGCTTCAAACTTGAAAAAGCCGAAGCTAAACAAATATAAAATTTAGAAAAAAAACCTACCACAAGCAGGCGCCTGGAGAGGCATCACAATACTCACATGGCAGGGGCAACACTAGAATCTCTGTCACCCATCAACTCTTTTGCCCACCATCACAGGGGCACCACCTACTAGTAATCCTCGTCTTCATCAGACGTCTGCCCATAGAAAAAAGGGCAATCACGACATCAGCAGGCGGCCTGGAAAGGCCGGCACAATAATACTCACAACATCAGCAAACGGCCTGCAGAGGCTACGAAAATACTACGGCCTGGAGAGGCTACGAAAATACTACGGCCTGGAGAGGCTACGAAAATACTACGGCCTGAAGAAGCTACGAAAATACTATGGCCTGAAGAGGCTACAAAAATACTACGGCCTGAAGAGGCTACGAAAATACTACCACAACAACGAGGGTACCGCCGAGTTCCTCGAAATTGAAACCGGGATGCCGCCGAGCTCCCACCATAGGTTGGTTGAAGCCTTAAAATCAGCCAAGCTTGATCGAGAGCCGCCGTTGAGCCTCTCAAATCAGTGAATGACAATGAGGGTACCGCCGAGTTCTTCAAAGTCAAAATCGGGATTGCCATCAAGCTCCCACCTGTGGGCCGGCTGAAGCCCTAAATATCAGTCCAGCCTGGAGAGGCTGAGCTCATAATATACTCCCTCTTCAACAAGCAACAAATAAAGGCACACATTATCACAAGAGAAACAATGGAGCTTCTACTCGAAGACTGAAGATCAGGTGTACAGTTTATCAACCTTGAGTACGCAATCAATGCTCAACTGCTTTAAAGGGTGAGGATACGAGCAAATACACCTGTCCAAGGGAAGCAACGCAGAAGCACCAACACAGAGACGGGAAGAAGACCCGGACGAAATGTCTACGTCTTTACTTGCCTTTGGAAAAGCAACACAGCTATTCCAAAGGACAAGTAAAGAGGGGCAGCTGTAGACACCCAATTTCGTCCGGGGGGCATACAAATAACAAGATAGGACATCAGAGGGCCCAAAGGCCCAAACCAATTTTTTAGTGCCCCGGAACGGGCCGTTCCCAAGTCCGGAACGGGCCGTTCTAGGCTTCTAAAAAGCCTAAAAAAATATAGGTTGGAACGGGCCGTTCTAGACCAGAACGGGCCGTTCCGAACCAATCAAGGGGGCTTAAAATCTGTACCCCAGAATGGCCGTTCTGAAATCAGAACGGGCCGTTCTGGTTCCCTGGAATGGGCCGTTCTAGTTTCAGAAGGGGCCGTTCTAGGGTGCAAATGTACTGCATAACGTTCGGATCCGGAACGGGCCGTTCCGAATCCAGAACGGGCCGTTCCGGCCCACATCTGATGCCTATAAATAGAGAATCTCGGCCAGCAGTTTGGGGGACTCCAAAATTTCGTCTAGAGCTCGAAATTTCTCTCTTCTTCTCTCTTTTTCTCTCTCTTGTATTTCTTGAGAGTTTGTGAGGTATTGTAGTGTGAAAAGGTCGTCACAAAGCACCTAGAATCACCATTAACAAAGCTTGATACGAGGTATTTCAATCAATCTTCTTCTCTCTCCTTTATTTTTATCTTTGTTTCTTATTTCTGATAAATATCATTATAATCAAAGCAATCTTGTAGATATTTTAGGGTCATTCGTATAATTTAAATTTCAAACATGTAAATAGTTATTAAGAAAGGGGATCTAATATTTAATTTATTATTTTTTATCACGTTAACTTCATCATAGGGTACCGATTTAGGGCGTTGTAAGGGTGCTTAATACCTTCCTTACGCGTAACCGACCCCCGAACCCAATTCTGGTTATCAAGGCCATTATTGGATCTTTAAAAACCTTTTCTTTTTCCAATATTTTGAGTAAAATATTGGTGGCGACTCCATGAACCTATTTTCAAAACCATTAATTAAGGATTAGTCTGGTGTCCGGGCATTCCTTAATTAATGAGACTTTTAAAAGGATGTCTAAACCATAGGTCGCAAGATCGGAAATTTTCGGGTTGCGACAAGCCTAAGGACTTAAAGTTCAAAATAAAATAGTTCAAAAGGAATCCAAACACAAAACTTAAAGACTAGTGCACTAGTTTCTCATTTTCACTTGGATTTTGACCTAACTTGTAGTCTCGGTTTCTATAGCTTGGAATCATAGAAAAATTTGAAACAAAAGGCAAATACCTTCTCTGGAATCTTAATTTGAATTTAGAAAAAGAAAGAATATAAAAAAAATTATATAAAGCAAATTAAAAGGAAAAAGCCGAGAGGTGTACAATCTGAAAAATCCACTTGATTCCTTGTTATTGTTTTGACTACTACTTGTGCTATACTTATCCAATTGTTCTCAATTTTTTTTTGTTTTGTTCATCTACTCTAGTACCTATCTAGGAACCTTCCTAACTGTGTGCTAGCTTTAATTGGAGTCTTAATTTTCAGTTTTACTTGTTGAACTTTTTTGAGTCTTGTCATATACACCTATTACTCTTCACTTTTGATATAAGCTTTTCAAATTGTGCTTTTGTTGCTTGTCTTGTTTTCTTTCATTAAATTCTCTGTGATGGAAGTGGCCTCAAATCCTTGCTTAAGGATCAAGCATTGCTCAACAAAGAGTAGGAAAAGTTTGGACACTAAGACTACAAAATTTTGACCTAATTTAGTGACCTAGCTTTTCCTAAACTTCCTTCACTTGAGTGACCATTCCTTTCACCTTGTGAGGAGCCTCCATTAACCATTTTTTTTGTGTTCATTGTGCAGGTCCAGGAGCATCTTATTTCAAGGATTAGTGGCGGATTAAAACACTTGAACAAGTGTTAGAAAAGTTGATCAACCAATCCGTCACTAATTGGGTCACAAAAGCCGTCATTAATTGTTTTCTAGGCTAGTTTAAATTTTGCAATCTCTTTTGTATTTTTAAACCAATTTGTAAAGCTTGGAGGGAGTATTAAGAAGCTGGTCAGGTATATCTAAACCTTGGTAGCTCAGTCACGTGTAGTACTAGTGGAAGTGGCTTGGAAATTTCATATGTTTCAAGCTTCCACTTAGGGCAAACCGACTAGTTTCTTAATCTTGCTTCCTTTAAGTGTTTGATCTTTAATTTGTTTACTTTTTCTGCCTTGTTTCGACTAGCTTTGTGTAGCATTTAATTGTTCACGTTTTAGATAGCTTCAAAAACAATTGTGAAAAGCATACAACATAAAAATCTTTGTGAAAATTTTTGTGGAATTGAAAATATCACAAGGGAGTTTAGTGATTTCCACTTGAAAAGGCTTGGTTATTAAGTGGCTCTTAGTAGCTCACCTCCCTTGATAGTGCAATTTGTACACTTAGACTTCCAAGTGCTATTTTTTTGTTCCTAGAAAATTACAAAAATATTTTCTTTTTGCATAGCATATAAAAACAAAATTCTTTTGTTTAATCATGAGAAAATATTTCTCAAGTGGTAGTGATTTAAGCTCTCCAAAAAGTTTTTCACATCCTACTCAAAGGCTTAAATCACTAACACCTTGGACAAAGCAAGAAGTGTTAAAAAGAGAAAAAGAAAAACTGGAAAGAAAAGCACGACTTGCAATTTTAGAGGAAAAAATTCACATTCTTAAACAAAAGAAAGAAAAATTTTTAGCAAAAGAAAAATTGAGAAAAACAAGAGAAAAAGAAAGAAAAAAGGCATTGCTTTTAGGGAAGAGTAAGGAGGAAAATAATTCCTCTAAAGGACTTGTGAGTGAAGAGAGTTGTTCTACCACTAAAAATCATTTACAAAATACTCTCTTCATAAATAAAGACCTTAACTCTTACCCTAATCTTATCACTAGTCATGAAGTAGAGATTCAAGAACAAATTATTCTAAAGAAAAATGAATCTCAACTTCAAGATGCAGTGAAGAAGGAGTGGACTACATTTAGTTCCACTTCTTGTGCTTCTTCCTTGGAGGTGCCCAAGGAAGAAAGCCTTCCCCTCTTTAGGACTCCTTCTACCTTAGTTGTTCTAATAAAACACCCAATTTTCAGTTTACATTGTTTAGTAGATACAACTTGTAATAATTTATATTCTATATTTGATCTTATGGGGAGTTCTTACTCTTTTGAACTTAATACGTTTCCTTCCCTACAAGACAAATATAGCTTATATGATTGTGAGTATCTAGTAAACAATCAAATCCAAAATTGTTTAGGGCGTTTTCTAGTGGTATTTTCTTTATATTATAGGAAAAGCCTAGGTTACCATTTAGGGTACTTTAGGCAAGATGTTGTAATTTTTAAGAAGCATTCTTTTCATTGTCTTAGTCATAGTGTCATTACATTTTTAGGATTTCATTCTAGGTTGTACTTAGAAGAGGATCCAATTTCTACTTTTAGGGAGTCTAATTTTGATAGTTTATTTTTTCTTAGGCTAGATATAAGGACTCCTCTTAGGATCCATAATCCATTTTCTCATCATAAACATGTCACCTCTTATACATGGTTTGTTGTGTATGTAGGTGATGATTCTTATTCCATGCATCCTCGTGATTTGAGGACAAATCCTTTTCAAGAGGGAGGGGATGATGGAATCATGCCTAGGAAGGCAAGAGGTGACATATTGAAGGAGCCAAGAGGAGTTGGCTAGACATGAAGGTTTGGGCCAGTCAGGGCCTAATGGGCCTGATGGGCCTGGGAAGGCCCAAGTTGAACTTTTCATGGGCCATATTTTGTTATAGCTAATTTCATATGTTTTGTATACATGATGTTAGTATAGGTATCATATATTTTGGTCTTGTATTTTGGACCACATAGAATAGCATTTTAGGTTTTAGGCTAGTTGGGCCTAGTTTTGGGCTTCATGGGCCTTTGGGCTTTTGGTACCCAATATTGGGCTCATTTTCATTCTTGTAATTTTTCCTTTCCATTGTAATTGTTTGACCAATGTAATTAGGTCATTAGAATAGGAAAATACAAGGAATACTAAAGTATGCTAAGTAGGTTAAACTAGGTTTAGTTTGGAAGCCATTTAAGTTACATTTGAGTCACATGTTTTGCACCATTGGTGGCTGAACATGTGACACTCAAATTAACCCTAAATGACTCTCAAATCAGACCTAAATGCACCTTGGTACCTAAATTTTCGGACTTACACATGTGCACCAAAGTTTGAATTCAAATTTCAAATTTGAATTCAAACTTTAGGCGCCAATTTGTGTAGCTTTGGTTTAGGTGCCTATGTGCTTCATTTCCGTGCATACTTAAGTCCTCCCTTCACATTTTTGTATTCACTTTTGAGATTAATAAAATTGGAGAGCTTATTCAGCCCAATTTTCTCTTGAGAGTCACCGAAATTTCTCACATCAAAAGCCTTAGGAGAGTTCATCTTTTCCTTCTCTTTGAAGTGAGGAATCTTTTGCTTCTTAAGCTTGGATGCTTCCATCCAAGGCTTAAGCCTATTCCAACCGAGAATCATCCTCCATCAAGTGCTCATTTCGTTGGTTTCCATTTCCTTGAAGGAGATCCGTGCATAAGGAGAGCTAAGGAGAAGAACAACATTCACTCCTCCTAACCTCTTCCATCAACCTTTGACAAGGTTGAACAGCTAATTTTCTTGAAAGAAAAGATTCTATAATGGGAAGTAGTGAAGGTCAATACCTACTAGAAGGAGTTTCTCTTGCAAGGCCTCTAGCCTTTGATGTAGAAAATTACCTTTATTAGAAGGATAGGATGAAGATGTTCATCAAATCCACCCAATATCATCTCTAGAAGATCATTACACAAGGAGATGTTATAGTAACCAAGCTTGAAAGCCAGTATACTCAAAATGATTACAATAGCTTAACACCAAATCCAGATATATTTTGGCTTGCTCTTCATGTAGAACTGAATACAACAAGTTTTGCAATTGTTAAATGATCAAGGAATGTGGGAAGCTATTAGGGTAACTCATGAAGGTATTGAAGATGTTAGACTTTGGCGAGCTATCACTCTTCAAAGACACTATGCGTTGTTCTTAATGAAAAAGAATGAAACGATTGATGAAATGTTTAAAAGATTCCAAACAATTCTAAATGGGTTGAAATCATTGAGAACTGAGTTTTAAGATTGATGATAACAACAAAATCCTTGTCGTGAAGAGCCTTTTAAGGTCGACGACAATAATAAAATTCCTTGACGTGAAGAACATTTTAAGATCGATGACAATAATAAAAATCCTTGATGTGGAGAGTGTTTTAAGGTCCACGACAATAATAAAATTTCTTGACATGAAAAAACATTTTAAAGTTAGGGAAAATAACAAAAATTCTTGAAGTGAAGAACATGTTAAGGTTGATGATAATAATAAAAATTCTAGACGTAAAGAGCATTTTAAGGGTAACAATAATAAAACCCTTGAAGTGAAGAGCGTCTTAAAGTCGATGATAGAAAGAAAAATCCTTGGTGTGAGCAAAATCTTAAGGTTTACAATAGAAAGAAAAATTCTTGGCATGAAGAGTCTCTTAAAGTTGGGGACAGAAAGAAAAATCCTTGGCGTAAATAGCATCATAAACTTTGGGATAAAAAGAAGAATTCCTAGCATGAAGAATGTCTTAAGGTCGGCGATAAAAAGAAAATTCATTAACACAAAGAATGTTTAAGGTTGACGAACGAATGATACCTTGATATAAAAAGGCTTTAAAGTCCATACTAAATAAAATGATAAAAATAGGACAACGTTGAAATCAACTACAATAAGAAATTTTGAGATTAGAATCGAGTAACTATTAAAACAACTCAAAATAAAGATGACTAAAAAACAATAACTTGATAGACGACTGATCAAATTTAAACTATCTGATAAAATACAAAAAACACAATCTCAACAAATTACTAAACAACTACTTAGGCATTTGATAAACACATTTGGCAAACTATACATCGATTATTTGAAGATTAGGAAGGTGATCGAGAATCTATAAACTAATTCATGCAACACATTACGTCTATCATCAAATAAAAACACTCGGAGAAATCTTAACTCTCACAATAATCAATCAAACCTTGTCTCAAACATAAATGCATAAATCGGTTGAACATCGATTTTAAGTGAAAACATCTTGGATCTTATCAACCAAAAACACTTCAATCAACCAAAATGTACAAGTAAGAAAATACAAGAGCAAACAACAACCTGAAACTATTAAAAGCCAAAAGACAATATAACATGGCATTAGTCCACTGACCATTAAGACTTTTCATGATCACGGTACTCAAGATTGGAGGGTTGTGCACCTACCAATCTCCCAACAACAAAGTAGCCCAATCATTAAGACTCTTCGCACCTTTGGCATTTGAACTTAGAGGGTTGTGTACCATGCCAATCTCCTATCAATTGAGTAAGTCGAGGCACATAGGCTCTTCACACTTTCATGCTTGAGCCTAAAGGGTTGTATATCGTATGGGTCTCTCAACAATCAAGTAGCCCAATCACTTGGACTCTTCGCACCTTTAGCACTCGAGCTTAGAGGATTGTGTACCGTACTGGTCTCTCATTGACTGAGTGAATCGAGTCAACCCTCTGATTAATGGTTGACCAATTTGTCAAATATGTCTCATAACAATACTTGGTCGATTTCTAAACCATCCTCACATATATAAAATTATATTAGTCTTCCACATATTGACATACTCTCCTTAATCCTGAGTCTGAACAATATGTTTAAAATTATGGTCTTTGTTAATTAGTAACATTGAAGCATCCACGAATTCAATTAAAAATTTATCTGAACAACATTCTTTGTAAAGTTATATAGTGTTATATGCTAATATATGTTTAATTTGTGTCTTAAATAAAAATAGAGGTCCTAACTTAAAATCTGTGAAGCGTGATTTAAAAATATTAAATATCTTTTTAATCACATTTCTTAAGGATGGATGAAAAAAATTAAATGCTTTATTTTTATTTTGAGGGTCATTACCATGACCCACAAAGTCTTTTTAATATATGTTTCAAAATTTTATATTTCAATATTAAATTTTAATAATTTTAAAATTTTAACAATAAATAATATTTGATAATACAAAAATATTTTAAGTAGAAGAAGGAGGAGGAAGAGGAGGAGGAGGTTGAATAAAAAAAGAAAATGAGATAGAGAAGAAAAGAATAGAAAGAAGCGAAAATGACGAGAAAGGAGAGAAAAAAAAGTATAAGAGAGAAACAATAAAGATGAGAGAAAGAAAAAAAAAAGAAATAATAGAAACAAAAGAAGAAAAAAAAGTTATCCGAAATCTCAAAGATTTTGGTAAGATTATTTTATGAATGAATTACATATAAATTATATTTAAAACCTTAAACCCTAAACTTTAAATTATACTAAAAAGTCTCAAAAAATTCAATATTCAAAACAATCCATTAAAATATCTATATTTTTTAATATTATAAAAAAAAATTAAGTAAAAAAAATCTTAATTGAATACCACCAAATTTTGATAGACTTTTAAAAAAAAATCATGATTATCTTAATTGAATACCACTAGATTTTGATAGACTTTTAAAAAAAAATTGATTGTCTTAATTGAATATCGCATGACTTTGTTTTATATTAAAAGAAAAGTCTTGATTAAATACCACAAGACTTTTTTATAAATAAAAAGTCTTTTAAAATTTAAATTGAATACACTAGAGAAGATCAGTTTCACATTCACTGAATACTCTGGACTTGGACAACCACTAGATCTTTCTAAATGAAATTCATATAGAAAATATTAAATATTTATAAAGTTGTCCTTTAATAAAAATATCCTTTTTAGTCATAATTTGAGTATGGATATACATTAATATACATGAGTTCTCCGTAGTTATATATATATATTATATATATATATATATATATATATATATAAAACTCTAAATGTTAATAATTAAATTATTTTTTATCATGTAAATTAAAAAATTATTCACACACGTATTTAAAAATAAAATTATTGGCTTATTTATAATTAAATTTATTAACATATTTAACATTGATAATGTAAAATAGAATTTTAAATAAGGTAATAGATTAGATTAAAATTTTTTAAAAAATGGATCATACCTATAAAAAAAATCTATGATATATAATAGACTAAACTTAAGATCTAATTTTATAGAACAAACTCGACTTGTATATTAATAGTCAAACTTATTCTCACCCTTACTCGTAGCTTGTAATCTCTAAGGAGTAAATTCTATTATTTATTATTATTTCATCTAATAAATATAAATTTTATTATTTAATATATTTTTCATTCAATAAATATAATTTATTTTTCAACATATTGTTCATCTAATAATTATAAATTTTAAAATAAAATAAATAATATAATATTAGTATATTTATTATTTATATATTTTTATATAATAAATAATATAAATTTTACGATACTAAATTAAATAATATAACATCATGATTTTAAAAAAAAATGAGAAGAAAAATGAAGTTTAAAAGGAAATGAAGACAAAAAAATTGTATGATTATATTATTTATTAAAATTTAATTTATATTTTTATTATATAAATTTATTATTTATCAAATTTAAACTAAATTTAATGTTAAATAAATAGTTAAAATAAAATTAATTCATATAGTAATATTATATGTAGTATAATGTTCATATTATATCTCTGAATGATTTTGTAATTTAAATATTGAATTTGAATGTGAGAGTTGTGGTTCTAATTATTATTGAATCAATTTTATCATTTTCGAAATCCTATACTACTTCAAATAATAATTATAAATAATAACATTAATTCTTTCTTCTTTTAATTATAAGTAACAATTAATAATTTTTAAAATCACTTAAAGATAAAATTTCTTATATTTTTAATTTATTGTTTATCCTATTTCATACGCATTCATTCATTTTTTTTTTGATAATCATGATATTGGTATGAAATATTTACTTTTAAAAATCATGATTAATCATCTTCAAGGATTATGAACTCAGATGAACATTTTTCCCCTCATATCTAAGGTTATGATTCAAATCATATGAATTCACTTATAACTAACATTAAATATACCAACCAGTCAAAACAAAAAACATCTTTGAAAAAAAATTTAAGATAGAAATAGTAAAAAAAAAAAACTCAATTAATTATTTTCTTTAATCTTAATTATTTATCTTACATTACTTATAATTAGGACTGAAAAATAATATTATCAATATATAAATATAATATCCACGATAATGTTAGTCCTCAATGCTAATGTTATGCAAATTGTCAATTTATCATATCATTAATCAATCGATATCAACATTAAATTGTGGATCAAAGTCAATATGTCACATTAGTAATTAATAGACAACTAGAAGTTAATTAATGAAAGAATTAAAAATATTTAATTTTAAAAGACTAAATTATTTTTTTAGTATTTTAAATCCAAATATATATATATATATATATATATATATATATATATTTAGGTCTCCAAATTTAAAATTAATGGTTTTCTTTTATAGAAGAACTAAGTAATATATTTTTTTAAAAATTATAGACACTAAAATAATAATTTTTAATATTTTAATATTAAATATACAAATTTTAAATTTGAAGAACTAATATATATATATATATATATATATATATATATATTCTAAAATTAAAAGATTAAAATTACATAATTAAAAAATAAGACTAAAAGATTATAAAAGACAATGTAGTAATTATTTTAATTCATATATAAAAATTAATTAAGAACTTTTAAATGAAAAATAATAATAAAGCAACAATCTTGTACGAAAATGCAATCTTTTTTCAGGTATAAAATAAATATTTTAAAAAATATTTCTTTTAAGAAATAAACTAGAGTTACTTCATAAAACAAATAAAAAATTATCTTTTCTTTCACAAATACATTAAAATAATTTTGCTATAAAAAAATACATTAAAATAACTGTTTGTTTTATTAAAAAAAATAGACAAACTGGTCAAAAGATAATCTTAAAATTAAATGCTGCTTCTTATTTAAAAGGGTAAAGTAAAATAGAATGTATAAACAAAAATCTATTGCAAAATCCAAACTTTAGAGACCCTAGCGATTTGGTGTGTCTTCCTATGTTTATTCTGTGAATGGCGCTTTGGAATCATACAATTACAAATCAATCGCAACAGCGTTTATCATCGTCGTTTCACCCAAATTGAACCGAAATCTTCCTCATTTCAATGGTAACCCCTCACCACTTCTCAATCAATTTCAATTTTCTTTTTTCAATCACAATTTTTATTCAATTAACAGTTTTTCTCTTCCAATTCAGTTAGGTTTCTGATTTTTTTATCACGAAATTTTGCATTTCATTCAAAGTTACTCTCTATCTGGCATATGAAAAATTGTTGGGTATGTGAGAATTTGAGAATAAAATGTTTCGCTGGTTTGAGCAAAGCAGGAACTGACTTGATGATGGTTGTGAATAACTGTATATGTTTAATTGAATCCATGAGCATCTGAATTTGATTTCTTTTATTATTTTTTTTTCCAAAAATTGAATTAGGGTCTGATACATGTGAAATGTGGTTGATGGCATAATCTTGGAAACAGAACACAAGGTGTATGTATAATGGAGCTTGATTTGAATCGGGAGCTTGATTTGAATCAGGAGCCTTTGGACCCACCTCATGCTTCTGCAGATGGATTTGATTCTTTGTTGGAAGAACTAGAATCTGCTCATGAACATGTGCAAGACCGCATTAGGTACCTTGAAGTGATAACTTCCAGAGCCAGGCAGCGTCAGAGGTGGCCACCGGTTCACACTCCGATCCAAATAACCAATTTTACCGGACAAGCTGCAGAGCCAGCTGATGCTCAAGATGAAGGAATGGAGCACCAGGAAGTTGAGGAAAGTGTAGTTGAAAGTGAGAAAGGGTGCAAAAGGAAAGGTGCCCATTTAATAGCTAAAGCATTGGGGATTGAAACAGATGCAAGTAAGGAAGAGGGAAGCACTGGAAATTTTTTTGATTGCAATATCTGCTTCGGCATGGCAAGAGATCCTGTGTTGACCTGCTGTGGTCACTTGTTTTGTTGGCCATGCTTCTATCAGTTGGCATATGTCTATTCAAATGCAAAGGAGTGCCCTGTTTGTAAAGGAGAGGTCACTGAAACTGGAATTATTCCTATCTATGGCAATGCAAGTGCCAGTGCCAATTGTGAGTTGGGATTAAAAGGGGCTGGTTTGAGAGTTCCTCCCCGACCTGTTGCACCCAGAATTGAGAGTTTTAGGCAGCAGCTAATAAGCCAGGGAGCATCTTCTTCTGTGATCCAAAGTATCCGGCGGTTTAATTACCTTATTGGTGGGTTAGGAGCGCGAGTTCAGTCACAAAGCCCCATTGCTGTAAGTGTATCTGATAGAAACAACAGTTTGCTCACTCAATATCGCCTGCAGAATGTTAATGATCGCAGTACTGGTTCCTCTCCGATTTCATCCTTGTTAGTGCAAGGTGCTGCTTCATTTTCTTCCCTCTCATCAGCATTAAATTCTGCAATGGATTCTGCTGAAAGATTAGTTGAGGACCTTGAGTTATATATTCATGATCACCAAGTAGGAGGTAGCGGGCAGTTAAACCTCCGCGATGTCAATAGAAATTCAACCGATAATGGGAATGTTGCTGCATCTGGTTCCTCAGTTGCAGCTTCTACATTTCCTTTTAGTAGGGATTTTAATGCTACTGCTGATATTGGCTCAGAAATCCAGACAACAGATATTAACATACAGACTGAGACTGCTCCATTTGACCCTTCTTCATCTCACAGCAGAAGCACTCGTGTTTCAACTTCAAGACGAGTTTCAAATGAGCGCAGAAGAAGGAGGGCAAGATGAAGGTCTTTTATGTAAGGAGATGTAAATCGAATTGCCAGAAGGTTCCCAGGTTATATGAAAGCTACAATTTGTTTGTCATACAAAATTTTCTCTCTTTTAGCAATTGGTGTGTATAAAATATAAGCAACCATTTTAAGCTATTTATGTGGTGTAGCCAATTTTTATTCAATAGATGGGAGGATGTTTACAGAAATTTATCAGGATATATATTTCTTTTTAATTAAGATGGGAGGATGTTTACAGAAATTTATCGGGATATATATTTCTTTTTCGTTGAGGAGCTTATATTATTGATTCATCATGCTTGCAACAGTATGGTATCACACTTACATAAATACAGAGTGGTTCTTCACTACATAACCTAGAAGCTAACACGCCAAAGTGCCATATATTAGTTCAATATTAAGTCTGAAAGTAAGAAACAGCCCCACATAAAGCTTTCCTTTCTCCTTTATGTCAATTTGTGGGGTCATGGAAGAAAAAGGTTTGGATCAGCTTTAAGGGCCTAACTTTCTAGCTTTTATGATGCACACAAGATTGATCAACAGCTAAGTTGAATACAATTGGTCCATCAATGTAATGTGTTTAGCAAATTCACGATCAGTATTGAATTTTTACTCAAAGGCTATCAACTGTTGGGCAAATATCATTTTTTTTTCCTAGATGCGTGATTTAAGATTGTATACTACAGTATTAGTTAGCAATCAGGTTATCAATCAGCTAGATTTGGTAAGTTTTGATTTTCTGTCAATTAAGTGTAAAGGCTGTCATGGAATTAAACTTAATTTTTGGATTGATAGGAATAATATCTGTCAAGTTATTATTTTTTAGGAATAATGTTAGGCATATATTGGGGAATAATTATAACTGCTTATAATTGGTGTTATGAGAATCTCGTGTGCATATTTATGTGAAATCAGAGAATAAAGGGTGGAAAAGCATATACCTTTTTCCTTAAACAGTCCTTTTTGTGGCCCGATTCATTGCATCGTACGCAAATTTAGCTGGTGGTTAAAGCCTAGTTAGTATAAAGGTCACTTCAGTGTATATCCATTAAAAAATAGATGGGTTCGAGTTCGACTAGGTTAGCCCACCAAATAAATGAACCCATAAAATAGGTGGTTTGCATCTGCCTTGCATTCGCCCGTTGGCGGACTAGCATGTAGACTTTAAATATTAAAAAACGAAGAAAGTTTAAAAAATAAATAAACAAACATATAAAATAGTAAAAATAATCAACCTATAATGACAAATTTTCAACTATTAAGTAATAAAAATAAAAAAAACTTAAAAGAATCGTCATGTAAACATCCAATAAATATCGAAAGGTATTTTGCTTCCTGCACTCGTCATTTTGCCTCGAACACCCGTCAAATTAAAAAAAAATTATTAAAGTATTCTTAGATCAATGACACCTTTCAAAACATTCAATCTAAATGTGTTTTGATCTCTCTAAATACATATTCTGAATGTGTTTTTATCTCCCCAGAATAAGTATTTGGGACCATTAGATATGCACCTAGTTTTACAAGTCCAGATGATATTTGGAACAAATTTTACGAGTCCGGATTACATAACTCGAAACAATTTTTCCAAACAGTGAACAGTGCTGGGAATACATTTTCTTTCCAATTGATCCGGAGCTGTCAACAATTGTTCCGGAGTAATAATTTCTTTGTCTGTGGTATTGCATCTTCCATATTGAATCTTCAATCCAACTTGGATGCATTTGGTATTTCAGCAACAACCCTTTCTTCCACCCATCAAGGATTGAGACAAGAGATTGAATCATCATGTTCATACTTGGGTTCTACCTCTATTCTTCTCCACAAAATCCAAATATTGGTCAAAAACAGTTCTGGGAAACTGTTCCGAACAATTGTTCAAGACTATAAAATTTGTTTTGGATTATATAATCTGGACTTGTAAAATCAGGGGTATATCTAACAACGCAGAACACCTATTCAGAGAAATAAAAACACAAAAAAAATATGTATTCCAGATAGATAAACACGCATTGGGATTGCTCCTATTGAAGTAAGGTTATATTAAAAAAAACTTTCAAAATGATAGGTGTATGGGAAAAACCACGAGTCTAGGAAGAAAATGTCATTAATTATAAAAGTTCAAGTTGGCAAAGTGAGTCACGCGGCGTCCCAACTCACAAAAAATTAAGGCTTATGATATATACATTTTAAAAAAAAAATTAAAATTTTTAATTTTTTTTAATTTTTTTAATTTTTAATTTTACACCTCTAACATTTAATTTAACACTTTTTTTTCTTTTTCATACAGCTCTTTCTCTTCTCTTTTCATTTTTTACATGCACATTTTTACCTTTTTTTATTTTTACCTATTTCAGTATGTAATTTTAATTCTTTTAATTTTACATTACTCTATTCCTCCTCTTTGAGTTTTCTCACTATTATCTTCTCTCTCTATTAGTTTTCACACACATCCTGTACCTGTCTAAGGGCACACTCAATCTTCAGGGAGGTGAGGGGCCGAACGAGAGCTTCAGGTGGATACTTCGGAGGGGGGAGGTACCTGCAAAAGGCACTCCGACGCTCAAGTCAGAACAAGCACGATTTTTTAGGGTAATAAATGAACAGTGATGTACCTCGTTATAAGTGACCTATTTATACTACCTTTGATGGGCCTTGTCAGTGGTGGGCCTCTTCTGAAGTTTACCAAATTAGGTAATATGATGCTAATCGGCTGATTACGTCTTAATCATGCGTTTGTCCTTGTTAACCGTGATTATTGCCGTAGTCCTTGCTTTATCCTTCGGCTCATTGCCGAGTCGATAAGTAAAGTCTTGGGGTGTTGCTTGTCTTCGGCCTTGGGCCGGGCCGACAGGTACTTATTCAGTCATCCTACCCGTTCGGTCTTCGGCCGAGCCGATACGTAGGGCATACGAAGCCACATCGTAGTGCTTCTTACCGGTCTTTAGCCGGGCCGAGGTTGTTAGTAGACTCTTCTTCGGTATTCGGCCGCGTGTCGAGCCGTTGTTAACGTTGAGGTTCATATGGGTATGATCATGGTTGTTTTCGGTCCACGTGAGTGTCTGTCGGAACGGCACGTGTTGGTCCATGTGACCGATAGGACCTTTCCGGTACACAAGCCCCCCAGCCTTAAGGAGTGTAACGACGCCAAGGGTAATTTTGATGTGGGGAGTCGTGACCGTAGGGTATGTGTTTTTGGCATACGAAGGGTTGTAACCGTTGGCGGAATGCAAAGGGTTGTAACCAGTGACGGATCCAGAAAATTTAAGTAGTGGGGGCAATATTTAAATATATAAATTTGTCAAAATATAAAATAATTTTTTTATAAAGACAAATACATATCATAATTGTTCCTTACGAGTTTTCATAGTTTAAAAATATTGAATGATTTGCTCATTTTCAATACTGTCAAAAATATCTCTCTCTATATAAGTAACTAAACAATCATTTAATCATTCATTTCTCATATGATTTCGCATCCGATTCTTGATGATATTCATAGCAGAAAAAGCTCTTTCAACTAATGCAGTTGTCACTAGTAGTATCAAGGCTAGCTTTAAAGCAAATACACTAATGGATATACAACATATTTTCTTGTCTTCACAAGCTTTATAGAAAGATCACCAATCCCTTCTAACTTCATCTCTATTACTTGGATGATAATTTGAAATTTTTGACCTTAGACAAGGATCATCAGGAAGTCTTTCCAAATCACATTCTATAAATCTTTTTTTGGTTGATGGACCCAATTTGACTTCTTTTTCAACATGTATTCAAGGAGAAGATAGTTGCTCTGAAGATGATTTTCTTTTAAAATACCTTTTCATTACTATAACTAAAAGTAATATAATTTTAATTAATGTAATGTTCATAACATACAATGTTTTTTCTAAACATAAAAATAGAATGAGTAAATAAAAATTAAAATATTGAATTTCTCATTGAAAATAAAAAATAATTCAAATAAAGTAATATAAAAATAATAAATTTAAATACACTAATCATTTTAAATATATAGTTTATC
The DNA here is from genome assembly GCF_000230855.2 of Cajanus cajan. Taxonomy (NCBI): domain Eukaryota; kingdom Viridiplantae; phylum Streptophyta; class Magnoliopsida; order Fabales; family Fabaceae; genus Cajanus; species Cajanus cajan. The sequence goes on along the minus strand of NC_138524.1, from coordinate 56,882,653 downwards.
TATTGAAACATGAAGGAGTAAAGATGGATGAAGAAGTTTGTTTGTTTTTATTTTTTATTTTTCAATTTCACTCCTTTACACTTTAAATTATGTTAGAGATAGAGGGAAATCTCAAAATATGAATAGAATTGAAAAAAGTAAAAATAAGATAAAAAAAGATATAAAACATCTAAAAAGAAATTAATAAAAACTTATGATTTTTTTTACTTAAAATACATAAAATTAATGCATAACAACTTTTTTTTTTGAAAAATATAATTTATTGTTAATTTTTATAACATATTAAAATATATTATTTTAAATCTTTCTTCTCACACAAAAATAAGTGTAACAAGACTTAAATTCAGTTATAATTTTATAACTTTTTATTTTTTTTATTTCTATTTTTAGATTTTAAATGAAAATAATATAATATTATATATATTAAAAAGGAAAAACGGAAAAGTTAGTGGGGGCAACTACCCCCACACGGATACACATGGATCCGTCGTTGGTTGTAACCGTTGGGCATTAATGACGCATGCGAAGGGTTACAACTGCTGGCGGAATGCGAAGAGTTGTGCATCGAGAACCGTTGGATCAAATTGATCTAACGGTGCTGGGTGGGTCGTGGCGTTTGAAGTGATTGTAAGGGAGTCTATAAATAGGCGTGGGGATGGGGACCCTAAGATGCACAATTCTTGCTTGCTCCGAGCCGAAATCATTTTGCAGCTACAACTTTCGCGTTTCTTCCTACCAAGATCGATCGCGTCTGTCTTCTAGGTACGTTATGGCAGATAGGGATGTTGTTGACATCGGCTCTTCTGGGGACACGGGAGACTCCGCCAGCACCGGGTCACAAGAAGCGCCGAACCGAGACAACCTTTCGGCCTCGGCTTTGAACAGGGAGGATAATATAGAGTCCGTTTCAGGGTCCGAGGAACGACAGGATGGAAGTGAATCTTCGTCAGCGATAGTGTCTGATGGTCGTCCGACTAGGGGTGGCGCAGTTGCTAGACGTTTTGGTCCCATAGATACCCCTGGCTACTCGTGGGTGCATGGGGAGGTTGGTAGCGTATACTCTCGGTATACTGACAGGAATGCTATTGCTCTTTTTATTTCGACCACGAAGTGCTTGACTTTTCTCGAGGAAGAGGAACCTTCCGCCATCTTTTTTCAGCCATGCCGAGGCGACGGAGGGCCAAACCCTGATTTCGTATACTTGGATCAAGGGTCGTGCAAGTACCAGTTTTTTTATGTGTACGATTACATGTTCCGAGATTTGAAGGTGACGCTTCCCTTCGATGATTACTTCATGGGTATATTGCGGCTTTTGAATGTGGCGCCGAGTCAAGTTCATCCGAATACTTGGGCGGCCATGCAAGGTTTCCGACAGCTTTACTTGGCAGTCAACATTAAGCCTACCCCGCACTTGTTTCTATACTATTATTCGTCTCGGCCAACGAAGAAGGCTAAATGGTTATCGCTGGTTCGGCACGGCAATTGCTTGTTGCAGCCTTACACAACCTCCTAAAAAAATTTTAAAATAGGATTCCTCAAGGTGATGATTCGGCCGGCAACAGGAAATAAGTATTTCTTCGACGCCGAAGGGAAACCATTGTTTCCGCTGTACTGGACTCGGAAGCCACGGAAGTACGACACGGTGTCCGAGTCTCGAATGTCCCCGGAAGAAAGGGCTAGTTTAATTTTTTTGGAGAAGTTGCCTCGGCCTTTACTGTGCCGACCTTTGGTTCGATTGTGTGAATTGACCACGTAGTAGAAGATTTAATTGGTATAGTAACTTTCCTACTTATGTAAATTCTTGCGTTATCATTGATTTTGACTAATGATGTGCAGGTATCATGGCGAGTTATGGAGATTACGACTTGGATATCCGTCATTCGATCGGTAGCCGAGTGGCGGCGTCGACAACTACAAGAACCCCGACCGAAGGGCGCGTGGGTGGAAACAACACTCCTGTCCGTCAAGGTGGCGGGACGGGATCGGCCCCCAAGGTGACGAAGGGAGGCAAGGGGCCGACTAGGCCCCAAAGTGAAAAAAGAAGGCCCGCGGACACCAGGGCCGAGGAACAGAGCCGCCAGGCGAAGCAACAACGCTTGGCCATCCCAGCCGTTCCACAGGGTTTGGTTGGGCCAAGCTTCCGTCCGATAACGTCAATGCCCAAGATTTCCTGAGCCAGGACTTGACCTCAGAATCAGGTCAAGGGGTGTTGAGCCGGATGAGCTCGGCTAAAAAATGGGGCTTCTTCTGCGAGTTCCAAGTGCGGGCGGTGGCCTTGGCGCAAAGCATAGTGATGGAGCCGAATGGAGAGGCCGACAGGCTTCGTCGGCAATTGGCTGAGCAGGAGAAGTCTCTACAAGAGACGTTGGCGGCGCTGACTGACGCGCAAACGACCACTAGCAAGTTTCAGGCCGAGCTGGATTGCCGGGGGCGAGTTGCTGACGACCTAGCTTTGAAGGTCCAATGTCTTGAGCTGGCCTTGAAGAATGAGACGGAGAAGGGTGCTATACTGGCCAAGGAGTTGGACGCTGAGAAGCTTGCTTTCGGTGCCTATAGGGAGAAGGCACGCAACAAGGTCCTATCTCAGCATCAGACTGGCTTTGCCCAGGCGGCTCGGCAGGCATGCGTCTTTGGCGACTTTCCCCCTGAATTTCATCTTGATATGACAAAGAACTTCTTCCAAGGCAAGTTGGTGGAATTGACCTCCATCCCTCAAGGCCAACAAGCCGACGAGGAGGCTCCGGCACGGCCAGCTAGGCTGAATGAGGAGACGGCGTATGAGGAGGGTGCACCGGAAGATGGTCTGGTTCAGGGGGAACCGGAGGTTGCGTCTTAAGCTTCTTTTAATCTGCATTTTGTAACGGGCCTCAAGGCCATTGCCATGTATTGCTGGGCCGATTGAGCCCTTAATGAATTTTCAGTATTTGGTTTCTCATTTGTTGTGTGTAATATTCTCGAAGTAGATTTAACTAAGTCAGATCCTTGTATGGATTAATTAAGTCGCGTCCTTGGCTGAGAAGGATCTCGGGAGGGAAGACTTGTAAAATTAATGAAGCCACGTCCTTAGCCGAGGGGGATCTCGGGAGGGAAGGCTTGTAAAATTAGTGAAGCCACGTCCTTAGCCGAGAGGGATCTCGGGAGGGAAGGCTTGTAAAATTAATGAAGCCACGTCCTTGGCCGAGAGGGATCTCAGGAGGGAAGACTTGTAAAATTAATTAAGCCGCGTCCTTGGCCGAGAGAGATCTCGGGAGGGAAGACTTGTAAAATTAATTAAGCCGCGTCCTTGGCCGAGAGGGATCTCGGGAGGGAAGACTTGTAAAATTAATCGTAAGCCACATCCTTGGCCGAGAGGGATCTCGGGAGGGAAGACTTGTAAAATTTAGAACTAGAGTTGTGACAATCTTGGGTATTTGGTATGTATTTTCATTAATGAATTGATGCCTCGTTAAAAACCTTGCCGACCAAAAACCCCTTTTCACAATTTTATAAGAGGAAAAAAGATCGGTCAAGGAAAATAGTGCATCATTTTACAGACTTGAAATGCAAATACAACATGAGCTCAGTTCAACTGTAGTATGTCTTCAAATGGGTGGAGTTCCAAGTTCTCGGAATGACCTTGCCGGACAGTTCCTCCAACTTGTATGCTCCATTGTGGAGTGCATGCCGCACCCAGAACGGACCGTCCCAATTGGCCGAGAGCTTGCCTTCTGAGGAGTTGCGCCTTGCCGACCCGGTTGCTCTCCATACGAGATCGCCTTCATGAAACGTCCTCGGCTTTAAGTTTGAATTAAAGCGTCGGCTCATCCGTTGCTTGCACGCTTCGGCCACAAGCTGTGTCCTTTCTCTTACTTCGTCTAGAACATCAAGCTCTGCCCGAAGTGAGATGTCATTGGACTCTTCATGAAAGTGTTGTCGCCGAAATGATGGTTCCCCAACCTCAACCGGGATCATAGCATCCGCGCCGTATGCTAGGCGAAAGGGTGTTTCTTTGGTAGTTGATTGGGGTGTGCATCGGTACACCCAAAGGACTTCTGGTAGCTCCTCAGCCCATGCTCCTTTTGCCGAACCTAACCTTTTCTTCAATTCTGTCAGTATGACCTTATTGGCCGCCTCGGCTTGCTCGTTCGACTGTGGATGCTCAATAGATATGAACCGGTGCCGAATGCCGAGATTTTCCAGAAAGGTGTTGAACTTTTTGTCAATGAATTGAAGGCCGTTATCGGAGATGATGGCGTACGGGATGCCGAACCGAGTAACGATGTTCTTCCAGACAAACTTCTGGATGTTGGCGGCAGAGATGCAGGCGAGCGGTTCGACCTCTATCCACTTTGTGAAGTAATCCACCGCAACAAGGAGAAACTTGACCTGCCCCTTTGCCACAAGGAATGGTCCAAGTACGTCAATACTCCACAAGGCAAACGGCCATGGAGAGATGATACTGTGTAGCTCGGCGGCCGACGCGTGGATGAGATTACCGTGCTTCTGACATTGCACACACCTTTTAACAAACTCGGCACAGTCTTCCTTTAAAGTCGGCCAGTAATAACCGGCCCGCAAGACTTTGGCTGCCATGGTTCGCCCGCCCGAATGAGAGCCACAGATACCTTCATGGATTTCTCGCAGGACATAATCAGCTTGGTGATTATCAATGCATTTGAGCAGCGGGGTGGAGAATCCTCGCCGGTATAGCTCGTCGGCCACCATAGTGTACCGAGCCGCTTGCGTTCGTAATTTCCTTGCTTCCATTGGGTCGGCCGGAAGTTCGCTGTTAACTATATATTTCCGAATGGGGGTTGTCCATGAGGGTGCGTCTTCGTTTATCGTCAAGCATTCGGCTGTCACGCTCGAGGAGGGAATCTCAAGATGAATAGTGGACCGCAACTGCCCTGGTTTTCGGCTGCTAGCGAGGCGAGCTAGCTGGTCGGCTCGCTCGTTGTTGTTGCGCAGGATATGCCGTATCTGAACTTCATCGAAACTATCCTTGAGTCTCTGGTACAGGTGATAGTACCGCAACAAGTGTGAATCTTTGACCTGGAAATTGTCGTTGACCTGCTCGGCCATGATTTTGGAGTCGGTCCAGCATATGATTTTCTTGACGCCCATCTCACTTGCTAATCTCATACCAGCTATCAAGGCCTCGTACTCTGCTTGGTTATTTGATGCACGAAAGCCGAATCGAAGGGATTGTTCGATTGTTATACCTGATGGGCTAGCAAGGATTACTCCGGCGCCACTACCTTGTGCGTTGGAAGACCCATCAACGTGCATGGTCCACGGCTCGTCCTCAAAACATCCCAGAGGGGTGAGCTCGTTGACAAAGTCGGCCAGGTGTTGCGACTTGATGGTGCCTCTTGGCTTGAAAGCCACATCAAACTCTGAGAGTTCTACCGATCACGCCATCATTCGGCCGACAATCTCTAGCTTCTGGAGGACCTTTGCGATCGGGCAATCGGTTCGGACAACTACCCTGTGACTCTAGAAGTACTGCCTCAACTAGCGGGCGGTGTAGATGAGGCTTAAGGCCACTTTTTCCAACAATTGGCAGCGCCGTTCAGCATCTTGCAACGTCCGGCTGATAAAGTATACGGGTTGTTGATGACCTTGGTTTTCTTGTACCAGGACGACACTTACAGAATAGCTTGATACGGCCAGGTAAACAATCATGTCGAGGCCGCCAATCGGTTTGGAGAGTATAGGAGGCTCATAAGTGCCTCCGTTGCACCGACGAGGATGAGCCACCACCAGCGAATTCGCCGGCTATGGTGTTAATGACTCGCCGAGGCTTTGTTGAAGGCTCCTCTTCTCTCCTATCTCTTGACCGACTGCGTTCCCTGTATGAGTGTGTTTCTACTCTTCTCTGCTCGGGCTGATCATGCCATCGTGACCGATCGGCGTATCGGGATGAGTTCGGACGGTCTACGAAGCCCTGCAGCTGCCCCTGCTTGATTAAATCTTCAATTTTGTCTTTCAAGGCCGAGCATTCCTCTGTCGAATGCCCTCGATTGTGATGGTATCTGCAAGACTTTGTTGTATCGGCCCTGGGAGGGGTCGAAGCTCGTTTCGGGACTGCTAGTACTTTTAAGGCCAATGCTTGTTCTAGTATGGCCGATCTGCTAGTATTGAGCGGCGTATATTGCGAGTACCTCGGCCCACGAGGAGGCTTCTCGCGGGGAATCATCTCTTTCAGACGGCTCCGAAAATTATTCTCGGTCGGCTTGTCAGGTTTTGCCGCCACCTCCGCTCGAGCTTGGTTACGAAAGTCAGCTAATTCTTCTATCTGCATGTACTTGTCGGCTCGCCGACGCAAGTCATCCATGTCGGTGGGAGGTTTCTTGCAAATGTTGTTGGCAAAGGGCCCAGGTTTCAAGGCGGTGGTGAGGTGGTGCAGAGCCACTGCAGGGTTCAGATCTCGGATTTCGAGCGCCGCTTTGTTGAACCGGCTCATGAATGCCCGAAGGGATTCCTTTTTCTCCTGACGGATACTAACTAACGCCAAAGAGGTCAACTGGTGGGGTCGGCTTGAGGCAAATTGAATAGTGAACTGGGAAGCTAATGTGTTGAACGAGTCGATCGAGTTAGCAGGAAGCCGAGTGAACCAGCTCAGCGCTCGCCCATTCAATGACGTTGGAAAGATTCGGCACAATGCAACGTCATCAGTAGTGCTCAAAGTAACTTGAGTTAAGAACACATCCACGTGTTCATCTGGGTCGGTTTTACCATCGTACTTGTCGAGTGGCAGGGACTTCCAATGGTCAAGAAGTGAAGACTGCATGATGTTTGGGGTGAAGGGGTGTTGGTGTGCTTCAGCCGGCACGGGGTGTATCGGCCGGCCGACCGAAGCATGGGCACCTGGGGCAGCAACAAAGGTGTGAGGGATGGAGGTGTGATGGCCGAGTGAGTGAAACGACCCCTGAGTGTGGGTCTGATGAGATTTTTTCGCAAACCCACCACTTGGCAAGTGAACCAAGTTTCGAAGTAGTATTCAAATATCGTCCTCAGGGATTTGAGTGTTTAGTAATTCTTGCTCTAATGATTTAAATTAGAGTGTTTTTATAATTGCAAATGAGTAAAGACAGAGTAGAACAACACAATAAAATAAACGTAGTAAAGACAATGATTAAGAAACAAGGATTGGTTCAGAAGTACTTGCTAACTCGTAGATCTTCTTAAAATAAATACGATTCTAATTTCATTATTTCCACGTTCATTAAGTAATCCAACAAGATTCCTCAAGGTTGAATCCTAAAGTCATTAAGCTCAAAACATGATTCCTCTATGTTTTAAGTTTAACACTTCGCATTAAGAACAAAGACTTGAACAATGTGACTAACCAAATCAAGTCTATTCCTAGAACAAGAAATGATTAGGTGCAAGATTCAGTTCGGGTTTTCGAAAACGTTTTCCAATTGGATTCAAAAGCCAAAAATCATACAACGGGTGATCAAGCCGATATAAGCATTAAGGGAAGAATCAAACACAAATAATGAGATCAAAATGCATATATTTAAGAAGAAGAAGAGTTAGTAGTTACATCCAACCAATCCTTAAGGAGTTTAGCCACACATGGCCATTACAGGATCAAAGAGTGAAAAGAAGAAATTACAAAGTAAAGGATGAAGAAATGGAGTTGATCTTCGTTCCCAAAGGATTCAGTTTCCAAATCTTTGTTCTCCCTTCGTTCTTTCCTCTTCACGTGCTCTTCTCTCTGTTTTTCTCCCTCTGGTACGTGATGCCCTGTTTCTTCTTTTTCTCCCCTTTTATATGAGCTTCAAAACAGGGCCAAAAAGTGACTTTTACTCCCACGGCTGCAGCTGTAGATCCACGGTTATAGCTGTGGAGAGTCCTTCAGGGTGAAGAAACCTCCAAAGCCATAGTTGTGGTTCCACAGCAATAGATGTGGCAACTCCTTCAAGCTTAAGGAACCTCCAGCGCTGCAGCTGTGAAGCCACAGCTATGGCTGTGGAGCCACAGCTATGGCTGTGGATCTCTGGAGTATTTGCTAGGTTCTGGGTACTCCATGACTTTAGCTTTGAGTTCACAGCTTTAACATCAACTCTCTGGAGCTTCAAATTGTATTTCAGATTTTCACAGCTCGAGCTCCAGATCCACAGCTATAGCTTCAAGTCTCTGGAACAAAAAATGAGCATTCCAGATTTCCACAGCTATAGCTGCAGAACCACAGCTATAGCTGCAAGTTTCTGACCTTCACAATTTCTCCCCAGATTTCCACAGCTCGAGCTCCAGATCCACAGCTATGGCTGTGGATCTCTGCCTTCCTAAAAAACCTGCAAAAAATGAGGAAATTCCTTAAGATTTTCCTACTACTCCTATACTCTTTTAGTATAACTTGATTCTTTAAATAAAGGGGGGTAAATTAACATATATAATATCTACAATTACCAAAAAGAGTACCAAAAGTTGAGTGCAAATCATGCATAAAAGACACTCAACAACTACCCCAACTTAATCTTTTGTTGGTCCCCAACAAGATACCAATCAAAAACCAAAAAGGTCACTTCCTACCATGAGATTTCTTTTGTATCAACAATAGGTAAACACTCAATCAATTCACCATCACAAACCAATTTCTACTCACTGAGGTGCCCACAACAACAATCATGCCCAACCACAAAAATTGCAAGGCAAATCATAGCATGAACATTACAAACCAATATCTGAACATACTCTCTCAACAATGGCTCTCCAGGGTGAGTGTTTCTCTCAAGTCCATTCATCATTTCTATGAACATAAGCATTGATATCATCTCTTCAGTACTACACTTTGAGAGAAAATTAAGGATCACAAGGACTTTTTTTTTTTTTTGAAGGTTGACGGTTGACTGAGGCTTGGTTAACAAAGGAGTGTGGTTTTTCAAATTAACAGGGTTAAAACTCAAGAGAGTAAAATGAACATGAACCAAACACTCCATCTTGCTCACTCTAAATATTCAACTCCAACCAGATCTCTCAGCCCAAATTCTTCCTCTAATTACACACCCTCTTTCCTTAAGATTCTCTGCCTAGATTTCAAGAGGCCCCTCTCTCTTTTAAGACTATTTATACAGGTGCTTGCTTATTTTGCTTTTGATTTGATTCTTTGATTTTTTTGATTTTTTTTTTTTTTTTTTTTTGAGTATATGATACTGATAGAATGAGACTAACAAGCACACTTGAATTTGAACAGTGAAAATGATGGAGGGGTGACTCTTCCCTTCAACTTTGCATTAGTTTAATTTCACCACTTCCTCTCAACTTGGCAATTTTTTTACCAACTACCCCAACTTAATCTCCAATTCATTTTCATTTACTCTCAAGAGTTTGGTTAGGGTGATGAGTTGGTATTTGGGAAAGGTTTAGGGTTATTTGAAGGTTAAGGCTCAAACAAGTTTTAAAGGATGGATTCAATTATGGATGACTGTTTGGCTTTAGGCTTAAAAAGATTTCAGTTATTTACAATGGAATGCCTTGATCCTGTCCAAAACTTTCTCACAAGAGCAATCATTCAAGACTCAACCAATGCAAACACATATGCTATGATGATGGCTCTCAAAGTATAAGTGTATATGATAGATGCACTGTTTAGTCTCTCTCACTCACCAGCTTGGCTAAATGTTCAACTACTGATTTTTCATGCCATGCTAATCAAATAACTCACAACTTCATGATCAAGCAAATTGGAAGAGTACAACCTCAAAGCAAGTCTCAAAACAAACCATTTTAAGGTGAATCAAAAGATGTGTTTTCACTTTTTGTTGATCAAAAAGCCATCTCATTTACTACCTTTCAAAAATGATTTTCAATTTTCCCTTTTTTTTTTGATGATTGTTAATTCACAAAAAGTATATAAACCACCAGATAGTCCAAACAATTAACAAAATAGAAACTAAAACAACTGGAATTTAAAATGACTGGAATTTGAAATTGCATAAATTTAAAGTGGAACTCCTCTTTCTCAGAATGAGGGTGACAACAACCCTCCATCCTCTCCTTTTCATCATTGCCTGCTCATGCTCCTGCTCCCCACCATGAAGTTGTTCGCCTTGATCTCCTTGATCTCCACCCCCTCCAAAAAATATAGGACTGTCCCCAGGCCACTTCAAATGGTGGTGGTGGGGTTGGTGCATCTGAGATTTTATGAGTGGCTTCAGAGCCTCTGCCTGAACCGCCACCTCTTGAACGAACTATCTGAAAATTTGACAACCAATTCTTACAACCAAGTTAATCCACAGATTGATCATACAAACAAAACACAATTCTTCGTGGGGCATAAGGAATGATCAATAAACATTCTAACATGTGAAGCACTAAAGTTATTTCAAAGCCACCAATGAACAAGCAAATATTTTTTTTTTTTAGCTCCAATGATCAACCAAGCACAATGATTTTACACTTTACATAAGAACACGTATTCACTCAAGCATTTAACCAAACACGTGGTGGACATGAGAAAGAAAAGCCAAATGCATGTGAATTCTTGTCATGCAAGGTTCAAAATTCTTCACAAAATGGAACATTTCAGTGACCACCTTTTTCAAGGCTTTGATTGTGTTCAAATCAAAAACTTTTCTCATTCAGGCATTTCTTCGAACACAAAACAGGCAAAAAATGTGAATGCTTATGCATGTTCACGTTGAGAACTCAAACACCCAAAATCATGCTTTTCACATTTGTGTATTTCCAAATCAATCAAAAAGCTCAGAAATGATGTTAGATTATGAAAAAGGGTTCAAAGAAATGAAGCACTTACAACCACTTCCATGCAACGAAGAAAAGAGAAGAGAAAAGTGAAGACTTTACCTTATAAGTCTAGCCAAAGGTGAATGCTTTGATGTTTCAGTGTGGAATGACTAACGAAAAAGGGAACCTTGATGTCTAAGATTGGAAACTTTATAGAGAGAATGTGAGGAGGAAGATGAAGAGTGGGGAGATTGAGGGTTTTCAAGAGTGGAGGAAGAGAGAAATGAAGAGGTGGAGGGAGGGGTTTCGTTTTTGAAACTGACCCAAGACTATCCAAAGCTTCTCATTTAACTTAGAAAAATGGCTCCAAAGGGTTGGCGCTTCAGCTGTGAAAGCTAGCGCTTGAGCGTTGGAGTTGGCGCTAAGGCTGTGAGTGCCAGCGCTGGAGTTGAAGCTCTAAAGAAATGGCAGAGAGTTGGCGCTATGGCCGTGTCTCTTGGCGCTACAGCGCTGGGAATTGCATATGCCATTGAGCTAAGATAGCAACATGGCGCCATGGCTGTGAGAGTTAGAGCTTGAGCGTTGGCGTTGACATGCAACAGAGACTTGGCACTAAGGCCGTGGAGACTGGCGCTAGAGCTGTGGTAAATGGTTATACACTTGTGATCAACCCGAGAGTTGGCGCTAAGGCCGTGGAGACTGGCGCTAGAGCTGTGGTAAATGGTTATACACTTGTGATCAACCCGAGAGTTGGCGCTAAGGCCGTGAGAACCAGCGCTGTAGCGCTAAAATCAATTTAACAAGAGTGAACTCCAGAAAGTTGGAGCTAAGGCCGTGGATCTTGATGCTTCAGCTGTGGAACTTATCATGCAAACTGGCTCAAACAGAAACTTGGCACCTTAGCTGTGGGAGCTAGCGCTGCAGCGTCAAGACTTGGAATTGATTTCTGAACTGAACATCATTGCCACTCAAATTCCCAAAGATCTTTCATGAGTTGAGGGAATAGAAAACTATCTTAAAGCACATGAATATTCCATTCAATTGACATAGAGCTTAAAATCCTATTGAATCCCCCTGATTACCTCTCAACTCTCAAAATTGCCAGTTATCAAAGTAGCATTTTATACCCTATGACCTTACAACAAAAAATTATAACCTTCAAACCACGAAAATTATGAATGCAGCACCAAAACACATCACCAACATATACTATATTATACTAAGCATCACTATCATAAAGCTCAATACAGTGCAAAATGAACAATCACAACACGAAACTCAAAATACTGCAACCAACTATAAACTTAAACAAGATTATATTCTCTAATACTAACACAAAAACACAAACAGAACTTAAACCAGTTCAGTAATGTTAACACATTCCAAACATGCCAATCATCAAGCAACATTCATACTGAAATTCAGCAACGCTATGAACAAAAACTCTAAACTACTACTCACTATTCAAACTAAAGCTGAGAATCTAAAAATAGAAATTAAAACAGAACATGCTAATTTAATGTCTTTAGCTTGACAATCCTGTTTGCTCATGACTCCTTCAAATGTGTGCTGGTAGTGAATCTCTCAACCTCACCACCCAAATAATGCTTGAGCCTCTGACCATTAACTAACCAAGTCCTTCCATAGACAGGGTCTTCAAGTTCAATGACTCCATATGATCTGACAGATTTAACTGAGAAAGGACCTGACCACTTAGATTTGAGCTTCCCAGGGAAAAGTTTCAACCTGGAATTGAACAGTAATACTTGTTGGCCAGGTTGGAAGTTCCTGTTCAGAATCTTCTTGTCATGGTATATCTTGGCTTTGTGCTTGTAAGACTTAGAGGACTCATAAGCTTTCAATCTCCTTTCTTCCCATTCATGCAATTGAAGCTTTCTTTTCTCCCCTGCTGCCTTCAAATCATAATTTAAGGCCTTCAAAGCCCAAAATTCTTTATGTTCCAATCCCACTGGCAGATGACAAGCTTTACCAATGACCTTTTCCAATTCTTCGTTAGAGATAGGCAAAGCCTTCTCTAGTGGCGATGAGCTCTTGAAATCATTTTGAGTTTCCAAGTACGCATCATCTAATACATCAATTCTAAAGCAATCTTTGTTGCCTTTTGGAAACTTCGTTGTTTCAAATACATTGAAACTCACTTCCTCATCTTGGACCCTCACCTTCAGCTTTCCTTCATCCATGTCAATGATAACTCGAGCTGTCTTCATAAAGGGTCTGCCCAATATCAAAGGAACTTCTACATCCTCTTCCATATCTATGACTACGAAATCAACCGGAAACATGAACTTATCAACCTTCACGATCATATCTTCCACTATACCATGTGGAAGCTTAATGGATCTGTTTGCCAACTGTAGGGTCATTCTTGTAGGTCTCACTTCCACTTCTCCTATCTTCTTCAGCATGGATAAAGGCATCAAGTTAATACTGGCTCCAAGGTCTAAAAGTGCCTTACCCACTAATAGATTACCAATTGATACAGGGAGAGTGAAACTGCCTGGATCTCTGGACTTCTGAGGTAGAGACTTCTGTATAATAGCACTGCATCCTGCCTCAAGCTCCACAGTTTCTTCTTCAAGAATTCTTCTCTTCTTAGTCAAGAGATCCTTTATGAACCGAACATAAGTAGGCATTTGTTCCATGGCTTCAGTGAAGGGAATATTTATCTGAAGCTTCTTAATGATGTCCAGAAACCTTACAAATTATCTTTCTTTCTCTTTCTTAGATGGGGCATGAGGGTAAGGTAAGTCTTTAATAGGAACAGTGGAAATGACTTCCTTGCCCTTATTTTTATTTTTCTCCTTCTTTACTCCATTCTTCTCTTTTATTTTCTCACTATCTACACCCTCATTTTTATTTTTTTCTCCCTCATTCTTCTCAATCTCCTCCTCAACCGCCTTCAGTTTACTATTTTCTTCCTTATTATCAGCACCCTCATTGTCACCACTCACCCCAATATCACTACCAACTACCTTCCCACTTCTTGTTGTTATGGCTTGGCAATACTCCTTGGGGTTGGTCTTGGTGTTGGATGAAAATGGGCCTTTAGACATGTCAGCTAATTGTTTAGCTAGCTGACCCACCTACACCTCCAAATTCTTGATGGAAGCTTCAGTGTTTTTCTGGTTGTTCATAGATACCTGCATGAACTAGTTCAGAGTCTCCTCCAATTTACTGGTTCTTTCATGTATAGAGGGATAAGCAAGTTGATGTTGCTGTTGTTGTTGTGGGGGCCTATTGGATGGCCCAACTTCATTCCTCCATCCATATCCCTTGTTGTTATTGTTTCCCCAACCTTGATTCCCCTGCATATAATTATTAGTATTATAATTATGGGAATTAAAATTACCTCCTTCCGGTTGGTTACCCACATAGTTGACCTCTTCTTCATTTGAAGTTTCAGAACAGTGACCATTGGGATGATCTCCCCCACAAAAATCACACTTTAAATAAGAATTTGATTGAGCTGGGGAGGAAGCAATGGCATGAAGATGCTGTGGTATTTTGGCCATCTGCTTAGTCAGTGCTTCAATCTGTTGAGATAGCAGCTTGTTCTGAGCAAGGATTGCATCATTAGTACTGAGATCAAGAACTCCTCTTTTATAAGATTGATGTCTCCCATGCTCTGCTTGGTGATCAGAAGATGCCAAAGATTCTATAATTTGAGTAGCTTCTTCTGGGCTCACAGTCATCATGGTGCCACCAACTGCTGCATCCAATAACATCTTCACCTCAGGCTTGATTCCATTAACAAAGAAATTGAGTTGAGCTATATCTTCAAACCCATGGTTAGGACATTTTCTGAGCAATGACTTAAATCTTTCCGAGGCTTCACAAAATGGTTCATCTGCACCTTGCCTGAAAGTAGTAATTTCTGACTTGGCCTTAATATACTTGGATGAAGGATAAAATCTATTCACAAACTTGTTTTCCACATCACCCCATCTTGTCAAACTTTGATTCAGGTGAGATTGTAACCAAACTTTAGCTTTTCCTGTTAGAGAAAATGGAAACAACCTCAAGTATACAACTTCCTCATCACCTTCAGGAATTCCCATTGTTCCACATAGCTCATAAAAATTTGACAGGTGTGAGTATGGGTCCTCATGATCAAGGCCAGCAAATTGTTGTGAGCTAACCAAAGTAAGGAAGGCAGGCTTCATCTCCATGGCTCTAGAAGTATTTGGAGCTGCAATGCTAGAGAAATTCCTAGGACCATGTTGTTGTGCATAATCACCTAGGGTCCTTCTAGGAGGCCTAGCTGGTCCATGTCCACCATTATGAGGGCTTGTTCCTTCTTCAGCCATTTCTGTTTCAAGGAATGGTTGATTTGATGAGGTAGAAGAACTTGGAAGATCTTGCTGTTGTTTTTGGAGTCTCTCTAACTGTTAAGCCTTCTTGTCCTACTATTGTTTCTCCTTGCCGTTCTTTCAATTTCAGGATCAAAATGCAATTCTTCGACTGGAGTTTTCCCTCGCATACAAATTTAAGAAGTCTGCACAGGAAGGTGAGTCCACAAAACACAACAAGACAAATATCTCTATATATTATAAGTATTCACAAAATAATTTACAAAATTACAAAATCACAAGACTAAGAATTACTAAATAGCACCAAATCCCCGGCAACGGCGCCAGAAACTTGATGAAGGCTTTTTCGCAAACCCACCACTTGGCAAGTGAACCAAGTTTCGAAGTAGTATTCAAATATCTTCCTCAGGGATTTGAGTGTTTAGTAATTCTTGCTCTAATGATTTAAATGAGAACGTTGTTATAATTGCAAATGAGTAAAGACAGAGTAAAACAACACAATAAAATAAACGTAGTAAAGATAATGATTAAGAAACAAGGATTGGTTCAGAAGTACTTGCTAACTCGTAGATCTTCTTAAAATAAATGCGATTCTAATTTCATTATTTCCACGTTCATTAAGTAATCCAACAAGATTCCTCAAGGTTGAATCCTAAAGTCATTAAGCTCAAAACATGATTCCTCTATGTTTTAAGTTTAACACTTCGCATTAAGAACAAAGACTTGAACAATGTGACTAACCAAATCAAGTCTATTCCTAGAACAAGAAATGATTAGGTGCAAGATTCAGTTCTGTAACGACCCACCCTAGGCCGTCACATCAATAACCAACCAAAATAAAATAATATAAAATAAAGAAAATAGAGCAAAAGCCAGCTACGCTAGAGTGTAATTATACAATAACATATAAATTGTTTCCGAAATATATAATATAATCTTCTATAGCAGAGTCATCATCCTTAGTAAAGTTATACAGTAATCCAAAAAGATAATATAATTACAATGTCATGAAATCATCAAAATAAGACACCCTAGGTGCTGGTCAAGCTCTAAACCTAGCCACTTCTCAAAGCAGTTATCCAAAAGACTCCTTGTTATCCCAAAGCCTCATACCTGATCTGCTCCCCCACATAGTGAGATCATCACAGTCCACATCACATGGAAACATAAGGGTTAGCACATATAAAACCAATCATAGTACATCATAATAAAATATCATTAAACAAATATTTATCCACAGTATTTATCCAGACCAACAAGTCATTTTCAAGCTAAATATAGACCAACCCAAAATATAATGTATACACGTCCATGCCAATGTATACATATTTTATGATAATAAAATAATCCATAACCAATGTATACAATCCATACCATATGTATACATATTCCATATCCAAAACAAAGTCACACCACTGTATAATCCATGATGTAACCAACACATCCAAACCAAATGTTGGCCTCAACACCATCCAAACCAAGTGTTGATACGGTGAAACATGTCAGCAACCCATGTCCCACGCCTAACCTCTCATGGAAAATATACAGTTGGATTACGTCGTCACGTAACCCTGGTGGGGCCACCTCATCCATCGGTATGACTCGGCCTAGACCCATACCGGTAGCAAATAGAATACTTAGAGGAGTACTTCAGAATCCACCTAACATCTGAAGTGGTTTATTATATAACCTTTGGAAAAGTTCCACATTGGAATCCTCACCATGGGATTCCCAAATTTCATATTTTTCCAAAGATTATATCCTGATCTCACCAAGAGATCTATCCATACCATAACCTTACTCCTTTAAGTCCTATTTACTTTTCCAAACCACATACACATAGCATATTCCATAATTAAACATAACCATAACCATGCCAATTTGTCAATATAATAATAATATAAATAATTAAATATCCAAAACAACCATCAATTGATCCAAATTATATTATGTGAAATGAAAATCTCCACATAAAATAGCATATTAAAATTATACTATTCCTATCATGCTCATACGCACTAGATTAATTTTATAAGCACTACCCTTACTTGGATAAACCTGAACTGAAATTCGGGCAGAACCTTCTCCTCTTTCTTGCTTAAACAAGAACCGAAACTCGGGCAGAATCTCCACCTCTCCCTCCTCTTTTCTCTCCCCTGGCAGAACCTCCTCTACTGGATTCCTCTTTCTCTCTCCTCTTTTCTTTTCTCCTCCCCTCTTTTTCTTTCTCTCTCCCTCCTCTTTCTCTCTCTAGAATTCTCTTCTCTCCAGTTATATTTTTTTTTCACCCCCCTGCCTCCTATTTATAGGCAACCAGAGTCACCCGGAACGGCCCGTATTGAATTCGGAACGGCCCGTTCCGAATCTTTCAAATGTACGCAAATTTTTAAACTGGAACGGCCCGTTCCAAAATCGGAACGGCCCGTTCCCAAAAAGCAGAACGGCCCGTTCTAAAATCAGAACGGCCCGTTCCGATACTCATCCAGAACAGCCCGTTCTCCCTCCGGAATGGCCCGTTCCAAAGTCAGAACGGCCCGTTCTGGACCCGTTCTCACTAAAAAAAAGTTAGTATAATTTTTAAGCTTGGAACGGCCCGTTTTGCTTTTGGAACGGCCCGTTCCAAGTTTCCAAAACACCCCTTAAAATTTTTTTTAAAATTGCGAAAATGCCATCAGTAATAAAATTACAAGAATACCCCTATACCTTTATAAAATTTACGAAAATGCCATTGATAATTAATAATAATAAAAATGGGTATTACAAGTTCGAGTTTTCGAAAACGTTTTCCAACTGGATTCAAAAGCCAAAAATCATACAACGGGTGATCAAGCCGATATAAGCATTAAGGGAAGAATCAAGCACAAATAATGAGATCAAAATGCATATATTTAAGAAGAAGAAGAGTTAGTAGTCACATCCAACCAATCCTTAAGGAGTTTAGCCACACATGGCCATTACAGGATCAAAGAGTGAAAAGAAGAAATTATAAAGTAAAGGATGAAGAAATGGAGTTGATCTTCGTTCCCAAAGGATTCAGCTTCCAAATCTTTGTTCTCCCTTCGTTCTTTCCTCTTCACGTGATCTTCTATCTGTTTTTCTCCCACTGGTACGTGATGCCCTATTTCTCCTTTTTCCCCCTTTTATATGAGCTTCAAAACAGGGCCAAAAAGTGACTTTTACTCCCACGGCTGCAGCTGTAGATCCATGGCTATAGCTGTGGAGAGTCCTTCAGGGTGAAGAAACCTCCAAAGCCATAGCTGTGGTTCCACAGCTATAGCTGTGGCAACTCCTTCAAGCTTAAGGAACCTCCAGCGCTGCAGCTGTGAAGCCACAGCTATGGCTGTGGATCTCTGGAGTTTTTGCTGGGTCTTGGGTACTCCATGGCTTTAGCTTTGAGTTCACAGCTTTAGCTTCAACTCTCTGGAGCTTCAAATTGTATTTCATATTTCCACAGCTCGAGCTCCAGATCCACAGCTATAGCTTCAAGTCTCTGGAACAAAAAATGAGCATTCCAGATTTCCACAACTATAGCTGCAGAACCACAGCTATAGTTGCAAGTTTCTGACCTTCACAATTTCTCCCCAGATTTTCACAGCTCGAGCTCCAGATCCACAGCTATGGCTGTGGATCTCTGCCTTCCTAAAAAACCTGCAAAAAATGAGGAAATTCCTTAAGATTTTGCTACTACTCCTCTACTCTTTTAGTATAACTTGATTCTTTAAATAAAGGGGGGTAAATTAACATATATAATATCTACAATTACCAAAAAGAGTACCAAAAGTTGAGTGCAAATCATGCATAAAAGACACTCAACAGGGTCGTCTCAGAAGGTTTCCATGAGGGATCCCGGTACTGGTTTTTGAGGGCGGCATTCTCTTCTTGCAACGCAGCCATCTCGTCAGCATCTTTCTCCTGTTGCTGCTTCATGGCATCCATTTCTTCTTTCATTTGGCGTACCATATCAGTCAAGTTTGTCTCCTCTACTGTCTCGGCATTGTCTGCCCCAGACCGGTGCTCATCTTCAGACTGGTGGTCTTCAACGTTAGTTCTTCTTGTCTTTGCCATAATGATTCTTCAAAAGTCTCTTCACAGCTATCGGTTCGGCCCCACGGTGGGCCCCAAAATGTACCTGTCTAAGGGCACACTCAATCTTCAGGGAGGTGAGGGGCTGAACGAGAGCTTCAGGTGGATACCTCGGAGGGGGGAGGTACCTGCAAAAGGCACTCCGACGCTCAAGTCAGGACAAGCACGATTTTCTAGGGTAATAAATGAACAGTGACGTACCTCGTTATAAGTGACCTATTTATACTACCTTTGATGGGCCCTGTCAGTGGTGGGCCTCTTCTGAAGTTTACCAAATTAGGTAATATGACGCTAATCGGCTGATTACGTCTTAATCATGTGTTTGTCCTTGTTAACCGTGATTATTGTCGTAGTCCTTGCTTTATCCTTCGGCTCATTGCCGAGCCGATAAGTAAAGTCTTGGGGTGTTGCTTGTCTTCGGCCTTGGGCCGGGCCGATAGGTACTTATTCAGTCATCCTACCCGTTCGGTCTTCGGCCGAGCCGATACGTAGGGCATACGAAGCCACATCGTAGTGCTTCTTACCGGTCTTTAGCCGGGTCGAGGTTGTTAGTAGACTCTTCTTCGGCATTCGGCCGCGTGTCGAGCCGTTGTTAACGTCGAGGTTCATATGGGTATGATCATGGTTGTTTTCGGTCCGCGTGAGTGTCTGTCGGAACAGCACGTGTTGGTCCACGTGACCGATAGGACCCTTCCAGTACACATCCAAAACGTAGAATTAGTTTTCGACAATATTATAGGTGTGTGTGACTTTCTTGATAACATTATATATGCATTTTTTTATTTGAACACTTCTTCCTTTTACACGTCTAGAAAATATAACATCAAATGATTTTAGTGTTCTAAAAAGTACTTTCCAGAATAACAAAATTAGTGATCAATATTGAATTATAATTCTGAAAAGTACATTCCAAAATAATTAATTTAATGTTCCGAAAAATACTTTCCAAAATTATGTAAAATAACATACTTTTATAAAGTACTTTTCGGAACATTAATTTTAGGTTAAAACCCTATTTTGGTCCCTTATAATCTTTTTTTGTTTCAATTTAGTCCCTCATTAATTTTTGGTCTCAATTTGGACCCAAATTAATTAATTGGTTTCAATTTAGTCCTAAATTAATTAATTGGTTTCAATGTGGGACTTTCCTTCCAAATTGCTTTAACGGTGTTAAATTTTGGCCACGTGGACGCCACGTAGATGCATACGTGGCATCCACGTGGATGAGAATTTTTTTGAAAACACCTGGACCCAGAACGGCCCGTTCTGAAACCGGAACGGGCCGTTCTGGGTGCACTTTTGGTGTGTTAATTTTGCAAACGGAACGGCCCATTCCAAGTGCAAAATTAACACACCCAAAATGCACCAGAATGGCCCGTTCCAGTTTCAGAACCGGCCGTTCCGGTTTTATTTTATTTTTTTATATATAAAGTATTAATAATTTTATAAAATATATATTATTAATTATATTTTAATTATGTTATTATATCCAATAAAATAAATATATTAATATTTTTTTATATTTTATTTTATTATGTTTATCTTATTAATTTTTATCATTTTATTCCTTTAATCTTAAATAAGTTGCAAAAAATTATAAAGTGATATTCCTTTTATCTTATTAATTATTATATTTTTTAATAAAATTAATTAAGAATATTGGTTTAATTGCATTTTTTATCCCTCAAGTATTACAATTGTGCAGTTTTGTGATCTCCAATATTTTAATTGAATAATTTTAGTCCTTAAAGAATTGCAATTGCGCGATTTTGGTCCTTCAATTTTTAATTGAACAATTTTAGTCCCTCAAATATCATAATAGTATGATTTTTGTTTCTCCCATTAAAAATTAATAATTTTAATATATATATATATATATAATGTTTTAAAATTAAATAATTATTTATCTATTCAAATTAACGTATATTATAATTTTCGATATTATATCAATAATATTATTAATATATTTATAGATAAACTAATAATTTGATAAATATAACTTGTTATATATTAATATACTTTTACAAAAATATAAGTATATTAATTAGAAATATATATCTGATCTTATATATTTATATTTTTGTAAAAGTATATTAATATATATTAAGTTATATTTATCAAATTATTAGTTTATTTATAAAAAAGGGTAAAAATATTATTGATATTAATTTATCAGTAATACTAAAATACTAATAATATATAAATTTTATTTATTTAGTAATAGTAAATATATATCATTTGATACATTAAAAAAAAAATATACGTTAATTTAAATAAACAAACAATTATATAGTTTTAAAACATTATATATATATTAAAATTTTAAAATTATTAA
The DNA here is from genome assembly GCF_000230855.2 of Cajanus cajan. NCBI lineage: Eukaryota > Viridiplantae > Streptophyta > Magnoliopsida > Fabales > Fabaceae > Cajanus > Cajanus cajan. The sequence continues at coordinate 56,861,227 of NC_138524.1, read as the reverse complement.
ATTTTTAATGAGAAAGACTAAAATTCCACAATTATAATATTTGAGAGATTAAAATTGTTCAATTAAAAATTGTGAGACTAAAATTACACAATTATAATCTTTTAAGGACTGAAATTACTCAATTAAAACCTTAGAGATCAAAATTGCATAATTATAATATCAAAAACACAATTAAGTAAAGAATATTTTATTCACAGTTCTGGAACGGGCCGTTCTGATTTTAGAACGGCCCGTTCTGCTTCACTGGTGGTGTTTTGATTTTGCAACCAGAATGGCCCGTTCCGTTTTCAGAACGGGACGTTCTGGGTCCAGGTGTTTTCAAAAAAATTCTCATCCACGTGGATGCCACGTATGCATCTACGTGGCGTCCATGTGGCCAAAAGTTAACACCGTTAAAGCAATTTGGACGGAAAGTCCCACATTGAAACCAATTAATTAATTTAGGACTAAATTGAAACCAATTAATTAATTTGGGACCAAATTGAGACCAAAAATTAATGAGGGACTAAATTGAAACAAAAAAAGATTATAAAGGACCAAAATAGGGTTTTAACCTTAATTTTACTAGTCCGGAAAGCACTTTCTGGAAGTGTGTTATTTTACATAATTTCAAAAAGTTCTTTCTGAAACAGTAAATTCAACATTTTAGAAAGAATTTTCTAGAAGTGTTATTTTACATACTTCTAAAAAGTACTTTCTAGAACACTAAATTTACTATTCCAAAAAGTACTTCTAGGTAGTATGTAAAAAACACATTTTAAAAAATATTTTTTGGAACACTAATTTTACTATCTCAAAAAATACTTCGGTAGTGTTTTGAAATGTCTTTTTCATAATAATAAATTTAATATTAAGGTTTTTGGAGTTGTTAAAGAGGAAAAAGTGTTGAAAGAAAGAAAAAGTGTGTCTAGTTTGACAGAAACTGTCGAGGAAGCCGCACATACCTACAATGTTGTCACATATTAGTTCTATGGTCTGGATGCATCTAAAAAAGTGAAAGAGGCGAAAGGAGAAGAGAGTAATGTAAATTGAGATGACTATAACTATCTGCTAAAATAGGTAAAGAATTGGAAGAAAACAACAAAGTGCATGTAAAATTGAAAGAGATGAGAAAGGAGGTGTGTGAAAAAGAAGAAGAAAATAATAAATTAAAAGTTAGATATGTAAAATTAAAATATTAAAAAATAAAAACTATGGGTATTTTAATTTTTTTTAAATAAAAGAAGTGTACTTATAAAAATAATAAAATTATATATATATATATATATATATATATTTCATGAGTCATTATTGTGGCGGGGTAGACATTCCAGCACACTTCAATATACCAAATGGCGAGATGGGTGAATTGGCCCGCTAGTCCAATTAATTTTTGAATATTATATTTAATTTATTTTATAATCTATGGTGAATGTATGAGAAAATTATGTGTTGTGATGTAGTCTAATTATTGAAAGAGTAATAGTATTGGTGTTGTGATTCTTTAAGATTTTTATAATTTTATTTGTTGAAAGACTAATAGTTGTCTTGATCAAAAGAGAAAGACTTAATAATTTATAATTTAATATTTGTATTGTAGTCTTAAAGTTAAAAGATCAATTTATGTTGAGTTATTTAATTAAATTTTTTAATTACCGTAAGAAAAAGTTATCAATTTTAAACTAATGATTAAATAAGAAAATATATATTATTTTAGTTTTGATAACTAACATGCTAACATGTCTCCGAATAAGGCAGACTAAAATTTTTAACTCATAAATAAGCAAGTCAGTTTGTCCCGGTTCATTTTTGGTAGATTGTGATAGATCGGGTCAACATGTGCCAAGTTGGCTCATTTTGTCATCGTGGCTTAATGGTTTTTACATGAACAACAAATATTAATACACTTTTTGAATATGATTACATTAAAGTAGTGCTACATAGTTGAAATATCTTTTTTTACTTTCTTTTAATATTATTTAGGGTTGTTATGCTCATAGTTTTAAAAATTGAACCGGTCATAAAAATTGGTTAGAGCATTAGACCAGTGGGTCAAAGATTGAACCGATAGATTACTAATTGAATCGCATGACTCGATTTTTATTAATTTTTTTTAAAAAAATATTCATGTTGTGTATATTTTATACTTATAAATTTCAATAAATTCATATGATATCATAAATTTCAATTTCTATCTTATTTAAATTATTTTTATTTTTATTTTATATAAAAAAATATATGAAAAAGTTGCATGTTAAATTATATATTAATACAAATTAAAATATAAATAATATGTATATATAATATATACTTGTAACTGATATTACAAAACAATATATATAATATATGCATATATATTATATTATTAAATATATAATTTAAAATTAATAATATATTGTTAAAGTTATTTAAGTTGCATATATTATAAATAAGTGCATTGAAACAAGTGATCATTACTATGACTGATAAGGATCTTTTTTTACTCTCACGAGGAGGGTTTGATTCTTATATTGTGCTTTCCTTTGAATTTCTTTTTAAAAGTAGCATAAAACATCTTTATGGTTGAATTGATCTAACCCTCCAGTTCACTAGTTGAACAAAAAAATTGATCGATTCACTTTGATTTATAACGAGTTGAATGCATAAACAATCTAACTCCAAACTAGAACCGACTGGACTACCGGTTCCTAATTCAATTGGTCCAAGCCGATTTTTAAACATTGGTTATGCTTACCTACTCGCGGCGAAAGCCATCATCTCCCAATAAATTATTTTTTATAGGCTAAAATCCTAATTTGGTCCCTTATAATATTAAAAAAATTTCTATTTTGTCCCACTTTAAATTTTGGTTTCAATTTAATCCCAATTTATTTTAAAATACTTTAATGTGGGACTTCCGTCCAAATTTCACAAAACGGTGTTAAAGGTTCGTGAGAATCACACCCGTGATTCCAAATCACGACCCGTGATTCCAAATCACGACCATGATTCTCACGATCTAGGAATTACTTGAGATTAAGAGGTTCAGAAAGAGGTGGTGCTCCACCTGAAACTACAAGCCACCGCGGAACTAATTCATCCAGGAAGAGAAGCTAAAATCGAGAGTGCCATTAGTTTGTATATGAAACCAATTGGAGCCATTAGGGGGGCCAAGGTAGACCTTGGAGGAGAAATGGTTCAAGTAGAATTGGATGTGCTAAATTTTGGTAACAAAGAAGCTAACAAGACCGAAGAAAGCCCTCTCCCACCAATTTGACAAGAAGGAGATTAAGAGAGGGTACCAAATCCAGAACAAGAGTAGGCCAAGAAGCTCTACTCCTCTATGGTCGACCTTACGGTTGGAGAGCGAGAGGAAGAAGGATTGGGCGAAGGGGTTAAGCCTAGCGAAGCACGTGACAGGGTAAAAGGTGAAATGTTGGTAACTAACAAGAACCCTAGCGAGGGAATCGAAGTTGAGTTTTCGGTCGCAGAAGCGAGAAGTGAGAAAAGTGAAGAAGGAAGAGGAAACGACGAAGAAGGGAAGGTGCTGAAGGTCGGGCATGACGTTGTAGTGGCCGGAGTCGTGGCCAATCCAGCCTCTCTGGATCCAGGCGAAGCCAATAAGGGCTGTGGAGTGGAGGTGGATGGAGGCGCACTCGAAGAGGAGGACACCGGTGACAACGAGGGAGAGGAGGGGGAGGATGAGGGAGAGGAGGGCAAGCGTGGTGTGGCCCTTGCGGTCGAAGAGGCTGGTGTGGGAGAGGTCGGAGAATACATTCTTGCGGGCCTTTACAAATATATTTTGATTGGTCCCCAGGGCGTGAGAATCACGGCTGTGATTTGGAATCACATGCGTGATTCTCATAGACCTTTAACACCGTTTGTGAAATTTAAACGAAAATCCCACATTGAAGTATTTTAAAATAAATTGAGACTAAATTGAAACAAAAAATTAAAGTGGGACCAAATTAAATTTTTTTAATATTATAAAGGATCAAATTAAAATTTTAACTTTTTTTTATTCTAATTAGCCTTCTAATTAATATTCAATATACTGCTAGCCTTAGGTCCAGAATGTTATTATAAGAAGCATCTTCGGCTAGTGTTGAACTAACAAGTTTACTCTTACACCTTCCCCAATTCCCATACTACATGCCTATTGCCTAGTTCTATTTTCACTCACCAGCCCACAAAATGATGGTGAAGTGTCTTTCATCTTCAATTCTATTCGATCTCCTCAAGGTTTAATTTTTTTTTTCAAACACCTTTTTCTTTTTACAATTTTTTATCATTCTTTTTCCGGTCACACAATTACATTTCATTTTATTTACGTTTCCAATATTTTCAAAATTTATATCATTAAAAACTTGTCGGGCATAAATAAAAGTTGGAGTTAAGAAATGAGAAGTTAAATAAAGAAAATCAATCACATAACAAGAATTGGTTTCGTATGATGATCATACACTTAGGAGAGCACCTGCATGTACAAATAGCTCCTAATTCCTATGCTACGTACGTATGATGAGTCTTCGTCTAACCTAGAAGTGGTTATTAAACTTGTTTGATTTGGATGAACGATTTGTAGGCGAGAGGAAGCACGAAAAAACTGGAAACGAAATTTTGGATCCAAATTGCTATTCGTAGTACACTCCTATTTACAGTGTAGACCAGACAATTTTGTTCAAGAAAACACATAAATAATGACATTGATGTAGTAATATCTTTATGCATAGCTCTCGTTCTCTTGTTATGCAGAAAGAAAACGAAAACAGAAAAAAATTAAAGAATTAATCACCTATACATTATCGGTGTAAAGTTTTTTTACACTGACAACTAATTATATCTTTTAATTGTATCATGTCACTATAAACACATTTACTTTTAATAGTGACATGACACAATTAAAAGATATAATTAATTGTTTATACTAACAATGTATAAGTAATTAACTCAAAATTAAATGTATCAAAAGAAAATGTATGGTGTTAAATAATATTTTTAAATATTTTTAACATAATAAAAGATAAATAAATAAATCAATTTATCATTTCAACTGATTTTATTTTTCATTTTCTCTTTAAGGGTGGGAAAAAAAACTTTGTAAACCCCACTCATTGTCCTTTTTTCACCCAAATGGTGAAACACATTTTTCATCCTTTTTCTCTCCACTTATTTTATGTACAAATTAAATAGTATTGATAAACATACTCTTTATAAATCAGGTTTCTAATGTATCATTTTTTTAATAAAAAAAGTAATAAAACAATAAATTTCTGAAAAATTAGGAGAAAAAACAGTCCAAGGAAAAAGTAAGTGTTTTTTTTTTTGCAACACTATTCATACGCATTTTACATTGCCAGACTTCTAGGCATGCATGCTAATTAGTTAAAGCCAAAACTCAAATGTCTCGCTTTTCTGGTCAGGAATAATTATATGATTGTTGACTGTGAAGGACGTTCATATTACAATCTACACTGCAGTTCAGAAATATAACGCAACACAACTAACTAACAATAAATGGGCCAAAATCCAGATTTTGGGGAGTCGGGAAAATCCATATGATTTGCATTCCTTCAATTCAAAGGTGGTGGTATAGCAGGGTTACTGGGGAGGTGGTGGTGGCGGCATTGAGGACTGCAGGTACATAGGCCGTCCACCTTGTTGCTGAGGTGGTGGTGGTCGCCAAACAGGTGGTGGCTGACTTGCCATTACTGCCGGTGGTGGAAGAGGCCTTGGAGGAGCTTGTGGAGGTGGTGGCATCTGCTGCATACCCGGGTGAGGTGGCCTGAACTGCTGGACTTGAGGTGGAGGTGGCATTACGGGTTGTAACATTGTTTGACCTGGCTGTTGCTGATGCCATGTTGGTTGTCCAGCCACCGGCATAGGCTGGAATGCTGCAGCTTGAGGGGGTGGTGGACGAAGGGCAGGAGCAACCCCATTGGCAAAGGGTCGGGGGGGCACTGGAGCAACCCCATTAGCCTGAGGAACATTGGGAAGTGTTGGAGGTCCACTGGCAAATAGAGTATGAGGCCTGCTCTTCTGTGCACTTGGATTACTTGCAGCCAAAACTCTTTCTGCTCCATTGAAGAAATATTAGCAGAACGAACAATATGCGTGAATTAATCCAAAAAATAGATAGTAGCAAGAAAGAGCCTCACCTGCGGGGGTACCATGCCGTTCACCCTTGGTGTCTTTCTTATAAGCATACGACACTGTAATTTGACGATTGCAAAGATATTGTCCATTCATTGCCTACAAAATATAGAAAAAATGAATATCAGTGACGTGGGAATGCTTATTACTTTCTATATTCTACTTTAATGAATGATTTGAATACCCAGACAACAAATTGAAACACAACACTTTTAGTACTTTTTGATACATGCGTTGATATAAAATCAAAAGGGATCATATGCACTTTATCCCCCTGATTTATAGGTTTGATGAAATTTTATGTTACTCCCCAATTTAACATTAATTATGTTAATTTCACCCATTATATCTAACTTAACCTTTGTTAATAGAACAAAATAAACATGTTTCCCACCAGTCTTTATTTTTCATTACAGAATTTGATAATCAATACCACTGGTCATATTAGGCACAAAAAATGTCATATTGGCTTGGCTAAATGGGATACAGATAAGGGTTCATGATTCTGGTCACAGCAACCCTTTTCTCACCCTTCATCATTAAGGCCCATTTCTTTGCCTAATGTTGGGTAGTATTTAGACTTTGTAGAGAATCAATTTAAGTGGTTGGGGCCCAGTCCGTTAGGACTTCCTATAAACATGTTTGTTCTTGACAAGATCGTGGGGAGAACATGCTACAAAAAGCTAGTTTTAGTTGGAGAGCCCAAGGCCCTAAAAAACTCACACTAGAATCTCATACTTCCAATGTGAGACTCAAGTCTCATTCCTTGAAATTGGATCCTAACATCCCACCACAGCCCCTACGCACACACAGGCTGGCTGTGCACTAGCCCTTCCACCAATCTCGGACAAACATTGCAATGCAATGTCATTGCCAGCATCACCACCTATGGTGCTTGTTCGCAGCTGAGAGCATGAAGGAAGGCTCTAATACCAATAGAAAGCATGGGGTTCTAGGGTGAGATTTATAAGGTTTTGGGCTCTCTAAATACAACAATCAGCTTTTGTGGTATGGTTCTTTCAAGGTTCTTATCAATTGGTTTCCTAGAATATCCTCCCATGTTTTTTATGTTACATTTATAATACAGGATCTTATATCCCCAAATGAATTTATGAATTCTTTTTAGTTTCCTAGAGTATCCTCTCATGTGGTAAAAGAAAGACTAATTTCTTCAGGTACAATCAAACACTAGAGCAGGAAACTGTTAGGAACCCAAATTAGAAAAATACAAGAAAAGAGATTTATTTCTTGATTGCAACAAAAGAAAGAATAGGAGAGGTAACTCTCCTCCAATGGTTTCTTCTTCACAAAGGATTTCTCCTTTCACAAAGAGAAAATGCTCAATTTACAAATGAACAAAATGTCAATGAATTCCCTCCCCTTCAATCCTCCTATTTATTTTTGTCACTAACTATAACAAACTAATATTCTAACTAACTCCCCCTTTCCCAAAGTCCTAACAGAAACCCTCTTCCATACATATGAATCTCTAGATCAAATCCAAAACCACATACTGAAGGAATTTGCGTCCCTTCCACTTAGACAAACATGTTGGTCAATGAGTTTACGATTTGGTAAAAGATTGTCAACCATTTATCCTTATATATATATATTGTTCATCATATTTTGGTGAGTTAGTTTCAAATTATGATCCATGTGTGCTGAATAAGTGTAACAAAAGAATGCGAGGCTGGCCTCACACCATATTCCTACAAATAATTCAAACACAAGACTGAGGCATACCTCAATGGCAGAATCAGACGCCTCAAATGAATCATAGCTAATGAAGCCAAAACCTCGGGAATTCCCTGTATCAGGATCTCTCATGATCTGCAACAAAAAACCTTGAACATCAGATCAAATCATATACATAATTTTGAGTAAAATGAATTCCCCCCAAGTAGGGAAGGTTGAGACAGAAGGAGTATAATTTTCTTCACAGTATATGCTTTGCAATACGAGAATAAAAGCATAGCCATTTACAAAAATACACATAGCCACAAAACATCGGTCAGTAATCACATAAAGAGTTGATGAAGATGTTAACTCCAGGAGATTTTAGGACAGTAATCACAAAATAAAATTGCCAATGGACTCGGCCAGAATTAATTATCTAATCCATCAAATAAAATTCTTATCTAACATTCATTGCATTGATCCATCCCATGAATAGTTGTCAAATTGGAATTTTGTATTGTGAATTAGGTCTTTTTCCAGATAGTGAACTGTAAGATTCATTATCAATAATTAAAAATGTCATCAGAAGTACTCTAACATACAATAACATTAGAATCATATATACATTGGTTTTTTGAAGTCAAATAGCTCACTAAATATTGGTTATTTTAATTGGCGTTGGCTTGATACTAAACATTTTTAAACAAACAACATGGTAAATGAGAATAATGACAAATAAGAAAACAGCAAAGCATGAGAAGTATCAGCAACTGCTACTAGCAAGATACTGTGACTTAAGTAACATTAATATGATGAAATTAGACATAATGAAAGATATTTGAAGAGCAAAACCTTCGGATTAGTAACAATAACTCCAAAAGCACTGAAAGTATCATACAAGAGCTTCTCATCTACATCCTGCAGCAACATTAGGAGCACCCATGTTTAAGTCTTGAGTTCAACACATAACTGCATGAGTCTGTTTAAAATTTGCATAATTTGGTGACTTACAGGATCAAGATTGCCAATAAAAAGGTTTGCCCCAACATCCAAGCTCTTTTTATCTTGGGATGCCTAAAACCAAAACATTATAAAATCAATCATGGGCATTGATACAAGATAGAAACATAGCACTGCTTGAACAGAGTACAACAAAGTTTGTAAAAACAAAATACAAATATTAAAGATTAATCACTATGAAAAAAAATAAAATAAGAGATTCAATTATATGAATGATATCTAGGAATAGCATACAATAAGGATTGGGAAAATATAAGTAAAATATTACTAAGTAATTAATTAGCACACATATTGCATCACTTCTGTGCAGGGTTTTAAAATGCCACTGCAACATAAAGGATTTTAGATTCACTACCACAATTGCGGCACATTTTCCCACAATTCCACACTGCAACCACAACTACAACTTAAAATCATGCTTCTGTGGAACAAGTATGTTTAGTTAAAGAAAAAAGTCAGACAAAGATTATCCTACAGTAAGACTCTAAGCCTCAAGTCCTGAAAGACAAGAGAACTAACATTCTCCAAAGGTAGTGGTCATAGAGATTCATGGCGATCATAAATCAAGTTAATGAGCGCTTTGTTTCATTATTTATCTTCATCAATACTCTCAATCACACACGCCAAGCCTATTAGAACGGAATTAAACATAACTTCCATTCAGAAGGGAACCCAAACACAGGAGAGTTGCTATAACTTATAAGCATTCATACTCTAACGATTCCATACTTAAACACCACATACACACAGTAGGATACCTTGTTGACACGGATCGGTTTCCCATAAAGCTTAATCATGTTAAGCACCTTGATGGCCTGCATAGAAGAAAAAGAAAAGCAAGATCAGCGAGAGGATGTTGGGTTCAGAAAAGCGAGTTTCAAATACTTACATAGTCAGCATCTTCTTCACTCCGGAATTCAACAAATCCATAACCCTGATGTTGGTTGGTGACTCTATCTTTTGGAACATAGACATTAACTGAGACAAATTTAAGGAGAGTGAGTTTATTTAAAGTTAAAGCTAAGAAAATGAATGAATGAGAATAACATACCAACTGGACCCGCTTGAACAAACAACTCCCACAATAACTCCTCACTTATCTGCAGCGCAAAGAAAAGGGGTTAACCCTAGAAGTGTGCGAATGATGGAGAATGGGAAGTTTACCTGAGGGTCGAGATTGCCGACATAAGCAGTGGCGTCTTGATTCCTCTCGGCGGCGTGTTGACCGAGCAAATTGGCTCCAACACCAGGCGCAATTCGAGTCGTCATGGAGCAACCCTTGTTATGTTAAGCTTCTATTCTATCATGAATGGATACAAAACAATTACAATTGCAATACATGAGTGTCAAATCGTCGAATAGGTTATGCGCAACACTTACACTTGCGAAAAAGAACAAGAAGCTGAACCAAAACCCACAGCGACGAGAGTGAAACCAATTAGTGGAGCTGAACGTTAGCACACTCTTCATATAAATTCCAACAGAGCGGAACAACGTAACAACTTTGAATTTATTAAAATTTTAAATGAAAATTTGATGTTATTATTATATTTTAATTTTAAATGTAGGATAACGTAACAACTAACTTAATATAAATTTAAATGATTATATATAAGTTATAATAAATACATCAAATTAATATAAAATAATAAATACAAAAAATTATGCGTAAAATTACTTAAATCACAAATCAAATTATATAAATTGATTTGATTTTCTGATATCAGAAATCATGTATAATACAAATTTGATTATTTAATTAATCATGTATAATACGCTTATTTGATTGTATTTTAACTGTATCTTTAAAATTAGATTTCTTTATAACCAAGTTAATTTTGATAGTATTGTATGAAAAAATTATATTTCAACATATATTAATCTAATTATATGTGTAGGTATCATATGTTGAAGCAGATGAAAATAAAATTAAAGTTTTTAATGATTATTTAATTTATAACATTGATTTAGACAATGATATCATAATGAAAATGAAACAATTGTATTAAAATACATATTAAGTAAATGCTATTTAAAGTTTTAATAATTAATAGAAATGTTTTTATAATTTTTAACAATTAACCGTTATATATTTATAATTGATTTGCGATTAAGAGACCCTATTTAATTAATACGTTGATTATTAAAAAATTTAATCAATAAAAATTATGTTTAAAAATAATAAATATTATACTTAATTTACTAAATAAAAAATAATCAATTATTTAAGATATATAAAACTTGATTTACTTTCATATTAATTTTGATACTAATATGAGAGTTCAATAGTTAATTATCATTGTCAAATCAATGAAAAATGATATCAATAATTTGAGGTTTAAATTAAATGAGAGTTTGGAGATATTTTGATGTTATACAATTTTATTTTAATAATTAATTTGTAATTAAAAGACTCAATTTACACAAATATATAAAAAGAAAATTATTTACTTTACTCAATAAAAATTGCAAGAAAACTATTTTATTTTAATGAAAATTTAAATATAAAACTTGATGTACTTTCATATTGATTTTGATTTTGGTACTAATACGAGAGTCCAATAGTTAATTATCATTGTCAAATCAAAGAAAAATTATATCAATAATTTGAGATTCAAATTAAAGGAGAGTTTGGAGGTATTTTGATTTTATACAACTTTATTTTAATAATTAATTTGTAATTAAAAGAATCAATTTACACAATTGTAAAAAAAAAACTATTTGCTTTACTCAATAAAAATTGCAAGAAAATTATTTTATTTTAAAGAAAATATAAATAAATTATCAAAGCACATGAAATATAATAAGTGAGTATAAATAATGCAAAATGAGCATAAACAATGCATAAAATTCTTAAATTATAAATTAAATTATATCACAAAATTTGTCTCTTTAAAAATTATGATTTTTTTCTACTTTTTAAGTATTTTATCATATGTGAAAAAGCATAAATAAGATAAAAATTCCTTTTAATTTTAAATGATAGTTTAGTGTTATTAGTGTATTTTATTCAATAAAAGTCACTAGATATTACAAATCATTTTTGTTCTTATGCAAATATCACAACTTAATAAAATAAAATCCCTTATCCTATGCTCTGATTTTTGCATCTGACCTTCTAACTGCACATCCAATTTTTCTGCATTATGAGATCTCAAATATCTAGGTTTAAAAATATTTATGGGGTTAGACATTTAATTTCATTCATATCTCACACAAACAAATCATACAAGTGCATAATAAGTTCATACAATTATCAATACACACAACAAATTGATAAGATTTTTCATTAATAATAGTCCAAACAATGCAATATACTTATGAGATACAGATTTTGACTAAAAATATACTTTTGAAAATCATTTTGACTTAATACTCCATGGAGATTTTCCCTTTTGAGTGTTTAGTGAAGTTAGAGCTTAACATCACTTTGTCCAATGATTCGACAATGTCCCACTAAACATGAACAAGTAGACAGTATTCAGAGTGCTAGTGCACCCAGCAGGCTACCACAGCACAAAATCAAATAAAGACGGGTTGTAACACCATGGAAATATTGAGCTATTTGGTAGATATATTTTATATATATGTGTGTGTGTGTGTGTATGTGTGTGTGTGTGGGTATGTATGTATGTATATGTTGTTTATATGGATTTGGATTAGATTGTGAATATGTGAATTTGAAATGTACTTACCTCTGTGCATGTTGTATATTTATGTGATTTTGATTTGTTGTTTGGACATAGAAGTGATTTTATAGCATGAAACGAGATATCATTGTTTTAAGGTGTTTAAGTAGGCATGTGTATGCATGAGTGTGGTGAATCATGCATTGTACACCATTATATTGAACTGGTACTAAGAGGGAGGAAGACTGATCACCTTCCTTCTCATCTTAGTTATGTGAAGTATTATGGCATGCAACTCATTATTCCAAGCATATGTATCTGAAGGTAATGTTTGTTTGTATGTTGACACATGTTGCATTTCATATGGTGGTGAGTTGTGAGTATTGCATAGAAAGGAATAGGAATGGTAGGAGATTGAAGGATGGAAACATAAGATAAATCTGGTCTTTCTGAGTGAATTTGAAGTTGTTTTAGAGCTTAGGGAGTTGAAATACTTCAAGGAGTAGGATATTTGAGGTGAATAGGTGCTAAGGGTGAAATTTGGAAATTTTTGGAAAATGGCTATATATAGGGACTTAGGACCAGAGGATTTCATTTGTCAAACAGAAACAATTTCTAGAGAGAGAAAGTAGAGAGAAGCTCTGGTCCAGAGGGAAGCTAAGGATACATTTGAGAAGTTTATCAAGCCAAGATCAATCTTCACAACTGGAATTTCAAGAGATTTAGCCTTTAAAAGCTTGAAAAGTGAGATTGAAGTTTGAGTTGGGATTTGAGGATCTAGTTCAAATCTTGCATTTCTGAGGTTTCTAAAGTAAGGGTAGTACTTATAAGACTTAATCTAGTATGTATGGATTTGAAATATCACATTGATTCCATGTTTTATGCATGATTAAGGTTGGATTGAGTGTAAAGGTTTTGGTTGGGTTTCTTCATGATTTTCATGGATTAATGGTTAATACTTGATTTTATCACTTAATATGTTGTTTTTGGATGGTGTATATACTCTATAATGGTTCAGAATCATGTAATTTGGTTTGGGATTAATGTTGGGATGGATTTGAGGATGAAAATCGGAGTTTTCGAACTTTCGACGTGCCTCCTGATGCATGCGCGCTAAGTGCACGCGACGACGCGCTGAGCACACTAAAGAATAGAGTTTTCTATCTAGAGCGTGCTGAGCGCATTTAACATGGACTGAGTGCATTTCAAAATGGGTTGAGTGCACGGGTCTATGCACTAAGCGGGCAACTTCCAGTGGCTCTCTATCAGAAGCGCGCTGAGTGCACTGGACTACGCGTTGAGCGCCTATAGCCATGGGCTGAGCGCATGTGGTCACGCGTTAAGCGGGCAAAGCCTAATAGGCTCCTAGTTTTGGCTACACTGAGCACAAATACCACTACACTGGGCGCGTGGTTTCTTTGAGAAAAACATTTTATAATTGAGTTGTTATGAAACTTTCAAATTTTGAATCATACCATCTTTTGATGTTATTTATTTGGTATGGAATGTGGCATGGTTATGGAAAAGATTGTATGTAATTATGGAGCATGTTTATGTGTGTTTGGTTTGGAAAGCTAATAGGACTTAGGGGAGTAAGGTTATGGTATGGATTGTGAGATCTCTTGGTGAGATCAAGATATAGTCTTTGGAAAAATATGGAATTCGGGAGTCCCATGGTGAGGATTTCAATATGAAACTTTTCCAAAGATTATATAATAAACCACTTCAGATGTTAGGTAGATTCTGAAGTACTCCTCTAAGCATTTTATTTGCTACCGTTATGGGGGCAAGGTCGAGTCATATCGATGGATGAAGTGGCCAGGATCACCAGGGTTACGTGACGACATAATCCAACTCTATATTTTCCATGAGAGGTTAGGTGTGTGACATGGGCAAGTGACATGTTCACTGATGGTGGAGTTCATGAAGAAGTGGATGATTTGCTTCTCCTTTCCTTCACCACGTGTAGGATCAACTTCTTGAAGATTTGCACCGATTGAAGGAAGCTCAAGATGATGTAGATGACGGATTAAGGTTCTTAGGCTAGAGATGGAAGCACCCTAGCATAAGACTCAAATGAAAGCTCACTTCAAAAGTAGGAAAGGAAGATAAGGTTCCCTAGTTCTAATGAAGGCTTTCGGTGACCTTTAAGGAAGAATTTGCTGAAGAAAATTCATAGAATTCTTATATCATTTCAAAAGTGTCAATACAAGTCTTAAGGCATGCATTTATAGGTGCGGATGAACCTAAAGTGGCGCCAATCCAAGAGAAGTCAATTGGCGCCAAGTTTGAATTTCAAAATTGAATTTGAAATTCAAACTTTGGCCAGCCGTGACTAATCCGGATTCCACTCTCATCTTAATGTAATTTGGAAGCCATTTGGATTTGAATTTAGGGTTCACATGGCCGGTCCTCACCATGTCAATCCATGTGACTCAAATTCAAATCAAATGTCTTCTAAATGACATACAAATGAAACCTAATGCACCTATTAATGAATCCTTTGTATAATCCTATTCTAATGACCTAAATACATTGGTCAATCAAATACAATGGAAAGGAAAAATTACAAGAATGAAAATGAGCCCAATATTGGGTATCAAAAGCCCAAAGGCCCATGAAGCCCAAAACTAGGCCCACTAAGCCTAAAGCCCAAAATGCTAATCTAGGGCCCATAATACAAGACCAAAACAATGTAAATTCCTACACTACTAATATGCAATAAAGTGGTGGTCAATCAAGTAAAGTCCAAGTGAAAAGCACCCTAGGCCCACCAAGCCCATTAGGCCCACTAAGCTCTAAAGCAATCAAATCTTCAAGTAGTCTTCTAGCCATTGCTCTAGTGGTTGGACCCTTGGTCCATGCTCTTCCATCATTCACAAACTCAACACTTGGGTTGGATGTGTTGAGACCAACATTTGGTTTGGATGTGTTAGCTACTTCATGGGATTATACAGCGGTGTGACTTTGGTTTGGATATGGAATATGTATGCATTTGGTATGGATTGTATACATTGGTTATGGATTCTTTATTATTATAGAATATGTATGCATTGGTATGGATGTATATACATTGGATTTTGGATTTGTCTATATTGGCATAGAGATGGGTATGTAATAATGTTGGCATTCCTTTGGTATGGATAAATGTCGATGATTAATATCTGGTTTGAAGATATTTCATTTATATGTGTTATGATTGGTTTTATATGTGCTAACCCTTATATTTCCATGATGATCTCACTATGTGAGGGAGCAAATCAGGTTTGAGGCTTTAGGATGACAAGGAGTCTTTTGGTAGCTGCTTTGAGAAGTGGCTAGACTTAGAGCTTGACCAGCACCTAGAGTGTCTTATTTTGATGTTTTCATGATGTTGTAACTATATTTTCTTTTTGGATGATTGTATAACCTTACTGGTGATAACTCTTGTGGAAGAAAATATACACAAATGTTTTGATGATGCCAAAGTGATTATAAAGCATTGAAAAAGAATCAAGGTTGAGCTAAAGCAAGTTGATGCAAGAACAAGATCTCAAGTGTTACATAGATAAGTCTTGTCAACTTAGCTAAGAATGTAAAAGAATCTTTTAGAATTGCAAGAATGCTTGGCCTTGAGAATAAGTTTTCAAAAATCTCAAATTAATCTCTTTAAATTTAAGCAAGTTTTAAATTTTTTGAAAGTAAGTAAAAATGGCTTTGAAAGACTTAAGAAAAGCTTTAAAGAATAGTTCAAATCATTTCTTAAAAGAGATTTGTGAAAGAAATTATTAATATGAAGTTTTCAACATAAAAGTTTTTGAAACAATGCAAAAATATGTTCTGGTAATCCATTACCAGACCTTGTAATCCATTACCAGAACAAGGAAACTTCAAAGTTCATATTCTGAATACAAAATGTGTTCTGGTAATCGATTACCGAACCTTGTAATCGATTACCAGAAGATGAAACTTCAAAATTTTGAATTTAAATGATACAACGTTTCAAACATTTTGAACTTATAAACCGTTGTAATCGAATACCAAGTCTTGTAATCGATTACCAGAGTATGTTTTCTGAAAAATTATAAAAAGTTACAACTCTTCATGAAAAGACACAACCCAAGAAATAATTATCTATAAATACCTATAATTTTTCAGAAGAAGTTTACGAACTCTATTATGAAAAAGTCATATACAAAAATATCTTGGCCAAATTCATTTGTATTATTCTAAAAGAGTTCATTAAGATCATAAAAGTGTATATCAACTCTTAAAAGAGAGTTATTCTATAATTCCAAATTGATCATTGGATCTGTGAAGGAGAAATGGTTTTTCTCCTTGTTAGTTTTTGAATCTCAACACAAGGAAAGGGAGTTCTTAGGTGTTGGAGGATTCAAGTCTTGTAAGGTTTACAAGAATAGTGAAAATCTCAAGTGGGAGACTTGAGGACTGGACGTAGGCAGGATTGGCCAAACTAGTATAAAATTTAGTTTGCAATTCTTCTTTCCCTACACTTTTGATTACTTGTTATTAATTGTGATTGAGTAGTTTGCATCATCATTCATTCTTTACATATAAATTTATCTAAGGAATTTAATTTGTAAGAAAGTAATTCGGAAAATTTTTATAAGAGGAAAATTTGGAAAACTTAATTCACCCCCCCCCCCTCTTAAGTTATACGAGACTATTTGACTAACAACTCTCTTATAAAGTTACCTTTTATATGATGAAAACAATTTGTACGATTTAGACTATTTTCACTCTAGGATAGCTAGCATTTGCTCTCTTTTCTTTATTTTATATTATTTTATTTTAGTTGTCCTATTGGTTGTTGATGTGATGGCCTAAGTCGGGTCGTTAAACTGGCCATCTATGGGGTTGTCCATACCCAAACACTTCCTAGATCAAAGGTCTATCCCCTAGACCAGAGGTCCTATCTTACTCATTCTACTCAAATCCCATTTACTATCTTTTGTCAAACTTTTACAACCATATCAAGCTCTCTCTCACTCTATCATTTCCTTTATCCATCTCGTACTGCCAATTATCCTTGACAGTATCCATTATCACAATCAATCTCTTGCCACCAATGTCTCAGATAGTAAACATAAATAAAAGAATTCACATAAAAAACATCATTCCAAAATTTCAAAACTCATTCTTTTTCTATCAAATATCCTTGATATAAAATTCATTTCTCAAATATATTTTTTTTAAATTCTTTTCTTTTCCCCCAAAAATCTTTTAACTCAAAAACCATATTATGCAATATGCAATATGCATTAATATTAATCTATCACTTCAAAAATTATTCTCAATCAAACTTTTCAAATACAATTCAAATAATTTTAATAATAACATTCAATCATAAACAATCAATCACTTCAAGATTCAACCTTAAAACATCAAATTTATTAATAAGTACAATAAAAAACCATATCAACTAACCTAAGGTTCCACACATCAAAACTTATAAGTAAGGATCAATACTTATTCTACAACTATATAGACATGAATAAAATTAAACATCTAACTCATACCTATTTTTCCAAGCTTGCCAGTTTTCTCCTAATTTTCTTGATTTCTTGTTTTTCTACTTCTTTTTCTTCCTCTTATCTTCTCTCTTTCTTCTACTTTTCTTGAAATTTTAGTTGTTTACTCCTTGTTTTCCTCCTTGGTTATGGCATAAATGGAGTATTTTTGGGTGTTTCTTTGGCTTGGTTTATGTCTTGTTGTGAAAGGTTGTTGGTGAGCTTTTTGTTGTGGTTTCTCCTATTTATACTAGTCTCCACCTCCATTCTCCAATCTTCTAGATTTGTAGATATTTCTTGATATTTTCTAAGATATTTTAATAACATAGTGATTAGGTGTCCATTTTGTAGATATTTATAGGACTTTATAGAATTTCTTTGAATTATTTAAGTATCTTAATGATTAAGTTTCCAATTTATTTAATAATATGGTGATGATATGTCCACTTTCTAGATTTGTAGAGTTATTTAGCTATCTTAATGATTAAATTTTTAATTCATTTTAATCACATGGTGATTAGGTGTCCTTTTCTTTTTTGTAGAATTTTGTCGGTCATCCTAGAATTTTTTAGAATTATTTAAATATCTTAATAGTTAAGCTTCTAATCTATTCTAGATTTCTATTTTGTAAATTTTATAAAACTTTCTAGAATTATTTGAATATCTTAATAGTTAAGCTTCCAACCCATTTAATCATTTGGTAATTAGGTATCTACTTCAGAGAGTTTTGTAGGACTTCTAGAACATTGTAGAATTATTAAAGTATTTTATAAATTAATTATAATTTTGAGAAACTAATATCACCACTAGAATCTTCACCATTAAAAATATAAAATTTTGTCTCTTGATCATCTCTTAATTATGCTAACTAATATTAATTAAATAAATTAGAATTTGCTTTTGTGTCATAATTTGATTGGTTGAGACTTGTATTTTAATTTCACCTAATTATACATTTTTATTAATTATGCTAAGCATACTATATTGATGATAAAATTATTTATAACCTTTTGAACATTTTTCCATAATTTTTTAGCTTAAGGTTTTAGCAGAATAATTTTCTCAAGTTAAATCCTTAGAGAATTTTTATAAATTTTAATTTAGAGACTTTCTCTCTTAACTGTATTTATTCGTAATCTACACTCAATAAATTATTATTTAAGTTACAAATTACTTAAATTTTCTTAAATTGAGTTTCTCGGATTTTACCGCATGCTCTCAACGTTGTCCGAGAAACAGTCAAATTAGATAATAAAATACATGTTATTGAATTTAGAAAATCTTGTTAAATAATGCTACATAAATTTGATTCACAGTAACTTACGCAATATTTAATATATATAATAATTTACAGAAATTATATAGATAAATAGTTACAAAATTTAGGATGTTACAAACACAAATCTAAACTAATACATGAATATATGACACTATAAGAAATCAAATAAGGCAAAAATATATTTAAAAAAAAAAAAAAGATGTACTAAAATATGACTATCAAATACTCCCACACTTAGTCCATTGCACTCTAGGACAAACTCAAAAATGTACATACAACTAAAAAGGAAAAATAAAAAGAAGTATTTACAAAAATTTTAAAATTTTCTAATGAATTTCCAATGTATAGAAAAGAGAAAAAGAACAAACATTCCTAGAATCAGGGCAACAAACAATTTATGAGACATAAATGACATTAAAATTAAGCAAGATTACAAGTCAAATTAAAGAATGATTCAAAAAATGATACAACCTCACAAAGTAGTGTTTAGCTCTCAACTCTCAAGTGTTATAGGCTAGTATTTACACTCAACACATCATGAAAACTAGTACACCCAAGCTTTGAGAAGCCTCTAAATTCCACAACTTGAAACACATGTCATTAAAGATCAATAGGACTTTTATTTAACTTGTAATGTGGCCAAGGTAAAGGTTAGATGAGAAAGTCATTTAAGCTTAAATAACCAAAGAGAAAATAGGAGCAATGGGGAATAAGTCCAATAAGCATAAAGATTACCCCTGAAGAAACTCCTAATTCTTATTATTTGCCACTTATTTTCAACCATTCTCAACCAAATTGCAGTTTTTTTTACTGCAATTTTTTTTATTTATTGCATATTTTTCTTCTTTTTTTATTGCAGATTTTTTTTCTTGTAGATTTTTTTTCTCAAACTAATCACCAAACAACTCAGTACCAATAATATAGAAGCATTCCCTGAAAGCACCCCCACACTTATTAGGAACCCATTCCCAAAACAATTGCAAAACTCCTTTAATCCCTAAGGTTATGGGATATCATGGTTTTTCACTTTATGGCTTATAATGAGCAAAAATTCAAGGAAGAGTTATAAAGGCTCAAAGGGGCAAACAAGGGAAAAATATGTAAGGTAGGATATTTGGCTAGTAGCTTAAGAAAGAAAGCCTAAATCATATCAATAATGCATGTGAACAAGAAGCTTAAGAAAAGAGTCAAGGATAAACCTAGAGTAATCTAGCAACATGAGTGAAATCACACAAGAAAGAAAATGGTATGGAATAAGATGTTTCAACCAAAATAGGCTAAAAAATCTCACAAGGTTAATATTCTATCATCAAAGAATCAAATTCTAATTTTTCAAGCAACTTACTATATTAAAAATGTAAAAATGACTCATATCAAGTACTGCAACCTATCAACTAAAAATGATGAAACAACTTTCACAACTCATACATGTAGAAATTAAAAAGAAAGTAAGAAAATTTATGTCACTACAAACTTTTTATTTATCCAACAAAATAAAAACAACAAAATCAAACAACAATTACAACAGAATGCAGAAAATAGAAACAGCAAACAAAATCAATAAAACAGAAAATCAAAATATAGAAAATAGAAATAGAAACAGAATGCAAAACCTAAAATAAAAAAAAAAAATACGATAAAAATAGTAAATAGAAAAAAAAATGCAACAAAAAATAGTAAAACAAAAAAAAAACAGAAACAACAATTTCAACAAAACAACAAAATAGTAAAAACATAAAATCAAAATACAGAAAATAGCAGTTTTTTTTAACTTCATGCAAACACTGCCCCTCCCACACTTAAAATCACATTATCCTCAATGAAGCAAATAATGCAAACAATAAAGACAATTGAGAAGAATATAAAAGGGGTAGAACTCTCTTAAGGTCCAAGAGTTAGTTCTTCTAATGAAATGTCCTCCACATCTTTCTGCTCCAACTTTGGACTTTGATGGAATTCCTTGTGTTGATGCCCATTCACTTTAAAGGTTTTGTTGTTAACTTCATTCTTAATTTCAACTACACCATGGGAAAACACATCAGTAATAACAAAGGGACCTTCCCATCTAGATCTAAGTTTACCGGCTATGAGCTTAAGGCGAGAATTGAACAAAAGCACTTGTTGGCGTACTTTGACCTCCTTCCTCAAAATATGACTATCATGAAAGTGCTTGACTTTTTCCATGTAGATCTTGGAGTTCTCATAGGCCTCCAAGCAAAGCTCCTCAACTTGTTGTAATTAAAGCTTCCTTTGCATGCCCACTTGATCAAATTCCAAGTTACAATTCTTCACCGCCCAATATGCTCTATGCTCAACCTCAACAAGTAGATGACATGCTTTACCAAACACAATCCTATAAGGAGACATCCCAATAGATGTCCGGTAAGCCGTCCTATATGTCCAAAGAGCATCCTCCAACAACTTGCTCCATTTTATAACTTGCTAAGATTATCAAAGCACTTATCAACAAATGCTTTTGAATTTTGTAAGGTTGATTTTAAGCATGAAGACACTCAAATTAACAAGCGTTATACTTGTGCACACTTAAAGATGCAGACATTGGTTTAATGCATTGTCTTTATTTGGATGCAGATGCGGACCGACATTATAGCTAAATGCTACACTTGTTAAAATTTAGTAAGTTGATAGAAGATAATTTTATTAGTAAAACATTTTTGTCTTTATTTCTTCTATGCTTTGGACACATGTTTCTTGTAATAAGATAGGTTGTTAGTCAAACATGATTGTGACTTTGTTATCATCAAAGATTGTAACTTTGTTATCATCAAAACTAGAGTGTTAGACACATGCTTTGTTTTTTGTTCAACATACTTAAATGTGTATAGTGGTCGTTAACTTTACCTCACAAGTGGTTAATAACGTCCTATTTATGTTGACCATCACACACAAAAGCACGACTTGGGGAGAGATTTTTATCTTGTTTTATTGTTGAATTTCATTAAAAAGAAATTATTTACTTCATCTTACATTAACCTTAGATCACAAGTGGTTAATAATGTCAAAAAGTTATACACCACAACACGAAGTTAACTAATATATAAATATAATTTACTTTGTCTTACAATTGATTAAGAGTAAATGAACGTGATAGTATCAATTATCAATATAGTTTAATGGTATCATGTGTTTCTCAAATGTTAATGGTAGTTAACTTTATCTCCCAAATGATTAACTATGAGATTATTGAAAAGTTCAAAGTAATTAACTACATGTGAAATAAAGTTTAACTATATTCACATATATAGTTAACAACATGGACATTGAATGTATCCATATATGACTTCTCGTGCATGTTAACCAATATTGTTAGCTTAAATGCTCCATAATTGCATTGACTTGATAAAACAAAGTTTGTACTAAAGATATGCTTTGATTAAACTACTTCCTTTTGAGATATATAGAACATTGAAGTAGATTCTGTATTTCCCATCTTCTTCATATGCACAGTAAAGAAATCAAATTATCTATATTATGTTCAAGGAACCCAACTATCTACCAATGTATTGATCCTTGTTGATGACTCAAGCCAATTTGTCTATTTTAATAAAAAAATATTATTATCCAAACTACTTTTTGTACTACTTATGTAGGGGTGAAAAGGTAGACAAATCCACCCCAACTTGTCATCAATCCACCTAAAATAAGGTGGTATAGGTTAACTCACTAACAAATGATGGGTTATAAATATAATACATTTCATTTAGGGATGGATTGACAAGTTGACTTATCAAAATCCATCAAAAACTTCAAAATAAATGAAAAATATTTTTTAAAAAATAGTAGTTCATTTATTTTGAATATATAGCTCATTTTATTTTATGAACATCTAAATGTTATGTCCTCTTAATTATATAAAATAAAATTATTCATATTTACATTAATTATAGATGAGTTGAACAAATCAACTTAGTGAGTTAGCTTAATGAGCTAACCTATCCCACCTTTCCTTCAATTTGTCGAGTTGACAAGTTAGACAAGTGGATTATAACAAATTAATGGGTTAAATTACTTAACCCACTCTTGCATTTTTGGTCGGTCTAAAGATTGACCAACTTGTTTAACTCACTTTGTCGCTCCTAAATTTATGAAGTTGGATTTTTTTATTTGTCAATAAGAACTTTATAAATGATAGTTGAAAACCATTACATCATTGAACTAGTTAAAAGCTCTTTATGTATATCCCCCATTTATTTTTTTTATTTTCCTTATTTCATTACAAATCATAGTTCTCATTCTCACTTTTAATAGAGTCTCTCATTTCCAACCCTACTATATACAAGAGTTAAACTCGAAATATTACTTAAACAAACTAAGTCTAATACTATTCAAACTAATAACTTTGTAATCAATCTAGTATTTTAACTAAATTTATCAATACTAAATAAATTATAAACTAAGTTTTAACTAAATTATGACTCATTTTATTTTATAATTTTATGTTTTAACTAAATTTATCAATATTAAACTAAGTCTAATAATTTATATATATATATATATATATATACATTGAGATAAATTATAAAATAAAAAGATACAAAACTTAATTTAAGGTACATTTTATTAAATATGTTTTAAAATAAATAGTTTCGTTATATGTATATTATAATATTATATAAAATATCATCTATCAAAAAATTTATTAATATACAATTATTTTAAAACTTCTTACATTCACAAAAAAAAAATAGTATTGGACGACTTGAAACATACCAAATCCGTACTAAAATTTAAATCAGTTATAATTTCAAGAGTGGACGAGTTGAAACATGCTACACCACTTCCTAACACTGTAAACACAGTAAAGAACACTAAAAAAATAATACTCGTTTTTAAGGACATGCAACTAAACAGATGTTATCAAGGCTTATCTTTGTAGTAACACAATCTTAGAGGAAATTACATGTGATGAGGCCCAATCTCGAAAATCGCCGAACCATTCTTTTTAGTTTCGGTTTATAATCATCCAAAACACCACTTTCAATCCCCCCAATTATTATGAATGTTTTGTAAAAAGCCCATGCAAGAGAAATTAGAGTGAAGTTCCGCCACCGCAAGTCAACGAACCCAACACTGCGCCCTTACGACAAAATACAAATATAGAAAAGAAAATGACGGCAAATTGCCTAAACCACCAAGAATTTTAGCTGATCAAATACAATAAAACAGGAAAAATACTATATTTCAATCTTGAAAACAACAGAAGTACAATACTTTCTCAGTGAGAAATGTATTGGAAGTGCAACCATCCTCCGACTCTAAAATAAAAAGACCTCTAGATGTATTGTTTTGCTGCAAAAATTATGACCAAAATAGTTCTCTTGAATGAAGTGAAAAAATAAAAATAAAAAATTACGCCTTCAACCGACCAAAGAACTTTTGTTTCTCCTGAGTTGTCTGGAAGCGGCCATGTCCAAACTTGGATGAGGTGTCGATGAACTTGAGCTTGATCTCTTCAAGAGCCACTCGAGATGTCTGCTTGAGAAGGGACTGACGGAGTGTGAGAACTCGCTTCTTGGGTCCAACACAGCACCCCTTCACCATAATATAGTCATCCTTAACCACGCCGTAATGAGGGAATCCACCCATAGGAGTAATATCCTTCGAGGTCCTGTCATTGGTAAACAGCATCATCAGATACTGAATAATCTCACTCAGACTAAAAGTGTTTCATTTTATTATTGTGCCCGGTAACCATTTTTGAGACAGAAAAAATGATATGATATCCAAAAATGAAACGAAAAAAGAACAAAGAAACACACTATTACAGTACCTGTCAAATTCAGTTATGGCTGTATGTGACTCTTCACCTGCCTTGGCAACCTTATAGATCTTTTTATTCAACTCGGTACGATGATGATATCCATTCTGACCAGCCCTGGCAACTGTGAAAGAAACACGAGCAGGGTGCCAGGCACCAATACAAGCAACCTTCCTTAGACCTCTGTGAGTCTTGCGAGGAAGACGAGTAACACCCCAACGAGTTACAACACCTTCATAACCTTTACCCTTAGTCACTCCAATGACATCTATCATCTCATCCTTCTGGAAAACAGCATCCACCGGAATTTGCTTTTCGAAGAAGCTGAATGCATAGTCCACCTTCTGCTCAACTGTCCCACCATTAACTTGGATCTCCATCAAATGTGCTTTCTTCTGTTTCAGACCCTTCAACTTCCTTATCTTCAGTAAACAAAGAAAATCCATTAAATTTCAATATTAATTAATTAGTAAAAAATTTGGTAAAAATAACATCCTGAAACTTTTAACATGTTAAAAACTTCACACAAAAAACACAACATATAAACTAAGACAAATTATATATAATAGAGGCTAGCTTTACTATGATGAAACACCATAAGATCAAATAGAGGCTAGCTTTACTATGATGAAACCACCATAAACTTATTTAAGAGTAAGACTTCTTGAAAAGTTACAGAAAGAAACCAACTTAATAAAATCTAATACAAACTCTTTCTTTACCTGAGTATGAGCCAGAACACGAATGACAGTTGCATACTTTTTCAATTTCTGAAGCTGAGATTCAATATCTTTCTTCCCTTCCTCAGTTTCATATTTCTTGGAATATTTGGTAAAAGCCTTCTTTTTAGATTTGCACCAGTTCTTGTAAAATCTTCTCTTCACTTCTTCACTTAGATGCTGAGCCCAAACAGTATTCAGTGTGCGAAGGCCACGAGGTGTCTTTATATATCCCACCACTCCAACCACCACCAAAGGAGGAGTTTCAATGATAGTGACAGCTTCACATGTCTCTTTCTTGTGAAGCTCTACAACATTATAAAATGCCATCAGGTGCAAAGCAACCCAGAACTTTCATCGCACAATGGCAAAAACCATAATACCCAAAAAAAAAATAATCACATAGTACACGTAAAAAAAAAGTGCCAACACAGGAAACCAACTTTCTTAAAAAAAGCATACCAGCATAACAGATACTGATAAATTTAATTTGATAATAACTGACAAAAAATCAAGAAAAAATTAAAAGTTGGACTGAAACAGTTTTAAATCCATACTAAAGAAATTGCATTTAAGAATTCTTAATTGCTAACCATCTGCAATTCAAATTCATGAAACAATAAATAAATCTATGATTTCCATAGTGACATGAGTAATGCAAAAATTTAGAAAAAAGGT
Source organism: Cajanus cajan (assembly GCF_000230855.2). Lineage (NCBI taxonomy): Eukaryota > Viridiplantae > Streptophyta > Magnoliopsida > Fabales > Fabaceae > Cajanus > Cajanus cajan. The sequence goes on along the minus strand of NC_138524.1, from coordinate 56,834,825 downwards.
ATTATGGGCATGAATACGACCCATACCCAAAACCCTTTCCCATCCCATCTTCAGGGAATTAATAAAAAATCATGCTTACTTGATCCAGGTTTCTCAACCTCTCTAACAATGTGGGTCATCCCAGCCTTGTAGCCCACAAAGGCAGTCAACCTACATGGTTGGCTTGGATTGTCTTTAGGGAAAGCCTTCACTGCAGTAGAAATTAGAAGACATGTCACAAAAATCATCACTTACTACATATTGACAGAAGCTAAATTTTAACACAGTATAGCTGATAAAAATGAGGCATTAGACAGTGCCACTTCCTTCAAAGTTACATCCAATACAAGTGCTTACCTTGTCCAAAAGGTAGAAGACAACCAATGGTGTGTTTCAGAGATGGAGCACCATCTTTTTTAGAAATAAAACTAGTAAAAAGCAACTAATCCAACAACAGATATGAATTAATGTTGGGATGATCTAGTTACATGGTAATGAATAGATATCAACTAAACATATGTTCAAAATAATTCTGGTAAAATTCAAAACTTGACATGCAGATATGAATTGCAAAGCCATCTTTACATAGTAAAGAACAGAAATCAACTGAACCCATGTTTAAGATAATTCTGATACAGTTTCTAGGGGTGGGTATGCGGACCGGTCCGGCCCGTTTAAGGCCCGGTCCGCGAAGTCCGCATTTTTAATGGGCCGGATAAATCCGGTCCGCGAAATAAATGGACTTAAATCTTCAAGTCCGTATCCGGCCCGTGAAGCCCGCGGATAAACGGATAAGTCCGCGGGCCCAATTAAATCTAAATTGTTTAAATGAATATTGACTCAGATTTTAAATTTCTTTTCCTTTATTTAACCTATGAAAACATGAGGGGAAAAAAACATATAAAATGATATAAATATATTTCTAATAATAACATCAAACATTGTAAATAATAAATCAAAGTCTTAAATAACAAAGTTTACACATTCTAAATTTCTAATAGAAATATTTAAGTCTCAATGCCTTTAAAATTTAAAGTCCAAGCATACCAACTATTAACCAAATATTAAAGTCTTACTACCTTAAAATTTTAAAAGTCTTAATACACAACCAAACAAATATAAAACATTTGTAAGTCCAAGTACATCAAAGTCTAAATACCTTAAAACATCAAAGTCTTAATTAATATCTTAAAAACAAACATAAAATATTTGTAAGTCCAATTACATCTATCAAATATAATCAAGCATATTCAATAATAAAATTTGAGTCCACATTTAAACGGGTAATCCGCGGGCTCGCGGATTAAATCCACAAAATCCGCGAACTAAACGGGCCAGGCCTAAAAAGTCCGTATTATTATACGGATTAAAAAAATGGGTCCGTTATCCGTGAAGTCCGCGGACTTACAGACCAGTCCGCGGACTCAAGTCCATATACCCACCCCTAACAGTTTCAAACTTGAAATGCAGATTTGAATTACACAGACAATTATATGAATTGCAAATTCTGATGAGTGTGTTTGGGTGAGCATAGTAACTCAAGTCATTTGCAATTCTAATATCACGTTTGGATTCCCAATAGATGATACATGATCTTTTATATGTTCACATGTTTAGAGTCATTGCAAAATTGATTTTGGGTCCAGAATTGATCGAGTTAAAACAACTTTTAGCTAACTTCTACACTAGATCTAGAAATGTATACTAAGTTTTACTATTAACTCATTTACAGAATAAAAAAGTTCAAAACTTCAAATATAAATCACCCCTTCAAAATCAATTCGAACCCAGATCAATTATGAAAAATCAATTTCATTCTCAAAAGCAAGCTTCGATATGCTCACCCAAAAACACTCAAAATCCATCACACTAATCTCGTCAATATTTTCTGGTGCATATGTAGAATGGTTGAAACTCCATGCTGCTACAAAATCCAATAAGCTTGGGAATAGCAAAACCATTTAACTTTTACACGTTTGTACAAAAGTCCGGAAACCAAATCCCCGTAGTGATGAAGAAATGCTTCCAAACCAAAGGCCTATGGCAAATCAAATGCCAATTCTCGAGCTCATTTGTTTTCCTTCCCAAAACCCTTTGATAGGATTTTGGCTAGAAGAGCCGTTTCTGAGACCCCAGCCTTGATTAATCACTTTTTTATGGAAGCAATTTCATTCAGCCACCAAAGGAAATGGCAAAAACACATAGAAAATAGAAAACCATTTGCAAGCCACAGATTAGCTTCAAAAGCTTTGAATGACACTAGATCTGAATACCCTTTGCAACATCATTTAAATCTGGCAATGAAGGATAGCAACAATTAACAAAGACAGAAAGTAAACAAAGGAAGATCACCCTTTCCGCGATGACGAGAAGCTCGCTTCCTTGGGAGAAAGCCAAGGGAACCGTGTCTAGGGTGCTCGAACTTTCGGTGAGACATCGTTTTCTATTCCAACTGTAAAATTCACTCAACATATAAGCAAATTAATCAATGAAAAGGCAAATAAAAAGAATAACAGATCCATCGTAGATGAATAGAACGCAGAAAATGGTTGCAAATGTACCTTGTGCGCTATAACGAGGGAGAGTGAGAATAGAATGAGGGTTTGCTACAAAGTACAAACCTTGTGTGTTTTATAGATAAAACATCAAGCGGCGCCGCTGTGAATTTTTCTACCCTAAAACAACTGGGCTTTGGATCCGATAAACTCCTTCTGGATTATCCGTCTAACTGGCCCAAACAAAATTTTAGATATTTATAACAAAAAAATATTTTTTTATATTATTTATTAATATTAATTTAGTTCCATATTAATTATTTAAAATAAATTTAATCTAATATTTTAAAATATATCTTAATATTTAATTTTTTCTATCTTTATTTAAATATTTAACAAATATAACACATTATATTATTGAAATACATTCGTTAAATATTTAAATAAAAAATAAAAAATCAATTATTAAAATATTTTAAAATATAAAATTAAATTAATTTAACTAATTAAAATAGAATTAAATTAAATTTTTTTTTGGTAAATTGATGAATAAACAAACAAACAAAAAAAATAAACTAGACAATGCCCATAGAGGACATGATGTCCAACTCCACTGCCTCAAGTACGAAAGTCGGAGCCTTATGCCAAACCACATAGTCGAGTAAGCCATCTATTTATTACATTGGAGTTGCTACTTGCTACCGTAGCAGATGAAAGGGTTTTGAACTTTTGGTACCTCCTACGTGAACCTTTTAAGTTTTCAAATAATCGAAATTAAAAAAAAAAAGGTAAAAATTAGAGCTGGCAAAATGGGCTCAACCCGGTGAGCTAATCCGGCCCACCACGGGTTTAAGCCGGGTTGGGTTAAAAAAAATTAAAAATTTTAGTGCGGACCAATTTTGAACCCGGTTCACTAACAACCCGGCTCACCCGGGTTGAACCCGTGGTGAGCCGGGCTGACTCACCAACCCGTAATTAAAAAAAAAAGCAATTATTGGACCAAAATGTAGGTAATTAAAAAAAAAAAGCAATTATTGGGCCAAAATGTAAGTGCAGCCCAACATGAAATAGAGGTTTCAATTTCAAAAACCCTAAACCTTAACTTTCAACTTCAGAACAATATCAACGCCGCACCAGTCACCGCCGCAACGCAGCCAGCTCCAGCCACCCTCTCACACCACACCGCACCACGGCTGCCACCGAACCACAACTACGACGCGTCGCACCACAACTATCAAGCACCATCGTGTGCGTTGTGAGCCACTGCGTGCATCGTAAGCCACCGCGCACACCACCGCGCGCACTGCGAGCCACCGCGCGCACCACCGCGCCCACCACGAGCCACCGCGCACGTCACCACCCCGGGCCACCTCGCACCACGCACATCGTTTGGGGGCCACCTGTTAAGTCTCAATTTTACCTCTTTTTGGATGAGACTTATTAGACAAATTCCACTCATCCTATGAACCATTGCAATATAATTGTTCTCTTTTTGGTTCATTTTGTGTGCAGATATAACTAACCCATATTTACCTCAATACCTTAATATACCTCATTTTTTGTGTAGGTATTGAGCTAGAGAATTGAGGATTGAAGACTCTTAGGATTGGAAATATAAGAAGCTGAGGAGCAGAGCAGGGTGGCTGCGCCGGGCGCAAGATGATCTGCGCCGGGCTTGAGCGAAACAGAGCATCTCACATCTGGAAGCAATTGCGCCGGGCGTAATTGATAATTACGCCGGGCGTGACGCTTGGCAGAGACTCAAGAGAAGAATATGCGCCGGGCGCTGAGACTTACGCGCCGGGCGCGAAACCCTAATCTGACCTCCCAGGCTCGCATTTAAGGAGAACTTCGAGGGTTTTTCCCTCATTCTCACATGGGGCGACTCTAGGAGCTGCGGAAGGGATTCCCAGGGCTTGGGATCGTCCGTGTGCGGATCTTTCCTTCGGTTCTTCACTCCCTCTTCCATCTCTATTTTGTATTTGCCCTCTTTGTTGAGTGGTTTCACCCATTTTTGTGGGGTTAGATGTAACCAACGTACTCTATTGTAATCTTTACGATTTTAATGATATATATACATGTTGTTTTATTCTTTGTTGTGTTTGTTTCTATTCGTAATGCTTGCTTTGGATTGATCACCCTTTGCATGATTTAAGGTTCCATGGGTATTGGAAAATAACCTGTGAAACTAGTTCTGAAACATATGCCTAGTGGTGATTGTATCTAGGGATAGAGCTTGACCCATCAGTAGTCTTAAACCCTAGCCCGTAATGCGGGTGTAGATATTGGGTACTCAAGGGATTGATATTCAATATCCGCACCTAGGCTCTTTCTCTAAGGGATTAGGTTTGAGTAAACTCATGGGTTGACTAAGCAATGAATTCAACAAGAGATTAAGGATACATTAGTGTTACGTTTGGTGAAATCTGACCCCCACAACCTCACAATACCACAATACCATTCCTTACCTTTTCCACTCACAAAACATTATTTATTTACAGCTTTCATTCCAATAGTCACAACTTTGAATTCACTGCACAAACTATGAAATTGGAATTATTCTTTAGTCACGAATAGTCAATAAATGCTTATATTACCTTCTAATCCCTGTGGATACGATATTTTTACTACTTGAACGGCCGGTATACTTGCCGTGTTTGAGACCGTTGATAGAATTAAACGAATTTACAAATATTAACAAAAGTGTTTCAACGGAATTCTCAACACCACCCACCACCGCTATCCTAGCACCACCATTTGTGCCACGCATCTAGGGATGGCAAAGTGGACCATGGCCCGCGAGCTGGCCCGTTGGCCCGCCAATTTGGCCAATCATTTCAACCCGCCAAGCCCTCCCCGCCAGGCCAAATAGCGGGCCGGCCCGCCACAACCCGCCAGCCCGCATATTTTTTTTTTAATTTAATTATTTTTATGTTTATTTTATTTTGATGTAGAAGATGAGGATGAAGATGATTAAGAAAAAAAGTAGAGATAACTTCTTTCAAGAGAGCTTCTAATATTCATAAAATAAAAATTTAAAGTTAATTAATTGTATTTAAACTTGTTTTGTGGACTATAAAAAAAATTAGTTTATAAATAATTTGTAAGTTTATAATTTGGTTTTGATTTTGGTGTAAATGGATTAATTTCTATTTGATTTTGTTTTAAGTTTGTAATTTGTTTTTGTTGAACATATATTAAGTACAATATGTATGCATTTTTAATTTCATATGATTATATTTATTTATTTGTAGCAAAAAATTTTTATTTGACCATAAAATATTTTTTTTTCCATTTTTTTTATTTTTTATTTTTGTAAGCGGGCTGGCCCGCCAGCCCGCCCTTAGGCAGGGCGGGCCAGCATCTCCAGCCCGTTTTACATTGGCGGGCCGGCCCGGCTTGGCCCGTTTTTGGCGGGCCGGGCTGGCCCGTTTTGCCATCCCTACACGCATCACCCTAGGACACTCACAGTCTCGCACCACCGCGCACCACCCCGGCATATTACATTTTTTTTTTTAAATTTGGTGAGCCAACCCGTTTAACCCACCAACCCGTGGTGGGCCGGGCCGGGTCCAATTATTTTTAGCTCACTAATAAATGAGCCGGGTTGAGTTAGCCTACCAAATGATCAACCTGTGGTAGGCCAGGCCGGGCCGGGCCGGGTTACCCGTTTTGACAGCTCTAGTAAAAATACAATATCAATATTAGATATTATTACAAATAAATTGCAGATTTTACCTGCAATAACATACGAAAAAATAATTAAATAAAATTAGTAACATAAAACATATTAATAAAATATTAGGCAAGAAAAAGGTATAAATAAAAATAATAAAATTGATATAATACATGGAAATAACCTACGTATAGCTAGAAAAAGAACTAAAAATAATAATTATATCGAAACCAAAAGAAATCATTAAAAATAAGATGTGAGGGTCTACAAATTTAATAAAATTTTATTCAATATGGAGAGGTTAAAAGAAAAATATTTGCCAAACCTTAATATAATTAAATTCAAATTTACAAAATTGACTCTATTAATAATGTTTTTGCACATATTTTGATTTATTTATTTTAAATCAATGTGAATTTATAGAATTGATTTTGAGTAAAAGTGAATCAAAAATAACATGATTTGTTTGAATGAAAAGATATATAAACTTAATTTTTATATTGAATATTGTTTGAAAATTTATTATTAAAACTGATTTTGAGTGTGTAATTATAAATTTAAACAGATAAAACTTTAAAATTATTTTTATTTGATAGAGAAACTATTAATAATTGTTTTTAAGTATGTGAATTTTTACATATCAAAATCAATTTTACTAATAATTAAACATGCAATGGTCATTTAAAACATAATGGAATTGATTTTAAGCATATTTAACATTTATGTGAAACAAAAGAATATTCATCCACCTATTCACCAACAATCACAACCCTAACTAGAATTTTTGTTATCAGGAAGTAATAGTATTGTTTGCTAGGATTTTCGCTTATGGATCCTTTTTGTTTGAACTAACAAATTTTTTAATTTAGGTATGTGTATCAAGTGATGTCTCCTATGTACTTCTCAATTTTGATCATCAATGAATTTCACAGCTATAAAGATTAAACCAATTCAAATGAATTTTGTATACGTAAGTCACCTAGATTCAATTATATATGTTCTTAGCATGCAACAAGTTTTTCATAAATAAATCTCATACACATAAAATACAAGTGACTATATTGAAATAAACAAGCTAAACTAGTCGAGGTTCAAATTTATGTGATTTAGCATGCAAAGATTTCCAAATGTTCCTCAAGGACTACCACGAAACAAGATTCATGCATATAGACACTTAAGTAAATCGAATGAACAACGCATACATTAAGTACAATAATCATATCTTTTACTTCAAATAGTTCATGAATTACAGGAGATGGGATTTTGTGAAGAAACAAAAATACTAAACTATGTTAAAATAAGCTATTCTAAAACTAAGCTAAGAAAGAAAAGAAGATGACCAAGAAATCATACTCAATAGTCTCGTGCATGAGAGCCATGAATGTAGGCAGTGGGTGCGTGTGAGTGTGTAAGTGTTGAATTTCTGACCCTTTCCGAATGAGCGTACCTCATTTATTTATAAAAATTAGGGGAGGGTGGTTATTTCGCATTAGTTCTATGTGTGATATATAATTGTTGCCCTACACTATGCAACATGGGTAACCATCCCCAATTGCTATTAACCTCTTACAAACTGCCTTCTACATTTTTCGTTTATTGAATAATTCTTTCAAGGCCATGAGATTTTACTTCGAGAAACGATTATTATATAGAGGTCCCCTGTGATATGTAACTGTTTTGTCGTTTATGCAACGTGGGTAACTTCCTTGAATTACTTGTAACTACTTTTCTTTGATTGTCGAATGACCCCTTGCGAATACTTCAAGCACTTCAAAATTTTCACAATTAAACCCTAACAAGTATATATGTACTAAATTGCACTGTGCAAAACGAAGTTGAAGCAGACTAAGACTTGAAGAGGTGTTGTGATACACTAAGAGAAGAGAATAAAAAGCTTTGGAAGGAGCTTCAAGAATTGAGGGCTTTCAAGACTTTAAACTCATTTCGTAGGCAGTTACTAGCCATAACCTTGACCATGTGCAAATCTTATGAGTGTGTTGCCACTGATTCCATTACTGCTACTGTTACTACTCCATCTAGTACTATTACTATGGCCAAAACTATTTAAGAACCATTGACCTCTAAAGCCATTGAATTTCCAATTTGAAAACTCGATTCCCTCACCTCCAAATACCCATTAGTTCACAAAATCTTAAATTAAATTAATTATGTTCGAGCCAGTTAAAACCAAGTAGTGAAAAACTTCATTTGATTTTGTACACGAAGATAGGAAAGTTATGAGACATGCACTTAGAAATTTTTATTAATCAGGAGGTTCTGATTTTTTTTGGGAGGACATGAATGTTTAGTTTTAATCTCTCTACTAATAAAGATCACGTTTTGACTAAGGTTATCACTTGAGGATATATGGTTGCTTTTTAACACACACACAGATATATATATATATATATATATAGAGAGAGAGAGAGAGAGAGAGAAAGAGAGAAAGAGGAAATGACTCAAGTAAGAATACTTGTTAACATGAGAACAACTAATCATAATCCTTAAATTAAAATAAATAATTTAGATTAATAAATTATATATAAAGTTATCACATACCATTATTATTGTAATTTTTTATATTTATTATTGTTATTAATTTTATTACATTCACTCCCATTGCACCTGTGCTACATCACCACCACCAATGTCGTCGTCATTACCGTTGTCATTGTTGTCATCTCTACTACTATTAATGTCTCCGCCATCGTTGTCATCACTATCGTTGATAGTGGTGACAATGGCGGCGATGAAAACACTAGTAGTGACAATGATAGTGACGGTGATGGGGATGGTAGCAAAGGCAATGGTGGAAGCGGTGGTGGTGATAGCAATGGTGATAATGGTGTTGGTGGAAATGGCAATGGTGGTGGTGGAAGCAACTATGGCAATAGTGGTGGTGATTTAGCAACAGTGCGATGAAGGTAGTGGTGGTGACGGTTCCAATAACAAGGATGAGGACAACAATGATATAGAAAACTACGAAGACGACGATACATAGTAACATCTTTGGTGGCGATAGTGTTAGAATAGTGGATTAAGCCTAACTCAACCTTACAAAACCGGCTTGTAAGGTGAGGGTTGCTTTCCACTTATATACTATTCAATTGCCTAATCTCTAGTCGATGTGGGACTTGGGTTTTTCCTAATACACCCCCTCACATCCAGCACTATCAGGCTTGGTACGTGGATAAATGGTGGGTGGCCCTTTTTAATGATCTAGGATTGGCGGGACTTGGGTTTTTCCCAATACACCCCCTCACACCTATGAGGCATGCATCAATGGTGGGTGGCCCATTTTTAAAGTGGATCTAAATGGCTCTGATACCATGTTAGAATAGTAGATTAAGCCTAACTCAACCTTACAAAACCAGCTTGTAAGGTGAGGGTTGCTTTCCACTTATATACTATTCAATTGCCTAATCTCTAGTCTATGTGGGACTTGGGTTTTTCCTAATACACCCCCTCACGTCCAGCACTATCAGGCTTGGTACGTGGATAAATGGTGGGTGGCCCTTTTTAATGATCTAGGATAGGTGGGACTTGGGTTTTTTCCTAATACACCCCCTCATGCCTATGGCACATGCATCAATGGTGGGTGGCCCATTTAAAGTGGATCTAAATGGCTCTAATACCATGTTAGAATAGTGGATTAAGCCTAACTCAACCTTACAAAACTGGCTTGTAAGGTGAGGGTTGTTTTCCACTTATATACTATTCAATTGCCTAATCTCTAGTCGATGTGGGACTTGGGTTTTTGCTAATGGTGGGTGGCCCATTTTTAAAGTGGATCTAAATGGCTCTGATACCATGTTAGAATAGTGGATTAAGCCTAACTCAACCCTACAAAACCGGCTTGTAAGGTGAGGGTTGTTTTCCACTTATATACTATTCAATTGCCTAATCTCTAGTCGATGTGGGACTTGGGTTTTTCCTAATACACCCCCTCACGTCCAGCACTATCAGGCTTGGTACGTGGATAAATGGTGGGTGGCCCTTTTTAATAATCTAGGATTGGCGGGACTTGGGTTTTTCCCAATACACCCCCTCACACCTATGAGGCATGCATCAATGGTGGGTGACCCATTTTTAAAGTGGATCTAAATGGCTCTGATACCATGTTAGAATAGTGGATTAAGCCTAACTCAACCTTACAAAACCGGCTTGTAAGGTGAGGGTTGCTTTCCACTTATATACTATTCAATTGCCTAATCTCTAGTCGATGTGGGACTTGGGTTTTTCCTAATACACCCCCTCACGTCCAGCATTATCAGGCTTGGAACGTGGATAAATGGTGGGTGGCCCTTTTTAATGATCTAGGATTGGCAGGACTTGGGTTTTTCATTTAGGAAAAACCCAAGTCCCACATCGACTAGAGATTAGGCAATTGAATAGTATATAAGTGGAAAGCAACCCTCACCTTACAAGCCGGTTTTGTAAGGTTGAGTTAGGCTTAATCCACTATTCTAACATGGTATCAGAGCCATTTAGATCCACTTTAAAAATGGGCCACCCACCATTGATGCATGCCTCATAGGTGTGAGGGGGTGTATTGGGAAAAACCCAAGTCCCGCCAATCCTAGATCATTAAAAAGGGCCACCCACCATTTATCCACGTACCAAGCCTGATAGTGCTGGACGTGAGGGGGTGTATTAGGAAAAACCCAAGTCCCACATCGACTAGAGATTAGGCAATTGAATAGTATATAAGTGGAAAGCAACCCTCACCTTACAAGCCGGTTTTGTAGGGTTGAGTTAGGCTTAATCCACTATTCTAACATGGTATCAGAGCCATTTAGATCCACTTTAAAAATGGGCCACCCACCATTGATGCATGCCTCATAGGTGTGAGGGGGTGTATTGGGAAAAACCCAAGTCCCGCCAATCCTAGATCATTAAAAAGGGCCACCCACCATTTATCCACGTACCAAGCCTGATAGTGCTGGACGTGAGGGGGTGTATTAGGAAAAACCCAAGTCCCACATCGACTAGAGATTAGGCAATTGAATAGTATATAAGTGGAAAGCAACCCTCACCTTACAAGCCGGTTTTGTAAGGTTGAGTTAGGCTTAATCCACTATTCTAATAGATAGTGTATGTATATATAGAGAGGAAGGTTCAAATGACACCGATGTAACTTTTATTAAGTATTACACCGCTCAATAATTTTATATTAAATGTAAATTTTGTAAATCCAACTATCGAATTATAACTTCATATCAGTTTATATGTTTATATCAAATTTTAAGTGTTCATATTTTATTATATTTTGAAATGTATATATTATATCAATTTTGTTTTATAAGAATAAAGTATTAAGTCATCCTGGATTAATATAAAATTTTGTATTTATGATCTAAAAGTAAAGAACTATTAATCTAACAGTTAATTTATAAAATTCAAATTTAATATAAAGTTATTAAGTGGTGTAATACTTAGTAAAAATTACACGGTATTATTTGAACCCCTCTCTCTCTCTCTCTCTCTCTCTATATATATATATATATATAACAAGAGAGATCAAATTTTTAAATTTTTATAAAATTTGAAAATTATTTTATAAATTTAAATCAATGTATAATATGTTTTTATTGATATATGTTAATTTTTAAACTTTGTAAAAATTTGTAGATTTAATTTATTTATTAAGAACTTTTAATTTAATGGTTAAATCATTCAAATTCAATGTAGGTTATGAATTATTGAGTGGAGTACACACACACATAGATATATATAAGAGGAAGGATCTAAAGAAAAGGACACAATTTATTTTCTATTAAGTAAATCTCATATCTCTCCCAATTTAAAGGAGAGTTTGTATATATACAAAAATAAGACAGAGATCTAAAGAAAAGGACACAATTTTATTTTCTATTAAGCAAATCTCATATTTATTTCTCACACACACAAATAGATATATAAGAGGAGGGATCTAAAGAAAAGGAACAATTTATTTTCTATTAAGTAAATTCCATATCTCTCCTAATTTAAAGGAGAGTCTGTGTATATATACAAGAATAAGAGAGATATAATGAAAAGGATACAATTTATTTTCTATTAAGTAAATCTCATATCTCTCCTAACTCAAAGGAGAGTTTGTATATATACAAAAATAAGAGAATGGTAATAATACATATAGGAAAACAACATTAAGAGGCTTTATGAGAATTATACGAAAATAATATTAAAAAACTTTATTGAATTATTTGAGTTGATTCCATGAATCAAGGCAATCCATTCATTAAGATTGTCCTTTAATGGTTTGATTAATTTATCTTGATTGGATGCTTGAGTTGAGGGATTCTCGTTATTCTTTATAGGATCCACTTAATCTAAGATATTTTTTGGAAGATCACTTGCTTCAATAATCTTAATAATTCATATTCTACATTAAATTTTAACAATCTAACCATTAAATTAAAAAAATTTAATATCTAGATAAATTTTATAAATTTTCAAAAATTTTGAAAATCATATGATATTTATTATATAGATGCAAATTAACATATAAGATGTTATTATGATTATTCATCAATTTGAATTAATGAAATGAAATATCAAATAATTTTTCATTTTAAAAAAAAAAAATTGTAAACTTAATCTACATAATTAAAACTTTTAATTTAATGATTATATCTTTGAAATTTAGTGTAGAACATTTATGTAAATCGTATTATGGAAAATTTCTATTTCTATTATTTTTTTTGTGTGCATACATTTTCCATGTTTGTGACTCATGAGTAAGCGAATCTAAAAGGCAACAAAAAGAATACAATTGTGTGGCTCTTGTTGGGGACAATTTTGACCCAAAAAGAGTAGCACCTAAATGGCATATTGATAAACATATCTCTTAAAGTGGACAATCCCAATTATTGACTATGCACGACCATGACACAACAATGCATCCATAAAGTTAATTATTCATCCAGTACTAACCGTTGTAAAATGCTTGTCTTCTTTCTTCAGATATAAAACATTAAAATCCTAACTATATATACTAGCGGGGCCGAGGCACTTCGTGCCTCTATATGAATTTTATCTCTAATTTTAAAATAACGCATGGATTGAATGAATTCATTCTTGACATATAATTGTATAAATAATTTTACACAATATAATATGATTAATTCAATCATTGTTCATTGATGAAGTGCATCATAATCAAGACATAATAGAAGGCTAGTTCATATAAAAGAAAAATTTATGTTCTACATAGTTATATTTGCAATGATGGAATAAAATAATATATATAATAATCAAATGCAATTTTTCCATCATAAATTTTTTTAATAGGAAGATTGAATTCGCTTCAGGATGATTTATAGCTTCCCTGCAAATTATGAACGAAATTTACGAAATTAAATGTCAATAAATAATAAACAACATTTTAAATAATTAATAATTAAATTGCATAATGTCATACCTTTCGAGAATAAATTTTAATTCTTTATAAAATACATCGTCCATAATTTCTTTAACTTTAAAAAACTGCATAAACAAATAATAGAGTGTCAAGTATCAATATGAGAGATTTAATATTTGATGTAAATTTTTATAGGTTACGAAAAAAATTACCACAACCTCAAAAATGGAGATATCTTGTTTTGCATGAAAGTTGTTAATATGACAGATATTACTCGATCTTACATTTTCAAGTGTCCTATTATTGTAAAAAATATGAGTTAGAATTTATTTAAATTAGGTAATAATACAACTATATTTATATATATATGAAATTATCACATATAAACTATTTTTAGAACCATATTATTATATTACCTTTCTAATTTTTGAGACAACAATTCTTTTTTCACCATTTTCCAAAGTTGTGTTTTTATCTACTATTACTGTAGAACTCCACCCAATAGAATATACTTTTAAACGATGAACCTGTCACAAAGAAAATACAATTTAAATAGATAAGCAATAACAAAATATGAAGTCTAACCATGAATTAAATTGAACCTTGTTGTCAATGAGAGAAATTGTTGAGAGTGAATCATTGTCCTTCCAAATATTCCATAATTTTTCAAAGTCATCCTCCTAGTAAATATAAGTAATATAATGAAAAATAGATGATAATAAAGTTTCATAACAAAAAGTGAATAAATATGTTATCACTTACCTGTTTGTCAAAATACATATTCAAATTCTTTCTATTGATCTCTTCATATAACTGGAGGATCTCCTTGAATCTTAATTTGACTGTAGATAAAAAAATAAAAGAAACAAATTTTAGTTTTTGTATATCAGTATCAAGTATTAATCTAAATCCATCATAGTTATAAATTAAAAGGGGCAACACTTGATTTTGAGATAACAAAATTTCTTTAAAAACAATATTTTTTGTAAAGTTTCCATCTTCCCCTTCAAGTTTTCCTTCTTTAATAAGAGTTTTCGTTGAACCTTGAGAAACACCTCTTGACAAAGCAACATATAATTGACCATGACCAAAAACATGTCGCGGAAGATAAATTCCAACATTGGGCATTGTTTGTCCCTGTGACTTATTTATGGTAATTGCAAAACTTAGTTTCACAGGAAATTGCTTCCTAATAAGTACAAAGGGAAGTCCTGCACTTTCTGTTGTCTTATGTTTAATCCGGGGCAAAAAATATCTCTTTCCAGCATTATGACCTGTTAGGATTTCAACATCCAACATATTCATAAAGAATCCACGGCATAATAACCTTGTTCCATTACATAAGCCAGCTTTAGGATCTATGTTTCGCAACAACATCAACGGTGCACCTTTTTTAACCTTCAGATTATGTGGTGGAAAACCACCTTGAGTAATAGAGTGCAAGTATTCTTGTTGATATAAGTTGTGTGTGTCCCCTTCAACCTCATCAAATGATAACAAATGTCGTTCTTCTCCTAGGAAATGGTTGATGATAATGTCATTAAGCTTTTGAACATCCTCATTTTTTGGTGTTTGTATGACTCTTTCTACCATATAAGAAGCATCCCATGTATGAGATTCTAAATGTGGAAATGTGTCACGAATAAGTTTTTGTATTGAATTTTCCCCTTCCCATGTTATTTCAATTTGATGGGGAACTTTGACCATATCATCCAATTTGGTAGGTTCATTACTATCTCCAATGCGCATTAGATATTCTGCAAAATTAGGATCTTGTAATGATCGCATGTTTTGTCTCAAATGTAAAACCTTTGTGATAGGCCATAAATGAGACTTAACAATACATGCATGTATCATTTGTGCCTTAGTACCCTTTGGAACAACAGGAAGCACTTGACGAAAATCCCCTCCCAATATCATAATTTTACCACCAAATGGAGCATTACAATCTAGAATATCCTTTAATGATCTGTCTAATGCTTCCAAAGCATATCTGTTCTTACCGGAAATCTGCTGTAGAACTGATCCGCCAAGTAAGATCGGTGAGCCTCCTTCACTGGTACGCTTGTGTTCCAAGATGGGGGTGGTACCTGCAAAAGAGACTCTGATGCTCAAGTTAGGGTTTGTATGAGTATGAATCCCGTATATATAATGCACGTACCTTGATGTATGTTAGGGTTGCGTTGGGCCTTGGGCCTGAGATTAGTTGTGATTTGATTAGGTAGAGGATCTCGCCTAGACCGAGATTCCCCGAGATCAGTTACGATCTATTTAAGTGCCGAGCTGACGCCGCGTGGCGCGTGTCCGAGGTCAACTCGTGCTGTGGTACCGAGCTCGGAGCTCGGCTTCGGAGTACGGATAGTACAATATCTATTTGTCATGGGTGCTTCATCCTAAATGATTGCTGTGGTTTTTCTAATTAGTTTCGCAAGATCAGACTGTTTACTTATAGAACAAAATGAATCTGCCTCTACATTGATTGGTATCTTAAATCTAGAATGTGCAATTCGACCACCAGGTAATAGTGTGGGAGCTATACCAGAAGAGGCAGTTGCTAAAACAATTTGTCCCTTGCTTCTCACATTTGCAATTAAAGTGCGATAAAGGAATGTTTTACCTGTTCCTCCTGGTCCATCCACAAAGAAAACTTGACTTTGTTTATTGTTGATAACATCCATAATGACATTGAATGCAATTAATTGATCATTGTTTAATTTAATCACAGATTCTACATCTTCATTATCTACCTGGATGGATAACTCCTCTTGTATAACCCTTGACATCAAAGAACTATGAGTATTCTCCATTGTTATTGTTGGCAAATCATAATCTGTGATTTGTTTTCCATGTTGAATCAAAAGTTCATTCAAATCCTTTAATAACATGTTAATGAAATTTGTTGTCACAGCAACGCTTGTTGAAGTATAGTCTTCCATCATGTAGGTGTAAAAATCATCCCAAAGTTGTCTAACATTGGTTGGTTCACAAAAGATTAATATAGTTACAGACAAACTCCTTAAAGCATAAGGCATTTGTAAACTTGATGCTTCAACTAAGCATTCGTGAATACTATTATCACTTTCTAAAAAGCCCCGATGCTCAGCCGCTTTCTTGAATGTGGTAAAACATGTTCCATTTGGTGAAAGCATATCTTCCCAACACATTGGACCTTTTAAATGAGATAATAGAACACGCAGGTAGAATTTTTCACCTTCTGAACGAGATACTGTATAAATCCTACCAATGACTTTCTTTGGTAACCTTCTTCGATACCATTCCTTATCCCCCCTACGCAAACAATAATGTTCTGGAATCTCTATATACAAATAACCCCTTGAATTTGGATCTTTGCGATTTAGGGCAAAGAACTGTGTCAACATTGTTTTGGAGTTATGGTCATTATTTAGAACATCAGTGATTCTTTGATGATTATAAAATCGCACTTGCTGGCGATTTGGTAAGTGAATTTGTAATCTTTCAATAGATGGATATATTCGATAAAGAGTAAATATAAATATCTTCCACAAAGCTTCTGGAGCACAAATCCATCTTGCATCAATATATTGTTGAACCTCATCTAAATTTGAACCTCTACAAACCTCCATTGATATTCGATCTGGACCTTTGTAGACATATTTATATAAATACTTAATACTTTTGATGCTACTACATACTTCCACATTTATATGACAGTTGTACTTTAAGAGTAACCAAGGGTTATAAGGAACCACCCATCTGTTATCAATAGTGACATTTCTATTAACAGATACTGGGTGGTTAAATCGTCTTCTATATTGTGGGTATGAATCATGACCTTGACGTGTCTCTTGGTAAAATTGTTTTGGATACATTTTTTTGCACTGACCATTCTTCATACATGGAGAATTGGGATTCAAAGTTCCGCAAGGCCCATGAATCATGTGCTTTAGTACAACCTCATGCAATTGTGGTTCATCTTCAAATTTAGGTATTTCTGTCCTCACAACGCTATCATAATCTTCAGGGTCACGTAATTTGTCATTACTTTCTAAGATCAACAACATATGTACATGTGGCAGTCCACGCTTTTGAAATTCTATCACATACATGTAACTTTTTACCTTTCCAAGGACCCCTTTATTAATCACATCCTCCTTCAATTACTCAAATTTTGATCGAAATATTCTTGTCAGCAAGTCTGGATGATCTTGTGGTGTTTGATGAGGGCCTAGTTGAGATGATATTTTGCTCCAAGAAGGATTACATGTCATTGTGAGGAAAATGTCTGGTTTACCATCATTAAGCACAATAGCCATTTCATCTTCATAACGTTGTGTCAAGTCACGACTACTACCAATAAATGATGATGGTAATATTGTTCGTTGACCGATATTTTCTACAATAATAATTTTAATTTGTTATTTTTGGTAAATCAGAATGAAAATTATTGAAATAAATATGACATTCATAAATATTGTGTGGATTACCTCCAATAGTTTCTCCTTCATGTAAAGCATCTTGCAAACCTTGGTATACTTCAGCACGAATATTATTTTGATTGTTTCAAATCCACCTTAACCTCCCTGATTCAATTTTCACATAGTTGTCTACAACATATTGTTGTAAAAGTCTACCAGACATTAACAATGTAGATTGATCATCTGGACGAATCTACAACACAGGTATTAGTTAACACTTCATAATTTAATTTTTACGATATTTTTATAGTATATAGGAAAAATACCTGAAGGATGTAACTATGATATTCTCGACATGAGATATTTTGTCCATTATCATTTTTGGTGTTGAAATCCCAACCATATGTCCCAAAAGTAATAGTAAAGGATATTGCAGTGAATCATAATAGCCTACTATTTCTTTAATGTTCACCAAATTACCATCATGACTGAGCAATTTGATATCTCGTCCACGTGACATTGATTCTGTATCTCCACCAACAATAATTGCGGCAACTTGTGAAGCGGTTGGAAGATGATATTGTGGTTGATTATCAGGACGTTCTTTAATAAGTAGACTACATTCGTGAACATTTGATCGTAGTGCAAGTCGTTTAAATACATGCACAAAAGGATTGTACTGATGTAGTATTTGTTGCAACTTAGAAACTATTGATTGATGTAGTTAAGGGTTTTCAAGCATCCTATTTTGTAATTCATGATCTGTGTCATAGATGTATAATTGCAAGAATCGTGGCCTACAACCCTCATTTGGATAGAATCCTCCAATGTTGTGATATATTGAACCTTGAGCACGAAAACTATATATACCACATCCATTCGGTCCAACATTTTTATCAAGATGAACACCAAGTGAAGTGAATGAAAGTACATGGTTGTAACTTTTAATTTGTTTTCTAAAATGTTTCCCCTCAGATGTAGAGTCTAGAAAAATATCAAGCAACTCTTTAGGAGCATTAATTAGTGTAAAATTAACTTTTCCACCTGAGCAGCACATATCTTTTGATTCATGATAAAATAGTTGTGCTTGACATCGTCTACATGTACTTGGAGTTGGTAATTGAGAATTAGTCATTCTCATGGTATTTTGGAAATTTCGAGCACTATTATGTGCTCGTGAGAATTGAGATGACAATTCTGCATTATTTAAGAAAGTGATAATGGATTTTAATAAAAGTAAAAAAAAAATATATGTGTGTGTGTGCGCGCGCGTAGGCGCGCATGTATAATATATGGTAATTAATAAATAAAAACAATAAAAAACAATACAAGTCATAAAGAAATTGTGTGTACCTTGAATAGTTGGTTCTATAGTATTCCCATTTTGCATTTCCACTTCCATGAAATCCGTATTATTGTAAACCAAAAAAATAACATTCATAAATTGTAAATTTATGTTTATGATATGTTAAGTGAATAAAATGTTTGAATATATATGATAGTTTGTCATAATGGTATTTAATTTTCACTAACCATTAACAATATTGTTATTAATATGTATATTACTCGGCCCTGTTTCATTGTCATTTGTTCCTTGAAACCTTGTTGGATGATTTGCATGATTATAAAATAGGAAAAAAAAGTAAATGTGTCCATACAAAAATTTTAATCAATTTATTAAAATAAATAAATAAATATAAAATTTAAATAGATAATTTTACCTAATTTTTTGTCAAATAAAAGAAATAAACAATTAGGAATATATTTGAAATTCATGACGACTAACCATGAATTATGTGATCAATATTTCTGATACTCGGTCCTGCTTCATTGTCATTTGTTCCTTGAAACCCTGTTGAAGAAAATTTAAATTTTAAATGTTTAGTAAAAAATAATAATAACTTCACGAAAAAGAAAAAATATTTTTGAAAAAATATATTAAAAAAATTGTACAAAACTAACCATGACCAAAGTGACCAATATTTGAAAATTTTGGATTTGTTTGAATGTTACCTATTCTTTGAAACGTAGTAGACCGAGTTAATTGTCGTACATATGTCAATCTTCTTCTGCTGTGTGAATTTGCATTTGTGGAATGTTGAAAGGTTATGTTTGGCAAATTATTTAACATCTCTGTGGTTGTACACATATGTGAATTAGTTGGATGAGTTGTTGAAGATGATGTGTGTACTTCATTTTATTGTTGTCTCCTTTGTTGGTAATTTGTACGTCGCCTAGACAATTGTTGTTTCTTTGATCCATGTTCATTCGATTTCTTCTATTTCTATAGTTTTGTCTCCATCTTTCTCGTTGTTGTTCTTGTTGTTGACCATTTGAATTTGGCATATTGTTATATAGATATCTGTCAAATAGCATTTGTGGACAATTATATATTGAATTGTTATTAAGAAATATATAAATAAATGTAATAATCACTATTATTAAATTTTAAATAAATGGTCAAACTATTATTTTGTTAAAGAGACAAAGTATGGGTTTCCATATAGTACAAAATAAGTACAATATTAATTTTAAATTTGAAGATAAAATTCATATAGGGTCATGAATTGCTTAGGCACTGCAATATATATATATATATATATATATATATATATATATATATATATATTATTAGAAATAAAATATATTAAACTGAAATAAAAGTATGACTATAAAGAGTTAAAAAGTAATAAATTAATATAATTACATTAAGAAAATGAGTTAAAAACTACCAAATAAATAAACAACAGTTGTTATGATATTAACAACATAAGTTGAGAAATTAACATGGTTTCATAGTAAAAATAGATTAAATTTGAGAAAAATATTTTATTTATTAATTTTAATTTTAATTTAATATATATATATACATATATTTATTTATTTAGTTATATAAAAATAATTAGTTAACATTATTTATTTAACAAAATGACCAAATTTAATATTTATTGTAAAAATTATTAAGATAATTACATGGTATAAAAATGAATAAACTTAATAAGTTATTGTAGAATTATTTTGTATTTTAATTTTTAAAAATTTTAAAATAAATCAAAATTTAAAATTAATAATTGTACTTTATTATTTAAAATTTTTGAATAAATTTATTTGATTCTAAGTTTTAAAATTAAGATTGGAAATTTCACACTATTAAAATTGAAATAAAATTTCGTGTTGGGCATAATTTAAATTTGAATTTTGAATAGGTATTTTAAATTTTAAATTGTTGAAAAAATAATGAAGAAAAATAGAAATCATTGTTAAAAAGGACTAAACTTACATACATAGTTAAAAAATGTATAAAACAATTAATTGTTAGAAGTTATAGTTAATTATTGTTTTGTCTTTAGTATGCAAAATACCAACTATTGATAAATACCCATAAAAATACCAACAATGATGAAGATTCAAAAGAGAGGAATAATACAAACCTTACGGCCGTGGATCCGGAATTGATAAAGCCTAATTCTGTTTGCCTTCAAGAAATCGGATGTGGACTCTGGATACGGTTCAAGACACAAACAAACATTAGGCTTTTAAATTAAGTGTAAATTACATTTATATCCATTAAAGTTTTGGGAAATTGTATATATACTTTCTTGAATTGTTTAAAAAATAGCATATATATTAATTAAGTCACACATTACTGAAACCTATGTTATTTGTTTAATTATTTTAAAAATATGAAATTATATCATTAATAAAAAAAAATATGTACAATTTTTCAATAAATAAATTTGTCTCTTTCCATATGATGGTTTGGAGACACTTTTGCATGCACTAAAGAAGCCAATAAAACACAAAAAAAATGTAGTAGAAAAAAAAATGAAAATGAGATTGAAAGAATGTACCAGAGCAACTCTTTAGGAGCATTAATTAGTGAGAAATTAATTTTTCTATAAAAATGAAGATGAACTGGTAGATGATCAAACTGCATAATCCCACAAATCTCAAAATGTTTACACAGTATGTTAACAATCCCTAATCTACACTAACACTATAATTCACAGATTTTCATCCAAAATCACAAACAAATCATACAAACAATAACCGGGAAAAAAACTGCAAAACTAACAAAATATCATTTTGAGTCCTTACATGCGATGAATTTGTAAGTAAAATAAAGTAAAATGAAAAGCGTAACATGCGAATATATAATAGTTATGAAAATTAGATAATCCATTAAATATTTTTTTTACAACTGCACATCATGAAAGGGATCGTATCATCCTCTACGAAAATATATGACAGAAAAATAGATAGGCAAAAAATAATTTTTTTTAATGAAATAAAGTGATGTAGCAAATTTAAAGTCACGTAGCGAAAATTGAAATAAATGAATGAGTGAATTTACAGAAAAATGAAACAAAACGAAAGACTAAATGTGACTTCATGTGTCATGTGTATGAATGCACGTGTGAACCACAAATTGGCATGCACTTTAAAAAAAACTATTTCTTATAACATGGAAGCACCAAAAATAAATTTAAACAAAATAAAAACATTGTATGTGCTTTTATTATCACAAACACAGAGATAGAGGGATAAAAACCTTATGGTGGAAACGGTGCGTTTCATGTTTGAATCATCCTGGAATTGAAATAGTCAACTTTATAAACCACAAAGACGTACTTAAAAATAGAGATAGATTTCTATGTAGTGAGGCGGAGAAGAACACAAATTTCAGTGAAGTAACGCGTTCTTAATTAACGAATTAGGGTCTCATTCACGCTACTAAATTAATTCTTTCATTTTTTTTCTACTTTTTATTCCGTTGATATTTTCTATTATTTATTTGTCATATTAGAAGAATTTTAAATAAAAGTCACCATTAAGAATATGTTCATGATTCACGTTAAATTTCAAAACTTTGCTTTAATTTTATTTAACAACCATAATATGTACCATTAAATAATAACAATAAATTTTTTATAATTAAATTAATTACATATGTTTATGTAATTAATAAACTGAATGTATTTCTCAAGTTTAGTCTTTTTTTTTACAATTCTTTTTTTTGGTGTATTATTTTTACAAAAAATTTAATTTTACTCAAGTTATTAAAAATGTAAATTTTAAATATCTCTATTTTCTAAATTGATTTTTTCCCTTTAAAATTATAAAAAAAATCATATTTAAACTTACTATCTTAATACATTTAAAAATTTAAATATATAACTATATTTTAATACAAATTCAAATGTAATATATGTCTAAGTTTAAAGTTTAAATCTTAAATTTTAAATTTTAAATGCTAAATTACGAATTTTAAATTTTAACTTTTAAAAGGTAAATTTTAAATTTTAAAATTTAAATTTTAAAATTTAAATTTTAAATTTAAATTTTAAATTTTAAATTTTAAATTTTAAATTTTAAATTTTAAATTTTAAATTTTAAATTTTAAATCTTAAATATTAAATTTTAAATTTTAGATTTTAGATTTTAGATTTTAGATTTTTAATTGTACATTTTAAATTTTAGATTGTAGATTTTAAATTTTTCAATTTAAAATTTAAACTTTAAATTTAAAATTTAAAATTTTAAAATTTAGATTTTAAATTGTAAATTTTAAATTTTATATTTAAAATATCTCTATTTTCTGAATTCATTTTTTCCCTTTAAAATTATTTAAAAAATCATATTTAAATTTACTATCTTAATAGATTTATAAATTTAAATATATAACTATATTTTATTAAGAATTCAAATTTAATATATGCCTAATTTTAAATTTTAAATTTTAAATTTTGAATTTTAAATTTTGAATTTTAAATTCTAAATTCTAAATTACAAATTATAAATTTTAACTTTTAAAATTTAAAATATAAATTTTAGATTTTAAATTTTAAATTTTAAATTTTAAATTCTAGATTTTAGATTTTAAATTTTACATTTTAAACTTTAAACTTTAAATTTAAAATTTAAAATTTTAAACTTTAGATTTTAAATTTTAAATTTTAAATTTTAAAATTTTAAATTTTAAATTATAAATTTTTTAATTTTAGATTTTAGATTTTAAATTTTAAATTTTAAATTTTAAATTTTAAATTTTAAATTTTAAATTGTAAATTTTAAATTTTAAATTTTAAATTTTAGATTTTAAATTTTAGATTTTAAATTTTAAATTTTATAGAGAGAGAGAGAGAGAGAAAGAAGGGTTCAAACGACACTGATGTAACTTTTACTAAGTGTTACACCGCTCAATAACTTTATATTAAATGTGAATTTTGAAAATCCAACCGTTAGATTGAAAGTTCATTACTATTAGATCTTATATATCAAATTTTGTTAAAATTGAACAACAACTTGAAGGTAATCAAAGTGTTCATATTTTAGTAATTTTGAAATGTATATATTACGTCAATTTTGTTTTATGGGAATGAAGTATCAAATCATCTTAGATTAATATAAAATTTGATATATATGATCTAAAATTAATGAACTTTCAATCTAACGGTTGGATTTTCAAAATTCACATTTAATATAAAGTTATTGAGCGGTGTAACACTTAGTAAAAGTTACACTGGTGTCGTTTAAACTCTCCTTATATATATATATATATGAGGAGGGATCATTTTACTCGGTTCAATAACTCATGTTCTACATTAAATTTTAACGATCTAACTGTTCAATTTAAAATTCTTAATGCATAGACTAAATCTGCAAAATTTTAGAAAATTTGAAAATCATTTGATATTTCATTTCATTAATTCAAATCAATGTATAAAATGATTTTATGATTATTTGTCAATTTGAATTAATGTATCAAGTATCAAATATTTTTCAAATTTTCTAAAATTTTGCAAGTTTGATTTATGCATTAAGAACTTTAAATTGAACGGTTGGATCGTTGAAATTTGATGTAGAACATGAGTTATTGAACAGAGTAAATCTAGGTAGTCTTCCTCTTGAAGTAAAAGAATCCCTCCTCTCTCTCTAGATATATATATATATATATATATATATATATATATATATATATATATATATATAGAGGAGGGTTCAAACGACACCGGTGTAACTTTTACTAAGTGTTATACCGCTCAATAACTTTATATTAAATGTGAATTTTATAAATCTAACCGTTAGATTGGAAGTTCTTTACTCTTAGATCATATATACAAAATTTTATAGTAATCCAACATGATTTGATACTTCATTTTTATAAAACAAAATCGACGTAATATATTTATTTCAAAATATACTAAAATATGAACACTTTGATTACCATCAAGTTGTTGTTCAATTTTAATAAAATTTGACATGCACATATAAATTGATATGAACTTTCAATCTAACGGTTGGATTTACAAAATTCATAATTAATATAAAGTTATTGAGCGGTGTAACACTTAGTTAAAGTGTTCATATTTTAGTATATTTTGAAATAAATATATTACGTCAATTTTGTTTTATAAGAATGAAGTATCAAATCATCTTGGATTAATATAAAATTTTGTATATATGATCTAAGAGATATGAACTTTCAATCTAACGGTTGGATTTACAAAATTCATAATTAATATAAAGTTATTAAGCGGTGTAACACTTAGTTAAAGTTACACCGGTGTCGTTTGAACCCTCCTCATATATATATATATATAAAGTTATTGTAAAATTTGTTAGGATTGTGATATCAAAGTATTATGCATACATATGTTTATTAAGACAACAAAATGATTGTCGCATGGAGTTGGTTGCTCATCAGTGAGCTCCAAACTCGCAAATGGCTGCAATCCCTTAAATTGAGAGTGAATGTGATAATGTGTTGATTGAGTCAAAGTGTTTTTAGATTAAAAATTTTAATTTATCAGTTTTATTTTATTTTAAATGCATTATTTTATGTTACCCATGTTCAGGAATATGTTGTTAATATGTGAGGTAGTTGCCTATTTTCTAGTTCATCAGTTGTAAAGCTAAGCCTATAAACACGCTCCTTTATTTTGTTTTTTGAGAACAGAATTACTTTTTCAATTCTTAGACTTTGTCTTTGTGCAATAACAATTGGTATCAAGGCTAGTTGGACATTAGTGAAAGGAAGCACTAGACTTCAATCATATTCATGATGATTACGGATAATTATTTCGTGTAACCTGCGATTCCAAAATTGAATGAACATTACGAATATGCATGATGAGCAGAGAGAATGGACACACGACCTTTTCCGCTTTAATTAATTAAGTATATAAAAATACCCCTTTCTAATATAAAGATAATATTATTAGGGGAACTTTTAAAAATATATATAATTATTGTTAGTGCAGTTTGTTGGGGAGTTTTTAATATGGGGAGCACTCTATAACAAATACTGAGTAAGTTACATAAGTGAGCTTGACATCATAACATAACCTAAAACCTTAAGACATTAGGTAGGTGGCTCTTTTTCACTTATATATTATTCAACATGTCTAACTCTAACCAATGTGGAACTTCACTTCACACTTGAATTCCAACACAGTTAGACATTGAAGTTAGATGATGATTATCTATATGCAAATTTAAATATGAATTATTAGAAAATTATTTATCTATTTAAGCTATTATTGGTAGTTTCATCATGTTCTCATACCTCCCAAGATCACTAAAAATGATCCATGCAAAATCTCATCGCCAAAATCATCGACATCGAATCCCAGTTTGAATTCCAATAAAAAGAAAAAAATGGATTCCTGTTATACCACAATGCAAACGACCATGAATCTCTTACCACCATTATGACTACCTGTTCGATCATTTTCCTCATCCTACAACTACACCGTCAATAATTATGTCTTATTACTTTTTTTATTTTTTAATCATTAATTTCATCAAAAACTAAAATTATCTTACTAAAAAAAATGGAACCATAAGATAAATATTTAAATATTATTCAATATTAATTATCACACTTTCTATTTAATATCACCTTATGCTTAACATTGCTATCTTAATCTCAACAAACGGATATTAACTGTCAAACTAAAATTGCATATTTCACAATATTGAGTGACTAAAATCACGACTTTAAAATTGATTACTCTCACCTCAAAAAAAAAAAAAAAAGTTGATTACTCAATATCATGTATAGATTATTATAAAAGGAACAAAATAACAATTTAAGAAGGTTTAAATATATTTTTAATCTCTCAATTTAAGACAAACTTATTTATGATCCCTCAAATTTAAAATGGTTATTTTTAGTCCATATAATTTAGTCCCTCAGATTAGTAATAACATATCTAAAAATGACAAATTAAAATGGTTATGTAGATTTAATGTGATGTTTTCACAAACACTAATAAATAGATTTTATTCAATAATATTTAATAAATTTTTTAACAAAATTTAAATATAATAATTAAAATAAGATTTTTTTTTTAAATTATAAAGACTAAAAACAACAATTTTAAATTTGAGGAATCAAAAATAAATTTATCTTAAATTTAAGGAATTAAAACCATATTTAAGTCATTTAAGAAATATAACTTTTATGTTTGTGTGTCCCTGATAAATTCGATCTCATTTTATTTATAACTTTCTTCGTTACTCTAATTTGTTGATCACAATACAAAACATGGGGATGGAGTATAAGATGCGTTTTTCCATGTCGTGTCCAGTTTTGGTTCTCAAGAGGACCTACTCTACTTTTCTCTTTTTTGTTTAATTTCTAAACATTTGGAACAAGAATTCCAGTGAAAATGATGGGTATAAATTATGGCGCTTCTAGTCCAAGAGAAAAAAAATACCTACATAGCCCAATAAAATTACTCTAACTTTGATCAAGCTAAAATTGGTGAGCCCTTTTTATTTTCAATATGATCATGGTAAAATTGGTGAGCCATTTTTATTTTCAATGAGATCATGGAAAAATTGGTGAGCCCTTTTTATTTTCAACACGTTGCATGTTTATCTTCACCACAACCTGTAAAAGAGACCAATATTAATATTCGTGGCTTAAAAAGGCAAAACATGAGGGAAAGAGGGTTGAGCAAAAACTCAGCCAAATTGGTATATGAAAACAATAGTGAAAGATACCCATGGCCAGCAATCATCCAAGTAACAAATTGTGGAAAAGTGAACTTGAAAAACGCTTGAGCTACATGAATGCCAGGGTGCTTTATCTGCATATTTGCTACATTCTGCTGAAGGACAAAGGTCAAAGTGTTGCAACATTTTTGTTTTGGCAAGTATATAAAATTAAAGATTCTAGAGATTTTAACGATTAAAAACTTAGATACAGTAACCTTGAATATTTTTCTGGTTATTCTCCTAATAAATTAAAATTTTACTTAGGAAAGCTATGATGAACTTTAATGTAAGCATTCATTATTTGGGTAGAACTTCAATTCTAATTGAAGAACATGCTTATAAGAAATTGCATCCAAGTTTTTTTTATATTTTAATTAAATGATATCAAAGGTGAAGAGAGAGAGGAACATACCGATAGTGGCCAAAATTTAAGGTCAATATAAGGTCGGTAGTTTACTAGCACTTTTGATGCCATCCTGCTAGCTGTATGTAACACCGTAACTCGTGGAATTCTTTTCTTCTCATATCTAACAAAAGATGAAGACGCAAAACTTCAATTATTTTGTTAGACTATATAGGCTTATAAGAATATCAGTTTAAGAGCCATGAATTTAGGTGACACTTTTAGGAGTTGTAAGAAAATGTGATGTTATTATTTTTTTTATCTCCTAGAACTACAATGACAATACCAAAGTTCGAATTTAAAATCCTTTGCATTCTATGTCAATCTTCACCACTAATCCGACCCTAGTGGTTCATATATGTTGATATTCTTTTCTTTCATTGGAGGGTCATGTGAAGTTATTCTTTAATGACACGTTTAGGTGGTCTCAAAATGGTAGTATTAGAGAACCTGTTAGATGAAAACTTTTCACAATAGAAGGAGAGCCATGTTTTCTGTTGAAGATAACAAATACAATATGGTCATGACACAAACAAAAAATCAAAACAGAAGAGAAGACAAATAAGATACCTTGTTAGATTTATGAGATTTTCCTTTATTTAAATTTTGAATTTTGAATAAATTTTAGATAAGATATTTGTTATTGTTACAGTTTTATTTATTATATTTTATTTTCAGTTATTCAATATAATCTCAACAAGTAGAGTTGCTAGTAGATGAGATTTGTTAGGAATTTTAAATTAATTGTAAACCTATACATAGGCATCTTCTTCTATGAATTTTAATGGAAATTTAATGATAGTTTTTCATCTTCAATTTTAATTTTAATTTATCTGCAAGATCCAATTTTTCTATATTTTTCACAAAATATTTCCAACAAGTGGTATCAAGAGCTTGCTTCTTACGGGTTGTGAGAAAAAAGTTTATTGAGCACTAAACACATTGAGGTTGAGTGCAAACACTAAATTGAGTGATTTATTGTTCAAACAATTTTTGGTGCAAGGATGTCTACTTCCACCAATTCACCAGCAATTCCAATGTTTAATGGTGAAAATTATCATATTTGGACCGTCAAGATGAAATTTGTTTTAAGATCTCAAGGTTTATGGAATGTTGTAATTTCTGAAGCTGATCCACCACCATTGAGAGAAAATCCAACCATTGCACAAATCAAAGCTTATGAGGAGGAGAAGCTGAAGAAAGATAAAGCCATCACTTGCTTACATGCAGGACTTGCAGATCATATTTTTACTAAAATCATGGACTTAGAAACACTTAAACAGGTGTGGGACAAGACTCAAGATGAATTTGAAGGGAGTAGCAGAGTCAAATCTGTTAGGCTTCTCACATTGAAGAGAGAATTTGAATTGATGAAGATGAAGGATAATGAATCTGTTAAAGATTATTCTGGCAGATTGATGGATGTTGTGAACCAAATGCGACTTCTTGGTGAAACATCATTTATAGATCAAAAGGTTGTCGAAAAAATCATGGTTTCGGTACCCGAAAGATTTGAAGCCAAGATTTCTGCAATTGAAGAGTCTTGTGATTTGCAAACTCTCACAATTATTGAATTGACCAGCAAGCTTCACGCACAAGAGCAAAGAGTCTCCATTAGAAGTGATGAAGCTGTTGAAGGTGCCTTTCGAGCAAAGCACAATGGAAGGAATTTTGGAAAGTCACGAACTTTCAATAAGAACAAAGGAAAAGATGAAGGTTCTTCGAGAAAAGGAATTTTTTTGCCTTGTTCTCATTGCCAAAGAACCAACCATTCTAAAGAAGATTGTTGGTTTAAAGATAAACCACTTTTTCACTGTAATTTTTGCAATAAAAATGGTCACAGTGAAAAGTATTGCAGATTAAAGAAGAATCAGCCTGAACAACAACCAGAAAAACAGGCAAATGTGATTGAAGAAAAAAATGATGATGAAGATGAGTATTTATTTATGGCATCTCATGAATTCAATTCACATGAATTGAATACTTGGCTCATTGACAATGGTTGCACTAGTCACATGACTAAATATTTATCATTTTTTACCTCCATTGACAAATCAATTAAGCCAAAAGTCAAGATGGGAAATGGTGAAATTGTACAAGTCAATTGAAAAGGTACAATTTCTATTGCAACCAAGAAAGGTATGATAATTGTTAAAGATGTTCTCTACATTCCAAAATTGGATCAAAATGTTCTTAGTGTTCCACAAATGCTAAGGAATGGTTATGGAGTCTCTTTTAAAGAGAATTATTGTTTTATTATGGATGAACATGGTTTAGAGATTGCAAAAATTGATATGACCAAAAACAGTTTTTATTTGAAATTTGATTTGGTTGAGAATCATGATTTTATTGAAGATCATGATATTATTGCTAAAATTGATGAGAGTAATGTTTGGCATGGAAGATTTGGTCACACTTTTATGCATGATGTATTTGATATGACAAATTCCAACAAATGGTATTCAAAGATAGGAGGAGAAGTTAGATTAAATGACTATGAAGACAATGATTTGGGTCAAGAAATTGATGTGCAACAACTTGATGACATGGCATTTCAAAACTCAATTTTTGGAGTTCATGAAACTAAAATTTGTGATATTCATGACAAATCTCAAGGAGGAGTGTTGGATTTATGAGATTTTCCTTTATTTAAATTTTGAATTTTGAATAAATTTTAGATAAGATATTTGTTATTGTTACAGTTTTATTTATTATGTTTTATTTTCAGTTATTCAATATAATCTCAACAAGTAGAGTTGTTAGTAGATGAGATTTGTTAGGAATTTTAAATTGATTATAAGCCTATACATAGACATCTTCTTCTATGAATTTTAATGGAAATTTAATGATAGTTTTTCATCTTCAATTTTAATTTTAATTTGTCCGCAAGATCCAATTTTTCTATATTTTTCACAAAATATTTCCAACATACCTTCTAAGGGCTGAGATAACTTCAGACTCGTCAGACCCATGTTTAGTAACTTTGTCAAGCTCAAGTATCAGTTGGTAACAATCCTGAAAATGTGGTTGCAACAAAAGAGGGGAACTTAAGAAGATAAACCTACATATTTTCTTCCTTCTTTCTCTTCTATTGATTCAAATTAGCTGTGTGATACGTTTGGTTCCTTTGCTTGTTTTATTGCTGAACAGTATTACTACTTAGGTTTGGCTAAAGTTTAATAGATGAATGAAAGTGAAATTAATGCATATAAATAGAAAATTAACATTGAGTTTAATTTTCATACACTTTCGATATAAAAATTATACTATCAACCACTTAAAAATCATGCTAGATATGGCTCTATTTTTTTTTTTAAAAAAGAGAATTACTTCCCGTACATGATAATATATAATTGGATGACAATTAAATTTTTTTTACACTGCATGAATTTAAATTAAATTCATGAATATTTTTGGTAAAAATTGATGCTTATCCATGAGTACTATATATATTAATGCTGCCAGGGGAATACTCAAGGAAATACACTTTACTTTCGAAGTTGAAAATGATAAATGACCAACCTCTATTGCCATACAACCCCCCTGACCAAGATTTGGTTGCATTGGATGTGCTGCATCACCTAACAAAGTCACTCTCCCAATTCCCCAAGTGTTGATCATGTCCCTGTCATATATATCCCTCTGCAGAATCATATGCTCGGGTGTTTCTGATATGAGTGCAATCACTTCATTGCACCAGTTACCAAAGAGATCCAAAAGCCTCTTCTTCTTACCTGCTGTAACTTGTACAGATGAATTTGTTTAAATTACTATTGAAGTTGATAAATACAGACACAGGGTAAGTATACCTTCAGGGAAAGGGTCACTTGAAGGGGGTTCACCATGGAAAGCATACCATTGCATCTTCCCATGGCCAACATCTGAAGCAACAAAGTACTGGTTCAACCCCAAGAACACCCTATACCTTCAAGTTTAATCACCAAATCAGGAGCTTAAATATTGGAACAGTTTATAACATTGTCCAAACATGTTATTAATGATTGAAGTATTACAAAACAGTTTTATACTAGCATCCAATTACAAACCACCATTTATGATAAGTTGTTGACTACCTTAATAAATAAGTACAAATTTATACTATTGATAATATTTGATTAATTGATAGTGTAAAATTGTGACACACTGTCAGTGCATCACCATTAAACTCTTACCCTATAGTATCAATATATGGGGGCATATAGTTTGTTAATCCACTGTAGCATGTGAAACCTGAGTACTTTGCTTCCTGCCACCCGAAGAGTTTTGATCGCACCTTAAAAGAAAACACAGAACAGATTGAATGGCAAAAGCAAAGAGAAGAAACTCATTTGTAAAAAAATCCCAGAAGGGAAGGATGGTATATTATACTTCTGACCATATTCCATCTGCCCCTATTAAAATATCACCATCATGGTGGTCTCCATTTTCCAGGATCACTCTAACCTGATAATGAAAAAAATCATTCAAAATTAGAAAACCACTCAGATAAACAAGTCTTAAGCAATCAGAGATTAGTTGTGCAGGAAAACACAAACCTTGCTAGGTTCTTGAATAAAATCCACAACTTTAGATTTGTTTCTAAGTATGTTGGAACCAACTGCTTTCACTAATATATCTTGCAGTGTCATTCTGCATATGACTAGAGTTACAGGAAGCCCTTTCCTCGAAGCAGGAGTCAAAAGATCAAACACACTGAACCTGAAGTGAAAATAAAGGGTGACAATCAAAACACAATTTTCTACCAAACCCCCAACCCAACACCTTTCCCAGATGATCATAAGAAATATACAGAAAATTGCAAAATCTAAGACCTCACAAAAGACTTCTTCAACTACAAGGCCTTCAGAAGGCTCAGTTAACATAACAACCAACAAGTCCCCATAATTAATGTCAGGTATAAGGTTTACAGTACAATTGTTTCTTTCAGTCATGTTCACATAGAAATTAGAGGGAGAAATGCTAGTAGCACACCCTCTAACCTACTCTTTTCATACACTCTCAATTACAGCACGAAATTTATTCAAAATTACAAATTTTTTTGTCTCACTTATTAACGAAACTCTATCCTGATTTATAGTTTTCAACAAGGACAACACTTAGATATAGTTCTTTAGATATTTATAGTGTTCCTCTCTTGCTAGAATTGGAGTTTCGCATAGGTAACATGTGCAATCCTTTAGTTTAATATTACCTTTACAATGTTGATTACCAAGATGAAACTCCAATTCTAATTAAACAACAACATCAATTCCAATTTTATTGAAGTTTCATGTTATGCTTAAAGCAAAGAATATCAATTAGAGACAAAAAAAGGGGGGCATGCAAAACAAGATTAAGAAAAACATACCACTCCCCAGATAGACCATCAGCAAGGCCATTAGTCCTATTGCCAGTGACACAACCAGCCTCCATTATCTGCCCTGCAACACTCCGATCGATGGCTTCCAACACTGCAAGAGCACTGCTCAAGAGCTGAATTGGGCCACGGTGCCTACCTTCCCCTCTCACAGCACTCAAATCCTTCTCAAATACCTTCACTTCATACCCTCTTTTCTTTGCAGCCAGAGCCAACACAAGACCACCAATGCCCCCACCAGCCACCAACACTCTCAGCCTCTTTCTCCCTTCCTCTGAATTTGGCAGAACAATTCCACTCCCACCTTCAACTCTAATTGAATATCTTTTCTTGTTGATCCTGTCATGGGGGTATCTATATCCAATGGAAGAACCCTGACTAGTGCATGAACACAGGATATGCACAGAAGACATTGATCAATGATGATCGCAAAGAAGAAGCAAAAGCAGATACTTTTAATGACTTGTGTGAGTGGAATTTATAGTGACTTTGGCTGACCCACGTTGCAATTGTTCTAAAATCACGAGCGTGTTTGAATTACTCAATTTCTGAATTTCAAAATCACGGTTAACGTAATTTTACTTTCTTATAATTTTAACGTTGTAATTTTGACGTTGAACGGAACTAAACAAAAATACAAACCTGCTGGTTAGCTGTGACTGTCTGACTGACATAGGGCGTTGTGCAACTGCCAGTGGTCTTTTTGGGGGTTGAGAATTGTTCTCACATTAATTTCTTTTTCTCATTACAAATACTTAATTTCTGTCGGATAGATGGACAATCTTTCTTATAAGAGTGAGGGACACCAATAGGTAAACATCCCTTTCGTGGCAAGTTTTTCATTTCTAAGAGCGTTATAATGACTCGCATTCACTTTAAATGGGTTTTACTGTGTCACGTCATTCATAAATAATTCATACTTTATTTTTATAATTTTTGTTTAAATAGAAATTACTTATAAATACTTCTACTTTTTTATAACTCATACTATACTTTTTTGACAACTCAATTACACTTTATGATAAATTTTTAAAAAATTAATTATTATGGATAATATATAAATATGAATAAAAAAAAAGAAATTACATAATAAAAAAATTACAATAAAATTAAATATAAAAATTAAAGTTACAATAAATTAAATTAAATTACAATAAAACTAGTCTAATTTGCATAAATTAAAATTAGAAAAATATTTATTCTCCTAATTTGCGTCTAATAAAATTACAAGTCAATTCATGATTTTTGAGTTGCTTCTCAGTCATTCCAGATGTGTCTTTCATGAGAATGTCATACATTGTACTAAAGTTAGCTACCTCCTTCACTTCAACCAATTTCTTTACTACAACACTTCTTTCTAACATTGTTTTTGTCATATTATCCAACTTTTTTTTGTCGGAAGATGTTTCGTCAATCTTTGCTTTACACTTTCTTTTCCCTGCTTTTTGACCTATTGGATGAGACATTGGTGTTGTTGGGTCATATTTTTGACAAACATTGGCTGCATCTTTGTTAGAAGACGTTGAGTATTGCCTAGATTTAGAGATCTTTGATCTTTTAGAAGAGCTCTCCATTGATTCAAATTTCCATTTTGGCTCATCTCTTAATAATAGTCATGCATGCTCAAAATTGAAATTATCACCTACATCTTGTGAGTAAATTTTATATGCATTTGTCATGATGTCTTTTTCTGAGTTGCCACTTTTTTTTTTATCATGAGCTTGTTTATAACATTCGACAAATAATTGAACTGCTTTATTAATTCGAAACCAACAAATTTTTAACTGACCTGGATTCCTTTCTGGAAATTGATTGCGATTGTTGTAATTCTCTTTGATTCTTATCCAGAAACTATTTCCAGTTTGATCAACTCCCACAATTGGATCCTTCGAAATGTTGAGCCATGATTGAATAAGTATCGTCTTCGACAAAAAAGCTTACACGTGATTTTTTTTCAGTACATATTTCTTCTTCTTGTTGTCCTCCTACATCAAGTGTGATGTTCTCTAGCCCAACTTGAGACTCAGATATTGAACCAACTAGTGAATTTATTTCTCGATCTAATGACTCCACAACTTTTTCGAAAAATATTGGAGGCCTATAAAATATATTGGGATTGGTTGGTATTGGTGGTGGATACATAAAAAAATGGGAATTCGGAGAATTATCATTGGTTGAGTGTGGTGGTGGTGGGTATATAAAGAATTGAGGATTTTGAGAATTTTCACCAGAAGAGGGTAGAGGTGGTGGTTGGTTTTGTAAATAATTAAAATAACTTTGAAAATTATATTGATTGGGATCCAAGTACTAGAACACAAATTTTTTTTTGCAGATGAACAAAAATAAAAATAGGAGAATTTTTTTCCGAATGAACAGTGAACGTGAATAGTGAATTTATTGAAGTGAATAGTGACCGTGAACAGTAAATTTGAAGTGAACTGAACAGTGAACGTCAATTTATAAACACAGCACCATTCAACGTTCAAATTTCTTCCAACATCTCTCAACGGCCACTTTTCAACGTCTTTTTTTTCCAGAGGTTTCTTTTGTTCATTCTCTCAACGTCTAACTTTATCAACGTCTACTTTCCCTTCTCTCTCAACATGTCTCACTTTCCCTTCTCTTTCTTGTTCCCTGCATCTCTCACCCCCACCCTCACCATCAACGTTTGCCCTGAGGAGCGCCTGGCTGACGAGATCGGCCGGCCTGACGTCCGCGCGCGCGGCTGGGGAGATCGGGCGCCTAAGACGTGGTTGAGGAGATTGGCCCGCCATGGACCTCCGCGCGTGATCGAAGGGATCGGCCTGGCCAAAAGGTGTGCGTGCGGTAGAGGAGATCGGGTGCCCCAAACGTGCATGCACGCGGCTAACGAGATCGGCCCTGGCCTAGACGTCGCGCGCGACTAAGGAGATCGGCCCGACCTGGATGTCTGTGCGCTGCTAAGGAGATTGGCCCGGTTAGGAGGTCCGTGCGCGGTTGAGGAGATCCACGCCGCCTGGAGGTGCGCACACGACTAAGGACATGGACGCCAACCTGGACAACCCCGTGCTTGGCTAAGGCGATCGACTCCGCCCCGGAGGTTCGCACGTGCACTTGGTCCACGAGTTGGACGACAGACCCCTAGAGGTCTACATCGACCGGTCGCGGCCCCAACTGGCCGAGAAGGAGAGCGAGCGGAGGGAGTTGGTCGAGTGGGAGAAGCGGGATGAACGACCCATCTGTTGTTGTTTGCAAAATCTATGTCCACGTTCCACCTTGGATCCGGATGAACCAATCAAACCTCTCCATTTCACATTTCATAGTGTTAAGCACCGTTCCTTCTTTAAGCAACGTAGCTAAAAAATTGGATCTTCTCTTGCCACGTAGGATCACTCCATTGAGAATTTCTTGTAAGCATCGTTGCTTATTTTTAAGATACAGTATAAGCACTCGTGCTGGAGGTGCTCTAAGAATCAAAATTCAAAACTTGATTACTTAGTTAAATAAAGTAAGTCTTTCACCACTCACGTAAACTCAAGTCACATATTTGTTAGTCAAATAGCCTCGTATAACTTAAGAGGGGGGTGAATTAAGTTTTCTAAATTTTCCTCTTATAAAACTTTTTCGAATTACTTTCTTACAAATTCAATTCCTTAGATAAATTTATATGTAAAGAATGAATGATGATGCAAACTACTCAATCACAACTAATAACAAGTAATTAAAAAGTGTAGGGAAAAAAGAATTGCAAACTCAATTTATATTGGTTCGGCCAATCCCGCCTACATCTAGTCCTCAAGTCTCCCACTTGAGATTTCCACTATTCTTGTAACTCTTACAAGACTTGAATCCTCCAACACCTTGGAACTCCCTTTCCTTGTGTTGAGATTCAAAAACCAACAAGGAGAAAAACTCTTTCTCCTTTACATATCAAATGATCAATTGAGTATAATGTAGTAACTCTCTTTGAAGAATAGATTTTACACTTTGATGATCTTAAAGAACTCTTTAGAGATTTTGCAAATGACTTTAGCCAAGGAGTTTTTGTAATAGATTTACATTTGAGTTCGTAACCTTCTTCTGAAAAATTATAGGTATTTATAGACAATTATTTATTGGGTTGTGTCTTTTCATGAAAAGTTATAACTCTTTATAATTTTTCAAAAAAGATACTCTGGTAATCGATTACAAGACTTGGTAATCAATTACAATGTTTTATAAGTTCAAAATGTTTGAAACGTTGTATCATTTAAATTCAAATTTTGAAGTTTCATCTTCTAGTAATCGATTACCAGAACACATTTTGTATTCAGAATATGAACTTTGAAGTTTCCTTGTTCTGGTAATGGATTACAAGGTCTGGTAATGGATTACCATAACATATTTTTGCATTGTTTCAAAAAAATTTATGTAGAAAACTTCATATCAATAATTTCTTTCACAAATCTCTTTTAAGAAATGATTTGAACTATTCTTTAAAGCTTTTGTTAAGTCTTTCAAAAAAAATTTACTTACTTTCAAAAGATTTAAAACTTGCTTAAATTTAAAGAGATTAATTTGAGATTTTTGAAAACTTATTCTCAAGGCCAAGCATACTTGCAATTCTAAAAGATTCTTTTACATACTTAGCTAAGTTGACAAGACTTATCTATTTAACACTTGAGATCTTGTTCTTGCATCAACTTTCTTTAGCTCAACCTTGATTCTTCTTCAATGCTTTTATAATCACTTTGGCATCATCAAAACATTTGTGCATATTTTCTTCCACAATATTAATTAGTTTAGTTTAAATTCTTTATAATAAATTGGTATTATCGAGAGTGTTAACTAGCTGTAAACCATCATCATCCTTTGATTCTCCAAAATCCTTTAAAAAAAAAAGAAATATACATTAAAAAACAAGAGGAATTCATTTATTTTAAGAATTAAATCCTAAAGTCGTTTCACTCAATTACTCAATATTACATTAAATTTCAATAATCCAATGAATTAAAAGTTTTTAATGCATAAATTAAGTCTATATTAAATTTAAAAACTATTTTATATTGAGTTTCATTAATTCGAATTGACAGATAATAGAAAAAATATTTTATACTGCTCACATCACTAATCGAAGGATTGACTCATCCTATCGAGGCAAGCGTTGTTGTCCACTCACCACTGTTCGATCTACCTTCGAAGGCTCTTTATCCCCCTTGTGGCTACAGCTGCTCGGGTCATGAAACCCATGTTCACAACATACATCGAATCCGGAAGAACAATTTGCACACACATTCCACGAAAATCATTATTGTACATGGCTAACATGAACCACTGCACTACTTTCAAATCCCCCAAATCTTTATATTAAGAACTTTTTTGTTCAATGATTATATTATTGAAATTTGATAGTGAACATAAGTTAGTAAATGAAATAAGTCTACCAAGTCTTACTCTTGGAGTAAGTAGATCCCTCATTAAAAAATAGGTGTAATTATGTTTTTGATTTTTAGTACTATAATTGTGCAGTTTTAGTTTCTTAAGTATTATAATTGTGCATTTTTGGTTTTTCAAATTTTAATTAAACAATTTTAGTCTCTCAAGTATCACAATTATATGATTTTAATCGTTCATATATCATAATTATGTAATTCTTGACTTATTTAAGTTACATATATTATAATTTTCATTCGTATGTCAAATGATATATACTTATTATTATTAAAATTATTATATGCGTAACTTAAATAAATATAAATTTATATAATTATGATATTTGAGAGACTTAAATCACACAATTACAATATTTGAAGGATTATAATTACTCAATTAAAATTTAAAAGAATAAAATTACACAATTACGATACTAGAGAAAATAAAATTATCCAATTAAAATTTTCGAGATTAAAAATGCACAATTACAATATTAATTTTTTTATTTTTAATATACCGCTCATTTTTTATGTTATAAAATGTATATATTATGTTTTTTAATTATATAAAAATTATTATATATATATATATATATATATATATATATATATATAATATTGGTGCATTAGAGATAGTTAGGCAGATCAATCTAGCAAGCCAACTTACCCTATTTTCAATTTGTTGGGTTGATAGGTGAGGCAAGATGAGTTGGTGATTTAAATTAGTTAATTTATTCACTTTTTTTTTGCAGGTCATTTGAGTTAATCCGACATATTTAAACTTAACTCATTTTTTTTCAATTTTTTATGCAAACTTTATTACTCATTTTGTCATTTTAGTAATAAAACAATAAGCATTTACTAACCAACTAATTTGGCATGAAGCATTTACTAACCAATAACTAAGAACTAAGAACAAGAAGCATTTTGGTTGGTGGTTTGTCATTTTGTCATTTTGATGCAAACTTATCACATGGGTGCTTATACTATAAATTCGAACTTTACCCCATCAACCGATAGAAAGTTTGGCATATATGACTTAAAAAAAGTATTATAAAAATCAATAAATTTATTAAAAAATTATTTGTGATAAGATCACGATGTAATTTGCTTTTATAATATATATTGGTAGATAGACCATTTTTTTTTATCATAAATTAAATCTTAAAAATTATTCAAACATTAACATTTTGATAAGTTACAGTAAAATATATTAAAATGAGTTAAATTAGATTTATGATAATCATAAACCATTTTCATAAAATTAAATAAGTTCCAATAAAATCCTGAAACTCAGTATGTAGAAAGTTTTATGATCGATTCATTGGAACCTTGTTAAATGGAAGTTAGTTTAATCCCTCAAAGTTAATTTATAAATGGAAGTTGTCCCTACTTATATTATATACACTATTTTAATCATATCATTAGTTAATGTAAGATCTTTAACATTTATCCGAGTAGTATAATATAATAAGTGACCCAATAAATCTAATTATAATCTCTAAGATATTCTAATATATCTTAAAATGTGGATTTAAATTTAATTCTAAAGCATCAATTTGTAAAGTAAAAATTATTCTTATTTATATACATTATTTTAATCATATTACTAGTTAATGTAAGATTTGTATCAATTGGTGCTCCCAATTAAATATCTTATTTATCCATTGTTATTCAAAACTTTAGTACCTAAACCTATGTGGATAAACATCTTAATTGAGTACTTTAATAAGTGTTCAACGTAAAGTACTTGTATATAAATTGTTTAACCACAAGATTGGGCTACTAGTGGGAAAGTGAAGTAATATATGCAGGCTGATTCTTAGGTTCAAATTACGTTCGTTATTGTAATTTTTAATGAATAAAGAAAATATTTATATAACAAAAATCTGGAATACTTTTCGTAATTAGTTTCACCGGAAAGTGGAGAGCACGTAAGAAAGAATTTAGCAACACAAATATAAATGGAAAAGCAACAACCCATTCCACCATGGTACTGGATTATATTGCTCCAAGGTAGGGCCCAGTAACGAATTGAGGATTGAATAGACAAGTAGAATAGAACACAATTATTGATGGCCAAAACTACAGGAACAGAATTATTGAGCAAAAAGATAAACGCAAGCATGAGATAATTCTTATCTGCCTGAAGAACTTCATACAGAAATTTTTTATTTTTTTTATTTTTTAAATTAGCTTTAACTTTCGAGCATTTGTTTAGGTTCATTGGGATAATGACACGAATTGAAAATAGACAAACTCGGTGATTATCTAACTCCCCCATACAAAGGTCATGGGACTTTTGCGCCAAACACGTGGTGCCAACGCAAACATATATCAAAGTTTACAGAACACTTAATTTAAACAAACAATGATATAAATAGATAAAGATATTTTGTGAAATTTAATCCTAGACGTTCTGTTCTGAGGCAGATAATAGGAATCCAAACGTTAATCTAGTTTTAATGCAATAATGACAATGACCATGTTCATTGGCTGTATACGGATCCAAAAACTGAAGATCCTGCCCTTTAAAATAAGTCACTTTAGAGTAAAGTAAATAGTCTAAATTGGTATTGAAAAATTAATAATTAATATTATATACACATGCATAACAAATCACTTGTTAAAATATCAACCATTAATTTTCTCTTTAATGACTAATATGCCAAGTGTCACCCTAGTCCTAAGAAAAGAACGTCACTTTTCACATTAGGATCCATAGGTCAATTAGAAACAAACATGAAAAATAGTTACTCAAGGATGTGCAAAGTTGAAAAGTGGACACCAAATTGACACATCAAATACAAGAATTTATACACTACCACACATTAATCACTAATGAGAGAATTATACAAGTATCAGCTGGTCCTAGGTCAACTTTCAAACTGAAATAAATAATTATTACCAAACTACAATATTTGCCATCCTAGATAATGCCTAATTCACAAGAACCATGCCTACGGCTATAAACTGTTAGAGGGTAATAATCTTTATGTCATAATACAAGAGAAATACACCCTTTTCCAGAATTATGCTACCATAATGCCTCCTCTGCTCATTGTGTACAACAGGTACTCCTCGATCATCACTCTCGATCCATTGATTGAGCATGTGAGAAATGGTGGCCAGCCCCATCTGTATAAACAATAAAAACATCAAATTTGGTTTGCTAACAGATAACTGGGTTCAGAATGGCTGACTCAGTTTAATTTGAATAGCACAGAATGTGGTAAAATGCATTATCATGTTTTATTGACATTACTTCTATGAATAATTGGAAGCAGCAACCATCCTTAGAAACATCGATGCTGCAAATAGGTGGACGTCTGTGTATCAGCCCCGTATTCAAACCCAACATTAACATGATTGTGTATTACCAAAATGGTGGAAATAATTGTTTGTAGTATGCCATACTTTAATTTCCACCCCACATCATACTTGTATCTCATTTCATTTCATATCCTCGCTTCATAACTTCATTATCATTGAGCCATGCTTGTTTTAGATGCCATACGGGAAGGAGAATATTTGAAATGAAAATAACCACTGATGTTGAACAATTGAAGGAAAAGTGAAATTCATCTACTGGTCCAGCTTCTAATTTTGAGTACTCCTATATAACAGTGAAACTAAAAACCTTTACAAATCGCACTACATTTTAACTGGCCTTCCTATTTTCGTGATATGACCTATGATGCATCGGATCATGGTTCATGGCCACTGGAAGCTACAGGTGAGGCACACATCTTGCCATCATGACATAAGTGGACAGAATCTTGTCAACAAAAAGCAGCCGTTGCAGCCACTACAATAAATGGGCAAGGTATATGCCCTCTGATAGGATAAACTACACAGCCCAGACATTTTTTGTTAACAAAACCCATCTTCCCTTTTCCCAGCCAGGCCTGGCCAATTCACCCTGGGGCTGTTCAGCTCTGATTTGACAGCAGCTTCTTGAAAAAACTTTCTGTTACTTTTTAAAGTGCTCATGAGGTTCCCAAATGTGGTCAATCTTGTTTATTAAAATTTTGCTTGAAGCTAAACTTTTAATTCAAAGAAATAGGGATAAAGCCCAATTACAGAGGTCAGAATCACACAAAACAATAGAACAAAAGACTACAGAACTTTGAAGGTCTGAAAACCTCTGCCCAAAGGCCTCAAAACGCACTAATCACTGGATGGATGTTCTCCCCCTACCTTTCCAACTTCTCCATTTTGTTTTTGCTTTTATTCTAACATTTCCCCTTCTTCCCATTCTCCTTGCAATATAACCAAAGTTGTTACAACCCCAAATCACACTTCTGCCCTTTACTCATAATTACAAACATGATCTATACAGGAACACCCACATTATTTTTTTTTATTGAAAATGTATTCAACAATGGAAAGGCAGCATTGACCTTTCTTATGGAAATTCACATCACCATCCTTTAGTGATACTCTCACGTTTGGTATTGGTCTTTTGGGGGGAACCGTTTTTTCTTTACTTCAAAAACTCTCTTACTAAGCTTGAAATAAAAAATTATTTCATCAAAATAAGTTGATCTAAACAGGCACTTATTTGGATATGATAACATGATTTTTTTTTCTGAGTATTGAGAATTCATATTGTTGTTCATTAGTTTATGTTACTAAATTTATAAACTACTAGCATTATTGTGTATGGTAATTTATAAACTTTTGGACCATCCTTTATTGATTAGGGGGCGGGGGGTGTGGATGGGAACATTTTTCCTTTTCTTAAAAAAATTATTATATCATCAAAATAAGTTGATCTAAACAGGCACTTATTTGATGGATTAAAAAAAATTAGATGAATCAAAAAACAGGCACTTATATGGATATGATAACAAGAATTTTTTTGAGTAATGAGAGTTCAATATTTTAGTTCATTAGTTTATGGTACTAAATTTATAAGCTATTTGGATTATTTTGTTTAGCACATTTTTACTACTTCACACCACTGTCTGCAATTAATTACTACCATTTACAGTAATGAGAGTTCAATATTTTAGTTCATTAGTTTATGGTACTAAATTTATAAGCTATTTGGATTATTTTGTTTAGCACATTTTTACTACTTCACACCACTGTCTGCAATTAATTACTACCATTTACAGTGTTTGGAAAAGCTGTGATAAATTATATTATTTCAATACTGGATTATTGCTATAATTGATTATAATCAAAATGAAATTTTATTTGGGTATGTTTGTTGACAAACAATTTTAAGATATTTAATTTCGTTTGGATACAACAACAAAACAAGTTTTTATGTAGTAAATTAGCTTAAAAGGA
This sequence comes from Cajanus cajan, assembly GCF_000230855.2. Taxonomy (NCBI): domain Eukaryota; kingdom Viridiplantae; phylum Streptophyta; class Magnoliopsida; order Fabales; family Fabaceae; genus Cajanus; species Cajanus cajan. The sequence goes on along the minus strand of NC_138524.1, from coordinate 56,790,457 downwards.
AAAAAAACTGTTAAAAAATAATTATAAGCTTCAAATTTTCAGCTTAACCAGAACAGTTTATTTTTCAAGAAAAAAAAATAAGTTGATCCAAATTCAAGTTGTCCCAAATTTTGTTTTCAGCAAACAAATTTTTTTTTTCCAAAAAAAAAATCAGCTGAATTGGGAGATTATAATCACTCTGAAACAAACTCTAGAAGGCTATTTAGGAAAAGAAAAAAATCAGAAATACTGCAATAAGGGGTACAGAAACTGAGATGTACCGCTTTCACCATCAGAAAGATCGTTAAGTCTTGCAATTGCATCAATAAGAGCCTGCTCGTGATCCTGCATTGAATGAAATTTAGATCAGGCATATATGCACCATTTGCAAGAAAATCAAATAAGTCAATAGCTTTAAGTACATATAATGGCAGAGAAAATATAATTATTTGTCTTGTCTCCTCACCTTCAATACTTTCTTTGCTTTCTCAATTTCAAGGGGATCAGGGTGATTTGCACTGAATACCCTCTCCACCTGTCAAGTCCATCAGAAACTTAAATATATGAAATAAAGGATTGAAGGGAACTAATAAATAAATCAGATGAGCAGTCATGTATTTTAAAATGTGATAGAAAATAACTTATTCTATATTAACTGTTCTGTATTAGAATAAGAAACTGCCTCTTTGAAGTTATTCATAGAAAACAATTGATGGCAGTTATTTATTAGCGTATGTTTGTAATCAGGCAGAAGGTGTTGCATTGTGCTCGGCATTATATTTTATTGCTTTATCAATTGAAGCTCTATGACAGTCCAAACTATCTCAAACAAAGAATATTCGGATTGAACTGTTTTCCATTACCTCTTTGATTAGTGTGTCTGTGTGAAGTATTTGTATATCATCAGGCGCCTTCTTTCCTATGCCATTCTGTGATGACAAAAAATCTTTTCTGGATTGCCCCTTTGTAGCTCCTCTACCTCTTCCAGCTCCAGGAACACCATCACGTCCTACAGACCTATTCATCCCATGACCAGAGCCTCCAAAACCCCCACGATGATTGATTCCAGGATCCTCACCTACCCACTGAATATCTTCGGGAGATATCTGCAGTTAAAATACTGCATCTGAATTAGCAAAAGCAATATATTATTAACAAGTGTTGAACATATAGCAAGGGAATAATTTTTAAAACCATATTCTAGATGTTATTAAACATTCCAGATGTGCGTATGAAGATCAAGTCTTCCACCCTAGGAAGATCAAAATACCACAATCAGGGATTAAATGAAAGTTTAAACAAGTCAAAATGTTCTTTGTTTCACTAGGGGTTTCTATTCATGCAATATCAGTGGTTGCACTAATCCAGTATTGAGAGAAACCTAAGTCTCACACCAATTACAGATAAAGCCAACAAAGAATATATATTAGTAGAGGACAACCATCACTTTACAAGCTAATTTTATAAAGTTGAGATAGACTAAAATGGTATCAAAGTCTATCCTAGATCATTAAAAAAGTTCATCCACCATTTATCCATGCACTAGACCCAATAGTGTTTTGCATAAGTAGGTGTATTGAAAAAAAACCTAAATCCCACATTAACAATATATAAGGTCAACAAAGTATCCTCACCTTACATAATGATTTTATAGGGTTGAGTTAGGTTCAAATCTACATTTTAAATTCAAGTATGCTGAATAAAAATTACATACTTAATTCGAAGGTTAAAATAGTATACAAAGACAGCACTAAAACTATTTAGTGGTACTTGTTTGAAAATGACAAAAAAATGAACACAAGAGGAAGGGCTGAAAATATTCAGCACCTAAAGTTCCTGACTGTACTCAGCATTAGTACATTCCTGTTACCGATTCATTATATTAACAGCTCATAATTTCCTTTAAATACAATTTCAACATTTAAAATGGAAATCTTTCTAAAGATATTCAAAATTTGGAGCTTAATTAATATGTTTTCCCCATATTCAGCAATGAATAGGTAATTCAGACATGTACGTGAATGAATGAGTGGAAACCCTTATTTCATGTCTGAGTGCAAGGAATTCCCTAGATTACCCCTTTAATGGCTAAAGCACAGCTGGAAGCCCTAAAATATGTTTTAAGTCTCTATCTTAGCTTATTTTGAATTGATGGAAAGAAATGAAATGAAGCAATGTCAAATGGTATAAAATGATGTTGGTTGTCATTGTTAAAAATAGAATGAAATGTTATGGAACCAAATGGAGTGTACTGCATTTCACTCCATCCAATTCTATTTTTCTTCCTCCCAACTTCAGGGTAAGGGATGGTATAATAATAATAATAATAATAATAATAATAATAATAGTAGTAGTAGTAGTAATAATTATGGATTAGCATTTCATCCACTTCCTAAACAATGAAATAGAAATTTCACTCCACTCTATCATAAACTATCCAAACAATGGTATAGCAATTTTGGCCCATTCTATTCCACCAATTATAAGATATCCACAGTCCAAACATAGCTAGGTTTTTTGCAAATCTTCTAATATACAGTGCAGCCAATCTCTAATTTTGCTCTCTACTTGGGGTTTTTGTTAAGTTTTCAACCTGGATTAGCCAACTACCATTTTTGTACTCTTTATTCTTTAAAAGTTTAAACTATACAGTATATAGGACCATGTAGCAGCCACAATAAGAGAATAAAAATACTTTAAAAATAGGTTTAAAAACAACAAAATTTTGGACATAAAACAAAAAATAAAATAACACTGCAATTTAACATTTAAGTAGCATTCATCATTCATCTTAGATCAAGTGTTGTAAATAACACAAAAAATTACCAACAACAAATGTTAAAAGAATAACCAATAGACAGATAAAATGAGTTATTGCCAAAAGAAGGACAATGACATCAATTACAAAAAGGATACAAGGGCAGTGATCTGAATTATCAAAGGATGGTGATGATGCCTTTTTTTGGTCAGGAATATCTTTCCATTTTTTAATTTTAATCAATTTTCAAAGAACAAAAAACTCTATGAAAGGAGAAAAACACATACATTGCAAAGGACACAAAATTGGGTATCAGACAAAAAGCACAACAGAGGTATGAGTGTCCACAAAAGACAGTTGTACAGACTGCAGCATAGAGAATAAATTTTTTAGACAACATTTTTGATACCATCCAAATAGATTGAGGGTTCTCCAATATATGGGCTAGAGAGAAAAAGAAGCAGCAGCCTCAAAGGTGAAACTGGACCAGATCTAACCACCTGCCTGCAGATGAATCCTTATGCATCACAGCCACAACCCCCACCCATATGACCTGCCATTACCAGTGCTGCTAAAAACCATGACAGAGCTTTTGGAAGTGGCTACCACTCACTCCGCCACACACAGAAAGATTGCCGAAAAACTTTGCCAATGCCATTACAGACTACTCTGATTTCATATCGGCATAAAAAATACCTCTATTTTGCAAGGTCCACCCATTCTTTTTCAAGCCCTACCCATAGTTTCCCTTTGTTATTTTAGTCTTAATAACAAAGACATGCCAAGTTTTGTGTACCAACAACAATCTTCAGGATAGATATATAGCATTTTTTTGGGTCACTAACTACCTAGTAAAAATGTATACTTCTAGATCATAAAGTCTTATGCTCAATATTTGGATATGGCAGAAAAAAGGACATATCAAGGAGTCATAGATACTAAAGAATTTGATGGGATCGTGCTTTAATTTAAAAATGACCAACATAAGAAATTTGGAAGATTAAAAAATTATAAACTCCCACTTTCCTTGGTAATAATATAATATTATATAGTACATACCCCAGACAATAAAACTTTTTTGCAACTCTAGTTAAAAATTAAAAATAGTAAACAACAAAGAGTATTAAACCATATTCTAAATCAAGGTCTTTTATTTTCTTTTTCAATTCCCATGTTCCCAACTATCATAATAGACTATTTAAGTATTATTGAACATCAAATCAAATATCAATTTTGAATTCATTGATTGCAAACTCAAAGAGACAAAATAAGTAGTTTGCTATCATGAGGAGACATCAAGGAACAAAATCATGAACAGATTATTAACACAGGGAAACAATATCAGCACTTTTTTGCGAGAGAGAAGTCAATAGCAGCAGCCTCATTTTTCTTACTTTCTCAATTCCATTTTAGACATGGATGTTTACAACCACAGTTTACTAAAGACAATTACTGTAAAATATGAGAGAATTATTCCAAGATCCCACTGCAGGAGACAGGATAAAGCACCAGATGTACCTCTGATAGATTAACCCATTCCCATGTTTCATTTGTACTCCCCATGTCATAGACCAGATTATGTCGTCCCTGAAAAGTTTGGAACAGAAGTAAACAATTAAGCAACATATTGAAGGAAAACAAATTCCAAAATATTTCAGGGCTGTAAATACATCAGCTTGATTGTAGTCCGTGATAACAGCTTCATAAAAGTTATTGTCATCAGGCCATCTTGTCCGTACTCTCCTACCAATCAATGAATCAAACGATGCTCCCTCAGCATGCTCACCCATGACAGCTCTATTAGGTACTTGACTCCTTCCACCTGGTCCCGAGGATGGATACTGCTTCATTGAAGAGACACCAGGTAATATTTGACCCTGCAAATGAAAGAACAAAACACAATAATATTGCCAAACCTTAACTAGGTGACCATATGTACAAAGAAAAGAAGGACACACTAAAGTGTGTGTGTGTGTGTGTATATATATAACCCACTCACAGGTTTGTGCTTCTTTCCTTTAGACCCAGGAACAGATCCCCGTTTCGCTGCAGAAGAAGATGGTTGATGGGGTGCAGTCACTGTTTGGGGGTGAAATGGAGGAGAAGGCCCACCAAAAGATCGTGATGGTGGCACAGACGGCGTAATCTTCTGCTTTTTGCGAGATGCAGAGACCGTGGGACTGGGAATTGAATCATGAAGACCTTGACCAGTACTAAGTACACCAGGCTGATGTCCACCTGCCTGTCTCCATTCCCTGATGTCATTGTCCAGCAAAACATTTATTAACAACAAAATAACAGTGCACACGTGGAAATTCATGACAAACTCATTTTGAAAGCATAGATGTAGACCAACAAAAGGCTTACTTCACTATTTTAACATACCTTATCCTCCGTATCACATCATCTGCATTAACCCGACCTAAAAGTTCTCGGTGTTCCTCATTTGACAATCTCAGTTCTTTTCTCAGCTCCGTAATCAAGCTTTCTTTCTCCTGAAGAAAATCATATCATGGAGCAGACATTTAAACTCAATAAAAAATTTAAAAACATCTGACTCAAAGAAACAAACTAATAAAATATACCCAAGTAATGGCATCGGATTGAGCTTTAAAGGCTCTTAGAACTGAACTGTATGCTTCTTGCTCAAGTTGATGAATCTGGGCCTCCATATCAATTTCACCATACATTCTTGGGTACGGAATTGACCCAACAGCAGATCTTCCATTCCCAGCTAGGCGTCCTCCTCCTCCCCTGGGAATTCTATTTTGATGGGTTGGTGGAAGATCATCATCAGTACCTGCAATCATTTTATTCAAGTCAAGAGACAAAACAACCAAGTCCAAATCTCAAACCCATGATGCAAATAACCCCCATATTTTTCAGCACTGGCAAAAAATTAAACTCATGCACAGGAAACACATTGCAACTAATACTTCTCTGCGCAAGGAGTCGCAGTAGTAGCTACATAACAAACCCAGCATAACAATCAACTACAAGCTTTTGCTTTGCTTGGCTGAAAACAATTAATACTAAAAGTCACCAGCTCCTCACCATGTTCGAATTAATTCAATGCATTAATGGAAGCATTTGACCATTAATAAAAGCACCCATACAGCTAATCATTCTGAACTTGAATTCAAAGTTGGTCAATGTCAGTAAATCATTCAAAAGAACAGAGTGAAAAAGAGACATTCAAGGATCTTGAATGCATAAAGCATGCAATTAAAAGCTGCTAAAACTTCAAATCATACTGTTTTCCTTCTCAATTAAAACCCCCCTATTCACCCCCAAAATTTTAGGTCAACCAGCAAACGAGCATGAACAAAAAATCACCAAACTTACCCCAGCAGCGATTAATCGAAAACCAAAGAAAAAAAGAAAAGCAGCCAATAATTGGGAAACGAATCAATAGCGGTAGCTGTTGTTTTATTATTTTTTCCGAACGAGTTTGGATTTGGAAGAAAAAGAAATGAAAACTTGACAGATTGAAGAATAAAATAAAAAGAAGAGAGAGAAACCCTAACCCTAGAAGGAGAAGAGAGTAGAGAGCTTACCGCTACTGTCGTAGGGTTCGTAGTCCATAGCCAGTTTGCAGATCCACGCAATGAAATTATGAACGAATGAGTTTGCAGAACACAACACAACAAACAAAGCCAAAAAAAAGGTTAGGTTTGTGGGTCGGAGAGAATGAATGAGTATGAGATCGCGGCGAGTCAACTCGGACTCGGACTCCGACTCCGACTCGGACACTCAGCCACCGTCACAACGCAAAATTACAAAATACCCTCCAACTTTCTATCCCTAATTCGCTTTTTCTTCGCTTTCTCTATAACATATATTTTTTTTAAAAAAATAATAATAAAATTACAACAATAGAGCTGTTCTTCGAATTGGATTGGATGAAAACATCCGTTCAATCTTATCATTTTTGTTACTTTACCGTTAATTTGTTTTTATTGTACTTTTTCATTTTTTTATCTATTTAATTTGTTTTTAAATATAAATATATCAAATTCAATTTAACCTAAAATAATATAAGTTCAATTATTTTTCACTAGTGAAAAAGAAAATATGTGACTCCGTTAAAAAAAGAAAAATAACAAATTTATTTTGATAATTTATTAAGGTATTAGATATATCATGTGTAGTGATTTTTAACGGAGGTGCATATGGAAGAAAATTGGTATAATTGTTCTTTTAATTTCTGGTCATTAGTTATCCTCTGATCTTGTAGTTTGAAATTTATGTAAATTGTCATGTTTAATTTTTATCGATACATGCGGTTAAAGAGAAATTATTGACAAAAGGGATAATCTTTATATAACTCATTCTTTTATAAGATGTAGAGAAATTTTGATTATATTTGAAAAAAATTAAATTATTTTTTATTGAAGGAATAATTTATGTATAAACATATATGTTGATGTACATTTATGCGCAGATCATAAATTTATAATAAAAAATAAATATATAAAAAATATTTTAAATATTAATAGTTTATTTTTATTTTATAAATTTTTTTTATATTTTTAATAATATATACATATATATATATATATTAATTTTTATTATATTATATAAATATAGCTATTATGTCTAATAAGTTTTTTTATAAGTCTAACTTGACCTTTTTATTAAACAGGTCGGGCCAGATTAGGTTTTAAAGAGGTTAAACTATAAGTCTTATTTAAGGTCTGACTTATTTTTATCCATAAATATAAAGGAGTTTGTGATCATTCTTATCAATTATAACTACTTTGATAGACTTATTTACAAAAAAAAAAAATAGACTTAGAGGTTATTTTTAATTTTTAATTTTGAAAAGAGCTCTTTAGCATATATCCAAATAAGAGTTAATGTGAAAGAGTTTTTAAAACTTGTAATTTAGGTTATTTTTTATATCCTAAAAATCTTGGTTCATCTTTCCTCGTTAGCCCATTAATGAGCATTTATTATGATCTTGACATTAAAAGGTCTCTATGTGACTCTGAAGTTGATAAGGATTCATCGTAACAATCATTCTCGTGAATGTCACTCTTTTTTTTTTTTTGAAGCAAACCAAATCAACTTAAATCATTAAAAATAAGAATTTCAATACAAGGTGGAATTAAATCAAAACTAGTGAGCTAGCATGAAATCTGGACGCCCTAGCTAAGGTGTGAGCAACCTGATTTGTTTGTCTCCTTATGAACCTTACCATTAGGTTTGAGTGAGATTGTAGTACTAATTGATATTTACGTAAAACATGACCGTATTCTGTGGGAATAGAGGTGGAGCTTAGTACATCGTCAACTACTTGCTTGGAGTCCGTTTCTATAATAGCGTTTGTGATGCCCATATCACTAAGCCATGTGAGAGCTTCTAAGAGGGCTAGAGCTTTAGCTTCTTGGGAGTTTATGAAACCTTGTTGCCAACTGGATTTAGCTTTAATAAAACTTCCATCAACGTTCCTAATGCATAGGCCGAAACCCATAATATTTTCTTCCTTGAAGACAGCTGCATCTACATTACATTTTAGCAAACCTGGGAGTGGTTTGGTCCAAGTGTTAACATGTGTTTTGCTGTTGGGAGGTTGATTTGTCTTTTACTTTTGCAAACTGCCATTCTGAGTATCTTTGCATGGCCTTATGGACTGCTATCCCAGGTGGAGTTGTAGTGCCAAACCATACCTTATCATTTCGATTCCTCCAAATGGACCATAGGATAACTATGACTTTACATGCAATATCATGATGCAGGTTTGATATTAGGGAGAAAATAGTATCCTTAAAATCCTCTCCGTTGTCAATATAGGCATTTATCGATGGCCATAAACCGGAGGTCATCCAAATTGATTCTGCTGTTTGGCATCCAAAGAAAATATGCCATTCATTTTCTTGGTTTAGGCTGCAGTGCGCACATAGAGAAGTACAGGGGATTCCACGCTGCTGTAGATTCATTCGTGATGGTAGACACCCTCAAGCTATTCTCCATAGAAAGATCTTCATGGTATTCGGGACTTTCAAGCTCCAGAGTTGTTTCCAGTTTCTTGGCACATGAAGATGCGTATTGGATATAAGTGATTCCTTCACGTAATAATAAGCAGACTTCATGGAGTAAGAACCTTTGCGTGAGAGCTTCCATGATGGTGTGTCGTGCTAGTGTAAGTTTAGGAGAGGAATAGAAAAAATATCTCTAATGTCTTCTGTCCCAAAAAAAATAGATAGGAGGTCTTGATTCCACTTTCTCTCATTCATGTCGATAAGCTCTGCTACTGTGAGGTTTTCATGTCCTTTTGGAATAGGTGTTGTTACGTAGGAATTTGTGGGATTACGGAGACATGGGTCATGCCAAACCTTCAAACTTCTTCCATTACCAATGCACCATCTTAGGCCGCCTTTTACCACTACCTGTGAAGCATGGATGCTACGCCATACATAACTTGGATTGTGACCCAGCTGGGCCTCCAAAAAGTCCCCTCTTGGGAAATATTTTGCTTTGAAAACTCTTGATAATATAGCATCGGGGTTGGAAAGGAGTCTCCAACCTTGCTTCCCTAGCATGGCTAGGTTAAAGCCATAAATGTGCCGAAATCCCATTCCGCCGTATTCTTTTCTCATAGATAATTTCTCCCAGTTTAACCAGTGGATGCCTTTGTTTCTTTGTCTGTTTAACCCCTACCAAAAGGAGTTCAACATCCTTTGGATCTCTTCTCCTAGAGAGGTGGGTATTAACAAAAACTCCCATGCAGTACGTAGGTATGGATTGGGCTACTGATTTTATGAGGACCTCACGCCCTGCCTTTGAGAGGTGTTTTCCTTTCCAGCTTTGTATTATCTTCCATATACGATCCTTGATTTGGTTGAACAAAGCCTTTTTCTTTCGTCCAATCATGGAGGGTAAGCCAAGATACTTGCTAGTGCTAATGCTTTCTGTGATATGTAGCTCCGAATTGATGGATATTCGAATATTGTTTGGGGTATTACGGCTATAAAAAATCTCTGACTTTTGGAAATTTATTGATTGACCGGATGCTCTTTCATACAAATCTAGGATTTCTCGAAGTTTGGAGCAGTCATGTGGAGTGGCTTTACTAAACAAGAAGCAATCATCTGCAAACAGTAGATGAGTTATTTTTGGGGCTCGTGAATGTCACTCTTGATGGGGTTATTTTATGATATTTGTATGAAGGGAGATTTTATAAGAGTTATTTTTATCAGAGGAGCATTACACAAGCATACTCTACAATGATGAGATATTGTCCGTTTTGGGCCTAAGCCCTCAGTTTTGCTTTTGATTATTACCCAAAAACCTAATCTTTCATGCAACGGAATCTATCTTTTATATATCACATTATATGTTATGATATCTGCTTTGGGCCTAAGCCCTCACGGTTTTGTTTTTTATTATTACCCAAAAACCTAACATTTCATGCAACGAAATCTATCTTTTATATATCACATTATATGTTATGAGGGGTTATAAGGGTTGTTACCGTATCTAACCTTGCGTCTCTAATATTATTACATAAACATATTTCACAATGATGAGATATTGTCCGCTTTAGGCATAAACTCTCACGGTTTTGCTTTTGGTTATTATCCAAAAGGCCTCTAGATCATTGAAATATGTTTTGTGTTATATAAGTCGTTATTTCTTGTCTTATTTTACCGATGTAGAATTTGTTTGTATCCCAACAACTCTATTGTGTGTTTATCATTGTTCTACAAGATAAACTTTTGATTTCTTTTTTTATTGACTCACAATTGACAATTATGGGTCAAAAAATAAATTAATCAGTCTTGTTATGACTTGTTCAACCACTAATCGACCTAAAACAGAACGGTTAACCCACCTTGTGATGGTGGGTTGAAAATCATGTCCATCTTGCTCAAATGCACCAAATAATTAATAATTTATTAATCTTAAAGTAACAAATTAACAAATTTACTTAAATAACTTAAACTATATTAATAATCTATTAATCTTAAAGTAATGCATCATTCATATTACTACCATTATTGTTAATAACAAAAGCGTGGTGATATAATAGTAGAGAATAATAAAAATCTTAGAGAAAATAATAATAATAATTTCATAAAAAATAAATTTATAATTAAAGTAATATAAAACTAATAAAAACTACTAGATAAATAACACTCAACAATTACAAAATAAATGAAGTTTTAAACGATGATGTAGTGAATATGGAAGGGCGAGGAGGGACAGAAACTGTCGTAACACCCTCAAGCATTTGGGTAACCTTCTTCATGGAGGGTCTCAGCGAAGGATCCTCTTGAATGCACCAAATTGCAACCATCACAACCTTTTCCACCCTCTTCATGTCATTCTTTGCCTCCTCATCATTTTCTACCAATTTAACCACTTTCCCTTGGCTATAACAACGATATGCCCAATCTATGAACGCCTCTTCTTCACTTTCCATAGCAAAGGCAACACTAGATTTGCAACATATGATCTCTAACAACACCACTCCAAAACTGTAAACATCTACTTTAGTTGTAATCGAAGCTTTTCTAAACCATTCGGGTGCAAAGTAACCAATTGTCCCTCTCAAACCCGTCTTAGCAGCTTTACTTTGCTCAGCCAACAACAACTTTGCCAACCCAAAATCAGCAATCCTAGGCGTGAACAACTCATCTAGGAGTATGTTTTGAGGCTTTATGTCACAATGAATGATCTGAGTGCTGCACTCTTCATGCAAATATGTCAAACCTCTTGCAATCCCCAAAGCAATTTGCACTCTTTGGTTCCAATGAGGCCTTGAGATCCCAAAGAGAAAGCTAGCCAATGAGCCATTGCTCATGTACTCGTACACTAGAAGACGATGCTCCCCTTCATCACAATAGCCAAGTAAACTAACCAAATTCCTGTGGTGGGTTTGTCCAATCACACTCACTTCTGTTTTGAACTCCTTTTCACCCTCTTGCACCACCTTGTCTAGCCTCTTCACAGCAACATACCTGCTTGTGTATGATGTTAACACCCCTTTATAGACCGTTCCAAAAGCACCTCGACCCAACATCTGTTTAAACCCTGTGGTTGCTTCTTCAAGCTCCTTGTAAGTAAAGTACCTTGTCGTTGAAGCTGACAAGTTTTGATTATTCAAAAGCTTCTTGTGGTAGAAAATGAAAAAAGCAGCAAACAATGCAACCAATAGAAGGAAATTGAGGAACACTGAGCTCCCAAGAAGTATTGATATGACAAGCACAAGGGAAGAATTTTCTCTCTCACCCTCTTTCAAATTTGTTTTAGGCACCTTGACAAAAGCTATTCTAGTAACATTAGGGTGCTTCCTTCCATTGCTCAAGGGATACTTCTTCTTCCAACAACTTTCCTCACCATATATGGCCACAGCACAAAAGCAATCTTCTAGGCACTTTTGTCTGCACATATGCTTGTCCATTGCAGTTCCAACCAACATGTCATAATCAGAGAGAGGCCAGTCCAAATTTGAATACTCGTTGAAATCCACAAGATCCTTATTCTGCTCCCACCCGTCTTTGTTGCAGCTTGGCAGTGGAAAATCTGGCCTACAACCTGTGAGGTTGTCATGCTCAAAAGGAGAATAATGATCAGGGCACTGACAATCTGGCTCCCCATTGATGGCAACACAGTAGCTGTTATAACCGCAGATAACATTACCAGTTTGCCTCGTGAAGGAAAGACAAATATCTTGCGGATACTGTTGCACCACACTCCACCACCCCGAACTGCAGCTACCAGCAACCGCGTTCTCATCTATGATGCACAGATACGATATACATATTAGATACAACAATACCATTATTCTAAAAATCTATAATAAACAATACATGTAAGACAGTATAAAAATTCATATGCTTATTGGAAACATTATTAAGAATATGCTTCTTCTCTCATATCTCATACATAGAACATGTTCGGATACAATTTTAGAAAGGATTTTAAGATCTTCTCTACTAGAAAATATTTCTTATTTTTGACAGAAAAATTCTCAGAAACTCTTATAGACCGAATCCAAATAGGTTCATAGCTGTATTAGATTTTCAAAACTTTTTTCTTCTAAAAGCTTAGATACTTTAGAGATAGGTGAACTATTTATGAATATGGTATCAGATACGGATCGTGAAGCATATGAAGCAAATGATGATACTGCATGTGTTCTCACCTTTCCTGTGGCGATATAGTCTGAAAACCCCATCATGATCAATTCTTGCCATGTACAAGAACTCGTCTGATCCACCGTTCAGAACTTCACTGATGACAACACCCGAGTCATTCTTTATGTACATGTGTCCAGACTCGTCAAAGAAGAGCTGTGATTCAGTTCCGAAAGTTCCAGTGGCCCAGTAAGCATCATGTTTTGGAGATTGAGAGGTTTCATCGCTCGGTTTTGGCGAATAGTAAAGAACCAAGTTGCTATCGCCCTGCCAACTCAGTTGAAAACTGCCATCATAGAAACTCGTGTCAGATTGACGTGCCCTGAAGTCTTTAGATTTATTTAAATTCTGACCAGGCAAAATGGTATCTGTGGGCTCTTCAAAGCTCTCCCAAACCTGTTTTCCAGTGTTATCAAGAAGCACGAAACTTCCATTGTCTAGCATAGAAGCACATGATACTAAGGGAACGCTGTTATTTTGTGGACGTTGCCACAATATCTCGTGGCTATTTGGGTGGTACACTACAATTCCTTTGCTTGTGAGGTTCAGCGTGGAGCTTGGAGGAAAAGAAGGATCTTGTTTTGGTTTTGCATGCCATACTATGGTTTGGTTGGGGTCTTTGTTGAACCAAACGGCGAGCACGGACTTGAATTCCTTGTTGTCGAATAAAACACTTCGGAAACCAAAGGCAAAGTGGCCCAAAGGTGAAGTCCATGGAACTGTGTCATTGGTGACTAGAGAGGAATTTAACTGTATGCTAGTAACAGTACAGGTAAGGCTGAACACAGATGGGAGAAAATGGAGAATCAGCAGAAGGAAAGAAGATGAGTGAAGAAAAGTTGAAGAGGCCATTAATTGTTGCTCTCTGATTAAGAAACTTGTGATTCAAAATTTCATATAATATAACATTTTATGGCAGGATGGATTTGTTGCCTTGTTATATTCTCAGCGTGTTGGTCCAAGACTGGAACCTAACTCCGTATTGTTTGATTTGGTCTTGGTTTTCATTTTGTTTTTTCTGATAACAAAAACAAGACAAATTCTTTGCAAACAAGTCTATGATACAGTAGCAAGGGAAGTTAGATCATTATATTAGTAAACAATTACTTTAATTAATTTATAATCTAATCTAGGATTAGGCGCACAAATCCTTTCTCACGAAAAGGAATCAAAGATAATATAATCAATCAAAAGTGAGATAATTGAGAAAAATAAATAAATTATTGTGAGTTACATGACACGGTATACCATGAACACGAAATTGCATATAATTCGGAAGAAAGGTCACCGCGTGACCATTAAAATATTTTACCTGTTCCGATGGACCTTTCTATCAACTCCCAAAGTTTTCTTAGGAAAAATCTCCCATAAATTGAATGAATGAAAAGGAAAGTCAGAGCATGTGGCCAAATTAATGCCTCAAATACATAAGCTACAATTTCGTGCCGGCCCTTTTGTTTTATTAGCTTAGCCTGGTCTACTCTTTTACTTGCTTGGCTAATCTTATTTTAATGTATAACACCATGGGATATGGGTACATTTATGGTTGAACAAATAAGAGGTATTTATTTAGATTATAAAAAAACTTCGTTTATTATTATCATAATTTTGATTTTCTATAAAGATGACTGTAGTGGAGATTGAATCTATATCTTTATACTTTCATTATTCATCATATTCCTAATCCTAGTGATTATCTTATTTGTAAAGAAAGATAGAAAAAAAAAAGAATAAAAAGTGAAATGGTTATTTAATTGTTTGGTAGGATAGTAAAGCGAATGAAAGAATAAGCAGGAAAAGAAATATATTTATAAATGGCTTCGGGTTGGGTTAGCTAGGTGAAGCCACACCCACATCCTTATTCAATTTTGCACTCTTCACTCAATACCTGCACAAAAAAGAGGTGGATTAAGGTATTGTTAGGTGAATTTGGGTTAGTTATATCTGCACACAAAATGAACCAAAAAGAGAATAATTATATTGCAATGGTTCAAAGGATGAGTGGAATTTGTCTAATAAGTCTCATCCAAAAAGAGGTAAAATTGAGACTTAACAACTCCCCCAAACTTAGAACCTTGCTTGTCCTCAAGCAAAAGGTAATTAATCTAGCAGATAACAAGCAATGCAAGTGAGTCAATTTCTACATCCTAGTTTACTTGTATCTTCTTTTCGCAAGCATGAACCTTAGATGAATTTCCAATCACAATTATTGCAATAGAACATGACAAGGTGCAAACAAAGGTTTCAAAAGAGATCAAAGAGCTGAGAAGAGTAATGACTATCTATGTATGCATCCTCACTAGGAAAATGTTTCTCTCTATGCACACTAGTGTATCAGGGTGAGTGTTTCTCTCTAGTCTACTACTCACGCCACATAATTCAACTTTGCTCTTCGTTTCCAAATGAAACCAGTGGTAACACAAATGCAGGAACTTATCACAAGGGCTTTGTTAGGGCAATCTAAGGCAAATAGGGTTAAGCTCAGCAGTTTAATGGTTTTACAAGGAATGAAGGTGCTAAAGCTTAAGAGAGCAACTAAGATTTTACACTGATGTCCCTCTCCATACCTCAATACAGCAATTCAGCACATGCCCTTAACCGAATCCAAGCCATCAGCCTTTATGAGATGCATATTTACATTTTTGCATCTTAAATTTTTTTTTTTTTTTTTTTTTTTTTTTTTATATATTTTATTTTGGATGGCTGACCACATACTTTCTTCTTCCCAAATTCCTCATTCTTCAACTCCCCCAAACTTATTTGATGTCATCAATTTGCTCTCTTAACCAAGGAAAAGGTTATGGTTAATTTTTCATGGTTTGGGACAAGTGGAAGGTGTGGTGTTTAGGCCTAGGAAGGTATGGGTCAAGTGAAAGGTGGAGATGGCTTTTTGGCTAAGCTGGTTAACAAAATATGGAACTGTGAATGCCTTGATCATCTAAGTGCACAACATAAGCAAACCACCAGGGAAACTCAAGCAAAGTCTATCATGCAACTTAAGCGTAGTTCACTCATCAATGTTTAAGCTCAAATCTCACCCGGCTATGCATCCACAAACTATCACACTCAGCTCAGTTCTATGATCAACATTGAAACCCGTATGCAACTAGTCATGAACTAAAGATCTAATGTGACTTGAAAATGTCTAAGGTACACACACCATAAACATCAAGCAAACTATAATCCAGAATCAACCACAAGCAAAGCAAGTATCAACAAGATTAAAAACCATGCTAAGCAGACTATTCACAAAAGAACCAACAGAGTAATCACCAAAAAGACTATATATAAAAACAGTTAAATACTGAAAAAAAAAAAAAAAAAAAAAAAATAAATTGCAAACAGAAAATAAATTGCAAACAGAGGTAAACTAAGGCGAGCTCCATCTGCTTCCATCCTGGTCATCATCCTCAGTAGGTGCTTCACCTCATCTGCATTAGCAATGCAGCCCTGCTCCCCCAACTTAAAAGCCTGGTCCCCAGGCCAACCAGTATATACCTGAAAGTCCTAGTAACCAGAAGTGGTGAAAGAGCATAATCATAAAAGAAATGGTGAGCATAGCAATTAAACACAGTGACTACCAAGAACGAATAACAACAATGAAGAACAACCTTAGACCAAAATTAAACACAACAAATACACAAAGAAGCATGATTGAAAACAAAGAAATATGTGGCATCAGGAGGGTGCTCGCCGGGCGCGACACAGGCACGCCGGGCTTACTATCAGTAAAAAGCACATAGGTTTCAACTCTGATATCGCGCCGGGCTTACGTTAAGCGCGCCCGGCGTGGTGGGTTCCAGAGACCACAATTCGAGTCTTGCGCTGGGCGCGAGGTAAGGCGCGCCGGGCGCGTGACTCTGATATGGTCAGTTTTGCCTAAATTTTCGTTGAAAGGAGGCCTTGAACACACCAGGAACAGAGTTACCTCAGTTCTCACACTCCAAACAAAATATACCCTATATTTACTCATTCAAACATGATTCAAACACTTAACACTTAACACAAACACACATAACACAACAACATATAACACAAAACAACCTATACCACAAAACAACATATAACACAAAACACAACACATAATACAAAACAACACATATGGCACAGAACAACACGTAACACAAAACAACTATGCATGACAAACATTAGCACTGAAATCTAAAACACGAACGAAACGATAAACACATAAATAAAGTCAGATCTCTGGGTTGCCTCCCAGGAAGCGCTTGTTTACTGTCCCGAGCCTGACAGTGACCAACTTGAAGTGCTCTGATCTCCTTCTCCTCCTGTTGCTCTTGTTCCCCTTTGCCCTGTGGTCAACCTCATGATTGCTCAACAATGCTCAGAGGGATTGGTCAATTCAGCTCATAATAGTACCTTGCACACAAGAGAAAGCTGAAGACTAGAGTACACAAGTTAGTTCCAACACTTCATTGCTCAACAAAGAATAACAAAAACAAAGAAAAAGGATTAAATCACAAATAGCTATAAATACTAAATCGCCATTCTAATCCCCGGCAACGGCGCCAAAAACTTGTTGAGATTTCCGTTGAAGTGCTTTTGTTAATATTTGTAAATTCGTTTAATTCTATCAACGGTCTCAAACACGGCAAGTATACCGGCCGTTCAAGTAGTAAAAATATCGTATCCACAGGGATTAGAAGGTAATATAAGCATTTATTGACTATTCGTGACTAAAGAATAATTCCAATTTCATAGTTTGTGCAGTGAATTCAAAGTTGTGACTATTGGAATGAAAACTGTAAATAAATATTGTTTTGTGAGTGGAAAAGGTAAGGAATGGTATTGTGGTATTGTGAGGTTGTGGGGGTCAGATTTCACCAAACGTAACACTAATGTATCCTTAATCTCTTGTTGAATTCATTGCTTAGTCAACCCATGAGTTTACTCAAACCTAATCCCTTAGAGAAAGAGCCTAGGTGCGGATATTGAATATCAATCCCTTGAGTACCCAATATCTACACCCGCATTACGGGCTAGGGTTTAAGACTACTGATGGGTCAAGCTCTATCCCTAGATACAATCACCACTAGGCATATGTTTCAGAACTAGTTTCACAGGTTATTTTCCAATACCCATGGAACCTTAAATCATGCAAAGGGTGATCAGTCCAAAGCAAGCATTAAGAATAGAAACATAAACAACAATGAATGAAACAACATGTATATATATCATAAAAACCGTAAGGATTACAATAGAATTCGTTGGTTACATCTAACCCCACAAAAATGGGTGAAACCACTCAACAAAGAGGGTAAAAACAAAATAGAGATGGAAGAGGAAGTGAAGAACCGAAGGAAAGATCCGCACACGGACGATCCCAAGCCCTGGGAATCCCTTCCGCAGCTTCTAGAGTCGCCCCATGTGAGAATGAGGGAAAAACCCTCGAAGTTCTCCTTAAATGCGAGCCTGGGAGGTCAGATTAGGGTTTCGCGCCCGGCGAGTAAGTCTCCGCGCCCGGCGCATATTCTTCTTCTTGAGTCTCTGCCAAGCGTCACGCCCGGCGTAATTCTAAATTGCGCCCGGCGTGATGGCTTCCAGAGATGAGCTGCTCTGTTTCGCTCAAGCCCGGCGCGTATCATCTTGCGCCCGGCGCAGCTACCCTGTTCTGCTCCTCAGCTTCTTATACTTCCAATCCTGAGAGATCTTCAACTTTCCACTCTTCACTCAATACCTGCACAAAAAAGAGGTGGATTAAGGTATTGTTAGGTGAATTTGGGTTAGTTATATCTGCACACAAAATGAACCAAAAAGAGAACAATTATATTGCAATGGTTCAAAGGATGAGTGGAATTTGTCTAATAAGTCTCATCCAAAAAGAGGTAAAATTGAGACTTAACACTTAGCTTGACCGTCCACCATAGTTTGGGGGGCTTGTGGAGCAAGCTTCTAACTTAGTAGCTTGGGAAGCAAGCTAAGTTAGAAGCTTACTAAGTTAGAAGCTTGTAGCACAAGCTTCCCAAAGGTGCCAAGGAGAACAAGTAAATTCGGCCAAGGATGGGGGTATAGGCGGCCAAGGACTTTGTTTCATATTAATCCAATCCAAATAAATTAGAATTGGTTTAGTTAGGTTCACCAAATAATGGTGAGGCCTAGCTAAATCAATTCCTTGAAAAATATGGAGCAAAACAAGTCCAATATGTAAAATTTGGCCTAGGCCTAACTCTGACCCATTTACTAGTTACTCCTACACACCTTGTTAATTGTCACCCCACTTCTACTACTAAAAATGTAAAAATGCATGACATTTATACAAGGTCAAATAGAGTAAAAGCCTCCAAAGAACCTACCCTAAATAGTCAATAGAATATCCTATAAAGAAAGAAATAAAGTGTCTCACAAATACAAAGGCAAAATAAACCTATACAAGTAACTACTATGTACACAATCATATGAAAGGTCTTCAAAATCATCTCATTCCTCTTGAGTCCTTTAATGTATCACCTCTTGTTATTCTTAGCCTTGGCATGAATCCATCAGTTTAGATGTTGGCACAAGCCTAGGGTGGCCATAGTTAAGTTGTGTGGGTTTATGCATGGTGTTAAGAGTGAATGTAGAGAAGGCTTGGGCTTTTATCTCACGGAGTTGAGTGTTGTGTTGGCAAGGCCAAATCTCTTTCATCCACATTGTTTTAGAAATGTCTTTTGAAGTGGTTTGAAGGGAGAATGGTGAGTTGAGATGTTTTATTAACTTGTTCAGGGGGAGATGCTAGTTGATTAGATCTATGGGAGCCTAATGCTTTGTGGTCTCACATATGGATATTTTTTTTGAAAACATGATTTTCCTTTAAATAGTGTTGTGAAAATGATATGTAATGAGTTGTTGCATACTAGGTGTTGAATGGTCGTATCTAGATTCCCCGAACTTGGATGTTAAGTTGGCATGTAAGTTGTGGGTAGTCACCTAGGTGCACCTCGACTTAGTGTTGGAAAGGTGCATGGTATCTTAAGGTAGATAATGGACTAAATCTACAAGGGGCTTGATTTTTTAAACAAATGTATAGGATATTTACATTGTTCATGCATGACGACACATAGTGCAGATAGACATGTTGATGAGTTGTATGTAAGTTATGGCCTACGATGTTGATTTGTATTGGTGGTTGAGCATGTATCCACGTGGTGGAATTGTGTTGCCATTGTGAGCAATTGAAGGTTAGTGTTATGTGTTGTAATCTTATATTTTTATGCACTTCCATGTTTATATATCTTATGTTGTTTTATATAAAGTCTACCTCTGTTGTTTGTTTTGTTGACTACAAGATCATATATTGACATAAGAGCAGACCAGGTATAATTAGAGGTTGGGTGGCTGAGAGTTATTTTGGTGGTCATTTGGTGGATGGTGGAAGTCAAAAATAATTGGTCTCATGACTTGGTTGTGTTTTATAAGACCAATTCATATGTATATATGTTTTGATACTTTTATTTCAATTTTGTATATTTTGAGACTATAATTTTATATGGAGATTTTATTTTACTGCTTTGATGACCAAAAAGTTTTTTATAGCTTTTGATTTTGATTGATCATTGAAATCCCATACTGAGTATACATATTCTATACACGTATGATATCTAAGTTTTGTTGCATGATAAACTTACAATAAATGACTTGTATTTTTTTGTTATGTTGTTTACTTTATTTTGTGTCGATATATAACTTGTTGGGTCATTACAATTAATATATTATATATAAGTATTTTTTATATTAAAAATAATTATAAAAATTACCACATTATCAATTTTCAATCATTTCTTAAATTAAATAATATAATATATTTATTATATTAAAATAAATATCACAATAAAAATAATTATTCTAATAATTATTTAGCTTGAATTTTTTTTAAAAAAAGTAAAGAAAACAAACTAATAAAAAAGTCAAAAATGACAAGTTGGCCTTAAAATTCACAACTTGCATAAGGTTGAATTTGGACATAAATTTGAAATATCGAATTAAATCTAAGTCTTTTTAAGTCCCAACCTATTATAATTCGTTACTTGCATCGAGTTAATCTACTATGAGTTGAATAGTTTACTTTAATAGCTCTAATGTCATTCGTACAATATTTCTATGCATTTAATCATTAGTCAAAAGTTATTAAACTTAAAAGAACTAGTTTTTATACAATTTAAATGAAGTGATACAAACTTGTTATTATAATTAAAACATATTATCTATAAAATCTAACAAAAATATAGATAAAGTAATTCATGAAACTCATTTCAAGTTATTAAAAGATTATAAGATGAATTGTACTATTAATCATTTATCTTATTTTTTGAATTCATTTTAGTTTTTTAAGTATTAAAATGTTCATTTTGATCTTTTATCTTTTCTTTTTGAATGAATTTGATTTTTTTTAAAATAATGATCGTTTTCAATTTTGAAATATAATGTTGAAATTTTTTTGACTGATTCAACACATAAAACTTATAACATTAGTTCCACACACACATACACACACACACACATATATATATATATATATATATATATATAATTGATGTTTTAATTTAAAAGAGATATAAATATAATGAAAATCATGTGAAAATTTTATTTCATGAATAAGTAGAAAATAATACGAAATTAGTTTTTTGAACTTTTTTATTTTCATTACATTTATAACACTTTTGGTTTGAACTTTAGTTGCATTCAATAATTTCTATATAAATAAATTTTATGAGACAAACTTCAAGTTTTGAATCGGTCAAAAAAAAAGGCTATAAAATTCTTTTGAATCTCACTTTTTATAATTAACTCCCGTCAATTTTATAAACTATTTATAATAATAAATTTTAACCAATTAATAATAAAGGGTGTTCTAAAAAAATTTATGCATTATAAACACTTCTCAATAAAATTAAGCACATTCAGTAAAAAATTAACTTAAATTAAGCACCTCTAATGACGTTCATAATTAAAGAGAATCTTATGTTCAAATACTATCTATATATATATACTCATTTTTTAAAAAAATAAATTTAGAATCCTAAATGAATGCCCCTGCCATAACATTTTTTTAATCAATAAAATTTATACCAGCATAGAAATTATTGAGCAGAAATTAATAATGCTTTAATTTTACACATCCCTCTTCCAAACAACATAACTTATTAAGTGGGCCTTGTTGGGCCTCCACCATTGGCACTGTTTGTGGCTGAGGGATTGCTATTGTCTTGTGACAGAATCCTGTAATTGGGTATCCTAGTTCTAACACGAGGAAGATATTGAACATTCTTATCATCATCTCTCTTGGCATGCCATTTTGGACGGTTCAACACTCTTCGCAAATACACTGCTAGAACTATACCAATAACCTGAGAGTCATGAGAGAATATAATTAATCAAGGATCATCAAATGAATTTTTCTAATTTATAAAAATTATAATCACAATAACAAGATTCTAATTTAATATTGTATAAATATTATCTCAATACTTCAATACTAGACTGATGATAGTAATTCTAATTTAGAATTATATAAATACTATCTCAATCTTTCATCACTTCATATGTTGTAAAAATTTGTATACATAATTGGAAGGAAATTAATAGTTGTATGATAATTTGGACAGTATTCTTTTTTTGTTTATTTCTTATCATTTATTAAAGAAAGATTGACATAAAAAATAGGTTTAATATATCATTTAGTTCTTAATTTTTTTAGTTTCTAATTAGGTTCTTAAAAAAAATTGTTAGTTTGTTGTCTATCTTTTTATATTTCTGTAATTTAATTCCTAAGATTAAAGGTTCATTAGTAATTCGTGAAATTTGACAAAGTTTTATATATTTATACCTTTGCATATAGATAACCACATAAGATTCACTTCAAGAAATGTTATATATAGTGACATACAAAAAGTGTCATCATCGGTATAATATATGTAAGTATATGTCTATTTGACATATAGTTACACACAATTTTAGTATTGATTTTGAATGAGATTTAACAACATATTTTGTATGTCACTATAACTTATATTCACATTTTTTTAATAATATATCAACATATATTGCAGTTATTGTATGGGTAAAAGTAATTTTTAGTGACATGTACGTATCACCATAGAATGTTGTCACTATATAACAATTTTCTTGTAGTGATTATCATTTCATATCATTATTTATGTTATTAGATGTTATTAGGTTTTAATTGTCACTTATAAAAATTATTATAATCTTTCTAATCATAAAAATTATGATATGATAGATAATTTTAAAAGATAGGAATTAAACCCTAATACATATAATGACATAAAAATATAATATATTATGTGACTATCTAAATATGATAATATAAAGAATATTCTATCAAATTTCATGAATTACAAGTATTCTAATTACGAAGACAAAGTTTTAAAATTATAAAAAATGAAGAACTTAATTATATATATATATTTTTTTTAAGTTGAAAGAACTAATTGAAAAATTGAAGAAGTGAATGGTATACTAAACCTAAAAATTGTATGACTTATTGTAGGGCCTCAATTCGAAAAGAGAATGCATATTTCTTCTAACCTGCGTTATAAGGACTCCAAGTGCTACCCATTTGATGATTTTCCAATTGACATTCAGAAATTGGTACACTCTGTGAAAATTACCACTTCTGTCTTCTGGCATAATCTGTGAAGAGGTGTTGAGATTGTTTAGAAACTTAATTTTATGATAAAAGAGAATGAAAATAACTATATATATCTATGTCACCTCCTTCCAGTCGTGTTTAAAGAATATGAAAGCAGCAGTTGCCAATTCGACTGCAACAAGTGCAACCAAGAATATACAATACTAAACATAATCTTAAGGAAATACCAAGAAGATTGATTATGATGCACATTGAAAAGTAAACTAATAAATGATAATACAAATATAGCATTAATTATTTACTATAGAGAATGTAAATCTTTAGAATTTGAGGATACTGAAAGTAAACAACAACGGCTCCTCAATGTTGTTCCGATAATTCCACAACAAGAGATAATGAATAGGATTGCACCAATAGCAATTAAAAGGAACACAAACCTGCCAAAATCAAATTATTAGCTTATTGTGAAGAAGTATATATATTTCTTCATTTAAACAAAATGTATATAATATTATATAAGGAGTGGTTCAATTACTCAAAAAGTAAATTTATCTATATTTACTTTATTAATCTGTAAATTTTTTAAAAATTAAAAAACTATTTAATATTCTCTTTCATTAATTTAAATTAATGAATAATTATAAAATAATATTTTATACACCAATTTAAATTAATAAAGAAAAGTATAAATAGTTTTAAAATAAGTGCTTCCCTTTTCTATTTTTAAAAGTCACTTTTTCTCCTTTTTTTAATTTTATTTTCAATCAAATGAAAGAAAATGCATTTTTGTTTGTTTTGTTTTGTTTGTTTTGTTTTTTTTTTTAAGTTTTGGATCATAACATTGCTCCCTTCCGTCGTTTTGGTAACGTGATGAAAATATGGCAAGTTTTTTTTTTTTATAAAATGAAAATATGATAAGTCAAAATTTGCTTATGTGACTATTATCAATTCACATGGACCAAAAAAAAACTATTATATTTATAGGAACTAAAAAATTGTTATGTATTCTAGTTATTAAAAAAATCGTCATGCTGACAACATAAGCTAAGTTTGTGGAAAATGCATAGGGTTAATTTTCGTACAACAAATCTTTGGAGAGAGGCGATTGAAGTTTATTAAGGATGATTAAGTCTTGAATTGAACTCATCTAGTTTAAATTTTTTAAAATATCTCAGGATTTTTCCAAGAAGTCAAAGTCCCAACTAAGGGAGTTACTAAGAAGTCAAAAGTCCTAATTACAATAATTACCAAGAAATCAAAGGTCTTAATTAGGATAATTACCAAGAAGTAAAAAATCTTAATTATGATACCAAGAAGTGAAACGTCTTAATTACTATCGGTTATAGTAGTTGATTTTATTGAATTTATAAAATAAAATTATTATATATTAATTTTATTTTATTTTATTATTATATTTTTATAGAAGAGATAAAAAAATTAATTATTTTATAAGAAGATATTTAGTTATCAAATTCTCTTTTTATTAATAAAAACAAAAAATACATATTCTTACGATATTTAATAATGATTAAAACATAAAAAATAAATTAATATTCTATAAAAAAAATTTATAAAATATCTTATAAAAAGGATTGACATTAAATTTCTTTAAAAAAATTATTTTTTATCAGAAAGAATATATTAATAATTTAGTAAAATCATAAAAGTACACGTGAAATTTTGAATTTTGATTTAAATTATATAATATAAATCAAAAATCAAATTTTTTTGAAAAATAAATTATTAGAGTAGATGGTCATTCATATATCAAACATGCAAACACATTTACTTAATTAGAGTATCTTTTTTATATGACTATAAGTATATTTTATAAGAGTCGACATTTTGTTCATAATTATTTAATATATATATATATATATATATATATATATATATATAATTGAAACTTTGAACTCCAACTACAACATTTTATTAATTTATATCCCTATATATTTATTTTTTATGATGTTGTTTGGATTTTATCCCTCTCTCTAAAAACTACTTCTAACTTATTCAAACAAATTTTATATTATATTAATTGTGTCAAATCAAATCATGTGATGAGCTAATTGTGAGAGATTAAAATAATATATACATGATGATAGGTCTAAATAATGTAAATTATAATTTCTATAGGTTAAAAAAAAAAAAACTGTGCCAATACCATATCAACAAATTTGGATAAAATCATCTTCAATAGTACTTTGTCACATAACAACCATGCGATTGAAAGAGATGAAATCACTCGAAGAAAAACTAAAATCATGGACGGAAAATTTTATAAGAAATATCACCAATCAAATTTTTTTTGGAGGAATTAAAAATGATAAGGTTAAACAAAAAAAAAAAAAAAGAAGCAGATACATAATTAATCCAACAAAATAACATACCCAATGTTTTAAAATTTTAAAATGCAAAACTCATGATAATCACTAATGTGACTGCAATAATAACATATACATGATTATATTTAAATTTTGTTATCATGGTTATTGTAATTTGTACCGATAAAAAGAAAGGTAAAACATACGTACCAAGTCTTTGGCAGTAATTGATCATAAAATTGTTGAGATGGATGATGAATAGCAAGCAGCATACGATGAGCAATGAAGGATTTGGTGTTGCTCTGATCAAGAATCTCCATTGAAGAACTTTGTTTGAACCTGAGGAAGCAAATCAATCCAAAACCTATGGTTCCTACACTCGTTAAGGTGAAGACGAGGTTAATCACAATAAGAATAAACTCCACACATGGACTCTTTGCCATTTCTTGTTTACTTGCCTTCAACCACACCAAAATGGAGATCCAAATTCCCACTCTATTTCTTTCTCTTCGATTATAAAAGGTAAAGGGCAAAGGGAAACACTATTTTTATTCACGAAATCAATAATTAAATAGCCTTTACTCTTATGCGTATCATAATTTCCTTTTTAAGTTGATTTTCTACGTCTCTTAATTATTATTTAAGATTCTTAATTTTAAATTTAGGTTACTTTTAAATTCTTTTATGGTAAAATTCTTTATATCAATTGTTTTTTTTTTTCATTTCAACTAACACTTTATGTTTTCAAATTAGCTGTTTTCAATTTAAATTTATTTTTTCTAATGTAAAATATTCATGTATTTTTACTTATTAATTTATTTGAATTTATTATGCATAAGGGAATTCGGAGGCTAAAGTAAAAAGTATATATCAAATTGGGGATGACAAAAATACTCATACCCACAGTATTTATGGGTAAAATTTGCTATGGATAATAAATGAGTAGATTGATTGGGTATTCGCGAATAATGGGGATGAATAAGTTTTTACCCGTTTATAAACGAGGCGGGCGCGAGTATGATGATATCCATACCCGCGGTACCCGTTTAATAACATTTCTTAAATATCCTAATTATCTCTGTACAACATAACCCTAAAATTACACTCTCTCGTCTTATTTTTTTTCTATTGTCGCACAGTCCACACATTAGTTATTAAACATTATGAGATTGAATTATTGTAACTTTGTGATACGAGACTTTCACTTACTTGTGAGATTGATGTATTTTAAATTATTGATTATATTGCTTTTTTATTATTATTTCAACAAAATTAACGTTAATTACAAGTTCAAAATTAACATTAAATTTTTATTTTTAATATACTTTTTTTAATTTCTTAAAAGATTTATAAATATGGATATCTATAAATATCCACGGATATTCAAGAAATTCATGGATACCCGTTTAATCCGCGGGTATGAGATGGATATGGGGTCAATTTTCATCCAGCGGGGTCGGGACACATTTACTAATACCCGCCCCATTGGGTCCCATTGTCATTCCTATATCGAATGTTTATATATATTAGTCAAATCATACAAACCACTAGGGTTAGCCCAGTGGTTGGGAGGAGGAGGGGTCGGGGTAGTTAGAAGTATCAGGACCTAAATTTAATCCTCATTGCGGTCATCTTTGTAATGTTTCCTATTTTTATAAATAAATAAAAAGAAAAAAAAAAGTCAAATCATACGGTTATTAAATTTTGAACATTAATTATAATTATTAAGAATATAAATATTCCAATTTAAGATTTTGTCCGATATAATGTAATTGGAGTTCCCCTTTCTCAACCATTGGATCTCGTTCCTTCAAAATGAACCAACGGGAAAAAAAAAAACTCGCATGATTACTTTATTTTTCTTTTTTAGAACCCTCGCATAATTAATAAGAATATAAAGATTTTAAATTAATACTTTTTCCAATATTAATATGTAATGTGCTAATTATATATAATGAGATATAAGGGTTAATTATTTCATTATTATCATTGTGATATTAATTATTTTAAGTATATATTAATTATTTTGTTATCGTTGATATATTAATTACTTTTTTTTACTGTTAGTGTAATTAAATATTTTTTTTAAATATTTTTTTTCTTGTATACTATATAAATACAGTGAGTTAACATATTTTCCATTTATATTTTTCAAAATATTCTTTAAAAAGTATTTTAGTATTGCATCATTTTGGTAAAGAAGATTAATTATAAGGTTAATTTTATATAATCTTTATTGAGTTTCATCTATTTATTAGGTTCTTTTGGTTTGTGTAAAATAATTTTGGACTGAGGTAGTAATGCTTATTTAAAGAATAAATTATATTTTTAATCCTTTATTTTCATCGATCAACAATTTTAATCTTCTATTTTTAAAATTATAAAATTTTGCTCCTCTCGATAAATTGAAATCTACTAATTATTAAATTTTAACATTTACTCATACTTAAATGATGTTACTGCAACAATTTTGGAGTGTTTGTGTTTGCCATTCTTTTCGAGAAGAAAACCAAAGTGCAGATTTTTTGTCGAAATTATGGCCACATTGTGGTGTTGACCTAGTAGTTTTGGATACCATACCTGAAGGTTTACACCCGTTTGTGACGGCGGATGCAGCTGGAAAAGTGTTCCGTAGGATGTAATCTTCATTCTTTTTTCTGTTTGTTTTCTTAGCTTTGGCTTACCAAAAAAAAAAATGATGTGACATTTTGTAACATAACATTTAGGAATAAAAAAAATTAACAAAAGCATGCATATAAACTTTTTATTAATAAAATAAATACCAATAACTCATAAAATATATATAAATGAAGATATTTTATATGTTAATTTTTAATTTTTATTCTTATATGTCACGTCATTAAATATCATGTTACTTAATTTTTTTAATTTAATGATCAATAAACATCAAATTGATAATAAAATCAAAATTTGTATTTTAAAAAATAGAGAAATTAACTTTTTTTTTAAATAAAGAGAAAAATTATAGATTGATAAAAATAGAGAGATCAAAATATAATTTAGCCTGACAAGAAACAAGAAAAACCTAAAATATTTAATTTTAAGCATTAATGATAAATTATAGATAATTTTTTATCCATTATATATATATATATATATATATATTCTTATTCATAAATTATAAATTGTTTATCTTAAGCGTTGTCTAATTAATATTTATTGAGACTATAATTTTTTTCTAAATAAATCACATGTATCTTTCATTAAAATAAATCTTACTTTTATTGGTAAAAATATTCTTCTTCTAAATATTTAACATAATTACATATTCATGATGTGAACTTTAAATTATTGATTATGTTAAAATAATCATGTGCCGGTAGATTCATGTGTTCATTGGTATTGAAACTACACTTTTTTGGCTATTGGGCACACATCCTTTCTCCCTCAACATGCTCATCAATAATGAAGCTACGCTTTTTCACCTTCGTCTCACTATTTTGCAAACTTTGTTACTTAACTTTTAAAATTACATATTTTACCATCCAACTTTAAAAAATTAATTAGCACATTTTATCATCCTATTAAATTGACATGTTGGTTGATAACTAATGTGAACATTAACTACCAACATGACATGTTGGACTCGAAATGGACATTATATCACATTATCATTTGTGTATTACATCATCAATCTATATTAAGAGTTAATGAATCATATCAATAATCAATATATAATATCATCAATTAATATATTACGCATTAACAATTAATTAACAGGATAACAAAATATACAAAATTTTTTAGTCATAAAATACGCAATTTTAAAAATTAAGTAACAAAATTCGTAAAAATCATGAAGCATAAATAAGATCCAATTAAGACAAAAATTAATTGACTTAGATTATTTATTTATTGGTTTTAAAAAGGAGATCCAAGAACCCGTGTAATAAGCGAATTCACAAGTTAAAGAAAAAAAAAGTATTTAAAAATATGCTACATTCTCCGAATTTTTTTTAATATTTTATGAAAAAAGTATTAAATAAAAAATACATACATGATACCTTAGAAATATAAAGAAAACATTTAATACTTATTATACAACATAAGTAAGATGTTGCAAAGAGATTTAATTATAATTTAAGGTTTATATTTTTTTTCTTAAAATAGTTAAATTATATTGTTAATAGAAATAAAAAAATAATTAATATTTGAGAAGGAATCCACTTACTTTAAAAGTAATTATGGATAAAGTTATTTTACTTAATAACTCATAATAATATACATTAATTTTTAATGATTCAACTATTAAATAAAAAGTTGTTATTATTAAATATCAAGTCTACTAATTTTTACAAAATTTAATTTTTTTTAATACTTCATTACATTAATTCAAATTCATGTATATTCATAAAAACATATTATATGTTAATTTGAATCTTAAAATGAAATATCATACAATTTTTAAACTTTATAAAAATTTATAGACTTAATTTATTGATAATAACTTTTACTTTAACTATTAAATTGTTGAAATTCATTATAGACCATGAGTTATTGAGTGGTGAGACTCTATTAAGAATTACTTTTTGAGTAAGTTAATCTCTCTTTTATATCAACTCCTATGTATAAAACAGTAACAATTATTTTGCGCGATAATGTTTTAAGAATTTTTTCTTCGATGAAAAGGTTTTTAGGTATTTATTTAATTTCATATCTAATTAAGTTTTATTTATCATAATTATTTATGAATTAAATTTAAATATTTTAAAATAAATTATCAATAAATAAAAATAATTTTATGATATTTATCATAAATCTAAAATATAATTTTTATATTAAAATATAATATTTATTTATATGCATAATTTGTTTTAAGTTTTAGTTATATATAATAAACATTTAACGTGTATATTACACAAACTAAAATACCGGTGCATGTATACACACACACAAACTATAGGATGGACTACCATTATAGGTAGTTTACCATACACAACAAATAATAGCCTTTAGATGAATCTAATTTTGATGGTGTACCCTTTCGCACTATATCAATACTATTTTTTCTCCTTCCCAACTACTCACCACCGATCATGGATCTCAAAGGTGTGGTATTGGTGCATGAAACACTACAAGAAAAATATTAATTTCTGATGGAAATTTTTGACGAAAAAAGGTAAATTTTTGACGGATTTTTGACGGATTTAAATCCGTCAGAAAAAGTGGCGTCAAAAATAATTTAATCCGTCAGAAAGTTCTGACGAAAAATTTCGTCAGAAAATATATATATTTTTAAAATTTAATAAATTTATTAATGTAACAGTCCTCATATTTGGCCTCTCAAGGGTTATACTTCACGACATTTCACTTTTTAATGTGTTTTATCCATACTTGCGCAATTTCTGGAAAACTTCACAAAAGGTCATCTATCCCTATACTACTCCATGTCAAGCACGCTTAACTGTGAAGTTCTGATGAGTAAGCTACCGAAATGTATATGTATGTTGCCAGTATAACTTGTACAAATTAATTCATTTAAGTCATCCTCAAATATACAATCTCATACTTGTACTATAATAATAATATATAATAATTTTATGTTACGAATAATAATAATAATAATAATAATATATTCAATTATTCTTTATTTATATGTACTTACTTTTACAATTAACATCTACTTATTTATATTTAAAATTATAATTTAAATTATTTAATTTTATAATTTATAATGATAATATAATTTATAAAATTATAAATATTTATTTATTACATATTTATAAATTAAGTTTTAACAATATAAATAAATTATTAATTAATTTAAAATATTTATTTACCTTAAATCAAACATATAAAATTCAAAAAATGTATTCATCTTTGTTTTATTTTCTAATTATCAACCATTAATAAAATACTAACTTAAAATCTTATCTAATTATATCATAATATTCTCATATCAAATTTAAAACCCTATATTAGTTATACAAAAATATTAAGAACATATAGTAAATTGTCAATAAGATTTTAGTTAAATAATTTAAAATAATTAATGTTTCAATTATATTGTTAATTAGCAAATAATTTATTCCAAAGCTAATTAATATTTTTATATTAATTATTAGTAAAATTTAATAACTTTTAATTTAACAATTAATTAGATCGATGAAATTTAACACATGCCATGAGTTATTGAACGGAATAACTTTACCAAGAGTTATTTTGTAAGTTATCTTAAATCAAACATATAAAATTCAAAAAATGTATTTATCCTTGTTTTATTTTCTAATTATCAACCATTAATAAAATACTAACTTAAAATCTTATATAATTAATTATATCATAATATTTTCATATCAAATTTAAAACCAGTTCTTAGATTTTCGACAAATATAAATTTGTCAAAAATATTCCATCAATAATATAGCCTTTCCTACAAAAAAAAAATTCATCAAAAATATAAATTTTCCGACAGATTTAATTTTTTTTTATAAGAAATCATCTTCGATTAATATAACATTTTGTATATATGATTTAAGAGTAAAGAATTTTTAATTTAACGATTGGATTTACAAAATTCACATTTAATATAAAGTTATTGAGCGGTGTAATACTTAGTAAAATTAAATTTTACTAAGTATTACACCGCTCAATAACTTTATATTAAATGTGAATTTTGTAAATCCAATCGTTAGATTGAAAGTTCATATCTATTAGACTATATATACAAAATTTTATATTAATCCAAGATGATTTGATACTTCATTTTTATAAAAACAAAATTGATGTAATATATTCATTTCAAAATACACTAAAATATGAACACTTTGATTACCTTTCAGTTGTTGTTCAATTTTAACAAAATTTGATATACACGTATAAAGTAATATGAACATTCAATTTAACGGTTGGATTTACAAAATTCACACTTAATATAAAGTTATTGAGTAGTGTAATACTTAGTAAAAGTTACACCGGTATAATTATAACCCCATATATATATATATATATATATATATATATGTAATTTTAAGCTTATTACTTCTAGAAAATAAAAAATTAATGTTTTTTCTTCTAAAATATAAAATTACTATTTATGTTAAATAAACTAATATATGCACTAATTATTTAACTCATTAAACACACAAATATGAAAATATTCACACTTGAACTTGCTTACTATAATTTTAAAGACAATATACTAACATCTTTAAGTATTTTATAAATATTTAAAAATAAATATTATTTATTTAAAATAATTGTTAAGATCGAAAATATTAATTTTAGAAGGTTTAAATATATTTTAGTCCCTATAAGATGGGTGATTTTGATTTTGGTCTTTGTAAATTTTTTTCTTTATTTTTCATCCTTGTAAGATTTATAAACATTGTTTCGTACTTGTAAAATGAGTAAAATATTTTTCTTTGATTTTCATCCCTCTAAAATATAAATTCACTAGTTTGATTATTTTAAGGTAGATAAATAATATTTTTTTAAAAAATTAAAAAAAAAATAGAGGTGTTAAATATCAATATGATAATAGTACGTAATTATTGTATGTGACACCTAGCTAAGATAATTATTTATCATTTTTTAAAATAAAAAGTAGTTAAAAATGATTACATAAAAAATAAAAAATAAAAATAAAAATTTCAATTTTAGAAAATGAAAAACAATTTTTCTTTTACAGAAACTAAAATCAAAACTTATTAATTTTATAAGGATTAAAGACATATTTAAGTTATTTTAAAAAGATAAAATTAAAGAAAAATATTTTTTAAAAAATAAAAATAAAATTTATTCATTTTATAATATTAAAAATAATATTTATAAATTTCAAAAAAGTGATCATCGGATTCCCAAAGAGAGTGTATAAGGAAGGGGAAGGAAGCACATGACAATGGCAAAGAGAGTGTGGGAGGTGACGACAATGATGAAGGAATTGTCAAAGAGGGGAGGAAGTGGGTGACGTTGGATAGTAAGACTTATGCTTAAGATATGTATGTTATAGAGGTCAATTTTCCTACTTCAACATCCAAGATATTAGATACCAGATGTGGTTTTTCACAATGTGAAGGCATGTATAAATTTGACAATGGGTGAAATAAACCTATGAGGAGCTTTTGGTTTTACCTTTTGAGTTTGTTTATGAAACTAAATGAATGTTGTTATGTTCCCGCATTAGCAAAACATTGTTTCTTGTTGAACAATAAGGGTTTGAGTAAATGATTAACATTGTTCTCTTTATTTGAAAAATGTTTTATGTTAATGTACATTAGGTCCAAGATCTCAAAATGTTGGTTTATAACATAAAGGGGACAAGTTAAATGATTTGAACCTAACACACCTTTAAATACATTATATTTTAGGCCATATAGATGAGAGACACATACCTAAGCTCCATAAAGATGGACTCTTAAACTTAGTGGATAATGAATTAATTGAGAAGTGTAAATCTTGTCTTTTAGGAAAGATAACTAAAGCTTCATTCACAATTTGAAGTAAGAGGGCCAGTGATCTTTTGAGACTATAATACATAATGATGTATGCAATTCACTAAACAAGTTTGTTAAAATGTGGTTTTCTCTTACTTTGTTATGTTTGTTGGTGATTTCAGTAGATATGGATGTGTATTTTATGAAACACAAAGTTTTAAAACTTTGACGAAGGTTAACTTGGCTAAAGTATCAAGGCCATACAATCAGATTAGGATGGTGACTACTTAAGTTAGGAATTTGATGACTATCTCAGATAGTGTGAGATGTTATCCAAACTCACCTCTCAATAAATTTATATTAAATGTGAATTTTGTAAATCCAACCGTTAAATTGAAAGTTCATATCACTTTATACATGTATATCAAATTTTGTTAAAATTGAACAATAACTGGAAGGTAATCAAAGTGTTCATATTTTAGTGTATTTTAAAATGAATATATTACATCAATTTTGTTTTATAAAAATGAAGTTTCAAATCATCTTGGATTAATATAAAATTTTGTATATATAATCTAAGAGATATGAACTTTCAATCTAACGGTTGGATTTACAAAATTCACATTTAATATAAAGTTATTGAGCATTGTAATACTTAGTAAAAGTCACATTTAATATATATATATATATATATATATATATATATATATATACCAGATGTCCCCGAGGTGGATCTAGGAGGTAAAAAGAAGATGAGATATGAACAAGAAAATATTACTAACAGGAATGTAGTATGCAAAAAGGACCGGGTTTACACGGCGATAGTCCGCACAATACCAGAATGTTTACATGCAAGAACAAAAATACAGAGAAGGACCGAGTTTACACGGCGGTAGTCCGCACAATACCGGAATGTTTACATGCAAGAACAAAAATACAGAGAAGGACCGAGTTTACACGGTGGTAGTCCGCACAATACCGGAAGTTTATATGCAGGAACATAAAATATATTCAATGTAAAGAAAGCAGATGGAGAAAGACAGTTTTTATTAAAAGAAAAGCTTACAAAGAAGTATCTCAGAGCTTTCCTCTCTAGACTCTCTCTCTCTATCTGATATTCTAAAAAATGAAGGGTACCTCACAACATGGTCGAGGCCTCCTTTTAAAGACTAAAAATTACTGTTTCTACAGAACCAGTAGCTTGACAGGAATTATTTATTAATAAGCTACAGTACTGGTATCTTGACAGGAATTGTTCCTTCAGAAAATGAGTTGGTACAGTATAGCTATCTTGACTGGAACTGTTGATAATTTTAGATGTCCGTTAGATTAACTCCAAAACAGTCTCAAAGGGGAACCATCGCTCCAAGCCACATAAAAGGTTTGCTCCAAGCTAGGGAAATTTGCTCAGAGCAACCAACAACTTATTCTAAACGAGTCAAGTTAAAGAGCACCCCTAGAAGTATACACATGCTCACTCAGAGCGAGTTACTTGAGTACTTTGAATGAGAAAAACTCGCTCAAAGCTACCACAAGAGCGCTTTGAGTGAGCCAAGTCAAAGAGCAACTCTAGTGGCACACACATTCTTGTTCAGAGCTCTGAACAAGCGTATCAGACCTAAAAGTCCATCAGAATTATTATAAAAATAGGGTCTTTAGGGGGTATTTGTATTCCATTCTAAATCATCAATATTCTTCCTTAACATAATTCTAGAGAGATTAGAGAGAGTTTGTCTAAGGCCACTCTTGTAATCACAAATCGCTTAAGGGTGTTCTTCTATTGTTGTGTAATCCTTAGTCATAAATGACTAAATTCGCCATGTTGTGTAATCACATGATGTGTACTTGTCCAAAGGGAAGTCTCCTACTTCATCAGATGAGGGGGAACACATGAGCAAGATACCATATGCCTCAACCATTGGATCTATCATGTATGTTGTGATGTCTACTAGACTAGATGCTTTGTATGCTTTGAGCATGACAAGTAGGTTTAATCTAAACTTGGTGAGGGTTACTAGCTAGTTGTTAAGAATATCATCAAGCACTCAAGAAGGACTAAGGATTCATTCTTGGCGTATGAAGGTGAGGAAGAGCATACATGATATTCTTGTAGTTGTAATTATGTTGTAGTTAGATTATGGCATTGTGAGCTTGAAAAAGTTTGAAGTAAGAGACAATTGCCAAAATTCTATTTCAGAAGATAAGTATATAGTTGCATCAATTGTGATAGGGAATGTTGCTCGAATAAGGAAGCTCATTACTAAACTTGGTGGCATTATTGGCAAATAGTCCTAATTGACCTTTATTGTGATGACAATGAAGCATTCATGCAAGCCAAGGAACTTAAATCTCACTAGTGATCCAAGAAAGACGCACATACACACATATACTCAAACATTTTCATCTCATTTGATTAGAGAAAAAATAGAGGAGATGTTAAAGATGTGAAAAATATCCACTTTAGAGAACATGCATGGTTGAAGCACTAACAAAGCCATTTTTTTCAATAGAATCATGATGCTCACACTAGGTTAGTGGACATTAGGTTTATGTTCGACTGACCACAATGCTAGTGGGAGATTGTTGGAGTTATCCCTAGTAGCTAATCCTTTATTTGTATCATAACTTTAATACAAGATATTTTAATTGTTATCTTAATTGTTAATGTTAATGTTTTACTAGTGTATAATAATGTCTTTATAATAATCGGTTCATTTAAATATATATCATGTGTTACTGGTTGTGAGATTATTTGAATAGAGAACATTATTCTGAAAGTATCTATAGTTGAATATTATTATTAGTTGTGTCGACAATAATACATTAAGACTATTATGTGAGTTGATTGGTAACCGCATGAATCTTATAGGTCATGGATATGGAGATATCAAGTTAGACATAGAAGTATAAATATTGGAGGTAGATACTTGTATTGGATAGACCAATTATGAAAAGGCTTCATAATTAGTTATGCAAGTGTCATAAGTGCATAACAAGAGTTATTCTTTCAATCTTTTGATTGAGTGAGACGTGAAATATACATGATCTTGCAAAAATAAGCCAATTTTATTTAAATAAAGATTTCCAAAATACATTGTTTTCATCTTGTTTTCCGTTTTAGTTTAACATTTTTTTGTTCTCCATTTTTGGTTCTTGGTTAGGGTTTTGTAAGAGGCTAAGACTCACCACCGAAGAATTCTTTCCCTTAATTATGGTTAATTCTTTCTCTTATATATGTTTATGGATGTTAGTAAAAGATATCAAGGTTTTATCATGTCATATCTAGCTAAGTTCTTTATTTTAGGATTATGATGTAATTATTTTTTATGAACTCTCAATTATGAATTGAGTGGATTCTTTTTGTATTTGTTGGATTGTTTTGGTTATTTTAAAGCTCTCCGAGTTAATTGATGGTTCATGGTCAAACTTCGTTAACTAACGGAACCAATAATCAAATTTGGGAAACTTGTATGATAAAAAACTGATTTTCTAAGTTTTCATTTTAGATTAATTATTTAATTGGCTTCTCCAATTGTATACCTCGTTCTACAATAAACTTTAAATGATCAATTTAGGATTTTCACAAATTAAGGACCGTTAATTTTGATGAACAAAAGTTATTAACAATTTCTTAAGTAAAATTGATAGTAAGAATTAAAATTCACACAATTTACATAAGGAGTGATTGGGTCAATGCAGTTACAATCCTAGAACTTTTTAATATTGAATCTTAATCAATTTATTTTTTCCTACTTTAATTTTTTATTTTGCATGAATTTTGTCACATTCTCAAAATTATAATTTTATTCCTTCAAACTATTAAAAATTATGATTAAGTTATTAAATACTTGAATTTAGTCTTTTAAGTTCAATATTTAAACATTATTCATTATTATTATTATGATAAGTTACGTTTGTATTTAAGCACATTTTATACATAAAAGCGTATATAAAAACAAGACCTGGTATAATTTTTTTTTTCTATAATTGTTTCAATTTCATCAATTATATTTTCCCTTATTTTAAACGTTCTCAAATGATAAGTTAATTCAGGCAAAATCAGAGTTGAATAAAATCGCACAGAATCTCATCTAAACAACCACCAGTGTTGTTTAATTACTTAACTTTATGTACACAAGTAAAGATTTTTCTACAAACAGAAAAAGAACATAACATGCATGTGAGAGAACTTTTGTGAGCTGCAGAAGGCAAGTTGAATTGACAAGCTCAGTTGATCTGGATAAATGAAAGCATAGAATCTGGCAATCGATTATGATAAACCATCCCAAACTAAACTATATTTTCTGCTGCATGCACGTGTAACCATGTATTTATATATATCTGCACACTATGGGTGTGCAATATAATTTTGATATATAACAATTTAAGATTTAGAAATGTTTGGATACGAATCAGAAATATTTTTAAAAACATTTCTATATTATTGGATCCAAACAAACTATAATTTCATCTACATCTCCTTGAACATCTCTAATGACATTACACAATTATATATATATAGCATCAAAATCCAATTAAACTGGAACTGTCCTACCAGAAGAGGATGCACCTTGCTGTTGCTGCTCATGATCATTATTACCTTCTTCATCTTCGTTCTCCCCACTCAACTCCTCCAAGGACTTCCCTTTAGATTCGGGAACCAAGAACGTGAAAAACAAGCCAAGACAATTCACCACAGCCAGCAAAATGAGGGTGTTCTTCATCCCAATCCCCGCGGGGTAACCCGCGTCCCGCTTCTTAGGATCCTTGTCCTGAGAAGCATAAAGGAAGCCGAACGCGCCCACGATGGCGCCGGCCTTCCCTGCGGCCGAAGAAATCCCATGACACGTGGACCGCAGCCTGGCGGGGAAGATCTCGGCCGGCACGACGAAAGTGGTGGCGTTGGGGCCGAAATTGGCAAAGAAGAAGGTAAAAGCGTACAAAACGAGAAAGCCTATCCTGTGTTCCTTTTTGGTCCAGTGGTGGTAGGGGATGGCTAGGGCGAACATGAAGACAGTCATGAAGAAGAAGCCCATGATTTGGATGAAGAAACGACCCAAGTGATCGATAAAGGCGACGGTGAACCAGTAGCCTGGAACCGTACCGCATAAGGCTATAAGCGCGGTTGCCCTAGCAACTCTGAAGACTTCTTGAATGGCGTTCATTTCCTTGGCGGGGGGGAGCCAACCGATGTTGCTGTAGATGTCTTTCTGGAAGAGGTTGGAGCTGTAGTAAGCGATGTCGAGTAGGAACCAGGTAGTGGTTGTGCCGAGCAAGTGCAAGCCGTGTCGGCGGAGAAACTCCTTGGAGAACAAGCCGAAGGTGTTGGCTTCTCTCTGGACGATGATGTCCACCTTTTCTTGCTCGGCTTGGATGTCCACCTGAAGCACCTTGGACATGTCCTGCGCGGCTTGCTTGGCGTTCTTGGCGACGAGCGCCGTGTAACGCGCCGTTTCGGGCATCTTCATGCGCCAGTAGTAGGTGAGAGCGGCGGGGACAGCACCGAACATTAGGATGATGCGCCAAACGTAGTCGGCTTCCGGAACCAGGGAGGCTTCGGGGTTCGTTTCGTATGATGGAGCGCTGTACGCGTGGTCGAACGCTGTCGCCACTACGATCGAAACCACAGCTCCCGCCAGGATTCCAAATCCTGTATCACCAATTCCAAACATAATCATGCATGCTGTTAATTAAGCACATCTTTTATGATAATTGATAAAATTACCTTGCATGGCAAAGACGGAGGCAATGA
This sequence comes from Cajanus cajan, assembly GCF_000230855.2. NCBI lineage: Eukaryota > Viridiplantae > Streptophyta > Magnoliopsida > Fabales > Fabaceae > Cajanus > Cajanus cajan. The sequence goes on along the minus strand of NC_138524.1, from coordinate 56,750,494 downwards.
AGGCGCCACGCGTCTTCTTGTTGGCGTACTCAGACATGATGGTGGCGGAGAGAGGGTAGTCGCCGCCGATACCGAAGCCGAGCCAGAAGCGGAAGAAGCAGAGGGTGGCGATGACGCCCTTGGCGGAGTGGCCGAAGGAGAGGCCGGAGGCGAGGGAGGAGAAGACCATGAGGGCAAGCGTGAGTCCGTACACCTTCTTCCGCCCCATCTTGTCCCCCAGCCAGCCGAAGAAGAGCTGGCCGGCGAGCGTCCCGCAGAGGGCGACCCCGTTGACGGCGGCGGAGACGTTGGGAGGCAGCGTCCCTGGCTTGGGGGCCCCCGGGTGGGTGTAGTAGATGCGCCCCAGAAGCTTCGTCACGTTGGGGATGCTGAAGAGGTCGTAGGCGTCCGTGAAGAACCCCATGCCCGCTATCACTATCGCTGTGAAGTGATACCATTGCGTCTTCGCTGCATCAAGCGCGCTCAGCACTCCTAGTTCTCCACGCGCCATACCTTCTCCTTCTCTTATGCACTCAACACTTCAACCCCTTTCTCTCTTTTAAATACACAACTAATCATCATCATTATTATTATTATTATTATTATTATTATTATTATTATTATTATTATTTACAACCCACAAACATCATATTTAACTAGTTTAATTATAAACAATTAAGGCTCAAACATGCTTTTTAATTCCCATAAAATAATTATTTATTATTATATATGACCCAATTATTATAAGAACGAGCAAGTATATAACTTGTACTCTTTGACTTTCAAATTTTATCCTCATCATAAATTCTGTTAATTTAATTAATATTTAATGAAGATGCTGCATCATCAAACATGTATATTAATTTAAAAGGTAAAAAAAAAATAGTGGGGTTGACTTCAATTGAATTGACAAGTTAACGATATAGAGATAAAATTATATTTTTTTTAAATAAAAAGTCTATATTTTAAAAATGAAAGACTAAAAATAAGGTTTTACATGTTTATAAAAACAAAAAGATAGTTAATCCAAAAATTAATTACATTTAATTATATCTCACGTAAAGTATAACCAGGGACTACTTGATTCATGACTACACGATAATTACTTCTCTCTATCAACACTTATAGTTTTCTTTATTACATTATAATATATATATATATATATATATAGAGAGAGTATATCAAGTGAGAAGAAATTTATTATGAGAGATGAGAGGGTTAAAATATAACCTTTAGATTAATCAAGTGAGAGAAAATTTAGGATTTAATGTGAGAAGAAATTAATCTAAGAGTTATATTTTAACCCTCTCATCTCTTATATAATAAATTTTCTCTCACTAGTTATATATATATATATATATATATATATATATATATATATATATATATATATATATATATTATATCAATCAATCAACGCTTGTCTACATCAAACACTCTGTCGATCGACAACAACATCTATCATCAGTTATCTATTTTTTTATTTTATTATTATTATTATTATTATTATTTTTTATCTTTGTTCTTATTGTATTTTCTATTTTTCTTATCGTATAAATTGGTCTGAAGTTAAGTTTATTCTTAACGCATAAATCTATTATTAACGCCTTGTATGCGTAAGTTAAGTTTCTTTGATTAAAATAAGAAATAATTAAGAGATGCAGATAATTGTTATAATTGAGGGGTATTTTCTAAAATTAGCCGAATAAAATCGCCTTAGAAATATGTCTATCAAATTAGAGCCGTTAAAATATACTTGATTCAACATTTGTATAATAAATGAATTGGATTGGATTATGAAAACTTAAAGTCAAACTAATCCGAATTTTCACTAGCTTAAAGTAAGCTTGATCGTGATTGGCGACAATATTTCTTTGTTGCCATTGTACAAGAATATATCTGTACTCATTTTTCTTTCTTTTTTCTCTTTTAATTTTCTTCCTAGCCGCGATAGATTTTAGATATTTATGAATAGTTATTCTAAATAATAATAAAAAATTCAGTAGCCAGTGTTATTAGTGTTTGTGGTACGTTGTCGTTTCCATAATTAATTAGTTGCATAAACTTTGACAAATAATTGTAAACTCGATTATTCAAATTGAATAATCTAATTTATGTTTAATTTTCAAAGCAAGCTAGTTTTCAAACAAACCCTTAATTTGAGAGGGACATTGATTGCAACCTTGAAAAAGGAAGCTGCACATTATTTTTGTGGTCAATATTGTCTGTCTCAGTTTTATTTATAAAAGAATAATTATGTCTTATTAATATTTCATTCATTTGATAAATAAGTCTCAAGATAAATGTTGTGTTAACTTTTTAATAAAGTATTAATTATCTCTTTTCTATTTTTATTTTTAATAATATTATGTAAAAAATGTATTTTGTATTGTATTGTTTAGTAATCATAAAATTATAATTCTCTTTCATTTATTTATTATTATTTTAGTCTTTATAAAATAATTTAAGATAATATTTATTATAGAACGATAAAGTACTTTATTTTATATGATATTTTGAATTAAAAATGATTATATATATACAGGTGCAATATAACATGGTAAAAAAAATGAAAACAAAAGCTATCTATTAAGTGCACATATATATTATATAAAGATTAAAATGGTGGTTAGGAATAATTAGAAATATGAAGACTTAGGTATGATTTTTATTGTGACTATTTTTATAATTTTATTTATTTATATATATATATATAAAGATGTGCATATATCATTTTTGTTATAGCTAAATTCACCTTCGGATGTGTGTAAGAGGAGCAATAGTACAACTATGTACTAAGAAGATTAGAAGAACACTGAATATTAATTCATTTATGTATATATATATAAATGAGTTAATTATCTATACACTGCTAGTGTAAAGTTTTTTTACACTAACAATTAATTATATCTTTTAATTGTATCATATCACTGTAAATATTTTTTTTTAATAATGATATGACATAATTAAAAGATATAATTAGTTACCAACACTAATAATATATAAGTGATTAACTATATATATAAACGTTCTAGTTAGAAATTAGAAAATTAAACTGTGTGCTTGTGTGACAGAGAGACTAACCTTTTTCAGTTCATGATATCATTTGAGAGAGCAGAGAAGTATTTTGTCTGTGTTTGTAGATATGAAGAGAAATGATTAGTAGTGGCCATATTTATATAATGCTACCGTGCATCATGTGGTTCATGGATAGTAGTCTATTATATGGCATCTTCGGAATATACCATATATGATATATGATTCCATTAATTTCTTCGATCGTGTTTAACTTTAAATTCATTGATCAAAGTCAGCATACGCAAAGCATTTCCGCGTTTTCACGTTACATCATGGTGGTGTGAAAGTGAGAAAACTATAATTTATTTGATGTAGAACCATGTCATTTGAATATTTGTGGGGTAGACTCTACGAAAGTATGAGTATGACCTTCGTGCCTTCGTGTAACCTTACACTCACAAAGTTAGTTCCGGGAAAATGCAACAATAACTAAAAAAATCTTAATTATACCTTAGATATGTAAGTTATTTACCCTTAAATTTCTAAGAAAAAGCTACATACATACAAAAATTATGGCTTAAATACGATTTTGTAAATATAATGATTTTGATTTCTAGTTCCCGTAATTTTTTTAATTTTTGGTCTTCGCGATATTCTTCATCACTCATTTTATTCCTCACGATAACAGCAAAGACCAGAAACGAATTTCATTATATTTTGTAAGAATATGATGACAGAGACTACAACGTGAACCATTACATGAAATAACAAAAAAATCGTTATATTTGCAACAACTTCAATTATAATTAAATCGTTAATTAAACATTTAGACTAACTTATCATTATTAGTTATGATACTAATGCAATTAAATGCTGGTTTAACTAATGGTAAAGCTGCATAGCCTAGTGTGAAGCGGATAATTGCCACCAAATAAGAAAATATTTTCTTTATTGTGAAAGTATTGCATTAAAATAATGAATAATTTTCGCCTATATAATAGAAAAAGTCAATGCAACTGATTTCTTATCTTTTCCTTTTTACATTTTTAAAATATTGTGCAACGCAACACCAATGAAACCCTTTCTCTTATCTTTTCCTTTTTACATTTTAAAAATTTGCATGCTCCCTTATTGGTAGTAGACGATGACAAACGAGTACAAATCAATGAAGCAAGAGGAGCTTGCATATGATCATGTGAAAATAACGATTAAAATTTTATATAGGAATCTGATTGTGTTGAAAACAATCACGCATGTTATTCCTCTTAATTATTAAATCAAAGTTGCTATTGAGTGAGGGGAGTTTTACATTATAGGATATTTTATCCATAAATAATAAATAAATTATATAAGTGAATTTGATATTATATTATAGTTTAAAATTTTAAAATATTAGATAAGTAATTTTTTTTTACTTATATATTATTTAACATATCTAACTTTAGTTGATGTAAGACTTTATTTCACACTTAAATTTCAACACAATTAAGGGGTTATCCAATCTAATTATAATAAACTTATTTTATTAAACACTAGTGTAAAAGAGGTATTTTACGTAAGTTATTTTAGGGTTTTTATGCCAGAAATACGTTCGACGTAAATGCGGGAGGTGTAAAATTTACGTCGGATCCACCATGTTCGACGTAAAATGGTTTCCATCCTCCCCGTCATCAGCAGCGTCTACTTTTTTCGCGTCGCCGACCGGAAGCCCCAGGTCGGCTTTGAGGCTGTCCTCCTGGCATTAGAATTGAAAACCTCAAACTCAGTAATCTACTCAGTAATCGCTAAAATCATCGCGAGCGACGTCGTTCTCGACCATCTCAGCAATTCTGTCCTCTTCGTATTTGAGTCCCTCTTTGAGAGTGAGGCTGCCGAGGGCTCCAGCAACAGCGCCAACAACGAGTTTGAGGTGGATTTTGTCGTGGGGACGACCAGAGGGGCGGGAAAGGGGGAACTTGCGAAGGCGGGAGGAGTCGTGGAGGTCATGGAGGTCTTTGAGGGGGAGGCGGAGGGTGGCCATGAGGGGTTTCAGGGTGTCGGAGGGTTTGGAGTGGAGGAGGAGGAGGGTGTGCTTGAAGCGGAGATCGGCGCCAAAGAGAGGGCCTCGCTAAACTTAAGGTGTTTTTGGTACTAAATTGATAACATATACCTAAGTGTGTAGTAACTTTTTTACGTCAGACCTCGTGGTGTCCGACGTAAAAAACTTGATTATAATTTTAAAAATGTCACTACATTTTTTTTTACGTTAACTTTTTCTTTGTCTGATAAGAATATAATGACGTAAATTTCATATTTTGTACTAGCGAAATGAAGTGCATGTTTAAAAGAATACACATGAATTTTCGTTTTCTCATTAATCATGAATTTGTGATTGTTCTTATACTTTTATATCAAATAAAAAATATATATGATCAAGTGTAACATATAATTCAATCTTATAAAATTGATTAATTAAATAAAAGTTATCTCTTATTTATAACTTTGTTTTGATCTTATTTTTTATCGAGTAAGAACTTAAAATTTTTCTCAATCTATTTCTTATATCAATTTATCCAATACTATTAAATTTAGTGGATGAATAAATAATCGTTGGCATATTATAATACCATATTATAAGTTTGAATCGAATTCAATTTTGTATTCACTTATATGTCGATACGATATTTTTCCGATAGCAACGATGAAAATCTTTTCTTCGTCTATTCTTTTCCATTTTTAAAATGCTTCTAGAGTGAAGGCAGCAACATATATAGAAATTTGATTGCATACGCCATGGCCTATATATATAATAATCCTCTTAATTAAGCTGAATAGTTTGAAAAGTAAAAGTCAGATATTAAGCGACAATCCTATCTGCTATGCACACCTGTTTCATTATTTTATTAATTCTCTCTTACTACCAACATTCAACACGCATAAACCCTAATATGAACCAGATTCTCACGAACATTTTATTTGGCTTTTCTACAGCTTCACTATTAATTAAGGGGGTGTATTGGTTTAGGATTTCGTAGGATTTTAAAAGACTTTTTTTGAGTAAAAAAATTCATTGGTATTCAATCAGGATTTTATGTCACTTAAAAATAATTTAGTGGTATTCAATCTGGATTTTCAAGATTTTTTAAAGAGTCCATTAAAATCCATTGGTATTCATTTGAGATTTTTTACAACTTAAAAACAATCCATTGGTATTCAAAAATATAAGGATTTTAAAGGATTGTTGTGTGAGAGGGATTTTGAAGGACTTTCTAGTGTTATCTATAAATACCAAATTCATAAAACAATCTCATCCAAACCCATCGGATTTTGAAGGATTGTTTGAAGTGACTTTTCAAGAATTTTCAAGTGAATTTTTCATCTTTTTTTTTTCTATGCTTCTGTCTTCTCCATTTTTTCTCTGCTAATAATACTGTACTATTGTTTATTGCTCATATATAATATTGTAGTACTGTTCTCATCCCATTCCCCTATTTTGTGAAACTCCGATATGTAAATGATAGTGTCATTGATTAGCTCTATTTTTCTGTTCGTTCTCTTTAATTGACTTGCTTTATTTTATTCTATATAGTTGAATTTGTTCCTTTATATAACACAAAAAAAATGCTTAAAATTTCAACTTTTAAGTGATAATTTTTTTTTATAACACACGTCAAGAAAAGAAAAAGGTGAAAGATGAAATTGATATCATAATCTCTACAATATATATATATATATATATATATATATATATAAAAGATGAATTTGTTAGGGTTTTTGTGAGTAGAATGAGATGAAAATGGATTTTAGTTGGGGGAAGAACCCTCTCAGCATAAAAACTGCGATTTCTCTCCTTCTTTAAGTTTGTTACTCTTATCCCCTCCTTTTACGACTCAACAATTATTTTATTTTTTTTACTATGAATTTTTCTTTTTATTTTTATATTGTGAAATTAGGACTTTTTTATATTTTAAAAAAAGAAAATTAACATATGACATTGCAATATCTAATTTTTTAGGGTTTAGGATCTATGTCTTCATTAACTTATTTTTTAAAAGAGGAAATATTGTTAAAATATTTGTTAGAATAATTTATATTTATAAATATCGTTAAAAATTATCATATAATATATAACTAAAATAATATATATATATATATATATATATATTCTATATATCTAAATGCTTATTCTTTAAATAATAATAATAATTATATATAATAATTATTATTATTATACTAATATTATATATATTGCATATGTAATTAGGTAAATATTTTTTTGGTGGATTGTAGATTTCCTAATCGACGCCAATTTTTAGCTCCATTTCGAGGTGTAAGATATCATCTACAAAATTTTGCAGTCAGGGTAATGATCCTGAAAATGAGAAAGAATTGTTCAATCTTCGTCATGCGTCTTTAAGGAATGTGATCGAGAAAATATTTGGTATTTTTAAATCAAGGTTCACAATTTTTAAGTCAGCACCTCCATTTTTATTTAAGACACAAGTAGAACTTGTGTTAGTATGTGCAACACTACATAACTTTTTACGTAAAGAATGTCGTTATGATGAATTTCCAATTGAAGTGGTGGATGAACCTTCATCTTCAACGTTATCAGTTAATGAAGATCATACTTTTAAACCTATTATTCAAACACAGAGCAAGAGCGAAAAGACGCTAATGTTTGGAGGACTAGTATAGCTATGGATATGTGGGTAAATGCTATTTAAGAGGATAAGATATTATGAAGAATTATTATTATTATTATTATTTATCTAGACATTATTTTTTTTATTATTTTTGTCTTTGACTCTTTTTAAATTTGAATGTATGAAATTATTTTTGAAATCTTATCAAATGTCAAAAATCCACGAAAATTCTACAAAATCCCACAAAATTCATTAAAATCCTGATTTAAAAGTCTTGCAGAATCCATTAAAATCTGGATTTTAAGTCTTGTAGAATCCTACAAAATCTTAAAAGTCATGAAAATCCTGCAAAATCTTTTAAAATCTGCAGGATTTTTTTTAACTAAAAAAGTCCTTTAAAATCCTAATCCAATACACCCCCCTAAATCAACTTGACTTATGTGCCGTACGTTTATATATTGTTAAATAGTGTGAGACATAAGCCCATCTCTCCACGTTAACTTGTCCCAATTGAGCAAGAAAGTAAAAAAAAAAAATAAAAAAAAATAAGATATCGTCTCTTATAATATTGTGAATCTAAAGAACTATATGAGTTCACTATTTCTTGTTTATATATTCTAATAATTTCTTCTTTTTTTTTAACACATTTATTTTATTTTTCAATACACCACTCATTTTATTTAAAATTTTCTCTTTATCTCTTTCTATTTATTTCTTTGTTGTAAAAATATTTAAGAGATATATATTTATGCAGAAATAAAGCTATTCATTTTGTTTTGTTATATGAACATATTATTTCTAAGTAATCTCAATAGGAATTCACATTCATATATAGGGTGACACTAGATTTAGGATTTGATCGAAAAGTTTAAGAGTGTTGAATAGGATTAAAATATCTAGTATTGACTTTGACATAAATGTGTATTAAAAAAATGGGTATTTAACATTATTGATGATTACTTTACTTGTAAGGATATTTTGAGGAGGATATATTATGTAAGGTCTTTGTTGGAAACTTTTTTACTGGTTTGATGCGAATTGTTCAAATAAGGTGTAATTAATTCACATTGTAACCTATATTGTAGTATTTGACTCAATAACTCCCGTAGGCCTTTGGGTTGGCATTGTATTCTGGGTAGTGGCGTGAAAGCGAGTTCCACTCTTTATTTTATTTACTAAAAATAGTAATATGTAATTAATTTTTATTTTTAATTAAAAAAATTTAGCTAGTCAATCCACCTAATTCACTAACTTGTGGTAAATTGAGTTAGATTAGAATTATTCTAACATTAGAAAATAAGTTGGGTTGAGTTGTCTCATTTAAATCATCAATTCAGATGAGTCGAGTTAGTTTACTTTGACACCTAATTCTATATTGAGGTGAATCATTTACCTGGATTACATTTAAGTATTGTTAACTAGAACACAATTGTCCCACCTGATATGCTTGTAAGTAAGCATGTGAGGTTATTGATTTTGATTGTGGATGAGATATTTTTAAGAAAAATTAGGAAATTTAAATTTTTAGAATGAATTTTTTTTATTTTTATTTTTGTCATTCATTAAATGTTTGATTTGAATAAATTAATTTATTTTTTTAGTTTAGATAAGAATTTAATTTTTCTTATGGACAAAAATGATTATATATATATATATATATATATATATATATATATATATATATGTTCCGGCTAAAGGGTGGACTAGGGTTTCTTCCTAGGTCAAGCCTCAAAGCCAGAGCATTCAAAAGTATAATCTGTCGTCTTAACTCTAGGGTTTTAGGTTTTATACTTTTCTATTCATGGGCCACTTGGGCGCGAGGATTTCTATAACGATTTTCCTTGGGAATATTTGATTATCAAATATAGGTTTTTCATCCTTGATTCTCGGACCAGTCCAAAGGGTGAGACCCACTCGGACTTTGGCCGACCATACCCTGGTCGAGCTCATCATGGCCGAGCACACCCTGGCCGATCTCACATCAGCCGAGGACATCCTGGCCGATCTCACCATGGCCGAGCACAGCCTGGCCGATCTCACCATGGCCGAGCGCAGCCTGGCCGATCTCACCATGGCCGAGCACACCCTAGCCGATCTCACATCAGCCGAGCACATCCTGGCCAATCTCACCATGGCCGAGCACAGCCTGGCCGATCTCACCATGGCCGAGCACACCCTGGCCGATCTCACCATGGCCGAGCACACCCTGGCCGTTCTCACCATGGTCGAGCATAGCCTGACCGATCTCACCATGGCCGAGCGCACCCTAGTCGATCTCACCATGGTCGAGCACAGCCTGACCGATCTCACCATGGTTAAGCGCCCCCTGGTCGACCATACCCAGGCCGGGCTAACTCACTTGGTTGGATAAGGTCGGTCTTTTCACCGAGACAACTCCTGTGAGGGTGGTTGGGTCATATTCTAATCGGGCTCACCTGTATTACAAAATAGGATCGGTCCTTTGCCGAGTGACCCCTCGTGGCAAGGTGACGTGGGTCTCGGTCTTTTTTCCCACGCCCATATCGAAAATAGGCCGAGACGGTACACTTGCCTTCCAGCCCTGAGCCTAAAAGGCGAAAGGGCTTAAGCAACCGCTCCTATGAATCGTATCGGAAATAGGCTGAGACGGTACACTTGCCTTCCAGCCCTGAGCCTAAAAGGCGAAAGGGCTTAAGCAACCACTCCTATGAATCGTATTAGAAATAGGCCGAGACGGTACACTTGTCATATTTGAAAAGGCAGTCGCCTATACGCCAATTTCATACGCCGACCACGAAAATGAGTGAAACAATTTCTAAGTTAAAAACTTGTCATATTTAAAAAGGACATCGCCCATACGCTGATCTCATACACCGACCTCAAAAAATGAGTGAAAAAATAAAAGTTAAAAACTTGTCATATTGAAAAGGCAATCGCCCATATGCCGATCTTAATGATCAATAAGAATTTTTTGTAAGTGCAAAGTTGAATATTTAGAATCGGGTAATCGCCGATACGCGGATCACGATAGTGAATGAGAATAATTTTCTGAGTTTAGATTTGAAATACCAGACCAGGTAGTTGCCGTTATGTCGATCGCAATAATGAATGAGACATTCCGGTCTCCTTAAAAATTAGGAAAGTAATTTTGAATTAAAAAATATTGTTGAACGATGAGGTCGTCCTAATTCCGATCTCATAAAGAATAGTTCAAATAATTCTAAGTTTAATATTGTTGGTGATCAATGAGATCGTCCAAATTCTGAACTCTTTTAAAAATGAGGAAAAATAGTGGGGGTCTTCAAAACGCCGACCTTATAGTTAATGAGATCCCTTCCGAGTTGGTCTTCAAGTTGTTTATACTCGTCCAGTCAGATTTTTACCGATCAATCACGAGTTTTTCTTCGAGTTGTTTATACTCGCTCAGTCAAATTTTTACCGATCAATCACGAGTTTGGTCTTCGAGTTATTTATACTCGTCCAGTCGGATTTTTACCATCAATCACGAGTTTGTCTTCGAGTTATATATATACTTGTCCAGTTGGATTTTTACCGATCAATCACGAGTTTGTCTTCGAGTTATTTATACTCGCCCAGTCGGATTTTTACCGATCAATCATGAGTTTTGGTCTTCGAGTTATTTATACTCGCCTAGTCGGATTTTTACCGATCAATGACGAGTTTGTCTTCGAGTTATTTATACTCACCCAGTCAGATTTTTACCGATCAATCACGAGTTTGGTCTTTGAGTTCTTTATACTCACCTAGTCGGATTAAAAAAATATCTAGTTAAAAAAATATCTAGTATTGACTTTGACATAAATGTGTATTAAAAAAATGGGTATTTAACATTATTGATGATTACTTTACTTGTAAGGATATTTTGAGGAGGATATATTATGTAAGGTCTTTGTTGGAAACTTTTTTACTGGTTTGATGCGAATTGTTCAAATAAGGTGTAATTAATTCACCTTGTAACAAGATCACCTATTGTAGTATTTGACTCAATAACTCCTATAGGCCTTTGGGTTGGCATTGTATTCTGGGTAGTGGCGTGAAAGCGAGTTCCACTCTTTATTTTATTTACTAAAAAATAGTAATATGTAATTAATTTTTATTTTTAATTAAAAAAATTTAGCTAGTCAATCTACCTAATTCACTAACTTGTGGTAAATTGAGTTAGATTAGAATTATTCTAACTCATTAGAAAATAATTTGGGTTGAGTTGTCTCATTTAAATCATCAATCCAGATGAGTCGAATTAGTTTACTTTGACACCTAATTCTAGATTGAGGTGAATCATTTACCTGGATTACATTTAAGTATTGTTAACTAGAACACAATTGTTCCACCTGATATGCTTGTAAGTAAGCATGTGAGGTTATTGATTTTGATTGTGGAAGAGATATTTTTAAGAAAAATTAGGAAATTTAAATTTTTTAGAATGAATTATTTTGATTTTAATTTTTGCCATTCATTAAATGTTTGATTTGAATAAATTAATTTATTTTTTTAGTTTAGATAAGACAATTTAATTTTTCTTATGGAAAAAATGATTTTAAATATATATATATATATATATATATATATATATTAAATTTTATGATTAAACTTTATAAAAACAAAAATTAACCAACTTTTATATATTTAATTTAAAAATAATTTTGGATATTTAATAATTAAAAATTATTGATATTTTTTATATTGACATTAAAAGTGAGAAGGGGGTATAAGAGAAAAGAAGAAAAGACAACAAAGGATGAAAGAGAAAAGATAGAGGGGGAGATGGAGAGGACAAAAGAAAGAGGAGAGAGAGAGGGAGAGAGAGATGATGGAAATAGACAAAAAGGTAAATAGGAGATAGGAGAGGGAGAGAGGATAGAGGAATAAATAATAATAATATGATACAAGAAGGAAAAAATATGAAGACTTTCAAATTCTTAAATTTAAAATTATTATGATTGTCATTGAAACATGAGATATTCATATCATGCATAATTGACTATAATTTTCATGAGGACAATCTCTGGTCAGGAAAGGACATGTGCCTCACTAACTTCTACACTTAGTTAAGGAGACTTTCTACTTCCTTAGAGTGTGTTTGGATGATGAAATTTTATAAAATAATTATTTTTTTATGAATTTTAAATGCTTTAGGGTGAAATATTTTATTTGGATAAAAAAATTCATAAAGAATTGAACTTGAAATTCAAGTATTTATGAAATTCTTTAAAATTGTATAGGTCTATAAATTAGTTGTTGAGTTAAACTTGGCTCAGCATTAAAATTCAACTCAATAAAATTTGATTCGCCTTGAAATCCAACTCGTGTTTGATATGCATTTTTCCTTTTTAACTCAAAATTCAACTCAATAAAATTTGATTCGCCTTGAAATCCAACTCGTGTTTGATATGCATTTTTCCTTTTTAACTCAAAATTGACTTATTTCAAACTCATAATCGCTTGATTCAAAATGTTAACTCATATGACATTAACCAAAAGTCATAATATTCAAATTCAAGTCATTTCAAAATTTTAATTTACTAGTTGACAAATTTTAGATAAATTAATTATCTAATTCAAAATATAAAAGTAACCATGATTTATTGTTGGAATCTTGGGAAGCATACCAAATTGCATAAATAATAAACTTGGTCAGACTAAGTATCATTTTTTTTAAGAGACTTACACAATCTCTAATTAATTTCAATTTTATATTTCTAAGTTATGAACAATGTATTTAAGTTGTAAAATTATAAAGCAAGAACTTAAATTAAAAGAAAAACAATAAATTTATATTTTTGGGATTTTCTATTAATTAGAATCCAAAAGGTTTAGATTGAATTAATATGTATCAACCCTCAACTCACTTAGCTACTCTCACATCATTATTAATGCCAATAATTGTACATTCTTAATCTAATCACCTAAAATCCACAACTATAAGTCTCCTCATATTTATAGAGTGTCATGATTAAACCCTAAATAGTATACTTAAAAGGGCATATTGTTACTCTATGGAGATCTCATGTCTAGTGTGTCTATACCCACACCCAACATCATAGCCACCAAAAACTTCTTGGAGCTCTCATGCCCAACGTGATCAAAATCACGCTTGACGGTTGAGTCACAAAGAGTAACCTATGCTATCTAGTGCTTTCATGCTCTATCCAACCTCATTGGAGAATATGCAAAAAATCACACATGGGGTTCTCATTTTCTACTAACTCCATTAGGTCAAAACTCAAATTAAACCCTAATATTACTACTTTATACCATTATTTATTCATATTACACACTAGTTACACAATTATTACTCAATAACTTTAATTTTACGGCAAGAAAAATGATAATTATCGACGGATTTTTTTGATAGATTTTTATATCTGTCTACAAATATATTTTTACCCATGGATATTATAGATGGATTAAGAATCTATATATAGATAAGTAAACCTTATAGACGAATTTTTTCGATAGATTTTTATTTTTAGAAAAAGTAAAAATTCCAGATGGATATTATCAATGGAAATGTGAAAGAAAAAATATTTTAAAATTTCATATTGACATTACTAACAAAATTTTTCCATCAAAAAAATGATTTTTTCTACAAATATTTCCCATGAATATCCATCAAAAATCAATTCCATCCGAAAACGCTAAAAATTCATCTGTAATGTGAAAAAATGAAGAAAGTACAATGGCAACAAGGAAAAAAGTAACCAATAAATTTCTTAAATACTTAAATAATTTTATATGCTAATTATTGTTGAATATATTTTTATATAATATATTTATATTAAAAACATTATTTTCATTAATTGTAAACCATTTTTTAAAATAGAAAATTTAAATATATATTAATTTTAATATATAAATTGATAAATATATAATAATTTATTATAAAACTACACATACTTATATACATACATACATATACACATGTAACAACTCAATTTTCACAGATTGTACGAGGGCCCAAAGCCCAATAGGGGTGATTTAGTAGTCCAGAATGGGACGTTCCCAAATTGGAACGGGCCGTTCCAAACTACTAAAACGAAGGTGATTTAGTATCTCAGAACGGGCCGTTCCCAAATTGGAACGGGCCGTTCCAAAATACTAAAGTTGCCTACAAATCTTAGTTGGGAACGGGGCATTTCAAACTACAAAAAAAGCTTGTAATCCTAGTTGGGAATGGGTCGTTCTGGTTTAAGAACGAGTTGTTCCAAATATGGACGTTATGGGTTAAATACAACCCCAGAACGGTTTGAGAACAAGCCGTTCTGGATGTGAATTTTACACATGCCGTCAGAGTCCAGAACGGGCCGTTCCGGCGACGCTTGATGCCTGTAAATAGAGAGCTCTGACACTCCCAAAAAGCACACCTTTCAGTTCTGACTTCTTTCAGTTCTGACTCCTTTATTATACATTCTTTTCTTTTCCTTCTACACTCTCTGAAGACCGAGGGGCACTCAGAGGAGGAGACCAAGGAGATCTCTGTTTTAGTTTCAGCTACTGTTTATCCAGGTATGGGGGAAAATGGGATTATTTGTATGCAAAGTTACATGAGGAATTGGGTAGAAGAGGAAGCTCGTAGGATTATGAGTAATTTTATAATTATTTTTGTTTGGAGAATTATTGATCTTATGAGATTTTGTACGTATTTAGGATTATGTATATATATTTAATTTGTAAGAATGATGATTTGGGAGAGAGAATGAAATTATAGAAAAGTGCCTGTAAGTTAGGTTTTGGAAAAATTGGATTATTTCTGTTTGAGAAATTGATGATCCCATTAAATTCTGTATGTGTTGAGGATTAGAAATATATTTAATTTGTAAGAATGATAATCTGAGAGAGAGAACGAAATTGTAGAAAAGTGTATGTGAGTTAGGTTTTGGAATAATTGAGGGTTTAACCGTTTATGTTAAGATTATATTAAATTGGTAATTCCATTAATTATTATAATAATTTATGAATGTTATTGTTATCACTATAAGAAAAATTATTATTATCTATGGAATATTATCTACGGAATCCGTAGATAATGTTTAGTTATTTACGGAATATTATCTACGTAATTTTTTCCATAGATAATTTTTAGTTATCT
This sequence comes from Cajanus cajan, assembly GCF_000230855.2. Lineage (NCBI taxonomy): Eukaryota > Viridiplantae > Streptophyta > Magnoliopsida > Fabales > Fabaceae > Cajanus > Cajanus cajan. The sequence continues at coordinate 56,734,783 of NC_138524.1, read as the reverse complement.
ACGGAATATTACTTACGAATTTATTTTCGTAGATAATATTTAGTTATCTACGGAAATTTCTGTAGATAAGTTATCTACGAATTTTTTCGTAGATAACTTATCTACGGAAAAATCCGTAGATAAGTTATCTACGAAAATTTCTGTAGATAACTTCATCCATAGATAAATTTCGTAGGTAAAACATTTTATTTGAAACATCAGTTAACATATTTATTATCTTTTTATTTTTATTTATTGTAAAATAATTAAAATATTTAATTTAGCATCATTAAAAAAATAATCATTATAAGATTTAATTTTTTTAATTTAATTATTTATTATAATACTTTTAGTCACCGTATTGACCAAAAAATATTTTTTTGATTAAAATATATTTTAAAATTTTGGTTAATTCATTATAATATATTAAAATAAATATTTTTAAAAATTTTCATTAGATAAGTTATCTACGAAAATTTTCGTAGATAAGTTATCTACAAAAATTTTCGTAGATAAGTTATCTACGGAAATTTCTGTAGATAAGTTATCTACGGATTTTTCTGTAGATAACTTATCTATGGAAAAATCCGTAGATAACTTATCTACGAAAAAATCCGTAGGTAACTTATCTACGAATTTTTTCGTAGATAAGTTATCTACGAAAATTTTCGTAGATAACTTTTCTCGTAGATAAATTCTGTAGGAAATACATTTTATTTGAAACATCAATTAACATATTTTATTATCTTTTCATTTTAATTTATTGTAAAATAATTAGAATATTTAATTTAGCATCTTTAAAAAAAATAATCATTATAATATTTAATTTTTTTAATTTAATTATTTATTATAATACTTTTAGTCACTGTATTGATCAAAAAATATATTTTAGATTAAAATATATTTTAAAATTATTTTTTATTAAAATATATTTTAAAATTTTAGTTAGTTCATTATAATATTTTAAAATAAATATTATTAAATATTGTCATTAGATAAGTTATCTATGGAAATTTTTATAGATAAGTTATTTATAAAAATTTCCATAGATAACTTATCTATGGATTTTTCTGTAGATAACTTATCTACGGAAAAATCCATAGATAACTTATCTACGAAAATATCCGTAGGTAACTTATCTACAGATTTTTCTGTAAATAAGTTACCTACGGATATTTTCGTAGATAACTTCACCCGTAAAAAAATTTCTTAGGTTACATTTTATTTGAAACATCAATTAACATATTTTATTTTCTTTTCATTTTAATTTATTGTAAAATAATTAGAATATTTAATTTAGCATCATTAAAAAAAATCATTATAAGATTTAATTTTTTTAATTTAATTATTTATCATAATACTTTTAGTCACCATATTGACCAAAAAATATATTTTTGATTAAAATATATTTTAAAATTATTTATGATTAAAATATATTTAAAAATTTTATTTAATTCATTATAATATTTTAAAATAAATATTATTAAAAATTGTCATCTTAAATTTTTTATTTTTATAAATTAATTGATGATAAAAAAAATAACATACTAATATATAGTTTTAAATTCGATATGAAAATATTATGATATAGTTAGATAAGATTTTAAATTAGTATTTTGTTAATGATTGATAATTAGAAAATAAAACAAGAATAAATACATTTTTTGAATTTGATATCTTAGATTTAAGATGAATAAATATATTAATTTAATTAATAATTTATTTAAAATGTTAAAATTTATTTTATAAAAATAATATTTTAAAAGAGAAGGGTTAAAATAACACCAATGTAACTTTTATTAAATGAATTTTATAAATTCAACCGTTAGATTAAAAGTTTTCTACTCTTAGCTCATATATACAAAATTTTATATTAATTCAAGATGATTTGATACTTCATTCTTGTAAAATAAAATTGACGTAATATATACAGTTCAAAATATACTAAAATATGAACACTTTGATTACCTTTAAATTGTTGTTCAATTTTAACAAAATTTGATATAAACATATAAAGTGATATGAACTTTCAATCTAATGGTTGAATTTACAAAATTCACATTTAATATAACATTATTGAGTGGTGTAATACTAAGTAAAAGTTATACTAGTGTTATTCCAGCCCTTATCATTTTAAAATATATAAATTATTATTTAAACTTTTAAATTTATAATAATTAATTTAAATTGTATCATAATATTAATTTTAAATAGAAATAAGTAGATTGTTAATTACACAAGTAACTATATATATAAATAAATATTAATTAAATATAATATAATAATTATTATTAGTAGTAATATAATTATTATATATATTTTTATATTTTTATAGTAGTCTGGACATACCAAAATGAGAGGGATCCAAAAATAGTATAAGTATGAGATTGTACTTAAATGAATTAATTTGTACTACTTATATTGATAACATGCATTAGCTTTTTTGTAGCCTATCTCATCAGAACTCCACAGTTAAGCGTGCTTGACCTGGAGTAGTATAGGGATGAGTGACCTTCTGGGAAGTTTCCCAGAAAATGTGCAATAAGGACAAAACATGTTGAAAAATGAAGTGTAATGAAATAGCATCCTTGAGAGGCCAAATATGAGGGTTATTACATTAATAAATTTATTAAAATTAAATAAAAATTTCCTGAAAGTTATCTACGGATAACATCCGTAGATAACAACTTTCGTGAGTTATCTACGGAAAATTCCGTAGATAATGTTCCGTAGATAACGTTATCCACGAAAAATTCTGTAGATAATGTTATCTACGACCTTATTATCTATGGATTTTTTTTCGTAGATAATTCGTAGATAATTGACACTTATCTACGGATTTTTCATGTTTATCTACGGATTTTTCCGTAGATAATCTTGATTTTTCTTGTAGTGTATATTACTTGATAAGAATTGATGATCTAGATGTGAATTGATTGAGGGGTGTGTAAATCCTTATTTTGTTAGACTTATCTGTTGTGTATGTGATATGGAATTGACTATGAGATGAGATGGAGTATGGATGTGATTATGATTGTGATTGTAGTTCCTCACAGATATGACCAGGGATGAGACGACCCTGGATAAGTGATACTACAGGGATAGCGTGCCCCTGGCATAGTGTGGGATGAGTGAGGCAATTAACACGTATCACTTATGTCAGATGTGGCAGCCTTGGCATAGGATTAATTGTAAGAGATTGTGTGGGTTGTAATGTGATTGTGGTTACTCACACTAATGACCAAAGATGAGACGACCCTTGAGTAAGTGATGCTACAAGGACGAGCGTGCCCCTGACATGATGTGGGATGAGTGGGGCAATTAACCCGTATCACTTATGTCAAATGTGGCGTGACCTTTGCATAGTGTTAATTATAAGATTTGTGTGGATTGTGATGGATTAATGTAATTGTGAATTGAGATGTGAAGATGATGAATGATTGATAACTTATGATATATATAAATGCTTGTGAATATTTCATTAAGTAATGCGTAAAGATGATATTATGTCGTGTTTTTCTTATGTGCTTTACATATAGATGTTTTCTTTTCTTACCGTACAATTTGTGGATGTTTTAGATGAGGAAGATCCGGGTATGAATGACTTCTAGAATGCCAACAGTTGAATTATGGGTATGCTATGATATTGTGATATCGGGGCAGAGAATTTCTAGGACATGAATTTTTTATATAGATTTGGAGTTGTAACTATTATTTTAAAAATAATTTGTAAACTCTTAAGTTTTACTTTCCAAGTTTTATTTTCTTAAAATTTCAAATAAATATTCTCTTATTATAATCATTTTATATTAAATCTATAATAAATATTCTGATATTAAATTTAGTCTATATTAATATTAATTAAATATTTATATTTAAAAAATTGTTACAAATTTTAGATCTTATTTACTATGCTTTATAATAGTTTTAGATTTTACAGATTTCATTTATAATTTTATAATAGTTTTATTTTACTTACTGTGTTTTATAATAGTTTTATTTACCCAAGTTATAAGCTCTTGAAGTTAAAATCGATATTCATACATTTTGATTCGTATGGCTGGGTCCGTGAACTATCATGCTTGGGTTAGTTGATTATTATGTCATGCTTATATTTAGAAAATTGAACTAAATGAAGCTTAGGACTCTGAGGAGCATTATGATATTCTCTCTCTTTCTGATTTCTCAATTGTTCCACTCACATTACCTATTATTATTGGGGGTTTGTTTTTTCTTTACCCAAACTTGTCATATTGACATTATAATTTTGTGGTTAAGTCAAGCTTGTATTCTAGTTCTTCAGTTTAATGTAGAATATTAATCTTAAGCTTGAATATTTCTTTAAATTTGACCACACAAGTACATGTAAGCTTTTGTGTTTTGACTACTTGATTGTTTGTACTTTCTGTTCTAAGTTAGCTAGAATTAATGACTGGTTCTCTATATTTTTATTTTATAAAAAAACTACTCATATACTTGATGTTTCCTTTATTCTTTTATCTTTACACAATTCAGGTTGGTACCATATAGTTTAGCATCCTCTTTGATAACATCATTATTACAAATTCAACTTAAAAATATTTTGAAGAAGTTAGATGCAAAATGTAATATATAATTTTTCTAATAAATTGTTTGAGTTATTTAAAATCTTCTACAAAATTTGGGCTTTGATAAATACATAGGGATATTCAACAAGAACTCAAATCAACATTAAACATACTCAAATATACAACTCATATTAGATCATGATAACAATAAACAAACAAATAAGATCGAGAGTCAATCTTGTTATACCTAATAATTTGTTAGAGTTAGTCCCCAACAATTTATTTGATGTATTAAAATTTTTTTCTTAAGTATGAATTCTTGATTATATATATAAGCAATTTAATTGTTATCTTAATTGTTAATATATGTCAATATTTTAATTAAGTATAATAACACCATGAGAATAATTGATTTGTTTAAAAACATATCAAGTGTGATTGATTGAGAGATTCTTTAAACAAATAACATTACAAAATTAAGTTGTAAGGTGAGATTAACCTTTATTTATATACATTATTATGTTATTATCTTTAATTGATGTAGAGTATCTAACAAGATGAGATTAATATTTTGCAAGTTATTAATAATATGCTTAATTAGATTACAGGAAATTGTCTTAATGAGAGATATTGTACGATATTATTACTTTTCACACATGTAATTTGTAACAGCCCAAAATCGCTGGGCTAGAGGCCCAATTGATTGCCCAGAACGGGCCGTTTCAAAAGTGAAACGGGCCGTTCCGAAACAAGAAAAATGCCCAAAATTGGAAAAGCAGAACGGGCCGTTCTGGTTTTGGAACGGGACGTTCTAGGTGAGAATTTTGCGTAGTTTCGAAGGGCCCAGAACGGCCGTTCCACTTTTGGAACGGGCCTTTCCGGTAGGTGAGCCTGAAATCCTATAAATAACGCCCTCACCTCTTATTTTCACACATCTCTCATTCTCTCTTCCTATTATCTTCTGTTCTCTCTTCTTTCCATCTTCTTCTCTCTAAAGACCAAGGGGCATTTAGAGGAAAAGACCAAGAGATCACTGTTTAATTCAACTGCTGTTTATCCAGGTACGGGGGAAAAGGAGATTATTTATATGTAGAGTTACATGAAGGAATTGGGTAGAGGAAGAGTCCCTTAGGATTATGAGCAATTTTATAATTATTTCTGTTTGGAGAATTATTGGTCTTATTTGATTCTGTATGAATTTAGGATTATGAATATATATTTTATTTGTAAAAATGATGCTCTGGGAGAGAGAACGAAATGATAGAAAAGTGCCTGTAAGTTAGATTTTGGAAAAATTGGATTATTTCTGTTTGAGAAATTGATGATCCCATTAGATTCTGTATGTGTTGAGAATTAGAAATATGTATTTAATTTATAAGAATGATGATCTGAGAGGGAGAACGAAACTGTAGAAAAGTGCCTGTGAGCTAGGTTTTGGAACAATTGGGGTTTTTACCGTTATGTTAAAATTATATTAAATTGGTAATTCTGTTGAGTATTATATTAATTTGTAAAAGTTATTGTTATATTACCTGATAAGAATTGATAATCTAGATGTGAATTGCTTGAGGGGTGTGTAAACCCTTACTTTGTTGGATCTATCTGTTGTGTATGTGATTTGAAATTATGTATGTGATATGGAGCTGTGAGATGAGATGTTGTGTGGATATGATTATGATTGTGACTGTGGTACCTCACACTAATGACCAGGGATGAGACGAACCCTGGGAGGTGATGCTCCAGGGACGAGCGTGCCCCTGGCATGGTGTGAGATGAGTGAGACAATTAACACGCATCACTTATGTCAAATATGGCAGCCCTGACATAGAGTTAATTGCAAGAGATTGTGTGGATTGTAATGTGATTGTGGTCCCTCGCACTAATGACCAGGGATGATACGAACCTTGGGTAAGTGATGCTACAAGGACGAGCGTACCCCTGGCATGGTGTGGGATGAGTGAGATAATTAACTTGTATCACTTGTGTCAGTTGTGGCGTAGTCTTGACATAATGTTAATTGTAAAATTTATGTGAATTGTGATGGATTGATGTGAATGAGATGTGATTGTGGTTCTTCACACCTATGACCAAGGGTGAGCACGGCCTGAGATTGTTATATGAGTATCGTGACCTTGGTTAACATGTCAGGGGTGAGCACGACCCTAGGTTAGGGGTAACGTGACCTTGGCACAGTGTTATATCAGGGGTGAGCACGACTCTGGATTGTTATGTGAGTATCGTGACCTTGGTTAACATGTCAAGGGTGAGCACGACCCTAGGTTAGGGGTAACGTGACCTTGGCACAATGTTATATCAGGGGTGAGCACGGCCTTGGGTTGTTAATTGGGTAGCGCGTGACCTTGGCATAGTGTGAAGTACAAGATTTGTGATGAATGGTGTGATTGAAAATTATAACGTGATGACGATGCATGATTGATTAAAATAAGATATGTTGAAATATTTATGAATATTAGTTATAATGAGATAATATGTTGTGTTTTCTTATGTGCTATATATATATATGTTTTCTTTTCTCACCGTGCAATTTGTGGACGTTTTAGGTGAGAAGATCCGGCTGCGAGTGGCATCTAGAATGCCAACAGTTAAATTAGGGGTATGCTCTGATATTGTGACATCGGGGCAGAGAACTTTTAGGACAGAATTTTTATATGGATTTGGAATTGTAAATATCATTTTGAAAATAATTTATAAACTCTTGTGTTTCATTTTCTAAATCCTTATTATTGTGGTCATTGAAGAACGATTTTTAAAGTTTCTCATGTGAACCCTTTTAGCGAAATTTAAAACATTTATTTGTAAAGTTACAATATGTGTTGGGGTAGTAAGGGTGTCACATAATTAACTCCCAAACCTAATTTTTAATTTTCATAGATTATTTTTAAGGTTTTTCGGTGTTTACTATAATAAAATTATTGATGGTGACTCTACTTGTTTTCAAAACATTATTGTTTTAAAATTTTTTTTTATCCCATTGCAATAATTCTAGTTGCGACAATAATGTTATCACAAGTTAATTATCATAAAATACTTGTAACTTTAGTGATTTTCATTTGGGATTTAGTACCTATTTGGAAATCATTAATTAAGTAAAATATTTGAATTAAATAATTAAATTATGTAATTAACGATTTTCATGTTGAATCTTTTACTTCATTAGCACAATTTCCCCCCTTACATGAATACTTCACATCTACTAAAAAACGTAATTAAAACTAAAATTTAAATGAACGATTATGTTTTATTTTTTCCCTCTCTTCTCCATTTTAGCCTTCATTTTTTCCCCTCCCGAAGTCCAAATAATCTGAAACATAGAATCAAGCTCAAACATGTCCAAACCTCGATATGCCCAATGTCTCAAAAATCTAAACACTGCGTTGGCGTTGCCCAGTAATTGAGGTCCAACAATCTCATATATTGAATGGGCCCATTATCTTTCACTCCTAACTCAATTTCTTCTCTCAAAACAAGCTTAATAATCTACATTTATAATAATGGAGATTGTTGAATCACTTATCACATTTTTAGACTATTTTTTTTTTTATTTTTTTAATATAAATTATAAATTTATTTATTTATATTTTACTTTATAATTTTGCATTTTTAATAATTACTTATTATTATATAATTTATTATTTATTATTTTTAAAAATAATTCATAAAATTATGAAATACCATTTGTACACTACTACTACTACTAATAATAATAAAATATTTAATAATAACAACAATAAAATATTTATTTAATTTGATGGATCAATTTGGTTAATTCAAAATCTATATTGAAACTAACTAATTGGATTTTTAAATTTTAAATCCAAAGGAATGCATTTATGCAAAAAGTCAAGAGGGAGAATCTAAGAAGCATGGTTCTTAGAGAACCATACTATCATAATTAAATGTAAAGTAAATATCAACGAATGAAGAGTTATGAATATAAGAGTTATTTCATCTTCTATAAATAGGGAGACTTGTGATGAGAGTAATCACTATCGAGAAGAAATCACTATCTAGAGGGGACTAAAGAAGATTGGAAATTACATCTAATTTATTCTAGAGTCTCCTTCCAAAGAAAGAGAGAAGTAAAGTGAGAAAGTTCTTGTATTTCTCTTTATTTTGGTATTGTTTTTATTTTATTTTATTTTTTGGGTAATTATATTACTGATATAAAATATCTATTGACTTCATCGATGACTAATTTCCTTTAAAAAAAACATGACCAATTACTTTTAATAAAGTCTTTCCTCTTAATCACATTTTTTTCATATACAAAATTTAAAGAGTTAATCACCTATATACACTGTCAGTGTAAAGTTTTTTTATACTCGCAACTAATTATATCTTTTAATTGTGTCATGTCACTATAAACACATTTACTTTTAATAGTAACATGATACAATTAAAAAATATAATTGATTGTTAGTATAAAAAAACTTTACACTGGCAGGTGATTAACTCAAATTTAAATATGAGACTTTATATAAGAGAAACCGGTCCTATATTATTTAGATCCACAACTTGTTGATGTATGAATCAGACTATCAAAAAGATATTCTTATGTTATTTATTTGTTTATTTTTATTTTTATTTTTTACTTTAACATAATGTCTACTTTGGTATCATAGCAGTGAGAGCTAGATCCGCTAATTCCCCACAAGATTTATGTCCATCATCCCTACATTTGGATAGCTGTGTGCATGAGTGCAATGTAGGAATATGGGAACCGTGGCTTCGATCCATGATGGTTATGTGGACCGTGGGTTGCCCACTTACAAAAGTATTCTTCATCTATTGCAAAAATAATTGCAATAAGAACCAGAAGTAAAAGATCAAGACCAAGAAAATGGGACAGTTGTGATCTATCTTCACAAAAATCGACAACGTGTAAATAGTTCTCAACCACCTTGTACCAAATTCTCAAAAGATAATTACCCAACACTTGGCATATTTGTTGGAATGATCATATTTTCAGCACTTACTTTTCTCATAACACTTATTATTATAAATAAACAAGTGACGTGACAGAGAAATGGAGGGAATTAAATGGATTATAAAATTTATAAAATAATGTATGAGAACAACATTCCTCTTTTGCGTGTCTTTTGAAAGGAAAAGAGATATATCCATCTCTTTCGGGCTTAATAAAAGGTAGAAAATATGATGTTAACATTGTTATAAAATTATTGAGTAAGCTATCATTGTTATAAAGTTTAGCCATTAGCAATTAATTTCAAGAGTAGTGCAACGCATTATTAATTAAGGTCCTTTGATATAACTTAATTTCATGAAACCTTCCTTATTTAATTGAATTTATATGATGTTTTAAATTTATGATTTTTTTTATCCTGTTCATCCTGGTGTTCATTCTATATGCATGATTAATGATCAATGTCATGCAATTTGGCAATTTGATACGAGACCATGTATAGATTGGTTTCGGTAGGAAAATTTGGCACACTGTCCATTTTTAAATCAATGACAAAACAATGTTTCAAAACATTAGGACCTTTCAAAGCTTGTCCATCTACACAGAATAATGAGTAAAAAGAACGTGAGGAAAAGCCAAGTGAAATAGATATGGGGTAGCTAGTTCCAAAGTTTTTTCTTCTTCTAATTTAACATTTCAAGATATAGAATATGGAATTTCAATAATGAAGAACTATATTTATTATGTTTGAAAAATGTTTCATTCAATAATGTGCCCTGACCTATATAAAGGTGGATGGTTTCAGTTCACAATATTTTTTGTCAAGAGACAGAAAGTGTGATCATGACAGCTGAAGGCTTCTCACTCATAGTGGTTTTCATTCTGCTGATTGAATTAGTTGATTCTCTTAACCGTAGCAATTTTCCAGTGGAGTTCTTATTTGGAACTGCCTCATCTTCTTACCAGGTTCATGTTTTGTCTATCTATCTCAATAAAGGGCGTATTTGGGTAAATTTCTACATAAACACTTATAAGAGAATGCTTTTTTCTCTATAAGCTAATTTGTAAAAACTATTTCACATAACTTTTCTAAAAACGTTTTCTTTTAATTTATGCATTAGTTAATTTTAATTTGTGCATAAGTTAATTTTAACTTAAAAAAATTATTTCAACTTTTTTTTTTTTCTCTTAAAACTGTTTATGGAGAAGACTATCCAATCAGGCTAAATTACATATACAAAACCAATGTTGTTTTAGTATGTTGTCTATTTCTTATTTGATTGAATGGTGTAACAAGTATGAAGGTGCAGCAAAAGAAGGGGGCAGGGGACCAAGTATATGGGACACCTTCACCCACATACATTCAGGTAAATAGCATGTGCCTCATTTATCTTTAAAATTAAGATGATAATCATCTATGATCTTTCTTCTTTTTTTGCTTCTAGTTCTTTTGAGTTTCTCAAAGTTGGTAGTTCTCTATGACTTCTGTAAGCTACCACTCATCAATATTTTCTTCTTGTTGGGTGCAAGGAATTTGTTCCATTAATATGTAAAGTACAACCTTTTTCATTTAAATTGACCTTGGTCTTTGTTTATCTTGGACAAATTATCTAGTTTTATTGGAAGATTGTCTTGCATTCTTTCTTGAGGCTCAATTTCCCTACTGAATATTAGAACTGAAGAAAGAAAGTGTTAACAAAGTAAATGATGTTGAACTGTTGAATGAAGCAATGAGACTAGCACTATAACAGATAATAAATTAACTAAGATTTGCACAGGTTCCAATATGGGTTTTATTTTTTAATTTTTAAGGATTTTATTCTTTTGATGCATAAGATTTTAGCATGTTAACTTGGATTTCAAGTGGCAACTAGGTTGTAGTTCTGAAAACTTGTAAGGAACTTTCTTAAGTTTGAATCTTTTAGCAGATAGGATAAGGGACCAAAGTAGTGGAGACCTAGCAGTTGATTCTTACCACCGCTACAAGGTACTTCTAACTCTCTTCAGCATGCACGTGTGTTTGAGTGAAGTTTAATGTTCATTAAATTATTCCTCTGAGATATTTGAGCAAACAATTTGGCAGGAAGATGTGAGTATAATGAAGGACATAGGATTTGATGCATACAGATTCTCTATCTCATGGTCTAGGGTTCTACCTGGTAAGAACTAATAGGAATATTCAACATCATTTATTCTTTTTATCTTCATTGTATTTGCTTTCTAGTTTTGGTTACATATAACTTGCACATCAACGACGACTTTCTTTTTTATATGATCTTAATTCGTAGACATTAAATTCACATAAAATGTGATTCAATATTTGTCATACATTTGGTTTAGGTGGAAGCCTGAGGGGAGGTATAAACAGAGAAGGCATCACATATTACAACAATCTTATCAATGAACTCCTCTCAAATGGTCTGACTCAGTCATTCTATTGCATCCATGTGTACCCAAATCTATTATTTTCTCACTCTAGACAAAATCTTCTCTATCCTATAACCACAGGTTTGCAGCCCTTTGTAACTCTATTTCATTGGGATCTCCCTCAAGCCCTTGAAGATGAATATGGTGGTTTTTTAAGTCCAAATATTCTGTGAGTAGTTTTCTTATCAAACTTTGATAAACTTCCATAGAAGAAAAAATAAACTAACTTCTCCCATAAGTTAAAATTAACTTATTAATACATAATTTATAGAAACTCTTTTATATTACTTTCTGCAATTAATTGATTTAAGCCTATGTAAAAATTAATTTTATTTCATTTTTTTCTTCTTATTTTCTTTTTTTATAAGTGTTTACAGAAAAGTTTATCCAAACATTATCGATATATACATGGTCTCCCTAGTAACTGATGTAAAATCTGTCTTCAGAAAGGATTTTGCAGACTATGCAGATGTATGCTATAGGGAATTTGGAGATAGAGTGAAGCACTGGATCACTATAAATGAGCCAGTCACCTACACCACACAGGGCTATGCAAATGGATTATTTGCACCAGGAAGATGCTCCAAGTGGTTGCCTTTCTACTGCAGTGTTGGGGATTCTAGTACTGAACCATACCTGGTCACTCACCACCAGATTCTTGCTCATGCAGCTGCTGTCAAAGTCTACAGGGACAAGTACCAGGTTACAATATGAATCATTTTGTGATGCACTAGTACAAACTAAAGCAGTTTCATCAAATAAGTTGTAGATAAATTGGTAGTGGTAAATTTAACTGGGGTGGTTTTGTTTTATTTAGATTTCTCAAAAGGGACAAATTGGAATAACATTGAACTCCCCATGGGTAATGCCACTTTCCCAGTCAAAGGAAGACGTAAATGCAGCATCTAGGGCCCTTGCTTTCCTGTTTGACTGGTAATTTTTTCTATTTTTTAATTCTTGTTTTCTATTGCTATAAGTTAAAAAGTAAAGTTTATAAAATTATAATAATTTGGTTTATATGGACTTAATAATGTAACATACTCTTTTTTTCTATTTTTGGTGATAATCTGCCTAATGGATAAGTGGACCCAACTGAAATTGTTACCTGACTTCCAAGGTTTATGGAGCCACTAAAGTCTGGATCATACCCTGTTGAAATGGTTAATAAAACTGGTGAAAGATTGCCAAAATTTTCGAGGGAGCAATCCTTGATGGTTAAAGGATCCTTTGATTTCGTAGGACTTAACTATTACACAGCAAGTTATGCAGCCAATGTCCCTTGCACAAGAGAAAACCAAACTATGTTTACAGATGCATGTGTTTCTCTCACATGTAAGACTGGTGAAATATATTTAATGTTTTTTATGTTTCAGCATACTTTTGTTTACTTAAGATCTTTATTTGGTGCATCAGCAACGAGGAATGGAGTACAAATTGGTCCGAAGGTAAATGCATATCTTTGGATAACTGCTCAACACATTCAGTTTTTGAAAAATAAATGTAAAATGTGTTTTAAGAAAGATTTGGTCAAAATTGATTTATTTTCTATATTTTAAAATAGTTGTTTTGGTTCTCATAATTTTCAAATATGACAGGTTTCTATTAGGATATTAATTAAAATTTCACATCATTAAAATAAGAAAAAAAGTAAAAGTTTATAAAAAAACATACATTTTTCATTGGTTAAGAGTGTTTTAGATGATAAACAAAAGTAAAATTATGAGAAAGTAATCTTAAAGTGGACAATTTCATTATTAATGTAAAATTTTGTGAACTAATACTCTAAATAATCCCACAAGTAATAAGATATAATCCTTCTCTTGAAAAATATATTTTTCTCAAAAAAAAAAAAAAACACAATATATCCTAATAATTGCATCATGAACCTATACTTCATTTTGATTTGACTCGTAACAAAATTTCCCATATTTAAGAATAAAAACAATATATATATATATATATATATTTTTTTTTTCCTCAAACAAAATACACAACATATCCTAATAATTGCATTGTGGACATATACATCATTTTAACTTTACCAGCGACAAAATTCACCATATTTAAGAAATATATCCACCAAAACCGTTGTTTTTAAAATGTAAGACTAAAACCAATTTTTACCAAATTTTGGGGTACCTAAAACACATTTTATCCAAAATTGAATTTGGTTGACCAGCTTGAAAACAAGGTGAAAATGGGGTTAACTTCAAATTGGAAAGGGCATTGAAGCCGTAACATTTGAAGGAAAAATCCCATATCAACATTCACCTTCAACAAAATCAAAATTATTATAAAGCAATTCATTTGAGAAAGTATGAACTTTGCAGGGTGCCTCAGACTGGTTATACATCTATCCCAGAGGAATTCAAGATCTTTTACTCTACACAAAGGAAAAGTTCAACAATCCAGTCATTTACATAACAGAAAATGGTAAGTTTCTACGAGTAACAATATCATGTTTCATCTTCACTTCTCAAAATTTCTAAAATGAACACAGGGGTTGATGAACTTAATGACAATGCAAAATCACTTGAGGACCACATAAGAATAGACTACATCAGTAACCATCTTTCCTATGTTCACAGTGCAATACAGTGAGTTTCTTATGTAATGTGATGTTCCACTTTTAGTCACAGTCTATTTTCATAAACTTTTTCAGAAACACTTTTATAATAAAAAATATAAAAATAAAATAAAATAAACTTTTCTACAAGTTAAAAGTTTATGCATAAATTAAAAGTTTTTGAAAAAAATATGAAAGAACTTTTACAATATATAAACAAATCTTAACTTATGAAGAAATTAATTTAATTTATTTATTTTTCTCTTCTATACATATTTATACTTAATCATGTACTTGAACTAAGACCAATGCAATTGGCAGGAATGGTGTGAATGTGAAAGGCTACTTTGTATGGTCATTGTTGGACAATTTTGAATGGGCAAATGGGTATTCTGTTCGATTTGGAATCGTTTATATTGATTACAAGGATGGATTGAGAAGATATCCTAAGAAATCAGCAGAGTGGTTCAAAAATTTTCTACAATGATGTAATCAATCTTGTACTACTTTTGAAGGTTTTAGAGGTATAAATACTTGGAAAAATGTAGCCAATTGTTGAACCCTGTAATTGGATGCAGCTTCAAGTAAACAAATAGGATACCTGTAATTGAATTACATCATGTGAATTCATAAATTTATTTAATTACTTCAACGCCCACTCAGTTTAGTGTTAATTGCATTAATGCCCTCCATAATGATTTCCACTACCCTGAAGTTAAGAATCCACTTTTAAATTGTTTTTAATGGGTTTTTTTTTTAGTGATCAACTTGTTCAATTAAGTAAAAGTAAATTTTTTAAATCCTCTGAAAGGAGTTAATTCAGTTAGAATAGTTTAATAGCATTTTCCGAGTGCTACATGTTGAGATCAAGCTGAATTCAATAGACCATCTCGTCTAAATGATTCTCACTGCTGTTAAAAAAACACTTCATACCTCGGCATAATTATTTAAAAAAAAATTGAGCGAAAATAATAATTTTTTAAAAGTAAATATAATTGAAGGGATAATTTTTTGAAAATAGTTGCAAAAATAAATTAAAAAATAGTTTTGAAAATAAGGTTGTGAAAAACGTACATTAAATAAAATAATACTCTTTACTAATAATATAAGTTATTATGTAAGCAACAATAACTTGTTCGCAGTGGAAAAAAGACAAAATTGACAAAACGCACTAATTAATTGCATTTCTGGTCAACGAGTTTATCCAATTACCTAATAGTAAGTTTATCGTAAAAATTGATAAAGTATAACTTTTTGTCTTAAAAAGAAAACAATATATATATATATATATATATATATATATATATATATATATATATATATATGAATTAATCACCTATACACTATCGGTGTAAAGTTTTTTTATACTGGTAACTAATTATGTCTCTTAATTGTGTCATGTTACTATAAACACATTTACTTTTAACCGTGACATGATACAATTAAGAATATAATTGATTGTCGGTGTAAAAAAAACTTTACACTAGCAGTGTATAGGTGATTAACTCTCTTTATATATATATATATATATATATATATATATATATTATTTAAAAGTATATATTTATAAAAGTTAATCACTCGTAATACATTGTTAGTGTAAATTTTTTTATACCAACAACTAATTATATATTTTAATAGTATTATATTATTTATTTATTTAATCAAATAAAAATAAAATAAAATAATTTAAAAAATATGATTGATTGTGGATGTATAAAAATTTTATACTAACAACTTATAAATGATTAACTCTATATTATTTTATACTTTTTATCAGTGATTTAAAAACCGGATCGAACCGGTCGGTCGGACCGGTTGGACCGAGAACCGGTGGTCCAACCGGTCCGAATCTTAAGTTGGATCGGTTATGCAATCGACCCGTTTCAAACCGGATTGAACCGGTCAATTTTTTGGTTCAACCGGTGAACCGGTGGGTCAAACCGGTTCAACCATTTTTTTTCTTTTTTTTTATAAATTTTTTTAAGGGACCATAAACCACAAAAAATAATAATGAAAATTGAATCTCTTAATGGAAAAGTAATGAGTCTTATTAAATATAACAATGACTACTTGTTCTAATATATTTGTTTGCAATATATACAACTTAAATAACTTTTATAGTATATTATTAATTTTAAATTATATATTTAATAATATAATATTTATGTAAATATTACATATATTATTTTGTGATATTAATTGCAAACATATTATATATGTACATATTATTTATATTTTTAATTTGTATTAATATATCGTTTAACATATAATTTTTTTTGTATTTTTTTATAAAATAAAAATAAAAATAATTTTAAATAAGATAGAAAAATTAAAATTTAAAATAAAATATGAATTTATTAAAATTTATAAGTATAAAATATATTTAATATGAATATTTTTTTAATAAAAATAAATAAAAATCGAGTCATGCGGTTCAACTAATGACCCACCGGTTCAACCTTTGACCCATTGACCCAATACCTTAACCGGTTCGATGACCGGTCCGGTTTTTAAAACTATGCTTTTTATATCATTATCTTTCTTACATATAGTAATGAGTGAGATTTTCTTTTACCCTACCCTTATATTTTACGAACTAAACAAGGACCGAAAAATTTATATATTTTTATTAACTGATTTAAGTCTTTAGAATTTAATGAATCTTGAACAATAAACTATTATTTATTTTTATTCTTTTATTATTTTTAAATGCCCATTTTCCTTTTTAATTGATTAAACAAAATATAAAATCCTGTAAAAGTAGTAGTTAAATTTATTTTTTTATTAATTAATTTGACTAAACTTGTGCTGAAAAAGAATTTGTGTTTTATTTTAATTTAAACTTTTTATTTTAAAAAAAATAAAACAAAAAAAAAATTCTTCTTTTCTACTATCAATAATCAAAACAATAACCAAATATTTTACCATGAAACCAAACACACGTTTTCAGTTCACATGGGTATTCATGAAGCCAAACACACATTAAAAATGGAAACAAGAGAACACATGGGTCACTCGAAATAATTATTTTATTTAACCCTCCTTCAAAGGTTTCACCAACTTCAGGAAAACCCACACACTTCAATAGCTTCTCTAAAACAACTCGAATGCTACGATGAAGACGGCATGAAGCTGTATTAGTTTAAGCATGGAACCTATTTTCCCTTCCCAAGAATAATGGCATCTTTTCAAGCACTTTAACAAATCATATCATCTAAGAAAACATATAATATAATAACATAATAAAGCAATCCTTTTTCCCTTGCGTTTTTCTCTTCCTTTTCACTTGCTAAAAGCCAAAGAATCCTCCTTTATCTCTTGGGGTTCTTAAATATAAAATATAAATAGTATAATATAAAGTCCTGCTTATGGGGGCAAAGTGTGAGACTTGAATTCATTCAGATTTGAACTATGCGGGTTAAGGTTAAGACCACGGTTGTTCTTCTCCTTGCAACACTTTCTCTTTTTCACTCAGCAGCTTCTCTTAATCGAAGCAGTTTTCCAGCAGATTTCTTCTTTGGAACTGCTTCTTCAGCTTACCAGGTTTTGTTCTGTCCCAACTTGTTTAAATCCTAGCATCTTCTATGTAAAAGTGTTGGATCTTATTTGCATTTTCTTTCTTTCTGGGTTTTATTGTAATTGGGTTATGAAGTATGAAGGTGCAGCACATGAAGGTGGCAAGGGCCCTAGTATATGGGACACCTTCACTCATAACCACCCAGGTTTGCATCTCCTCTATCTTTCTTTTTCTTTTTGCCACATTTATTTCTTCAATAGCTCATTTTAAGTAGCAATGTATCATGGTTATTTCCCTTTCTCATAGTAATCTCATATGTTTTCAATATATTAATCTATGCATACACACTTCTAAAGAGAAAAATAAGAAGGAAAATTAAAACAAGCTTCTTTATATGGTAAACTAGCATATGTATGAGTTAAAAGTAAAATTTTGGAGAAAATACGAGGAGAGAACTTCTACAAATTAGTTTATAAATAAGCTAATTTTAGATTATGGAGAAACTTATTTCATTTTTCCTTTCTATTTTTCCTCCTGGAAGTTCTTATGGAGAAGTTTATCCAAACTACTCCATATTAGTGTTTATATTTTGTGGGTTTCATTTTGCCAGAGGGTATGTTTCATTGTTCTGTTACTACTAACTACTATTTAACCGACTAACAATATCCAGAAAGTTGAATAGGGCAAGCTTAAGAAAATAAAATAATAAAGGGTAATGCTAAAATGTCTTTTGGTTAGCATTGGAGATGTACTTCAATGACCCCTGTGTCATCGATTTGGTTGACCAAATTGATTTTGGGGGCTAATATGTGGAGAGAAGAAAACAATTTTGATTATCTCTGTTGACAATATAAGCGATGTTGCTTCTTGGAAAAGTGAGTTTCTTGGTCCTTGCTCATTTTGAAGTTGGTTTCTACAAGGTACTTTCAGATAGAACAGAGTTGGTTTATTGGATATTGAAATAAACTCATTAGAGACATTTTTTCTTGGTTGTTCAGATAGAATAGCAGACCACAGTAATGGGGATGTTGCCATTGATTCATACCACCTCTACAAGGTACTTTCATCCTCTTAATTTGAATTTAAAGATCTAGATGAGTTTTCACTGTTTTTGAAATTTGATTTCATCTATATTGATGAAATTGTTCATACATAAAAAAAATTTCAGGGAGATGTGGCCATGATGAAGGATATTGGATTTAATGCGTACAGGTTCTCCATCGCTTGGTCCAGAATACTACCTCGTGAGAAACTCTAGTCATCCTTTAATTATCCTCAACTTAATTTTTCGATAAATAGTTTTGTTTTTTATAGGTAAATAAAAATGCTAAATTGGATCATTTGTTTGCATGATTGTAAGGGAGTTATTAACACTTTATATTGAATTATAGATGTGTTTCCATAATGCAATGAATCTTAAACCAAATTGACTTTTAGGTGGAAACCTGAAGGGAGGAATTAACAGAGAAGGCATCACATATTACAACAATCTCATCAATGAACTGATATCAAATGGTCAGCAGAAGTCAAATTTCTCTCCCTTTCTCTCTCTTGTGATACCCCACATCAAACTAAGTTAGATGTACTTTTTTTGTTTACAGGACAACAACCCTTTATAACTCTATTTCACTCTGATCTCCCTCAAGCTCTTGAAGATGAATACGGTGGTTTTCTGAGTCCCAAAATTGAGTAAGTAATACTGAAATTACAATGTTTACTAGAATAAATGGACCTGTCCTTCCCATCCACTCACAACTAATGAAGAATTGGTGCTTTGGATTTTGCAAACAGGCAAGATTTTGCAGATTATGCAGAAGTATGCTTCAGGGAATTTGGTGACAGGGTTAAGCACTGGATTACATTAAATGAGCCGGTGCTATATGGCACCCAAGGTTATGGAAGTGGTGGATCCCCACCCAATAGATGCTCCAAGTGGTTTGCTAACTGCACCGCTGGTGATTCTACTACTGAACCCTATGTGGTTACACACCACCTGATTCTTGCTCATGCTGCAGCTGTAAAAGTCTACAGGGACAAGTTCCAGGTTACTCCATTTTTATTGTGATTTTAAATACATCAGCAAACATAATTGGTTAGAGTTTAAGTCAAGAATCATGCAATATGTGGTCACTGGTCAGTACAAGATTCACTGACAGTAAATGATTTTCTAATAGGCTTCTCAGAAGGGTCAAATTGGGGTAACACTGAATTCTGCCTGGGTTGTGCCACTTTCTCAATCAAAAGAGGACAGAGAAGCTGCATATCGCGGTCTTGCTTTTATGTATGACTGGTAAGTGTCTTTGCCACATAGAAACACTCTTATTGTTTCCAGCTCTATTAATTTCCACAACAGTTTGTGAGTAGGTTTTGTTTGGGGGGATTACTCTATTTTATCCTGGGTATTTGTATCCTGATGAATCATAAAGAATTTATCCACTAGAGTCGGCCTAGTGGTGAGGGGATTGAAGTTGAGGTAGATGCATAAAGACTTCGATTTTAACATTTTTTGTTGACACAATCAGGCCAAACTTTTCTTTTTGTGTTTATTGAAGGTTCATGGAACCACTTTACTCTGGTACATATCCTGCTGTAATGGTTAACAAAGTTGGAGGTCGTTTGCCAAAGTTTACCAGAAGGGAATACTTGATGGTTAAAGGGTCCTTTGATTTTATAGGGCTAAATTATTACACCTCAACTTATGCAACTAATGCTCCTTGCCCCCGTGAAACGCCAACTGCCTTTACCGACGCATGCGTTAGATTTACAAGTAAGTCATTTTAAGTGAAGCTAACACACACTTTCAATTTAACTTCTATTGAATTTCCCTCATACATTTGCTTACTCATGATTCAATTTGTTGCACTTGCATCAGCTACAAGAAATGGGGTTCTCATTGGTCCAAAGGTAATTGTATATGGAGATAAGTTTTACCCAAATTCTTTTATTGCATGACAATGATTATTTGTCATTTGAATAGTACGAGTTAGCCAAGAGTTCAGTCTATCCTCCATAAGAATTTTTCAGAAAGAAGTTGAGAAGTAAATGAATAATTTTGCAGGCAGCCTCGGACTGGCTCTACATCTATCCACCAGGAATCCAAGGTCTACTGCAATACACCAAGGAGAAATTTAACAACCCAATTATTTACATAACAGAAAATGGTAACATTATATGATCTTTTTCACTTTTTTTTTTCCAAAAATTGAATCTTTACTATGTGACAATACTAGTTTTACTGTTCCCATGAATCGTGTTATTTGAATTTTTGCAGGAATCGATGAGGTGAATGACGAGAAAATGTTACTTGATGACAGAATGAGGATAGATTATATCAGTCACCACCTTTTGTATCTTGAAAGGGCCATAAGGTGAGTTTTCTAAAGTGAACATTTGAGGTATGAAGTTTACCTCACATCTTTTTTCTTGACTCAACAATTGGAACTTTGAATTTGGTAGGAATGGTGTGAGGGTGAAGGGATACTTTGCATGGTCATTGTTGGACAATTTTGAATGGACTGCTGGGTACAGTCTTCGCTTTGGACTCGTGTATGTGGATTACAAGAATGGACTGAAAAGACACCGAAAGAGATCAGCTTTGTGGTTCAAAATATTTCTTCACCAATGATGGCAAGTGATAAGAATATGGTGTCTCTTTCTTAATCCTAAGTCATTTGCTTTAGGCCATTGTAAGAACTATGCAGAACTACTTTGATGATTTTGCCTAGAGTGAGGCTTCATTGTTATCTACGTAACTTTCATTAATTTGTTTCTGTATTTGGTTTCCTGTCTTGCCCCAAAACTCATAACAGCCGAGACCTCTCTAGGGCCCCCAACACGTTTTAATTAGTTTCATTTAATAATTATTAACATGTTAACATTAAGATACGAAATGTTAAAAAATATGATAATAATTGATTAATCCATCAACTTGTATAAGCTAAAAACGTGTGTTCAAGATAACTGATAAACTAGTGAAAAACAGTTCATGTTATGCTAGGTGTGATGCATTTGGTAGAACGTGCAGTGACATTGTCGCAAGGTTAAGTGTGTATTTGGAACAAAATTCATAATGTGGATCATTACCCCTCCTTCCTGCACCTGAAAAGTACCTACCGCAAGCTCCTGTCGTGACAACTCATGTCACCGTAAGCATTTCCACCACGATACCAATGAAATTTTAAACAATGGAGCAATTCAAAATTTTTCTGAACTTCAAAAGTTAGAGATCGAAGATTATTCAAAGGAGGTGCTTCCAAAACTAGAGATGTTTTTGTAGGTTAACTTACTAACTTCAAAATTATATGCTCCAATCATACATTAGCTTGGTCCTCTAACAATACAGTTCAGTTGAAGACCATTAAAGGTCAACAAGAATGGTGGGATAAATTGGAGATGAATTTTGATTTTTATGTTAGGAACATTAATTGTAGATTTATTGTCAAATTTTTCAACGATGCAAATAACACTTTAAATCAATAACTATAATAAAAAGAGTTAATCATCTATATATTGTTAGTGTAAAATTTTTTACATTGATAACCAATCATATCTTTTAAAATTATTTATTTTATTATTATTTCATTAAATAAGCAACTGACATGATACTATTAAAAGATATGATTGGTTGTCAGTGTAAAAAAAATTTACATTAATAGTGTATAGGTGATTAACTCTAATAAAAAATATGGTATAGTGAACTTATGTTGGTTAACATAAAAACTTTTTAAGTTTTTTTTTTAAAAAAGTTTTATACTTAAACAAGAATGTACATACATTCTACTTGTTGTTTTGTCTTTTTCTAATTATATTTTCATTTTTTCTTATTTTTAATTTTCTCTTTTTCATCCTTTTTTATTACTATTTTTCTTTCAAATTTAAGTATTTTTTTTGGACGAAATTAGGGTGCTACAAAGTTTCCCGATGGAAGATTCTATTGAAAAAGTTAATTCAAATATTTAAGATTTGTAATTATAATATATAGAATTTGTAGTTATAACAATATAGAATTTGTAGTTATAAAAATATATTAAAATAAGAAAGACACTACATAATAATACAAACATTTTTACAGACATGATAATATTTTATATATATTTTAGGATGACATATTGATGTAATATATAGTACTTTAGTTTTTATATTATAAATAAATAGATAGTTTCGTACACCAAAATTTAGCAAAGAATGAAAAAAGTAGGAAACAGTTTCTTCTCATCAAACGTTAGAGACTCAAAGCAAAATTTAAAGTTTAAACTAAGAAAGAGTCTATAACAAGTAGTAGGACGGGTCGAGTACGAGTTTCATGATACTCGTCCCGTTTCTGCGACTCAAATCCATTCTCATACTCGTACCCGTACTTGTACCCGTAGCATATGTAATTTCCGTCCTCATCCTCGTCGGGTATCGGATATACCCGTACCCGTACTCGTAAAAAATTATTATTATTATTTTTACAAAAAAATACATAATATTTTTAAATTATTTTTTCATTACATTATAATTATAATTAAATTGTTTCTCTATCTCATATTTTAATCAAGAGATTTCTTAATAATTAAATAACTATAAATGTTTCACATTAAAATAAATAATTATACATAATAAAATATTAATTTTTTTTAACATAATTCAATCGGGCATGGGTACGGGGACGAGTACGGGGCGGGTACGTATATACTCGTACCCGTACCCGATTTAACATATCGAATTTTACCCATATCCGTACCCGATCAAATCGGGTATTTCTCATTAAAGTCGAGACGAGTTCGAATATTACCCACATGTTTATTTGCCATCCCTAATAACAAATATAAAAATCTCCTATTTTGTGGCTTTTTAGTTTCCTTTAGACAGAAATCAAATCTAAACTAAGCAACATTTAACTATGATGTTACATATATTTCCTATTTGGTGTATATATTAATTAACAATTTCAATCATGATCAGACATTGTACCTTCAATTCCAATAATGCACAATGTTGAACCACTCCTTGAGAATTTACTTAAAGAAACTTTATAAGATAAAAACAAGATAAAATGCCCTCCCAAGTAAACATCAGCTAAAAAGGAGCCAATAAATGCACATGGAAGAGGGACAATCCTCACATGTAAGAAACATGGGCCTTCATTGCTTTGCTTCCTGAATGCAAAGCATTCCCACTTTGGTTTCTTATGATGCAGCCAATCACATCCCTTCTCCTTATCATCTTTTGCCAAATTATTTATGCATCACTTTTGCCCCTGACACTAAGTTCAAAGTCTCAAATGGGCCATCTTTGCAGAACCCAACTGTGTTACTTGTCTGTTCTGACAAAAGCAAGGAGGACCTCTCAATTTTATTGCAAAAGGAGCCCTTCCATAAAAAGGGGCCTATTCATCAAATGATAGCCTTTAATGAGAGTTTCAATTAATACTACATGTGTTCTATGATATTCTAAGCAAAAGAAACTAACTACATGTGTTCTATGATATCCTAAGCAAAAGAAACTAATTTTAGGTATATTAAAGAAAACAGTTATTTGTATTAAATTTTATTAATTTTATGATTTTTTAATAAAATTATTCTTATTATAAATATCAGAAGTAGTGCAACTGAAAAATTATAAATTAAAGAGGGGGTATTTTTGAAAAAATATCATTAAATGAGGTAAAAATAGTTAAAGTTTACTTATAGATAAGAATAAAGAATGTATTTTTCTTTTTTACTTATAATAGATAACATGAAGTAGATAGTTGAGTTTCTAAATCATTTAATAGATAATTGAGTTTTTAAATAATATTTATAGGAATTTAATTTTATGACTTGCATATTGAAAAGACTTTATTGAAAGAAATAAAACTTATTTTAATGATCATTATGCTTCAAAATGAATTAATTCCTAATTATTTGTCAAAAAATATTTTTTGTGAAGATAAAAAAGAACATTTTTAACTTAGTGGTGAGGATTACGACTTTTGTCTCAAACTAATTGATGTTTTAACATATAAAAAATATTTTAAAATGAATAATGTTCTTATTTTTTTTAATGTAATACGTCTTCTAGACTCATATATAAGTGAAAAATATCTAAATTTTTAACTTAAATATAAGTAAATTTTAACTAATTTAACCTTGTTTAATGCTATCATTTCAAAAATACTTCTCAAAATTAAATGTGATTAATCTTTTCAATAAATAATACTAAGAGTAGTTTAAGAAATAAAGTTTAGCTTGCATATAAATTTAATAAAATTAAATGAACTTAACTAAATGTGTGAATTTCAGTAATTTTATTTATATATAAGTTTAGAAGGAGTATTAATATTTTTTTATAAACTATTAAAAGTAATATATTTATTAAAAAAATGAAATTATTTAATAAAATTGTAATAAAAATAATAAATTTATTATCTTTCTTAATTTATGTATAAAAACATTAAATTGTGATTATTATGAAATGGAGGAAAAAATTAGAGGCAAAATAGTGTGACCCACTTGGCACTTTGTTGTATGTAGTGTTCTCCGAATGATGAAGGCAAAAACATGATTTGTGTTGAGCCAATAATGAAGCCTTAATTGCTCAGGTGGCTGTGCTTGTCCACTAAACTGAGTACAATCATAAATGGGTTTGGAATAAGTTAACTTGCCTTGCGGCTGTTATAATCTCTATTGGTGGAATTCAATCCATATAACGATGATACCAATGCAATAAAGGGGTTATCTTTTCGCACAAATACCTTCATTTCCTATGATTCAATATGAGTTTTTTTTTTAGCTTAGACTAATTTGATTAAGTTTGGAAGTAAATAAAGATTGATAAAGATTATTTTTGTTAACCATCAAATTTGGATAACTATTCAAATGATCTAATTTTGAGTTCAGTATATTAATTGTTAATGTATAAATTAATAAAAATTAGATGGAATATGAAGGTATAATTGATATAAAAAAAAAACTAATGTTGTATTGAACTTTAAAAAAAATGGATAAATAGAAACAATTAAAAAAAACAATTAAAAAAAATAGCATGTTTCATGTATTAATTTATTCTTTATAAAAACTCTCATTAAGTACATTTTACTTCTGTTTTATTTATTTATTTATTTATAATTTGGAATCAAATTTTTTGTTTCTACTTATCTAATTTTAAATTCACAAGATATTATTTATTATTTTCAATTATATGTCTTATTAAATAGAGAAGAGTTCATACTTATTATAATTATAGAAAGCATTGATGGACTTACATCTAGAAAAATAAAATAAAATAAAGTTAATTATCACAGTATGATATAAATCAATTAAGGTTCTAATCATTATTAAATGAACTATCCATGCATAATACTCAATAATATCTTAAGGGTATGTTTGTTTAAGGCAAAAGACGGAAGGAGTGTGAAAAAATTTTAATGAAGAAGAGGAGAGGAGAGGAGAGGGGGAGGGTGAAAGAATTTTAATGGAGAAAAGGAGTTAGAAAATTTATTTGATTGAGAGAGGAAAATGAGATAAAAGATAACTCTTTTCTTATTTTGTTTATAAGAGAAGGAGATAAATTTTTTAAAACTATCTACTTTTGTATCTTTATAATTTAAAATTTAATAACCTAAATAAAAATATTTTTGAACATTATATTAAAAATATTTTAAAATCTCTCTCCCTCCAAATTCCTCAATATTGGAAGAAAGATAAAACTAGATTAGAAGAGATTTTGCTTTCTCATATTTCTCTCTCATTTTCTCTTAAAAATTGAACCAAAATTAAAAAATTAAAAAATCTCCCTCATTTCTCGCCCAATGTAAATTGAATAAAATATTATGTACTCCAATATATAATTGGACAATAATTTTATGAACGATCCAAATGACTAATTTCTCATCTGAAACAAGTTTTAGTTTAGAATGCTTATTTCAGCCATTTCAATTTATTTACCAATCAAGGGATATTTTACTCGTGAATTGGCATCTTTGTCTATGCAGCCCATAGACGGATTTTCATCCATTGAACCCTTCACTTGGTCACACTATTTTCTTCAATTATACTCAAAGTGATGAACACACATAAGGTTACACTACATATTCCTAGCCAATATTATGATGTCTAGGAAAAAAGAGTATTTAATTTGGCCATATTTGTACACCATCGAAAACGATAGTGCCATAACCACCACTTTAATAATCCAAGTGGTTACTTGTTTCTTCAATATTCCTTGCTTAATAAATAAAAAAAAATGGAAAAAGGTTTCAAGAACTTGATTAGTTAATGGCGTAATTCAACCTTGTCTTGTAACTTCCTACCAAAGAAACCGGCTCATGGAATTATTAATTGAACCACACCTTTTTGCTTCTAGTTTGCTTTGTTTGTTATAGAATTTTTTAGATTTAAATTTCTATTAATTGGTGGATATAGAATTATAAAAATGGTGTTGAATGAATAGTTGGTTTTTTCTCTCCTATAATTCGTATAATTATGTAACCTAAAATCCGTATTATTATGATTTTGGAAATTACAACGTATATATTTTAATGTGTGTGCATATTAATCTTATTGGTGTTCTAAATATATGCTATTATCATCTAATAAACTTTTTTTATTAATTTTATATTTTGCCCTTCGTTGATTAGACAAACTATAATTTTCACTTGATTTCCAATCTCTTTGAATTTTTAAGTTTACCCCGGAGTGCCAGATGAGACCATCCATAACCTAACTGAGATATCCAATTTCAGCTTAAAAATGAAAGAAATAAATATAATAATGATAGTTTGGCTCTCTCTGCTCTGACAATTGATTATGAAGTTTCTGGCATATTCCTAAAGTCAAGGTCCAGTAATAATTTTCTTTTTAATTATAAAGAAAAGGAAGTTTTTCCCCACTTGTCCATTGATTCTGACAAAGTATTTCTTAATCTTAAATCCTGATGATGGTTCAATTAATTATCAAATGAATTAGCTAGCTAACTTTTGGGCTAAAGTACTATGAGAATTTCATCGGCAACAAATTGCATAATTAAACTACTATTTACAACCTTGAATTGCTAGCACTCGAACCAGAAAACCAAATGAATAAAGTTGTAAAGACAACTAATAAGATTGGTATACCCACTTTCACCTAAATACTTCAATATACTTTAGAGTTGTTAGTTAGCTAGGCATGGTTTATGTGGGTAGTTGGAGAAGTTCACATTATAATCACCTAATCAAAGCCTTATAATCACTAATATAATTAATCTTATATTCTAGACGTTCAATTCATTAGTCCAATCGGTGTATTTAAGCTATGACAATCGCTTCTTAATTCTAATGTTTTTGACACATCTTGTCAATTCTAGGATTATTTATTTATGCTCAATTAGTTGAATATACATGTCCGAAGACCAAGTCCATGCAAGAAATTTGTGTGCCATGACGATGCCACTTTTGGTATATTTAAATTTGTACGTCAAAGAAGCTTCCAACTAAAAGATAATGAATAGGTTACCATCAAAACAAAAGATAAGATAATGAATAGGTTACCATCAAAACAAAAGATGATAAATACAAGTAGAAAAACATTCACATATGGAAAAAAGAAAAGAAAAGAGAAAGACTCACAAAACAGAAATATTAAAGGAATGTTATTTAATGGTGTTTTATCACTCACAATAATTCAATAAATAAAATTTATACATCAATTATTGTTTTTAGGTAGGAGAATGCTGGCTGGTGTAATAACTGGTACTGGTAAAAAAGAAAAATGAAACTGGAAAACCTTCTTTTAATAAATACTAGGTTTCAACCAATTATTGCATGTGCTATGCGTTAATGCGTAGACTAAACCCAACTATGCATAATAATGGAAAGATTAAAATTTAGTTTAATAAAGTCAGAACTTCGAGTCGTAAGAGAAATAAATCACTTGTGATAAAATAAATAAAGAAATATTTGTAACGCTTTTATAATTTAATAGTTATATATTATCATCACGAACTAACTAGATCATGCTCAATACATGAGATTGTGCGTGATAATGGCCATTATTCAAAAAATTCATTTGAAAGAGATAGTGCCTTAGCTTTATCTTTACATGTCAACTGCCAGAGTTGAACATGCATGTGTTAAATTGAAAACTCCATTCACATGCCCGCACCATTTTTATTTATTTATTTTATGTTTATGATGGTATAAAATCTAAATATTATATTTATTACCAATATATAATAGTAAAAAAAAGTGATAAAAAATATTGTCTTTTGGTGGCTACACATGAACTTAATATCTTTTTTTAAGGGGGGATTTGGATGGAGTTAATCTCCATTTGCACATTTCTCAACAAAAAATTGATCACCTTCCATAAAAGATAGAATTAATTGCCCAATATTCAACAAAAATTGAAAAATGTTAAAATGGTGTGATAAATAACCCTCATGGTGGGGCTAATTTAGAGAGAAAAAAAATTATGAGATCTTAATTTGACATGTTTGATTAATTGATCATGGTTATGTACTAATGCTAAAATGCGCGACCATTAAGTATGGTTGAACAAATCCAACGTGATGCAATAATTACTTCATTTTATCTTAATCTCGATTATGAATGAATTTATATTCCAAATAAAAAATTGAAAACTTAATTATATCGTAGCCAATAGCATAACAACACAAAGTAACATAACACTAGTATAGTATAATTAGTATAGTTGATAGATAATTATGTTTCATTAGAATTAGAAAAATTGTGAACAACACGATAATAT
The DNA here is from genome assembly GCF_000230855.2 of Cajanus cajan. Lineage (NCBI taxonomy): Eukaryota > Viridiplantae > Streptophyta > Magnoliopsida > Fabales > Fabaceae > Cajanus > Cajanus cajan. The sequence goes on along the minus strand of NC_138524.1, from coordinate 56,705,088 downwards.
ATCTTATACTACTAAATTGTGAACAACGATTCAGCTTAAAAACCAGAAATAGTCAAGCTAATATTGATGTGAGTATAATCTTATACGCGGTAATGTAATTAGTGAAAAATTGACTTGAAGCATAAAAGAGGACGAGGAACCTTCTTCAATGGGTAGAGAATGTTGACAAAAAAAAAATAATGCAATGGCCATGCTGCTACACTTTTGTTTCGTCACGCATCAGAAACCTTCTGCAAAAAGTGGACCCTACGATGCATGATGCATCATCATCATCAACGGTTTACATTATCTCGTAAAAAAAAAACCAGCAAAGTTGGATTGACATGTTTCACAGTAGGCTGTAGCTTATGATTATTGGACACAAAAGTAGAACAAAAATCTGTCATCTTATCGTTTTTATTAGGATTCCTTTATTCTCACAAAATAATTTTTATTTTTATTTTTATAAACAAACATATAAGTAATAAATTAAATTTTTTTACAAGTATTTAAAAAAACATAAAATAAAAAATGTTTTTTTTTTATTTTTAAATTAAACCTTTGTTTTAGATGTGGACGAAGGAAAAGATGGGCAAAGCACTAGAAAAGTGGTGCAAACGTGGCACATGCTGACGTGGCAGACAAGTGAGTGTGGTATGAAGAAGATCCAGCTGGCAAGTGGGCACTAGAGCAGAGAGCATAATGTATTATGAATGTATGTGGGATGGCAATGGAGCCGTGGGCACGGGTAATAGTAAACTCGCTCATGTCCCGTCAGATGAAAATTGACCTTATACTCACCTTATATCCACGCAGGTATCTATTAAGCGGGTATCCATGAATTTCTTAAATATTCATGGATATTCATGGATATTTATAAATCTTTTAATAAATTAAAAAAATTATATTATAAATAATTTTAAGTTTATATTTAATGTTATTAAAATATTAAAAAATAAAAATTCATTGTTAATTTTGAACTTGTATTTAACATTAATTTTGTTAAAATAATAATAAAAATGCAAGATAATTATTAACTTAATAGACATTAATCTCACAAGTAAGTTAAAGTCTCATCACAAGCTATAATAATTCAATCTCATAATTTCAAATGAAAGTAAATAACTTACAATACATAAATTTTATTGGTCCAATCAAAGCTAGAAAACCAATCAAATTACATCCAACATAATTCTATAACACTTAACACATGTTGGTAACTTCATCAACATCACTTTTGTAAGAAAATAAAATGAGAGAGTATAGCTTTAGGATTATGTGGTACAAGGATAATTAGGATTTTTAAGAAATATTATTAAATGGGTACCCGCGGGTATGAATATCATCATACCCACCCCCGCCCCGTTTATAAACGGGTAAAAAATTATCCGTCCCCATTATCTGCGGTACCCAATGAGCCTATCCATTTATTATCCGTAACGGGTTTTACCCGCAAATACCCGCGAGTGCGGGTATTTTTGCCATCCCTAAATGTGTTGAGACACTAACAAGTCTCTCATCTATAAAATAAGATAAAAAATAACAACTTATATAACACAAATATACTTCAATGATTGAGAGACCTTTTGAATAATGACCAAAAACAAAATCGTGAGAGTTTAGGTCTAAAATGGATAATATCACATTATTATAGAGTATGTTTGTGTAATAACCTTATAAAAATAACTTCCATAAAATATCCTCTCAAATAAATACCATAAAATTCCAACCTTGTGGGTGTTAATGAAAAAGGGCATAAATTTGGGCGCAAAACAAACTCTCTATATTATCATTCATGTTGCAAATGAAATTACACTTATTTGTAGCTGACAAAAAACAACGTTTACATATTTTAAATGCCTCTCATAATTCACACCATTAATATTATTAAAACAAAATAAAACTCCTAATTTAAGTTTCATAACAAATCTCCCCCTTAAACTTAAATGCTTTTCCCATCTCTCATTCCAATCAGTTTTTTGCAATTTTCAAGCAGTGTAGTCGGCAGTGGCTTGGTAAATATATCTGCTGCTTGAACTCGGCTTCCGACATGCTCCAACTCGACTTTTCCTTGTCCGATCTGCTCCCGGATGAAATGAAATCGGACGTCAATGTGCTTGCTCCTTCCATGATTGACCGGGTTCTTTGCCAACTCGATTGCCGACTTGTTATCAACTCGGATCACAATCGCTTCATCTCGGATCACTCCCATATGCCTCAGTAAATTTGAAAGCCAAACTGCATGACATACACTCCAAGATGCCGCCACGTACTCGGCCTCGCAAGTTGACAGAGTTACAATAGGCTGCTTCTTTGACAGCCAAGTAAAAGCCGTATTCCCGAGTAGAAATACATAACCCGAGGTACTCTTCCGATCATCAACATCTCCACACCAATCACTGTCCGAGTAACCCACTAATCGGTAGTCGTCCGATTTTGAATAGAAAAGACCAAGTGATAGGCTTCCTCGAACATATCTCAGAATTCTCTTCAAGGCCTTCCAATGTGTGTAACTCGGATCCTCCATAAATCTGCTCGTTATCCCAACACTCAACATTAAGTCGGGTCTCGTGCTTGTAAGGTACCTCAGACTTCCGACTAAGCTCCGATATCTCCCAGAATCAGCTCGATCTCCTCCATCAAACTTTGAAAGTTTTGTGCCTGGTTCCATTGGAGTAGAAACCGGATTGCAATCCTCCATTTTAAACTTCTTTAGGATTTCAAGTGCATACCTTTCTTGGGATATAAAAATCCCTTCATCCGATTGCTTCACTTCTAGGCCAAGAAAATATTTCATCAAGCCTAAGTCAGTCATCTCGAACTCCTTCTTCATTATCTCCTTGAACTCCTTAATCAGTTTAGCATTACTTCCAGTGAATATGAGGTCGTCGACATAGAGAGCAACTACCATCATATCTTTTCCTGAGTTCTTTAAGTATAAGGCATGCTCGTACGGACATTGCTTATACCCGTTCTTCTTGAAATACCCATCAATCCTTTCATTCCAAGCACGAGGAGCTTGCTTCAACCCGTAGAGGGCTTTTCTCAATCTCAGCACCTTCTTTTCTTCTCCTCTCTTCATGTACCCGAGTGGTTGCTCAACATACACCTCCTCCTTCAGCACTCCATTTAGAAAGGCTGACTTCACATCCATCTGTAGAATTTTCCATTGTCTCTGAGCAGCTAACGAGATCAGAAGTCGGATTGACTCCATTCTCGTGACAGGAGCAAAAACCTCATCATAGTCAACTCCTTCCTTTTGTTTATAGCCCTTCACAACAAGCCGAGCTTTATATCGCTCAACTTCTCCCTCAGCATTCATCTTCTTTTTGTACACCCATTTTACTCCAATGGGCCGAGCTCCTTCAGGAAGGTTGGTCAATTCCCAAGTTTTATTATGCTCAATCGCTTCAAACTCCTCATCCATAGCTGTTCTCCACTTCTCATCTTGGACAGCTTTCTCAAAACTCAAGTCTTCAGAGTCGGCAAGAAGACATACAGCATGGACTTCACTTGTAGTGTCGTAAATTTCCCTGAGGCTTCTCATCCTTGGCTGTTGTAGCTCGGATTCTTCATCTGAGAGCTCGGTCGTAGTTATCGTTGAAGGTACAACAATGTCCGAGCTATCCGAGCTAGTTTCTACTTCGGCCGAGTTACTCCAACACCATTGTTTTGTTTCCTCCACGTGAACATCTCGGCTCACCACCACCTTTTTGTTATCAGGATCAAATAACTTGTATGCTTTGGATTTTTCATCATATCCAATAAATATATACTTCTTGCTTCGATCTTCTAACTTTGTCCTCTGCTGTCTTGGTACTTGCCCATAGGCCAAGCTACCGAACACCCTAAGATGAGAAACACTTGGCTTCATGCCACTCCAGATCTCCTGAGGCGTCTTCTTTCCTAGCTTTGCATGTGGGCATCTATTTTGCACATAGACTGCACACTGCACTGCCTCTGCCCAAAACTTCTTCGGCATATTCTTCCCTTTCAACATAGATCGAACCATATCAAGAATAGTTCGGTTCTTCCGTTCCGCTACACCATTTTGCTGTGGAGAATATGGGGCAGTCAAGAAACGCTTAATCCCATGTTCCCCGCAGTATTTGTTGAACTCAAAGGAAGTGAACTCGCCACCTCGATCAGATCGGACTGCTTTGACAAATGTACTCATCTCTTTCTCCACCATCACTTTGAATTTCTTGAAGGTTTCAAATACTTCTAACTTTTCCTTCAAAAAATAAACCCACGTCTTTCTTGAGAAATCATCAATGAAAGAGAGGAAATACTTCTTACCACTGAATGATTCTGGAGTTATCGGCCCACACAGATCGGTATGGATCAGTCCGAGTTGCTCCTTTGCTCGGTACTCAGAACTCCTTGGGAAAGAAGTCCTCGCGTGCTTCCCGATCACACATTCTTCACAGAACTTCTTTTCAAACTCCATTTTAGGCAGTCCAATCACCATCTCCTTTTTCACTAGCTCGGTCAACCCCCTAAAGTGAAGATGACCGAACCTCCGATGCCACTTCATGGCCTCATCCTCCAAATCAAGTTGCATGCATTCATCTCGAACTATTTTCAGCTCAAGTTTGTACATGCGATTTTTCTTCATTTCTACTTGGGCAACTAGTCTCCCGAGTTTATCCTTCAGTTGTAGTTCTCGGTCTTTCATCAGAACCGAGTACCCTTTCTCCATTAACTGTCCCATGCTCAATATGTTGCTTCTGAGATCGGGTACGTAGTATACATCTCTGATCTCTCCGATTTTCCCATTTCTCTGTTGATATCCGATCGTTCCTCGGCCTTTAACAGTTACTTTTGAAGCATCTCCGAAAGAAACAGATCCGACCTCCTCCTTTGAAAGCATTTTGAACAAGTGCTCGTCACCACACATGTGATTGCTTGCGCCGGTGTCCAAGTACCAAACAGAGTTATCAGTACAACTCGGTTTGATCTCGGAAGAACAGCTCGGTTTGATCTCGGTTTCTGGAATAGTTGTCACCAGCAACAATCCTTCATCTTCTTCCTCGGCAAGGAAGTTGGTTGGTTCCTCCTTTTTCTTCTCGGACCTACAATCTTTGGAAATATGACCCAGATTTCCACAATTGTAGCATTTTATCGAGTAACACTCCTTGGCCACATGTCCATACTTCCCACAGTTATAACATTCAATAATGTTATTTGTGTTTGATCGGCCACCCCAGGTCTGACCTCGGCCTCCCCGCGCTTGACCTCGGCCACCCTGAGTTTGACCTCGGCCACGCCAGTTCTGTTGGCCGACATACTCATTACCTCGTCCTCCTCTTCCTCGACCACCTAGGCCTCTACCTCTTCCTCGTCCTCTATTATTCTGAGCATAGAGCACCTTCTCCTCCTTTATTGTCGCCTTTGCCTGGAGAGCTTGTTCAAGGGACTCCCCCTTCTCCTTCTTATTCTTTTTCCTCTGCTCATACACCTCCAGGGACCCAGTAAGCTCTTCGACAGTGAGCGTTGACAGATCCTTGGACTCTTCAATTGCACACACTATATTCTCAAAGTCATCTGTCAATGACCTTAAGATCTTCTCCACAACTCGGCTTGAGGGAAGATTCTCTCCATTCCTGTTTAGTTTGTTCGCCACAGTCTCCACCCGAGTAATGAACTCGGATACACCTTCTGACTCCTTCATCCTCATGTTTTCCAGTTCGCCCCTAAGGGTTTGAAGCCGAACTTGCTTCACGCGTTCATCTCCCTTTTTTGCTTTCTCGAGTATGTCCCATGCTTCTTTTGAAGATTTAGCATTAGCTATCTTCTCAAAGCCCGACTCGTCAACAGCTCGGTACAGCAAATACAGTGCTGCCTTGTCCTTTGCCCGAGCAACCTTCAATGCATTCAGTTGGGCATTTGTATACCCCTCAGTGGTCACCGGTTCCTCGTACCCATTCTCAACCACATCCCAGTTGTCTTGGGAGCCGAGAAGGGCCTTCATCTGCAGCTTCCAGTTATCGTAATTGACATCTTTAGTCAATTTGGGTAATGGAATGCCATTAGTTAAACCTGCCATCTCTCTTGAGTGTATACGCTCCACTCACACACCTCACAAGAATTTTTTTCTCTTCTCTCGGGCTGGGTACACCAGGTCGGCTCAGGTCGGATCAGGTCGGCTTACTCTCACCTCACGCACACAAGCTCTGATGCCAATTTGTTAATGAAAAAGGGCATAAATTTGGGAGCAAAACAAACTCTCTATATTATCATTCATGTTGCAAATGAAATTACACTTATTTGTAGCTGACAAAAAACAACGTTTACATATTTTAAATGCCTCTCATAATTCACACCATTAATATTATTAAAACAAAATAAAACTCCTAATTTAAGTTTCATAACAGTGGGCTCAACTAGCGTCACAATCAAAAAACAACGAAACCAAATCAAAGTCACGATACATTAATTTGCTTTTCCCTCTCATTCCTCAATATTTTTTTTAATTCACTATAATATTGGTAAAATTATATACACTTGAAAATATAGATTCATTTTTTCCGGAGAATATAAGTATTTATCTTTCAATATAGGTTATTTTATATTTAAAATTAAGATTGAAAATTTGAAAATTTAGTTAAAAAACACAAACTATATAATGTATATATAAATGCACAAAAGATATATATCCTTGGCGATGTTGAAAGAGTTGTTGTAAATATATTTGAGCAATAAAAAATGGAAATGAAGAGTGTGTAAGAAGAATAGCCCTGAATGATATTTCTGTCTTGTTGGTTCATCCTTGGCAGCTGGCATTAGGCATGAAACAACACAGACACCAACACATCTATCTATTTTTTATGCATTTATAGAGACTGCTGCCTAACCCAATATTCCATCATGCATAACCCATCCTTTTCTTTTTTCCTTTTTTCACACTCCAAGAATTCTTCAATTCACCATGTGTTTCAATGTTCAAGTTCTTTTATTCACGTTTACCATTCTACTTTTACTGCATGCCACTGTGAGCTGTTCTTGGGAAACATGCTTTTAGAATTCTCATACTAGTTATTTATGGAAAAATAATTGGTATTATTTTTAATCAAAATTATTTATATTTAATATATATTTTTATATTATAATCTAATCACAGAATTTGTCCAAATTTTATTGTCATCGTCATGATTTCGATGATCAAAATTATTGCTTTTAAAAATTGCATTATATTCTATTACTTTGTTACTTGAGTAAAAGTTACATTATATACGAAAATTGTTGATTTTAAAAATTCGAGGCAAAAGCCAAAATTCCAGAAAAATATAAACACAATTAACTCAATTTTTTTTATTACATATGACACCATACAAATTTATAATACTATTAAAAATTAGGATAAAAATATATTGAGCATATTTTACTTAAAAAAATATTTTCCATTTTTAACAAATACAGTTAGCATTCGTAATTAACATTAGTGTTCCATAAATGAGGGAGAAAAGGAGCTAGAAAACCAGTAATAGCCAATAGGCACGATGACATGAACTATAAAAGCACATAAAACAAAAGAAAACAAAACAATTTTGTCGAAAATGAAACCCGCAGCTACTTTTTGATCGACGCGTACGCTTGGTCTTGGTGTTCCCGCCGCCCCTTCTCTCTCTACCCTCCATTCATTCTTTCTCTCTCTAGAAACAAAACCATTAACAGCACATAACAAGGCATTATAAAACCCACCAACCAACCAAAGAAGCATTGAATCTTGAAGAAGCAAGCAATGGCCAAGTTCAAGAACAATGCCAAGAAGTTGTCCTACATCTCAGTTCCTTCTCAGATCATCAACTCCATCTCATCTTCTTCTCTTCAATCTCTACTTGAGTCCCCCAAGAAGTGTGCAAGGCACTCCAAGTTTCCCAAGTGCAGGAGCCCAAGACTCTTCCTTTTCACTCTTTTTTTCTTTGCCTTCTTAGCCATGCTCAAGTTTGGCTTCAATCTGGACACCCCATTTCCTCCCTTCCCGTGTGCAACCTCAAAACCCGAACTTGCAACTGCATCACACAAAGGTGGTGTTTTGGATGGTGCTGTGCCACAGCCTCTGATTTCCACTGTGCAGTTACATGCAGATTTTCCTCATGAAAGGGGTGAGGAGGTTGAAAAGAGTGAGTTTTGGGAGCAGCCAGATGGGTTGGGGTACAAGCCTTGTTTGGATTTCAGTAGGGAGTATAGGAGAGAGAGTGAAGGGGTTGTGAAGAACAGGAGGAGGTACCTCATGGTGGTGGTTTCTGGAGGGATGAATCAGCAGAGGAACCAGATTGTTGATGCTGTTGTTATTGCTAGGATTCTTGGGGCTGCTTTGGTTGTCCCCATATTGCAAGTCAATGTCATTTGGGGAGATGAAAGGTAAATTGAATCATTTTAACAATTGAAGAGTTGGTTTAGCTGATTATGAGTTGAACTTTTACTTTTTTTGGATTGAGTCTTCCTAAAGACCACCATTGAAGCTGAAACTTATGTGTAACTTTAGTTTCAATCTTGTTACAGGTCCAATTTTTTTGTCTTTTTTGTCTTTTTTTTTTTTAAGTAAATGTCACAAGTGAGTCTTTTATGATTTTTATTTTTCCTTATTGGTGTGTTTCCACGGTTTGCAGTGAATTTGCTGATATATTTGATTTGGAGCACTTCAAGAGTGTTCTTGCCAATGATGTGCGAGTGGTGTCAGCATTGCCATCAACACACCTAATGACAAGGCCTGTGGAGGGAAGCCCTCCACTTCATGTCACTCCCAGTTGGATTCGGTCACGCTATCTCAGAAGAGTAAGAGTTTTTCTTTTTTTCCTCTTCTTATGTCTTATTGCTGCGAGCATGCACTGAGTTGTACTTAGTAGTTAGTAGGCTTGAGCTTCCCCAGGTTGAGTCCTAAAATGTTGCCTATAGTTCTTGTCTAGCTTCATGTTAACTTCATATGGTAATTTTTATGGATGGCACAAAAATTATCAACAGTATCATAATAAGAGTTGTAGTGTCCTAAAATGTTGCCTATAGTTCTTGTCTAGTTGGATTCGGGCCGCGTGCCTTTATGTTGTCAGTGTATCAACATTTATCAATTCTGTAGTGCTAACTAGGACAGCTTTTACTTGTTAAGTATTGTTCTTGTTGAACAAGCGTTTAACATGATTATTCTCCTATATGCAGTTCAACAGAGAGGGCGTTTTGCTTTTACGTGGATTGGATTCAAGGCTGTCAAAGGATCTTCCTCCTGACCTTCAGAAGCTCCGATGCAAGGTATCCCAAAGTCTATATTCTAATGGAAAATAGGGAAAGACAGAAACATAAAAGTAAAATCATATGAAATGCATAACTCAACCTGTGGAACTTCCTTTATGTGCCAAATGCCAATTGATTATAGACTCTAAATATTCTCTCCAATCTTTCAGGTTGCTTTTCATGCATTAAGATTTGCAAAGCCTGTTCAGGAACTTGGTAACAATATTGCTGAAAGAATGAAAAGCAAGGGACCCTACCTTGCTCTTCATCTGCGGATGGAAAAGGATGTCTGGGTGAGAACTGGTTGTCTACCTGGTTTGAGTGCTGAGTATGATGAGATTGTAAACAGTGAGAGGATACAACGGCCGGAGCTCCTGACAGCCAGATCAAACATGACTTACCATGAAAGGAAGCTGGCTGGCCTTTGCCCCTTAAATGCTATGGAGGTTACCAGGTAGATATAAACCCTTCCATCTATAAATAGGCTTTAGGTTTCCACTAAGGGTTTGTTTGGATAAATTTTTCCAGAAACACTTTCAGGAGAAAAAATATGAAGAAAAATCAAAATAAACTTCTTTATAAGCTAAAACTAGTGTATACAAAAGTTAAAAATGAGATTTTGGCAAAGTTAATGGGAGAGATTCTACTAAATAACTCGTGTATAAATTGATTTTAGCTTATAAAAAAACTTATTTTATTTTTCCTTCTAGAAGTGTTTCTAGATAAGTTTACTTCAAGATGTCCCAAGTATTAGTGTGACAAGCTTTTCTGATATTTTTCCCCCTTTTCTTTTATAGGCTGCTTAAAGCTCTAGGAGCTCCAAAAAATGCAAGAATTTATTGGGCTGGAGGACAACCATTGGGTGGAAAAGAGGCCTTGCAACCATTAATCCATGAGTTTCCACATCTTTACAGTAAGGAGGATATTGCCTTGCCTGGAGAACTAGAACCATTTGCAAATAAGGCTTCCCTAATGGCTGCCATAGATTACATAGTCTCTGAGAAAAGTGATGTTTTCATGCCATCTCATGGAGGAAATATGGGCCATGCTCTTCAGGTATAGGATTATAAGCAATTCTTTAATTAGTTTAACAACTAACTGACTGAAAGATAGCTTAAACTTTAAGAAACTCATAGATGGATGTTTGCATAATTAAATTGTAATAATGCACATGTACTTAATCTAGACTCTGTTACAATTTCTAATTTTGAAACTGAATGTTATTTCAGGGTCACCGGGCCTATGCAGGACACAAGAAATATATAACCCCAAACAAAAGACAGATGCTGCCATATTTTCTGAATTCTTCCCTCCCTGAAGCAGAGTTCAATAGGATCATCAAGGAATTGCATCAGGATTCATTAGGTCAGCCAGAACTCAGGACTAGCAAGGCTGGGAGGGATGTCACCAAGTATCCTGTTCCAGAGTGCATGTGCAATGGCTCACATCATCAGTCCTCCTAATTGCACATTTGATATCAAAGCTTTTGGTACAAAGATTACATGCAAATGGATATGCAATGCTAGTTTCGGCAACCTGTACAATCTTGATCCCTTGTGAACTACTCGAGGTCACTTCCACGGAAACCACAGTTCTTAAGAGAACCATCATTAAGAGACATAAAGTCAAGCATGGCTATCACTATACAGGGGTACTCACATTTTTACTTAAATACACGTATGTATGTTATTATGCGAGGCGAAGTAGATTTTCATCAGTTGATGATAGGCTAAACTAAATCAATGCATAGCAAATCATTCTTTGATTCTTTATAGAGTTTGTATAGGATACATTTTACTTACTCTTGTTACGTGTAATTCTTTGTAGTACACTATCAAGCCTTGTACTGCTGTACATATCTGTATAAATTCTCAATTTTGTTAGAGTTATTTGCTCTTTCAAGATCACTTTGTGCTGTCACTTATTTAGCATCAAAGGTTGCAAATTAGAAGAAACCGAACGTGTGATTCGATTAGTTTTAAAGTATCTGGAAAGAAAGAAAATATTGTAAATATTCTGAGGGAAACTTTCATTAACATGAAACATACTGCATTATTGTGGTTAATTTAAATAAATTGATCTGGAGATGATACTTGCACAACAATATCTCCCAATAATTTATACATCATTTTTTTCATCCCTCTCCATTACATTTCTTAATGACAGAGAGAGATAGATACATAAAATGATGTACAAATTTTTTTATGGATTGTTGTAGATCAGGGTGTTGTGTGTGTGCGTTCTTCAGGAAGAAGTTACCTTGAAGGCTAGAAACATTACATTTGTTACCATACTATGTTTCTGTTTGAAGCATTACAAAAGTTTTTGGCAATATTATATTTCAGGTGTAATGTAATATTCACCTTACGACATACTTACAATTTCTCATAACACAAATCCTTGTATCTATTCTATTATATTAAGATTGGTGGGGACAACATTTGGCAGGTAACACTTGGGAGCTATTAAATGATTCGTTGTCCTTGAATGATCTTTGATTAGAATCAAGACAAAATACCTCTGATGCTATTTGGAGCAGAAACTTATTTCATTTTATGCCAAAGATAGGATTGAGGTGCCATTTGGAACCGTTTTCCTTTGAAATAGGATGTGTGACACTTGTTTTAGAATTCAGATGCACAAGGTGATCAAACAAAACATCAACAAAAATCAACTTTGCTAGTCCTGCAATTGTCAAATTCCAAATGACAGATTCAAAATAAAACTCCAAACTACAGAGCAAGTCACAGCCATTCTAAATGTATAGCTGGTACCTTTGTGGAATGTTCTGGCAAAAAGCTCGGATTGATCACCACCAGCTGTTATCCAAGAGATAAGCCATCGGTACAAGCTTTATACGAACCAATGTTTGGAAATTGGAGGACAGTGAGTTCAATTTAATTCATAATTATCTACTAGAGGAAATGAAATTACAGTTTATAACCATCGAAAAAGATAAAACTTACACGTAATTCCTTGGGTGGTTGACAGTGTTTTTAATCAAAATTAGAGTTTTATTCGGTAATTTATATCGATTTTTAATGTAAATATTTGTTTTATAATTCTAATCAGAAAACACTGATTAAAATAAAAAGACTTAAGAGAAGTCTTAAAATATATACCACCAAGTAGTCATGGAAATTTTTTTAAAAATAAATAACCCATCAACTGTTTGATTCTGATTTCACAACGACATTAGTATACCCACATGCTAACCCAGAATTAGCTTCTTGCAATTGACAATGCATGTTTTCTTTAAATAAGGTGATGTATAACTGGCAAGATCCATGGCATCATTTGCATGATGATAGAAGGTTTGACTCTCAGCTGAGCAACACTGAAAATCTGAACACATAAAATTAAAGAATGAAGCTTGACACAATATTTCAACTATTGACCACATAAGATGTAACTTCATCTGTATAATAATTTCTTGTTCTAACATATTCACTAATCCAATAATATCACCTCAAAGGTATATGCCATTTGAATGAAATACTGCATGACCAAACTGCATATTATAAACAATAACACCAAAAAATATCACCAATGAATGCTTATCGTGAGCAACAGACTGCTTGCTTTTCTGTAAGGGGGCAATTTTTTGAAAAATTCCTCGATTTAGTCGTGTTTCGGGAACATGACATGAAATATCGAAGTCGTGTTATTTTTTTTTTTGTCTTCTCCTGTGGTGTCACACACGCTTAACATATCATTCAATATTTTATAATAACAACGAATAGCGATAAAAATAAGTTGTCTGAACAAGGTTTTCAAAAAGTGTAAAAGAACATTTATCTTTTAGATCAGTGTTGAAGCTTCGCGTATTTCTGTTAAGCAGCATAAAATATAGTTAATTTTTTCCCCTTTACTTGACTGGTAGAAGTGATGCACAATAGAGATAAAGATGAATCAACAAACAAATTGAATATGAAAAACTGTTTGCACAAGAGGTGTTTTTAAATCACAAACGTAAAGGGTTTTTCATTGATATTTTTGCCGAAAAGTTTCTGATGAATATTTAGAGTATACATAAATACATAAATACATAACAACACACTTTCAACTACTTAACGGATATGATAACCTGGCTAACATCATTACATAACTAAACACACTCCAAAATGCATGGGTCTTGCATTAGAGTATACTGAACACAACTACAACATAAAATTTTAGATAAAAGTTCACGTCACAAAATATTGTTGACATGAGAAATTTCGGTAGTTTCAACAAAACCTTGAGAAAATGGAAACTCTTATAATTTTCAATAATAAAATCTTACTAGTAGTATGTTATCTTCTTTGGCAAGTGTACCAAATCATATAAATAGTTTAATGAAAGTATGAATATCGTCTTCTAAGGAACTTGTTTAACACTTTACAAGATCACTCGTTATACTAACTAAGCTATCAAAAAACAATAAAAATTTGATTTATTGTAGTAAATAATGTAAGCAAACAATGTGAATGTTATAAGAATTCTTTTTGTATTTTTGTAAACACTTAGGGTGCAAAACTTGATTCTAAAACAATATTAATAAATGTTGGAATTTGACTTCACTAAACCTTTCTCTCACGTTTATCAATGAGCTCATAATAGTCATCTTTCAGAATTTATCAATCCCTCTAAAAAATAACCAACCCTAATCCCTTACAAGTTGGCACCTAAGTTGCTAGATTAACCTATCAATCCCTTGCATAGTTTAACTAAAAAACCAACTTTCAAAACTAGAGTTTAAGAAAGACTAATGGCATTTACTCTATTCCTAGAAACAAGCACCATTAACGGCTCTATTTCCATTCAAAGGTTTAAAATCATTTTTCAATCTCTTAAAAACCTCAAGTTCACATAAACAAACCATAACAAACATTATGCACAAAAACAGAGCAATAAAACTAAATAACAACTAAGATTAATCACTTAGAGTTTACACATGAGAATGAGTTTAGTTACATCAAACCCCAACAAGGGTGAGATTAGCTACACATAAACATGTAGAACGCTACAAAATGATGAAGAAAGGAAGAAGCTTGATCTTGAAGGTTCTAGAGCTTTCCAACCGCCACACAGACTCTAAGAAAGATTCTCCATTATTTTCTCAAAATACCCCCTTTTAGGTCATAAAAGTTTGTCTTATCTGAATAATGACATGTTAGCATAATTCATGCTAAGTGTGAGGGATTGGTTTAGAAGGGAGTGACTTTTTGGAACACTAACACTCAACACCAATTTTCATGCTCAGGTTGAGGATTGAAGTTTGTTCTTTGACTTTCTGCCAAGCTGAGGCTAAGCGTGGATCTGAGGCTTAGCTGAAGACTTAGCCAAAAATTCTTTCTACTTTGAATTCACCACTTTGTCTTTTGCTTGCTTCCTTCTTTCCTAACTTTCTCCTAAACTACAAAATGGCAATCAAATGCTTATAAGTCACCTAAAAACATGATTCAAAGACAAAATGTGATCACCTATGAATTTAGATATGTTTTGAGTTAAAAACAAGATCTCAAGCTATTGGAAATTGATATAAGCGCTCCAAATTGGGTCATAAACTTAATGATAACATAACACTTATCAATACCCCAAACTTAAGATCTTGCTTGTCCCTCAAGCAAAGAAAAATAAAGGAACTAAGTTAACACACAACCTAACCTCTTAATTGAACACGAACACTGATAATAACAACAAACAACTATACATGTCTTCCAAGAGTTGAACACAAGAAAATGTTGACACTTGATCAACCAATTAATGTGGTGCCCGCACAATTTGATATCAAAAGTGTATTGCAACAGTTCCCAAAGGGACCTTGAAGAATAAACTCACTACAGCTTTTGTGATTATTGCTCCTAATTAGAGTGAAAACTTTGAGTTAACGTGTGATACCAGCGACTATGTTGTTGGAGATGTCTTGGGTCAGTGGAGGTGTAACGTCTAATAGTATAAATATTAACCCCAATTTTATACGTTTATATATTTGCAGATAATTTATATATATATATATATATATATATATATATATATTTTTAGATTGAGAAGGCAAATAAGTAATAAAAGAAAATTTTCAAACTCATACACATAATTGACTTATAATGACCTTAAAATATTTGCAATAATATACGTAATTATAAACTACTCATATCTTACATTATTATTTCCAATATTTACATTACATATTATTCTACTATTATTTAGAGTACATGCCTTACATGCTATATTTTTTTTTCTACTACTTTTCTACTACTACTACTACGATAGTATTTACATTGGTGGGGGAAATAAGTTTACAATAGGATTTGCATGATTTGCTGGTGGTAAAAAGAAAGTCACTATAATGGGTCCATCTATAATAGTGGGATTTTCTTGATTGGGAAAGAAAACGAACGAAGACAGTCTTATGCCTTAGAACGTGACTGAGTTGGAGATAGCGTCTACACTCCAATTACTCCCGGGAAAAACGGCAGTGATAACTACTATAAAAGGACCTAGAATGACTGGTAGATCCATCTATTTTATGATATATTAAATTTTTCACAAAAAGAAATAAGGAGTGAGAACACTTATCAAATAAATATAATTAATTAAATAAAGAACAAGATTGTCTATAGTAAACATAAAAATTAAATTTTTATTGTTATAATAAAATTTAAATTATTTTAATAGCGATTAGTCAGGATAAATGAACATTATTATAATATCAACCAAATATCAAACAAGATATTTCACCATAAGTCCTTACTCATTTAAATCCCCAAGGTCGAACCTCCAGCTACAAATAATTCAAACTTTATCTTCTATGGCCATAGAACAATATTTATTTTCATAAATACGTGAAAAAATAATAACAAAACGAGTCCAAGATATCACAACTATATCATAGTTGATTATAAATATATTTATAATAAATATATTTACGTAAAAAGAATATATTAAGAGTACCAATGAGATAAATAAATATAACAATCATTATAAAATAATTAAACAATATAAAATATGAACACCTTAACAATTATTATGGATAAAAATAATCATAGGTTAAACAAATAAATGAGGTTAGGGACACCTCACTAAATAAATATACATAAAATATAACATAAATAAATAAACATAATAGTATATAAAATTTTAAAGAGATAAAGTTCTTCTCCCCCTTATCTTGGAATGTAGACTTATCAAGAGGTAGTTGTGTAAAAATTTTATTCTCTTACTTCGCTCTCTTTCTCTTTTTCTCTCTTCTCTTCCTTCTCTCTTTTCTTACTTCTCTCTTTTTCTACTTCCGTCACTTGTGTCTCAAAATTTACTGCAGATGAGGCCTATTTATAGCATGAAAGGCAATGATTACATAGTTGTTATCTAATGGTAAATTAATTTAGTTTTCACTACCATTTGCTTCTTTTAGTTACGTATAGATAACTTAGAATCATTTGAAATCAGTAGATAAGATTTCTGAGCTGGGTTTATCCGTGCATTTATTGTAGTGGATTTTTTTTTTTAAATCACAAAATTTCGCGGAGAAGAAAAAATTTTGTAATATGCGTGTGTGTGTATATATATATATATATATATATATATATTGTATTTTTATATATTTGTATATAATAATCCAAATGTTTATTCTAAAATTAAATTTACAATATATATATATATTGTAGTAATTTATATATAATTTATAATTAAAATATAATTCTAAAAAAATAATATATATTATAAACAGGATTTTTTTGAATATAATTAAATATTATATATTTCCATTTTAATTTCTGAAAATTTGACAATAAAAATTTTAATGTATTAAAATTATAAAATATCATACTTATTTTCTATTTGTTCTTAAAATATAATAAAAAAATTGATTACTATTTTAAGAATAATATAATAATATTGTATCTGAATTTTAGGATGTTACAATTCTCCTCTACTTACAGAAATTTTTGTCCTCGAAATTTTTATTACTTAAAATAAATAAGGATAATTTTTCCTAATTTTCTCTTCTAGTTCCCAGGTAGCGTCTCCAGTATCTTCATTCATTCCAAATAACCTTTACCAATGAAATCTGTTTGCCTTTCAACTATTTGATCCTCCTGTCTGCAATCTGTACAAGCATTATATTATATG
Organism: Cajanus cajan; assembly: GCF_000230855.2. Lineage (NCBI taxonomy): Eukaryota > Viridiplantae > Streptophyta > Magnoliopsida > Fabales > Fabaceae > Cajanus > Cajanus cajan. The sequence goes on along the minus strand of NC_138524.1, from coordinate 56,687,766 downwards.
TAAGGTTATCCTTTAATTGTACTGTATCATACATTATTACATGAGAAGGGTCAGAAATATATTTTCTTAACTGAGACACATGAAAGACATTATAGAGATTAGAAAGAAAAGAAGGTAGAGAAATTTGGTAAGCAACAGGACCTATTTTTCTGAGGATTTGATAAGGACCAATAAATTGAGGTGTGAATTTCTTTGATTTCATTACCCTACCAATACCAGTTATTGGTGTAACTTTCAAAAATATATGATCACCTTCCTGAAACTCAAGAGGTAGTCTTCTTTTATCAGCATAACTTTTCTGTCTGCTTTGAGTCGTTCTCAATTTTTCCTGAATCATTTTGATCTTTTCCATGGTTTGTTGCACCAATTCAGGTCCTAAGATTAAATTTTCTCCTGTCTCAAACCAACACAAATGAGTTATGCACCTTCTCCCATATAGAGCTTCATAGGGTGCCATACCTATGCTAGAATGAAAACTGTTGTTATACGTGAATTCAATCAAAGGCAAATATTGATCTCAACTACCCGAATCTTCTAGCACACAAGCTCTCAATAAATATTCTAAGGATTGTGTGGTCCTTTCTGATTGTCTATTTGTTTGAGGATGATATGTAGAGCTAAGGTGAAGCTTAGTTCCCAATGCTTGATGTAAACTTCGTCAAAATTTAGAAGTAAACCTAGGATCTCTGTCAGATATTATGTTAGATGGTACACCATGCAATCATACAATCTCCCTTATGTATAGTTCAATCAATCTTTCTAGTGAATACCTAATGTTGATAGGTAAGAAATGAGCAGATTTTGTTAGTTTATCCACAATAACCCATATGGAATCAAACTTATGTGTTGGTCGTGGTAAACCAACTACAAAATCCATTGCTATACTGTCTCATTTCCATTCAGGTATATCTAAGGGTTGTAACATTCCTGCTGACTTTTGGTGTTCTATCTTGGCATTTTGACAAATCAAACATGTAGCTACATATTGTGCTACCTCCTTTTTCATTTTAGGCCACCAAAACATTTTCTTGAGATCCTGATACATTTTTGTTGCCCTAGGGTGTATACTTAACTTGCTCTTATGTGCCTCTCCTAAAATTATTTTCTTAATTTCTGAATCATTTGGTACACATATTCTATCATTAAATCTCAAAATTCCCTTTTTTTTATCTATATTAAACTTTTAACCACCCTTTTTTCCCAGTAATCTCTTTTTCTTCTAAATGAATTTATCTACTGCCTGAGCCTCACTAATTTGTCCATGTAAATCACTAGTAATCTGCACTGCATGCAAATGTATTTTATCATGACTTACCACAGTTGAAAAATTCATATCTCTAAATTTTTCTATCAAATTCATCGCATGACTCATTAATGAAGAAATATGTAAAGATTTTCTACTCAATGCGTCAGCCACAACATTGGCTTTTCCTAGATGGTAATGTAATTCAAAATCATAATCTCTTAAAAATTCCATCCACCTTCTTTGTCTCATATTTAGTTCCCTTTGATCAAACAAATATTTTAAACTCTTATGATCACTGAAAACATCAAACTTACCACCATACACATAATGTCTCCATATCTTAAGTGCAAAAACAATGGCAGCTAGTTCTAGATCATGGGTTGGGTAATTCTTTTCATGAGTTCTTAATTATCTAGAAGCATATGCTACTACCTTCCTTTCTTGCATAAGAACACACCCTAATCTCATTTTTGAGGCATCACAAAATATGACAAATTGTCCATTAGGATTGCGTAACGCTAAAACTGGTGCAGTGGTTAATCATTTCTTAAGGTCTTGAAAATTATTCTCACATTTTTCTGTCAACTCAAAGGGTTGTCCTTTCTTAGTGAGTTGAGTTAAAGGCATAACTATTTTAGAAAATCCCTCAATGAATCTCCTATAATATCCTGCCAAACCCAAAAAACTACGGATTTCTGTCACCGTCTTTGGAGATTCCTATAGTAGAACTACTTCTACTTTAGACGGATCCACAGACACTCCATCTTTGGAAATCACATGTCCTAAAAACTTAACCTCTTCTAACCAAAATTCACACTTAGAAAGTTTGACATACAATTGTTTATTTTTCAGGGTTTGGAGAACAGTTTGAAGGTGTTCTTCATGCTCTTCATGAGTTCAAGAATATATGAGGATATCATCTATAAAGACTACCAGAAAATGGTCTAAATATGGACGAAAAATCTTATTCATATAATCCATGAACACTGCAGGTGCATTGGTTACCCCAAAAGGCATCACTTGATATTCATAATGACCATACCTTGTTCTAAATGTAGTTTTCTGTATGTCTTTTGCTTTCACTTTGATTTGATGGTATCTTGATCTTAAATCTATTTTAGAAAACACAGTGACTCCTCTTAATTGATCCATCAAATCATCTATCATAGGAAGAGGGTATTTATTCTTTATGATAAACTTGTTTAATTGTCGATAGTCTACACAAAACCTAAAACTTCCATCTTTCTTTTTAACTAACAAAACAAGAGCCCCCCAAGGTGATACACTCGGGCGTATGAATTATTTTTCAAGCAACTCTTCTAATTGTTTATTCAACTCAGCTAGTTCAGAAGGTGACATCTTATAAGGTGCCATTGAAATTGGTCCTGTTCCAGGCATTAAATCAATTGAAAATTCAATCTCTCTATCAGGTGGAAAACCAGGAATATCATTAGGAAAAACTTCAGGAAAATTTTGAACAACAGCTATGTTTTTCGAGTCAACTTCTTCTTTAGCTTCCATATAAGATAAGATTAAATATCCTTGAACTTTACTCCATGAAAACTTGCTTATTGATTTGGATAATGAAATCGATAGGTCCTTAAAATCAGAAAACATTACAGAGTTTTCGGCACAATTGAGAAAGACATGGTTGGAAGATATATAACCAGTCCATACCTAAAATCACATCTAATTATGATAAAGGTAAGTAGATCAAATTTACAAGAAATTTTCTATCACCAATAAAAATAAGACAATCTAAACAAACTTTATTGGCAATTACAGATTTGTTTGTAGGGATTGAAACAATTAGATTATTCTCTAAAGAAGAAACTGGTAATTGAAGATGTTGAATGCAATCATTGGAGATAAAAGAATGAGTTGCACCTGAATCATACAGTACATTTAAAGTTTTTACCTTTAATGAAACATTTACCTTGTATTAGATCATTGTTTTGAGAAGCTTCAGTTCCGGTCATGGTATAAACTCTTCCAGTCGTAGGAGGTCTTGGTTTGGTTCCAGAAGTATTCGCATGTACCTTTGGTTGTCCACACTCAGAAAATACATGACCAGACTTTCCACACTTGAAACAAACAGGTCCTTTGAGATGACAGTCCTTAGTATAATGACCCTGTCCACACTTAAGACACTTAGCTTGATTATTCATGGGTCTACTGGAATTTCCTGCAAATTGAGAAGATTGAGGTTTCCATTGTGGACGATCATAAGGTTTTCCTTCATTATTCCTTTTCTTATTAAACTGAGGGCCAAAAGATTTTGGTCTATTATCCTTATTATGATTAAAACCTTCCAAAAATTGACACTTGTGTATTAATGTGGGAAAATCAGAGATTTCTAATATCCCTATTGCCTTTCTTAATTCTAGTCTAAGTCCATCATCAAATTTAATACACTTCATCCTCTCATCAAGGTGATAAAAGAAAGCAGAATATTTTCCCAATTCCTCAAATTTAGAAGCATACTCTCCCACTGTCATGTTCCCTTGTTTTAATTGCATAAATTCTATTTCTTTAGCCCTCCTAACATCATTAGGAAAATATTTTTCAAAAAATTTAGCTCTAAACACTTCCCATGTAATAATTATTCTCCCTCCTTCTAATAACCTTCTAGTACTATCCCACCAATATTCCGCTTCTCCTACTAACATAAATACTGCATAGTTCACTTTTTGGTTATCAGGACAATTCATGGTTCGGAATATCTTTTCAATTTCTTTAATCCATAATTCAGCTTTTTCAGGATTATATCCTCCGTCAAAATGGGAAGGTTTATGATAAGTGCTATGATTTCATTAAGTTTATGGCCTAGTTTGAAGCACTTATATCAATTTTCTTGCTTTAGACCTTGTTTTTAACTCAAAACATATCTAAATTGTTAGGTGATCACATTTTGTCTTTGAATCATGTTTTTAGGTAACTTACAAGTATTTGGTTGTTGTTTTGTAGTTTAGGAGAATGCTAGGAAAGAAGGAAGGAAGTCAAGCACAAAGTGGTGAATTCGAAGTTGAAGGAATTTTTGGTTTAAGTCCCCAGGCTAAGCCTTAGATCCACGCTTAGCCTCAGCTTGGCAGAGAATTACTGGAACAAAAATTCAATCCTCACGCTGAGCGTGGAATTGAGGCTGAGCGTGGGAGTCCCAGAACCTCATTTAACTCCAGACCTATCCTCAAGCTTAGCGTGGCTTCTCACACTTAGCATGGATTGTGCTGACATGTCATTATTCACATAAGACAAAAGCTTTTATGACCTAAAAGTGGGATTTTCGAAGGGAGAAGCAAGGAGGATCATTCTTGGAGTTTGTGTGGCGGTTGGAGAGCTCTGGAACCTTCAAGATCAAGCTTCTTCCTTTCTTCATCATTTGTAGAGTTCTACATGTCTATGTGTAGCTAAACTCACCCTTGTTGGGGTTTGATGTAACTAAACTCATTCTCATGTGTAAACTCTAAGATATCAATCTAAGTTGTTATTCAATTTTATTGTTTTGTTTCTATGCATAATGCTTGTTATGGTTTGATCACCCTTAACTTGAACTTGAGATTTTTAAGAGATTCAGAAATGATTTTAAACTTTTGACTTGAAATAGAGCAGCTAATGGTGCTTATTGCTAGAGATAGAGTAAATTCCATTGGTCTTTCTTAAGCTCTCGTTTTTAAAGTTGGTTTCTTGGTTAAACTTAGCAAGAGATTGATAGTTTAAGTTAGTGTAACAGCCCATTTTCTGTGGGCCTTTGGCCCAATTCGTGGCCCAGAACGGGCCGTTTCAATTTTGAAACGGGCCGTTCTGGAATAGAGAGTATGGCCAAAATTGTAGAAGCAGAACGGGCCGTTCTGATGGGAGAACGGGTCGTTCTGGTTTGGAGAACGGCCGTTCTGGAAGCAAAACGGGCCGTTCTGGTTTGGGAACGGGCCGTTCCAGTTGAAAAATTTACGTAGGTTTGAAGGGCCCAGAACGGGCCGTTCCGATTTTGGAACGGGCCGTAGTGGTAGGTGGGCGAAAAATCCTATAAATAGGCATCAAATTCTCTCATTTCTACACACCTCTCATTCTCACTCTCTCTTCTCTTATGTTCTCTCTTTCGTTCCTCTTCTTCTCTCTGAAGACCAAGAGGAACTCAGAGGATGAGGTTTTGCTCCAGTTTTAGTTCCGATCTTTGTTTAAGGAAAAAGAGGAGGAGGTTCTGCCCGAGTTCCTATTTATCCAGGTACGGGAGAAAAGGAGATTATTTATATATAGAGTTACATGAGGGAATTGGGCAGAGGAAGAGTCCTTAGGGTTATGAATAATTTTATAATTATTTCTGTTTGGAGGATTAATTATCTTATGTGATTCTGTATATATTTAGGATTACGAATATATGTTTAACTTGTAAAAATGATGCTCTAGGAGAGAACGAAATTATAGAAAAGTGTCTGTAAGTTAGGTTGTGAAAAATTGGATGATTTCTGTTTGAGAAATTGAGGATCCCATTAGATTCTGTATGTGTTGAGGATTATAAATATGCTAATAATTTGTAAGAATGATGATCTGAGAGGGAGAACAAAATTGTAGAAAAGTGTCTGTGAGTTAGGTTTTGGAACAATTGGGGATTTTACTGTTTACGTTAAAATTATATTAAATTGATAATTCTGTTGTTTGTTATATTAGTTTATGAATGTTATTGTTATATTATTTGATGATCTAGATGATGAATTACTTGAGGGGTATGTGAATCACCATTTTGTGTGGATGGTGTGTGTATTGTGGAATTGAGATGTGGATGTGGATGTGGATGTGGATGTGGATGTGGATGTGAATGTGAATGTGGATGTGAATGAGATGTGATTGTGGTTCTTCACACCTATGACCAGGGGTGAGCACGACCTGAGATTGTTACATGAGTATCGTGACCTTGGCACAGTGTTATATCAGGGGTGAGCACGGCTCTGGATTGTTACATGAGTATCGTGACCTTGGTTAACATGTCAGGGGTGAGCACGACCCTAGATTAGGGGTAACGTGACCTTGGCACAATGTTATATCAGGGGTGAGCACGGCTCTGGATTGTTACGTGGGTATCGTGACCTTGGTTAACATGTCAAGGGTGAGCACGACCCTGGAATAGGGATAACGTGACCTTGACACAATGTTATATCAGGGGTGAGCACGGCCTTGGCATAGTGTGAAGTGCAAGATTTGTGATGATTGGTGTGATTGAGAATTATGATGTGATGACGATGCATGATTGATTGAAATACGATATGTTGAAATATTTATGAATATTAAGTTATAATGAGATAATATGTTGTGTTTTCTTATGTGTTATATATATAGATGTTTTCTTTTCTCACCGTGCGATTTGTGGATATTTTAGGTGAGGAAGATCCGGCTACGAGTGGCATCTAGAATGCTAACGGTTGAGTTGTGGGTATGCTCTGATATTGTGACATCGGGGCAGAGGATTTTCTTTAGGACATAGATTGTTATATGGAATTAGAATTGTAAATATTATTTTTGAAAATCATTTGTAAACTCTCACGCTTCATTTTTATTGTCGTGGTTGTTGAAGAAATTTTTTGAAGATTCTCATGTGAACCCTTTTACCGAAACTGAAAATTGTTTTTGTTAAGTTTTCATTATTACAATACATGTGTTGGGGTAGTAAGGGTGTCACAGTTAGCAACTTAGATGCCAACTTGTAAGAGATTAGGGTTGGTTACTTTTGAGAGTGATTGATAAATTTTGAACAATAACTATTGTGAGCTTAGTGAGAAACATGAGAGGAAGGTTTAGTGAAGTCAAACCCCAACAATTTATTAATATTGCATTAGAATCAAGTTTTGCACTCTAAGTGTTTACCAAAATACCAAAAAGAATTGTTATTGCTTGTTTACATTATTTACTGCAGCAAATCAAACTCTTATTACTTTCCGGTAGCTTAGTAAGTATAACAAGTGAAATTGCAAAGTGTTGCGCAAGTCCCTTGGGAGACGATACTCATACTTTCATTGAACTACTTATACGATTTGGTACACTTTCCAAGGGAGATAACAGTTTATTTCTCCTAAATTCAACCAATCCTTGTGACTCTCCCATTCCTTCTGGTCGTTGATTCCTTAATAAGGCGGAAACCATGTCCTTAATAGATTTCACAGCCTCAGTCAGTTCTGTATTTCTTCTTCCTACCATTTGAAATTTTTTTTATAGGTTAGTTTATTATACTAGAAACATGGTTAGCACATTTCCCCAAGTTACACATGGAACGTTGCTCTGATATCATTAAAATGTAACGTATAATAGTATAAATATTAACTCCAATTTTATACGTTTATATATTTGCATATAATTTATATATATATATATATATATATATATATATATATTTCTTTAGATTGAGAAGACAAATAAGTAATAAAAGAAAATTTTCAAACTCACATACACATAATTGACTTATAATGACCTTAAATATTTGCAATAATATACGTAATTATAAATTACTCATATCTTACATTATTATTTCCAATATTTGCATTACATATTATTCTACTATTATTTAGAGTACATGCCTTACATGCTATATTTTTTTTTCTACTACTACTACTATGATAGTATTTACATTGGTGGTGGAAATAAGTTTACAATAGGATTTGCATGATTTGCTGGTGGTAAAAAGAAAGTCACTATAATGGGTCCATCTATAATAGTGGGATTTTCTTGATTGGGAAAGAAAACGAACGAAAACAGTCCTATGCATTGGAACGTGACTGAGTTGGAGATAGCGTCTACACTCCAATTACCCCCGGGAAAAACGGCAGTGATAACTACTGTAAAAGGACCTGGAATGGCCGGTAGATCCATCTATTTTATGATATATTAAATTTTTCACAAAAAGAAATAAGGAGTGAGAACACTTATCGAATAAATATAATTAATTAAATAAAGAACAAGATTGTCTATAGTAAACATAAAAATTAAATTTTTATTGTTATAATAATATTTGAATTATTTTAATAACGACTAGTCAGGATAAATGAACATTATTATAATATCAACCAAATATCAAACAGGATATTTCACCTTAAGTCCTTACTCATTTAAATCTCCAAGGTCGAACTTCCAGCTACAAATAATTCAAATTTTATCTTCTATGACCATAGAACAATATTTATTTTCATAAATACGTGAAGAAATAACAACAAAACGAGTCCAAGATATCACAACTATATCATAGTTGATTATAAATATATTTATAATAAATATATTTACGTAAAAAGAATATATTAAGAGTACCAATGATATAAATAAATATAACAATCATTATAAAATAATTAAACAATATAAAATATGAACACCTTAACAATTATTATGGATAAAAATAATCATAGGTTAAGCAAATAAATGAGGTTAGGGACACCTCACTAAATAAATAGACATAAAATATAACATAAATAAATAAACATAATAATATATAAAATTTTAAAGAGATAAAGTTCTCCTCCCCCTTACCTTGGAATGTAGACTTATCAAGAGGTAGTTATGTAAAAATTTTATTCTCTTACTTCGCTCTCTTTCTCTTTTTCTCTCTTCTCTTCCTTCTCTCTTTTCTTACTTCTCTCTTTTTCTACTTCCGTCACTTGTGTCTCAAAATTTACTGCAGATGAGGCCTATTTATATAGCATGAAAGGTAATGATTACATAGTTGCTATCTAATGGTAAATTGATTTTAGTTTTCACTACCATTTGCTTCTTTTAGTTACGTATAGATAACTTAGAATCATTTGAAATCAGTAAAGATTTATGAGCTGGGTTTATTCGTGCATTTATTGTAGTGGATTTTTTTTGAAATCACTATAAATTTTGTGGAGAAGAAAAAAATTTGTAATATGCGTATAGATATATATATATATATATATTTATATGTATTTTTATATATTTGAATATAATCCAAATGTTTATTCTAAAATTAAATTTACAAAATATATATATATATATATATATTGTAGTAATTTATATATAATTTATAATTAAAATAAAAATAATATATATTATAAACAGGATTTTTTTTGAATATAATTAAATATTATATATTTCCATTTTAATTTCTGAAAATTTGACTAAAAATTTTAATGTATTAAAATTATAAAATATCATACTTATTCTCTATTTGTTCTTAAAATATAATAAAAAAAATTGATTACTATTTTAAGAATAATAATATTGTATCTAAATTTTAGGATGTTATAGGAGGAATAAGGTGTTTCATTATATTTATTACACCAGCAAAGTGTTGAATGGAGCACAACTGAATTATGCAACTGATGGGGTTATTTTTATGATATTTGTCTGAGAGGATATTTTATGAGTTATTTTTATAAGGTTATTACACAAACATACTCCACAATGATGAGATATTGTCCGCTTTGGGCCTTAGCCCTCACGGTTTTGCTTTTGGTCATCACCCAAAAGGCCTCTCAATCATTGAAGTATGTTTGTATTATATAAGTTGTTATTTGTTGTATTATTTTATCGATGTGAGACTTGTTTGAATCCCAACAATCCTCCTCTCAAACAAGGGACCTAACCTTTCATGCAGCGGAATCTGTCTTTTATATAGCACATTATATTTTATGAGTTTTTATGGGGTTATTGGTTGTCACCGAATCCAACCTGCGGCTTTGATACCACTGATGAGGTTATTTTTATGGTATTTGTCTGAGAAGATATTTTATGAGTTATTTTTATAAGGTTATTACACAAACATACTCCACAATGATGAGATATTGTCCGCTTTGGGCCTTAGCCTTCACGGTTTTGCTTTTGGTCATCACCCAAAAGGCCTCTCAATCATTGAAGTATGTTTGTATTATATAAGTTGTTATTTGTTGTATTATTTTATCGATGTGGGACTTGTTTGAATCCCAACAGCAACCATCATAGAGAAAGAGTTACTAGCCATTGTGTATGCCTTGGAGAAATTTTGAGCTTATCTTATTGGTTCCAAGGTCATTGTATACATAGATCACGCAACCATTAAATATCTACTCACCAAAGCTAAATCAAAGCCTTGACAAATCTGTTGGGTGTTGCTACTACAAGAATTCAATTTGGAGATAAAGGATAAGAAGGGGTCTAAGAATTTAGTGGTTTTTTTTTGTTAGTGCAAGAACGTCCGTGGTTTATTGACATGGTGAAATTTAAGGCAGCTGGTATTATTCCGGAAGATTGGACCTGACAACAAAAGAAAAAAATTTACCGTGATGCCAATTACTATGTTTGGGATGACCTATATCTCTTCAAGGTAGGGGTTGATAATTTGCTAAGGCGTTGTGTATCTCAAAAGGAAGCAAAAAACATATTGTGGCATTGCTATAATTCCCCCTAAGGAGGTCATTTCAATGGTGAACGAACTGCAGCAAAAGTCCTACAATCGGGGTTCTTCTAGCCAACATTGTTTAAGGATGCCTACAATCATGCAAAGAGCTGTGATAGATGTCAGAGAATTGAAAATATTTCCAAGCGCTATGAACTACCATTGCAGAGCATGCTTGAAGTGGAGGTCTTCAATTGTTGGGGGATTGATTTCATGGGGCCCTTACCATCCTCTTATTCAAATGAATACATATTAGTGGTTATAGACTATGTGTCCAAATGGGTTAAGGCTATGGTTGCACAAAAGAGTGATGTTAAGACAATGATCATGTTCCCCAAGAAAAATATCTTCTCTAGATTTGGTATCCCAAGAGTTTTGGTTAGTGATGAGGAACTCACTTTTGCAATTCTTTGTTAAAGAAAGTATTGGAACACTATGATGTGCGACACAAGGTAGCTTCTCCTTATCATCCGCAAACAAACGAGCAAGCAGAGGTCTCGAACCGGGAAATCAAGCATATCTTTGAAAAGACGGTGAATGTAAGTAGGAAGGATTGGGCTCACAAGTTGGATGATGCATTATGGGCCTATCACACACCGCACATAAGACGCCTTTTGGACTGTCACCATTTCAGATGGTTTATGGAAAAACATGTCACTTGCCAATTGAGATGGAACACAAAGCATACTGGGCTATCAGGTTCTTGAATTTTGATCCAACCCAATCAATTGAAAAGAGACAATTGTAGCTGAATGAATTGGAAGAATTGTGACTCAATGCTTACAAGTCAGCCAAGCATTATAAGGAAAGGGTGAAGCTATATCATGACCGGAAGATCCTAAAACGAGAGTTTCAATTAGGACAACTTGTGCTCCTTTATAACTCTCGGTTGAGACTATTTCCAAGGAAGTTGAAGTCAAAGTGGTCGGGGTCATTCAGAGTTAAGCAAGTTAGGTCTCATGGAACAATACAAATGGAGGATCTTACCTCCAAAAAGAGTTGGATGGTAAATGGCCGAAGACTCAAACTCTACCTAATCAATGAAATAGAGCAAGCTTATTCCACCATTCAATTGAGCAACCCTTGAAGTCTTGGCAGGTCAAGCTAGTGATGTAAAATGAGCGCTTTATGGGAGGCAACCTATCATTCCTAATCCAAAAATAAGTTAGAATGCTTTTAATTTCAGTTATGTTGTGTTTCATGTGTTTTAGGTATAGGTACATAGTTAATCATTGTATTTGCTTTTTAGTTGAGAAAACATTGTGCTTGTGATGACTTGAAGAACTTCATGTTGAGTTGTACCTAAAAATTTTGAAAATTTTACAGTAATTATGAATTTCATGCTTAGCATGAAGTCCATGCTAAGCTATATTAGTGTAGAGGAAAAAGAAGGATTCTCTGGAAGTGCCACGCTCAGCCTAATTTTCATGTTGAGCCCCAAAAAATGAACTGAAAAATAGAGGTTTTTCTCTGGAACTCCCACGCTAAGCTCAGGATTCACGCTAAGCGTGGACTTGGCAGAGAATTTAAGGGTCTGGAACTCTCACGCTAAGCCTATGAGTCATTTTTACAATAAATGCTAACATTCTCTTTCCTGAAGCCCACTCTTTTCCTCTACCCCTTTATTTAACCTCTCACAATCACTTTCTCAAACCCTAGGCTACACTTTTCTTTTTCTTGGGTTATCTCTTTCTTTTGGTGTGGGTATTGCTGCATTTCTCTTTTTATGCTCAACAAAGGCGCGAAGGTAAGTCTCCCTCCCCAACCTTGTGTGCTTCCTGTTAATGAGGGAATCAATTACGATTACTGTTTCCTATTATATATTATGTATTTTAGGAATAACAATCAATTTATTTATTACATATAATTAGACTTCCTACAAATTAGGAATTAGATTTATTCTATCATAAATAATTGAAAACATCTTTGTACTATTTATTGAGAAGAAGGGAATGAGATAGGCATCAAAGGCCAACTTTTCTGACATGGTATCACGAGTCTGGTTTTCTAGCCTGTAATTATCTCTCAGTCCGTTTAGGGCTCGTGCCTCTGGTTTGTGTCTCAGTCCGTGCTTCTCTCAGCCGTTTAGGGCTCGTGCTTCTCGTTCGTGTTTCACTTCTTGTTCGTGCTTCTGGTTCGAGGTTCACTTTTGTTTTCTCCCGTTCTTGTTCGTGTCTTCATGGCTATGGAGAATTTCTGTATCCGTTTCAGCGGCAAAAATTATGCTGCCTGGGAGTTTCAGTTCAAGATGTTCGTGAAAGGGAAGGGGATGTGGGGTCACATTGACGGGTCCTCTACTGTCCCCACAGACAACGCTGCTTTGACAGCTTGGGAGACCAAGGATGCACAAGTTATTTCTTGGATTCTTGGTTCCATTGAGTCTCAATTGGTTAATAATCTGCGTTCGTTTTCGACTGCCAAAGCCATGTGGGATTACTTGAAGCAGCTTTACAATCAAGATAATGCTGCAAAACGCTTTCAGCTAGAGCTTGACATTGCAAATTATAAACAGGGTGATATGTCCATTCAGGACTATTACTCTGGTTTTCTTAATTTATGGGCAGAGCATTCAGCCATCTTACATTCTAAGGTTCCTACCGAATCACTACCTGCCATTCAAGCTGTTTACGAGGTTAGTAAACGTGACCAATTTCTCATGAAACTTCGCCCAGAATATGAAGCTGCCTGTGCTGCACTGTTGAACCGCCATCCGGTTCCTTCTCTAGAAGTTTGCGTTGGTGAATTACTTAGGGAGGAACAACGCCTACTTACCCAAGGCTCCATGTCTGATATTTCTGATAATACGATCGCCTATTCTGCTCAAGGTCAAAGCAAAAGTCGTGACATGCGGCAGATCCAATGTTTCTCCTGCAAACAGTTCGGTCATATTGCTCGAAATTGCACTAAAAAATTTTGCAACTACTGCAAACAGCGTGGTCATATTATCACCGAGTGCCCCACAAGACCAGCAAAACGTCCCTTGAAAGCCTTTACTGCCACGGCTGGTTCAGCATGTCCCTCTTCTGTTCCTACACCCTCCGACAATAGTGTTTTGACTACGGATATGGTGCAACAAGTGGTACTATCTGCTCTTTCTGCATTAGGCATCACGGGTAAGTCTACTGCCACTTCTTCCCCTTGGTTTGTTGATTCTGGGGCTTCTAATCATATGACTGGATCTCCTAAACATTTGCACAATGTTCACTCTTACAATGGCACCGAAAAAATTCAAATTGCGGACGGTAATACTCTTTCTATAGCTGCTGTTGGAGACATTAATTCTTTCTTTCGAAATGTACTTGTGTCTCCTGGTTTATCGTCCAATTTAATCTCAGTTGGTCAATTGGTGGATACTAATTGTGATGTTCATTTTTCTCGGGCTGGTTGCTTGGTGCAGGATCAGGTGTCGAAGACAGTGATCGCGAAGGGGCCTAAGGTGGGGAGATTGTTTCCGCTTCAATTTACTTCTCCTAGTTTTTCATCCTTTGTTTGTAATAATGTTCCAAACACATTTGTGACTTGGCATAAAAAATTGGGACACCCAAACTCTATTTTTTTGTCGCATTTAATAAAATCTGGTTTGATAGGCAATAAAAATATTATTTCTTCTTCGTCACTTCCTTGTTCTGTGTGTAAACTTGCCAAAAGCAAAACTCTACCTTTTCCCTCTTCTGCTCATCGTGCTGATAAATGCTTTGATATTATTCATAGTGATGTTTGGGGTGTGTCTCCTGTTTTATCTCATGCTCAATACAAATATTTTGTGACGTTTATTGATGACTATAGTCGATATACTTGGGTTTACTTTCTTAGATCCAAAGCTGAGGTTTTCACCATGTTTAAGACCTTTTTAGCTTATGTTGAGACCCAATTTCACACCAAGATTAAGACCTTGCGTAGTGACTCTGGCGGGGAGTATCTTTCTCATCAATTTCAAAAGTACCTTCAACAACATGGGATTATCTCTCAACGCTCTTGTCCCTATACACCTCAACAAAATGGCATTGCAGAACGTAAGAATCGCCATTTGCTTGATGTCACTCGGTCCCTACTTCTTGATGGCTCTGTTCCACCTAAATTTTGGGTTGAAGCCTTATCCACGGCTGTTTTTTTGATCAACCGTCTTCCCTCTCAGGTTCTTGGGCTTGATTCCCCTTACTTTCGTCTATTTAAGGTTCATCCTGATTACCATAATCTCCATCCTTTTGGCTGTGTTTGTTTTGTCCACTTACCACCTCTTGATCGTCATAAACTTGGGGCTCAATCTGTCCAATGTGCTTTTCTTGGTTATAGTTCTACTCACAAAGGATTTGTGTGTTATGATGCCACTGCTTCTCGCTTACGCATATCTCGGAATGTGGTTTTCTTTGATCATCAATATTTTTTTCAGTCTCCTATTACTTCTAATGGCTTTGTTTCCCTTCCAAATTTTTCTAGTGGTTCTCGTCCTATAGAACGCTTTAAACCAGGTTATGTTTATGTTCGGCAACAGCCTACCCCGCCCCTTCGTGATGCTGATTCGCCACCTGAACCTGCTTCGTTAGCAGAACGTAGATCCCGACGCATTATTCGTCCCCCAGATAGGTATGGCTTTGGGGCTATTTCTCTTACTGCTACTTTATCTGGTATATCTATTCCTACATGTTATTCACAAGCAGTTAAGGATGCTCGTTGGGTGAAAGCAATGCAAGAGGAGCTTCAAGCCTTACAGGAGAATTTCACATGGGACATTATTCCTTGCCCACCTGGTGTTAAGCCTATCGGCTACAAATGGGTGTATTCTGTGAAGTTGAATTCTGATGGCACTCTTAATCGTTATAAGGCTCGATTGGTCGCCTTGGGTAACAAACAACAATATGGGGTGGATTATGACGAGACATTTGCCCCAGTGGCAAAAATGACTTCCATCCGCACAATTCTATGTCTTGCTGCCTCTCAAAGATGGCCACTTCATCAAATGGATGTGAAGAATGCCTTCCTTCATGGTGACCTCATAGAGGATATTTACATGACTCCACCTCAGGGCTTGTTTTCTCCTTCCCCTAACGTGTGCAAGCTAAAACGCTCTTTATACGGCCTACGACAAGCACCTAGGGCATGGTTTGAGAAGTTTCGATCCACTCTTCTTGGATTCTCCTTTGTTCAAAGTCAATATGATTCTTCTTTATTCATTCACCATACGACAACTGGTATTGTTCTTCTTCTCATTTATGTTGATGATATGGTAATTACGGGTTCTGATCATACATCCATCCAGCATCTTAAAGAGCAGCTCAAGGCTTCTTTTCATATGAAAGACCTCGGTCCTCTTCGTTATTTCTTAGGTCTCGAGGTTTCCATGGACTCTACAGGTCTCTTTCTCCATCAACATAAATATGTTGAAGACTTGATTTCTCTCGCCGGTCTCCACTCTACTACACCGGTGGATACTCCTCTTGAGATTAATGTTAAATATCATCGTGATGAGGGTGATCTTCTATCGGATGCTTTACTATATCGACAGTTGGTAGGTAGTCTTAATTATTTGACGATTACCCGCCCTGACATTGCTTTTGCAGTCCAACAGGTGAGTCAATTTATGCACACTCCACGTCATCATCATTTAGCTGCTGTTCGTCGCATTATACGCTATCTGAAAGGTACCTCTATGCGTGGTCTTTTCTTTCCCAACGATTGCCCAACTACCTTGGTGGGATATAGTGATGCTGATTGGGCTGGTTGTCCTGATACTCGGAGATCCGTCACTGGTTATTGTATGTTCCTTGGGCTTGCATTGATTTCCTGGAAAAGTAAAAAGCAGTCTCGTGCCTCTAAGTCCTCCACCGAATCTGAGTATCGGGCTATGTCAACAGCTTGTTCTGAGATTATTTGGCTTCGTGGTCTTTTGGCTGAGCTTGGATTCCCTCAAACAGATGCAACACCTCTCCATGCTGACAACACTAGTGCCATTCAAATTGCTACCAATTCAGTCTTTCATGAGCGCACTAAGCACATTGAAGTGGATTGCCATTCTATTCGAGAAGCTTTGGACAATCATGTTATCTCCCTTCCTCATGTCACCTCTCAACTTCAGCTTGCAGACATATTTACCAAGGCTGTTCCTCGTCCACGACATCAATTTCTAGTTCACAAATTGATGCTTCTTGATCAGCCGCATCAATTTGAGGGGGGATGTTAATGAGGGAATCAATTACGATTACTGTTTCCTATTATATATTATGTATTTTAGGAATAGCAATCAATTTATTTATTACATATAATTAGACTTCCTACAAATTAGGAATTAGATTTATTCTATCATAAATAATTGAAAACATCTTTGTACTATTTATTGAGAAGAAGGGAATGAGATAGGCATCAAAGGCCAACTTTTCTGACACTTCCTTCCATCTTATGCTTCTTGGTTTATCTTTCTGTCTCTCTATTCATCTCATCCCCTTACCCATTTTCATGGAAACCCTTACATTCATGGTGTTTTTGATTTTTGGTTTCACCGTTATGCCCATTACTGATGTTTGCACATTTGTAGTGTTGTTCTTTAAACTCATCTTCTTTAAACCCTAAGAAATCTTGTTTTTAATAATCTCATTCAAAGATTGATGCTTTCTAAGTGTAGTTAGTTATAGGATTGCTCTATTCCTATGGGTTACTATAAAAATGGAAAACGGGGGAGCATTACTGCTACAATCCCTCACGTTGAGCGTGGGCCTGGTGTTCAACATGGCTTTGGTAGAAACTTTTGCCTTGCATTTGCACTTCTCACGCTAGGCGTGCTAATGAAGCTTAGCGTCTCACTGGCAGCTTTGCTACTAATTGTTTACATTATTAAATTAGATGTTTTCATATGATGTCTACTCCATTATTGTTCATTGATTGGTCTAAACCTTCACTTTCATACCCTTGTACCTTCATGTTACAAATTTTTTAGGATGGTTCCACCAAAGACACACCCTGTGAAAAGAATTAAGACCATTGTAGGGCAAACATCTCGTTCACCTGCATTTGACTCTCACACCTTTCGTGATAAGGAGCATTAGGATTTTTATCCGAAGTTGGAAGAGAAAAGTCTTTGGATGGAGAGGATGGTTAAACTCAAGCCTAATGAATACCCTGAATTTCAGGAAGAAATCAAAAGAAGGAAGTGGGAAAAGCTAGCCTCCTATATAGCCTTTGCCAACATTTCTGTTGTGCGGGAATTTTATTACAATGCTCGGGTTCTTAGCAATGAGTTTTCTGAGTACATCAGCTATGTCAGGGGTGTCACTATCAAGTTTGATGCAAACACTATTAATGATTTTTTGGGCACCCATCTGACCAAAGACCTTAAGTATTATGAGTATTCATATTGGATATCCCGCAACAAGGATTATGAGTTGGTGGAACAAACTATCTGTAAACCAAGGAAGAAATTTTAGTACACAAGCAGGAGAAAAATATCTCATATCCTAAGGGAAGATTTAGTCCTAATGGCAAAAATTTTGGTGGCTTTTATTCATGTCAATCTTGCTCTATGTTGCCATACTTCTAATGTTTTGTAGTCAAGGGCACTACTTCTCTATGCTATCATGGATAAAAAAGCTATTAATGTAGGGGCACTCATAGCTGAAGAGATTAGAAGCTCCTCATCATCAGCTGCATCACCTCCCCCTAATGCACAACTTCTAATCTTTTCAGCTATGAGTGCCCCTACATCAATAACTTTTTTTATCCATGATAGCATAGAGAAGCAGTGCCCTTGGCTCCAAAACATCAGAAGTGTGGTAACACGGAGCAAGATTGTCATGAATAAAAGCTACCAAAAATTTTGCCATTGGGATTAAATCTTCCCTCAGAATATGAGATATCTTTCCTCTGCTTGTGTACTAAAATTTCTTTCCTG
This sequence comes from Cajanus cajan, assembly GCF_000230855.2. Lineage (NCBI taxonomy): Eukaryota > Viridiplantae > Streptophyta > Magnoliopsida > Fabales > Fabaceae > Cajanus > Cajanus cajan. Next base: position 56,669,274 of record NC_138524.1, on the reverse strand, counting down.
TTTTATAGATAGTTTGTTCCACCAACTGATAATCCTTGTTGGAGGATATCCAATCTGAATACTCAAAATACCTGAGGCCTTCTGTCAGATGGGTGCCCAGAAAAACATTAATGGTGTTTGCATCAAACCTGATAGTGACACCCCTAACATAGCTGGTGTACTCAAGAAACTCATTGCTAAGAACCCCAGCATTGTAATAAAACTCCCGCACAATAGAAATGTTGGCAGGGGCCATGTAGGAGGCTAGCTTTTCCCACTTCCTTCTTTTGATTTCTTCCTAGAATTCAGGGTATTCATTAGGCTTAAGTTGAACCATCCTCTCCATCTAGATACTTCTCTCTTCCAACTTTGGATAAAAATTCTAATGTTCCTTATGATGGAAGGTGTAGTCAAATGCAGGTGCACGGGATGTTCGCCCTGCAATAGTCTTGATTCTTTTCACAGGGCGTGTCTTTGGTGGAACCATCCTGAAAAATTTGTAACATGAAGGTACAAAGGTAATGAAAGTGAAGGTTTAGACCAATCAATGAACAATAAAGGAGTAAACATCATATGAAAACCAACTAATTTAATAGTGTAAACGAGAGAAACATCTAACATGCAATCATAAAGCAATTCCATTCGTTGAACAACTCACCAGAATAGAAAAAATCATAACACATGGTGAGGTAAACCACTTTGTTCTATCTTTCACTATCTTTGCCTCCAAAATCTACCAAATAATAATCTGATCCAAACCAAGTTATTCTTTTCCTGATTAGAATTCTGAGCATCATGCTCCACCCCCAACTTATGTTGCTCCTTATTCAAAGTAGAGCTTTGAGCACCATGGTCCATCCTTAACTCATGCTGCACATGAGTAGTGCTATGAGCATCATGCTCCATCCTCAATTTCCCATAAGTTGTCTTGAAGAAATTAGACCCTAATCTTCCCAAGCTTTCTAGACCTCTAATGATTGTCATTTCCAGAAGATATTTTTCAGAAACTGGGACATTCGTTTGAACAATAGAAACCTTCAACTTCGCATAAGATTTATTCAACCTCGCAGTATCTTCTTCTATCCTCCTCATCAATGCTTGCAATGTAGGATCATTGTATTCTTCCACCAAGGAATCCCTATGGCTAGAGCTTGAAGCTTCCTTAGTAGAATGATGCTCACATTTCAACAGAACAGTGTAATTTAGCCTCTCCTTGAATGCTTCATTTCTCTTCCATATTTTCCACACAAGTGGATCTCCTTCTTCTAGCTCCACGGTTCCCCAATAACGAAGGCTTTGAGCTCTTTCTAAATCTGTGCAAGGGTGACATTGAGATTCCACTAGAATAATAGGCATAGTTAGATTGTAGTGAAACTTCTCATGGTAATATTCCTTTATATGTTGTGCCTGTGCAACCAATAATTCAACCACCAATTGGCCTGTTCTTTGAACTTCTGAATTAGTATGTTTTGGCAATGTTTCCATCAACATCTCCAAAATGTGTGCCAGATCCCAGACAACATCTTCATGCTCTTGCAATAAACTTGCGTCATATGTAGAGGCAGAAACATCCCCTCTAATATTAGCCTTGGCATTCCTCCACCATCTCAATAGCATGTTTGCAACTGAGGCAGTTTGTTCTATTTTAAATGAATTCAAGTTCTGGCCAAATTTTTCTATTGCATCGTAACATTGTATATGTCTTGTTTTCTTCTGTGGACTTGCTTTTGAAACCAAACTTGTTGAATCGGGAAAACTAAATAGAATATCATCAGTGTTTGTTTTCTGCTTGTACACATAAACTCCCCAATGACTCAGACTCAAAGTTGATTCACATTGAACTTGAATGGCTTTCCAGTCATCTCCAACATATGCATCAAGACCCTTCCACTCTTCATCATTAAACAAAACCTGTAGATCACATACTAACATGTGATGATCCCCAACACTGCAGTAATTGTGAACTTTGCAACAGATTTCTTGGCCACCTATAAACAAGTTCAGGCCGACAGTGTAGGACTCCTCAGCAGATACAACTCCAGGCAACAATTCTGAGGTATCCATCAGTATATCCTCTTTAGTTTTTACTTCCCTAAACACAAATGCTAAAGCAACAACAGGGAACTTCCGGCGAGCCCAAAAAAGTGGAATATCTTCTCTGTCAATACATTGAAACCCCTTTGGAATTCCAGTTTTTGGCATCACAACATGTATTCTCTCCATTTCTTTATAAACCTGTGACATGAAAAAAATAGCAAACTACGAAGCTAAGACAAATAATAAATATTTAGTAGAATACCTTGTTAAGTCAAATAGCTTTAAAAAAAATAATGCTCTTACACCAAGTTACAAAAAACATTGATTTTTAGAAAGATTAAATCTGGGTTGTTTGATAAATATAGGTTTTGTCAAAATGGGTCAAAAATATATTAGAGTGGAAAGAATTTTCAAAAGCATAACAAGGAGAAAAAACAGTTGCAAACAGAAATCAAACTAAGAAAATGAGAAAAGGGAAATAATGGAGAATGTACTTAACCTTGGATAACAGCACTCTTGATGACTCTATAGTTAAGGATTGACAGTATCTTGCATTTACTCTTTGAATACTTGATGGAAGTTCTGGAATTTCCCCAAGATTCCTGCAAAAACTTACATCAAGATTCTTCAACTGCAAAGATCCTTTGATGCATTCTGGGATGGATTCAATTTCATTGTGGGATACATTCAAGTACTCCAATTCTGGAAATATATGAAGAACTATGGAAAGATCTTCATACGACAGATTAGCCCTGCTTACATGTAATGCCTTTAAATTCGGCAGGCTATTTGCTTCAGAAAGGCTCTTTCTGAACATTTTAAATGATTCTGCGAGTTGAGAGCATCCATTCATCTTTAACGTGACAAGTTTTGGCAGTGATACAAAACTTGATATATCTCTGAGTCCTGTGCAAGCTGACATGTCTACATACTCAAGCCCTGTAAGTTTACAAATAGAATCCGGAAACTTCTTAATAGCAGTATTTTTCATGTGTATTTTTAATGGTTTATCCATCTTTCTCACTACTTCTGGGAGTTTTTCAAGTTTACTGCAAAAGTTAAATGAAAGCATTTCCAGAGATGGCAAATACATTCTTGGCACAAAACTCCTGAGCATGATACACTCTGATGTACTTAAGTATACAAGATTGGGCATATGCCCAATGGATTGATGAAACCCTTCCAATTTAAGGCATTTGTCAATTGTCAATACTCTCAAGTTTTTAGCTCCATGCATGTTCGGTATTTGAGTTATGAACTGACAATGGGAAAGATTGACAAAAGTCAAATCCTGAAATACCTATTAAACACAACATTGTAACAATGGTTAGGAGAATAGGAGCATATTCAATCATATTAAAGTTTAGATCATGATAATTACAATGACAATTTTACTACATGTTTTAAAATTTAGAAAAGCAAATGTGCATATGCATACCTTTTCAAGTGACTTTTCCAATACCAAAGGACTATGAGATAACTTGAAGTCAACGATATTCTCAGGATAAAAAGAAGGTGGAAAAGACTTCGATGGGAATCCAATCCAGTCAAGGAGATGTAAATTATTTGGTAGATAACTAGGTCCTGTTGAAAATTTTGTATTCCGAACAATAAGAATTCTGAGATTCTTCATCTTCTCAAAGGCGGTATTAGTCCAATTTTCTACTTCTTGAAGCCTAGGGGGATGAAGCATTATTCCTTCTATTGTACTACTTCCCTGTGAAACATTTATAAAGAGTTAACACTAATTACCTTAGTCATAGTAGAAAAACATATAAAATTAATTAAAAATGGTGGTAGAAAACAGGATTCTTACTGAGTTTTCTTTCAGTACTTGAAGAACATCTTCATGAGACCATAATCTACTTCGGTTACCAGGTTTATATGGTGATTCCTTCCTGACAACCTCTCTACCCATGTCTTGTATTAGATCATGCATCTCCAAGCAACCATTTTCATCAACTATCAATAGACATTTAGAAGTAAGTACTTGAATACTTAAATCAGAAGCCATCAATATCCTTTTAACATAATTCGATTTCTCCCCTTTGAAAAAACAAGCAATGTCCAAGAATATTTTCATCTCAGGCTCAGGCAGGCTATAATAACTTATTTCTAGGACACCTTGAATCTCAGCATTTGGAACCTTCCTATATTTTCCCAATTCAATTTCCCATTCCTCTATGCTTCTTCCTTTCAAATTGGATCCTAATACTTGTAAAGCCAAAGGGACACCCTTTGCATAACCTATTGCACGATGAGCAATATTTTCAAAGTTTTTTGCAGGTCCAGGCATATCAAAGGCATTCCAACAAAAAAGTTCAAGTGAGTCACAATCTTTTAGCTCCTCCATTTTATATTTCTTAATTCCATTATCATAATCCAGCACAGCTGCATCTCTTGTTGTTATAATGATCCTACTACCCGAACCAAACCAATTAAGTTTTCCAACCAGTGATTCCAATTGTTCTTTTGTATCAACATCATCCAAAACTAGAAGAACTCTTCTATGGCCAAGCCTGCGTTTGATTTCAAGTTCTCCTTTATTTGTACTCCCCATCATGGTTTCTGTCTCTACGCCCATTAGAGATAAAAGTTTCTTTTGAAGATCTTCCAAGAGATTATTGCTCTTGTTTGGGTTTTCTCTGTCTTTAATCAGAAAACTAGCAGCTTCAAAGTAATAATGCCTAATCTTTTCATATAAATAGACTGCAAGTGTAGTTTTACCTATTCCTCCAGCTCCATAAATTCCCAACATGCGAACGGTATCACTAGACTCAACATCTAAAAATGATTTCACCTGTTCAAAGTGATAATCGAGTCCAACTACATGGTTCATTTGTACAGGCACGGGAGCTAATTTAGAGAACACTGCTTCAACAATCTTCTCAAGTTCAGCTTCAAACCTACAGGAGTATAACACTCTTCCTATTTCATTATAGTACTAATTTAAAAAAAAAAACGCATAGTTAAAATCCTGCACTTATACTGGAAAGAAAAATTAGACTCTAGCAAAGACCATACTCATACAATAAAAGATCTCAGGCGTTTCCATTCTTTTTAACATATAATCACGTTCAATATGACAGACGAACTAAAATGAAACAACTATATCAACTTAAATGATTTTAAATTGCAGTTGCGTTGTAATTATTAACATTGCGAAAAATTGCAAACAAATGTGACCATTGCAGCCCCCACAATTGCAGTTGCTGACCTTAATTTAATTAAAACCATGCAACTTAGTGTTTAACATTTATCCAAACTTTAAAAAACAGTTTATAGCCGTAACTGCAGCCACAGCAGCAAGGTTTTGGCCTTTGGGAGTTTCTTAGGTAACATTGTGACTGCAATTATGGCTGCATCAACCACAAGGAGATATGCTAGTAACACATTTTCTAACAAACTCTTTATTTTGATTAAAGTTTACTGGAAATTACAAAATCATCAAGTGGTACTTGTTAGATAAGCAGTGATACAATAAAATTTTGTGATTTCTAACATTCTTGTCAATAATAAAGAATTAGTTCAAAATAGTGCATTGTTGGCATTTCTCTTTAGTAATATAAAAAATTACAATGAGGTCACCCCTACCACTATTGCCACCACTAATTTAAAATCTTGCATTTGGCAAATTTTTTTAAGTGCACATAGCGGCTATGTCCAATGATAGCTGACTACATTAATAACAACCAAATGATATAGAATTTGGTAAGAGTAACTTACATATCATCCTTGAAATGTATTCCGCTTAGATCGCATACTCTAGTCAAAGCATTCCCCCATGCTTTTACCTTCTCCGTGTTTTTTCCGTATCTCATTTCATGACCATCCATGGCTTTTTTATAGGACTTTTTTTGTTTTCGTACATCTGATGGTTCCACTTTGTAAAAAATTGCCCAAACCTGTTTTCTTTTATTGTCAACATACTCACTGATCTTGGCTAGTTCATCAAGGGACTCCTTGGAAAATGCATAGTTGTGACACAACACAACCATTGCCATTTTGGATTTTTCAATTTCTTCAATGGCGGGTCTGGTTTTGCCATCTTCTGATCTGAAGATGTTGATTCCTCTGTGATGCAAAGCTCGACATAGAGGATCAACAAAAGCATTGCTGGCTCCGCCACTAAAACTCAGAAAAACATCGTAGCTGAAATCTGATAATTTTGTTGCATAACCATTTGCCATAGTAGTAGTAATAATAATTGAACGTTGAAGTTGAGACTTCTATTTGCAGATGTAGGCCTGGTTGGTATCATCAATTCTCACCGTGGATGTTAATGCATAAAAATGTACTCGAGTTGACTTTACGAATTGACCAAAAAAAATTAGGTAAATTGTCTTTTTCGAATTATCTTTTTTAAATTATCTTTTTTAAGATTCATAAGTATATCCTAAAACTACTGATTTTGGAGGTTGAAAATTAGTGCATAAAGATTAACGAGAATCTATAAATACAAAACATTAAGATGCTAGAGTGAGATACAACAAAAGTACCCTATGATAAGAATAAGATTTTAATTTTATTTTGGTTTAAATTCACGTTTGATCCTATAAATATGAATTTTGGTTCCCTAAATTTTCTTATCTTAAATTTGGTTTCATAATTTTTAAAATTAAGTCATGTTGGTGCACTTCATAAAAAATTAAAACACAAAATGATGATGTGTATGTTGTTAGACAATTTGTTAAACAAGTAGGAGAATAATGGTAATAAAAATTAAAAAATATTTTAATAAATTATCAATTTTAATTGAAATAAAAATGTGTAACATATATGTAATATAAAAAAAAATTTTACATGAAAGTAAATGTGTGGTATGTCAAAAGAGGAGGGAAGAGACTTCATTGAAAGGGGGGGATTTAGAAATTTTGTTTGATTGAAAAGAGGAAAGATAACTTTTTCTTGTTTGATATACAAGGGGATGGAAAAGATTTTAAAATCCAATGTACTTTTGCATCTTTGTAATTTTAAATTTAATAACATAAATAAAGATATTTTAGATATTATATTAAAAATATTTTAAAATCCCTCCCTACCCTCCAAATTGCTCCAATATTAGAAGGGAGTTAAAATTGAGTTATGAGTGATTTTTCTTCCCTACCTCCCCTCTTAAAAATTGAACTAAATAAGAAAAGTTTTTGAAAACCTCTCTCCTCCCCTTATTTTTCCTCCAACCAAAATACTATGTTACGGACAAATGTGAAAAGCATTCAAACCTTCTGCATAAGTTAAATTAAAGTAACTTGGGAGAAGGCAAATACATTTTTGTCACAGTTTTTGAGCTTGTTGCACTCTGATTTACTTAAAAATACAAGGTTAGGCATAAAATCCAATGGATTTATGATTTTATGAAATCCTGAATTCCACATGGCATCTGTCAGGTGTCAACTTTTAAATCTATAACTCGAAACACATCAGGTATTTGAGTTATTGATTAGGGGCATACTTTTTTATATGGTGATGACTACTAAAGACATAAATAATAATGATTTATGTTTCTTAATCTAATTGTTTAGGATTCAAATCCTAATATTAAGTATGGAATCGACTATATCGAAAGGAAAATATTTACTTATGTGCGTTTATTGTCTTTGATGAAGATTAGTCTCTACTATTATCCAAAAAAATAAAATGGTAATTACAATGACAATATTCTTATGTTTATAAAACAGAGAGAGAGAGATAATTTGTACCTGAAATGGTTCTTCCAACATTAGACAAGTATGAGATAACTTGAAATCAACAATCCTGTGGCTGTGGGGATAAAAATATGGTAGAAAAGACTTTGATGGGGTACCCTTTCCACTCAAGCAAATTTAAAGTATAAGATAGATAACTAGTATCTATCCAATCATATATTTCTTCCTGTCTGGAGGATCAAGCATTATGTTTTCAATTTTATTGCTTCCCTATACATAAAAATTTGTAGAGTTACCGCTGATTATATTTATCATCTTACAAAAACAAATAACGTTAAATATTAAAAATAAGAGTACAAGTGATACGATTCTTGCTGAGTTTTCTTTAAGTACTCAAGATTCACTTAAGAGACCATAGTTGGGAGTGATCACTGACATTTTAACTATCATCAACATTTCAAACCACAGGTGGAGATCAATGTTAGTGTAATTATTTCTCTATTTTTTTATATTATTAATATGAGGACAAATACATGACAATAAATAAATAAGAAATGTTACATATGTATGGTTGTATATAGTTATTTCCTAGAATTATGCAAGTTGCATATTGACTTTGTAGAGTAGGAGTTTCCTCCTTTCAAACTTGTATAAAATATTCCTACCCATGGCATAAGAAATTTCCTGCTAGTTTTCAAAGTCAACGCTTACAACATCACACTCGAGGGCGGAGCTTCTAAGGAACGGTGGGCACTCACTATCGAGCCTGTCCTTTCAGTATTGTTTTTAGTATATGAAAAAAGATTAAGGGACCTAAGTAACTCCGGACAACTTGTTTCATATAGTTTTGTTTTGACTTTAATCCGTTGATATTATTAGAGTCATTGCATTTGAGATATTAGATCATTCTTATCTTAGTTGCAATCATACACATGTTTTTGTATATTAAAAGGTCAAGTTATTTAGTAGTTATTTTAATTTATTAAAATTTCATATCTTCTGAGATTAGTTATCAACAAAGTTGATAAATACTCTGTAGGTGTATTCATGAGAGTGGTAAGTGATCCCAATTATATGAATTTAACGACAGTTCTAATCAAGTGATCCCCATAAAGCACTAGCTGCAAAACCTCTCTCAAAGTGCAACGTTTACTTAGCACTGTCATGGCAAACCTGAATGAGGATGATTTCTTCTATGATGTATTTCTGAGTTTTAGAGGAGGGACCCGTTACGGGTTCACGAATGATCTGTACGAGGCTTTGCGGCAAAAGGGAATGTACATTTTCAGAGACAGCAACGAGCTTAGGATTGGGGCAGAAATCAGGCCCTCGCTGGTGAAGGCAATAGAAAAATCTAGAATGTGGATTGTTGTGCTCTGTGAAGACTACGCCTCTTCCACTTGGTGCCTTGACGAACTTGCACACATCATTCGCTGCTATCATGCTAACAAAGGGAAACAAATTCTGCTCATATTTTACAAAGTGGAACCTTCTCATGTGTGGGAGCAGAAGGAAAAGTACGCAAAAGCCATGATTGAACATGAAAAGAGATTCGGAAAAGACTTTGAGGAGAAGGTCAAAATATGGAGGAAGGCTTTGTCCGAAACACGCCACCTGACCGCAGAACACTGCAAAGACGACCTGTATGTTCTTAAGACTTCAATTTTCATACCATTTTAGCATGAAGTGAAATTAATTTATTGTTGTTTTTAACATGCTTGTGTTCTTGAAATAAAATATTAAGTTATCAGTATTTAGATTAACTTATTTTTACAGAAATAATGTCTTTTATGTCAAGTTTTTGACAAAATTAAACTAACAAAAAAGAACAATTGTTATTAGGAATTTAAACATTCCCAAACAGCTCACTCATCAAGTGTATTTGAAGGTGATTTTATGTATGAAAAAAGTACTGACGTACATGAATGCTTTTGATTATGAAAGATGTATACTATTGTGCAACACTAATATCTTTCTTTGTATGATCGTTCATGATTAATTAGAGATGTAATTGGTTAGGAATTAGTTAAGATTAAGAGTTTGTTAGTGGATAGTTTCTGTCTTAGCTTATATAAAGGCTTCATAATCACTTTGTAATCGTCTTTCTCATATATTCAATACACTTCTATTTGAGTCTTATATTTTTTCTCTCCATGTTTCTAACATGATTTTATTCATTTAAGGATTTCTTTCTTGTTTAGTATACTATGAATAAATAAAAAGAGTATTGTGTTCCTGTAGGTGTGAACCTGGACTTATTGAGAAGATTGTTAAAGACACTTATGCTAAATTACCTGCAATCCCCTTACCTATTAAACATGTAGTTGGTATTGATTCTCGGTTTCAAGAGGTGAAACCAATCATAAATATTGAGTCTCATGATACTGTCTGCATCTTAGAAATTTATGGAGCTGGCGGAATTGGCAAAACTACATTTGCCTTGAATATATATAACAATATCAGACATCATTTTCAAGCTGGAAGTTTTCTTGCTAATGTCAGAGAAAAATCAAACAAAAGCTCTAAAGGCCTCGAAGATCTTCAAAAGACACTTCTATCTGAGATGGGTGAAAAAACAGAAATCATGATGGGCAATACTTTTAATGGGGCCAATGAAATCAAAGGCAGACTTAGTCGTAAAAAGGTTCTTTTAGTTTTGGATGATGTTGGTACGATAAAACAATTGCAGTCCCTAGTTGGAGGAGGTGACTGGTTTGGTACTGGCAGTAGGATAATTATAACAACAAGGGATACAACACTGCTAGATGAGCATGTCATTAATGGTGTTATCATTCAAAAATATGAAATGAAGGAGCTAAATGAACGTGACTCTCTTGAACTCTTTTGTTGGCATGCCTTCAAAAAGAGTGCACCAGAAAAAAACTTTGAAGAAGTTTCTAATCTTGCAGTGCTTTATGCAAAAGGTCTTCCGTTAGCTTTAAAAGTAATAGGCTCCAATCTAAAGGATAGGAGCCTAAAGGATTGGAAAATGGAATTAAACAAATATGAAAATATTCTAAATGACAAGATTCAAAAAGTACTTGAAATAAGCTACCATAGCTTATATGACTTGGACCAGAAAATTTTCTTGGACATTGCTTGTTTCTTCAAAGGAGAGAAATGGGAATATGTTGAAAGGATACTAAGGGCATGTGATTTCTTCCCAAGTATACAAATATTTATTGCGAAATGTCTCATAACTATAGATGAAAATGGCTGCCTGGATATGCATGATCTAATACAAGATATGGGTAGGGAGATTGTTAGAAAGGAGTCATCAAATGTTGGTGACCGTAGCAGACTATGGTCTCATAAGGAAGTTCTTCGAGTACTTAAAGAAAACTCGGTAAGAATCTAATATTTTTTACTCTTATCTTAATTAGTTACCTTTATATGTCGTTGTGCAATGACAAATATAATTAGTGATAACTCCGTACATGTTTTTATATGCAGGGAAGCAACAGAATTGAAGGAATAATGCTTGATCCCCCCAGTCATATAGATGTATATGAGTGGACAGATACTGCTTTTGAGATGATGAAGAACCTAAGAATTCTAATTATTCGGAACACATCATTTTCAAAGGCACCTAGTTATCTACCAAATACTTTACGACTGCTTGATTGGAAAGGTTACCCATCCAAGTCTTTCCCACCACAATTTTATCCCCAAAGGATTGTTGATTTCAAGCTACCTCATAGTTTTCTAATGTTGGAAAAGCCATTTCAGGTACATCTCTCTCTCTCGCTCTCTCTCTCTCTCTGTATAATATACATATAGATATAGGTATAGATATATAACATGATCTAAAACTTAAAATTACTGAATATGCTCCTGATCATTTTGATAACTTTGTTTTTCGTAGAAATTTGAGGATTTGACATTCATCAACCTATCACAGTGTCAGTCCATAACTCGAATTCCTAATGTGTCTGGAGCTATAAATTTAAAAGTGTTGACACTTGACAGATGCCATAAAGTGGAAGGATTTGATAAATCCATTGGATTTATGCCTAAGCTTGTGTATTTAAGTGCTTCCAGGTGCAACAAGCTCAAAAGTTTTGTGTGCAGCATGAATTTACCATACCTCGAGGTGCTTTCATTAAACTTCTGCACAAGATTTGAACGCTTCCCAGATGTAAAGCAAAAGATGGATAAGCCATTAAAGATTTACTTGGTAAATACTGCCATTAAGGAGTTTCCAAAGTCCATCAGCAACCTTACAGGGCTTGAGTACTTGGATATTTCAAGTTGCACAAGACTGAAGAATCTACCATGCAACTTGCTATTATTGCCAAAACTTGTGACCTTATTAGTTGATGGGTGTTCACAAATTGGAGAATCATTTAAAAGGTTTAGAGAAAGGCATTCAATAGTAAATGGTTGGCCAAATTTGACGACACTTCATCTAAGCGAGACTAATTTATCAAATGAAGAATTGTGCGCAATTCTAAAAGGTTTTCCAAAAATGGAAGCCTTGAAGGTTTCTTACAATGATTTGGTATCTCTCCCAGCATGCATCAAAGGATCCCTGCACTTAAAAAGTCTTGATATGAGTCATTGCAACAATCTCAGGAGCATTCCAGAACTCCCTCCAAGTATCCAAAAAGTAAATGCGAGATATTGTTGGGGCTTAACTTCACAGGCATCAAAATTGCTGTTGTCTAAGGTTTCACTACTTTTGATCATTTTTTTACCTAAACTATATAATTATATATACATCAGTCAACTTAGATTTATTTTATGAAACTTTTTGATAGTTCTACCACTTGTTCATGATCCCAAACAATGTTTACATAACACATTTAAAGAATTAATAAAAACTTTATTATGTGTCATATGAAGATTAATAGAAACCATGATGGAACTGGACTAGCTAATAATGTCTCCCAATATGAGTCTACTTAACTTGCAATTTTGATGCTACAGGTTGGCCAAGAAAAGGAAAGAATTCAATTTGTGATGCCAAAAACAAACATTCCAAAATGGTTTGATTATATTAGCAAGGAAGGTATTCCGTTGATCTGGGCTCGCAATAAGTTCCCTACTATTGCTTTAGCATTTGTGGTGGGCGAAGACAAGAAGAGTGTCATGAAAAAGTTTCCCTTCCCCCCTACAGAATTGGGCTTGCCCCAAGTCCAGGTAGAGCTGTCCCACACAGTTGGAGTCCACTTGTTCATAAACGGCCAAGAAATATGCCGCAAAGAGAACCATTATTGCAGCGTTGGGGAGGATCACGTGCTGTTGTGTGATCTACGGGTTTTGTTCAGTGACGAAGAATGGCAAGGTCTTGATGCACATGTTATTGGAAATGAATGGAGGGCCATTCAGGTTCAATATCACTCATTCTTGCCATTGAGAAAATGGGGAGTATTTGTGTACAAGCAGAAAACAAACATTGATGATATCCGATTTAAGAATTCTAGCATCCCTATCCCATCATCAGTTTTGGTTCCAAAAGAGCAGTTTGAGCAAACATGCAGGCATTTCTATGCAAACTTCAATCCGAGAGAACTTTTAGGCCAGTATTATTTGTCTCTTTTTGACAAGGCACATGCATTTACAAAGTTTCTTTTAAGGTCTGTGAGGCACACTATTGCTGACTCTAAAGGAAAAGTTTCAGCCTGTGATTACGGGGCAAGTATAGAACAATATCATGAGGAATCTACCTGGGATGTGTTGCGAGTCATAGAGATTATAACAGAGAGCACACCAAAACATGTTCGTGATACATACCCTAATGATGCCATGCAACATGGATACAGAGTGATGGAAGAAAACTTAAGGGCTCGGATAGAATTTATGAGGGAAGAAGGGCAAGACACTTTTGTCCATGATATGCTTATTATCCTAGAGGATGATGAGGAAGATCCAAGTCGGCATCTTCGTCGGCGTCGCTATTGGGGAAGGTTGCACATAAAACATGGAGAACCAGGGTTCGATGCAGTATCCCGAGTTGTGTGGAGCTCATCAGTGTCAAGCAACATAGCTCCACTGGACATCACATTCATTGTTCTATTGAAAGCTTCAACCACTGAGAAGGGGAAGGAACCGGAAGAACGTGATTGCCACGAGTACGACCCTGCTTTGGAAGAATTGATGAGTAGGATAGCAGAAGATGCTATGTGTTTGAGGTTGAATAAATATAATGGGAAATTGACTGCCTCTATTGTTCTGCTTACCAATGGTCGTGAATTTGTTTCTTTCAAATATTTGGCAGAAGCAACATTCTTGGGGGGAAAAGAACTTTGGGATGAAGGGAAATGGACATGGGCAACCATCAAATTCGTATGGTCGATGTTGCTAATGTTTCGTTTCTTCCCACGGGGATTGTTGGGAACTAACTTCAAGACCATGTCCTACGGCAAGTTAAGGGTTGAGCATGATGCTGGTCGTACCTCCAATTGGTTGGAGCGTTTAATTAAATTTGATTTATCATTTATATGGAAAGGCTTATGGATTTTCTTACGGTTGTATTTGTCAATTAAACTTATCAAAGTGTTTCTTATAGAGCTGATTCATATAGTCAATGACATGATGTGATAGGAAGAAATATATGGAGAGAAATGAAAGATGTCATTAGATTTTTCTACTGTTGTATTGTTTCAATGCATGCTCATTGTACAAAGTGTCTTACCCATCTAAAAATAATTATGTATTAGTTCATTTGCTATTCAACCTAAAAAACTTGAATTGACTGTTCTTTATATGTTGCTTCAGTGTCCTCCTTCCTCTCTTGCTTCCTTCAAGCACTACTTCATATCAGTATAAGTTCTGTTTTCCCAAGGTTCTTGTTAGGATCATATTATGCTACATTGCTACTACTGCTGTACAATTAAGACGAATATGATGGGCCTTTTAGCCTTAATAAATGAAAAAAATTAAATATTTTCAAAAATAAATTATTTAAAAAATAATTTATCGAAATAAATTATTTTGGCCATGTGGACATCTGGAAGCAAAACATCAACAGGGGTGACAATTTGTGCCTGAACAAATATTACAAAGAAAACGTCATCATGCTGAACACTCCAATCAATATCTTCTTTATCACGTAAAGTTAGATCGTGCAAATTATCTAGTTGACGTAGAGGACACGAAATATGTTGTACCATGCTAAACTGATGCATCACACAGTCAGGATGGTGATACTCAATTATATGAAAGTATCAATGGCACTGCCTTTGTGTTTTCTACACAATATGGTGGTAGCGAATGAAAATGCTGAAGGTATGACTATCAAACAAATTGCACACAAAAAAACTCATAAATTAATACTAATTTCAAGAGATACACTTCAAAATTGTAAACAACAACTCTCCCTATACATCTCTATCTTTCATCTTATCTAAAGCATCGCAAATCTGAACAATGGCTTTTTTATGTTCTTTTGGTGTATGTAAGGCACTATTCCACCTAAAAATATGAAAAACAACAAATTAATTAAAAATATTTATCTAATGTTAAATCTAATATTTAATAAGTTAATTTAATTGAAAATATTACCTTGCACCTTAAGGAAGCCAACAATATTTAGCGGTGTCATCAAGGGTGTAAAATATGGCATTCGATACCATGCCCATAACTGTAGTAGAACACATGTCCCACTAATTTCCTTTTGATCATAATTGGTGACAATGAACAGTTCTCGATATAAATCAACAAGCACAATTGATCCCCAACTTAGTTGACCACATTGGTCTAAATTAATTAGCATTATCAAATATTACATTGGTACTAATGTTGAAGACTTCTTAGAGAAAAGCATGCCCTAAGCAACTGTAAAATATAAGTTCGGGTATACCGTTCCATTTGTTGCACGTTGTGCACATGCATGAAAACATCAATAAAAGTATTGATCAACCCAACCCATCTTCATCCTTCCACCTTTAATTGCATTTGGTGGTGGTGTAATTCCCAACCAAATCTTCAACAAGTGGAATCCATCTATACGTTGAACAATCAATAATTGGGTCTTCATGTACCTTAAGACCAAACAAAATTGAAACACCTTCCAAGGTAATTGTACACTCCCCAAATGTCATGTGAAAAGTGTGTTTCGGGTCTCCACCATTCAACTAATGTTGAAATTAAGTGGTGGTCAATAGGAAAGCATGGCATCTTTGTCACTCCCAGCATCCTTGCTTGTGCAAGAAAAGGTCTAACTTCATCAATAATTGATCCATCTCAATGGCCACTTTTGGTAACTCTTCTAGCACGAAGAACTCTATCGGACTAACCATTCCATACATGCTTAGAGATGTGAACTGATTGCATACTCAACAATGAATCATCAATGGGTCTCATATTAAATCTTTGTTGGGGCATTTTGAAATTATAACTATTAACTATACAATATCCACAAAATTAGTAAATCAAAATTAAAAAATAAAATGACAAATAAATATTAAATTGGTATATATACACACGATTTTCAAATATAAACTCACAATCTATAAATTAATCAACCTAATTATACACAATTAAGAAGTGTGTGCATAAAATTGTATCTACATAACATACATATTTCATGCAAACAATCTTAATAAAAATATTAAATACTTGTATACACATAAATTATAATTATTAACTACACAATATCCACAATTATTAAATCAAAATTAAAAATTAAAGTGATAAATAAATATTAAATTGGTATGTATACACACAATTATCAAATATAAACTCACAATCTATAAATTAATCAACTTCATTATACACAATCAAGAAGTGTGCGTGTAAAATTAAAATAATAAATATTTAAGTCCCTAAATAATGAATAATTAATTAAATCCTAAACAAAATAATCTTATCCTCCTACATGAAGATCAAATAATTAAAATCATAGAAACAAAAAATTTTAAACTTCAATTTAATTTACTTAAAATTTAATTTCATATAAATTAAATTATATAACATATAACAAAATTAATTCCAAATCAAAACTACAACTAACTACTCTTTTATTTCTCACATCAACATCAAAAAAATAAAACCATGCAAAACCACAACTATTCACTCTTCTATTTCTAAACACTTAAAAAATGTAAACTCCTAAAAATTTGAATAATCAACAAATTTTCCACATATAAAAATCTAAAACCTAAAAATATACATGAGCATATTTCTAGACTCAGTTTTGTGATTTAACCACCATTTAAGGTGTGGGTCTACGTTTCTCTTCTATTGCTCTTCTCTCTCTAATCCCTGTTGCACGACCCATCTTCTTATGGCATCTCCAGGTCCTGTTTTGCCTATTTCTGGCACTCCGACCATAACCACGGAGAAACTCAATGAAAATAATTATTTATCATGAGTTGCCTCTGTGGAACTATGGTTCCTTGGTCAAGGGTACCACGATCACTTAGAAATGGAAGACATTGAGGGTTCAGATGAAAGTCAAGCTAAATGGAAGAAGCTTGATTTTCAACTATGTGTTGTGTTGTGGCAGTCGGTTAAGCCAAATATTTTGGGAACACTTAGAGCCTTCAAAATTTGTTGTTCTTTTTGGAAAAAGACTCAAAATATTTATGCAAATGATATTCAGCGGTTGTATGATGCTAATAGAATCCTTGAAACAAATTAATCATGAAATGACGTCTCACATTGCTGAAGCCCAAGTTGTTGTAGAAGAACTAAAAATGTTCCTGACAGATGATTCATTAGATGGAATAAATAAGAAACTTGATAGGCTATATATGGTGCTGATCCTGAGAACATTGCACCCAGATTTCAATCATGTTCGTGACCAGATTCTGACCGGCCACAAGATTCCTTCAATGGACAGCCTAATAGTTAGACTTCTTCGTGTCCCTACAGAAGAGAAGAATGAAAACTATGGTGGAACTGTTGAAGCTTCTGCAATGGTTTCTAGTCGGGGTAGAGGTGGTCATGGAAATCGAGGAGGAAGAGGAGGTAAAAATGGTCGTCCTCAATGTTCATACTGCAAGAGGATGGGTCATACCCAAGAGAATTGTCATTCTCTTCATGATTTTCCAGAGAAGATAGGAAATTTGTCCAAGTTTGAGAAATTAGAAAAATCTGATATGAAGATCCCTAAAGATGACTATCAAGAATATCTTTAACGGAAGTCTATGAATTCGAGCTCAATCTTCCTCTACCACTACTATTTCTACAGCTTGAATTTCTCATTAACTACAAATCAAAGTCCATGGATCATTGATTCAGGAGCCTTTGATCACATAACCAGTAATAATTCTATGTTCTCTTCCATGTTCCCACTTAAATCACCTAACCTTATTACCTTAGCAGATGGATCCAGAATTGTTCCTAAAGGAATCAGTTAAGTTTCTTTGTCTCCCTCATTAAATCTAAACTCTGTTTTGTTTATTCCTAATTTTCCTTTCAACTTAATCTCTTTAAGTTAGTTAACCAAATCTTTAAATTGTTCAATAACCTTTAATGCTGAATCTTTTGTTATTCAGGAACGTGGTATGGGTCGGAAGATTGGCGCAAGACATGAATCTAGTGGTATCTACTATTTTGAAATGCAACCACATGTATCTTGTATTGTTGTTTTGTCACTCAAACTTTTGCATGATCATTTGGGTCACTCAAGTCTATCCAAGTTGAAACTTTTGATTCCTATTCTTAAAAATTTAGAAGAGTTAGGTTTTGAATCATGCCAATTAGGCAAACATGTCAGGTCGTCTTTTCCCAAGCAAACTGATAAAAGATGTAACTCGATTTTCACCACCATTCATTCTAATATTTGGGGTCCAAGCCGTGTAACATCTTTTGGTTTCAGATATTTTGTAACATTTATTGATGAATTTTCTCGATGTACTTGGGTATATTTAATGAAAGATCATTATGAACTTTTGTCTATTTTTATGTCTTTCTTCAATGAGATCAAAAACCAATTTGGGAGAATAATTAAAATTTTTAGAAGTGACAATGCAAAAGAATATTTCTCTTCTGAATTATCCTCTTTCCTATCCTCATAGGGTATCTTACATCAGTCTACATGTCCACATACACCCTAACAAAATGGAATAGCAGAAAGAAAAAATAGGCACCTTGTGGAGACTACACGCACCCTAATGCTCAATGAAAATGCTCTTGTATCTCAATGGGCTGATGCAATCCTCACTTCTTGTTTTTTAATAAACAAAATGTCCTCTTCTTCCCTTGAAAATAAAATCCCTTACTCCATTATTTATCCAAAGGAACCCTTGTTTCATGTCTCACCTCGAGTCTTTGGGTGTACATGTTTTGTACATAATGTCTCTCCTGGTTTGGAAAAACTATCTGCTAGAGCTATTAAGTGTGTTTTCTTAGGCTATTCTTGTCTTCAGAAAGGGTACAAGTGTTACTCCCCATATACCAGAAAATTCTACATATTTGTAGATGTCACCTTCTTTGAACAAACTCCATTTTTCTCATGAACCACTCGTGATCTCTTTCAATACAATAGGTGCTACCAGTTTGTTCTCATGTTTCCATTCCACCTCAAATTTTACTTCATAACCAAGAGGTTACCCATTCTATTATTCCCGCAACTACTCCTATTCAAGCTCCTCCACCTCCCCTTGTCACATATCAACGTCGACCACGAAAAATTGATCCAATATTATCTAAAGAGTCATCAATTTCATGTCCTTTAGCATCAGATGTGCCTACTAAGGATCCTAGTGAGGATAACTCTGGATGGCCTATTGCTCTTCGAAAAGGTATACGGTCTACTCAAAACCCTCATCTTATTTATAATTTCTTGAGTTATCATCGATTATCTCCCTTGTATTTCTCCTTTGTCTCTTTTATATCTCCTTTTACCATTCCTAAAAATGTTCATGAGGCTCTTGGTCATCCTGGATGGAGACAAGCCATGATTGTTGAAATGCAAGCTCTTGAGCATAGTGGTACATGGGAGCTAGTTCCACTTTCTCCTGGAAAACGACTAGTTGGATGCAAAGCCCAATTGGTGGCAAAGGGGTATACTCAGATTTATGGCCTAGACTATAGTAACACTTTCTCTCATGTGTCCAAGTTTCCTACTGTTCGTCTCTTTCTTGCTATGACAGTTATTCGTCATTGGCCTCTCTACCATTTAGACATTAAAAATGTCTTTCTTCATGGTGAGTTGGAGGAGGAAATTTACATGGAGCAACCTCTTGGATTTGTTGCTCAGGGGGAGTCTGGTTTAGTTTGTAAATTGCGAAGATCTCTTTATGGTCTCAAACAATCTCCTCGAGCTTAGTTTGAAAAATTTAGTCATGTTGTACAGGACTTTGGACTTAAAAGAAGTGAAGCAAACCACTCATTTTTCTATTGTCATACTTCTCCTGGGAGATGTGTTTATTTGATTGTTTATGTGGATGACATAGTGATTACAAGAAACGATGTATCTACAATCTCTCAATTGAAGAAACATTTGTTTAGCCATTTTTAGACCAAAGATTTGGGACATCTAAAATATTTTCTTGGTATTGAGGTTGCCCAATCAAAGGAAGGCATTGTGATCTCTCAAAGGAAGTATGCTTTGGACATTTTGGAGGAAACAGGCATGACTGATTGTAGACCCATTGATAGTCCTATGGATCCTAACCAAAAGTTAATGACTAATCAAGGTGAACCATTCACAGATCCAGAAAGGTATAGGAGATTGGTTAGGAAACTCATTTATCTTACAATCACAAGCCCTTATCTCTCTTTTGCAGTAGAGATTGTTAGTCATTTCATGCATGCCTCTCATATCGATCATTGGAATGTTGTTCTGCGTATTCTTAAATATATCAAAAAGGCTCTAGTACAAGGATTACTGTATGAAGACAAAGGAGACAATTAGAATTTCTGGATACTGTAATGCTGATTGGGCAGGATGTCCTATAGATAGACGTTCTACTACTGGATACTATGTATTCCTTGGTGGAAATCTCATTTCTTGGAAGAGTAAAAAACAAAATGTTGTTGATCGATCTAGTGCTAAAGCTGAATATCGAGCTATGGCCTTGATTACTTGTGAATTTGAATGGATTAAGCAACTCATTCGAGAGTTAAGGTTTTGTGAGGATCATCCAATGAGATTGTATTGTGATAATCAAGCCGCTCTTCACATTACTTCCAATCTAGTATTTCACGAGAGAACCAAACACATAAAGGTTGATTGTCATTTTGAGAAGGAGAAGTTGTTGTCCAAGGAAATCATTAATGAATTTGTCAATTCTAGTGAACAACTTGCAAATGTTATAACTAAGTCATTAAGGGGGCCTTGAATCCAATTTTTATGTTCCAAGCTCGGTGCATATAATCTATATGCACCCGCTTGAGGGGAAGTGTTAGAATAGCTTATTTAGAAAGCCTCTTCTGTTTTTAAATATTTTAATGTATTTTCCTGATTGCACTCTAGCTTGATGTAATGGCTTAGGCCTCTAGGCTCTTCAGCTTTTCTTGTAATCCTACTCATTTCCATTCATAATATAAGAAATAGACAGATCCGAGGATCTGTGCTTTTTGGTTACATATTTGAATATCTAAGTAAAACAAAACAAAAAATTTGAATCATTAACATCATTAACAAATTTTCCACATAAATAAATCTAAAAGCTAAAACTATACATAAAATCAAGATATTAATATATAAAAAAATTAAAAAATTAAAAATTAAAAAAACTTACCTTCTTCACACAACTCTCATTTTCTTATTTACCATTTTCTCCTCTCCTTCTTTTATCTTCTCTTACACTCAAATGTCTTATTCTCTCTTTCTCTTCTCTTCTTTCTTTTTCTTCTTTACTCGCGTCCTTCAGTTCTCTTCTTTCTTTTTTTGCTTCACTTGAGTCCTTCTCTTCTCTTTCTTTTTTCTTCTCCTTCTATTTCTTCTTCTTCACTCACTCTCTTCGAACTTAAACTACTAGTTGGGAGAGGGAGGGCAATAGAAAATGTCACAGGGACTAACGTTTTCTGTTCAAACACACCGTATACAGAAAATGTCGCATGGGTTGACGTCTTTCGTTCAAACTGTGCACATTACATAACGAGCCTCCACACTGCACGAGCACCAGGCATGCATGACAAACCAAGGCGACTATGCTTGAAAACATCACCACCAGCCCTGACGTTTTTGGTTCAGTGCTTTGAAGGCGTCACCATGCCTGAAGCTTTCTGTATCGAGGCTACTTCAGCATTGCATTATGGTCGGTGACACTACATGAAGTGACCATGCACGGAAGATGTCAATGTGCATGATGTTTTGTGTATCGTTCTTTGGCATGCATGCAAAACATCTGACCTAGTGATGTTTTGTGCGTATAAACGTGAAGAAAACAATTTACTTCGGTAAATTATTTTCCAAATAATTTATTTTAAAAAATAGTTTTTTATTTTAATTTATTAAGGTTAAAAAGCCAATATGATGACCCTTCTTCGTTAGTGTTGAGTAATGGTTTGTTGTAAGTGTTTAGTGGAATATTTAATGAATAATTGTGACTCTTGGTATTTGTAATTGTTCTAGTGTTTTAAGAGTTATATATCAACCCATAAATGTATGTGAATATATGGCGGCAGAAAGCAAGAAAAAAAAAAGTAATAAAACGGATAAATATTCAATCCTAAACACTTTCCTCGTGTTCTAAATTTCTGCATAATTTGAAGTAGTTATAACCCACCATATATCTTAGTTTCTTCCCCCTCTAGAATACCACCAACAAAGTGGTAGCACTATCAGAGTTGCAAATCCTTGCAGCAAACAATAGAGAAGAGCCATGGCTTCCCAAACAACCTAGTATGACCAACCAACAACCAGCAGCACAATCTAAAGTAATATCCAAATTCCTTTATTTGAAAAAGAAAATTATGATTTTTGGGCTGTAAAATGTAGACATTGTTCACCTCTTTAGATGTCGATGAACTAGTAAAAACATGATATGAATATACAACAGGAGCAATAGTTGCGTAACCTGTAGAATTGAAAAAGAAAATCACTAATGTTAGAGTTCTTGGGATGATTCAAATAAGAGTCATAAGAGTCTCACTAGAAGTATTTCTTACAGGGACAAAAATAGCCAAGAAGGCGTGTGAAACTCTTCAACAAGAGTTCAAATGAGATTCAAAGGTTTCAATCTCTCGAGAGATTTTGAGAATGAAAGAATTTTTTTTTTTAATTAGTACTCAAATAGATTGTCTGAATTAGTGAATCAAATATAGTCGCATGGAGATACAATGGATGACCGAAGAATTGTTGATAAAGTTCTGATCAGCTTGACCGAAAAATTTGATCCTATGGTGGCTGTTATACAAGAAACCGAAGGATTTTTCAACTATGATTGTTTTCGTGTTGATGGATCACTTAGATCCTATGAGCAAAGATTGTTACGTCCCATTGAAAATTCAGTCAAAGTGTATTTGAATCTAAAGTCACCATTCAATAGGCAACTCGTGTATAAAAATGTGGGGTATTTGGAACAGTGGCTACAGCAATCATATAAAAGGAAATAGAAAAGCTTTTTATTGGTATGGATCCATCATTTGTCTCAAAATTTAAATTGGACAATGGAGAATACACTGAAGTTGAAAGAAAAGGCAATATTGGGGTTACGACAAAACAAGGAGGTAAGGAGAAAAAATTTTAGAATGATTTCTTCGACAATACTTTTGTGAAGGATTGCTACCAATGGAAAGGAGAATGTTAGATGTAGCTAGTAAAGGCACTGTAAAGAATAAAACCCCTCAGGCTCCAAGAGATTTAATTTCCTTTATAGGTGCAAATTCACTACAGTTTGTATACCACCTGGTTACACACTCATGGAAAATGGCATTGAAGAAATATAGGATGGTTCCAAATTCTTTTACTTTTCTGGTAGATTCTTTTTGTAAAGGAATCAGGGTTTGCTCATGAATTTCATTGTAATCATGTAACAAGTGAAGGTCAGGAAAGGGAGGGAAAAGATCATGAAAGCAGGTCAGAAAACGTGAGGGTGGAAGAAGCACGTGGAGACAGGCGCGTGAGGAGAAATAATGTGAGGCTCAAAGGTTATGATTGGGCAAGAGCGCATTAAATAGAAGTTCGTTAGAGGAGAGAGGGGTGGTGTACTGTCATTTTCTTCTCTCTGGTAAATCTTCATATCTTTCTATGCTTTCTCTTTTCTCTGCATATGTCATTTCTTTTGCATTGAGTTCTGTTTTTTTCAATTCCGTGTAAGGAAACAATCCAGAAAAGATTCATAAAGACTATTACAATATCAATTCCATTTCCTTAAATTATGATCCTGTTCCATTAGTGCTTTCATCATCTGAACCATGGCTGAAAACACTAGAATGAAAGAACTAGCTACTGAAATAGCTCGTCTAAAGGACCTTCTGGCGGAGGTTAGTCGCATCGCAGAATCCATGGAACGGCGTGAGCGCGAGTTACAAAAGTGGATGGAGTATTTGACATTACGCGAACAAGACGCGGAAAATAGATTCCAAACCTTAGAATCAACGATGGGTTCCTTGCTCCAAACGAAGCCACTACCATCAACGGAGCAACCATTTCAAGTGCGTAATGTGAAACTCGATTTTCTGCGATTTGACGGTACTGAAGTCCTCCAATGGATCTTCAAGGCGGAGCAGTTCTTCAACTATTACCGCACACCAGATGACCAGCGTTTGATCATAGCTTCAATTCATTTGGAGAAAGAGGTAATTCCTTGGTTCTAGATGCAAAATCGTGTCAATTCCTTTCCAACTTGGGTAGCTTTTACTCGTGCATTAGAAACGGAATTTGGTCCTTCACCGTATGAATGTCTCAAGGCTACTTTGTTTAAACTCACCCAAACTTCATCTGTCCATGATTATTATACTCAATTCACTTCCCTAGCCAACCGTGTCCAAGGCATCACTGCTGAGGATCTCCTAGATTGCTTTGTAGGAGGCCTAAAACCAGAGCTCAAATGTGATGTTATTGCCCAAAACCCTACTTCTCTGCTACGGTGTGTCTCATTAGCTAAGTTGTATGAGGAGAAGTACACCCCTAAAACCAAGCTACATAACACTCCCTATTATCCCAAAACACAAGCCACAAACACAAGCTCAATTACATCACAATCCATAAGATCAACCAGCTTACCACCCTTGTTATCTGTCCCTCAGTCATCTACATCCATTTCAAACACCAAAACCAATCCTGTTAAAAAACTTACTGCTGCAGAAATGCAATTGCGTCGAGAGAAGGGGCTCTGTTTTACATGTGATGATAAATTTACCATGTTTCATAGGTGTCCCAATAAGCAGTATTTTGTTTTGCAAGTTGATGAAGATGTTTTACTTGATGTTCAACATGACCCTCCGGAGAGCACTGTGGAGGCTGAACTTTCACCAATCTTGGAACACCACCTTTCGTACAATGCATTAAAGGGCTCTTCAGGAATAGGCACTATGAAATTTAAAGGGTCTATTAATAGGATGATGGTTTAGGTTCTATTAGATAGTGGAAGCTCAGATAATTTTCTTCAGCCCCGAATTGCTCACTGTTTGAAACTTCCAGTGGAACCTATACCTAACTTTCAAGTGTTGGTTGGCAATGGTAATGCCTTGGTAGCTAAAGGACTCATCAAGGATCTACAAGTCAAAATTCAAGGTTACATGTTGCAGTTACCTGTATACTTACTACCGGTTTCAGGAGCTGATTTGGTGCTAGGAGCCGCTTGGCTAGCAACCTTGGGACCTCATGTCTCTGATTATAGCAGCTTATCTATCAAATTCTATGTTGGGGATCAATTTGTGACTCTTCATGGCGATCATCCCACCCTTCCACAGCCAGCTCAATTCAATCACTTCAAGAGAATGTGCCACACAAATGCTATTGCTGAGTTATTCTCTTTGCAAGTTCAAAGCCCCCCAACTCCACACGATCAATGGCTGGATCTTCCAACTAATATGGAGCCTGAACTTGTGTTGTTGCTCCATCAATACAGAACTGTTTTTGATCTTCCAACAGGACTACCCCCAGAGAGACAACATAACCATTCTATTCCTTTAGTTGAAGGTGCTAACTCTGTGAAGGTACGCCCCTACAGGTATCCTCATAGCCAGAAGTTGCAAATTGAGAAAATGATCCTGGAAATGCTACGGGTAGGAACTATCATTCCATCCACAAGCCTTTTTTCTTCACCAATCATACTGGTTAGGAAGAAGGATGATACTTGGAGATTTTGCACTGATTATAGAGCCTTGAATGCTATAACAGTCAAAGATAGCTTCCCTATTCCCACTGTGGATGAGTTACTTGATGAGTTGTATGGGGCACAATTCTTCTCTAAACTAGATTTAAGGTCTGGTTATCATCAAATACTGGTTAAAGAGGAGGATAGGCACAAGACAACTTTTAGAACTCATCAAGGGCATTATGAATGGTTAGTAATGCCATTTGGTTTAACTAATGCTCCTGCCACCTTTTAATCCCTCATGAATGACATTTTTCAAGGTATTTTAAGAAAATTTGTCTTAGTTTTCTTTGATGATATCTTAGTATACAGTCCAACATGGGGAGAACACCTAAAGCATCTAGAGACAGTCCTGCAAATTTTACAACACCAGCAATTGTATGCTAAATTATCAAAGTGTAGTTTTGGCTTACAAGAGGTGGATTACTTGGGTTATACGGTATCAGGAAAAGGTGTGGCCATGAATCAAGACAAAATTAAGGCAGTTATGCAATGGCAAGTTCCAACCAACTTTAAACAATTGAGAGGGTTTTTGGGACTCATAGGTTATTATAGAAGATTTATTAGGCACTATGCCTCTATTGCTGGACCTTTAACTAATCTTCTAAAAAAGGACTGTTTCAAATGGGATGAACAAGCAACTCATGCTTTTGAAGCGCTAAAAGCTGCTATTACTCAAGCACCTGTGCTGATGCTTCCTGATTTCTCCATTCCATTTGTGCTGGAGACTGATGCTTCAAGATCAGCCATTGGAGCAGTGCTTATTCAGAACAAACATCCCATTGCATACTAACCCAGGCACATGGTACAACAATCAACCTACTTTATCTTCTCCTTATCAGCATGGAATTCTTGGACCTAGACCTCAATTTACTCCTCAAGTCCAATTCACCTCCACCCAGCCACAACCTCAAGCCATGATTGCATCATCCTCCTCTTCCAGCAACAACAATTGGTATCCGGATTCTGGGGCATCAAATCATGTTACCAACGTTTCTCAAAATATTCATCAATTCACTCCTTTTGAAGGACCTGATCAAATCCATGTTGGCAATGGACAAGGGCTTCACATTAACTCCACAGGTGTTACCACTTTTCATTCTCCAATCAACCCTAAGTTTCAATTCGCTCTAAACAATCTTCTATTTGTGCCCTCCATCACAAAAAATCTAATCAGTGTTAGTCAATTCTCCAAGGATAATTCTGTATATTTTGAATTTCACCCCCACATTTGCTTGGTCAAATCACAGGACACTAAAGAAGTTCTTCTCCAAGGCTCAGTTGGTTCTGATGGCCTGTACAAGTTTCCTGCCCTCCTTCCTACTCCCAGTACGCAATCTGTCCAGCAAGTGCAACCGGCCAGGACCTTTTCTGTCAATACTGCAGCAACAAGCCCTGTTTCCTTTGCTACTTGGCACTCTAGATTAGGACATCCCAATGTTGATGTAATGAAACATGTTTCTCGGAACTTCAACATTCAACTTGTGCACAATAATAAATCAAATTTCTGCACTCCTTGTTGTCTTGGTAAATCTCACAGATTACCTTCCAATTTGTCTAGAACCATTTACAATACACCCTTTGATTTAGTATACAGCGATTTGTGGGGACCTGCTCCGGTTACGTCCACTTGTGGATATCAATACTATGTAACTTTTGTCGATGCTCACACACGCTTTACATGGATCTATCTTCTCAAGTCTAAAGCTCAAACCTTTAATATTTTCAAACAATTTCACGCTATGGTTAAAAATCAATATCACCACCCAATCAAAGCATTGCAAACTGATTGGGGTGGTGAATATCGTTCCTTCACTAATTATTTGAATGAAGTTGGAATTCAACACCGTCTAATCTGTCCACACACTCACCATCAGAATGGAGTTGTTGAAAGAAAACACAGGCACATTGTTGAACTTGGTCTCACGTTGATGGCTCAAGCTGAATTACCTATGCAGTTTTGGGATCATGTCTTTCTCACTGCAGTTTATCTCATCAATAGACTCCCCTCCTCATCCATTCAAAATGCTGTCCCTTATCATAAACTCTTCCATCAACCACCAGATTATCTCTCTCTTAGAATCTTTGGTTGCTCTTGCTTCCCACATCTTCGGCCCTACAACAAACACAAACTTCAATTCCGATCCCAAAAATGTGTTTTTCTTGGTTACTCTACCTCTCACAAAGGTTACAAATGTCTTGCTGCTGATGGACGTCTCTGCATCTCCAAAGATGTAGTGTTTAATGAAACTAAATTTCCCTACAAGGAACTTTTCTCCTCTTCCAAGACTAGTGACTCCCAACATCCTATTTCTGTCCCTCTTACTATAAATCCCACTCCCACACCCACTCATGCGACCAGACCCACCTCTCCCAATCCACCTGCAACCTCACCAAACCCAACCTCTAATTCTTACAGCCCCAATACTGCTGCCAGTACCTCTCCCTCTACTCTATCCATTCCAACATCCTCCAACCTTGAACCTTCCTCATCTCCTATTATTCACCCTCACAATGTGCACCTTATGACCACAAGAGCCAAAGATGGTATAGTTAAACCACGCCTACAACCCACCCTTTTATTAACTCAGGTAGAACCAAAAACCACCAAACAAGCCTTATCTAATCCTACCTGGTCTGCTGCCATGCAAACAGAATACAATGCTCTTCTTTACAATAACACCTGGTCTCTTGTTCCTCTTCCACCACATCGCACTGCTATAGGCTGCAAGTGGGTCTTCCGCGTCAAAAAAAATCCTAATGGTACGGTCCAAAAGTACAAGGCACGCCTTGTTGCCAAAGGATTTAATCAGCAATTTGGATTTGACTATCATGAAACCTTCTCCCCTGTTATCAAACCAGTTACTGTCAGACTCATTCTCACCCTTGCCCTCACTCATCGTTGGACCATTCAACAACTCGATGTTAACAATGCCTTCCTCAATGGAACACTTGAAGAAGAAGTCTACATGCAACAACCACCTGGATTTGAAGCTTCTGATAAAAATCTCGTCTGCAAACTTCACAAGGCCATTTATGGGCTCAAACAAGCACCTCGTGCTTGGTTTGACAAGCTCAAATCAACTCTACTGCGATTAAACTTTTATGCCAGCAAATGTGATCCATCACTGTTCATTTACTCTCAGGGCAATAATGTCATCTACATTCTAGTGTATGTTGATGACATTATAATCACTGGCAATAATTCCTCAATCCTTCATACACTCGTCTCTCAACTTCATTCAATCTTCTCCCTCAAAGATCTCGGTGATCTTGATTTCTTTCTTGGCATTGAAGTAAAGTCTCAGCCTGATGGTTCTCTCATTCTTACTCAAAGCAAGTACATTCGTGACCTATTAAATCGTACTGATATGGAAGGCTCAAAACCCATTTCTTCTCCCATGATTTCTGGAAGCAAACTATCAAAAGCAGGCTCTAAAGATTTCTTGGATGCTTCTCTCTATCGTTCAGTTGTAGGTGCATTACAATATGCTACTATTACAAGACCTGAAATTAGCTTCTCTGTAAACAAAGTCTGTCAATTCATGTCCCACCCCCTTACACATCATTGGGCAGCTGTCAAAAGAATTCTCAGGTATCTAAAGGGCACTACATCCTGGGGTCTCCGTCTACAACCTGCTTCTTCTCCTTCCTCTCTCTCAATCCATGCCTATTGTGATGCAGACTGGGCGTCTGATCCTGACGACAGGAGATCTACATCTGGTGCCTCCATCTTCCTTGGACCAAATCTCGTGTCCTGGTGGTCCAAAAAGCAAACTGCAGTTGCCCGCTCTAGTACTGAAGCCGAATACAGAAGTCTTGCCCTCGCTACAACTGAAGTTACTTGGATACAAACCTTGCTATCTGAACTTAAAGTCACTCATTCTACTCCAATTATCTTCTGTGACAACTTGAGCACTGTTGCTCTCGCTCACAACCCGGTTCTTCATGCACGCACCAAACATATGGAATTGGACCTATTCTTCGTTCGCGAGAAAGTGGCTGCCAAGTGTCTTCAAGTTGTTCATGTTCCAGCTATTGATCAGTGTGTTGATGTGCTCACCAAAGCTCTCTCACCTTCGCGGTTTTGTGAACTTCGGTCCAAGCTTCAAGTAGTTGAGTCTCCTCATCCTACTTGAGCTTGCGGGGGGCTATTGGAGTATAGTTTTACTCCTTTATTGTTATTTTCGGTTATTATAGATACTTAGGTTATCTTTCTGTTATTATAGATAATTAGGTTATCTTTCTGTTATTATAGATAATTAGGTTATTATAGACCAATCTTAATTGGCTCTATAAATACCTGTCTTGTACTCTGTTTTTAGTAGTTAATGAATTACATTCTTTGCCTATTGCAAATCTTCTCTCATCTCTCTCTCTCTCTCTCTCTCTCTCTCTCTCTCTCTTACTCTCTCTCTCACATATAATTCCTTTACATACTTCTCAAAGAAGCTGAATCCGAGAATGCAAAGACAATCTGCTTATGTAAGGGAGTTTTTTTCCATTACTGAAGCTGTGGCCAAGTTTAGACATTATCTTTTAGGACATAAGTTTGTGATTAGAACGGACCAAAGGAGTTTGAGAAGTCTCACTGAGCAGGCCATTCAAACACCTGAACAACAGAAATGGATACATAAACTACTAGGGTATGACTTTAGGATTGAATATAAACCTGGAAAAGACAATGTGGTTGCTGATTCTTTATCCAGATCCTTTATGATGGCATGGTCAGCCTCAATTAGACTTCATACCAGAATTAAGAAGAGCTCTAACTACAGATGAAGAAGTGAGGAAGATCATTGATGATTGTGTAGCCAACAGGCATTCTGTTCCACATTATGCAATCCATGATGGCTTACTTTACTGGAAGGATAGGCTAGTCATACCTGCATCTCAGGATTTAGTTCAAAAGTTGCTCAAAGAATTTCATAATTCTCCACTGGGTGGTCATGCTGGAATCACTAGAACTTTCAATAGACTTGCTCAGCAATTATATTGGGCTGGAATGCATCAGGATGTGAAACAATTTGTTCAAAATTGCTTGATCTGTCAGCAAGCAAAATCAGTCAACTCTCTTCCTTTGGGGTTACTACAACCTTTACCAGTGCCAAATCAGATTTGGGAGGATGTGGCTATGGACTTTATCACTGGCCTTCCAAATTCTCAAGGCTATACTGTGATCATGGTAGTGATTGACCGGCTATCCAAGTATGCTCACTTCTGCACCTTGAAAGCTGATCATAACAGCAAACAGGTAGCTGAAGCCTTTTTGAAAACTGTCATAAAATTACATGGATTCCCTAAGACGATTGTCTCAGATAGGGATAAGGTGTTTGTAAGTCAATTCTGGCAACACTTATTCAAATTAAGTGGAACTACATTGCATATGAGCACAGCTTATCATCCTCAGTCGGATGGTCAATCAGAAGCTCTCAATAAATGCTTGGAGATGTATTTAAGGTGCTATACCTATGAGTCTCCTAAGGAATGGGTCAAATTTTTACCTTGGGCTGAGTTTTGGTACAACACTGCTTATCATCACAGTAGTGGTATGACCCCATTTAAGGTAGTTTATGGGAGAGATCCTCCACAATTGATTAAGTACACTGCTAATTCTCATGATCCTCCAACAGTCCAAGAAGAGCTTAGTAAGAGACAGACAATGATCAGCAAACTAAAACAGAATTTAATAAGATCTCAGCAACACATGAAGAAATATGCTGATCCAAAACGAAAGAACATGGACTTTAAGCTTGGTGATATGATGTTGGTCAGGTTACAACCTTACCGACAGAACTCAGTGGCTCTTCGCAAGAATCAGAAGTTAGGAATGAAGTACTTTGGTCCGTTTCCTATCATTGAAAGAATTGGCCCTGTCGCTTATAAGCTGCTTTTTCCACCAACAGCAAAAATTCATCCAGTTTTCCATTGTTCTCAGCTAAAACCTTGCAGGGGAGATCATACTCAACAATATGTTCCAGCAATCACTATCGATTCCGAGACTCCCCCTATTATCTATCCTGCTGCTGTGCTTCAAGTCCGTAGAATTATGCAAGGGAACCAGACAGTAAAACAGTTCTTGATTCAATGGGAAGGGTTAGAAGAATCACCTCCTACATGGGAAGATGAGTTTGCCTTACATACAGCCTATCCAAACTTCAACCTTGAGGACAAGGTTAATTTTAAAGGAGGAGGAATTGTAACAAGTGAAGGTCAGGAAAGGGAGGGAAAAGATCACGAAAGCAGGTCAGAAAACGTGAGGGTGGAAGAAGCACGTGGAGACAGGCGCGTGAGGAGAAATAATGTGAGGCTCAAAGGTTATGATTGGGCAGGAGCGCATTAAATAGAAGTTCGTTAGAGGAGAGAGGGGTGGTGTACTGTCATTTTCTTCTCTCTGGTAAATCTTCATATCTTTCTGTGCTTTCTCTTTTCTCTGCATATGTCATTTCTTTTGCATTGAGTTTTGTTTTTTTCAATTCCGTGTAAGGAAACAATCCAGAAAAGATTCATAAAGACTATTACAATATCAATTCCATTTCCTTAAATTGTGATCCTGTTCCAAATCATTCTACTTTTGTCCGGTTAAGGTTGCCCGATTACTTGGAAAATTTGTAGGAAATTTCCAATGCAATGGGATGATAACGAAAAATATTTTGTAGAAGTATAAAACAAGGGAAAACCGTATACTAGAAATGTTTTACAAAAAGGGAATATTTTATACTTGTTTTGGGTATTCTGGTTTTGTAGTACTCTGGTCCTATTCTCGTGATCATTCTTTGTTGGAAACTAACATCCAAAGAAATCATTTATCATGTTAAGAAATGTATTATGTGCCGATTGCGGCTCAATCTTTCTCGTGCGAATTGTTGATAAAGGTTTTTAATTGGGTTGTGGTTGTTACTAGTCACTAACTTTACAAATTAGATATTCTGTGAGCCTCAGGATGCTAAAAGGCAAATGAATGATTGATTTCTTAAATCATAAATTTTTGTGAGGCTTGTATTAAGAGTGGGTTTGGATAAACTTTTCTAGAAACATTTCCACAAATAGCAAAGAGCTTCTACAAATTAGTTGTGCTTAAGCTAATTTTAACTTACAGAGAAGCTAATTCCATTTTTCCTTCCTATTTTTCTCTCTTAAAAATGTTTCTAAAAAAGTTTATCCAAACAGCATCAAATGAAAAACAATGTAAATATCATAAAATAAACAGTTGATCTAGCCTTGCTGGTTGCATAATGGCGTTAAATTTATTGTTGTCTGGCATGCTTAACAGTTAGTAATTTGAGCATTAACAACTTTATCTTATGCTACTTACTGCTTCCCTCGTTTCCACTAGTTCTCTTTATATCTGGTGGTTCAGCATTTAACTTTTTTACTAGTTGAATTGGTTCTGGACTCATTTTGGGATGTTACTGAGCCTAACTGGGGTCTGTACTGCCATGTTTCCTTGTGAATCTTGCATGATACAGACGGGATGCATCTTTATCATTGACAATCAATTAGGCTACTAATAGAGAGCTACACTAGATGGCCTAATTGTACAAAGGAAATAATGTTAAATTCACTCATTTTCTTTATATCCTCAATTACATCATAATGTTACCTTATATAACCAACAATCACTAACCTAATTGGATAACAACCCTACAACTGTCATCTCTTACAGTTTGTTTGGTTCAAAGGAAGAAAGGAGAGAGGAAGGTAGAGGAGAGATTTTAGTGGAGGGGAGCAGTTAGAAATTTTGTTTGGTAGAGGGAAGGTGAGATAACTCTTTGCTTGTTTAGTTTACAAGGATAGGAAAAGAATTTTAAAAACCAATTTATTTTTGTATCCTTATAATTTTAAATTTAAGAACATAAGTATACTTTATACTTATACTACACATGTTTTAAAATCTCTTCCCCTCCAAATCCTCCCAATATTGGAGGGGAGCTAAAATTGGGTTAAGAAAGATTTTGCTCCCCTCCTATCCTAATATTTTAACCAAATAAGACAAATTTAAAAAAATCTCACTCCTTCCCTCCCCTCCAACCAAACACTATTACGGAATCAAAAAGAAATTACAAAAATAATAAAATATAATATATTTAAAATAAACTGACTCCATTCAATAAAATCTTTAAACCCAGCTCTAGACCCAAAATAAAATGGCTTAAAGATTTTATTGGATGAAGTTAGTTTATTTTAAATATATTATATTGTATTATTTTTTAAATTTTCTTTTAATTCCCTTAGATGATGACACTTGTAAGGTTGTCATCCAATTAGGTTTGTGGCTATTGGTTATGTAAGATAACATTATGATGTAATTAATAATATGAAGAAAATGAATGAATTTAGCATTATTTTCTTTTTTACTAGTTATTTCCCTTGTAGAATTAAGTTACCTAGTTTAGCCCTCTTTTAGTAGTCTAGCACAATCAAAATCATAATTCTATATTGCACTTTTGATCTCTTTATAATATCAAATTTGTAATTTTAATCTACCTATTTTTAAATTCACAATTTTAATTTCTCAATTTTATAAAATCTGCAATTTTGGTCCTGTAACATCCCAATTTTCATACTTTTTATGGAAGGTAATTTAGTAATTTTTATAAGATTTATTGAGGGTGATTTAGTAGTCCAGAACGGGCCGTTCCCAAATTGGAACGGGTCGTTCCAAACTACTAAAAAGACTTATTTTTGGTAGCCCAGAACGGGCCGTTTCCAAACTAGAACGAGTCGTTCCAAACCACCAAAATGGTCTATAACCCTAGTTGGGAACGGGCCGTTCTAATTTTAGAACGAGCCGTTCCAGATGCCAAGTTTACACATGTTGAAAGTATCTAGAACGGGCCATTCTGGATTCGAAACAGACTGTTCTGACCACTCCTGAAATCTATAAATAGAGCACTCTAGCACTGTTTCTGGACACACTCTCTAGAGACCAAGGAAAATTCAGAGAAGGAGATCAGTCAGATTTTGCTCTAGCTTCATCTTCTACTTATCCAGGTAAGGGGGGAGTGAGAAATTTCGTTCGGGAGTGTGGAAATAATTGTTAGGTAGTAGGATTAGCCCCCAATCCCTTGCCTGATGCATGCTTCTAGGAACAGTCAAAATATGAATGTTTTTTGTTTTGTCTTCTGATTGTTCTGTTGTGTTTCATGTTGGATGTAATGTGTGAATATGTAATTAATTTTGAGAATAAATATGTTTTGATATGAACTATAGTGCTCTGTGGGTTCTTGAGAGAACCCTATGAGAACAATTATGAGTATGAATGACTATGTGATATGTGAACAAATGACATGAGACATGATGTGAATGAGAATGTGCTAATGTGAACACTATGACTATGAGAATGTGAAATGTGATAAGACATGAAATTCCGTGACAAGTGAAATGATGAATCCATGAGTTCGTGAACGTGTGACATGCATCATGTGCATATATGAACTAACAAGGTATACCTTAGGGTCACTCATGATGTAATAAGCTAACAAGGTGTACCTTAAGGTCACTCATGATGTAATAAGCTAACAAGGTGTACCTTAGGATCACAGGTGATGTAATAAGCTAATAAGGTGTACCTTAGGGTCACTCATGATGTAACAAGCTAACAAAGTGTACCTTAGAGTCATCGGTGATGTAACAAGCTAACAAGGTGTACCTTAGGGTCATTGGTGATGTAACAAGCTAACAAGATGTACCTTGGGTCACCAGTGATGAAATAATGAGAAATGTGATTATGAGACACGTGACTGGCGCCACATGCATTTATGAGTCGAGTTCATGACATCATTGCATGATAAATGAGTGTACATGTGGTACTGATTATGTATGTGTATTGTTTATGTGTGATTGGTGCTTGTAACTTGTAATATGTTTTTTGTATATGTGTGTGTTATCTAACCTTTATTTCTGCACCTGAACCTGAATGAGATGTTTCTCACTCCCTTGTTATTTGTAGGTGTTTAAATTGTGTTGTAAGTAATCATCGGCGTGAAGATGTTGGTGATGAGGCTTAGGCTTCAGTTGGACATACTCTGATAGGATATGTGACATTGGGACATAGCTAGGCTTAGTTTAGGATGTTATTTCCATTAACTATTTGAAAACTCAGTTTTATTTCTTGTAATTTCACTAACATGTTATTTGGATTAAGTTTATGAATGTGAACTCTTTACCTTTATATGGTTGGAGATTTGATTTTTAATGATGAAAAATTTTATTTTTATAACTATTGTATATGTATGTTGGGGTAGAGGGTGTCACAGGTCCCCTCATTGAATGTTCATCTATTAATCATTAAAATTGTATTTGAACATTTGACATTAAGTAGATGACATAACAATTAATATTTAATAATATTCAGGCTAAATTTTATTTTTAGTTCTCATTTTGATCTCATAAAGGTGATAAAATGAGATGGAAATGAAATGAAAATGAAAACTAAAAGTGCAATCTAACATAAATATTATTAAATATTAATTATTATGTTATCTATATAATGTTAGATCACAACAATTGTTACAATTTTAACTAATAAACGAATGAACATTCAACGACGAAACTAAAATTACGAGTTTTATAAAATTGATGGACTATAATTGTGAATTTAAAAATAGAAGACCAAATTGCAGATTTGATATGATAGAGAGACCAGAAATGAAATTTAACCAAATCATAATTACGTGAAATTCTGCCCTAGTATTTGATGTTGTATTCAATGATTTAATTCAGAAATGAAGGCATTTGTCTAAACATGTCTCACGGATAGCTATCATTGCAATTATGCTATAAAAGGATGAATCATTCATACACTATCGCAATCTGGTCCCTAGAGTGTTTGCCAAGTCACATTCTGATGATATGGAACTTAAAGGGACTAATAATTTTGAAGTAAGAAAGGATATTAAAACAGAAAATGTATAAACTGCAAACTGTAACAATGTATAACAAACTAAAATTATGCAAAGCAAGATCAGAGTAAACTATCTGCACTAGCAGCTTGCTTCTAAACCTTGGATGTTGCAAAAGATATAAACTCATTACCAGAGCCACCAATCTGAAAAGTGTTGCACAGAGAATCACAGCTGCACAAAAGCTAAATACTACAAAGATGCCAGATGCCCTGCGGTCTCTCCTGCTCAGTAGAGACTAAAATCTCTGAGCCCTGTGTTCCCAACAACTATCTACAATAATTACTTTTTGTTTTCTGCTTGTACACAAACTCCCCAGCCACTCAATGACAATTTTGATTCATATTGAACCTGTTTGTTCCTCCATTCATCTCCGATATACGCTCCTTTTCCATTTCTTTCTATGATGCTACCAAGCAATGATATTCTGCTACCTTACTTTCATAGTTTGAGTGATATGCAGGGTGGGAATTTGCAATACTCCTATGTTGTTGAATTTTATAACTTCCTGCTTCTAAATATTGGAATAAGAAATTCTCTCACATTTTGAATGTAAATGCAATGGCTTGAAGCCTACTAGCATAGCCAATTAGTTTCACTTGTTTGCTAATATTGCTATTGATATGACGATGACAAATGAATGATGCTGCTTTGCTGGTTATTCTCCCTGAAAATGTACGAGTGAGCTAGTTCAAGAAAGTGAGAGGCAATAACGGTGTTTGGTGTAAAGTTAGAGCTAAAATGCGGGGAGGGGAGATAGAATCAGACCTTTTGTAATACAAATATAAGTGATAATACCAGGTTCCCCACTTGAAACAACTTGTAGAGAATGAAAAGTGTTTATTTAGTTTTCTAACAATGTTAAGTTGCTCAAGATAATTTCCATTTTCCACTTCACATCCCATAAATGGTGTTTAAGACTAAAAACTGACATGCTCCCTCCCTGCCCAAGATGTGAAGCAGCAGGAAATGAAAATTGTCTTGAGCGATCTCACACCATTAGAAAACCAGATATGGATTTTCGTTGTCTTTAAGTTATCTCAAGTACTTCTATTCCAATTTCATCCTGGTGAAATTGGGATTAACACATACAGAAGATAGGGCTATGACACTCTCCCCTATGAGCTCTAACTCAAAGGCCAACCTATCTCCCTTTTTTGAACTTGCTCATTCATCTATTCGCTGGGACAATAACCAATAAAGCCAGTATTTATCTATTGTTAATTTGTTGTCAATATCAATACTAGTAAATAAGTAAGTAAAACTGAACTGCTGTGCAACTAGGGTTCATGTTGCTGGGGTTACATTCAAATGAAATGAATTATGTTGTTCCAATTTGTAGAAGTTGCAAGTTTAACAAAAAATTCAACGGGTACTACAAATTTCGGCCTTGCATATCATTCAAACCATGGAAGCAAGGTGATTTGAATTTCATTGCTTGGGAGCATCACACAAAAGAAGTGGATATGTGTTCACTCAAACAACATGAACGGCCAGTTCAACAAAACCCATATATACTCCTTGCCACATATTTCTCAGCAGAGGTGTCTTTAAAAATCTTCTTGCTAACCACAGGCTCTCATACCTACAGGAACACAATATATCTCAGATCTTGAGAATTCACAACTAGTTCAACTACATTGAGTTAAACAATAACAAAGATGATGAAATAATCACATTCAAACAAAATATATGAATTTTAACTGAGCATGTATCTCAGATCTAAGAATTTACAACTCTTGGGGGACATTGCAGTGAGAATCATATTAAAAACTATAAAATGGTTTAAACTCAATCAGCTATAAAGGTAATTATAATTATAAATTAAAAAAAAATGAAGAACTTACTCATCGTTGGTGGCATGTTGTAGAACTCCCTGGGAGTTTTGCAAGTATGTGCTTAATTGGTATGAGTTCGCACTCCATAACCAAT
This sequence comes from Cajanus cajan, assembly GCF_000230855.2. Lineage (NCBI taxonomy): Eukaryota > Viridiplantae > Streptophyta > Magnoliopsida > Fabales > Fabaceae > Cajanus > Cajanus cajan. The sequence goes on along the minus strand of NC_138524.1, from coordinate 56,630,613 downwards.
GTGTTGTATCGAATGAAGCCTTGGACTTATAAATAATGAATAGCTAGATCTATTAGCGAGAATCACATGTTCACTTTTTCTTTTTGGGTGACACGCGTTCACGTTAAAGCCTTGGATTCGATTAATTTAAATTTTAAAATTTAAATAATAATAAGATTTAAATATTTTTTAGTCCCTCAAATTTAAGATAAAATTATTTTTAATCTCTTAAATTTAAAACTGTTATTTTTAGTCTCTGTAATTTTTAAAAATCTTATTTTAGTCCCTTAAGTTACTAATAATATATTTAAAAGTGACTAATTAAGACAGTTATGCAATATTAATCGAATTTAATGTAATATTTTCACTAATAGGGACACGAATAGGTAGATTTTATGTAATAATATTTAATAAATTTCTTAATAAAATTTGAATATAAGGACTAAAATAAGATTTTTTAAAATTACAGGGACTAAAAATAACAATTTTAAATTTGAGGGACAAAAAAATATTTACCCTAAATTTGAGGGACTAGAACCATATTTAAGCCTAATAATAATAATAAGGTACATCTAATCGCGAGAATCACGAAACTTTGGAATTTGGATCTTTCGTACAACCCAGTCTCGGGCCTACCTCTAGTCTCCAGCGATAATAGGATCCGTTAGATACAATACAACTATACGGTATAGATTAAATATTATATAATTTATTTTAAAATTAAACTAATGAAAGGTCGATTGGGCAAATCTCTCTGGAATAGGCATAACGGGGCAGGGGCGAGTTTTATGTTTCCTATAAATTTAAACTGCCTTTGATATTTGTTGGAGATAAAATTTGGGTCCTCATCCTTGTTCCCAGCGGGGTTCAGGTTTCTCCGTCCCGTCCCCACCCCACCTTTATTTTTTTTTTCTTTTTTTTTTTAAATAAATATGAACAATTTTAAAAAAATAAAACAAAAATAAAATAATACAAATTTTTACATTAAATATTTATAATTTTGGTTTATATATATAAAAACAATTTTTTAGTTATATTATTAAGCGGGACGGGGGCGGAGGCGGGCCCGCCCTCATACCCGAACTCGAACCCGATAAACATGAATTTTCTCCGTCTAAATCAGGGCAGGTTCGAGCGGATACCCACGCGAGCGGATTAGATTGTCATGCTTACTCATAATGCTGAGCTCATATTCTATTACCACTAAATTAGTCGTTAATTATTAATTTTAAGACACTACTAGTATATATCATTTTAAAAAGTTATATTATACATAAAATTTGAGTATAACTTTTAAATGTGAAAGATGTTATTCTCATTAATATATATTTATTTATAATATTAAGTTAAAACTTTGATCAAAAAATAATATTACTATACTTAAACTTAAATTTTGTCCTTATTATTCTCTCATATTAAAAATTATTTTTTTTAATAAATTTTAATATATGATATTTCACCTATTTTTTATAATTTCCTTTAACTTTAAAGTTATTATTTAAATTAGTCATTCATTATCAATTTTGAGACACTAGATTACATACATTGACAAAGAAAAGTTATTATTCGAAACATTTTTTATGCTAACATCTTTTAAAATATATAAATATTACAACACTGTTCATTCTTATATCAAAATAAAAGAATTAAGTCATATATTTTAACATAAGAGAATAACACTTTTATTTCTCATATAGAATAACATAATTTGCTCAATTTTTTAAGTAAGATTTTGAGTTCAAATAATGTAAATGAAAAAATAAAATATATATAGTTAAAAAGGAGGTCTTTTGTTTAAAAAAAAATTAATTATTAGTAAAATTGGTAAATATTTGGTACCAATATACCTTTTAGAGAAGGTATTTCTTTATTTGTTTGTAAAAGTTGATATATAGGAGAAAAAATGAGATGAGAAAAAAAGTAGTTTTTATGTTAGTTGTTTTAGAATAGAAGTAGAGAAGAATAAAAAAAAAAAAAAAATTAGTTCTTATTATTTTACTTATTTTACTTTTTAGTCTTATAATTTAAAACATATTTTTTTTAATTTTTATAATTAACTTTTTAATTCTATTTAGTCCTTGTTAAATTCTTTATAACGTTTTTGTACTGACATAATAAGGGTCTTTAACTTTATATTTTTTAATCAAAATTATTTTGCTCCAATTATCATAAATTATATCTCTCAACATTTGTTACTTTTTTAATTTGTGATATTGAGACATCTATTACTTGATTTTTTTCACAAGTGACATTATTAAAATTAATTAACATGAGTACGAGTTAATTTTTTTAAGGGATGAATAAGTTTGTAATTGCCAAAATACTATAGCATAATACAATATTCCTTTAAATTTGATTTGCAAAGCATGATAATTGATATAAAAAAAAACATTATATAACAATATTATATATATATATATATATATATATATATAAATGTAAATACCAAGTTAAAGTTAAAGTTTCAGTGTTAATTTTATCACTTGGGGTAAATATTAATTTATAAAATATTAACTTTCAAATATATGTTATATAATTTCTATGTTAATATTTAGCTTTTTAATGTTTCTTTCAGGTCTCACTTCTAATTTTTATAATAATTAAAAGCTCATCGATTAATTTTTAATTTTGTAATTATTTTGAAATAATAATTGTTTGCTTTAATATAAAGTATATATTCCTTTTGTGACTTAATAAAAAAATGACCCTTTTAATGTCGTAATATTCATTTTAAAATGTTTTAGGAATATTAATAATAAAAATAACATATTTTATCTTAAATACTAAGTTTATTTATCCACTTTAATTGAAAAAGTGACATAATAAAAAAAATACAAAAATGACACATAAATTTATTTTATTTATGCTTGTATTTTCTTTTTACAATCAACATGTCTTCAATATCCAACACAATCATAATTGTTATTTTAATATATATGAATTTACATAGTTACGTTATTAAATTGTAATTTTTTTCAAAAGAAATTTACTGCAAAGAGAAACTTCAATTGTATTAACCTGTAATTTTATTTATACAAAATTAACTTAATGTTAATTACTACAATGAGATTACAAATTATACAAATATTAAATATCTTTGTTTACATTTGAATTTATTTATTTATTGACACATTAATGAAGAATTTTCGATGCTAAAAGATAAGTTTTTAAAATATTATATTTAGGTAGTAAGTAACTGACTCACCAACGGATTCAGGAATATATAGAAACTTATTCTGTTTTTTTGCCTGCATAGATTGGTATGCTTCCAGATCCAGATAATAATGAAGGTTTAGACTTCGTGAAAATATAATTTACACATACATTATTACTTTCGAATTTAGAATTTTACTACTTCAATTTTTTACCATTAACATAGATAAATAAATTTATATTTAAAACTAATGCATTAATTAACTAATAAAAGAATATATTTTCTAATTTACTTAATCTATTTTTTTATCATGTCTATATCTAGTTATGATTATGGAACAAATTCGGAATTATATTGATTTGATTTTATAGCTGTATTTGAAAATGTAGAATTTCTTGCTCTTTTTTACACTGACATTGCATTAAACTAAATCCAAAATCAAATTTGTGGAAGAAAATATGCACAAAGTTTTGATGATGCCAAAGCATTGAAGAAAATAAAGGTCAAGTTAAAGCAAGCTGATCAAGAAGCAAGATCTCAAGTAATAACTAGATAAGTCTTGACTGCTTAGCTTAGTATGTAAAATGAACTGTTAGAATTTGCAAATTTCACTTGGCCATTAAAATAAGGATTTCAAGAAAACCTAAACTTAATCTTTTTTAATATAAGAATAAGTGGTTTGAAAGAAAGCAAAAGAGTATTCAAAAGATTAAACAAAAATATTCTTAACTGGAAAATAAAAGCTTTCTATATCTTAAGTTTTCATAAAGCTAATTTTGGTATTATCAGTCTGGTAATCGATTACTAGGGCATGTAATCGATTACCAGAGGATGGAAACTTCTATGTTCAAAATTGAAATGTTAAATGGTCTCTGGTAATCGATTACCAGTCATTGTAATCGATTACCAGTCATTGTAATCGATTACCAGAAGAGAAAATTTCAAAATTTGAATTTGAATTATACAACGTTTCAATCATTTTGAACTTTAATCGTTGTAATCGATTACCAAGTCTTGTAATCGATTACCGGATCCTATTTTCTAAAAAATTATAGAGAGTTACAACTCTTCATGAAAAGACATAACCCAAGAAACAATTGTCTATAAATACCTATAATTTTTCAGAGAAAAGTGACGAACTCTATTGTGAAAATAATCTTTAAAAATCACTTGGCCAAAATCATTTGCAAAATCTCTAAAGAGTTCATCAAAGATCATGAAAGTGTAATATCCACTCTTCAAGAGAGTCATTCTGTAATACTTAATAGATCATTGGATCTGTAAAGGAGAAAGAGTTTTTCTCCTTATTGGTGTTTGAATCTCAACACAAGGAAAGGGAGTTCCGAGGTGTTGGAGGATTCATTTTCTTGTAAGGTTTACAAGAGTAGTGGAAATCTCAAGTGGGAGACTTGAGGACCGGATGTAGGCAGGATTGGCCGAACCAGTATAAAATCAAGTTTGCAATTCTTCTTTCCTTACACTTTTAATTTCTTGTTATTAATTATAATTGTGTAGTTTGCATCATCATTCATTCTTTACATACAAATTTGTCTAAGGAAATAAATTGATAAAGAAGTAATTGAAAAAAATTTTATAAGAGGAAATTTAGTAAACTTAATTCACCCCCCCTCTTAAGTTAATTGAGGCTAAGGGACTAACAAAATTAATGATTAGTTTTATAAATCAGATATTTGGGTGAGACCATTGTGTTAAAGACAAATGAAGAACAACATAGTAAAGAAAATAGACAGTTGATTAGTTGATCTTAGCCTTTCTGGTTGCAAAATGGCTCTCAAGTTTTGATTTATTGTTGTTTGGCATGCTTAGTGGCTGGCCATCTTAACATTAAGAACTTTATTTTTCGCCACTTATTGCTGTCTCCCTCGTTTCCATTTGTTCTCTCGAGATGTCGTGGTTTGGCATATACTTTATTGTCCTAGTCGAGTTGGTTCTGGTCATGTTTTTGGGATGTTACTGAGCCTAATTGGGGTCTGCCTACAATGTTTTCTTGTGATTATTTTGTAATGCATATAGTATGGAATATTACTACAACGTTTTCTTGTGAATCTTGCGTGATGCAGTATTGCTATTGTATATATTTTGATTAGATATTTGAAAATGATTAATATATTTGTTAAATGAAATTTTAGAAAAATATTTTAGTTTTTATCAAATAAATATTTTAATTAACTTTGTCTTGTTGACTTAGTTATCTAAAAGTTGTTTTTAGATCGTGTTTTGATTTGATTATCTAAAAATTGTTTTCACTTTATTCTCTTGATCTGGTGACTTGGTCTCACAGCTAGTGTCGAGAAACATATATCCTCATTATAGATATGATATTTCAAAAGGTTTTATTAAGCATTTTCTACACATCTTTAACCTCCTTTTCCTCTTCTGAGTTTTCAAATTCTTGTAAAAAAAAATACTTGCTATTTTTGTTATCTCAATTGCATTTGAAAATGACTTATAATATGTTGGATCGAGCGCTTACCACTAGGCCAAAAATTATAGTTGATAGTCAGGACGCAACTCTTTTTACTTAAGAGCGCAGCAGCCCAAGCGCCATGATTCGACAGTGACTTGACCCACCTAACTTCCGCCACGGGACAATTGATGCAACCCGCAACATAATATTATGAGAGACAGTGTGATCACATGTTTTAGGTCATTAATGTTGATAATTATGCAAAGTGAAGAATTGGTAGTTCTCTAGAGTGTTTGCCAAGTCAAATTCTGAGGATATGGAGCTTGAAGGGACTATATTATTTTGAAGTAACAAGGATATTAAAGCAGGAAATGGATACACTGCAAACAGTAACTATATGTATAAGTATAACAAACTATCTCTTCTAAGCAAAACAAGATCACAGTAAACTATCTGTTCTTGCTGGGAGCCTCTTGAAGAAATTACTTGGGACAGAAGGCATCTTGCTCCTAAACCTCGGATGTCGCAAGAAGTATAAGCCTGTGACCAGAGCCACCACTTTGAATGGTGTTGCATAGAGAACCACAGCTGCACAAAAGCTGAACACCACAAAGAGGCTGGTTGCTCTGGGGTCTCTCCAGCTCAATAGAGACTGAAACCTCTCCCCTTGTGTAGCTATGTCCCCAACAACTGTTTGAATCCTACCTGCCACAGTCCTAAGCCTGTCATACCTCATTCGCACTACATCCTGCGTTCTAGAAGTGGGGAATGTGTCAAACTCTTCGTCAAGTTCGTCAGGGTGCACGGCTTCAGCCCATGACAATTTGGTGTCCATGTGAGGTGGGTGCCTAGGCCTGAACCTGTAGTTCCACAGACCAATCAAGAACATGTAGAGAAACACAGTTGGCAGTATTAGTTCTGGGTACCATATTAGTATCAGGAAAAGAATGTGAACTAGGACTGATGTAACATGGTTCTTCCAATGGCAAACATCATTCAACCATCTTCCCAGTGTCATCACACCAGAGAAAAGTGACATGATGCGAAAGAAGTTAGCCTTGCTTCTTCTCATGCTCCACATATGGGAATCAACATCCAGCATGTACTCCACCACCTCTTTCCTCAGAGGCGGTTCAGCACGGCCTAGCCTCGCTGCCACAGTGTTCATGGCTTGGTATCTTAAGTTGTCTATTTGGTTAACTGTGAAAGGATGCAAGTAATGCATCTTGGGGAGCAAGGGTTGGCCATAGATGTGAACCATATTAGCTAATGAGAGTGCAGTGAACCTCACTGCTAACTGAAGCTCCCCCATCTTCTTAACACCATGTGGGTGTAAAACAAGTAGAGGGTGAGAATTGGTGTAGATTCTATTGGCTTCAAGTGTTGATAACCGAATCCTTACCTTTCCAATTCGTGAATCTCGAGCAGCACTTCCATTTTCTCCTCCACCAAGATGGCAGTTGTCAAAAACTCCCAATGTTATCACAGTGCAAGGATCATAAACCTCCCATGTGTATTGCTCATTCCATTTAGGACTGAAAGTGTCCAAAAGTGTTCGAGTTCGGACCCATTTCTGACCATACTTGGCAACACAGTATGCATCAGTGCTTCCTCGGCCATCTCTCATCTTCATTGGGAGAAGCCCCTGTGCTCCTAAGATGCCTACTTCAAGTATCCCAATAGGTTGCTTCCATAGTTGTCTTGCTGTTGGTCTTTGATCACTAGTGTACAATGTGGACTCATCTAGGACATGGTATCCACCTTCAAGGGAGACTCTCATGTGAATCCTGCTGGAAAATTTAAGCTCATTTCTTCTATCGCCTTCTAGCATTCCAAAACCGAATCTCTCAAGATTGAACCAACGAGAATGAACTGGCCTGTGGTCCAACCTCTTCTCAAAGAGGGTCATTGGTAGGCTTATCTTCCCAAGTACTTCATCCTTTGAAGGGTGCACGCGATCCTCCACAGTAACTGTCAACTGCTCCTCAAATGGCTCAGAGGCTACAAAAACCAAATCTTCATTCCAGAATGGGGTGGTTGTTCTAGTGGGGCATATCTTGGTTGTTAGCACCTGACAGCCTACTTGAGCTTTCACAAAAACCTCTGGTAGGCGATTTCTTTCACTAGGGATCACATCTTGAGCCTCAATTACATTCACCTTGAGATACCACAGTTTTGGTGACATGTAAACCTTTGATCTGATGTTGAAAACACCTTCTCCATAGACAGTGGCAGCATCAGAATGCCAAGCATCTGAGAAAGCCTCATCAGCTTGTGTTCCCATCCAAACTGCAAGCATGATGTCTCCCCTCAACTTGCCTTCTTCGCGCCAGTCCTCAAGTCGGTACCACTGAGGAGCTAGTGGACTATCTGGTGGAACTCTGGTTGGAACCTCATTGAGGTCAAAAACCACCCTTCCAAGGTAGTCATCTCTGCCAATCATTGCTTTATCTTTCACAAAGACTTCTAGAACAGAAGACTGAATGCGGTCTTTGGAGAAAGCAAATACTTGGTTCCACTCTGGGTTCAATTTCTTCTCAAAGTGCTTTGTTCTTCCTTTGTAGTTCCCCAACTTCACTTCCACATAAGGATCACAACTTGAAGTGAGGGTGCTTGGGGGAAGATCTTTTGCCTTCACAATGCGAACATACAGATAAAACATCTGCTCAACAAGGTCATATGTGCTGGTGAATCTGTCACTACCACTCAGCCAACCTCTTCTACCATAAGCTCCACCATTAGGCCACTGCTCACCAAGAGGTGAATTGGTGTCACTGAGATTGTAGTTTTCATCATTGCTAGTTTGGACTTGGGGGTTTACTCGGTGCATGGTGAGTGAAGTATTGATCTGTGGTTGTCTCTCTACTAAAAGCCTTGGCTGTTGTGGCCTGGTTCCCATGAGGTTGTAGCTATCATTATGGCTAGCATGGACTTGTGGATTAATGGAGTGCATTGGTGATGGAGTACCTTGTGCTCGCGGTCGTCGCTTAATTGAAATCCTTGGCTGCATGTTGGTGTCATTGTGATTGTAGCTTTCACCATGGCTTGGTTGGACTTGTGGATCAACTGAGTGCATTGTGAAAGGAGTACCTTGTGTTTGTGGTCTCCTCTTTATTGAAATCCTTGGCTGTGAGTTGGTGTCATTGTGGTTATAGTTTTCATGATAGCTAGATTGGGATTGAGGATCAACCGAGTGCATGGTGATTGGAGTACCTTGTGGTCTTCTCTTTATTGAAATCATTTGTGGCTGGAGAACTTGGTGCTTGTCTAGTTGTTGAACTGTCTCTAGAACAGGTTCTCTGCTTTCTTTCTGTGGCTCTTGATCAATATCAATGCCGCTAGACCGGGCTTCTGTGGTGGAGCAATCTGGCACTGCAACAGAATACACTTCTGCTTCTTCTGTGCTTGCTTTAGGGGTGTCAAATGCAGGAACCTCTTCACTGGGACCAGCTTCTAGTGTTGTGTCTTTGTTAGAAGGAGAGGATTCTTGGGGAGGAGTGGAAGGTGGGAGATTTTCTTGTTCTGAAGGGAAAATAGGAGAAAAAGGTTTTGGTTTGATGTTGGAGTTGGAGTTGGAGTCTGATGCAATGTATATTTTGAGGCCAATCTCACCCTTAACAGATGAGAGAAACCACTTTTTTTCAAGAGGGAAAATCTGATCCACTTCCTCACCTTGCTTGACAATGTTAGAGCAAGGAATCCTTACCCTTCCAAGGAAGTTTCTGCCAGGAGTGAGTCTCCTCTCGCTGTAGACTGAGACTTCAATAGTTTGGCGATGGTAAGGTTTGGTTGCATCTAAATGGAAGACTAGTTTCTGATTCCAAGTGGGGTTGAGGTTCTTTGGGACAGTTCTGGTTCGGCTCAGCTGGTTTTCAAAGTCTACTTCCACAAAGGGATTGGCTGATCCTTCACCATCTTTGGGCATAAGATCATGAGCATTAATAACCTCCACAACCAGTTTCATGTCTCACACTCACTGCCACAATTAGTTGCAGCTAGGTGGCTAGCCAAAGTAACCGGAAATTCGATTCTGAAGCAAAGAAGTTCTACTTAAGGATGCAAAAGCCAAAAGAAAACAATACAGTAGTTGTGGTTCTCACACTTTCCTGCATGCAACAAGTACTTACGTATATTTTGGTTAAGCAAGGAATAATTTCATGGAGAAGCCGCCTGAGCTTTAGCATTATGAAGATAGGAAAGCAGAAAGGAATGGTGGGAAAGCTTGAGATTGATCCAACTTAAAGCCAAGACCATTCTTCTGGTCTCAATGTTGTTGTAATTGTTACATTTCTACCTTAATTCTTCAACAATTATAAATAAATAAATAAATAAATATATATATATATATATATATATATATATATATATATGAATACTAAATGGCATTCTCAGAATTTTGATTTTCCTCTGAGGAAACAAATGTTTCCTTTTACTTCACAATAGAATGAATCATGAGTGGGTTATTTCAGCTGCCTGTTATTTCTTTGCCTTTCTATCTATTGTTTATCTAATTTCAATTGTTTGATTCGTAACTTACTGATAAAGCAAAAATGATTCTCAACTTTATGTGAATGTATTTGTTACTTAACGGCGGTAAATAGCCTAAAGGGATCAGTTTAATGGAAGCAATTGCATGGTTACATAGTATGTGCATTTTTCAGGATAATTGGTTTCTTCTATGTGCAGCAATGCCTTTGTGAAGAAAAAGTGAACAAAAGGAGCATGAAAGGCATAGCTGAAGCTGCAAGAAAGCTAAGGCAAATTTGCTTACGGCATGTGTCATCATACACTGGTGCTTTTCTTGTGCTTCATTCTGCTCCAACTTTTAAGATTTTTAGTACTATAAATTATAATTGTCTCATATGGTGCTTGCTTTCATGACTTCATTAACGAGGGCAAGTCAAATGTCACGTAGTATGATAACATGACAACATGAAAGACTTGGCATAGAAACAAAAATGCCGTAAAACATCTACATTTTTATGCCAAAATTTGTCTCCGAAATTTGATCTGTTTCACGAAGGTTTTATCTGAAAAAAAAAGGAAGTAATAATTTAGTCAAATTAATTATTTCAGCCTTTTGAATATAGTTTAAATACAATCAGCAAATAATTTAGAAGTGGATAATTATATTATATATTAAATAAGTGAAATTAAAAATGTTGAACCCAATTCTTAGTTGAAGAGCACAAATGTCAAACTATTTGAGCCAACAATTTTTGATAAACTAGAATAAGATAAACTTTAATCTTCTTTAATGTTTCATATACATTATGATAATAATAACTAAGATAATATTATATATATATATATATATATATATATTTATTTATTTATTTATTTATTTATTGTATTTAACGTAAACCAATAATGATATAAATTGTTTCAAATAACAAGATGTATCTTTCACGAAAATGACATATAAGCTTTAAAAAAATACTTTTTAATTTAATTATTTAAAAATTTTAATTTAAAAAACATAATTTTAACTATATAATATAAAATTATTTTTATTAACATAGTTACTTTTTGAACAACTATAAAATATTATATAATATGTTTATAAGTATTATTTAAATAATTTTCTTTAAAAATATTTAAATAATTTTATATTTTAAATTTACATGTTAAAATTAGTATAATTATATATGATTAAATATTAAATACAAATTTTATAATATATATATATATATATATAATATTTTATATATTACTATATATATTGATGTTTTATAATATATATTTATATGTTTCCTAAATTAATATCTAATATACATAGGTTATATTTATTATAGTGACCATAAATCTAGCCCTTAATTAGAGTTAACTTAGCTTAAAGTTAAATTTTAGGATATTAGTGTGAAAGTAAAAAAAAAAAAAAAAAATCTTTCCAATTAAATGTTATCTAATAATTTTTATAAAGATAAAGTCATACTTTTAGTTATAATTTCATGTTGAACACATGAATTAAATTTAATGTAAAAGAAATTATTTGACAATTGAAAAATTATTATCCTACAATCATAAACGTGATCTAAGGAGATTTATTTTGGAAATCACACTATATCATCAATCACTATAATTCAATCTAGTGTTTTGTTGTAACTATGGTGTGTATATCTGAGTTTATCTCTACTCTCAAGAATAACAAAATAAAATTATTCTGTCTTGGAATCTTTTACAGCTAGCATCAGAACTTTCAGACTCTGAAATTCAGTGGTGATGATTGCATATAAAGAGGAGGCTCCTAAGGTGATGTAGACTCTATCACTGTATAAATTGAACTCCAACGACTTGAATACTCAGGTACAACTTCAAGGAGAAAATTATAAAGAATAGGCGCGTGCCATAAGAATGTCATTGCATGCTCAAAGAAAATGGAGTTTTATAGAAGACACCGCTAGAGCACCAAAAGAGGACTAGTGAATTATACAATCTATGTTGGTCTCATAGATTCTAAATTCCACTAACCCAAATTTGTGGTGCACCATGTCTTATATAGAAAACGCAAAATATAAGAGGACTTATATCAAAGAAAGGTTCTTTATTGTGAAAGGTCCCAAAATATATCAGCTGAAATTTGATTTGGTGAGGTGTAAACAAGACAACATGACGATGGTGGCATACTACGGAAAACTAAAATCATTGTGCGATGAATTCGCCGATTACGAATAAATTTCGACTCGTCGTTCTGGTAGGTGTAGATGTGATACAACTTCAAAATTAGAGAAGCAGAGAGAATTCAATTCCCCAATGGATTGGACAATGCGCAACTTCCAGAACTGTTCGATCCAACCACCTTGCAACGAATCTGCTACCCAATTTGAAAAGGGTGTATTCAACCATGATTCATGAAGAAAGGGAAAGGATGATCCTAGGGAATAAAGAATATGAGATTGTATGTTGACTAACACCAATTCAACAAAGTTATCATTTATTTAGGATAGATCGATGACCTCATGAACCTCTTAGTGAGAGTCTATGTTTAGCAAACACTATGAACCCCTTATGAAGTTTGAGAATATTTCAAAGCATGTCTTTAAGAATTGTTACAACTTACAAGTACTATAATTATTTGGTTATGTCCTTTGGTGTGACCAATGTACCTATTAAGTTCATGGGCTACATGAACAAGATCTTTTATTCCTACCTAGATAACTTTGTGATGATCATAAATACTATCTTAATGTATTCTAAGATTAGGGAGGAGTATGAGGAGCATCTGAGGGTTGTGTTATAAGCTTTTAAAGACAAACAACTATATGGTAAGTTGTCAAAGTTTTGAGTTATAGTTACACAAAGTTAATTACTTAAGTAATGTGACATCTATGGGGAATAGCAATTGAATTGTCTAAGATAGAAGTTGTTCCTGGTTGGGAAGCCCTAACTTTTGTGAGTGAGATTAGAAGTTTTTTTGGTTTAATAGAGTACTATAAGGTTCGTAAAGGGTTTTCTAAGATAGCTTTTCTCTTGACCAAGTTGACTTGTATAGGTCAAACTTTTATTTAAGATGTTAAGTGTGATAGTAGCTTTCAAATCTTAAAGATAAGTTAATGTTAGTTATTTCGCAAGTGCACCTACTATCGCAAGTAGTAAATAAATAGATGACATATCCATGGTAGCAATGTTGTGGTGGCTCCCTCAAATGGTTCACTTAAACGAACTCTTCATAATGCCCTAGGGGTGCTTTTTGAGTTGGTTCACTCAAAGTGCTTAGATGACTTATTTGAGTGAGCTATTCATGGTATTTCAATGATGTCTTCTAAGTTGATTCGTAGAGAGCACCTAGATTACATCTTGCTTGTTTCCTACTTTAAGCAAGCACTCCAATGTTCAACTTATTTCCCTGTCTTTTTGACATTAGCTCCTTCCTCTCTATATCTCAAAACTAACTAAAAAACATCAAAAATACCTAAGACTTAAACAATTCTATTAACTAAACAAAACTTAACTCAAATTGCTTAAACGAGTCTTAAAAGTATAAGATATGCTCGATAGTTGCATAAATTGGATAAAAGATATGAGCATATTTGGTAATTATTAGTTAACATTTGCAACAATTGTCTTAGTGTTGCCCAACCTTAGTAAACTTGTTATGTATTGTGATGCTTCAAAAAAAAAATCAGAAGGAGTGTTGATGTAAAAGGGTATTTTTTTTTTTTTTTGTAGCTTATTTTTCTAGGCAGTTGAAAATACATGAGAGAAACTACCAACCCATGATCTACAATTAATAGTTATAATTTTTGCCCTTAAGCTTTGAGTTCCAAGCTTAATTTGAATTAAGCTTATCACCCACAAAAAAAATGTCCAAACATAATCCTTATAGGACTTGCTCAAAGCTTGTGTGTTAGACTAAGGGATAGTTGAGATCATCTCTTGTCTTTAATAGATGGTAGATTAAAGAAAACTCTTGATCCCTTAAGAATATAAGCTTTAATATTAACAAACTTGAACATTTTTTATAAAGAAATATTTTTTATATCATATGAGAATAACAAATTAGAAAAATAATTGGTTATGATAATGTGTAGTCTTTTAGATAGATCACTTCGCTTGTCTTAGATGAATGCATTAAATATATCATTTATGATATCTGATAATATTTTACATATAAAAATATAAAAAAAATATAAAATTTTGAAAGAATTAATTTAAAGTAACTAAATAATTTTAATATCAAACATACTTGAATTAATGTCACGACAATACAAAAGATATAACGATATAAATAATTAACAACATGAACCGAATAGAATTAAAAAAATTATAAATATAGAATTTTTTTTTGTCTTAAATTATATAGACTAAAAATAATTAAAAAAAAGTAAGTATAAAAACTGAAAGTTATTCGTAAAAGAGAAAAAGAAAAGAAAATGAGGTGATTACGCAGCCAAAGAGTTGTGAGTGACGTGAGCCACAGAGAGTTCCATTACAGTAGGAACACTTTCTCCCCGTTGGCCCATTCAAAGCCCATCACCCTGTCTCTTCCTCCTCCTTCTCCCGTTCCTACTAGAACCTTCCTAATCCTAATCAATTCCCTCAAATTAAACTAGGGTTTATCTGGGGTTTAGTTTAGTTACTCCTCCCATTTCCCAAAACCCCAATACTCAAACCTTCCTAATTTCTTCTTCTCATCACCCAAATGGTTCGCTCCCATGGCGTTACCCTCGTTAACCGCCTTGCTCGTCGATCTTTCCGTGATGCCAACAACTCTGTACGCGTTTTTTTTTGTTTCTTCCTTTTGTTTTCTTTTTCTTCACAATTTTTCTATTCAATATGATCTTCCAATTGTGTGGGAATTTTAATTTGCAGGTATGTCAAGCAGTGTTCCGACAGGGTTATAGGACATTGAGCTTTGGGCCTTGCAATTCATCTAGAGTTATTGGTAGTTTTGCCTCCAATGGTGTGTGTTAATTTAACCCGTTTCTTTTCTTTTTAAAACCTTTATATCACTGTTTGCGAAACTGAGTAAAGTATCAGCTTTTGTTTCAAGTTCAAACTTCTCAGTTTGTGTTTTGTAATTTGGTTGTATGGTTATCGGTCCATATCTTCTTTTCCTTGCAATGTTGGATTTAATTTAAGTGTTTTTTTTTTTTTTTTTATGGTTATATTCCTTATATACTTTTAGATTGTGTTTTATGCTCACCTCCTCCTCGTGACCATTTGCAGTTGGAGATGGTGTTAATTTGAAGAATTGTTTGCTATTGGGAGCGGCAAATAAATATTGGGGGGCATCTAGATCAATTCATGGCTCGGGTATGAAGCTATAAATTATTAAATTCTACATCGCATACATGGGTTGATTTTAACTATTCATGGAACCATGTGGCCATATGCTTGAGAATTGTTTTTTTGTTATTTATTGCTTGCATGTTGTCTACTATTTTCTTTAGATTAGGATGCCAGAAGGAGCTTGAAGTTCACGTACCTTTCATTCAATACTCTCCTTGCTTCCTTATGCATACTTGTTTGTTGTTGCTTGCATGTCAATGACATTTGTTTTCCTGACACTCTTTTACAGCATCATTGGCAAGAGACTATTATGATGTTCTTGGTGTGAGTAAGAATGCAAGTTCTGCTGAAATAAAGAAAGCTTACTATGGGGTAAGTTTCTCCTTGCCATTGTCAGTATACATGAAATATGCGTTTAATTATCTGACCCATTTTCTGGTAAAACTTTATCAATTTGCAAATGCTTCATATAGATGAAGAATAAAATAGACAAGGAAGAAATACAAGTGATAGAAACAGAAAAAAAAAATGCAGTGAAAAAGATGTTGTTTGAACGGACAAAAAATAAAATGGAAAGGAGTGTAGAAATTTCTCAGGGCTTGTTTGGAACGGAGCTTTGATAAGAGAGCTTGTGTGGATTGCAAGGTGATCCAATAGAGAATCTTACTGCACAACACTAGGTCTAGATCCTTGATGTTCATTTTAGGATTTGTAAAGACTAAAGAGAAAACCCAACCAGTTACAAATCCAAGAGTCAAGTGGTAGTAGCTCAAAGGTGATAAACATTTGACTCTTAAGAAATTATTTGAAGAAGGTCATCGAAAATTTCAAGGTAATGCTAACTTCATTTGGGATGAGATGTCTTGAGTTAGAAATTATGTAGTTAAAATAATCTTAGGTGAATAAAAATATTTTTTCATCAAGAGATGAGGAATCTTTGTGGCGGAATGAATGTGTTGAAGTCAAATAAGTGTTGAGAAACAAAAGGGGTTTTCTTAAGGCCTTACACAAGTGCAATAATGTTGCTAATTAGGTAAGATGTCAGAAAGCTAGAAATACAAGGAAAGTTGTGATTGAGGTTGAATCCAAAGTTCTTACTAGTATGATGGGGTAATTACTAGTGTGAGAACTCTTGAAGGTGAGACTAAGGACTTTCCCATAAGGATAAGTTTACATCAAGATTTAGTCCTGAGTCCTTGTTTAATCTAGTATTGGATGTGCTTACCAGGGACACACCAAAGATTAAAGTTGAAATGCAAGGGTTTTGTATTAGTTGTGTATTTTGTACATTCACTAATATCCCTTTTACAGGGTAATGATTATGCTTATAAAAAGGAAATTTGGAAATAAGAAAAATGAGCAAATAAGGAAACAAATATCTAAAGATATTTAGAGATATTTTTGACCCAAATATCTATGATACATACAACACGCCTCTCAAGTTGGTAAATGAATATCAATCATTCCCAACTTGCAAATAAGATCTTGGAATTTAGCACTAGGAAGTCCTTTTGTGACGTCATGTGTCACTTGAAGTTATGTTGGTATATGTGTTTTAACTATAAGGCTGCCATCTAACTTCTTTTTGATAAAGTGCTTGTCAATCTCTATGTTTGTTCCTTCACGTTGGAGTCGATTAATAGCAATGCTAATATCTGAAGTGTTATAACAAAACAATTTCATGGGACCTTCATATTTAACTTTGGGGTCACAAAGAATAATCTTCACCGATAATTCTTCATGTATATAGTTGGTAGATTACTGTGTTCTTTAAGCATGTTATTAGGGGTTCAAGTTCTTGGTGCATATGGATATATCTTCTTTGGGTGAGGCAAAACCCACTTCACTGGTCTTTATGTCTCGGAAGGAATAAGTCTCCAACTATTGGTTTGGAAATATCCGTGGTGCCCATCGAAGCAAAATGTTGAAAAGTCAACTTTTGCACTAGATGGAACAATTATATTTTGCTTCTTGCTCCTCCATGTTATCAGATGCCCACCAAGAATTATGCAATAACTAGAAGTGGATCTTCTATACGTAATTGACCATTTATAGTCAACAACAATGTATATCTCCATGGACAATGAGCCTTCTCTTCTAAATAACAATCCTTTCCCTAGGCCAGTCTTCAAATAATGGAGAGTCCTCTCAACTCATGAAGGTATCTCTCATGAGTTCATGAATAAATTAGCTCCACACTAAAAACTTAGGCAATATTAGACCTAGTGTGGGATAGACATATCAGCTTCCCAACCAATCTTTGGATTAGGACTTCTCTACATGTGGGTTTTCTTCTTTTCCAATCTTGTAATTTTGCTCAATGGGTACCCTTGTGGTCTTGCATCCCAATTTTCTTGTTTCCTTAAGAAGATCAAGAACATATTTCCTTTGGGAGCTAGAATAGGCAACCTCTATACCAAGGAAATACTTAGGCTTTTCAAACTCTTTCTCAAAATGAGTTGTCAACTTTTCTTTTAGAGTTTGTTTTTGTCACATCATCACATGCAATGATCATATTGCTTACACATACTTGGAGAAGATTGAGTGCCATTGGGGAAACAATTTATGAATAGAATACGATTGCCTCAACTCTATTTGTATTGTAGGAACACCATTGCTTGATTAAATCTTCCTAACCATACGAAGTCTTCTTGAACCTACACACTTTTTTCTTTCCATTGGGAGATTCACATCCTTGGGGAATCTCCTTTTAGACTTCCTCCTTTGGTTCTCCATGCAAGAAAGCATTTTTACATCAATCTGCTGTAGGTCTCAGCCAAAGTGGGCAGCTAGGGAGAGAATAATTCTTATTGTATTCATTTTTTCCATGAGGGAAAATATCTTTTCATAGTCAATGCCATAGGTCTATGTGTATCCCTTTGCCAACAATCTTGCCTTGTATCAATTTAATGTCCCATCATATTTACACTTCATCGTGTATTATCCATCTAAACCCCATAGATCATAGCCTTCTTGTCTTTGGGTTTATGAAAAATCTCCCTAGTTGAGTTTCTTTGTATTGTCACCATATTTTCATTCATGGCCCTAAAACTCAATTTCTATCTTTGAAAGCATTTTGAATTGATGCATATGTTGTGATTGCATCAATGGCTACAATAAAGTTTAATGTTGGATAGAGAGATGGTTAGTACAAACAAATTGAAAAATGGGATACCTAGCATATAATCTCTTCCCTTCCTCAAGGCAATAGACATATCATTAGCAATTTTCTCAGTATCACTATCATTCTTAGGGATCTTTACCTTTAGTTCAAACAATCAATTTGTTGTGGGATTAGAGTGGGGTTTTCTCGCCTTTAATATTTCTTTCCAAAGAGCCAATCTTTTCTTCTGCTTCATTGTGATCTTCCTCTACTTCATTGTGATATTTCTTTGCTTTTTCAAGATTAGTGTCTTAGACATCATGCAAAGATGGGAGAGGCAATGACCTTAAGACAAACTTGACTTCTAGAATACTCTCCCGTTGAAGCTGAGGGCTGACATTCAAGGATTTTGTTTCATGAAAGATAACATCCTTTGATATAAAAACTTGACTACTTTGAGGGTGATAACACTTGTACACCTTTTTATTAGAGGAGAAACCAATAAAGACATTTGAAAGCTCTTAGGTCTTACAATGATGGGGACTATGAGAATGGATAAATGCAACACACTCAAGCATGCAACCTAGGGGACTCAACAATTGGGGAGAAGAAGGGAAGAATGACAACATGTGTTCAATTGGATTAATACCTTGTAAGAAACGAGTGTGGTACCATGGTCTTGCCAAATTCTTTTCATGGACTTACCAATCTGGTTTTTTACCAGACAAAAAATAATAAATATTTGACAAACCTCAATTTTGTTTCATAAGATAAGTTCACATCACACAGGTAAAATCATTATGTAACTGAGTATAATGCGTTGTTGTTAAGTGGTGGTGCCATGGTGGAATGGGGTGGTGGATTTTTTGCCAACTGCCATTGGCAATTTGTGAAGGAAGTCGATTATGGCAGCAACATAGGCCATGATGGCATGTTTATATGGCAGAATGTTGGCCTTCCACCATATTCTTCCATCCACCATTGATAACACTGATATAATGGATGGCTTCATGGAATCCATATAGCTGACTCCACATAGTGGAATAAGGCTATTGTTATTTTTCTTTTATGAGCTTTGATAATCAGAATATACAATATTGTATTATTTTCATGCCTGCATTGTAAAAGTATTTTAGTTCATGTTCATCCTTACCTCTGCCCTTTTTTACCTTGACATGAAATTATCAAACAGGGTTGGTTTGCAGCATATGAATTTCCTTTCTAAAATGATTGTGTATTTTTTTTTTCTTTTTCTCTCAATTTCTCTTCATTTTCTGCAGCTTGCAAAAAAGCTCCATCCAGATACAAACAAAGATGATCCTGAGGCTGAAAAGAAGTTTCAAGAAGTTTCAATGGCATATGAGGTGGACTCTTGTTTCATTTGTTTTTGTTTGTACCCAAAGACACCGATGTATTTTAAATCTTAATGTCCCAAATTAACTGACTGGTTTTTTGTTGTCTTTTTTCTTGTGTGGTAGATTTTGAAAGACGAGGATAGGCGTCAACAGTATGATCAGGTTCAGCACTTTCCCTACTTATTTTAGCTCCTTTGCTCAAAAATTGTATGTTACACATTTTTCTTTAAGTCAGGATAAATTGTAGGAAGAATTTACATGAATTTTTAGTGCATGATATAGGGCAATAAGAAAATGAGGGACTGATAAGATTTGAATAAGGAGTATTCTTTCATGGAGAACTATAGATTTGTATAAGGATGCCTATGAAGAAACAAATGGAGGAAGGGTTGGGTAACATGGTACATTTGTATTTTGTGAGGGAAGATAACAGTGTTCCCTTATTCCTGGTATTTGTTCTTCATGGATAGTGATGATGCTAAAGGCGCCGATAATGTGGACATTTTCTGTGTTTATAATTTGTGAAAATCTGTGGAGATAAAAGTTTCATTTTCTAGTATCTGTAGTCATTATGGAATATGGAATGGGGAGTGGGTCAGAATATTTTTGTGGCTGTGAATTATTACTGCCCAGTTTACTTTTTCTAGCAAATGGTGTTTTTGGCTTTGTTGATATTACACCTTTTATGTTCAACAACAACATTTCATATTTTGTATGAGTAAGAACTTAGGTTTATTTCATGTTTGAGGAATAATCGTCACTTATTTCATGTTTTTAGCAGTTCATATTTCACAGCTAATAATCACTTATTAGTTATTTCATGATATTACACTCATGCTTCATTGCATATTTCTTGGTTAAGTGAGTATTTTAATTTGTTTTGGGTGGATTCTTACTTTCTCTGAAATATCTACTGCATCGTTTGATTCACTTCAACATAAATATCCAGCTTGGCCATGATGCTTATGTAAACCAACAAAGCACTGGTTTCGGAGGTGAAGGTGGCTTTAATCCTTTCGAGCAGATATTCCGTGATCATGTAAGGACCTGGGTTCCTTTGCTATATTTATTAATCATCCATATTAGGACTTAGGAGATATTTCTTTCTTTGTTAAAAGGTTGGTCTGCGTTGTTGAAAAATCAAAGTAATTACTTTCATATCCCATAGCAATAAGAAATATTCTTTTTTATATCATTTCAATTGATAAATTTATGATGTACGATCAACATAGAAGTGGGTTGTCAATTATTAATTCAATCTAAAGATAAAATGATCTAATGATTTATTAAACATATGGACAAATGTATATGGTGAAATTTGTAGTCATATTTGTCCATTTAATGTGGTTGCTTGATATGCTTGTTTATGCATCGTTTCTCATTTTCAATTGTAGGCTTGTATTGGGCTTGGTTTTATAACATGAAATCTGTCTTTTAATAATTATGTAGTCTTTAATTAAATATAAATGCCTAAAAATTTCCTGTGACATTTATCCCACATTTGAAATCTAATATGGATTTCTCAATTCCCTCAATGGCAATCAGGATTTTGTCAAGAGCTTCTTCCATCAGAATATTGGTGGCGAGGATGTGAAGGTTTTTTCTTTCTTCATATTTGGACACTAGTATGCTAAGGAGTTATTTGATCAAAGGCATCTCAATAATCTCTTTTTCAGACTTTTATAGAACTATCTTTTATGGAAGCTGTACAAGGGTGCACCAAAACTTTGACATTTCAAACTGATCTTCTTTGTAATGCTTGTGGTATGCTCATTAACAAGCTCTTAAGTGTTATCTGTCTCTACTATATTCATTTCCGCTTGATTTTTATTTTGTCAAGTTAGTGCTCTAGGAAATGAAGTTCAGAGTCACAAACCTTTCGCTTACTGAATTATTGCAGGTGGGAGTGGTGTTCCTCCAGGTACAAGACCTGAAACTTGTAAGCGATGTAAAGGGTCAGGAGTGGTTAGTATTGTCTTGAAAATAATTTAAAATTTTGTTGATAATGTTTTAAGTTAGAAGTATTGTTAAATTGATAATTTTGATATATGTTCAGTTATTTGTACAAGCCGGCATATTCAAAATGGAGAGTACTTGTGGCACCTGTAAGGGAACTGGAAAAATTGTATCGGTATGGTATAAATGGCCCCTTCTTTTTTTCTTTTCTGTTATATTAAATCTCTTTTTTTAGTATATTGCAAGGGTACAGAAAGTATGATGGATGGAGTTACTCTAAAATCTGAAGTTATTCTTCCACTTCCCCCCTGTGTTTAGTAAAATATACAATGAATGGCACTATGTTTATTATATTCTAGCCTATAACTATGATCGTCTTTCGTACGAATTACAAAATTGTGGGAATAACTTTTTTGTCTTTTGTTGTTGGTATCAGAATTTCTGCAAATCTTGCAGGGGTGCAAAGGTTATCAAAGGAACGAAGTCAGTCAAGTTGGATATTATGCCTGGTAAATGTCATTTCAATTCTTTTGGAATGCATTGTTGTTACTAGTTACGTAGGCCATGTTACAAAGTTGCATAAGACATTGTTAATACTACTAGGCGAGCCCACTCCTCTACCTACTAAACTTGATAATCATAATAATAACAGCGCATAGAAAAGAAGATACTTAATGTCCTATTGAAGATGGGAAATCCTAAGTTTTAAATAATTTTCGGATACTAGTTGAAGAGCTTGGATTAATGTTGACTTTATGTCTGCCTTTGTATATATGTGTATTTTTGTTGGGGGAAGGGGGAGGGTTATGCACATCCCTCCACGTTATTTCTTAGGTTGAGCTATAGAAAGGCTGACTGATTTATGTTTTTAACATTTTCAGGGATAGACAGCAACGAGACCATAAAGGTATATAGAAGTGGTGGAGCAGATCCTGACGGAGATCACCCAGGTGATCTTTATGTTACTATCAAGGTACTTCAATAGCTTGGAAGTTGGAAATCACTTTTTTTTTTTTTTGTTAATTAACACTTTTAAACCCAACATTTTTTCTTTCTTCTTTTGTACAGGTTAGAGAAGACCCTGTTTTTCGCAGAGAAGGATCCGATATTCATGTAGATGCTGTTTTAAGTATCACTCAGGTATGATCTTTGATATAGAAAATGAAATCTTGAGCAATATTTTATGCAGTTACCTGGTTGAGTTTTCTTGTGATCTACTTGTGTCTGTTTAATTTGATGCATTAATTTATAATTCTTTGGGAGCAACTTAGTCGTTAGTTTAGACTAAAAAAACTTTACGTCCATTATGGTCCCTAAGAGATGTTGGTTGACATCTATTTGGTTTAAGAAAAATAGGTGATATTACTGAGGTATAATATTTTGGTAGCAGCCGTCTGTTAGGAATTGCTGCTCTCTTCAAGTTTTGATGGCATGAATTGTCTACCACCGTTAGGGAGAATGGTGGTAGTATGTAAATATGTATTTTGATTTTTGATTTAGCAGTAGTAGTGATGGTGGTGACTGTGGTTGGTGCTGGAAGTATATTGTCATAATATTTTGGATCCCAAACATCTTCTTAGTTGTTTATGTTGCATTTAGTGATATAATTGTAATTAATCTATATATACTGGAAATTTGTATGCGTGTTTCAGGCGATTTTGGGTGGAACTATTCAAGTCCCTACTCTTTCAGGAGATGTTGTTCTCAAGGTTAGTATTGCGATTGCAATACATAATATTTCTTAATGGCACTTTTAGTAACTGGGGAAGTTTGAGTGATGAGTCTTGTTTGGCAGGTCCGCCCAGGCACCCAACCTGGTCAGAAAGTGGTTTTGAAAAAGAAAGGTAAGCAATTTGATACCTTGTTACTTTTCTGAGACCGTTGAGAGGAAAATAATATATTTCGAATTTAGGGACATGTTGCTGCATGGATTTTTATAGGCTGCAAGTGTAAACAGTTAAGCCCATTTCTTTCACCATTCATATTTGTTTATTCTTTTAACAGGGATCAAGACAAAAAATTCTTACACATTTGGGGATCAATATGTTCATTTTAATGTCAACATCCCAACGTGAGTGTCTCATTAGATATTTTAGTTTAATTTATGCACTGTTTCGCCCTTCGCCCGTCTACACCGTGCTTGTGTTTTATGAATGATGCTTAGAATATAAAATGCCTGTATTTGAATGTTATTACAGAAACCTGACACAGAGACAACGTGAATTAATTGAAGAGTTTGCCAAGGAAGAACAAGAAGAATTTGATAAACGGAGAGCTGCTTCAGCTTCTGGTTGAAAACATTTGCAGAATCTCCACTATTTGTTTATTGCCAAGTCATGTTCAACTAGGTGGGAACCCACTTGCGATTAGAAGTTTTGTAGTAGCATTAAAAGTTCATCTTTTTTCCCCCCCTTTATTTAGTCATAAGTGATGTTCAAAATTCAATTTTAAAGGATAGTATTTAGAAAACAGTTCCCTTATGCTTATGCATCAGTTCAAATCACAAACTGTAACATCTTCATTTTTTTTTTCTTCTTCAGGTTCCAATATTTGTTATGACCATTAATATATTAATATATATATATATATATACACACACGAGGATGAATCCATTTACTTTAGGAACAAATTTATCTAAACTTATACGATTAAATATCTCATATTTTATATCAAGTTTTAACAATCTAATTGTTGAATTTATAATTTGTAAATATTTTAAAATTATCTAATATTTTATTTTATTAATTAAAAATTAACGTGTAAAATAATTTTATGATTATTTGTTAATTTAAATTAATAAAATAAAGTATTAAATGATTTTTTTAAAATTTATAAATTTGATTTATGTAATTATATAGTCTAAAATATAAAATAAATGAAATTATAGAAATTAAAATAATATTTTAGTCTAATATAATAGTAATTAAATTATTATAAGCATATATTACTGTTATTGTTATTGTTTTTTTCTCTAAATGGGTCTTTTTAGTTAAAATGACAAAGGTTATGGTTTGAGTGGTATAGGAGACCACTGTTATACTCCATTAGATTAATCTTGTTCTTAAAATATTATAGTGGATCTTTTGTGCAACATCTTTTTTTTTTTTTTTTTTTTTTTTTTTTTTTTTCCTTCACTAGAGTCTAAAGTAGCTTCAACATATCTTTGTTTGTTATCTCTTCCTCCATCTCTTGGGTGTTTTTATGCCTCCGCTCCAATGGTTTCCTAGTGGAGGCAATCTTCGAAAGTTGTTTTTCCTTCCTTCATCAGTTGTCTCTTCCCCTAAAATCTAACATGGTTGTAAATAGTGGTTAAGTGGAGAGGTTTAAGGCTTTGTATTATAGTAAACACGTCTTTTTCATATGCAAATCACCTTGTGTGTAGTAGAACCACCATACTAATGACCAAGTGTATCATTCATCCATACAAAACTTCCTCAAATCATCGGTGGCAATATCATTAAGGCTTTGTTTGGATTTGAGGATGGAAAAGGGGGAGTGGAAAAGGAGGGATTTGAAGGAAAAGTGAGTGGAAAGTGAGGTTTTTAGATTAAGGAAAAGTGAGTGGAAAGTGTAGAGAAAGTTTGTGAAAGTTTGTGAATGAATTGATTGATGTGATAGACAAAAATAAATTTTTTAATTGATAATTGTGAAAGATTACTATTTTGTCCTTAGATTAAAAAAACGTTTATAATTATTATAATTAAAAGATAAATATATAAATTTTAACTAAAAAAGTTATAAAAAAAATTAATTTAAAAATAAATTAATTTAAATATTTGCTTTAAATTTAATGATAGATAAAAAATAAAAATTTAAGAGATGAATATGTAATTTACACTTTTATCCTTGGATTAAAAATGAGTATAATATTATTTATTGTAATTAATAATAATTATAATAAAAATTATATTAATAGGTATAATTTATTAAAAAAATAATAAATAATGATAAGAATAATAATAAATATTAGAAAAATAATAAGAATCATAATAAATAATAATGATACTAATTATAATAAATATTAATATTAATATTAATAAAAATGAAAATAATAATATTTATAATAATAAATAATAATAATAAAATATATTATGATAATTATATTTTGTAACATTATTTTATTAATGTTTATGAAAGTGTTATTATTTTAATTTTATAAACATGTATTACTTTATTTTTTTATATTTCCACTTTTTGATGCTAATATTTAAATAATAGAAATTTGTTAATATAAAAAAAATGTACAATAAAATTTTTGAAAGTTAATTAATAAATTAAAAAAATTGATAAATTATTAACATAAATTACAATGAAATGAAGATACATTTGTTAATTGTACAAGTTAATTTTTACCAATTAAAAAATTAAAAAATTTATAACATTACAAAGTAGATGGGTAATAACATATTTGTAAAATAGAACAGAAAATACACTTCAGTCATCAATTAAGTAAACAATAATTAAATATGACATAAAATAATAGAAAAGAAAAATGTTGCAACTAAATAAAATATATTTAAATTACAATAATAAAAAAGAAAATAAGATAATGTAGTTTATTCAAATGAACTCTGAAAGTCATCAAATTTTTGTTCGAGGGTATCAAGCCTGTTATGTATTTGATTAACATTGATAGTCAAATTATTTAATCCTTCTTGTAACCTTTGAATGCCAGTCCATATTTGGGAAAGCATTTGACCATCATACTGGACTGGAGGTTGTTGTGTGATGTCGGCAGACTGCTCCTCACCATGGTCCTCAAGCATTGCATGGTCTTCATCTTCAACATTTTGGCCATGATGATGATTATCCCTGCCATGTATCCATACTCCATTGACATTCACGACATTTAATTTTTTCAAGGTATTTTTATTAAAAAAATGTGCCCACCCTAATTCGACTGCAACATCAATTGATAAGTCTACGCCATAAGCAGCCAAAATGTGTGAAATTAAAATGGGGTATGGAAGAGGTATCCCATTGTCCTTGCATTTGACCATGTGTTGCATGATATAATAGAGCCAGTTGATCAAAATGTTATTCTTTAAGGCCCATAACAGAAAAATGTCTTCCTGCAAGAGTTGAGAAAAGTTACTTGATCTGGGAGCCAATATATGGACGTAGACATAATGTAGGAGTCTGTCGTTAATGTTAAGACTTCCTACATTTCTGACATTTCGGCCCTGCAGCTCTGGTCTAATCATAGATGTCAGTGCTATGTGACGGTCGAACTGCATCTCCTCTGGGATGTTTGGAAATGCTAATTTGTGCCCCTGATACTTCAAACCAACCAGAGATAACCAATCAGATGGTTTTATTTTTATCTTTTTTTTGTTGACGTCACTATAGAGGAAACCAGCTTCAGATACTCTTAAGTTGGAATAGAAGACCTTAATAAGATCTTCAAAGAATTCACATTTGAGAGCCACAAAATGTTGCAAACCTTGATATTCTAAATGGTGGTGAAAATACAGCCCTGATGTGGCAAAGTAGCTAAAGTCCATAACCTTTGGATGAAGGACTATCCTGTGGTAAAACTCCTTGCCATATTTAATCATCTGATCACGCTGGCTGAAAAAACGTGTCTGATTTAGAACTTCTTCAATTTGTGGTAATCTAGGACCAGCTGCTCTGTCCGAGGTGGCAAGAGTTTTTCCTTTGCTTTCTTTTGAACTTTTTTTTCTTGAACCGGATGCCATACCTGAAAATTATATATAAAATAACCAATAACAAATATGATGTTAAACATAAGACATATTTCATAAAACATAATTGCAAGTAATAACATTAAAATGTATCTTTGACCATTAATAAATACTTTTATAACATTATGGTCAAGTTTACAATGTTTAAACCATTAGTAAAACATTACATATAATGCATAAAAAAATACAATAACTACGAATCAAAAATCAACCACTTTGACCCATGAACTTTAACAATTGGTTGAGGCGGAGATGTGGGGGTAAGCCAAAAAGTCGCCTAACATGTGATGGATTATTACACAAAAAATCATAACACTGAACCATAACTTGCTCGTCTTGCAAGTTCATAGCGACTAACATGTCCCAAATATTTGATTCTGAATATTGAACTGTTGATGTTCACCTCAAGATATTAACTTGCTCATTATTTATTTCGTTTCTTCGTTCAATGGCGACCACTTGTCGTTCAACAATATCAAATAATCTTTGGGTCAACGCATTACCTTGACCAAGGTAATCTGTAAATGCATCGAGCCTCGTAGTTAGCCTGTCAAATTGTGCATCCATCACATCAATCATTGGGGCTTTTCTTTTTGTGCCTCGAAATGACGATGTTCCAGTAGTACCACCAAATGCAGCAAATGGCATTGACCGAGTACCATCAACAGGACTATAGGAACCATAGTGTAGTGGCGACCGGTATGCTGTATCAAACCCTGCCTGAAAAGGGTCCTCCTGTGGTATGTCATCCACATCATCGTTCAAGTCGACCGTTACACTTGGCATACCGATATTTCTACGGGCTTGTCGTGCAGTCCTAGCCATATGGCCTGTCGCCCGATCAACTCCCCATAATTCTTCCATCAAGTCATAGTACCTAATGGAAGACACTCTCCATTTAGCTGCAGCTGGCTTCGCCTGCAAATAAAAACCATGATTATCACCCATAATTACTATGTTTCACTAATTCAATAAATCCCGAATGTTAAAACATTACCTGCAGCAGGTCATCCCATACTTCAGGCTCAACTGTAAACCGTTTCGTGGACTCATCCCACGCAAATCCACTAAGTCCACTAAACAAGTCGTGAACCTCCCGCCATCTATCCTTCAGACTTTTTTGTCTATTTTTAACATTATTTTTCGTGATACCCGTTAATCCAGTCTGTCGGAGGGCTTCAACAATATTATTGTATGCTTGGGTTGTCCAACTACCATCCACCCGATTGCCCAACCTAGCCTCGTCAAGCATGACAGTTAATAAACGAAAGTCCATGTCATCAGTCCATTTGGTGAACTCGCGGACCGTAGTCGAGGAATCAGGTACAACAGTTTTTCCTCTGTTCATTTTATACCTATTGCAAAAACAAGGCACGCAATGATGATAATCATATGTAAAATTTATGAATGAAAACTTGTAACAGAATTATTTATTACAATTACAACAGTACATCTTATTAAATACATTATTAAATACATGATCTAATTATTAGTATAATTTGTCCACATTTCATATGTTATAGCATCCCGTAGAGTTGACCCTTCCCTATGATCATCCTCACGAGCTTGAGTTGGCATGGTATCCATAGGTTGTTCCATCAACTCTCGATCGACCTCTGCTAACAGCGATTCATCATTGTCTATGCCTCGAAGAAAATTGTGTAAAATGCAACATGCTAGTACAATATTCGTCATTGTATCGAATGAATAATGAGGTTCTGTTCCACTAGCTATTATAGGAAATCTTTTCTTCAAGACGCCAAATGTTATTTCAATCACATTTCTAAGTGACGAATGTCGATGGTTAAACAATTCTCTTGGGTTTTGTAGAGCTCTTCGAGAATACTCTTTAAGGTGATATCGAACCCCTCGATACGGCGTAATTATTTGTCCTTTTAACATAAATCCAGCATTCCCCAAGTAGTATTTACCTAATTGAAGTCATTGAAGTTATACTCATTATAATATCGTAAGTACGTTATTATACACTAATTACGAAGTAAATAATAACTAACCTTGTGGTATGATAAGTGGATCCTCTCTACCTAGGACATCCTTTAATATTCTTGAATCAGATGTTGTTCCTTCCCACCCTCCTAGAACATATGTGAATTTCATGTCGAAATCACAAGTTGCGAATACGTTTTGGGTTGGCCAATCTTTTCTTCCATGAAAACGGGGGGCATCTGATCTTCCTACTTTAAATCGGACATGAGTTCCATCTATTTCCCCTAAACAATCCTAAGTACAAACAATATGATAGTAATACGTTATTTTTAATGTTCAAATATGTCTATGTGATGTAATACTTTAGTTTGGCACTGAATTACCTTAAAGTACGGGTAAAACTGGCTATTGTTTAAGATATAAGGATGAATATTTCTGCCTGATGGCTGAACTAACATTTCTCCCTCCAACATAATGACCGCATTTAACACGTTATGAAAGTGTCGATTAACGGTTTCCCCAGATCGATGGAAAAAAAATGAAACACTTCGATTTTTAACGTTGTGCCCGATAATATGGAGGAATTTAGCCACTTGTTCTTCCACTTTTGATCGGAAGGCATCCTTGACCAATCTAGTTGCCCTTACTCGTTCACATAAGTTAATGAATGCCGCAGGTCCCATACGAATAATGTCACGACATTGTTCGGTGTGAATAAGGTATGACATCAACTCATTCCTACGACGTTCTTTTTGAGAAATGAAGTCCCTAATGTTACTTGTGGGACAACGTATGGTACACAACATATTTAACCCAAAAGCTACGAGACAAAGGATTGTCATTGCTCCTACTTGGGTTCGCATTTGTATTTGACTTTGTATTTGTGTAATTAAATTCAAGTCCAAATCATTATCCATTTCTTCATTGTCTAAACTAACAACATCGATATTTTCGTCTGGCATCTGAATATTTTTCGAAATAACAAATTTATTATTCTAATCAAATATGATTAAAAACGAAAATATAAACCCTAAAAATACATAACCGAACCTTAATATATATCAAAGTGAGAACATAAAAATATTAATATTTAATATTATTATTTAATTTGTATATATAAATTAAATAAATATTTAATTTATATATATATATATATATTAAATATTAAATATTTAATATATATATATATATAAATTAAATATTAATATTAAATAATTATATTTAATTTAAGATATTATATATTAAATATTAATATTTTATATATATATATATATACATATGAAAAAATAATTAAATAACCATTATTTATTAACTAATTAATGTGGCCAGAACGGCCCGTTTCGATTTCGGAATGGCCGTTCTGGACTCATTTCCCATCCCAAAATTTGCTACTCAGAACGGCCCGTTCTCAGACCAGAACGGGCGTTCTGGGGTTACAAATTAACCCACAACGGCCATCTATGAAACGGCCCGTTCCAAAAGTGGAACGGCCCGTTCTGAGTTCGCATATTGCTCATAAAATTTATTTTTGGAACAGGTCGTTCCGGGTTCCACTGGAAACGAAAATACCCAGCATAATCGATTATGCTTGGCCACATAATCGATTATGTATGCAAGGCCATAATCGATTATGTGGCCAACCATAATCGATTATGCTTCCTTCGTACAAACAAATGACATCAAACTTACCTTCAATGGAGGAGAATCAATCACCAAAACGCAGCAACCCGTGGAGAACGTGGAGTTACCTTCAATGGAGGAGAATCAATCACCAACACGCACCAGCCCGTGGAGAACGTGGAGAGCTTCCAACTCTCTTATAATATTATTTCAAACGCACTCAACGACAAAGCTCCTTCAACAATGGCAGTCAACAATGGCAGAGATTCCTGGCAGTATGCATGCATGAGATAAGGATACAGGGAAGGTCCGTGAACCATGGCAGAGATTCCTCTGCTGCATGGCACATGCATTGGAGGGGCATTTCCGGGTTTTCACAAATCTGACGTGTCTTTCAGCTCTTTTCTTCGCTTTTGTGCGAGGAGAGCAACAGTGTTTCTCCTCCCTTTTCTTCGCCTTTCCTTCGTTCCAAATCACGGGAAACAAACACATACTTTCCTCGCCTTTCTTCGCTCGTAAACAGTACATCACCGGAAACAAACACTACCTAAAGATTAATTTTTGGGGGGTCAATAATTCCCTGAGTATGGAGTTATGGCCTAGAGCAGCCAACTCATGCATATTGTACAACATTTGTGCGATCCAAGCAACCTATGCATTTGGTCCTTGGGGTATTTGGCATCGACAATGGTGGCCTTGGAATATTTGGACATCAACAGGTAACGAGGACACATCGGAAGGAAAGAAGGTTGAGGCATTGAAGTTACTATAGAGTATAAAAAAAGTTATAGCACAGAAGGTTGTCCATAATATTTTAAAGACAAGATTAATCTAAATGTGTATAATAATGGTCCACCATACATCACTTAAACTCTTTCTCCACTTTAGCCTTTGTCAAATTAAACATGAAAAGAAGTTGTTTTTTATTCAATTAGATTTTAAGGTTAGTTTGATTCATATGGTAAATAAGTTTAACTTGATTATAATACGAACTAGGGACAAGTCCCCAATAAATAATACTTATTTTAGTCTTTATTATAAGACATTTTTAATATAATTAGGTATACTAATATAACTAGTTATTTTAGTTAATTTTATAGGTTTTTTTGAAATAAAATTATAGTATCAATTTTATCTTTCTTATTTATCATTAAATTGTTATGATAGGATGTATTTATATCAAAGTTTATGTATCAATACTAACAAAATTAATAAATGACAATTGAAGAATTCAAGAAATGAGAGAGAACTTTATTTATCTAATGTCCTTCTCATTGTTCAACAACAAAAACAAATACTTACAATTTTTAATAAAGGTAAAAGATGAAAATAAAATTAATACTAAAAGTTATAAAATACTTTATAAATATCTCATTTTCTTTTGAATTGTACCTTATAATAAGGACATAAGAAGGTATAACCTATTTTCATCTTTGAAAGAAAACTTGTTTTTGCCAATAAGTAAATGATTAC
The DNA here is from genome assembly GCF_000230855.2 of Cajanus cajan. NCBI lineage: Eukaryota > Viridiplantae > Streptophyta > Magnoliopsida > Fabales > Fabaceae > Cajanus > Cajanus cajan. Next base: position 56,598,161 of record NC_138524.1, on the reverse strand, counting down.
TTTAGTTGAATGCTTGTTGTATAGTTTTGTCTACAAACTAATAACATTTAATAAATAAATTAAAAATATGACAATTTATGAAATTAACTTCTTGTTGTTGAAAATGATGTAATACATTAACATTCCCTTTTTTTTTTTTTTGTACATTGGGGGCTTAAATCTCAAATTAAAAATCTTTAATTTGAAAAAATGGAAACCCTTATTATTGGATGACCAAGATACTTCCCAAAAATCTAAATTCTTGATCCATGGAGGAACAATATCACCATTTTTATTCAATAAGATACAAGAGTGGATGATTGACTCATTCCATACTAGTGAGCAGTGGTGGACGAAGCAGAAGCGAGAATGTCGGCTTGAGTAACGCAAACGTTGGTGAGAATCCAATGTATCGAAAACCCAAGGGTTTCTCTACAAGGTTCGTCCATGGAGGGTGAGTCAGGGCCTAAGATCAAGCCGAAAGGCGTAGTAGATGGACAATAGGTGAATATTCATGAACTACCCTTTGTTGGTCCCGAGAGACGGAGGAGGCTAGATTAGCCGAAAGATGGTTATCGGTTCAAGGTCCTATTCATGGAGATTCTGTAAATATTCCATTCTAAGAAAAAATTAGAAACAATTGGAATTTTTTTAGAGATTGGATGCAGTTACTAATTCATGATCTAACATGTACAGAATGAAAATTTCATTCTCGATTCTACAAGAATTTTTATGAACAAATAATTAGCTAACAAATAAATTCTTATCCATGAAACAAAATTATTAAGAATATGGACACTCTCTTGTAAAGTTTAGTTATACTTCACTAAATTATGTGCAACTTAATTTATTTTCCTAAAAATGTGTTAGCATGTCACTTCATGATCATTTCAAAAAATATTATAAATGTATAAATAAAAAATAACAATTAATATTATATATGAAACTTTTTTATTTATTTATATTTCCTCCATCCCAAAATAATTATTTTAACATTTGAAAAATATTTCAAAATAAATTATGTGCTCATTTTTTTAATGTAATATTAATTATTTTTTTTATCTAATATGTTTCGTCATAAATTTTCAACCACTTTGATAAAAAAAGTAAAGAAATGACGAACCATTTTAATAAAAATGCATTAAAAACTTATATATTTATTATAGTACTTAATTTGAGGGATTGTTGGGGTGGGAAGTTAATGAAATAGTTAACGTGAACCAATAAGCATACCGAATATTGCGAGTAATATTATTTTCTTACAAGTTAAATAGTCGATACCACCTCGTTCGTCGTCGCGAGGCACAAAATGTCTCTAATCTAAACATTGGTGTCCTGCTTCTAGGCCAATACATTTGTTAAAGACCAAAAGCATGCAACGGAGAACAGCGACCACGTGATTTGGGAGGAAATGGCCTCGACAACACACCCTCGAAGTTGGGGTTGTGGAGGTGTCTACGGTGGGATCAAAAAATATATTTCTAAAGAAAGTTCATATTTTTATTTAATGTTTTTTATAATCACCCAAAGTTAACTGGTGAATAATTTCAACCATTAAATAAAATATTAATAAATCTAAAGGTGAATGAATAATTCACTACTTACACACCACATGATTTTCACCACATGTTAGTGAACCACTTATTTAGTGGGTTCACGATTTTGGAGTGAAAGCAATGCCTCATTCATGAGCCATTATAGCAGGTTTTGCAACTTATTGTTAATTGTAATATAGTTCTTGTGATAAAATAATTTTTAAAAATTAAAAATTATCATTAATTTTGTAATACTAAATTTACCTATATGATAAATTCTTTTTTATTTGGGATTGTTGTTCTTCTCTTTTTCATTCCTCATTTCGCAATCACAAATAATGTCATTTCCTTTCCCTTCATGCTTCCGCCCCTCCACCACCACCGACCTCCACCCTCCCCCTCTACTGCCATCACCACCCCCGTTGCACTCCACCACCTCCAACCTCACATTATCCCCTTTCCTTTCATGCTTCCACCCTTCCACCACCACCCACCTCCACCCTCTCCCTCCGTTGTCGCCGCCACTCCCGTCACACTCCACCACCTCCAACCTCACCGTCTACCACACCGAAACAGTAACAAAGTTATGGAAAAGAATCGTCCCTTATTCTATTGATCAATAGGTAATTATATACAAGTATACAGGCTAAATTATCTCCCTCATATCCTTGATATGATTTGGCATTATTCTGCAATAAAGGAGAATTAAAACGGATAAAATATATGCCAAATTAAATATTCTAATTGAGGAAATAATCACAAGAATTATGCATGAGAGCATAACCCGTATAGCATATCCCATATTACCCCCCCTCAAGGTGGAGCATGAGGATTACGAATGTCCACCTTGTTAAGCAGAGTCTGAAATTGATGTCGTCCCAAGGCTTTTGTAAGGATGTCGGCAAGTTGCTCTTGTGTCGGAACATATGATGGTTGAATGGTGCCTTGGAGTATCTCATTACGAATGAAATGACAATCCACTTCAATATGCTTTGTCCATTCATGGAAAACTGGATTTTTCGCTATATGCAAAGCAGCTTGACTATCACAATGGAGGTGCATAGGTCCTTTATGAGAAATTCCTAAATCAGCCAGTAAGCTCCGAAGCCACTTAAGTTCACAACAAGTAGTAGCCATAGAACAGTATTCTGCTTCAGCAGATGAACGAGAGACAATATGTTGTTTCTTGGTTTTCCAAGATATAGGAGAGTGACCCAAGAACACAAACCACCTAGTAGTTGAACGCCGAGTTAATGGACATCCGGCCTAGTCGGAATCACACCATCCATGTAGTTGGAAATCAGATGTGCTTTTGAGGAGAATTCCTTGCCCAGGACTTCCTTTGAGGTATCTCACAATTTGAATGGCTGCATTCCAATGTTCTTCACGCGGTTGTTGCATGAATTGCGACAAGGTATGGACACAGTAGGACAATTCCGGTCTGGTGAAACACAAGTATATGAGCCGCCCAACAAGGCGTCGATACCTGTCAGGTTGATCAATGTAGTGTCCAGTGGCGAGTCCAAGTTGATGATTCTGCTCAAGAGGTGTAGCCACGGGCTGTGCACCAAGTAGGTCTGCTTCTTGAATGATGTCTAATGCATATTTATGCTGACACAAAAATATTCCACTTGAATTCCTTGCAACTTCTACTCCCAAAAAATATTTTAAATGTCCCAAGTCTTTCATGTGAAAGCACTTGCTAAGATATTCTTTAAAGCGTTGAATTGTAGCAGAATCGTTCCCACATATGATTAACTCATCTACATATACTAGAACCATCATTTGCACTCCATGGACAAGAAGAGTAAAGAGTGAGTGGTCACAACCTGATTGACGGAATCCAAAGTTTATCAAAGAAGATGATAATTTGGCAAACCAACAACGAGGGGCTTGCTTCAAACCGTATAAAGACTTTTTCAATTTACAAACATGGTTCGGTTGAGAAGCATGAAAGCCTGGAGGAAGCTTCATGTAGACATCTTCATGTAGATCACCATGAAGGAAAGCATTATGGACGTCCATTTGATACAACTCCCACTTCTTTGTCGTTGCAACAGCAAGAACAAGGCGAACCGTAACCATTTTGATAACAGGGGCAAATGTCTCAGTATAGTCAACCCCTTCTTTTTGATGATTCCCGAGAATAACCAGCCTCGCCTTGTATCGCTCTATCGTGCCATCTGAATTATGCTTGATCTTGTATACCCATTTACAACCAAGAGGTTTCTTCCCATCCGGTAGAATTTCTAGAGACCATGTTCCATTGGCTTCTAGTGCATGAAGTTCTTGCTGCATTGCAAGCCTCCATTTGGCATCTTGCACTGCTTCAGCATAATGAGTGAGTTCTCGGGCTAGAGTAATAGCAGCAACAAACCTGCAATGCTTTTCAGAGAAATTTTCACAAATAGGGAGTACCTGAAGAATACTGTGAAGTGGATTGACTTGGAGATGGACTTAACTTCTTTATGGTGTGAGTTTCATACTCACGTAGCTTCACGGAAGGCAATTTGGTACGATGACCTCTTCCTAGTTCCTCCAAACTGCTTTGACGAACAAGGTCCAGTGAGTCAACATTAGGAGTTGGATTATTTCCTTCTTCTACAAGCTCATCACTTCTCTCACTATCTAAGGCAACAGTTCCCCCCTCACTTCAGAACCTGCAACTACCTCATTGAGTGTATTTTCTCCCATCCTTGTGTCATTATCCAAATCATTATCATCATTATCCAATGTATCGTTCATTAACGACGAATCCACAGATAAATCATATTTGACCCCAACTGTAGGTGTGAAAGGAAACTCTGTTTCAAAGAACTCAACATCACGAGACACAAAATAACATTGAGTATCTAAATCAAATAATTTCCAACCCTTCTTCCCATAGGGGTAACCCACAAAGGTACACTTTCGACTTCAACTAGCAAACTTATCACCATGTCTATCCAAGTTGTGTGCGTAGCATAAACAACCAAAAACTTTTAAATGCTCATACATGGGGGCTTGACCATACAACATCTCATATGGTATTTTTCCAGACAACACTGGAGTGGGAGTACGATTAATCAAGTATCCAGCTGTTAAGACACACTCACCCCAAAAAGAAATAGGGAGATTACCTTGAAATCGTAGAGCACGAGCAACATTAAGAATGTGTCTATGCTTTCTTTCTACTCTTCCGTTTTTTTGTGGGGTTCCTAGACAATATGTTTGAAATATTATCCCGTGTTCATGAAAGTAGTTTCTCAAACATGTAAATTCAGTACCATTATCACTACGTAGCACTTTAATTTGTTTACCAAATTGTCTTTCTATTAATGCAAAGAAATTCAGCAATGTACGTGACACTTCCCTTTTATCAAAAATCAAATAAATCCAAAATAGCACGAGAAAAATCATCCATTATTGTCAAAAAAATATGAAGCACCACAAGAAGAGGGAGTTTTATAGGGCCCCCACAAATCACAGTGTATTAATTCAAAACTATCACTAGCATTATTTGTACTTAATGGAAAGACATCTCTAGTTTTCTTAGCCCGTAAACATATATCACATGGTTTTTTCTTTAAAATACCGTTATCACACCTCATGTTGGAAGCTAATTTAGTGACCTTGAAAGAAGGGTGCCCGATACGTTGATGTCACAGATTAAGTTCGCAAGTTCCATTAGCTTTGTGTGCTTTCTCACTTCGGATTCCTTTAAAGAAGTAAAGTCCATCTCGTTGTTCACCCACTCTAATCAGCATCTTCGAAGTGCAATGCTGCATAACACATAAGTTGTTAGTGAAATAGACAACACAATTTGTTTCATTTGTCAATTGAGAAATAGACAACATGTTGCAACTCAATGTTGGCACATAAAGCACAGTTTCCACTTTCAATCCTCCATCAAGTGTCACTGTCCCTTCTTTGTTTGCCATCAATTGTTTTCCATATGGAAGTCTCACTGGACACCCAACTACGTCTCTCAGCCCACATAATAAACTCAAGTTTGCTGTCATGTGGCTAGAGGCACCTGTGTCTATGATCCACTCACTATGTTTACCTGTCATTTTGTCACTCGTGGTTCCTTTGTGATTGTTCAACAAATCCTTTAGAGTTTTCCATTGTTCAGAACTTAGTCCACTCAATGCATTTACATTAGTCCCGTTGGTTTCTCCATTCACTTGCATTGCATTTGCTCGAAAACCTCCATTTCTTCCTCCAATCAAATTTCTTGAATTATCTTTTGCATGCAAGTTATATGGTGAAGGTATCTTTTTCACCAATTCAGTCTTCTTCTCGATCTCAGCTTTATCTATGAGAAGAGTTTTGTCACACGTTCTCACTGAGACTTTGTACGCTCTGATACCATAACAAAGTTATGGAAAAGAATCGTCCTTTATTCTATTGATCAATAGGTAATTATATACAAGTATACATGCTAAATTATCTCTCTCATATCCTTGATATGATTTGTCATTATTATGCAATAAAGGAGAATTAAAACGGACAAAATATACGCCAAATTAAATATTCTAATTGAGGAAATAATCCCAAGAATTATGCATGAGAGCATAACCCGTATAGCATATCCCATATTAAGGCCTCGTCTCCATCACATGGTCCCGCTCCATGGTGGGACGCTCCTTCCACATTGAGCTTCACCATGATGACTGTAGACCCCTACAATTGTCCGGGTCGGAAATAAAGCTCAAAGACTCTCAAAGACCGAAGGAAAGTCAGCTGGAAGGACTCCTGAAAGACCCTAGGATGATTCTTTGTAGGTCTAGAAGTCTTAGAGTAGCTTAGAATAAGGGTGTGCGAGGATTGGAGCTCAATACACCCTCCCAGAGGTTCAGTACGGCCGTACTGAGCCATTTGAATTGCAATACGGCCGTAGTGAACTCAATACGGCCGTACTGAAGTTTTTGAACTTCAGTACGGCGGTACCAAATTCAATACGGCCGTACTGTAGTTCAAAAACCCAGTACGGGCCGTATTGACCTCCCAGGCCGTATTGCGCCTCAATCCTATAAATAGGACGTCATTGACACGTCCTCCCACACTTTTTCCACACTTCTGGACCCTCGTGCTGAGTATTCTTGGGTTTTTGAGCTATTCTCTGCCCTAAAAGTCTCTCCGAGAGCCAATCCGACGAAGTTCTTGAGTCATGAGCCATTAGCTTGAGACTCGAACAAGTCGAAGGGAAATCTCTTTGATTTCCATAGTAAAAATTATCTTTAGGGAAAGGAGCGAGCGGACGTGTAGTGGGAAGGAGCGCCAAAAAGCCTCCTAAACTTCGTTTTGAATATATAAAAGCCCGCTTCGAAGGTTTCTTTCCAAATCCCTTCTTTTACCGCTTTTATTTATTGCTTTTTGATTGTTGCATTGCATGTTTAGAGTTTTCATCATGTAAATATTTTACTCATAATCGTTTCTAATAAATAGGGGTAATTTAGTAACTTTACACTATTATTTATGAAATAATCCGTCATAGGGAACCCGAAAGGGGCGTTGTGGGGTGCTAACACCTTCCTCACACGTAACCGACTCCCTTACCCAACTCTGGTTGTAATGGCCGAAGTTGATTTGCGAAAATCAATTGCCTTATATCTTTTTCCAATGTTTTGAGTAAAACATTGGTGGCGACTCCAAGAACCCCTTCTTTTTGCGAAAACCACTAATCCATGGAGGGTCCCGCTTGGGATTAACATGGATTGGTGAGAGTCATTTAAACAAAATTGTTAGCTTGATGAGGTCTCAGTTTGAGAATAAGTCGTTCTAACAATCCACCATTTTTCAAAACTTAAAAAGAGTCCGACCATCGTCGCGAATGCCAATGTCCGTTTCGGCGGGTGGCGACAGATGGCGACTCCACTGGGGAAGCCTCGAGAGTCAGTCCCATTTAGTGATGGATTATTTCTAAAATAATAGTTTAAAATTACTTTGTTACCCCTCGCTTGTATGATAACATGTTTTACCTAGTTGGCTTTAATAACTGTTGGATGTTTAAATTTCCGCAATCGTTTGAAATATAAACTGCACACGAACCTTTGCACACAACAGTTCCCTCTATACCCGAGGGCATGAGTGGAAAGCCATAGGGAGTGGATGTTAGTACGGCCGGTTGTCGAATGGGTCTATAGGTGCCCGTAGACCGTTGTCGGAAAACATCACTCAAGGTGAAAACCATGAACTCGAGTCCGACAGTGCGTTGGAGCTTTCCATCGACTTACGACGAGAGGAATTGGGTCCCTATAATGGGGGCACCTTGGGGGCCTTGGACCGGTGAGAACAGTTTGAACCTCCTTGAATATGCACTTTTCTGCAGGATACCCCTACCTCGTGATTCGCTCGTGACTGTTCGTGGATGAGTGAATTGTTTGTGCATTGTTTATGTGACATTGTTTGAGCATACATTGCATTCTTTAAACATACAACATTCCCTTTTAAAATAAGAATAAATAGGAATAAGAATCTTCCATTACATGGTATTAACATCTACCTTCATCACATTCATATAGGTAGTTTCCCTTTTCACCCAAAAAAATACAAAAAACAAAATACCCAAAAAAAAGATATTTATCCAAACCAAGCAATATCATGCATCATCTTAGGAGCATCCCGAAAACATGATAATGCTTAGTTGAATAAACACAATGCATGCATATTCAACGCCATCATCTCATATCATGCATTCTTATCAAAGATCATGGAGGGATCTAGGGGAGTGCATTGCATACATCCCTCCTAGTAATTCATTAATAAACATTAATAAAAAGAAAGAGTTAACCGATGCGTATGTTCAGAATGGATCGCACGCCGTTTGTTATTAAGTGTAAGGATCACTGCTCCAAGACCTTTTCCCTACGAATCGAATAAGGCTGTGCCATGGATATACGACATCCATTCTTCTGTCGACAGCGATATCTCTAACATCGCTGGACTTGGGGGCATGACTAGGAGTGGCAGGATCTACACTCCCGAAGATCTTCATGATAAAGCTCCCAAGAATAAAGGAAAAGAAAAAGAAAAAGAAAAAACCGAGGATAAAGATCAAAGGACGAAGAGGAACCAAGATCCTTCTCGACGTTCTTTAAGCCAGATCTTTAGGAAGGCCGGTTCACAAGCGTCAAGGCCGGTCGTCGTCATCAAGTGCTCTTCTCCTTCCGATAGGGATGTATAGACCTGATGACTGTTAGAGATTACTCCTCGGGGACAGCCCGACCCCCGAGCCTCGATAGGGCACATGTTTCCGCTATAATTATAATAAAATCGTTCTTTATTATTTCTTATTGCTTCTTTTCTTGCTTGCAATAAATTTCTAGACCACATTATTTTAACCCTGTTTGAATAAGCATGAATGAAGTTAAAATTGTCTTAATAACAATAAACCCGCATCATTTTTATGTGGAAGTGTGTATGACAACTTGGAGCACCATTTCTTGGCCTCGACAAGTGCCATCATGGATAAAAAAGAAATCCTTTAAAAACAAAAATCATAAAAACAAAAAAGCTCGGCAGGAAACCCAAAAAGGGGGCTGCGCAAAAATAAGAGCAAAGAACCCGCTAGGAATCCCACGAAAGGGTGACCTAGGCAAAAATTAGGGTTGCAAAAATAAACAAAAACAAAGGTCCGCTGAGACGCCACGAAAGGGTGTTTTAGGCAAAAATAAGGACTATCAAAAAACAAAAGAAATCCATGATGGTACCATGAGCTGAATCCAAAAAGAAAGGTTCAAGGGAAACTATCTAAGTTGTCGAATCACAACGTCAATAACAAGACTTTATTAACTTCATAAGTGTTTAATCAAACAAGCCTAAACACATGAGCCTACCTTGGCCAGCCATTCTTACAAAAACCGTTTTCAAAACAATAAATAATCCCCTCTAAAACACAAACTTTTGAACAAAAATATCTTTCCCTTCTTTTCTCTTGTCCCAAACGATTTTAGAATAATCTAGTGGAAACATGGAGATATAGTGGTCAATAGGAGGGTTGATACATCTTCTAAAGGAAGGGAAGGATCACTGGGTTGATGACACCAATCTCGATATAACACGCATCATTCCTCGGTTACAGAAATCAACAGCGCACAGCCCGTCTAGAGGAATGGCAAAAATCCAAACAAAGAAACGCATCGGTTAATTCTTTTGAAAAATAAATCAAATAGAATTAGGTGCATCATACCGCATACATGCATACAGATGATAGGTGTACTGGAAGATCACTTATTCTCTGTTTATTGAAAAAAAAAATAAAAATAAAAAATAAAAAAATAAAAAATAAAAAAATAAAAAATAAAAAATAAAAATAAACTTCAGAAAAAACAATGCGCCCGTACCATGTTCAGTACGCCCGTACTAAAATTAGGGTTATGAACAAATTTTCAACTCAATACGGGCGTACTGAAATGAATACGGCCGTATTGGCCATAACGTCCACCACATTAGTTGCACATTCAAAGACCTTATCATGAGGCAGTCGCATAAAATAGAAAATAGGAAAAATTTCTTGTGTATGACAGCAGCCAACAGAAAAAGCCGAAAATCGACAAAAAAAAGGCAAAAATTCAGAAAATCCAACAAATCGTACAGAATAACTGAGCCTGGAGAGGCTTGCCGAAATAATACTCCCCAGAGACATCTCAGCTTGCACTCTTGGGCCGAATTCCCAGTGAAAGCTATCAGAGCAAGATCAGCAAGATTCCCCAATGGAAGCATGATCATCCAAACAAAATATCCGAGTCAAAGGACTCAGACTTCCTCAGTGGAAGATAGCTTTCCAACTCAAGCGACGAGTGAAGCTAAGCCTGCAGAGGCTTTCTAAATAATACTCTGGGATACATAAGATCCTCAATCCCCATTCGCCTACTCAGAGGCACTCCTCCAAAAAAGGAAAATCCAAAAAGATCAATACCCATTCCCCAAGCGGAATTCGGTATTCAACCAAAAAACCGAACGTCAAGATAATCTGCCTAACAGAAGAGGCCAATCAAAATCATACGACAGAATCCCCCAGCGGATAACAGCCTACGCAGAGGCAACAAAACCAAAAATCAAAAAGTCACCCGAATAAGGATAACCGGGATACTCCACCAACGTCGAAAGGATGTCAGCCAATCATAAGGCATCGCTCACCTCAGGAAGAGCATCTTTGTGTCTGCATCCCCACGGAATCAGAATTTCCCAGTGGGCACCAACTACGCAATGGAAAGTTGGGACACAAGAACCTATGAGTAACTGCACATCCCCTAGACGGATCCCTGCGTTATCCAGCCCTCAGCGGCACCAAAATCAAAAACAACCGTCGAAGCAGCATCGTGGACTGTGGAGACAAAATCATCACAACAGAATCCCCCAGCGGATAACAGCCTACGCAGAGGCAACAAAACCAGAAAATCAAAAGAGTCACCCGAATAAGGATAACCGGGATACTCCACCACTGTCGAAAGGACGTCAGCCAATCATAAGGCATCGCTCACCTCAGGAAGAGCATCTTTGTGTCTGCATCCCCAAGGAACCAGAATTTCCCCAGTGGGCACCAACTACGCAATGGAAAGTTGGGACACAAGAACCTATGAGTAACTGCACATCCCCTAGACGGATCCCTGCGTTATCCAGCCCTCAGCGGCACCAAAATCAAAAACAACAACCGTCGAAGCAGCATCGTGGACTGTGGAGACAAAATCATCACAAATCCCTGGAGAGGGCAAACTCACGCTACCAAAGTGACCAGAAGCACGAAGGTATGCAACCCTGGGGAGGGCAAACCGCAGACCCTGGAGAGGGTAAACTCACGCTACCGAGGTTGTCAGAAACACTGAGGTATGCACGAGCCTGGAGAGGCGACGACTAATACTCAGCTACCCCGTCGTCAGAAACACGGAGGTATGCAGCTACCGAGGTCGTCAGAAACACCGAGGTATGCACGAGCCTGGAGAGGCGACGACTAATACTCAGCTACCCCGTCGTCAGAAACACGGAGGTATGCAGCTACCGAGGTTGTCAGAAACACCGAGGTATGCACGAGCCTGGAGAGGCGACGACTAATACTCAGCTACCCCGTCGTCAGAAACACGGAGGTATGCAGCTACCGAGGTTGTCAGAAACACCGAGGTATGCACGAGCCTGGAGAGGCGACGACTAATACTCAGCTACCCCATCGTCAGAAACACGGAGGTATGCAGCTACCGAGGTTGTCAGAAACACCAAGGTATGCACGAGCCTGGAGAGGCGACGACTAATACTCAGCTACCCCGTCGTCAGAAACACGGAGGTATGCAGCTACCGAGGTTGTCAGAAACACCGAGGTATGCACGAGCCTGGAGAGGCGACGACCAATACTCAGCTACCGACGTCGTCAGAAACACGGAGGTATGCAGCTGCCAAAGTCATCAAAAACACCGAGGCATGCAGACCCTGGAGAGGGCAAACTCACGCTACCGAGGTTGTCAGAAACACCGAGGTATGCACGAGCCTGGAGAGGCGACGACTAATACTCAACCTGGAGAGGCCACTCAACAATTTTCCCACCGGAAGACACTACAAGTCGGAAGGATGGCTTACTCCCCGGACAATTGGGTCAACTCCTTTACTTGTCAACCGGTACACCAAAAAAGTCGTTCGACTAAGTAAAGGGGGGGCAGCTGTAGACCCCTAAAATTGTCCGGGTCGGAAATAAAGCTCAAAGACTCTCAAAGACCGAAGGAAAGTCAGCCGGAAGGACTCCTGGAAGACCCTAGGATGATTCTTTGTAGGTCTAGAAGTCTTAGAGTAGCTTAGAATAAGGGTGTGCGAGGATTGGAGCTCAATACACCCTCCCAGAGGTTCAGTACGGCCGTACTGAGCCATTTGAACTGCAATACGGCCGTAGTGAACTCAATACGGCCGTACTGAAGTTTTTGAACTTCAGTACGGCGGTACCAAATTCAATACGGCCGTACTGTAGTTCAAAAACCCAGTACGGGCCGTATTGACCTCCCAGGCCGTATTGCGCCTCAATCCTATAAATAGGACGTCATTGGCACGTCCTCCCACACTTTTTCCACACTTCTGGACCCTCGTGCTGAGTATTCTTGGGTTTTTGAGCTATTCTCTGCCCTAGAAGTCTCTCCGAGAGCCAATCCGACGAAGTTCTTGAGTCATGAGCCATTAGCTTGAGACTCGAACAAGTCGAAGGGAAATCTCTTTGATTTCCATAGTAAAAATTATCTTTAGGGAAAGGAGCGAGCGGACGTGTAGTGGGAAGGAGCGCCAAAAAGCCTCCTAAACTTCGTTTTGAATATATAAAAGCCCGCTTCGAAGGTTTCTTTCCAAATCCCTTCTTTTACCGCTTTTATTTATTGCTTTTTGATTGTTGCATTGCATGTTTAGAGTTTTCATCATGTAAATATTTTACTCATAATCGTTTCTAATAAATAGGGGTAATTTAGTAACTTTACACTATTATTTATGAAATAATCCGTCATAGGGAACCCGAAAGGGGCGTTGTGGGGTGCTAACACCTTCCTCACACGTAACCGACTCCCTTACCCAACTCTGGTTGTAATGGCCGAAGTTGATTTGCGAAAATCAATTGCCTTATATCTTTTTCCAATGTTTTGAGTAAAACATTGGTGGCGACTCCAAGAACCCCTTCTTTTTGCGAAAACCACTAATCCATGGAGGGTCCCGCTTGGGATTAACATGGATTGGTGAGAGTCATTTAAACAAATTTGTTAGCTTGATGAGGTCTCAGTTTGAGAATAAGTCGTTCTAACAATCCACCATTTTTCAAAACTTAGAAAGAGTCCGACCATCGTCGCGAATGCCAATGTCCGTTTCGGCGGGTGGCGACAGATGGCGACTCCACTGGGGAAGCCTCGAGAGTCAGTCCCATATAGTGATGGATTATTTCTAAAATAATAGTTTAAAATTACTTCGTTACCCCTCGCTTGTATGATAACATGTTTTACCTAGTTGGCTTTAATAACTGTTGGATGTTTAAATTTCCGCAATCGTTTGAAATATAAACTGCACACGAACCTTTGCACACAACAGTTCCCTCTATACCCGAGGGCATGAGTGGAAAGCCATAGGGAGTGGATGTTAGTACGGCCGGTTGTCGAATGGGTCTATAGGTGCCCGTAGACCGTTGTCGGAAAACATCACTCAAGGTGAAAACCATGAACTCGAGTCCGACAGTGCGTTGGAGCTTTCCATCGACTTACGACGAGAGGAATTGGGTCCCTATAATGGGGGCACCTTGGGGGCCTTGGACCGATGAGAACAGTTTGAACCTCCTTGAATATGCACTTTTCTGCAGGATACCCCTACCTCGTGATTCGCTCGTGACTGTTCGTGGATGAGTGAATTGTTTGTGCATTGTTTATGTGACATTGTTTGAGCATACATTGCATTCTTTAAACATACAACATTCCCTTTTAAAATAAGAATAAATAGGAATAAGAATCTTCCATTACATGGTATTAACATCTACCTTCATCACATTCATATAGGTAGTTTCCCTTTTCACCCAAAAAAATACAAAAAACAAAATACCCAAAAAAAAGATATTTATCCAAACCAAGCAATATCATGCATCATCTTAGGAGCATCCCGAAAACATGATAATGCTTAGTTGAATAAACACAATGCATGCATATTCAACGCCATCATCTCATATCATGCATTCTTATCAAAGATCATGGAGGGATCTAGGGGAGTGCATTGCATACATCCCTCCTAGTAATTCATTAATAAACATTAATAAAAAGAAAGAGTTAACCGATGCGTATGTTCAGAATGGATCGCACGCCGTTTGTTATTAAGTGTAAGCCAACAACCGCGCCAAGCGAACGCACATCAACTCCGTTGTTGGTAATCAAGACAAATAAAGGGGAAGGTCCGACACCGTTAAGGATCACTGCTCCAAGACCTTTTCCCTACGAATCGAATAAGGCTGTGCCATGGATATACGACATCCATTCTTCTGTCGACAGCGATATCTCTAACATCGCTGGACTTGGGGGCATGACTAGGAGTGGCAGGATCTACACTCCCGAAGATCTTCATGATAAAGCTCCCAAGAATAAAGGAAAAGAAAAAGAAAAAGAAAAAACCGAGGATAAAGATCAAAGGACGAAGAGGAACCAAGATCCTTCTCGACGTTCTTTAAGCCAGATCTTTAGGAAGGCCGGTTCACAAGCGTCAAGGCCGGTCGTCGTCATCAAGTGCTCTTCTCCTTCCGATAGGGATGTATAGACCTGATGACTGTTAGAGATTACTCCTCGGGGACAGCCCGACCCCCGAGCCTCGATAGGGCACATGTTTCCGCTATAATTATAATAAAATCGTTCTTTATTATTTCTTATTGCTTCTTTTCTTGCTTGCAATAAATTTCTAGACCACATTATTTTAACCCTGTTTGAATAAGCATGAATGAAGTTAAAATTGTCTTAATAACAATAAACCCGCATCATTTTTATATGGAAGTGTGTATGAAAACTTGGAGCACCATTCCTTGGCCTCGACAAGTGCCATCATGGATAAAAAAGAAATCCTTTAAAAATAAAAATCATAAAAACAAAAAAGCTCGGCAGGAAACCCAAAAAGGGGGCTGCGCAAAAATAAGAGCAAAGAACCCGCTAGGAATCCCACGAAAGGGTGACCTAGGCAAAAATTAGGGTTGCAAAAATAAACAAAAACAAAGGTCCGCTGAGACGCCACGAAAGGGTGTTTTAGGCAAAAATAAGGACTATCAAAAAACAAAAGAAATCCATGATGGTACCATGAGCTGAATCCAAAAAGAAAGGTTCAAGGGAAACTATCTAAGTTGTCGAATCACAACGTCAATAACAAGACTTTATTAACTTCATAAGTGTTTAATCAAACAAGCCTAAACACATGAGCCTACCTTGGCCAGCCATTCTTACAAAAACCGTTTTCAAAACAATAAATAATCCCCTCTAAAACACAAACTTTTGAACAAAAATATTTTTCCCTTCTTTTCTCTTGTCCCAAACGATTTTAGAATAATCTAGTGGAAACATGGAGATATAGTGGTCAATAGGAGGGTTGATACATCTTCTAAAGGAAGGGAAGGATCACTGGGTTGATGACACCAATCTCGATATAACATGCATCATTCCTCGGTTACAGAAATCGACAGCGCATAGCCCGTCTAGAGGAATGGCAAAAATCCAAACAAAGAAACGCATCGGTTAATTCTTTTGAAAAATAAATCAAATAGAATTAGGTGCATCATACCGCATACATGCATACAGATGATAGGTGTACTGGAAGATCACTTATTCTCTGTTTATTGAAAAAAAAATAAAAATAAAAAATAAAAAAATAAAAAATAAAAAATAAAAATAAACTTCAGAAAAAACAATGCGCCCGTACCATGTTCAGTACGCCCGTACTAAAATTAGGGTTATGAACAAATTTTCAACTCAATACGGGCGTACTGAAATGAATACGGCCGTATTGGCCATAACGTCCACCACATTAGTTGCACATTCAAAGACCTTATCATGAGGCAGTCGCATAAAATAGAAAATAGGAAAAATTTCTTGTGTATGACAGCAGCCAATAGAAAAAGCCGAAAATCGACAAAAAAAAGGCAAAAATTCAGAAAATCCAACAAATCGTACAGAATAACTGAGCCTGGAGAGGCTTGCCGAAATAATACTCCCCAGAGACATCTCAACTTGCACTCTTGGGCCGAATTCCCAGTGAAAGCTATCAGAGCAAGATCAGCAAGATTCCCCAATGGAAGCATGATCATCCAAACAAAATATCCGAGTCAAAGGACTCAGACTTCCTCAGTGGAAGATAGCTTTCCAACTCGAGCGACGAGTGAAGCTAAGCCTGCAGAGGCTTTCTAAATAATACTCTGGGATACATAAGATCCTCAATCCCCATTCGCCTACTCAGAGGCACTCCTCCAAAAAAGGAAAATCCAAAAAGATCAATACTCATTCCCCAAGCGGAATTCGGTATTCAACCAAAAAACCGAACGTCAAGATACTCCGCCTAACAGAAGAGGCCAATCAAAATCATACGACAGAATCCCCCAGCGGATAACAGCCTACGCAGAGGCAACAAAACCAAAAATCAAAAAGTCACCCGAATAAGGATAACCGGGATACTCCACCAACGTCGAAAGGATGTCAGCCAATCATAAGGCATCGCTCACCTCAGGAAGAGCATCTTTGTGTCTGCATCCCCACGGAATCAGAATTTCCCAGTGGGCACCAACTACGCAATGGAAAGTTGGGACACAAGAACCTATGAGTAACTGCACATCCCCTAGACGGATCCCTGCGTTATCCAGCCCTCAGCGGCACCAAAATCAAAAACAACTGCCGAAGCAGCATCGTGGACTGTGGAGACAAAATCATCACAACAGAATCCCCCAGCGGATAACAGCCTACGCAGAGGCAACAAAACCAGAAAATCAAAACAGTCACCCGAATAAGGATAACCGGGATACTCCACCACCGTCGAAAGGACGTCAGCCAATCATAAGGCATCGCTCACCTCAGGAAGAGCATCTTTGTGTCTGCATCCCCAAGGAACCAGAATTTCCCCAGTGGGCACCAACTACGCAATGGAAAGTTGGGACACAAGAACCTATGAGTAACTGCACATCCCCTAGACGGATCCCTGCGTTATCCAGCCCTCAGCGGCACCAAAATCAAAAACAACAACCGTCGAAGCAGCATCGTGGACTGTGGAGACAAAATCATCACAAATCCCTGGAGAGGGCAAACTCACGCTACCAAAGTGACCAGAAGCACGGAGGTATGCAACCCTGGGGAGGGCAAACCGCAGACCCTGGAGAGGGCAAACTCACGCTACCGAGGTTGTCAGAAACACTGAGGTATGCACGAGCCTGGAGAGGCGACGACTAATACTCAGCTACCCCGTCGTCAGAAACACGGAGGTATGCAGCTACCGAGGTCGTCAGAAACACCGAGGTATGCACGAGCCTGGAGAGGCGACGACTAATACTCAGCTACCCCGTCGTCAGAAACACGGAGGTATGCAGCTACCGAGGTTGTCAGAAACACCGAGGTATGCACGAGCCTGGAGAGGCGACGAATAATACTCAGCTACCCCGTCGTCAGAAACACGGAGGTATGCAGCTACCGAGGTTGTCAGAAACACCGAGGTATGCACGAGCCTGGAGAGGCGACGACTAATACTCAGCTACCCCATCGTCAGAAACACGGAGGTATGCAGCTACCGAGGTTGTCAGAAACACCGAGGTATGCACGAGCCTGGAGAGGCGACGACTAATACTCAGCTACCCCGTCGTCAGAAACACGGAGGTATGCAGCTACCGAGGTTGTCAGAAACACCGAGGTATGCACGAGCCTGGAGAGGCGACGACCAATACTCAGCTACCGACGTCGTCAGAAACACGGAGGTATGCAGCTGCCAACGTCGTCAGAAACACCGAGGCATGCAGACCCTGGAGAGGGCAAACTCACGCTACCGAGGTTGTCAGAAACACCGAGGTATGCACGAGCCTGGAGAGGCGACGACTAATACTCAACCTGGAGAGGCCACTCAACAATTTTCCCACCGGAAGACACTACAAGTCGGAAGGATGGCTTACTCCCCGGACAATTGGGTCAACTCCTTTACTTGTCAACCGGTACACCAAAAAAGTCGTTCGACTAAGTAAAGGGGGGGCAGCTGTAGACCCCTAAAATTGTCCGGGTCGGAAATAAAGCTCAAAAACTCTCAAAGACCGAAGGAAAGTCAGCCGGAAGGACTCCTGGAAGACCCTAGGATGATTCTTTGTAGGTCTAGAAGTCTTAGAGTAGCTTAGAATAAGGGTGTGCGAGGATTGGAGCTCAATACACCCTCCCAGAGGTTCAGTACGGCCGTACTGAGCCATTTGAATTGCAATACGGCCGTAGTGAACTCAATACGGCCGTACTGAAGTTTTTGAACTTCAGTACGGCGGTACCAAATTCAATACGGCCGTACTGTAGTTCAAAAACCCAGTACGGGCCGTATTGACCTCCCAGGCCGTATTGCGCCTCAATCCTATAAATAGGACGTCATTGGCACGTCCTCCCACACTTTTTCCACACTTCTGGACCCTCGTGCTGAGTATTCTTGGGTTTTTGAGGTATTCTCTGCCCTAGAAGTCTCTCCGAGAGCCAATCCGACGAAGTTCTTGAGTCATGAGCCATTAGCTTGAGACTCGAACAAGTCGAAGGGAAATCTCTTTGATTTCCATAGTAAAAATTATCTTTAGGGAAAGGAGCGAGCGGACGTGTAGTGGGAAGGAGCGCCAAAAAGCCTCCTAAACTTCGTTTTGAATATATAAAAGCCCGCTTCGAAGGTTTCTTTCCAAATCCCTTCTTTTACCGCTTTTATTTATTGCTTTTTGATTGTTGCATTGCATGTTTAGAGTTTTCATCATGTAAATATTTTACTCATAATCGTTTCTAATAAATATGGGTAATTTAGTAACTTTACACTATTATTTATGAAATAATCCGTCATAGGGAACCCGAAAGGGGCGTTGTGGGGTGCTAACACCTTCCTCACACGTAACCGACTCCCTTACCCAACTCTGGTTGTAATGGCCGAAGTTGATTTGCGAAAATCAATTGCCTTATATCTTTTTCCAATGTTTTGAGTAAAACATTGGTGGCGACTCCAAGAACCCCTTCTTTTTGCGAAAACCACTAATCCATGGAGGGTCCCGCTTGGGATTAACATGGATTGGTGAGAGTCATTTAAACAAAATTGTTAGCTTGATGAGGTCTCAGTTTGAGAATAAGTCGTTCTAACAATCCACCATTTTTCAAAACTTAAAAAGAGTCCGACCATCGTCGCGAATGCCAATGTCCGTTTCGGCGGGTGGCGACAGATGGCGACTCCACTGGGGAAGCCTCGAGAGTCAGTCCCATTTAGTGATGGATTATTTCTAAAATAATAGTTTAAAATTACTTCGTTACCCCTCGCTTGTATGATAACATGTTTTACCTAGTTGGCTTTAATAACTGTTGGATGTTTAAATTTCCGCAATCGTTTGAAATATAAACTGCACACGAACCTTTGCACACAACAGTTCCCTCTATACCCGAGGGCATGAGTGGAAAGCCATAGGGAGTGGATGTTAGTACGGCCGGTTGTCGAATGGGTCTATAGGTGCCCGTAGACCGTTGTCGGAAAACATCACTCAAGGTGAAAACCATGAACTCGAGTCCGACAGTGCGTTGGAGCTTTCCATCGACTTACGACGAGAGGAATTGGGTCCCTATAATGGGGGCACCTTGGGGGCCTTGGACCAGTGAGAACAGTTTGAACCTCCTTGAATATGCACTTTTCTGCAGGATACCCCTACCTCGTGATTCGCTCGTGACTGTTCGTGGATGAGTGAATTGTTTGTGCATTGTTTATGTGACATTGTTTGAGCATACATTGCATTCTTTAAACATACAACATTCCCTTTTAAAATAAGAATAAATAGGAATAAGAATCTTCCATTACATGGTATTAACATCTACCTTCATCACATTCATATAGGTAGTTTCCCTTTTCACCCAAAAAAATACAAAAAACAAAATACCCAAAAAAAAGATATTTATCCAAACCAAGCAATATCATGCATCATCTTAGGAGCATCCCGAAAACATGATAATTCTTAGTTGAATAAACACAATGCATGCATATTCAACGCCATCATCTCATATCATGCATTCTTATCAAAGATCATGGAGGGATCTAGGGGAGTGCATTGCATACATCCCTCCTAGTAATTCATTAATAAACATTAATAAAAAGAAAGAGTTAACCGATGCGTATGTTCAGAATGGATCGCACGCCGTTTGTTATTAAGTGTAAGCCAACAACCGCGCCAAGCGAACGCACATCAACTCCGTTGTTGGTAATCAAGACAAATAAAGGGGAAGGTCCGACACCGTTAAGGATCACTGCTCCAAGACCTTTTCCCTACGAATCGAATAAGGCTGTGCCATGGATATACGACATCCATTCTTCTGTCGACAGCGATATCTCTAACATCGCTGGACTTGGGGGCATGACTAGGAGTGGCAGGATCTACACTCCCGAAGATCTTCATGATAAAGCTCCCAAGAATAAAGGAAAAGAAAAAGAAAAAGAAAAAACCGAGGATAAAGATCAAAGGACGAAGAGGAACCAAGATCCTTCTCGACGTTCTTTAAGCCAGATCTTTAGGAAGGCCGGTTCACAAGCGTCAAGGCCGGTCGTCGTCATCAAGTGCTCTTCTCCTTCCGATAGGGATGTATAGACCTGATGACTGTTAGAGATTACTCCTCGGGGACAGCCCGATCCCCGAGCCTCGATAGGGCACATGTTTCCGCTATAATTATAATAAAATCGTTCTTTATTATTTCTTATTGCTTCTTTTCTTGCTTGCAATAAATTTCTAGACCACATTATTTTAACCCTGTTTGAATAAGCATGAATGAAGTTAAAATTGTCTTAATAACAATAAACCCGCATCATTTTTATGTGGAAGTGTGTATGAAAACTTGGAGCACCATTCCTTGGCCTCGACAAGTGCCATCATGGATAAAAAAGAAATCCTTTAAAAACAAAAATCATAAAAACAAAAAAGCTCGGCAGGAAACCCAAAAAGGGGGCTGCGCAAAAATAAGAGCAAAGAACCCGCTAGGAATCCCACGAAAGGGTGACCTAGGCAAAAATTAGGGTTGCAAAAATAAACAAAAACAAAGGTCCGCTGAGACGCCACGAAAGGGTGTTTTAGGCAAAAATAAGGACTATCAAAAAACAAAAGAAATCCATGATGGTACCATGAGCTGAATCCAAAAAGAAAGGTTCAAGGGAAACTATCTAAGTTGTCGAATCACAACGTCAATAACAAGACTTTATTAACTTCATAAGTGTTTAATCAAACAAGCCTAAACACATGAGCCTACCTTGGCCAGCCATTCTTACAAAAACCGTTTTCAAAACAATAAATAATCCCCTCTAAAACACAAACTTTTGAACAAAAATATTTTTCCCTTCTTTTCTCTTGTCCCAAACGATTTTAGAATAATCTAGTGGAAACATGGAGATATAGTGGTCAATAGGAGGGTTGATACATCTTCTAAAGGAAGGGAAGGATCACTGGGTTGATGACACCAATCTCGATATAACACGCATCATTCCTCGGTTACAGAAATCGACAGCGCATAGCCCGTCTAGAGGAATGGCAAAAATCCAAACAAAGAAACGCATCGGTTAATTCTTTTGAAAAATAAATCAAATAGAATTAGGTGCATCATACCGCATACATGCATACAGATGATAGGTGTACTGGAAGATCACTTATTCTCTGTTTATTGAAAAAAAAAATAATAAAATAAAATAAAATAAAAAAATAAAAAATAAAAAATAAAAAATAAAAATAAACTTCAGAAAAAACAATGCGCCCGTACCATGTTCAGTACGCCCGTACTAAAATTAGGGTTATTAACAAATTTTCAACTCAATACGGGCGTACTGAAATGAATACGGCCGTATTGGCCATAACGTCCACCACATTAGTTGCACATTCAAAGACCTTATCATGAGGCAGTCGCATAAAATAGAAAATAGGAAAAATTTCTTGTGTATGACAGCAGCCAACAGAAAAAGCCGAAAATCGACAAAAAAAAGGCAAAAATTCAGAAAATCCAACAAATCGTACAGAATAACTGAGCCTGGAGAGGCTTGCCGAAATAATACTCCCCAGAGACATCTCAGCTTGCACTCTTGGGCCGAATTCCCAGTGAAAGCTATCAGAGCAAGATCAGCAAGATTCCCCAATGGAAGCATGATCATCCAAACAAAATATCCGAGTCAAAGGACTCAGACTTCCTCAGTGGAAGATAGCTTTCCAACTCGAGCGACGGTGAAGCTAAGCCTGCAGAGGCTTTCTAAATAATACTCTGGGATACATAAGATCCTCAATCCCCATTCGCCTACTCAGAGGCACTCCTCCAAAAAAGGAAAATCCAAAAAGATCAATACTCATTCCCCAAGCGGAATTCGGTATTCAACCAAAAAACCGAACGTCAAGATAATCCGCCTAACAGAAGAGGCCAATCAAAATCATACGACAGAATCCCCCAGCGGATAACAGCCTACGCAGAGGCAACAAAACCAAAAATCAAAAAGTCACCCGAATAAGGATAACCGGGATACTCCACCAACGTCGAAAGGACGTCAGCCAATCATAAGGCATCGCTCACCTCAGGAAGAGCATCTTTGTGTCTGCATCCCCACGGAATCAGAATTTCCCAGTGGGCACCAACTACGCAATGGAATGTTGGGACACAAGAACCTATGAGTAACTGCACATCCCCTAGACGGATCCCTGCGTTATCCAGCCCTCAGCGGCACCAAAATCAAAAACAACTGTCGAAGCAGCATCGTGGACTGTGGAGACAAAATCATCACAACAGAATCCCCCAGCGGATAACAGCCTACGCAGAGGCAACAAAACCAGAAAATCAAAACAGTCACCCGAATAAGGATAACCGGGATACTCCACCACCGTCGAAAGGACGTCAGCCAATCATAAGGCATCGCTCACCTCAGGAAGAGCATCTTTGTGTCTGCATCCCCAAGGAACCAGAATTTCCCCAGTGGGCACCAACTACGCAATGGAAAGTTGGGACACAAGAACCTATGAGTAACTGCACATCCCCTAGACGAATCCCTGCGTTATCCAGCCCTCAGCGGCACCAAAATCAAAAACAACAACCGTCGAAGCAGCATCGTGGACTGTGGAGACAAAATCATCACAAATCCCTGGAGAGGGCAAACTCACGCTACCAAAGTGACCAGAAGCACGGAGGTATGCAACCCTGGGGAGGGCAAACCGCAGACCCTGGAGAGGGCAAACTCACGCTACCGAGGTTGTCAGAAACACTGAGGTATGCACGAGCCTGGAGAGGCGATGACTAATACTCAGCTACCCCGTCGTCAGAAACACGGAGGTATGCAGCTACCGAGGTCGTCAGAAACACCGAGGTATGCACGAGCCTGGAGAGGCGACGACTAATACTCAGCTACCCCGTCGTCAGAAACACGGAGGTATGCAGCTACCGAGGTTGTCAGAAACACCGAGGTATGCACGAGTCTGGAGAGACGACGAATAATACTCAGCTACCCCGTCGTCAGAAACACGGAGGTATGCAGCTACCGAGGTTGTTAGAAACACCGAGGTATGCACGAGCCTGGAGAGGCGACGACTAATACTCAGCTACCCCATCGTCAGAAACACGGAGGTATGCAGCTACCGAGGTTGTCAGAAACACCGAGGTATGCACGAGCCTGGAGAGGCGACGACTAATACTCAGCTACCCCGTCGTCAGAAACACGGAGGTATGCAGCTACCGAGGTTGTCAGAAACACCGAGGTATGCACGAGCCTGGAGAGGCGACGACCAATACTCAGCTACCGACGTCGTCAGAAACACGGAGGTATGCAGCTGCCAACGTCGTCAGAAACACCGAGGCATGCAGACCCTGGAGAGGGCAAACTCACGCTACCGAGGTTGTCAGAAACACCGAGGTATGCACGAGCCTGGAGAGGCGACGACTAATACTCAACCTGGAGAGGCCACTCAACAATTTTCCCACCGGAAGACACTACAAGTCGGAAGGATGGCTTACTCCCCGGACAATTGGGTCAACTCCTTTACTTGTCAACCGGTACACCAAAAAAGTCGTTCGACTAAGTAAAGGGGGGGCAGCTGTAGACCCCTAAAATTGTCCGGGTCGGAAATAAAGCTCAAAAACTCTCAAAGACCGAAGGAAAGTCAGCCGGAAGGACTCCTGGAAGACCCTAGGATGATTCTTTGTAGGTCTAGAAGTCTTAGAGTAGCTTAGAATAAGGGTGTGCGAGGATTGGAGCTCAATACACCCTCCCAGAGGTTCAGTACGGCCGTACTGAGCCATTTGAACTGCAATACGGCCGTAGTGAACTCAATACGGCCGTACTGAAGTTTTTGAACTTCAGTACGGCGGTACCAAATTCAATACGGCCGTACTGTAGTTCAAAAACCCAGTACGGGCCGTATTGACCTCCCAGGCCGTATTGCGCCTCAATCCTATAAATAGGACGTCATTGGCACGTCCTCCCACACTTTTTCCACACTTCTGGACCCTCGTGCTGAGTATTCTTGGGTTTTTGAGCTATTCTCTGCCCTAGAAGTCTCTCCGAGAGCCAATCCGACGAAGTTCTTGAGTCATGAGCCATTAGCTTGAGACTCGAACAAGTCGAAGGGAAATCTCTTTGATTTCCATAGTAAAAATTATCTTTAGGGAAAGGAGCGAGCGGACGTGTAGTGGGAAGGAGCGCCAAAAAGCCTCCTAAACTTCGTTTTGAATATATAAAAGCCCGCTTCGAAGGTTTCTTTCCAAATCCCTTCTTTTACCGCTTTTATTTATTGCTTTTTGATTGTTGCATTGCATGTTTAGAGTTTTCATCATGTAAATATTTTACTCATAATCGTTTCTAATAAATAGGGGTAATTTAGTAACTTTACACTATTATTTATGAAATAATCCGTCATAGGGAACCCGAAAGGGGCGTTGTGGGGTGCTAACACCTTCCTCACACGTAACCGACTCCCTTACCCAACTCTGGTTGTAATGGCCGAAGTTGATTTGCGAAAATCAATTGCCTTATATCTTTTTCCAATGTTTTGAGTAAAACATTGGTGGCGACTCCAAGAACCCCTTCTTTTTGCGAAAACCACTAATCCATGGAGGGTCCCGCTTGGGATTAACATGGATTGGTGAGAGTCATTTAAACAAAATTGTTAGCTCGATGAGGTCTCAGTTTGAGAATAAGTCGTTCTAACAATCCACCATTTTTCAAAACTTAAAAAGAGTCCGACCATCGTCGTGAATGCCAATGTCCGTTTCGGCGGGTGGCGACAATGACCCCTTCGACTCCCTCTCCTTCCACCTTCACATGAGACCCTTCCTCTTTTGGAAAAAACACGACTCCAAGAAACTCGCCCCCAACACCCACCTCTTTTGGAACCTCTCCAAAGCCAAATTCTCCTCTTCCCCAAAGCCCCTCTCTGTCACTCTTGTAGTACACAACCACATCACCCTCCTCTTGGACGACTCCCCCAAAGAGGCCCACTCCAAGTGAAAGAAAATCAATTTCTTTATATGACAATAATAACCCTTACTAATCAAATTATATTTTTTAAGAAAGGGACTAATCTCCAAAATAAAAAAATAATTACCATAACAAAGAGGACTAATCTGCAAAATTCAAAAATTTTCATTTACAAGTTACAGGTAACAAATCTAAATCGTTGATTATTTTATTATTAAATTTAAGAGTTAAAAATAGTGCTTCATCGGTATACCACTTTTCATATTGTTTCATGTTAGAATTTTCATAGATTTTGCCCTTAATTTGTGCTTAGAAACTAAAACCACAATCAAAGAAAGTATAACACAGGCTCACTCTGGGGTGAACCAACAAAACATGTGGTTAATGGGTGTGGATAACTAGCAAAAACATGTTATTCATGGATAAATAACTAATAAAGACAATTAGACTTATGAATATTTAAAGGAATAAACTAGATATATCATTAATTTTGAAATTAGATTTATATAATAATATTAAATATCATTATTAAACTAGGTGTTTTCACTCCAGTTCTTCTTTCCTTTGTACCCTCTTCCTGTTCTTCAATTTATAAATTATAGTTCATTGTTGTCATCCCTGCAAGTTGATCTATCCCCGCAAACATTGACGGCATTGCAGATGAAGCTTCATAGAGAAACCAATATTCTCTGTAACATGCATAAACGGGCAAGATGGGGAATTGGCATCAAAATTATTAGATGGTCCTTCAGGATGCGTGGCACAAGATCCGGAAAATAAGGAAACGGTTAGAAGAAGTACACGTGAGCGTATGGAGAACGTGTATTTGAAGGATTATGATCGTTGAGGAATGCATGTTGATGGTATGAACCTTCTCTCTGAATATTCTGTCATTCTTTCTATCTGGTTTTCTCCTTCCTCCAGTGTTCATTTCTTCTGGATTTCTTATCACCGTTCAGGTAGACTCAGATAAAGAAGTATTGTTCGCGAGTCATGAGGATCGTTCGAATGCTGTGTGATTTTGTAACGTGATTGTTCTTAAAATCATAACAACATTGTTCCAGATTTGCAATTGAATTTCTCTATTGATTCACTTTGTTTCATTGGTGCTTTCATTGCTCTTCATGGCTGAGCACACCAGGTTGAAGGAAATTCAAGCTGAATTGAAAACTCAAGGTAGTGAGATTCAGCGATTGTTGGAGCGTTTTGAATTGCGAGATCGCCAGCAACGTGAATATAATGATAAAAAAGAAACTGAAAATCAAGCTCGATTTGATCAGATTCAAGCCACTTTGGATCGTTTGTTGGTTAAAAAAAATAACACTCAGCATCATGAAGAGTCTACGATGAATGTCGTATTACCTATGAAAGATATTTCTCTCGAGTTTCCTCATTTTGATGGTAATTCTTCGGTGCTTGGATGGGTCTTTAAGGCAGAAAAATTCTTCAATTATCACAACACACCAGATGCTTCTAGGGTTGAGATTGCAGCGATGCATTTTGATGGTGATGTGGTTCCTTGGTTTCAGATGTTACAAAGGTTGGCAGCAGTAAATACGTGGGCAGACTTAACTCGTGCTCTTGAATCTCAATTTGGTCCTTCACCATTTGATTTCCCTATGTCAGAATTGTTCAAGCTACAACAATCGGGTTCTGTTTTAGATTATTATTTGAAATTCATGTCTTTAGCTAATCGGTCGTTCGGTCTTAATGATGAAGCACTCCTTAAGTGTTTTATGAGTGGTTTAAATGCAGATATTAAAAGAGATGTTATGGCTTTGTTACCGACGTCCTTGTTAAGAGCTGTTGCGTTGGCAAAACTTTATGAAGATAAATATTGTCCCGCACCAAAACAGGTCCTCAATAAACCATTTGTTTCAAATTACCATTCTAAAAATGTATCCCAATCATTACCCCAACCATCTCAGAATCATAAAGTTAATTTCCAGACTAATCTTCCAGCGTTATTACCTACTCCAAGTGGTCCGCCACTTAGAAATGCCAATATTAAAAGGATTAGCCCTGCGGAAATGAAATTAAAGAGAGATAAGGGACTTTGTTATTTTTGTGATGAGAAATTTACCTTTAATCATAAGTGCTCAAATAGACAGTATTTGTTTCTCCAATTGGAAGAAGATGATAGAGTCGAGTCTGAGACTATAGAGGAAGTGGTAGTGAAAGATTTTAAAAACACTGCTATGGGAGGTCATCATTTGTCGTTGAATGCTTTGAAAGGTGGAGTGGGTGTGGGAACTATTAGATTCTTAGCTTATATTGATAAACTTCCCGTTCAGGTATTGATTGATGGTGGCAGTTCAGATAATTTTCTACAATCAAGGGTGGCTAAATTTTTAAAGTTACCAGTTGAGCCAGCTTCTATGTTCAAAGTGATGGTGGGAAATGGGAATTACATGAGTGCTGAAGGAGTGGTTCAGCAGCTTAATGTGCAAGCACAGGGACATTCATTTGTGTTACCTGTTTTCTTATTACCTATATCTGGTGCGGATTTGATTTTTGGTGCTAGTTGGTTAAAAACCATTGGTTCTCACATTGCTGATTTTGAAGCATTACAATTGAAGTTCTTAAAGGATGGAAAATTTGTCACATTGCAGGGAGATAAGGATTTAATTCTTGCTCAAGCACAGTTACATCACATGATCACATGTTTACCACCTTATGGATCTTTTTTTGCTAATCTTACTAGTTTACCACCATCAAGATCACATGATCATTCTATTCTGCTATTAGAAGGCTCTAATCCTATTCCGACAGTCGATGAGTTCATAGATGAGTTATTTGGTGCTTATTTTTTTAGAACTCACAAGGATCATTATAAGTGTTTAAGAAGTGCAGGTATGACTCCGTTTCAAGCTGTGTTTGGTAGATTTACTCCTCAAATTGTGAGATATAATCATCATCCTAAAGATTCCATCTACGTACAAGAAACATTGAAGGATAGGGATCAACTATTGTTGCAATTAAAAGCAAAATTGTTGAAGTCTCAAAATTATATGAAGCAGCAAGTGGACAAAAGAAGGAGAGATATTCAGCTGGATGTAGGAGATTTTGTATTGGTTAAATTACAACCGTACAGGCAACAATTTTTACCATTACGGAAGCATCAGAAATTGGGTCTCAGGCTTTTAGGACCTTTTGAGGTGATTCAAAAGATTGGTTCAGTAGCATATAAATTGAAGTTACCAGAGACAGCTAAAATACATCCTGTTTTTCACATTTCCTTGCTTAAGAGATTTCATGTTTTACAATGTAGAGTGATAACAAGAAACAATAAGATGGTGCCTCAAGTTTTAATTCAGTGGGATATTTTCGAACCTAATGATGCTACATGGGAAGATGTTGCGGAAGTGACGAATTCCTATCTTTAGTTCAACCTTGAGGACAAGGTTGTTTTTGATGAGGAGGGTAATGTAACATGCATAAACGGGCAAGATGGGGAATTGGCATCAAAATTATTAGATGGTCCTTCAGGACGCATGGCACAAGATCCGGAAAATAAGGAAACGGTTAGAAGAAGTACACGTGAGCGTATGGAGAACGTGTATTTGAAGGATTATGATCGTGGAGGAATGCATGTTGATGGTATGAACCTTCTCTCTGAATATTCTGTCATTCTTTCTCTCTGGTTTTCTCCTTCCTCCAGTGTTCATTTCTTCTGGATTTCTTATCTCCGTTCAGGTAGACTCAGATAAAGAAGTACTGTTCGCGAGTCGTGAGGATCGTTCGAATGCTGTGTGATTTTGTAACGTGATTGTTCTTAAAATCATAACAACATTGTTCCAGATTTGCAATTGAATTTCTCTATTGATTCACTTTGTTTCATTCTCCCTTGCGATCAGTGCATTTTGATTAAGAAAAATGGTTGCCACCATACTTCAGCACCATCACAACACCAGATCCATTGTACGATCTGCATGTGTTGACACAATTGCAACCATGTTCTTGCAAATCACGTGGGCGTTATTCTCCACCATGTTCTTGTTGCATATATGCATGTTTTTATTTCAAAGAAAAAGTCTCACAGTGTTTGGAGCACTCAAGATTTGTGTCTTTGTATATCAAAGTGTTTTTAATACTTCCAAAGAGATAAGTAAAGCATGTTAGATTTGTGCTCATGAGAATAGGCCTTATGAGTCTGTTGTAATTCAAATTTGTTGATTTGTTGCTCCTATACATGCGAAAAATGAGATCAAAAAATATTTTTATTTTTGATAATAACAGTGGTATTTGGATAAAGTTTAAATATGAAAATTGAATAATATGTACAAAATTAAAAATATATTTTCTTGATTGAAAACATGAAATACATTGCAAATATTTAAAAGAAATGAACTAAGCCAGTTTGATATGCAATAAGACTCTTTATTCTAAATTTTCGTGAGTGAGGTTTTTTGACTTCATATCTCTCAACCCCAATTACTGAAATAACTTTCAAAAATATGTTATCAACTTTAAAAAAATAAAAAATAAATAAAATCAAAATGTCTCCTTATTTATCTGTGTAACTCTTTATCTTTTATCTAGATCGTGTCATTTTCCTTTTTTTCTTTCCAATTAGCTTTTCTTATTACTTTTTATCCTTAATGTAAAAATTATGTTCTTTAATTTTTAAGAACTTAAAAAAAAAACATATTTAACCTAATTTCATTAAAGGAGAAATCAAACACCACCTTAGTCCTTTACTCTTATTCTCATATAACTTGCACCAGTATGAATACCGCCAACTCAATGTTTGATTCACTTGCTAAACGTTATAGAATAAACTACCAATTTTGTTATCGAACCACCATTGTTTCTCTCAATTCATTCATAAAGTAATAAAACTATTTAAGTATTAAATTTTCATTTCTTTAATCCTTAAGTTAATGTATTCAAGTAAAGTTCAAGGATCAATTTGATTTTTTTTTTTTACAGAGATATTACGGGTAATTTTTATTTTTATTTTTAGTTTAGAAATCACTTCAAATATGAAATTCATTATTTACTTTATATATATATATATATATATATATATATATATATATAGATGTAATTGAGAATACGTTTGGAGTTAAAATGATGAAGCATGTAGACAATTCATATGCATTGAAATTAGTCAATGTTCAATTGGAAGCTCGTTGTTCCCTTTCTTTGAACAACACTGAAACCACAAATTTTAATTTCTTGCCCCAATGGATTTATCCCAATAGCTTGAAAAGATGTGTGAATGTTCCAGTTTAAGAAAAATGTATTGAACTTTTTTATTACAGTTGTGAACCATGAAACTTGTCATTTCTTTCCCTTGAGATTGATTACTGCAAGCTCTTGTTCAACATACTCTCCTGCACACATAGGAGGATATTGGCTTGCTAGTGGCGATTCTGCGAAATGTCCCAATGGCTTCAGAACTGCATCTGATGCTATGTGCGCAAACAACTACATTCACAGACAAATGTTATCAGCCAATGCAACACTGACACAACAAGACAATTTCACAAAGCTCTTCTTTCCTAGTTCAAAAAGCACATTGTTTTGTCGTCACTCACCGTAGAAGAGACCCTCCATAAGCTTCGTTTTTGTTCTTGTGCTAAATTGATTGCATCAATGGTCCTCTTTGTGGCAACAACTTCATGCATGCCAGCTATGCAGTCCCCTCCAGTTAACCACTCTATCTGCATTTTGAAACAAGAAGAAAACATAGAATAACATTTATAATGTAGAGTCAATCATATGTATCATATAGGACTGTCAAATTATGATCTCAAAGGCAACGAATGAATCAGAGTACTGCCAACAAAACACTGAAATACCAGTTACTCAGAAAAATAACATTGCTAAACAGTTCAAAAAAACTGGAAAAAAAAAGTATGGTGAGGTCATTTTCATAAAAAATACACAGGAATATAGGAGGACAAGAAATCAGGTAGAGGTTTCGAGCTGCAATATAGACTTGGAATTCCTTATGATGAAATATAGGCAAATTCTGGTGATTTTGAATTACCTCCTTTCCTGTCTGAATAAGAAGACATCCTACTGGAACCTTCACTTCAACTTTTTGTCCATTTCTTAACCAGATGTTCAAACCAGGAAATCTACTTCTACCATGAATTGTAAGGAAGTTAAGGTCATAGTGATATCCCGCAAAAACAGTTCCCTCCTGACCATATTTTTGAAGGTCACTCCCTGTTGGTGCTAACAGATGTGGACCCTAGTACATGGTAAAGAGAGAAAATACATTATACAATCACTATAGGACACATGTAATTGCTTGAACTATGAAAATAAGAATATGCTTCAGCCTATCATTCAATTCTACTTGTTGATAATGCTACACGGGTATAACCCAATAAAATTCATTACCAAATAAATGACAATTTTAAAAGCCTATGGCCCATTTGATGGCTATATCATGGACAATAAGTTTCAAATAGATGCTCCTTTTGTTATTAAAGTAACAAGAGTGGCAGGCTGGTGGATGAAGTTCCCACCATTGAGGAGTCTAGAGAAGCCTAGCATTTTATTGAAGTGAAAAAGAAAGATGCTGATACTTTTGAACCATACAATAGCAAGGAAAATTTATTAGAGAACTTATGCTTTCCTTTGCAAATGGGATTTCGGCAGCATATCTATTTGCACAAGTAAACTATCCTGTTCATTTTAGAAGTGTCATAGAAAATGCCCATCTTGCTGGATTGAACTATAATTCTAAACAAGGGAAACTATCAAACAACTAAAGAAAATACATCAAACAAAAAATTATTGCAATGGTGCAGTAAAACATTGCCACACAAACTGGGAATCCTTTGCTTCCATATTGAGAATGGGAAATAATAATAGCAAATGCTTACGAAACACTGTGTAATGCAAAAGGAGATGGCTGTCAGTAATATAATCAATGGGATGAAATGGTGAATTGTGTCCCACATTATGTGTTAAAATCTATTTCGAAGTGTTCATCTGTCATGAGATATGAGTTCTTTATCGACTAATTTCCACATATACTTTTCTTTTGCCTTCCTACAAGTAACTAATCCCCAAAAAGCAATTTATGTGCTCACCAGCTTCATAAGAGAAGTGAATGCATCCTTTGGAAGACCAAACCCAATAGCTGCCATTTCAGCAACCACCTAAGTAACAAATATGCACATTTAGATCACCACAAATTAGAGATAGCAAGAAAACAAGAATGACTGACTTCAATAGCTGCTATCATTTTGTATCCCCATGAATCCATAGTTTCTTTCCATTCAGCGAAACCTTCAGGTATTACTGGCTCGGCATTCAGTTCCTGTACAATTTAGATAAGCATTAGGAACTTAAGACACAAGTCTTTTTATGACTGAGAAATGAGAGGGGCATGACACCTGAAAACGGGTATTTGATGGTCGAGGACCAATCCTCCAAAAGTATCGCCATTTGAGATCAGGTCCAACAGGAGTGTGTGGCTGGTTTTCTTTAGGCATTGCTTTCAATTTCTCTTGCATTTCATCATCAACCAAGCTTCTTGGAACTTCAACTCTCTCTGGTGTAACCCCAACCTGTTACAACCATTTGAAGAACCATTTATCACTATCATTCTTTTGATCATTAAAACTACCAGCATCAGATCACAAAAGATAAATATAAAAAAATTCTCATTTTGCAACAAATACATGTTTATATTTAGCTGTATACTAACACAGCTTTCTTCCTGAAGAGAATGATCCAAAATCCAACAGAATGCTAGATATTGATGCAGAATGAAGGCCCTAACCACTGATGGTCCTTTTCCAGCTTCTAAAAAGGATGTTTGTTTTTCCCATTTTCATTGTTCATAAAATCTACATCATATGCGAGAGGCAGCACACTCAACAGAATGAACAATTTTAAAAAGGAGTGTCTTCAACCACAAAGGACATCAAGCCAAAATAATTTAGAAGTAGAACTGTCCCATGCAAAAACATCCCCGAATTAATTCTCACTCAGAACAATAATTTATATTAATAAAAGCTAAATCAACACAGAAATCAATCTATCAATGATAAACCTCAATTACCAGAAATTATTTATAGAGTACAAAATAATACAAACATTTCAAAAATCCAGGAAGAAAAGGAACCGAACATAATGCAAATTACGTGGATCAAACAATAAGTAAAAGAACTTGAAACTCGGCCAATTCCACAAAACAAAAGGCACCCACTATTAGTCCCCAAAATCATTTATCTCAGCACCTTGAATGTCTAGCATTATAAAATCTCCCCCCTTCATTCCCAACTACATAAAAGGACTCAAATGAATTATTATTTATAAAATCAAGGACGAAAGTATTGGAAAGTTGCAATCTCAGCACTGGAATAGGGTAATTGGATTTGATTACTCTCTAAAGCATACAAGAGATGAATAATGAACTAATTTCAATTGTTTCCTAGGTGACATTTTAACACGTTCATGATATGTGATGCAGGTATGCGTACTATCAAGAGTTGATTTTCTAATTAACCATTGAAACTTCCAATATCGGCCCTAGAATAGGGAGATTGAATTTGATTCCTCCAGAGTGATAAAGAGTAAAATAAGCAATTTCAATAGTTGATAAGAATCATCAGGTGATATTCGAACATATTCACCATTTGTTATACTCATCAGTCTATGTAACATCAAACATTGATATTCATTCCAACACATTCATGAATTGTTATACATGTCCACCACGTAATATCAACCATCGAAATTATCAAGCGATATTCTATCACATTCATGATTTGTTACACAACTCCACGAAAATCGATTCTCTGTGGAAAAACATCTAACTCTCACCTATCCTAGATCATTAAAAAGCAATCCCACATCTATCCAGTTCAGAATCAATCCTCAACTTACAAGCTGGTTTTGAAGAGCTGGTTTTGAAGAGCTTAGGTAGACTCAAATGCTAGCTTCCTAAGATCTCAACTCGAATTTGCTCAGTTTAAATACAACAGGGTTAAGCCAAATGCAAAAGGGGGGAGGCAAGCCACCACCCCAGAAGGTTGAAAACATGAAGGAGTGAAAATTACGTTGAAAGGAAGAAGCTTTAGGGGACCCAATACCTGGTAATGCAAGTGGGGTCTCTCGTGGCGGAGTTTGAAATCGTGGGGCTGGGAGAAGTAGCGCTCCATCATGTCAATGAAGCGATCGTTGTCTTGGGCGGTGCAGCGAGGGTCCTTGACGAGCAGTGCGCCGGTTTCTCTGAGAGTGCGGCTGACCTCGGCGCAGAGATGTGGGTCCCACACGCCGGAGAGAGAGGGGGAGAGATCGATGACGGGGAGATCCATGGCGGGAGAGTGAGGGGGTTTGGAGCGGAAATGGAAGCGAAAGCGAGCGTCTATTTATAGTGTGGAGGCTTTTGGGACCCATCATTGGTGTGATTGAGTCAAGTCATGGAGTTCTTTCATGTGCGCCGAATTTAACCCATCACTCAGTTCTTTGAATAATTTTCCCCGAACAAAAATCATGCCTTATCAAACCATTCTTTTTTGCGGACACTTTTCTTTGCCTTGTAATGTTGGGAAGTAGCCACTGTCAATTCCAATGTCTTCATATTTTGAATTTTTTAGCGAAGTGGAATTTTTTTTACAAAAATTTACCAAAAAGTATTTGTTACACTTTATTTATACCCATTCACCGCTTACATTCAGAATTCAGTTCCCCATCAAAATTCGGGTCTTGGAGAACCAATTTTGAGTAGTTTTTATTTTTATTTTTTTGGTTTTTGGCCTAGATTGCGCGAATCTTAAAACTGGAACGGCTCGTTCTAGAAGCAGAATGACCCGTTCTGCTTGTACATGTAAACCGTTAATTTTGAATTTGGAACGACATCACAGAACAGTTCCAGTTTCAAGATTTGCACGATCTAAGCCACAAACAAAAAAAAAATAATTGAAAATTACTCAGAATTTGGTTTCTCGAAACCGAATTCTGAGTGTGAACAGTGAATAGTGCTAGATGTGTAAATAAAGTATAAAAGGTATGTTTTTTGTAAAAAAAAATTTACAAAAATTCCACTTCCGTAAAAAATTCTCATATTTTTCCAACAAAAATAGGTTTCGTGGATGACTAAAGTCCTTGTAATTATCTGTATTAAAAACTTTATTATTTATAATGAAATATTTTTTATTTATTTAATTAAAAACTGTTTTATTTTTTTTAAAATTTAAATTAAAAAATTGTAATGAAATATTTATTTTATTTATATTTTTTAATTTAGTTTTAATATTAGAAGCTCGTTTATAAATGTAAAATTTGATATTTGACAACCACGTCATATTATTGCCATCATATATCATTGTTTATGTATATTAAATTTTAATCTATACTTGTTAAAATTCTTATAATTTTTCTAATTACCAATCCCTCAAATTCTTAATCCTTAAACTAAAGACCATGATCCCCAAAGTGGTAATATAATATGTTCATTGAGGTATAAGGATATAAAGAATATTTCATAAAATTTCACATATTTTAAACTAATTTTTAATTTACGAGACTAAATTATAAAAATAATAATAAAAAAGAATCTAATTACATATTTTATTAATCTAGAGACCTAATTAAAAATTTATAGAAAGTTC
Source organism: Cajanus cajan (assembly GCF_000230855.2). Lineage (NCBI taxonomy): Eukaryota > Viridiplantae > Streptophyta > Magnoliopsida > Fabales > Fabaceae > Cajanus > Cajanus cajan. The sequence goes on along the minus strand of NC_138524.1, from coordinate 56,561,950 downwards.
ACTTACCTCTAAGAGCATCTAAAAGATTGTGAAAAATAACGTAAAACAAAAAAAAACTTAAAGATCAATTTTGTTTATACTTTTTGTTGTATGATGTATGGATAAGAATAGTTAATACTGTTTTTTTTTCTTGTATTTGTTCATATTTATATTTAAGAAGATCATGATTCTTTATATTTTATGAAAGTAACATCTTTAGTAAATGCAAAAAATTTACTCTTATTTTCACAAAACAAATAAATAATTAATTAATTAAAAAGGAGTTGTGTCTAATGTAACATGGGATTTTCTCTGATCTTCATATAGGACCCAATCCATTATGTTCTGAGTATTAAATTCTTCCTTACAAAAATATTATTATTAAATGTATTTTATTGAGTTTAAAAACTAAATGAAATTCATTTAAGCTATGTCTTTTAAAATACAAATACTCATTTATTGTTTTTATAATGGAAAAACTATGGAAACATACATTAAGTGTCTCATTGATTGAAGAGTAATTTTGAAAAAAAAAATATACATTTAAGACATATTTATTTATCTTAAAAAATTAATTTTTATTAATTTTGATGAATTAATTAATTATATGGATCCTATAATAAAGATTAAAAGTACTATTATAATTGAAGAAGAATTTAGCTTCATTAAAAAAATATTAGATTTACTATCTAAACAAAAATATTTTTATTTAAATCTTTTTATAACAATGGAGATTTATCATCGAGAGTTAAGTTTTATTATTTTGGTTAATATCATACGTAAAATTTTGTTAGACATTAGTTTATCTTGTATTTTTTTAATAATAATAAAAAAGTATGAGACTTTTTTACAAAGGTGACAAATTAGAACTATTGACCATAAAATTTATATATAAAAAAACCATTATTTTTTTGGTTTAATAAAAAAGTAGAACTTCTTCCTTCTTGTAGCAATAAAACACAAGGAAACACTATACTTATTCAAAAAGTAGAACTATTGACCTTAGTTTAAAGGCTGTACATTTAACATTCTTATTCGTTGTTTGGATTATACAAATTTATCTTAATAGATCTCTCTTCACAAGTCACGGCTCTCTCTAGTGACCTCCTCGTCATCCTTTGGCATTTCAATCATATCACATGCCTCTATACTTCCTATTACTTATTTGGATTACTGCAACGCTGATGTGTTCACGTGCGAGGATTGGACATAGTATCCTGTTGTTTCATGAATCCATTGGAGTAATAAACACAATTCTAAGAAACAATGACTATTTTCCTTGGCTTTTCAAATTAATTGTTTATTTCAAAATTTCAAGAATAAATAATAGCTAACTAGTTTACATAAATGGTCACTAGTTTGCCACTTGTTTTACTAAAAATTTACTATGAACATACATGTGAAATTGCTTAGATTCTTTCATGTGCCAATTCTTGACCTAAATTACATTTATCTTAATAAATGGTCATTGGTCACTTGTGAAACATGCATTAATCTTAATTTAAAATATTCACTAGTGAAGCATGCATCAGTCTTAAATGGTCACTAGTGAAGCATGCATTAATCTTGAATACATATTATCAACAAGTACCTATTTCACAATGGTGTTAAACCTAAGCTTTAAATTTTAAATGTGTTCGACAGGAGATGTTTGTATTATGGGTGTTGCCAGAACACACTAAAAATTCACACAATTTTTCAAAGGGCAAGAAAAAAGATTAATTCTGTTGTTGGCAATATTTTGGTGAGTATCAAATATACAATCATAGTTTTAAAAACCGGACCAGTTATTAAATCGGTTAAGGTGCTGGGTCAGTGAGTTAAAGGTTAGACCGATAAGTCACTAGTTGAACCACATGATTCGATTTTTATTATTTTTTTTTAAAAAATATTCATGTTAGATATATTTTATACTTATAAACTTTAATAAATTTATATCTTATTTTCAATTTTTCTATCTTATTTAAAATTATTTTTATTTTGTAAAAAAATACATAAAAAAATTAAATGTTAAACTGTATATTAATACAAATTAAAAATATAAATAATATATACATATATAATATGCTTGCAATTAATATCACAAAATAATATATGTAATATCTACTAGATATTATATTATTAAATATATAATTTAAAATTAATAATATACTATAAAAGTTATTTAAGTTGTATATATTATAAAAAAATATATTAGAACAAGTAGTCATTGTTATATTTAATAAGACTCTTTGCCGTTCCATTAAGAGATTCAATTTTCATTATTACTTTTGTGGTTTATGGTTCCTCAAAAAAATTTTTTTTTTTTAAAAGTGTGGTTGAACTGGTTTGACCCATCGTTTCACCAGTTAAACCGGAAAATTGACCGGTTTAATCTGATTTGAAACAAGTCGACTGCATAATTGATCTAACTTAAGATTCGGACCGGCTGGACCACTGATTCCGGTCCAACCAGTCCGACCGGCAATTCGCTCCGATTTTTAAAACACTAATGCAATCAAGCAATAATTAAGGAAACCATACGGAGCTGCACAGACTAAGCCCATTGTTTCCGAGAGAAAATACCAAAAGCTGCAACTGTTAATATGTGGGCCATTGCAAGGGATACAAAGTACTGAGATAAAACCCACTAGAGTATTGCCCTAAAAGATGCATTTCCAAAGAGGAAGCTATTAACAATATAGATGTAAAGGGGAATCATTACCAACTCTTTCCATTTGGAAGCGGATGAATATGCTACTGAGGAGCTTAACTAGTATTTTCTGATAAACAATTTTGAATGCTTTGATCAGAATGTCCATTCTAGAAACAATCATAAAGTTGACTTGGACGATAAAAAGGGCTGGCACTCTTTTTGGCCAAACTTCTAGCGTGCAAACTTGTTGCCCACTTTGTTCCATTTTCAACAACCTAGCCAGCAATGTTAAGAAAAAGAAGAAGCATCAGTTCTAGTTATAAAAATACCAGGAAAGTACAGATGAAATAATCTCCAGTAATAATCCAGCTTAATTCTTATCATATGGTCTTTAACACTTAACAATAACAAACATGCCACATGCTTAAATTTGTATGACTTGCCAACCAATTGCCACATAATGTGTTTTCTTGCCATACTTCCATCAGCTAACTGGTCTAAGTTGTTAGTAAAATTGATCTTAAAATAAAATCTATGCCAAACTTCTACCAATTAAAGCAATATCATGAAAATTTTCAGAAATTCAAATTGTTTAGGTCCGTAGGTAAGGAAAAAAAGTCAGTAACCCCACAATTCAAGTGCTCACTAGCAATCTTACAAACCTGGTGGAAATATTTGCATGTTGCAAGATGACAGGTATTTTGAAGTTCATCGGTGGATCCAAGTTGCTGCTTCAAATTGAGGGATGGAAAGTATTTCATGTTAGCTAGGCAGGTGCATTTAACAAACAGGTGGCTGTTTCTCCATCTGAAAGGCAGCAAAACAATCTTGGATCTTCACTATATTCAAGACAGGTGCAAGATGTCATTGAACACCTATACTCACCCAAAAGCATTTTGTAAAAGCTTGAAAGAACATAAAATCCCATTTCAAGAGAAAATCTGATGTCCAGCGACTTTTGAAGTGAGACAAGCAATGAATTGAGACTTCACATCTCAGAATGCATCAAAATTTCACCAATAATCCCGACAAGAACATGAGCCTTCAGTGAAATGATGGAATCTGTTATTATCTCTAATGATAATCTCTCTCCCTGTAACTTTTGAAACAAGTTTTATAGCCTCGTGACAATCAACACATACACGAAGATTTTTAACAACACGAATCACATCTTTGGCACTAGTACTGATCAATGCAAATGCAACAGCTAACTTCTCGCTATGACAGCCAAGGAAATACTCCTTCTCCTCTTCCTCTACATCAAAGAGCACAAACTCAGTGGTCGGATTATAGCCAGCTTCTCTCAAGTCCTTAAATAAACTTTCAAGTTTTTCATATATCTTGTGCGACAAAGGATGGGAAGTGTCTCCTACAAGGAATTCATGAACAACCCCATCAACTTCAACCCAACTACACCCGGGTAATTTTTGCATCCCTTTCTGACTCAAACTTGACCTAATTTTTTCTGCTTCATCCCATCGACGACTTGCTGAATATATATTCGATAAGAGAACATAATGTCCCGAGTTCCATGGTTCTAAATCAATGAGCTGCTTCAACACATGTTCAGCCAATTGGGTATCCTTGTGTAACCTACATCCTCCCAACAACGCTCCCCAAACAATAGCATTGGCCTTCATCGGCATACTCTTGATCAAATCCTGTGCTTCAACCAACAAACCTGCGCGAGCCAGGAGATCCACCATGCATCCATAATGTTCTATAGTAGGAGTCACGGAAAATACACAACTCATGCCACTAAAATACTGCCGACCATCATCAACCAAACCAGCATGAGTACACCCACAAAGCAAACCAACAAAAGTGTTCCCATCCGGCTGCATTCCAACCTTCCCCATTTGGCCAAACACTCCAAAGGCAGCCCCAACATGTCCACACATAGCCAGCCCGGAAATAACAGCATTGAACACCACACAATCCTTCCTCCTCATCCCCTTAAAAACCTCCATCGCCTGTGCCACACTTCCACATTTTGCGTACAAGTCAATCAACGCAGTCCCCAACACAGGATTAGACAAAAACTCATCACCATCCATCAAACCCCTAGCCCAATTCCCCAACTCCAACGCCCCGAGCCTGGCGCACGCAGAAAGAACTCCCACCATGGCATAACAATCCGGCCTCAAATTCTCCCTCCGCATCTCAAAGAAGGCGTCAAGCGCTTCTTTGGGAAGCCCATTGGCAGCATACCCCTGAATCACGGCACTCCAACACACAACATCCTTCTCAACTATTTCATCAAACACCCTCCGCGCCTCCACCATGCTCCCGCATTTGGCATACATATCAACCAAGGAGGTCGCCACAAACACATTCCTAACCAAACCACTCTCCTTCATATACCTATCAATCCACCTTCCACCATCCAAATCCCCCACCCGCGAACACGCATACAAAACGCGAACCAACGTGAAGCTATCCGGCCTCAAACCCATCTCCAACAACCCTCTAAACAACCCAACAGCCTCCCCAAAACACCCAGACTCAATGTAGCCACAAATGATGGCAGTCCAAGAGACGACGTTCTTCTCAGGAATTTCATCGAACACCTTTCGCGCATCTCTTAAAAACCCGCTTTTTGAGTAGAAACAGACAAGGGCGGTCTTAACGAAGACGTCGAAGTCGAAGCCGGTTTTGACGAGGAGCGAGTGGAGGTTGAGGCCGAGGTGGAGGAAGTGGGGGTGGGAGAGGGAGAGTCTGGCGCAGGCCTTGAGGACGAAGGGGAAGGTGAAGTTGTCGGGGGAGAAGCCGCGGTGGCGCATGGAGGCGAAGAGCGAAACGGCGTGGGGGAAGGTGTGGTTGGAGACGAGGCCGCGGATGATGGTGTTGAAGAGGAAGACGTTGGGATGGGGGGTTTGGGAGAAAACGACGGTGGCGTATTGCGTGGCGCCGAGGTGGAGGGAAGAGCGGAGGAGGAGGTTGAGGAGGTAGGTGTCTTGGTGGAGGCCCAGGCGGAGGAGGCGGCAGTGGACATGCTTCACTTCCTGCAACGACTTCAAGCCTGAAGCCAAACGCTTCTTCAGCTCCCAGGCCATGTTCATCTCCTCATCTTATGTCATTTTATACACACCGATAACATGCAGTGAATCACTGTGCATGGCGTGCAGTAATTACTTTGCATGGCATAGCCTTATGTTCTATAAATTGAAGCCCTTCCCTTCACTCACTCCATTTGTGTAGGTAAATTGTTAATATTGTTTAATTATAATTTTGTATTTATTTATATTTTAAATTAATTGTGTATATAATTGTATAGGTTAAAAAGAGATACATCGTTTCAGTGGCAAGTAAGTTTATAATATATATTTTTAAAATGTTAGTGTATATTGATAAATTAAGAATTATAATATATGTTTTTAAAATATATGTATATAACTAAGTTTTAATGTGAAATTAATTGTTAAAATTGTTAAGGATTTAAAAGGTTAAATATAAAATGACATAGTTTGTTGAAAGGGTTTAAAATTAAAAAAGTTAATTAATTATAAATATTAAATGTGTCATACTTTGTTAAAAATGTGTATATATGAATAAGTTATTTAATATTTGAAGTGGACAATTTTATAAAATATTGTGCATATTTTGATAATTAATAATAAATGAAAATTGGTTTAATTTAAAAAATGTAAAATGTTGAATAAAAAACAAATTTTAAAATTATAAATAACGAAAAATTTAATTGAATAATATTAATTTGGTCGTAAATGTTACATATGTTTAAAGAATATGTGGAATTTGTGATGCTTAATATTAAAGATAATTTAATTTAAATGTAAAAAACTGAAAATTCAATATTAAAAATTATATAGTTGAAATATTAAATTGAAAAAACATTTTTAATTGAAAATATTACATGTGCCTATTTTTGTTGAATATGTGTATATTTGAATTAGTTATTTAATTTTTAAAATGGACAATTGTATAAATAATGTCGATATTTTGATTAATAATATTAAATAAATTTTAATAAAATATTTAAAAATTTAAATGTTAAATGTAAAATTTATATAGATTTAAAAATTAAATTTAAAAAAGTATTTAATTGAATATTATAAATGTGAGCTAAAATGATTAATATGTGTTTATATGATTTAGTTAGTTAATTGTTAAAATGATGAAATACTTTTTTTTTCATAAAATAATGTGAATATTTTGTTTATTAATAATAAAGAAATATTGAATTAAAATTTAAAATTTGTAAATGTAAAATGTAAAAATATATATGTTGATTAAACTTAAAATTGTAAAAAAGTAGTATTTAATTCGATATTATAAATATGCCAGAAAATGTTGAATATATGTGTATATATGATTTAGTTATTTAATAGTAAGTTCATGACAGAAAATTTCATAATTGAATGTGTATATTGTGTTATTAAAAAATAAAATAATGAAATGATTGAAAAAATAAAATTATTTAGTGATTAATAAATTATATTTGATCGGAAATGTCTCGTAGAGAAGTTGAGTAACGAGAAGGAACACATTGTTCGGTTAGAGGAAGAACTGACACATGATTGACGCATGTCACAATAGAGAAAGGTTATGACAACTCAACAAGCTGCTAAAGCTAGAGAACAAGAGCCATTGTCTCCGTTATCACTCCCAACTCCTAATCTTGGAGATGACAATGACGATGAGACAACGACCTCATGTAGCACTGGTCGTCTTATTCCTGGACCTTCTGGTGTGGTCAAAGTTGTCATGAGGAACAGGTAGTCTAATAGTCCCTTACCAATGCAATGGTTTTTGTCTGCTATTGACTGAGTCACGAACATGGTATTCAATACTAAGTCGTGGCATTATACACTTCATTACATGAAATTTAAAGGTTTGTTGCCATATTAAGTTTCGCGTGTTTTAAATTTATTCATGCAATTAATATAATGGTTTGCGTGTTTTATTAACGTTAGGGCTACTTGAAATCACGTCATTGATTTATATAGATCATAATTTTGAAAGAGTTCAACTATTGTTGCTTTTATGGACTCTACGACCCCAACTGGCAACAAAAATTTTACTATGACCTTGAACGTATGATTAGTTGATTTGTTATACATTCAAAGATAATATTTTATAAATAATTAAAATATTTATTTCAGGGCCCAACTGGAACGATTGGTGTTAGCTTACATTACAAAGCTAAGCAGCACCCATAATAAGGGAATAACATTGTTATCGATTGTGTGTTAGTTTTTAAACAAGTATTATTTGTTGAAAAATATGTTTTATATGTTATATATTTGTTGAATTGAATTTTTTTTCCTTCAGATTGTGGTGTTTGCCCCAGCTCGTATCCATGATCCTTACTTGTTGAACATAACCAAAAATAGTGTACAATGGGTAGGTATAGCCAGTCACATTTAATATATGAAGCGGTGATTATTCTTTAGCAATTGTATCTTACATTTTTTTACATGTTATTTTGAAGGATATTTGATTCAATAAGCAAAAAATTATTGTATTTGAGTTTTAAGTTGTTTTGTAATTTGGATGATTGTAATTTTAAATTTTATTTGGATTGTAAAATTTTAAATCTCTCAACTTTATTATGTTTTATTGGTTGAATTGTGCACTTAATTTAGTTACATGTATTTGTTGTTGTTGTTCTTTTTATTCTGTTATTTATAATTGATATAGGGTCCTTGTAATTATTTTTGAACAATTCACAAAGGTGATTTAATTATTTTAGTGTCCCACATCTACATATTATTATATTTGTAATTAAATTGGTGGGCCTCATATTATGTTATTATTTTAGTGTCCCACATTTGCATATAAATATAGGAGTATGTTTGTGTATTGGGTTCAGACACTTGAGAAATAATAACCTTCCAACTTACTTCCTCTTCAACTTAAGATAGAAATATTGTAACAGTTTCTTCGAAGTATGACTTCATCAACTGTGTTTGCACTTGTGTTTCAAGATGTTCAGATATTTGAAACTCTGCGCGGTCTTGATTATGTGATGCAAATGCCATCATGTGGAAAGATGATCAAACTAAACCAAGACATGACACTTGTTGATTTGTTTAATGACATACATAGGAGGCTGATCAAAGGGGATAGTAAATGCATCAGTTAAGTTCATTATCGTTGCCCAGTTAAATATGAGGATGACTTAAAGCACTACACTCCATATCCTTTGATTTGTGATAAGATGTGACATTCATGTTTCACAGGTTTGCAGAAGACCCGAATGAGTTGCTACTGAATCTGTTTTCTATATTTGAAGATGTGGAAGCTCAAGAATTCTATATGTGGAAGCTCAAGAATTCTATATGTGGAACATGACTAGTTCATTTGAAAGACAATTAAACTTGATGTAGGCTTCCATATATGTTAACTTTCAATTTTTAGTTTGTTAAGTGATAATGTTTATTTGAAGGACGATTGTGTTGTGTGCTTTGTTGTTTTTGTTGTTACCTAGTGTGTAATAAAGTATTTTTGAACAATACTTATGTGTATGTTGAAGTTTAAAGTTTATTTTATTTTCCATGTAGTACTGACGTGTTAAAGTTTGAATAATAATGAATTGTTTCATTAAGAAATGTCATAATTTTTAGTTATTAATTGATGGAAATTTAAAAATTGTAAATGTAAACCCTCAAGTATGGGAAATGAATGGCCTAGATCGCATGACAAAATAAATGGTGAAGATTGTCTTGATTTAGTGAGATGCACTGCTCATGTGTAAGAATATTTGTCTTGTTGTGATAGGAGAAACGAACGGCCTAGATCGCACAGACAAAATAAACGGTGTAGATCATCCTGATCTGGTGAGGTGCATTATTTGTGTGCCAGACATTTGTCTTCTAGTGATAGAGGAAATGAATGGTCCAAATCGCACTGACAAAATAAATGGTGTAGATCGTCTCGATCTGGTGAGGTGCAGTGTTCGTATGTTAGATATTTGTCTTCTAGTGGTAGGGGAAACAAATAGTTCAAATCACACTGACAAAATCAATGGTGTAGATCGTCCCGATCTGGTGATGTGCATTGTTTGAGCATCAGATATTTGTCTTTTAGTGACAAGGGAGATGAACGGCCTAGATCGTACTGACAAAATAAATGATGTAGATCGTCCTGATCTGGTGATGTGCACTATTCGTGCGTTAGATATTTTTCTTCTAGTGATAGGGGAAATGAATGACACCGATCGCACCAATAAAATCAATAGTGTAGATCATCCCGATCTGGTGAGGTGCATTATTCATGCGTTAGATATTTGTCTTCTAGTGACAAGGGAAACAAATGACTTAAATCGTACCGAAAAAATCAATGTTGTAGATCGTCCCAATCAGGTGAGGTGCACTATTCATGTGTAATATAAGGGAAATGAATGGCCTAGATCGCACCAACAAAATCAACGGTGTAGATCGTCCTAATCTGGTGAGGTACATTGTTTATGTGTCAAATATTTGTCTTCTAGTGACAGGGGAAACGAACGACCCAAATTACACCAATAAAATCAACGATGTAGATCGTTCCGTCTAGCGAGGTGCACTGTTCATCTTATCTATAAATATACTAATGCGATTGAAAATAATTCATGAACCTAGTTGTTTGTTTGTGTTTTGTGTTGGGATTTATTGATTATTTATTTTGTTTGTCATTTAGTTTTAGTCAAATTTGGTTTAAATAATGTCTTACATTTGTCTAGTTTATTATAATGGTGGGGTTAATCAAACTGCCGATGGTTGTTCTTTTGTGGGTCAAAAAAAAATAATACGTATTAATTGTGGTATCGAAGTTGAATATTTAAAAAATAAAATTCATACCAAGTTAAAACTTAATGCTAATCAAATCATTTCAAAGATAGGATGTAGATATGTGTTTTATCAGAATCCTATTTCGTTATTTATTTTTAATATATAATGTTTTTACTTGCATTAAAATAAATGTGTAAAATTTTTAATTAATTTTTATCCATATTCAAATATTATAAATTAATATTTAATTATAATAATTAAATTATAAAAGGTTACGTGTAAATAAAAAATTATAAAAATATAGATGCTTATAAGAATTACCATTAAAGAAAAATTTATAAAAATTTAATATAAATTATTTAAAGTTAATATAACACAATAAATTCCACATAAAATGATACAAAAACTACTATATATTTCTTATACGAACCCACTAAGTTGATTGTTAGAGAATTGCTTCCTTGTAGAGAAAGATTAGTCCAATTCTATATCAACATACTAACCATTTTGAATCATAACACACACAAAATTTGCTATGATTCTGTTGGATCCACTCGAAATTATGGGACTCGAAAAAGATTGATAGCGCTGCCCGAGAAGTAAAATCAACACATGCTGAGTACTTATGACAAATCTCACGTGGGACGTGGGAGCACTCGAGATAGAATCGAACAAACAAGTTTTACTCGAGAATAATTAAAAAGTTGAAACTCTCAGAACATGGAAGTTAAGCTAAAACGGTCGCCTAAAAATCAATCGAAGAAACAAGAAACGTGGGAAGAACGGTTAAAGGAAGTTATAATTCAAGACCACGTAGCAAATATAGTGGACAGCGCTTATGAGTTAGAGGCGTACATGCACAGAATTAACCGCTCTTGAGTGCTTTATAAATACAAGGATTACGGACCTTCACAGGGGTCGAAAAACTCATACTAGAATTGAACTCTGAAGCACTCTCTGCCTACACACACATATGGCTTTCGTGCACAAGATCGTTTTTGGGTATGACTGACTCTCGGCCACTTTTCTTTTCTCTTTTTAGGAGTAGAAGTAGAATAGTCTTCTTGTTCTTTGTTTAATCACTTAGTGTATTCATATACTTTGATCAATATGTTCTCATGTGTAACGTAATTTGATCATTGTACGAAATGAACTATGATTTGCATTGCTAATATATGTATTGTTCATTCTGTTCACATTATTATTTGCGTGCATGAACATTGCTTGTTAGTATTAATAGAAGAACATTTTGAAACAAGTAATTACTGAGACTTCTTACTCTACTTTTTGTTCTCAATACCGCAATAACACAGTGAAGTACCTAAATTGAAACACATTGTGTGCTAGTCTAAATAACAAGGACTCATAAAACATATTCTACCGTAAACAAATTGGCACGCCCGGTGGGACCCGTTTAATTCAGAACATAATTGGACTAGTTTAGGTGTGTGAATTGCATGAGATTAAGGAGTGGGAGAACTATGTCTACGTATAATAATCCGAATGCAAGCCATAATAATGCAAATGTAGAACAGCCTAACCCCAATCCTGATAGTGCTACTAATGGGACCGGGGGGGCAAGGTCTCCTCCTGTGTTACTCGAAAACACAGCAAGGCCAAATAATGCAACTCAGGATCTGGTAGATGTCACGAGGGAGTATCCTTGGGGTATGCCACCTAATTGGCGAAGTACCCAACCTTTACATGCTGATATGCCAGTACCCTTGATAGGGCCTAATCCCCAAATGCATATATCCCCACAGGGATATAATCCTGGACCAAACGGCATGGGGTTTGTTATGCAAGACCCTTATCAGCATATAGGAACGAGTCAGGAAGGTTCATTAATTCGACAAGGCAGTTACATACCCACTGGAATTAGTAACCAGGCTATGATGGCTCTTAGACAGCAAATGGACCATAGTAATCATGACATGGTCAATTTGTTGTCGACCCAAATGCATAACATTATGACTCCCCTGTATGAATTGATAAACAAAATAGGGGGTAAACTAGGTGAGGGAACACCTTCGAGAGCCATGAGTGCGAACTTGAATGACAGAGAAAACCTTGGGGGGCATGGAAATTTTCAGAATGTAATTCGACCTAATGGGAATCCCAATAATCATTTAAACCAGATGGTGGAAAGAATATTAAATAGGCATGGATTCGATGTAGGTCGAAACGAACGCCCATATTTCGTGTCAGCCTTTCCTGATTATATTACCCAAGCAGAACTACCCCGAGGAGTAAAAGTACCCAAGTTCTCGAAATTTGCAGGAGAATTGACTGAGTCAACAGTCGAACACATAGCTAGGTATGGAGTCGAATGTGGGGATTTAGCAAATAATGAATATTTAAAAATGAAATATTTCCCTAGTTCATTGACTAAACATGCTTTTACTTGGTTCACTACCTTACCTCCTAATTCGATACACACCTGGGTACAGTTAGAGGGTAATTTCCATGAACACTTCTTTAGAGAAGAAACGAAAGTTAGTATAGTCGATCTGATGAATATTAAAAGACAAGATAATGAAACGTTGGATGACTATTTAAATAGATTCAGGCAATTAAAATCTCGATGCTATACCAATATACCTGAGCATGAATTAGTTAGGATTGCGGCGACAGGGTTAGATTTCTCGATACGCAAGAAATTAGTAAACGAACAATTGAGGGATATGGCTCAACTGGCCGAAAAAGTGAGGAGGATCGAACAGATCAAGATTGAGAAGGAAAGATTAAGAAAATTTGATAAGTTTGTTCGAAAAGAAAGGGTTGCTTATTTAGAAAATCCTGAATCGAGTGAAAATCCTAACGGTGAGGCTTCGAATGAAGATTTTGAGATTAACTTAGCAGAACTACGTCCTGACCCTACTTATCAATGTCAAATGTTAAAACCAGGAGAGAATGTAGACGGAACCTCAACTAAGAAGTATAGTTTCGACGTAACTAAAGCAGAAAAGATATTTGATATCTTACTAAAAGATAAACAAATTATACTTCCAGAAAACCATAAAATTCCACCATTCGAGCTAAGGAAAGGAAAAAACAGACCTAGAGATCGAAAGGACAAAAGAAGGTAAGCAAGAGCTAGAACTCAAACTGGACTGCATTTTCGATGATTTACCTTTAGGGTTCGAGAGGGCTACTAATGAAGAGCATAAGTTAGAATCCCAAGATCCGCTCGAAGAGGTTAATCTGGGAACTATCGAAAATAAGCGAATCACTTACATTAGCAAGTTCTTGCAAGGGGAGCTGAAAGAGGAGATAATTCAAGTTTTGCATGAATACATGTAGACCCCTAAAATTGTCTGGGTCGGAAATAAAGCTCAAAGACTCTCAAAGACCGAAGGAAAGTCAGCCGGAAGGACTCCTGGAAGACCCTAGAATGATTCTTTGTAGGTCTAGAAGTCTTAGAGTAGCTTAGAATAAGGGTGTGCGAGGATTGGAGCTCAATACACCTTCCCAGAGGTTCAGTACGGCCGTACTGAGCCATTTGAACTGCAATACGGCCGTAGTGAACTCAATACGGCCGTACTGAAGTTTTTGAACTTCAGTACGGCCGTACCAAATTCAATATGGCCGTACTGTAGTTCAAAATGGCTCAGTACGGGCCGTACCAAATTCAATACGGCCGTACTGTAGTTCAAAAACCCAGTACGGGCCGTATTGACCTCCCAGGCCGTATTGCGCCTCAATCCTATAAATAGGACGTCATTGGCACGTCCTCCCACACTTTTGACACACGTTTGGACCCTCTTGCTGAGGATTCTTGGGTTTTTGAGCTATTCTCTACCCTAGGAACCTCTCTAAGAGCCAACCAGACTAAGTTCTTGAGTCATGAGCCTTGAAGCTTGAGACTCGAACAAGTCGAAGGGAAATCTCTTTGATTTCCATAGTTAATATTTGTTCTAGGGAAAGGAGCGAGCGAGCGTGTAGTGGGAAGGAGCGCCAAAAAGCCTCCTAATTCCTTTTTGAATCTATAAAAGCACGCTTCAAAGGTTTCTTTCCAAATCCTTTCTTTTACCGCTTTCATTTACCGCTTTTTGATTGTTGCATTGCACGTTTAAGCTTTCATCATGTAAATATTATACTTATAATCGTTTCTAATAAATAGGGGTAATTTAGTAACTTTACACTATTATTTATGAAATAATCCGTCATAGGGAACCCGAAAGAGGCGTTGTGGGGTGCTAACACCTTCCTCGCACGTAACCGACTCCCTTACCCAACTCTGGTTGTAATGGCCGAAGTTGATTTGCGAAAATCAATTGCCTTATATCTTTTTCCAATGTTTTGAGTAAAACATTGGTGGCGACTCCAAGAACCCCTTCTTTTTGCGAAAACCACTAATCCATGGAGGGTCCCGCTTGGGATTAACATGGATTGGTGAGAGTCATTTAAACAAAATTGTTAGCTCGATGAGGTCTCAGTTTGAGAATAAGTCGTTCTAACAATCCATCATTTTCCAAAACTTAAAAAGAGTCCGACCATCGTCGCGAATGCCAAGGTCCGTTTCGGCGGGTGGCGACAGATGGCGACTCCACTGGGGAAGCCTCGAGAGTCAGTCCCATTTAGTGATGGATTATTTCTAAAATGATAGCTTAAAATTACTTCATTACCCCTCGCTTGTACGATAATATGTTTTACCTAATTGGCTTTAATAACTGTTGGATGTTTAAATTTTTGCAATTGTTTGAAATATAAACTGCACACAAACCTTTGCACACAACAGTTCCCTCTATACCCAGGGGCATGAGTGGAAAGCCATAGGGAGTGGATGTTAGTACGGCCGGTTGTCGAATGGGTCTATAGGTGCCCGTAGACCGTTGTCGGAAAGCATCACTCAAGGTGAAAACCATGAACTCAAGTCCGACAGTGCGTTGGAGCTTTCCATCGACTTACGACGAGAGGGATTGGGTCCCTATAATGGGGGCACCTTGGGGGCCTTGGACCGGTGAGAACAGTTAGAACCTCCTTGAATATGCACTTTTCTGCAGGATACCCCTACCTCGTGATTCGCTCGTGACTGTTCGTGGATGAGTGAATTGTTTGTGTATAGGTCTATGTGACATTGTTTGTGCATTAATAATAAACCTCGTGATAAGGTCTAAGAATAACCCCATGCATGAAAAATGTCATGACATGAGAGGAAAGACCATGTGTGAAAATATAATAAAAGTGAGGAGCATGTGCATCATTACCAATAAGACATCATGCATCCTCATAACCATTCATTTTAGGCTCACCAATACCCCTTGACATGAGTGAAAGAGACCCATGACTATTGAGATTCTCCGTTGGGGAGAGATCATAAGTCAAGGAGGGTGGTAAACCTCCGTCTTAAAAAGGCAGCGCCTTAAAGATGGAAGGTTATCAAGCTCATGTCAAGAGTGTATTCATTCCATAAATAAACTAATTAGATTAAGCATTCATTTTAGAAAGTGGCTGGTCATCTCTCTGTCCTCACGCGCGCGCAGAAACTCAAGAAAATGGACGCGTTGGAGGAACAAAACAAGAAGCTTACAACCGAGCTCTCACAGCTCAAGGAGAAAATGGCGCAAATGATGGAACTCATGCGTCACCAAAACATACACGGGGCTCAACACAGTGACCATGAGTCCCATCATGAGGAGGAGCAAGAGCAAGAGCCTCTGCAAGCTGTACCCCTTGGGGCGGGGATTACAATTAGAGAGCCCGAGATTTCAAAGGAACAATTCCACGCTCTCGAGGACCGGTTGAGGGCTATGGAGGGGCATGATTTTGATATCAAAGATGCCGTCGACATGTGCTTAGTGAGGGACATCCAATTCCCTCCCAAATTTAAAGTGCCCGATCTCCCAAAGTATGTGGGATCGACTTGCCCCAAAAGTCATCTCACCATGTATTGCCGAAAGATGGCTGCATATGCCACTAATGAAAAGCTCTTAATCCATTGCTTCCAAGAGAGCTTGGCTGACACCGCACTCAACTGGTATATGCAGCTGGATGGGAATCAGGTGCTTACATGGAAGCAGTTGGCCGACGCATTTCTCAAGCGCTACAAGTATAACATCGACCTAACACCCGATAGGTCCGATCTTCAAGCCTTGAGTAAGAAAAATGATGAATCCTTTAAGGCGTACGCCCAACGATGGAGGGAATTGGCAGCACAAATAGAGCCCCCGCTGTCGGATAAGGAGACGGTGTCCCTATTTATAAACTCGTTGACTGGTCCCTATTATGACAAGATGATAGGGAACACGACAACGCTCTTCTCGGACATCATCACCATTGGAGAAAGAGTGGAACAAGGGCTGAAAAGTGGGAAGCTAGCTAAGCCTTCCCAATCATTTGAAGCTAAGAAGACCTTTGGGAAGAAGAAGGAGGGAGGAGTCAACGCCATAACTATTTCTTCATCTTCCTCCGCTTCGAAGTCGGGAAAGTCGCAGTACAACCCTGTGAAGAAGTTTGATAAACTTCCGACCACATATAGCGACCTCCTGCCGAAGCTAGTACAAGCTCATCTTCTAGCTTACATTCCACCAAGGAAAATTGATCCACCTTACCCCGATTGGTACAATCTGCAAGACAAATGTCTATACCATTCGGGGGCACCGGGGCATTCAACGGAGAACTATAGAACTCTCAAATATAAGGTCCAAGACCTTATCGATGCTGGGTGGGTCACTTTTGATTCGACAGCGCCCGACGTGAGCAAGAACCCTCTGCCGAAGCAGGAGTAGAGAGAAGAGCAAGCCACGATAGGGCCCCTCCACATTTTTCTTTTCTTTTTGGGACTCATGATCAGTACCCGAGATCATGAGACCCTTTCCATGTGAATAAGGGTTTTTTGTACAGTTTTTCATACATATCAATAAAGAGGCATTTTTCACACATCATTCTCTCATTTATTCTTTTCTCTCTTTCTCTCATTAACATTAATAATTCTAAACCAAAAACAGAACCAATAAAACAATTATGTCTGTGATTGTTCGCTCCGACCGGGATCCGAAAGTTGAGGATGAATGGGTTGAGTTAGACAGTGATGAGGAGACCATCTCTCCGGATCTGCAAAGACTGCTAGATCAAGAAGCTCGTCTACTCCAACCGTACCAAGAGAAATTGGAGACCGTGAATTTGGGGCAGGGCCAAGAGATAAAAGAGGTCAACATTGGGACCCATATCAGTGATGAAATAAGGGCGCAATTGATCCGATTGTTAAGGGAATATAAGGACGTATTTGCATGGTCGTATCATGATATGCCCGGTTTGGACTCTAACATCGTCGAGCACAAGTTACCGTTGAAAGAAGGGTTTCGACCCGTCAAACAAAAGCTCCGACGAATCAAGCCCGAGTGGTCTTTAAAGATCAAGGAGGAGGTAGAAAAGCAATTAGATGCGGGATTCTTGGTTGTATCTCAGTATCCCGAATGGCTGGCTAACATCGTGCCAGTCATTAAAAATAATGGAAAGGTTAGAGTTTGTGTTGACTACAGGGATCTGAATCGTGCCAGTCCAAAGGACGATTTTCCCTTACCTCACATCGATACACTGGTGGATCATACAGCCACGAACACACTCTATTCCTTTATGGATGGGTACTCTGGGTACAACCAAATCAAGATGAATGAGGAAGACCGCGAGAAAACTTCCTTCATTACACCCTGGGGTACTTTCTGCTACAGGGTGATGCCTTTTGGACTCAAAAATGTGGGTGCCACCTACCAACGAGCGATGGTGATGTTATTCCACGACATGATCCACAAAGAAATCGAAGTATACGTGGACGACATGATCGCAAAGTCGAAGGACGAAATGGACCATATCCAATATTTGAGAAAATTATTCAGCCGGCTTCGTAAGTATCAGCTTAAGCTAAATCCGGCTAAGTGTACTTTCGGAGTTCGGTCGGGTAAGCTTCTCGGGTTCATCGTCAGCAAGAAAGGCATAGAGGTGGACCCCGATAAAGTGAAGGCAATAATGGAAATGCCTCCTCCTAAGACCGAGAAAGAGATAAGAGGATTCCTCGGCAGGGTGAACTATGTCGCAAGGTTCATCGCACAGTTGACTGACACGTGCAAACCAATGTTCAGGCTGTTGCGCAAGAATCATTCCGAATCTTGGGATGAGGATTGTCAACAAGCTTTTGATAAGATTAAACAGTGCTTGGCCAATCCACCAGTATTGGTGCCGCCTGTCGAGGGAAGACCATTAATCCTCTACTTAACTGTGCTTGATGAGTCCATGGGATGTGTGCTAGGACAACAAGACGAAACGGGAAAGAAAGAACGAGCCATCTACTACTTGAGCAAGAAATTTCTCGACTATGAAACCCGCTACACGCCGTTAGAAAAGACGTGCTGTGCGTTAGCATGGGCAACACAATGGCTCAGGCAGTATATGATTAGGCATACTACTTGGTTGGTTTCCAAAATGGATCCAATTAAGTACGTGTTCGACAAACCAATAATCACTGGGAAGATTGCCCGATGGCAAGTACAGCTATCAGAATTTGACATCAAACATGTCACACAAAAGGCCATCAAGGGCAGTACCCTAGCTGATTACCTAGCACACGGGCCGACCAACGACTACCAATCCCTTCAGGATAATTTCCCCGATGAGGATATAATGAATCTACAACATGAAGAGCCTAAAGATGATGCGTGGACCATGTATTTTGATGGAGCCTCCAACATGCTTGGACGGGGGATTGGCACAATGCTAATCTCTCCACAAGGAAAATACATTCCCATAACGGCAAGACTCAACTTCGATTGTACAAACAACATGGCTGAATACGAGGCTTGCGCGTTGGGAATCCAAGCAGCCATCAACAATGGTATCCTAAAGCTCAAAGTGTTTGGTGATTCGGCCCTAGTCATCTACCAACTACGAGGTGATTGGGAAGTCCGAAATCCTAAACTGATACCATATGTTGAGCACATCAAAGATTTGACACATTTCTTCCAAAGTGTCGTCTTTGAATACATTCCAAGGGAGGAGAATCAGTTTGCCGACGCTCTTGCTACACTCTCGTCAATGTTCGCCTTGGATAAGGAGCATGAAATGCCCATCATCAATATCCGGCGACACGATAAGCAAGCGTTCTGCCTTCTGATAGATAAAGTTGTCGATGATCGTCCATGGTTCCATGACATCAAACAATATTTAACAAAAGAGGAATATCCTGATGCGGCCAACGATAATGACAAAAAGCATATCCGAAGAAGGGCCAGGGGATTTCTGCTAGTCGGTGAAACCCTCTACAAGAAAAATTATGACTCGGTCTTGTTGAGATGTATAGACCAAGTCGAAGCTCAAAATATGATCAAAGAAGTACATGAGGGGGTTTTCGGTACCCATATCCCCGGGCCTGCAATGGCTAAAAAGATCCTCAGGGAGGGATACTATTGGTCGACCATGGAAAGGGATTGTTACCAGTACGTGCGAAAATGCCATAAGTGTCAAGCATACGCCGACAACATTCATGTCCCACCGACTCCACTCAATGTATTGGCTTCACCTTGGCCATTCGCAATGTGGGGCATGGATGTTATTGGACCCATCGAGCCGAAAGCATCCAATGGACATAGATTCATCCTTGTGGCCATTGACTACTTCACCAAATGGGTAGAAGCGGCATCGTATGCTCACGTGACCCGAAAGGTGGTAACATCCTTCATCAAGAAGAACATTATATGCAGATACGGTATTCCCGATAAAATCATCACTGATAATGGATCTAATTTGAATAACAAAATGGTGGAAGAACTGTGCCAGGAATTCAAGATCCAACACCACAACTCTTCCCCATATCGGCCAAAGATGAATGGGGCAGTCGAGGCAGCCAATAAAAACATTAAGAAAATAGTGCAAAAGATGGTTGTCTCATTTAAAGACTGGCATGAGATGTTACCCTTTGCTCTTCATGGTTATAGGACTTCAGTACGCACATCTACAGGAGCTACTCCATTCTCCCTCGTCTATGGGATGGAGGCAGTTCTACCTGTCGAAGTCGAGATACCTTCTCTAAGGGTAATCATGGAAGCAAAACTTTCCGAGGCAGAATGGGTTCAAAGCCGATACGACCAGTTGAATCTTATCGAAGAGAAACGGCTGAACGCCATATGCCATGGTCAAGCCTATCAGAGGAAGATCAAAAAGGCTTTTGACAAGAAAGTCCACCCTCGAGTCTACCATGAGGGAGAGTTGGTAATGAAGAAGTTGCTACCAGCTCAAAAGGACAAAATCGGAAAGTGGGCCCCGAATTACGAAGGACCATACGTGGTGAAGCGAGCCTTCTCAGGAGGAGCATTGATCCTCACGGACATGGATGGAGAAGAACTTCGATACCCAGTCAACGCTGACGTGGTAAAGAAGTACTATGCTTGAAGACGTTGCTTGCATAGGCCCGCTAGGATGAAAACCCGAAAAGGGCGTCCTAGGCAAAAGTTAGGGCAAAATAAAAAGCCCGCCAGTACAAGGGTACTAGGCAAAACAAAGGCGAATTTATCCCCGCTAGGATACGTCCTAGGCAAAAATTAGGGGCAAAAGAATAAGACACAAAAACAAAGCAAGCAACGATCACTCGAATTGAAAACCGAAAGGCGGTTCAAGTGATTATCTTCTAGAAGCAAGCGTCTTGCAGTATCTACACTCCTGACTCAGGCATCTCACCCGAAGCAATTAGGGGAACGTAAGAGCAACAATTACAGATATAATTGTTAAGCCCAATGTATATAGCCTACCCTGGCCAGCCATTCTTCAGAAATTCCTTTTGTATATCTTTCTGTAAAAACATTTGTGAATATCAATAAAATATCTATTCATTTCTTTTCTCTTGACCATGTGATTATGCCTCTAAATTGGTGTTTCTTAAAAATTGTACGAAATTCCTTTAATAATCGGTCAATAAAGAAAGTTGGAGGGGTTCCTATAAAATCCGTAATCTCCTGCGTAAGAGGCTCACAGAAATCCTCCCTCACATCGACGACAGAAATTCCTCCAAGAAGAGGAGGATAGGGAGAGCCATTCATTTTTCTAAAAACATTAACAAAATAATTAAACTTGCATTTTGTGCATCACACACACATTAGTTGCACATTCAAAGACCTTATCATGAGGCAGTCGCATAAAATAGAAAAAATAGGAAAAATTTGTTGTGTATGACAGCAGCCAACAGAAAAAGCCGAAAAATCGACAAAAAAAACAAAAATTCAGAAAATCCAACAATCATACAGAATAACTGAGCCTGGAGAGGCTTGCCGAAATAATACTCCCCAGAGACATCTCAGCTTGCACTCTTGGGCCGAATTCCCAGTGAAAGCTATCAGAGCAAGATCAGCAAGATTCCCCAATGGAAGCATGATCGTCCAAACAAAATATCCGAGTCAAAGGACTCAGACTTCCTCAGTGGAAGATAGCTTTCCAACTCGAGCGACGAGTGAAGCTAAGCCTGCAGAGGCTTTCTAAATAATACTCTGGGATACATAAGATCCTCAATCCCCATTCGCCTACTCAGAGGCACTCCTCCAAAAAAAAAAAAAAAGGAAAATCCAAAAGATCAATACCCATTCCCCAAGCGGAATTCGGTATTCAACCAAACACCGAACGTCAAGATAATCCGCCTAACAGAAGAGGCCAATCAAAATCATATGACAGAATCCCCCAACGGATAACAGCCTACGCAGAGGCAACAAAATCAGAAAAACAAAAGAGTCACCCGAATAAGGATAACCGGGATACTCCACCAACGTCGAAAGGACGTCAGCCAACCATAAGGCACCACTCACATCAGAAAGAGCATCTTTGTGTCTGCATCCCCAAGGAATCAGAATTTTCCCAGTGGGCACCAACTACGCAATGGAAAGTTGGGACACAAGAACCTATGAGTAACTGCACATCCCCTAGACGGATCCCTGCGCTATCCAGCCCTTAGCGGCACCAAAATCAAAAACAACCGTCGAAGCAGCATCGTGGACTGTGGAGACAAAATCATCACAAATCCCTAGAGAGGGCAAACTCACGCTACCAAAGTGACCAGAAGCACGGAGGTATGCAACCCTGGGGAGGGCAAACCGCAGACCCTGGAGAGGGCAAACTCACGCTACCGAGGTTGTCAGAAACACCGAGGTATGCACGAGCCTGGAGAGGCGACGACTAATACTCAGCTACCCCGTCGTCAGAAATACGGAGGTATGCAGCTACCGAGGTTGTCAGAAACACCGAGGTATGCACGAGCCTGGAGAGGCGGTACTCAGCTACCCCGTCGTCAGAAACACGGAGGTATGCAGCTACCGAGGTTGTCAGAAACACCGAGGTATGCACGAGCCTGGAGAGGCGGTACTCAGCTACCCCGTCGTCAGAAACACGGAGGTATGCAGCTACCGAGGTTGTCAGAAACACTGAGGTATGCACGAGCCTGGAGAGGCGACGACTAATACTCAGCTACCCCGTCGTCAGAAACACGGAGGTATTCAGCTACCGAGGTTGTCAGAAACACCGAGGTATGCACGAGCCTGGAGAGGCGGTACTCAGCTACCCCGTCGTCAGAAACACGGAGGTATGCAGCCGCCAACGTCGTCAGAAACACGGAGGCATGCAGACCCTGGAGAGGGCAAACTCACGCTACCGAGGTTGTCAAAAACACCGAGGTATGCACGAGCCTGGAGAGGCGACGACTAATACTCAACCTGGAGAGGCAACTCAACAATTTTCCCACCGGAAGACACTTCAAGTCGGAAGGATGGCTTACTCCCCGGACAATTGGGTCAACTCCTTTACTTGTCAACCGGTACACTAAAAAGCCGTTCGACTAAGTAAAGGGGGGGCAGCTGTAGACCCCTAAAATTGTCCGGGTCGGAAATAAAGCTCAAAGACTCTCAAAGACTGAAGGAAAGTCAGCCGGAAGGACTCCTGGAAGACCCTAGGATGATTCTTTGTAGGTCTAGAAGTCTTAGAGTAGCTTAGAATAAGGGTGTGCGAGGATTGGAGCTCAATACACCCTCCCAGAGGTTCAGTACGGCCGTACTGAGCCATTTGAACTGCAATACGGCCGTAGTGAACTCAATACGGCCGTACTGAAGTTTTTGAACTTCAGTACGGCCGTACCAAATTCAATACGGCCGTACTGTAGTTCAAAATGGCTCAGTACGGGCCGTACCAAATTCAATACGGCCGTACTGTAGTTCAAAAACCCAGTACGGGCCGTATTGACCTCCCAGGCCGTATTGCGCCTCAATCCTATAAATAGGACGTCATTGGCACGTCCTCCCACACTTTTGACACACGTTTGGACCCTCTTGCTGAGGATTCTTGGGTTTTTGAGCTATTCTCTACCCTAGGAACCTCTCTGAGAGCCAACCAGACTAAGTTCTTGAGTCATGAGCCTTGAAGCTTGAGACTCGAACAAGTCGAAGGGAAATCTCTTTGATTTCCATAGTTAATATTTGTTCTAGGGAAAGGAGCGAGCGAGCGTGTAGTGGGAAGGAGCGCCAAAAAGCCTCCTAATTCCTTTTTGAATCTATAAAAGCACGCTTCAAAGGTTTCTTTCCAAATCCTTTCTTTTACCGCTTTCATTTACCGCTTTTTGATTGTTGCATTGCACGTTTAAGCTTTCATCATGTAAATATTATACTTATAATCGTTTCTAATAAATAGGGGTAATTTAGTAACTTTACACTATTATTTATGAAATAATCCGTCATAGGGAACCCGAAAGAGGCGTTGTGGGGTGCTAACACCTTCCTCGCACGTAACCGACTCCCTTACCCAACTCTGGTTGTAATGGCCGAAGTTGATTTGCGAAAATCAATTGCCTTATATCTTTTTCCAATGTTTTGAGTAAAACATTGGTGGCGACTCCAAGAACCCCTTCTTTTTGCGAAAACCACTAATCCATGGAGGGTCCCGCTTGGGATTAACATGGATTGGTGAGAGTCATTTAAACAAAATTGTTAGCTCGATGAGGTCTCAGTTTGAGAATAAGTCGTTCTAACAATCCATCATTTTCCAAAACTTAAAAAGAGTCCGACCATCGTCGCGAATGCCAAGGTCCGTTTCGGCGGGTGGCGACAGATGGCGACTCCACTGGGGAAGCCTCGAGAGTCAGTCCCATTTAGTGATGGATTATTTCTAAAATGATAGCTTAAAATTACTTCATTACCCCTCGCTTGTACGATAATATGTTTTACCTAATTGGCTTTAATAACTGTTGGATGTTTAAATTTTTGCAATTGTTTGAAATATAAACTGCACACAAACCTTTGCACACAACAGTTCCCTCTATACCCAGGGGCATGAGTGGAAAGCCATAGGGAGTGGATGTTAGTACGGCCGGTTGTCGAATGGGTCTATAGGTGCCCGTAGACCGTTGTCGGAAAACATCACTCAAGGTGAAAACCATGAACTCGAGGGCGACTCCAAGAACCCCTTCTTTTTCCAATGTTTTGAGTAAAACATTGGTGGCGACTCCAAGAACCCCTTCTTTTTGCGAAAACCACTAATCCATGGAGGGTCCCGCTTGGGATTAACATGGATTGGTGAGAGTCATTTAAACAAAATTGTTAGCTCGATGAGGTCTCAGTTTGAGAATAAGTCGTTCTAACAATCCATCATTTTCCAAAACTTAAAAAGAGTCCGACCATCGTCGCGAATGCCAATGTCCGTTTCGGCGGGTGACGACAATACAAAGATTGCTTCGCATGGGATTATGATGAAATGCCAGGTCTAGATCGAGAATTGGTGGAACATAGGTTACCAATGATCCCAGGAAGGAAACCCGTGAAACAAAGTCCTCGAAGATTTGCTCCTGAAGTGATCGAGAAAATCAAGGGGGAAATTGAGAGATTGCTGAAGGCAAAGTTCATCAGAACTTCGAGATACCCTGACTGGATCTCGAATATAGTGTCGGTTATAAAGAAAAATGGGAAACTCCGAGTTTGCATTGACTTTCGAGATCTCAACATGGCAACTCCCAAGGATGAGTACCCTATGCCCGTTGCTGAAAATATGATAGATGTCGCTGCAGGTAATGAAATTATGAGTTTGTTGGATGGTTATTCTGGATATAATCAAATTTATATTGCAGCTAATGACTTGTCGAAAACTGCCTTTCGATGCCCAGGTGCCTTAGGCGTCTACGAATGGGTGATGATGCCATTTGGACTTAAAAACGCTGGTGCGACTTATCAAAGAGCAATGAACTTAATATTTCATGATTTGATTGGTAAAGTGCAAGTTTATATTGATGACATAATTGTTGGCTCAAAACAAAAGAAAGACCATTTATATCATTTGAAACTAGCCTTCGAGAGAATGAAGAAATATGGTTTGAAAATGAATCCACTGAAATGTGCTTTTGGTGTCATAGCAGGTGAATTTCTGGGATTTATTATACACCAGAAGGGGATCGATGTAGATAAGAACAAAACCAAGGCTATCATGGAGACCAGGCCTCCATCGAACAAGAAAGAGCTTCAATCTCTCTTAGGTAAGGTAAACTTTCTGAGGAGATTTATTTCGAATTTGTCTAGTAAAACTAAAGTATTCTCTCCTTTGTTGCGTTTAAGAAAGGAGCAAGAATTTCGATGGGATGAAGAGCACCAGAGAGAATTCGAGGAAATTAAAGCTTACTTGGCTCATCCTCCAGTACTTGCACCAATCTCTAAAGAGAAGCAACTCAAGTTGTATATCTCAGCTAGCGATTCGACTATTGTGGGCATGCTGGCGCAAGATGATGATAATGGCATTGAGAGGGTCATCTATTATCTAAGTCGAATGTTAGTAGGAGCAGAAATCCGATATTCTTCTTTAGAGAAATTATGTTTAAGTTTATATGTTGCTTGTATAAAGTTGAAGTACTATATTAGGACTCGTGATGTTATAATATTTTGTCAAAGTAATGTGATTAAGTATATGTTGTGTAAACCTGTTTTACATTCTCGAGTTGGTAAATGGGCACTTGCATTAACTGAATATTCGCTCACTTTCGAACCACTAAAAGCAATTAAAGGTCAGATACTTGCGGATTTTCTTGTTGATCACTCGAAAGAAACAAAAGATAATTTATACTTAACCATAAAACCTTGGCAGCTATATTTTGATGGGTCCAAGCATGAGTCAGGTGCTGGAATAGGTCTTCTAATCATAAACCCCCAAGGATTGCCAACTAAGGTGTCACTTGAAATGGACAAAAGGTACTCGAACAATGAAACTGAGTACCAAGCGTTGATAACTGGACTCGAAATATTAATGGTTTTGGGCGCTCGAAATATATTGATCCGAGGTGATTCACAATTAGTCATCAAACAATTAACACAAGAATATAAGTGCCTGAATGAAAGGTTAATTGAATTAAAAAATCGAGTTGAACGATTACTTAACACTTTTGACGAAGTCGAATTACAACATATTTCTCGAGACTCGAATACTATTGCCAACAAGTTAGCTCAAATCGCTTCAGGATATAGGGTAAGTAAGAAGTGTTTGTAGAAACTATCACACGTACAAAGTGTATGGGCAGATCATCGAGAAACATGGAATGTGGGTTCTTCGTCTTCGAGTCAACTAGATTGGAGGAACAAGTTGATTGAGTATGTACAGAATCCCAATATAAAAGTTGAAAGAAAAATTAAATTCCAAGCCCTCAATTATGTGCTGCTAGATAACGAATTATATAGAAGAGGTTTTGATGGAATTCTGTTTAAGTGTCTTGGAAGTCATGAGAGTTATATAGCTATGGCAGAGATACATGAAGGTGTATGTGGAGCACATCAGGCTGGGAAGAAAATGAGATGGGTTTTATCGAGGAAAGGTTTATATTGGCCAACCATGATTAAGGATTGTATCGAATTCGCAAAAAGCTGTGAAGAATGCCAGAAACATGGACCCATACAAAAAGCACCAGCAAGTGAGTTGCATTCGATCATCAAACCTTGGCCATTTCGAGGATGGGCAATGGATTTAATTGGACAAATACACCCACCTTCTTCAAAAAATCACAAATATATATTGGTGGCCATAGATTACTTTACAAAATGGGTTGAAGCTATTCCTTTAAAAGAAGTCAAGCAAAAGGACATAATTGATTTTATCGAGGATCATATTATTACAAGGTTTGGGATTCCTCAAACAATCACTACTGATCAAGGCACAGTTTTTACGGGTCGAAACATTGCTCGATATGCAGAGTCGAGGGGGATTAAGTTAATAACTTCAACACCATATTATGCTCAAGCAAACGGTCAAGTCGAGGCTGCTAATAAAGTTGTGATTAATTTAATCAAAAGACATACATCAAACAGACCTCGAAGTTGGCACGAGACTCTTGTTCAAGTACTATGGGCTTATAGGAATTCACCTCGAGATGCCACGAAAACTACTCCATATAAATTAGTATATGGCCATGAAGCTATTCTTCCTATTGACATTAATTTACAATCAATTCACATACAGAAACAAAATGAACTACCTGTTGAGGATTATTGGGATCTAATGTATGATGAGTTGATTTCTTTAGAGGAAGAAAGGTTAATTGCGTTGCAAAATCTTGTGCAACAAAAAGAAAAAGTCGAGAAAACATATAATAAGAAGGTTAAAGCCCAACGTTTCCAAGTTGGAGATCTGGTGTTAAAAGTAATTCTTCCCATGGACCAAAAATCTCGATATCTAGGTAAATGGTCTTATAACTGGGAAGGCCCCTTCATAGTCGAACAAGCATATTCTAAAAATGCATACGTCATTAAAGAGATAAATTCAAATGTGACGAAAGTAATGAATGGGAAACACTTGAAACATTTTCATAAGAGGGTAGAATATTAATTGTTCGACACAAGTCAAAGAATAGTTGTGATACAAGCCAAAGGTAAATAAAAAGTAATCGAAGAATAGAAGAGAAATTTAATCATTACAAAATTTCGATTTAAAAACATCGAAAGCCTTGTAAGCCTCGTCTAAACGTTTCCTTCGAGAGGAACATTGAGCTTCCAAATTCTTTTTCTGCTCTAAGGTCTTCGCAAGTCGAGACGATATGACCTTGCCTTCCTCTTTAAGACCCGTTTGACGTTGCTTGATCTCTTGACTTTGAACCTTAATAGCATCTTTCTTCGAGCGAGCCTTCTCTAACTCATGTTGGAGAGACTTGATGGTGGTTTCTATATCTTTCTCGTCTTGTTGTAATTTTTGCAAAGAAGACACCATTTCCGCCGTTGAGTCTTTGATCATAAGCAAGTCAGTTCGGAGCTTTTCGAGTTTAGCACGGTCTTCTTCGCTTTCAACCTCGACATGGGTCACCTCTTGAAAGGAAGTAGACCATTGAGATCGAAGGTCCCATGCGAGGCTAAAAGGTTTGACAAATTCTTGTAACTCAGAATGGACCTCAGGAGGAAGACTCGAGTAGGATAAGAGATCGTCCATCATTTGTTCAACTTCTGTCTTGAACTCAGGAATAAGGAAGGCCTGATCAAAATCATCAACATATGCCTTTGCTCGAAAGGAATCAAGCAAAGGTTGATATGAAGGAACCTCAGAGATGTGATCGACGGTTTTTTCTTTCTCCTTCTCCGACCCAGAAGGACCACTTGTCCAGTTATCCAAGACCTCGAAGATACTATTGATATCTTCATCTTCGTCGTCGAAAAAGCTCATCAAGTCAAGGTCCGGAGAAGGGATTGATGAAAGACCTTGGACAGAAGAAGTGACCCCGCCTTGAGTCGAAGGGGAAGTTGCAAAGGGTCGAGGGGATTCAGTCGAACCTGCACAATGGAAGATTTGTAAGATTTCAGTAAGAGGCCATCATACAAATAGTCAGGTCGAAAGAAATATACCCTTGTTCTGACTCGAAGGAGGTTGTAGCTCAAAAGAGGGTTCACCTTGAGCAAAATTTTGTCGCGTCTCCGTGTTAATCAAAGGGCCTGATTGAAGAACCCTATCCTCTTCGACCTGAGGGGGAATTTCTATTGAAGCCATAACAGAAGCAAGCATCGTAGCATCTACTTGCGGAGCAGACAACTAAACGAAATAGAAGTAAAGCTGAGCATCAAAAAAGAAGATAAGAAAGGAGGAATCTAAAGAGACGACAAGATGGTAAACCTGTTGGGTTGCCTGAATAACAGGGAACGTGTCTTTTTGCACTTCTCGAGACAGCTCTCGAGAGGAATCAAGATGGATAATTTCAACATCCTATTAAGGTAATGCTAGAAGAGTTAGAAGCATAAGAGAAGTATTAGACGAGATAGACAAGAGTAAGAATCGAAATACCTTGGGAACAGACTTCATGGCATCTTTAAGCAGTTTCTCGTCAGAAGGTTTGTTAGGTTTCTTGGAAAGGGGAATGACCATCTTTGCCTTCCCTTTATCCTGCTTTTTTGTAGTTGAGACCTGATATTGGAAATAATGAATGTGATTATAAAATTCGAGTAAGTAAATAACCTCAAAATTGATAATTCACTTACAGTTTTAGTACTGTCTGAGCCTACTTTTTGCTTTTTCGAGGTTTCAATGCTCTGCAAGGTAAGAATCAGCAATAAATGAACGCAAGGTAAAATACTTTGATTGTAAGGAAGATGAAAGTCGAAAAGAAATATACCTTAGAACGAAGAGAAACCTTCTCAGCTGCAGTCTTTCTTTTTCGGCTTTTCTTCGAAGATTCTTTGTCTTCGTCATCGTCACTCTCCCAATCAGGAGTTGGATCAGCATGTCGAGGAACACGCTGAGGGATGGCAGCTACAAGGTTCGAGCAAAGAAGTGAGACAAGTTTAAGGTATACTCGAAGAAGAAGTAAGTGAAAAATATTTACCAGGAGGAGGGTTAATGTTATTGACCCAACATAATGGCCACCATTTGTTTCGAGGAAAATCGTACACGGAATATCTCGCGTAGGTAAATTTATTCTTTACAGGAACTTCTTTGCGCTCAAGGTAAAACGGGTCGAGTGTTTTCACCCAAGGAGGATGAGATACATGTTTAACTAGACCAAAAAGGGCATTTGGAAGAGGAGGTATATGCTTTGGACAAAATTTTTCGAAATCAGTTTTACCTTGAGGGTTTATTACCCTTTTTGAGCGAATGTTCCGTTGTACCATTTTCGATAATGAGACCGAAGCGTCAAAAATGGTTCGGTGCACATTGTCAGGTCGATAACAAACCTTAAAAAACTGTTCGAATTGATAAATGATAAGTTGATTCTTGAAAGTACCTGGTTGCTTAGGCCCCTGCGAACAAGAAAGAGGAGAATTAATCAGCTTTTTCAGAAAGCCATCAAAATCGATGAGTTTATCTACAATATAGTAACACCACCATCGAAGGTAGCATTTTGAAGCCAGAAAAGAAGGAGAAAAAGTGGAAGGTGTAAGTTGGAGTTTTTTGTCAGGCCGTAGAATGAAGTTGAGGATTTCCTCATAATTCCCTGCTTCGACACAAATATTTGCATCAATGCCTTCCTTACGTCGAAGAGGGAGGGGTTTCATCTGGCAAAGACCAAACTGACGAGCAAAGAGTTGAGGTTGATAAGGATATAATCTCACATCCTTCTGTCTCATACCCGAGAAAATGACATCCCACGCTAAGAATCTAAACCAAATATCAGTCGAAGAAGGATTAATATTCCCAACTTGATTGTTCTGACGCAACCAAACCGGGCCTATTAGATTTGATCGAAGAAAAGGAGCCAAATCTTCGGTGAACTCTGTGAAGCTAAGAATTGCTCGAATATATTTTTCAAAATTATCCACTAGAGGCTTCCGAGGAGTAAGGGTAGTCAAACGAGCGCCTTCGAGTTCACAAAGTAGAATTGGGTTGGCAGGTAGGCGAAGTTTCTTCTCGAGGATAGCATTAAGCCATAGTTGCAATAACCATAATGGACCGGAGAGATTTCGAGGCCCCGTCTCTCGGGTAAAACTTTCAGAAGCTTCATCCAGACACGTATATAGAGAAGCTAGAAGCAACTTGCTCAAACATATCTTTTTCTTCGAGTGAAGAGCTTGAGCCAAGGCATAGTAATATTTAGGAACTTGAAGGGAAGGAGTACAAAAAACACAGGCTGATAACCAATACATTAAAAAAGCAATATGCTCAGAAGGGGAAACTGTTGTACCAGGCTGACCCATGTGTGCAGTAATGAAGGCCAAATAAGTTTTTTTGTCCCAGGAGATCGAAACATCTTTGATCGAAATATCTTCCTCAAATGCATCAGGATAAAACCTCTCCCCAAGAGGCATTAACCCGGTTATAGCAGCAACATCAAGTAAGGTAGGGCAAACAAAACCACAAGGAAACTCGAAGGCCCTAGTCTCTCGATTCCAGAAGAAAATAGCAGAAAGAATCATTTGAGGATCGAAAAGATGAAGGTCATACTTGGCTAATTGGATAAATTCAAAAATACCCGTTTCTTTCCACACGGAGGACATAAAAGATTCTACGCGAGCTACCCAAGATAGATGTCGTTCTTTAACGGGGGGAAAAGCTCTAAAAATCTTTGTGGTATCAGTAAAAAGGCTCAAGTCTATCTGGGGTGAGTAAATAAAGGGAATGGTGGAGGCATCTTTAGGAAGAAGGGTATTACCAAATTTTTTAGTGTTTTGACCAGCAAATGGACCAAGAAAAGCATGAATAGAACCATCCTCTAAAGAGAAAGGAAGAAGTACCTGAGATTGGTATATCTTTAAACTGGCCTCTTCCATGCCAGGAATAGGGATAAAAGTATCGTCGCCATCTTTAACCTTACAGACTTGGGCATTGGTGATGAACAGAGGAGTGCTCTGAGTAGTGGTGGCCATAGCCATGGTGGTCTGTGGTGCAGTCGTCATGGTAGAGGGCGTCGCGGTAGGGACAACCAAGGTTGGCGATGAGGTAGAAGTAACAATGAAAGAGGTAGTAGAAGCCACGGCAGCGGAGGTGGATGCAGCAGAAGAAGCCATTTAAGCAAAGAGGAAGGAAGGATGGAGAATCAAGGAACGCAGGAGTCACCGGAGAAGACAAGCCAGAGGGAAAGCAGAAGAGACTTGGGCGCGAAGGAAAATAATGGTAAAATGAATTTCACGCGAGGTAAAAAAGAGTTTTTATGGGCCTAAGGTAACTAAACCCACAGGAAATTTTTTTTTTTAAATGAAATGATCGTTGGATAAATGTAACAGCCACCAAAAACACTTTGGTAACAGTAAAAACAAGAAGCACGCGCCGTTGTTGCCATTAATATCGCTGCAACGATCATATACATTTAATACGAATCCAGAAATAGGGTAACCTCGAGATAGGCGCTTCAGGCAAACATGCTTCGAGTCAATATATAGGAATTCGACTCTCTTTATATCGATACACATAACGCGATCGAATTCCTAGGGGGGCACTTGTTGGATCCACTCGAAATTATGGGACTCGAAAAAGATTGATAGCGCTGCCCGAGAAGTAAAATCAACACATGTTGAGTACTTATGACAAATCTCACGTGGGACGTGGGAGCACTCGAGATAGAATCGAACAAACAAGTGTTACTCGAGAATAATTAAAAAGTTGAAACTCTCAGAACATGGAAGTTAAGCTAAAACGGTCGCCTAAAAATCAATCGAAGAAACAAGAAACGTGGGAAGAACGGTTAAAGGAAGTTATAATTCAAGACCACGTAGCAAATATAGTGGACAGCGGTTATGAGTTAGAGGCGTACATGCACAGAATTAACCGCTCTTGAGTGCTTTATAAATACAAGGATTACGGACCTTCACAGGGGTCGAAAAACTCATACTAGAATTGAACTCTGAAGCACTCTCTGCCTACACACACATATGGCTTTCGTGCACAAGATCGTTTTTGGGTATGACTGACTCTCGGCCACTTTTCTTTTCTCTTTTTAGGAGTAGAAGTAGAATAGTCTTCTTGTTCTTTGTTTAATCACTTAGTGTATTCATATACTTTGATCAATATGTAACGTAATTTGATCATTGTACGAAATGAACTATGATTTGCATTGCTAATATATGTATTGTTCATTCTGTTCATATTATTATTTGCGTGCATGAACATTGCTTGTTAGTATTAATAGAAGAACATTTCGAAACAAGTAATTACTGAGACTTCTTACTCTACTTTTTGTTCTCAATACCGCAATAACACAGTGAAGTACCTAAATTGAAACACATTGTGTGCTAGTCTAAATAACAAGGACTCATAAAACATATTCCACCGTAAACAGATTCTATGATGTATCTGACAAAATAGAAATGATAAAGACTATGCTAATTAATGATGATGCAAGTTTCCTTTGGTAAAAAAAAAAAAACTGCACTTTTGGTCTGTTCGAATATGTTGATTAATGATGATGCACTTTCGATACAAAATGTTTTGTACCGATAATCGATCACAACTCATTTGTAAGGTACTTTTGTAAAGTCAATAAACTTCCATAAATAATAATTTTTAATATAATAGTGTAGAGTCAATATATTACTATTAAACTTTAATAATTGTTTGTGTCGGAAATCTCGTATGTCAGATATATTAAATTGTTGAAGAAATAATTTTATTGCCGATTAATTCTATAAATTAGTTATTTATTTTTATTTATAAAGGTAGTTATTTTGTAACAAATAAAAAAGTTTTTTTTTAATTTATTTAAAAAGCCCAGCCCACTTTAACTCCTCTTCCTTTGCTGTCTTGATATAGCCGGTGATCACATCATTTGTATCACACCAGATACACTAAAACCTCATTGTCACTGTTTCCGCAGTAAAAACCCTTATTTTCTCCTCTTTGTTCCGTCATTGTCAGGTTTCTCGATATCCTCACACTGTCACCATCATTATTTTATATGTAACAGTAACTGCGTGTGACTGACACGATTTTCTCTTGAAATTCAGAAATGGCAGCGAAACCAGGCAAAGGCAGGGGCAGAAGAAAAGCTACACGTAACAACAATAACAACAACAATGCCGCTTCCGAGAACACCGCAATCGTTCATGAAACGCAAAATGCAGCGGAGACCAAAAGAAAACAAGGTTGATTCGATAAAATCTCTAACGAATGATTCTCAATTTAAAGTAAATTTCAAAAAAATTAATAATATTGATTAATATTGTGCGAGTTGATCATGCAGGTGATCCTCAGGGTTATCTTTCTTTCATCAGAACGATAACAGGGGAAAAGATTGAAATTCGGGTGAGAATTTTGACGTGTGAGGTTCTGTTCTGTTCTGTTCAGAACGTGGTTCTGATTTGTTTGTAGTTCCGCAATTTGTGATGAGTTTGTTATATTGGCAGCTGACTGAAGAGGACACTGTCATGGACGTAAAACAGTTCCTTCTTGAGTCTAAGGAAGCGTGTTACGTCACGTGCTATGACTTGTTGTTGCGCGAGAAGGATGGCGGCGTTCACCACCTCCATGATTACAATGTATTTTCGGAGGTGTCTGATATTTCCAAGGGCGGTTTTTCCTTGGAAATGGTTCCAGGTATGTTTATTAAATTAATTAACGTTGATTTTTGCGAAATCTGGAGGAGTTGGTCCAGGGTTCGCTTTGGATAAATTTCTCATTAAGCATTTACAGCAGAAGAAAATAATAAGGTTAAATGAATTACAGTTACTTATGCATGAGCAAATTTTAACTTTTATATAGGAGAAGATAAGTGTAATTCATTTTGCTTTCTTGTTTCCTTTTTCTAAAAGGAATTATTATGAAGTTTATTCAAACAGGGCATAAAACATTCTTTGTTGAACATTTAAAGCTGGCAGATTATGATGCGGGGAATTTGTGTTTGCAGCATTTTATGATGAAAGGTCCATAAGGGTTCATGTTCGGCATACTAAAGAGTTGCTTTCCCTTTCTAACCTCAATGCTCCCTTTTCCACCTCACCTGCCCCGCAGAATGAGAAAGAACAAAATAAAGAACCGAATTCAGGAGGTATGGGATAATTCTCTTCCCTTCATTGCTGTTTAGTACCCCTTTTATTTTTACTTTTTCAGGAAGCCTTATGTTTTAAATTGTGGTCCCATTTGTGATTTTGTTGCGATCTTTGATGTCGTGGAAAATTGCAGCTAAATGCGACCGTAATTGTGTTGCGATGTGATCACATAAACCCCAAAATTTTTGCCATCAATTGCAGACTGTATTTTAAAACCTCAAGAATAAAAACGGAAGTGAGGGGTTGAACCTGTGATACGAGTTGATTGAGCTATGTTAGCATGTTAATGTTTTACATGTTGCCTTTGGAATATATAGTTACTATTCTGCTTCTGCATTCCATGAATATCAGATACATTGAAAAATGAGGTTCCAGAGCTTCCCGGGCTTGGTTATATGGCGGATGTCTCTGGTTTATTGAGTAATGTGCCACCATCCCCACTGGAGGATGTTAAGTGTGTGGAGAGCATATTGTTTTCGGCCTTCAATCCTCCCCCAAGATATAGAAGGTAAATCGACAAATGTTCTCTTCAATTGATGTCATTTCCTATCTGTGTTCAGTTTTAAGGAATTTGATAAGGTTTTCTGTGCTTTTCAGGCTAGTTGGAGATTTGCTTTATTTGGATGTGACAACTCTGGAGGGTAATGCGTTTTGTATAACGGGAAGTACTAGGATGTTTTATGTTAACTCATGCACTGCAGAGACTTTTGACCCAAGGCCAAGCAAAACTACTATTGAAGCAACAACTCTTGCTGCCCTCTTGCAAAAGATTAGCCCCATGTTCCAAAAAGGTAATGAAGTGTATTTAAGTACTTATTGTTCAAGACTTATGTTTGTCAAATTTTGGCCATGAGAACCTAAGCTTACACGGTTTCTTCAATTATGAAGCTTTCTGTGAAATTTTGGAGCAGAAAGCTGCTGTACATTGTTTTGAAAATGTGCAGCCTGTGTTGATGCCTAATTCGTGGCTTGGATCATACCCAGTTCCTGGTGAGCTCTGTCACTGGCAACTTGTTTCATCAGTATTATCTTTTCAATTCTGTTATAGTAACATGTGCTCCGGGAGTTGGATAATCAGGTTGCTCTTCCTTTAAGTGGTAGGTGATACATTTTCTCATTTTGTCCTCTGTGAGAGCAAATTTCAGAAGAGAAAATCTTCCTTTTGACATATCCAAAACTTTGTGTAGTTGGGTGGTTAGCTTACTTGTGTGGGCTTCTTATTGTTTACCTTGTGTCATCAGTGGCAAGTGATGCTATGACTAGATATTTGGTTGTCGAATAAACTTGCATAGTGTGGAGAAATTCCCTGATACTTTTACGAAGCTCATTGCTATTGGTTATATTATTTTTTTTTTTTTATTGTTACTCAAATTATATTTGTTTGATTTTATTATGAGGTAACCTGAAAATCTCTATTCCCATTAACATTATTATGCCTTTTTCAATTAAAAACAAAGTTAGCCCATCTAATATGCATGACCACTTCTAAACACTAGCCACGTCATGTCATAACCGGGTCAAATATGTGTTCATGTTGGATATATTGCTTGGACACTTCAAATTCTTTTAATTGCATTTTTACTTTCATGCTTTTATTTTTTTAACTTGTATACCAATACTAAATAGAATATCACGATAATTAGACAAATTTTTATTTTATTTTGTTATGTTTATAATGACATGCTCAATTTTAATACATGAATTCTCTCTTGTGATTTAAATTTTTTAATTTATGCTAAGTTTAGATTAATTTTTTTTATATTATATCATAGGTGTTGTGTCTAATAATTTTAAATTTTCCAAATCGTAGACGTATGTATGCTTCCTGGCAGTCCCATTGACCAAGCATTCATTTCATACTTTGTCTATGATAGATGCTATAAATACTTGTGAAATATTAAATTTGAAAACAATTTTAGCTGTTAAAATAGAAGTTAATTTTTGAAGCTTTTATGCTAAACTTTTTTTTTTAGTTATTCATTGGTCCCGACACTATAACTTAGTATGGATTTGAAGCTTTATTTAGTGTTGATAAAAGGTTATTGAATTTTTTTTTCCCAATAAACAGAAGGTTGAGAAACTTTGGTTGGTTAGAGGTAGTAAGATATTAATTATTCTAATTGTATCATTTCTTATGACTTGAAGTCAACTCGTGGCATGAAAATTTTCATTTAATATGCTTGTTTGAAAGATCTATCTTTCATCCCAGCAAAGCAAATATCAATCTTGTTATCATTAGTAGTAGAAATATTTAATAGTTTAATCTATAACTTATGAGTGAATTGTAATTGAGAATGCTGTCTGATAATCTGATTTGTTTTGTAACTTCGCTTCTTTTATTGGCAGACCACAGACGCAATTCAGACAGGGCTGAGAATTCCTTGAGTCTTCTATATGGAAGTGAGCCTCTTGGCATGCCAAGAGAGTGGAATGAAGAGTTGCAAACATGTCGAGAATTGCCCCGTACAACTCCACTGGAGAGGTACCTTTTAATTTCTAACTCAAACTGGTGATTTTAAAGGTATGAATGTTCATTTGTTTTCTCTGCTGGTGAGGACCTGACTCATTAATTTCTTGGGTGAGTTTTCCTTTACTGCAGACTTATGCGGGATAGGGCACTTTATAGAGTGACATCAGACTTTGTTGATGCAGCAATAAGTGGTGCTGTTGGAGTGATTAATGGCTGCATTCCTCCAATAAACTCAACTGACCCAGAACATTTATTCATGTTAGTAGGACCTTCCACTTCAAAACTTATACAATTTATCTGTTAATTTGAATTAATGAAATAAAATATCAAATGGTTTTCAAAATTTTAAAAATTGGCAGATTTGATCTGTACATTAAAAACTTTAAATTTAACGGTTAGATTGTTGAGATTTGATATAAAACATAAATTATTAAACGAAGTAATTTTAGGTAGACTTATTCTTGAAAGAAACTAATCCTTCCTTCTCCTCTCTCTCTCTGTCTCTCTCTCTATATATATATATATTATTTTAAAAAGGAGAGACATATTTTTTTTAAAATAACTATTAAACATGAAAAACAGAGATTCGTGATTTAAAATTCCTAAGAAAGTAAAACAATTTCGCATATCAAATCTAAATTATAAATAAGAGTTTACATAAAAATATAAGTTTGATAATCTTTTTAATTATTTTTTAAACTCCTTTTAAGCTAAAAAATGTTTGATAAAATAAATTAGTTTATGACTTATCATAATTAGATTATACGTATAAATTAATATTAGGTAAGATAAGTTTAAATATAAATTACAAATTAAAAAAATTTAAAACCTTCTATATTATTAAGTACAATTTAACTATTAAACATGAAAACTTGAGATAGTAAAAAAATTTCGCATATCAAATCTAAATTATAAATAAGAGTTCAAATAAAAATATAAGTTTGATAATCTTTTTAATTATTTTTTAAACTCCTTTTAAGATAAAAAAATGTTTGATAAAATAAATTAGTTTATGACTTATCATAATTAGATTATACGTATAAATCAATATTAGGTAAGATAATTTTAAATATAAATTACAAATTAAATTTTTTTTAAAACCTTCTATATTATTGTCAAGTACAATTTTAAAAATAAAAAATATTTTTTAAATATAATTTAACAATGTCAATATATATTAAAAGTTTAAAACTATTTAGATTATAATCTGAAACATATGAAAAGAATTTTCTAATATGATTGCCTTAGGTTGGTTAGCAAGCCACTTTTTTTAATCTATACAAACACAAATTGTTGTACACAGGGATGGAACTATACTTACCTGCAAGGGGGGCAAAATTATTTTACAAAATTGTAAAAATTAAAATTATCACGGAATTTTATTTTGTAAAAATTGCAAAAATTATTTTGCTATAGTTTTAACTTAAGCGATTCCGAAATTTTATAATTTTATCTAATAATTTAACGAGTCGTGGTTACCTATTTCTAGAAGAATGATTGTAATGAAGTTTAGAATAAAGAGGAGGGAGACACATGGATCTATAATATATATATATATATAATATTTATATAAAATATTTATAAATATATATTCCGAAATATTAATTAGTTTAATAGATCAAGGCATTAATAAAAAATATTTATATAGAAGATAAATTTTTTAATTTATAATAAAATTTGATATTTTCATTAACTGTATTTTTTTTTAGAAAAAGTGCTATTAATTAAATTTTTCAACAATATAAAAGATAAATAATAAGATCATTTAATTGTAAATGTAATTATTCTTAAATATCATCAATAACAAATGATAAAAGAATAAAAATATTATCAAATAAATAATATTTAAATATTTTGTCTAAAAAGAAGAAAGAATACAGTATTCACAATAATTAATATAAAATAAGAATATAATATTTATTTCATATATTAAAAAAGTGTTATTATCTTTACAATGAAACTTATAAAATAAAAAAGAATATTATATCAAAAAATAACAATGACTAATACTTAAATATCATTTTATAATAAGACTTAGAAAATATAAATTATAGACTACTTTTAAAAATATTAAGATTATATGTTAGAAAATTTAAATTAAAAAAACCCCATCCCATAACATGGTTCTGGTTGTTCTCATATATGATATAAATACAATGTTGTTGTCACAAGGTAAGCATTTATGAAAACAAAATATAGTACATAATAATACTGTTCTTATGTTAATGAATCTTTGCGAAAGTGTCAGTTATAGTTGAATAGTCATGGATTGTTCTTTATGTGAGATTTCATTTTCCTTTGCCCAAAATTTTGCCTTTATTCATGGTAAGTTGGCTCATCAGTGTTTTCTGATTGTGTTTTGGTAATAGGTTCCTGCACAACAATATATTTTTTAGTGTTGCTGTTGATACTGACCTTCAGAAGCTGTCAAAGAAATCTACAGATGCTAATTCTAAAAAATCTTCTGCTGTCCAAGTTCCCAATGGGGTGGATAATTCTGAAAAATCTTCTGCTGTTCATGTTCCCAATGGAGTGGCTAATGATGGTTCAAGTTCAGAAGATAGTATCAATGACATGGAAATTGTTCAAGATATTCATCCTGAAGCTGGGCAGGTTGAGACTGATGTGGCCACATATGCTTCCGTAAATAATGATTTGAATGGCACAAAAGCTTACCAGGAAGCTGATGTCCCAGGACTTTATAATCTTGTTGTGGCTATAATTGACTATAGGGGTCACAGAGTATTAGCTCAGGTGTTAACCTTACCTATTGATAACTTCTTCCATTTTCCCTTTTGATAACTTGTCAAAACAGCTTTGGGATATTATGAAACAGAACTAGAATGGCAGTCAAATGTGTTGAAATGGCGATAGAGCATGCCCAAAATTTGCATTAGGCATTTCTGTTTGGTGTTATAAACATGCAGTGCGTAGTACTTTTACTGCTAATACTTTATTTAAATCTTAATGTACATATAAATATATTTTCAATGGTTGCTATTAGTAATCCTACATTGATTAAGAAATCTAAGTTCTACATTGAATTAATTCACACATGATGTTTGCTGCATTTTATACTATATTTAATAAAAAAGAAAATATAGAATTTGCTACTTTTTTTTTTTTTTTTTTTTTTTATAATTGTAAACCCCATGAATCCTTGTTCACAATTAAATTTCTGTATGATTTCAAATTATATATTTTGCTGCAGAGTGTCTTGCCAGGCATTCTTCAAGGGGACAGTTTGGACACTCTCGTGTATGGCTCTCTTGACAATGGAAAAAAAATTGTGTGGAATGAAGATTTTCATTCGAAGGTAAAACATCTTCTGAACTTTTAATTTTAGTGAAGGGATCAAAATTGAATTTTAAGCTTTTATTGAAATCGTATTGTGGGTGGAACCTTTTGTACACGGATGAAAATATAAGGAAAATTCCTTGTCAAATGAATTACGAATATATTCAATAGTTATTATGTAAATTATGAATATATTCAATAGTTGTTAAGTAAATTTTAAATAATCTTTCCTTGACGGTGTTGCTAGTTTTTGCATTCTCTATTAGATGGCTTTCTTTAGTATCTTTTCTAAGTTGTTCTTATTCAGGTGATGGTGGCTGCCAAAAGGCTTCATCTGAAGGAACACTTAGTCATTGATGGATCCGGAAATATTTCTAAATTAGCCGTGGCAGTGGATAGCAAGGGCATTGTTGGCAGTGATAAACGGTAGTTTCATTTTGGCTTGACTTATTGATTCTATGTTGTTTGTCTCTTTGGCTGCTGACTTTTTGGCTGATTTTCTAATTATGTTTGACTTGGGAATTAGTACACAAGTAGTGATTGTATTTGTTAAGAGCGGAATTGAACACAAAATAGTGATTGTATTTGTTAAGATTGGAATTGGAAATACGCATGATTTTCTACTATACTTATGTACAGAACATCATTATGGTTCTTTTTTTTTTGCAAGTCGTTTATTTTTGAAGCGAAGAGTATTATTGGACACTGATAGTAGGAAGTTCAGCAACGATGGTTATAAGTAACTTAGTTCAGGATTACTTCAATACACTTGAGATTGTGATTTGGGTATTGCTAATACTTGTAGCTCCTTCAAGCTTTCTTTTGTATGTTATTTATGGTTGAAAAATGTGATTGAACACCGATACATAAGGAGTTTGTCATCCATTGTTATTAGTTATGATGTTCAAGTGTTATTTAAGACAGTGATATGAACTTTACGGATACATGAAATTCCTTTCTGGCCTTCCTTTTGTCATTGAATATGGATAGGAAGCTTTTCAATCATGTTTTATTAGTTGAAACATTCAATTTTAGTTCAATATAGATTTGAATTTGTTTTAATTGTTTACTGTGCCATGAACTGATGTTCTTATTTGAAATTACTCAGGCATTATCTTCTTGATTTGTTGAGGGTAACTCCTCGGGATGCAAACTATACTGGACCTGGTTCTCAAAATTGTATCTTAAGATCTGAATTAATTACCTTGTTTTGCAAGGTAACTACAGCATTCCGATATAAACAAAACAATATTTGGGGTTTTCCTTTATATACAAGTTTCACATAGCTTGTCTTTGTGGGAATAGGCCAAAGCAGCAGAGAAATCAAAATCCAAGGACACTAATTCCAAGGAGGTAGATAACTTGGCAAATGATGCTAAAATCTTTGTTGATTCTGATAAACCGGTAGGTACTGTTGCATATATATTCCTGCCTTAAGGATAATCTGCTGAACTTCACAATTATAAGATTGAATGTTAACATTTTTCGAGGTCTCATGTGTTATGGCTTGGATCTCATCACCATCTATGTTGTGAAAATAAACTACTTGTTTCAACTTTATCTAGTACCAACCTCACTTCATTATCTAACTTAACTTTCAAACACCGGTAGTATTGTATTGTGTGTATTCTGTATTGCAAGTATAATTTCAAAAGATGATAGGATATCCTATCAAATGATTTGTCTCACTATTAGTTTAGAATCAGTAAAAATTAGGGATATTTTCTTTGGAGATTGAATTCCAAAATATAAACCTATAAACTAAGGGTACGCACTTTTGATACCTTTCTACAGGATTTGATTAAGGAAAAGAAGAGCGAGGATGCAAAAGAACTTTTTTCTGCATCTCCAGAAAGCTCTTATCATCTTGACGACATAGTTTTT
Source organism: Cajanus cajan (assembly GCF_000230855.2). Classification (NCBI taxonomy): domain Eukaryota; kingdom Viridiplantae; phylum Streptophyta; class Magnoliopsida; order Fabales; family Fabaceae; genus Cajanus; species Cajanus cajan. The sequence goes on along the minus strand of NC_138524.1, from coordinate 56,519,074 downwards.
AACCCTAATGTTTTCACTGAATTCAAACTAGCTGGAAGTTCAGAGGTTTCTTCTGAATCTGCTCACTCATCCTTTCCTTCTCCCTGGTGTTTCTCTGTGTGTTTCCTGTATGAAATTTCACGGTTCACTCTTGGTGCTCATGATATTCTTATATTGTTATGTTTGATCATATTTCCCAGGAAATAGAAGCTGATGAAAACCATGTGAGAGAAGCTAGCAAATTTCTTACCGATGTTGTGATCCCAAAGTTTATAGAAGATCTATGCACACTTAGAGTTACACCCATGGATGGCCAGACATTAACAGAAGCACTCCATGCTCATGGAATTAATGTTCGCTATATTGGAAAAGTATGCTCTATATTTTGATCATTACTGCTGTAATGAATCATCAAATGCCAACTAAATGGATTTTGGTTGCTCCTATGTCATTTCTTTTGCTTGTCATATGGTAATTCTGATAGGTACTTTTTTCTGTCATTCTGTGAAAGGTGGCTGATGGAACTAGACGACTACCTCATCTGTGGGATCTTTGTATAAGCGAGATTATTGTCAGATCTTCTAAGCACATTATCAATGTAAAAGAATCTTTCGTACCCACGTAAAAGTTATTTCAACATTTCATTACCTCTACTTTTTCTAGCCTCTGATTCAGTTTTTAATTCTAGAAGTGTTTTGTTATCTTGAATATTTTGCTGGAGGAGAGATAAAGGCTTGACTGAATTGACATGTGGCAAGGAGGGAATTGGGAAGTGAATAAAGTTTTCAGAAAGGGAGAAGGAGATTATTTAGGGAAGAAAATGTCTGTGAGGGAGTATTATAGAATTTTCATGTCAATAATGATGGTTTTGGCTAAGGTGTTCAGAGTAGAGATTCCTATTCTCCATCTTGCAAGGAGCTTGCTCCATTTTCTATAGTTATTTCAGTTTCTGAAGTTCATTTTGTTGATCATTATAGATGAATTTATCCTCTGGGCGTAAGGAGTGAGCTCCTTACTTTGTTGAATTTAATTCAGAAAACAGATTTTGCATTAATTAATTTCTGAGTCATGCTCAAAATCTTATATTCTTTCTGTTTCAAATAAACTGATATGTGGATGCATTCATTTCTTCATTGATATAAGATATTGCATGAGCATGGGGAATTTATATACGCTCTTTTGTGGTGACATATAAACCTGTACAGAGGATAAACTATTGTTTAAAAATTACTTGTCCACTTAATCCTCACACCAATATTATGCTTCTGATACCTTATGATTTTGTTTGCCACCGAATAAAACTTTCAGGATATATTGAGAGACACTGATGACCATGACATTGCACCAGCAATATCTCATTTGTTTAACTGCCTATTTGGAAGCTGTCAAGCTCTGGGTGAAAAAGTAATTGTTAATGGCTCACAGTCCAGCTCTCCTAAAAAGGTTTTCTCACATGATTGGATCATTTTGTGATACCTGCCACTATTTCCAGCTAGCTAATCTGGCTAGTTCTTTTATTTTATGATCCCTTGAATTGATTTTTGAACTTTGCCTTCTTTTGCATTACAAACTATTTTTCATCTACAATTTTTATTTCCTGTCAAATTCTGTGTTAGAAATGGCTGGACCTAACTCAAACCTAGATGCTAGATCAAGTTGGTAGTACATTGGTCATATTCCTAGTCAACATGGGACATTCTATAAGCTATATAAATTTCTAGTTAATTACTTTGTAATGTAGGGCATCTACAAGGTCCTTAGAATTATTCATCTATCCTTTTTAATTTACAGGAGCATGTAGGGCATCAGTCCCCAGGAAAGCATTCCAGAAGGCAAGCACGGAGGAAAGGAAGGAAATCCTTAAGAAACAGTCAACCTTTGTATACGAGTGTTAACTCTGAAACTCTTTGGTCTAACATTCACAAATTTGCAGTTATCAAATACAAGGTATCAATTGTTGTCTAACCTGAATATATAATTCTCAATCTGATTAAATGTACATGTGAATACACATGCATTTTTTTTAATTAAGTGAATGAGCCGCAATAGGTATTATAGTGTTTGCTTTAGTACATCCAAGTTATATGCATGGAATCTAAACAGGTATGACTTCTAGTGCTAAGAAAAGGATGATAATTTATTGATAGATTGGTGAACAGTAATACTAAATCACACAAAATACAATAATTGCTTTCCTAGAGTCATAAACTCTTATAGAGATGAGTGCTCTGTTCACTTAATCCTCCTCTCTATTAAATTTCTCTATTAAAGTGAGACGGTTTCACCTTTTTATGACTCCATATTCCTCTTTTGGATATGGAAAGTCGGACAAAATGATAGAAACAACACTATTAAATCATACATAATATATAAGAATTTGCTGTCAAAGAGTCATATTCCAACATTTTTTATTACTGTTCCTAACTCTCAATTTCCATATACTACCTCAGTGCACATTGTATTTATATTTATTTCTTTGTCTATATTCGAGTTGCTAGCTATACATTTGAAATAAATATCAACTTGTTGCAGTTTGAGTTGACTGAGGATGATAGGTCGTGTGTGAAGAAAATTACTGTTTTACGTAATCTCTGTCTAAAGGTAAGTATAATTTACCATATATGTAATGTTTGGGTTGCAGTTGTGTCAACGATTTTTATCGAAATTTACCGAATCTGAATTTTCTGATGTTTTCCATTCTCTTTGATTTGATAGTGTGAGAATATAAAAGAGAGCATGAAAGTTTTTGAAGGATTTTTTTTCCAGTTCTTTGATATAGATTTATGCTTACTCAATAGTGTGTATCATTTAAAACCATAAATAATGCTTGGCTTTCAGGTTGGTGTTACCATTGCAGCTCATAAATATGATCTTAATTCAATAACACCCTTCCAAACATCAGATATCTTGGACCTCTGTCCAATTGTCAAGCATTCAATTCCACTGAGTGCTGAAGCCAAGAGACTTGTGGAGACAGGAAAACTGCAATTTGATAAGGTTATTACCACGTTTCTTTTTTTTTTTTTTTTTTTTTTTTCTAATATAGAATGGAAGGTTTTATGTAGGGCTCGTTAGTTCTTTGTATCAGTTACCTTTTTTTCAATTTATGACATGCTACATTGCGGCTGCAACATCAAGATTTGTTTTCTTTTTGTGGAGTTATGCATATTTGTTATACACAAGTTGGTATGATTGAGTTATCTTCTTAAGATGACATTCTTGTTGTTCAAAAAAAAAAAAAAAAACACGGCATTCTCTTGAATAAATTCATCACAGGATGCTTGGTGCATGATTTATTGTAATCTGATAAAGAGTGTTTAGTTTTAATTATTATTTTTCTGATGCAGGAAATGATGAATGAATCCCACGCTTTATTTTCAGAGGCATTCACAATTCTACAACAGGCATGAAATTCCACATTGTTGTATCTCTCCTAAGAGGAATTCCTTATTTTAAAATAATTGTTGTGTAATAACTGCAGGTTACTGGCCCAATGCATCGGGATGTTGCCACTTGTTGTCGGTATGTCATGGTTGTTTTTGTTTATGTTAAGTACGATTCTAAAGGTTTTGTTTGTTCAAGTCATAATTAAATCTTCATGCTTGGTTGCTTTAGACTTGGGTAATGGTAGCGAAGTAATACTTATAGTAATGATTATCGGTTCCTACACCTCATAAATTTAAAGAATTGTAGTCAATACTTGTGTCCTTTCTTTTTTTGGTAACTATTGTATTTTTGGTAACTACTTGTGTCCTTTCTAATGAAGTCTAGCAAACGTATTTTTCTAAAGCCTAAATCCTAAACTGAATTGAGAAATTCAGGTGGATGCATGAGTCCTAAAAACTGTTAAAATCCTATTTTAGTCCCTAAACATCATAAATGCAGATCCTGCATGTCCTTTTCTAGGATTAATGCGTCCTTTTCTAGTTAATAATAATTTTAGGGACTAATGTGAATTTGTTATATTTTCAAAGTTTAACTCCTAAATTTATGAAGGATGAAATTAGGTATATTCTCTATTTTTTCTTGTTTGCATTTCTGCATAATGTATTTAATTTCAATTATTAAATTTCAGGCATCTTGCGATGATTTCGTATCATAATGGAGACATGGTTGGGGCTATTGCTCAAACACAAAGAGAATTAATTATAAATGAACGTTGTCTTGGTCTGGATCATCCCGACACTGCCCACAGGCAGGCACTCCCTATTCTGTTGATCTTGGTTCATTGTGTAATACTATGGGATTCTGTTTTCTTCTGCATTCTTTTATTTGCATATCATTGTGTTTTTGCCAAGACATATAGTCACAATGTGCAAAGAAATGTATTGGTGTGATAAAACAGTTTGCTCTGAAACATTGTGTGATCTGTTATTGTTGTCGTTGGTGCAGTTATTGCAATATGGCTCTGTTCTATCATGGACTTAACCAAACAGAATTTTCTCTTCATTACATGGCACGTGCTTTGCTCCTATTAAATTTGTCATTGGGTCCTGACCATCCTGATATCGCATCAACTTTCATCAATGTTGCAATGATATATCAGGATATGAAAAAGACAAGCATAGCTCTTCGTTACCTGCAAGAAGCTTTAAAAAAGAATGAAAGGCTTCTTGGAAAGGAACATATTCAAACAGCTTTAAGTTATCATGCTCTTGCTATTGCATTTAACTCTATAGGTGCTTTCAATCTCTCTTTACAGGTATGTATAGTGGTAAAAGTTGATGTCTATTTTCTCATGTTACCTGTTGATGGTTGAGTCATCCTAGTGTTTGGTTTGCAGCATGAGAAGACAACATTTGATATACTTGCCAAACAACTTGGTGAAGAAGATTCAAAGACACGTGACGCATTAAACTGGATGAATAGTTTTAAGCTGCGTGAACTACAGGTATCATCATTCTTTCTTCTTGTTAATATGGAATTACACAATCCCAAAAGGTTCACATTACTAGGAGTACTTCTTGGTCTAACTTAGATTTGATTTTTAGACAAAAATTCATCCAAACCAAACACAAAAGTAATGTGGTTTGGTTTGATTTGGTTCAGGTTGAATTCAATACCAAATCTGAACCAGGTTCAATGCAATACTAATCAGCACTAAACTAATTGATCTTTGTAGTTCAATTTGGTTCGATTTTTTTATTTTTCTAATTTATTTTTGTGTCTTTTAAAGTTATTTTTAATTTGGAAACTAATAAAATAAAGCATAATCTAATGACCAATTAAGTCATGATCAATATTTAAAAATGACATTTACATAACGACAAGGCATAAACAATAAAACAATAAAAAAATCTCTCAATAATAATTACATTACAAATCTCTTCTAAAACAAGTGCTTATTATCGGATATTTATGGTCAATAAGGCATGCATTGTCATAATTCATAATTAAACATAACCAAAATGTCTAATACATAACCAAATTAGTTTGATTTGGTTAGGTTTCTACAAAAGAAATTGAAAATCAAATCAATCCACAGTGGAGAAAGCAGTTGAATGGGAGAATTCACTAGAATTTACATTTGTTATCTGATTTTAGCAATTAAAAAGTTCCAATTTAACTATTTAAATATGAGCAAAATGAAAAAATTGCAGTTGGACATCTCAGCAACAATGAGGACTTTGAACACTGATCAACTTCTTATCATCATAATCATAATAGTGAATTTTTTTTATGTCATACTAGGACACGAGTGTATAATTTCACTGTATGTTTTAACTATGTTAAAATTAAATTCTATGTAATTAACAAGTTGGACCAAAACTGTCACTTCTTTTATAATAGTAGGATTCACATTTAATATGTTATATGACAGAAGAATGTACAAAAGCAAAGAGATCAAGTTCTGAACGATGCATCTACTCAGAGGGCCATTGATATTTTGAAGGTTATTCTTTAAGTTCTTTTGATTTGTCTGTTATTTTTCTGATGGAATTAGCAGATCACCATACTGCCATATTGAAAGAATAATAGAAAGATGGGAAAGAATAATAGAAGGATGGACAAATTCAGTTGGTTAAGTTTGATACTCTTGAGTGTGACATCATTATGTGTTTTTTGATTTTTTTCCCCTGAAATGTTTCTAATTTATTTTTTGTGAAATCTGTATATCTTATTATGAAATTTTTTTAATTTTCTTTTTATTTTGCCAGGCACGTCCTGAGTTGATCCATTCATTCCAGGCTGCCAAAGGATCTGGAACTTCAGGTTCATCTGCAAACAAGTCCATCAATGCTGCTTTAATTGGTGAGACTCTCCCTAGGGGAAGGAAAATTGATGAAAGGGCTGCACGTGCAGCTGCTGGAGTCCGAAGGAAGGCTGCAGCAAAGGGTTTGTTACGCCCTCCTGGTGTACAAGCTCAAGCAGTACCTTCCCTTACACAGCTTCTCCATTTTATTAATTCAGGGATGACTCAAGATGCTGTGGAAAATGGACTAGCACATCCCGTTAAAAAGGAAGACAATGATGATGCAACTGATGACCAATCAATGCACTTGCAAGAGCAAGTTCCAGCTGGTTTGGGAAAAGGGCTGACATCATTGGATGCCAAGAAACGAAAAGCAAAAGTTGGGGTTATCTGAAGTTTGCATAGGATCATGAATTCTTGAGTTTGTTAGATTGACGTGATTACGATTTCTTTTTGAATTTGTTGTTAGATTGACGGAGTACTTTTTTTTCGACTTTTTAAGAGTTGAATTTGTTAGATTGATCGATGGAGTACTTTTTTCTGCTTTTCAAGAGTAGCAGCTTTCAGTAACTAGTTTGCATATGATATCAAATAATTTATTTTTGAACTGGGTGTGCATATGGTTAGAGCAAGTAATTGTCATTAGGGGCAAAAATGAATTATTGAAAAATATGTAAATAAATCTGACTTAAATTTTTTTAACAAAATTTATAATAATTTAAATATAGCATAAATTTCATTATATTCAATAATTAAAAGTGTAAATAAATATTATTTTAATATGTCAGCATTAATTATGATGTCGAAATTTTATTTTAACTATTAAATAAGAGTATAATAGTATAGTTAGGATTAGTTGGTTTTAATGTTAAGGGAAAGAAAGAGGAATAATATATATATGATTATAGAAAAGAAATAAATGGAAAGGGAAAGAAAGAGGAATGATGGAAATTAAGGTAAATTTTAAGGAAAATTGTGTTGATTGGATTGATGAAACTTAAAAAGAAAAAAAGTGAAATTCATTTTTTTTAACCTCATAAAAATTAAATCTTACAAATAAATTCTTATATTATTCATAAATAAGTAAATTAATTTACACTTAAAATATAACATGAAAAATGCACAGGATAATTAGAGAATGGTGATGAAATTTTTTACCCTTGGCAAGTGGACCAAGTTTCATTGTAATAATTTGATATCGATCTCAGAGATTTGGTGATCCTAATAATTCCCTTTCTTGTTTACAGAGAACATGAATGAAACATTGATTTAAATATATACCAAAGTAAATAAAAGAAATAGTATAAAATTAATAGAAAACTTTATATGAGAAAGAGATTGGATTCAAATGTACTTTCTAACTCTTTTAATCTTCATAAAATAAATATGATTCCAATTCTATTACTTCCACGTTCAATGATCAATTCAACCAGATTCCTCAAAATTGAGCCCTAAGGTGATTAACCCTAAACATGATTCCGCTATGATTTAAGATTAATACCTTGCATTAAGAACGATAACTTGAACCAAAAATGGCTAACAAAATCAATTCTATTCCTAGAACAAAAGATTGTTAGGTGAGTGATTCAGTTCAGGCTTTTCCCAACAGAGTTCAAAAACCTAATATCATAAAACGGGTGGTCAAATCAGATTAAGCATTAAAAGAAGAATCAAACACAAGTAATAGAACTGAATATCAGATAAATCTAAGAAGAAATAGAGTTAGTAGTTACATTGGATCCAACCCAAAACTAGTCGCTCATGGTGAGGTCCATAACAAATAAAAAACATGAGATTACACAATAGAAGAGAAGAAATGAAGATGGGTCCTCGTTCCCAAGCAATCCAAGCTTCAAATCTAATCTTCGCGCTCTCCTCGTCTTCTGGGTTTTCTTTCTCTCCTTTTTCATTTGTTCCGTCTTCGTTTTCTCTTTTTGTTCTTTTTCATCCCTAAAATATGTTTTGTCTAGGGGAAAGTTGGGATTTTTAACCCAAGGCTGCAGATCAAGATGTGTGGCTACGACTCTAGAAGTGTTTCAAGATGCAGGAAGTTCCAAAGCTGCAGCTCTGGAATAGGGGTTGTAGCTCTGAAACTCTGGGCAATCCAGAATGTTCCAAGGCTGGAGCTCTTGCTTTATGGCTAAAACTTCAACTCTCTGGAATGCTTCTTTTTGGTTCATGCTCCATGGCTGTAGCTTTGGCTTTGGAGCTATAGCCTTGGATTTCCAACTTCATCAAAATCTACACAAAAGAGAAATATTTTCAATCAAAGAAACTAAACTCTTGTAACTCCTTAGATTAATCTTAGTTTATCTATTTAGGAGTCAAATATAACCAAAATTACTTACATCTCTCTCAAAAAGAGTGTCAAATCAAGGATAAAAATATGTAATTTGAGCACTTATCAGAGAACATATTATAAATTAAAAAAAAAAACAAGATTGCATGTTTAGAAAACATAAAACAAAAATGCAAAAATAAATTAAATTGTAAATACAAAATTAAAATGCTACAAAACATGCACGACAAAATAATTATAAAAGTAACAGAATGGGGGCCAACAATATTATTGCTGTCAAAAGGTTAAAAAAGAATATGAAAGTATGTAAAGTTTTTGAAATTCAATTTCTCTGCTGCTGTCAAAAGTTGAAAAAAATATATATGAAATATGTATATAAAGCTTTCGAAATTCAATTTCATGCTTGGAATGGATGGAAGTTATTTCAGATGAACACATTTTCTTTTTCATTTCCTTCTTCATCCCATCCATAAACAAACAATGAAAAAAATTCATTTCCACAATATTTTCATTTTCTTTATCTCATATCTTCTCAATTCCATATAAACAAACAAAGACTCGGTATAGTGAAATGTATGTTATCAATTTCCTTGTACAGCAAATTTGGCTGCAATCCTAATATGACATATAAATAGGTTTATTTAACGTCGCATAAGTTTCTCATACTTAATGCCGCATTTATTACATTATCTCATGTTGAATTTATTGACGGTGTCATACTTTGTAGTCATGAAATGCATAATATATATATATATATATATATATATATATATATATATATATATATAGCGGAGGGTTATAATTACATCGGTGTAACTTTAACGAAATATTATACCGCTTAATAACTTTATATTAATTGTGAATTTTGTAAATCTAACCATTAAATTGAAATTTCATATCACTTTATATGTGTATATCAAATTTTGTTAAAATTGAACAACAACTTAAAGGTAATCAAAGTGTTCTTATTTTAGTGTATTTTGAAATGAATATATTACGTCAATTTTGTTTTATAAAAATGAAGTATCAAATTATCTTGGATTAATATAAAATTTTGTATATATGATCTAAGAGATATAAACTTTCAGTCTAACGGTTAGATTTACAAAATTCACATCTAATATAATGTTAATGAGCGGTGTAATAGTTAATAAAAGTTACACCGATGTTATTATAACACTCCTTTTATATATATATATATATATATATATATATATATATATATATATATATATATATATATTCATAATTATGTTGTGATTGAGAGTTCAGATTTTGGAGTTACATGATAAAGGCACCCTGTTATGTTTTTAGATAATTTAATTTAGATTTAGTTAATTTTTTAATTTTATAAACTTTATTTTAGTTTTATTTATATAAAAATGTTCCATGTTTAATCTTAGAGTTAATCACCTATACACTATTGACAACTAATTATATCTTTTAATTGTGTCATGTCACTGTAAACATATTTACTTTTAACAATAACATGGCACAATTAAAACATATAATTGGTTGTCAGTGTAAAAAAACTTTACACTGACAGTGTATAGGTAATTAACTCTTAATCTTATTCAGCTTATTTTTGTTTTTCTTAGTCTTTTTTATAAGTATAAAAAGAAATAAGATAATAATATATAATATGTATTAAAATAAAAAATTAATTATAGATATTAAAATGTATAGTTCATACAACTATAAACATTAAAAGAACAATTAAATTTTTAATTTAACTGTATTTAATCATATCACAATTTGCATATGGAAACAAGGGTTAGAGAACTTCAGAGTTTTGGAAATTAGAGCTGCATGGATAAACTCCTCCTCCAAAATAGGAATCCAGTTGAAGACCATCTATTGGAATTCTACAAAAATAATATCTCGTTGATCTAGTATATATAGTTTTGTAGTTAGTTTGAGTATATTTTGTAAACTCATCTTCTTGAATTAATAAAATATCTTTGTTTTATAAAATAAAAAATTAATGATTTAAATATGTTTTTAACTATTTTAAAATGGGCTATTTTTTATTTTAATTTTTATAAAAATTTTCTTTATTTTCATTATTATTGTATTTAGTCTTTAGTATTATGCGATCATTATTAATTATTTTTGTGTTTGACATTGCTCCTGACATCCATAATTGTACTTGATATTGTGTTAGTATGTGATATTTTTAAAAAAATTTTAATAAATCTTTATATCATATACTGTTATCAACCTTAAAATTAACATAAGTGACAAAAATATCGACTTTAAATTTTTTGATTTTTATAAAATATTTTTTTTTGAATTTAAGTTTTAAAGAGATGAAAGTCAAAGAAAAATATTGGATAAGAATCAAAATCAAAATTTGTTATTTTTTAAGGGTTAGAAACGATTTCAAATTTTAAAGAAATAAAAAATAGAGACTAAAATTAAAATACACTCATTTTATGAGAAAAAAAATGTTTAAACCAAAATTAATTCATAACTCACTAGTACAAAAATGACTTTTAAAATCAGGGTTTTAAAATCGGTTATAAGGTAACCGATTTTAAAAGTGATGCGGTGGCAATTTCGTAAATAATGGCATTATTTTTAAAATCGGTTATGTTATAACCGATTTTAAAAGTCTGTGACGTTACTTTTAAAATCAGTTCTTGAAGAACCGATTTTAAAAGTCCATTTTTAAAATCGGTTCTTGAAGACCGATTTTAAAAGTCCACTTTTAAAATCGGTTTCAAATAGCCGATTTTAAAAGTAGAACTTTTAAAATCGGTTTTTGAATAACCGATTTTAAAAGTGGACTTTTAAAATCGGTTATTGAACAACCGATTTTAAAAGTATTATCACAGAGTTAAACTTCTATATTCTCTCATTCTCCCCCTAGCTCCATATTCTCTACTCTTTGCCTTCAATAAGTTCTTATACTCCTCTCTTTACTCTCTCGGACTCTCATCTAAAGTGTGCAGCTTCTTAGTTTTTCAGAATAATACAAGATCAAGGTAACATTGTCTTCTATTGTCTCTTGTTTTGTTGTTTTTTGGCAAAATTTGTGTCTGGAACGGTCCCAGAACGGGCCGTTCTGCTTGCAGAACGGGTCGTTCTACAAGCAGTACGGGCCGTTCTGGGGCCGTTCATTTAGGCATTTTTTGAATTTTGGAACAGGCTGTTCCAGTTTAGGTACCCAACTTAGAAAATTAGACCATTTGTATGTATGTGTTATATATTTGTATTTTTATTAATAATTTGTGATATAATTAATGTCTACCTAGTAATTTAGTGTTTAGAAAAATTAGTTGCTTTATTCGATTTTTATAAATTATTATGATGATGTTATATTTATGCACATATTGAGTGAACCTTAGTTTCCCATTTGAAATTTAATACAAATGATTAAAATAGTGAGATTAACATTCATGGTCTATGTTTATTTTTTTTTATGAAGAACAGAAGTTATGGATAAAAGTTGGTTATTGAATTGAAGTTGGATACATGCATCACGTATAAGTGATGAGTATGAGACTGAAGTAGAATATTTTGTTGAATATGTAATACGAAATGCTAATGATGATATGAATGGAAGGTTTTTTTGTCCTTGTGTTAATTGTTGTAATGCGACTCGCCTAGAACTTGATGTTATAAGAGAACATCTTTTGTGTGATGGATTTCTTAAGAGTTATACACGTTGGATATGGCATGGTGAAAATGTTGACATTCCAAGTGTATCAGTCGAAACTCAAACTCAAACATTTACACAAGAGATAGATATGGATGATCGGTTAGAGGAGATGCTTCGTGATGTGGGTCCAGAAGCATTCAAGCATGCACATATGTATGAAACTATGTGCAATGATTTGGAGAAGCCGTTGTATCCAAACTGTACAAAATTCACAAGACTTTTAGCGATATTAAGATTGTTCAATTTGAAGGCAAGAAATGGATGGAGTGATAAAAGCTTCACAGAATTGTTAGAGCTACTGAAAGAAATGCTTCCAGAGGGCAACATATTGCCTAATCGTAACTACGAGGCAAAAAAGGTGTTGTGTCCTATGGGTTTGGAGTATAAGAAGATACATGCATGCCCAAATGACTGTATGTTATATCATGGTGAGTTTGAAGGGTTGCATCAATGTCCAAGATGTGGGTTGTCACGATATAAAAAGAAACAAGATGATTCTAATTATGATGTGAGCACTAAGGGTACTCCAGCGAAGGTTTTATGGTATTTGCCAATTGTTCCGAGATTAAAACGTTTGTTTGCTAATGCAGATGACACAAAGCTAATGAGATGACATGAAGATGAAAGGAAGTGTGATGGAAGTCTTAGGCATCCAGCAGATTGTTTGCAATGGAAAAAAATTGATTCTATGTTTCCAAATTTTGGCAAGGAGCCAAGAAATGTGAGGCTTGGACTAGCTACGGATGGAATGAATCAGGGATCCTCCTTAAATAAGTCAAATATTTAAAAAAAAATTAACCACTTTTAACATCGGTCATGTCATAACCGATGTTAAAAGTGAGACTTTTAACATCGGTCATGCATTGACCGATTTTAAAAGTCCCACTTTTAAAATCGGTTCACAATGACCGATTTTAAAAGTCTCACTTTTAACATCAGTTATGAAATGACCGATGTTAAAAGTGGGACTTTTAAAATCGGTCATTGTGAACTGATTTTAAAAGTGGGACTTTTAAAATCGGTCATTGTGAACCGATTTTAAAAGTGGGACTTTTAAAATCGGTCAATGACCGATGTTAAAAGTCCCACCTTTTAAAATCGGTTCGAGAACCGATTTTAAAAGTAAAAAATAACCGATTTTAAAAGTCTTTTTTCCACTAGTGACTACACTTTAAAAATATAATAAAATAAGTGATTAATGTTAAAAGAATAAAAATCAACCTTTAAATATTAAACATCAACAATTATCTTGTACGAAAATAATTTTAAGAATTTTTTTCCGATGAAAAGAATTTTAAGGTTAATTTCTTATATAATTTAATTTATATTTATCATAATTATTTATAAATTAAATTTTAATATCTCAAAATAACATATCAATAAATAAAAATAATATAATATTATAATATAAAATATTTATCATAAATTTTAAATATAAATTATATATTACAGTGGACTATCTTAATAGGTAGTTTATAATATTCATCTCAATTACACGATTATACAAAGTTCCCTATGCACCAAATATTTTGTTCTTCCATCTCTCTCTTCCACCACCACCTCCCTTCTTCCTCTTTGGCTCCGCTACTCTACCCACAACACAGCCAATTTCACTGTACACGGTATAAGTGTGTAGATGAGTTAGATCTGTCGATAGTTATAAGTGCTTCACCATACTCCACTTCTAAAGTGTTTCACTCTAGAATTACTTAAAATTATATACTAAATATAACATTTATTTATATATAATTTATTGTTATATATTTTAATTATATATAATATAATAAACATTTAATTGCTGCAATAAATATAAGTATTATAAAAACTTATTACCATCAAATAATACTTTGTACTTTTTTATGTTTAAAAATGGAACAGATCCTAGTCTAGCTCCTATAGTACCCTTTCTTTGTGGAATTGAAGTTCTCTAGATTAATTCGGAATGCACGAGCATCACGCGTTGGACGATATATCATTATTTTATGTTTTATAATAGATCGGTGTTATATAAAATTCGAATAAACAGTTATTTTGGTTATTAAAATTGAGATGTGCCTTTGTTTTTAATCTCGAAATCTAAAACAATTTTTTTAAAGTATATATATTGACAATTATGTTAGTCTAAAGTTAAACTACTGATATCAATTTAATAATGAAATATTATTACAGTGTTATAAATTCTATATTCTAAATTTTATTGTTATCTTTATAATTCTTACATATAAAAATATGTTATTTAAAAATTTAAAAAAAAAATGTGACTAGTATTAATATTTGGCGTAGTTGTAATTTCATGGATTCCGTTATTGGACATAATCATAGTTTTATTTATTGTAACATTTGGAGTTCATAAAATGTGGTAAGATTTGGTTTGAGATGGAGAATCGGGAAGGTGAAGGAATTAATATTTGGCTTAGGGAATTCAAAACAATGTTCTATAACAACCACCTAATCCTAGTGTTTCATTCTTAACACCCACTCATGGACTTGATGATAGATGATGGGAAATATTTGGAGTTCATACACTTCTTGTTTCCTAACCATTTGGCCGAGACAATTATTCAAATGTATATCCCTTATGATGTTGGAGTGATAGAAGAATTTGGAAGTTTGATAATAAGGGTATCTACACAGTCAGATCAACATATATAATGATGAGAGATTCTATTGATGATGTCAATATTATTTAAATGGAAGGAGATTGATTATTGTAGAGAAAAACTGAAATTAGAAGAGGTTGAATAAATTCAGTTTAAAATTCAATTTTAGAGAAAAGAAAAAATACTAGAAGAAGATTGAACGGTGTCAATAAAAATTTTAACACTTTTTTTTTTTTGAAATAGTGAATAGTAACATAGGTCTAAAAGAATGCAGATGAAACAAATTAAATCACACAAGATATTTTTATACTAATATGTCTTAATCACTAAGATTATGTTCAATTTTTTTTTTATCAATTTAATCAAGTTTTATGTTTCATAAAAATATAAATATTGTTTCACAAACCACTCCTGACTCAACTTAAGTATTATTTAATTTGTCTCTTCAAGTAAATTATGCAAGTATTCATTAAACAACAAATTCTTTCCAAATTTCAATGTCAAGTAGCCTTTAAACACAAAGTCTCTCTAGATTTCAAGTTAAAACACATAATTTTAAGCTAGATAAAGATAATAAAGGAAACAAAGATCGATTTCCCTTTCATGCTCAGTAATAGCTTCAATTTGCATATAGTCACTAGTGTAAAAATTGGATTTAAAATCATACTTTTAAGATCGGTTACAAGGTAACCGATCTTAAAAGTGACGCGGTCGCAATTTTGTAAATAACATGAACACTTTTAAGATTGTTTAAAATTTAACCGATCTTAAAAACTGATCTTAAAAGATACACTTTTAAGATCGGTTACAAAAGAACCGATCTTAAAAGTTTTGTAACCGATCTTAAAAGTGCCACTTTTAAGATCGGTTATAAAATAACCGATCTTAAAAGTACTTTTAAAATTGGTTATTTAAGAACCGATTTTAAAAGTGCTACTTTTAAAATCGGTTATTTCATAACCGATTTTGTATGTAGTATACAAAATCGGTTCTTAAATAACCAATTTTAAAAGTATCGTCAGAAATCTTTTATATTCCCCTCCATTCTCATTCTCTTTAATCTTTTCCTCCATTCCTTTTTTAATCTCTGACGCTCTCATTTTCAAGTCTCTAATAAGGTAAATTTCGTTGTCATTTTTGTTTTCATTTTCGTCTTCTCATGTTCTTCTTGTGTCTCTTTTTGTTTTCTCATGCTTTTCTCGTCTCTATTTTCGTTGTAGGTTCAGTTTGGGTAAATTTCGAACCTGGAATGGCCCGTTCTGCAAGGAGAACGGGCCGTCCTCCAAGAAGAACGGGCCGTTGTCCTTGGAGAACGGGCCGTTCTGCAAGGAGAATGCCCCGTAGTAAAAGTTACCTTGTTAGGCCTTTTGAACAGACTGGAATGGCCCGTTCCAGTTTTGGAACGGCCCGTTCTAGTTTAATTTTTTTTCGCGGCTAGACTTTTAAGATCGGTTATAAAACAATTGTTAAGTCTCAATTTTACCTCTTTTTGGATGAGACTTATTAGACAAATTCCACTCATCCTTTGAACCATTGCAATATAATTGTTCTCTTTTTGGTTCATTTTGTGTGCAGATATAACTAACCCAAATTCACCTAACAATACCTTAATCCACCTCTTTTTTTGTGCAGGTATTGAGTGAAGAGTGGAAAGTTGAAGATCTCTCAGGATTGGAAGTATAAGAAGCTGAGGAGCAGAACAGGGTAGCTGCGCCGGGCGCAAGATGATACGCGCCGGGCTTGAGCGAAACAGAGCAGCTCATCTCTGGAAGCCATCACGCCGGGCGCAATTTAGAATTACGCCGGGCGTGACGCTTGGCAGAGACTCAAGAAGAAGAATATGCGCCGGGCGCGGATACTTACGCGCCGGGCGCGAAACCCTAATCTGACCTCCCAGGCTCGCATTTAAGGAGAACTTCGAGGGTTTTTCCATTATCTACACATTGGGCGCGTTTTGGGAGCTGTGGAAGGGATTCCCGGAGCTTGGAGCCGTTCGTGTGTGGGTCTTTCCTTCGGTTCTTCACTTCCTCTTCCATCTCTATTTTATATTTACCCTCTTTGTTGAGTGGTTTCACCCATTTTTGTGGGGTTAGATGTAACCAACGAATTCTATTGTAATCCTTACGGTTTTTATGATATATATACATGTTGTTTCATTCATTGTTGTTTATGTTTCTATTCTTAATGCTTGCTTTGGATTTAATCTCATTGCATGATATAGGTTCCATTGGGTATTGGAAAATAACCCTTGAAACTAGCTCTGAAACAAATGCCTAGTGGGAAATGTATCTAGGAATGGAGCTTAGCCCATTAGTAGTCTTAAACCCTAGCCCGTAATGCGGGTGTAGATACTGGGTACTCAAGGGATTGATATTCAGTATCCACATCTAGGCTCTTGCTCTAAGGGATTAGGTTTGAGTAAACTATTGGGTTGACTAAGCAATGAATTTAACAAGAGATTAAGGATTCATTAGTTTGATGTTTGGTGAAATCTGACCCCACAATCTCACAAAACCATAAAATCATTTCTACCCTTTCCACTCACAAACCAATATTTATTTACAGCTTTCATTCCAATAGTCTTAACCTTGAATTCACATGACAAAATATTGAAATTGGAATTATTCTTTAGTCACGAATAGTCAATAAATGCTTATATTACCTTCTAATCCCTGTGGATACGATATTTTTACTACTTGAACGGCCGGTATACTTGCCGTGTTTGAGACCGTTGATAGAATTAAACGAATTTACAAATATTAACAAAAGTGTTTCAACGGAAATCTCAACAAGTTTTTGTCGATCTTAAAAGTTAACTTTTAAAATCGGTTGTTTAACCGATTTTAAAAGTCTAACTTTTAAAATCAGCTCTTTCAAAATCGGTTACAGAACCAATTTTAAAAGTTAAAAATAACCGATTTTAAAAGTCTTTTTTCCACTAGTGAGTCCACCTTGAAATTCTTAAAATACTGACCATAAAGTTTAAACAACTCCACTTGCTCCACCCATTAAGGGACATCCATCCAATAAGTGCAACAACCTTCATCTAATAAGGATATATAAGAATGTCACCATGGTTGGCTTGATACCTACATACATACACAATACTTGAAAAGCAGGAACTCTCAACTATTTGGATGCAATTGATTCAAAGCCACGTTCATCTTCCTAAGGAAATCACACTCCACGGCATTAAAAGGAAATGTAATGTCCATGTCTTGGAGAACACATCAATACATATACACAAATAGGCACAAGTACTTCTCCTCGCCCAAATACACACAATCACTCTCAACACACGGATGGAGCACAAACAAATGCGTGTGTGATGATGTAGACTATATGTTGTTACCAGAGTTTGCAAGTGCTTTGAAGACAAAATGATGACTTCCTTGTTATGCAATATTCGCGATGGTGAGAGCACTCTAACGCTCAAATTAAAAAGAAGTCTAAATTTAAGATAAAATTAAAGTTTAAGTGATATCTAATGTCCTATATATACATAATTAATTCCATCGCAAGATTAATTTTAAGAAACGATTTTGCATGATATATAGTTACATGGATATTTCTTTGACAAATTCTATCGCACCCTCATTTTTTCAAGGGTTTTGGTACCTTGCATACGTGGACCAATAATTTATATACATTTAATTTAATTGTGCCATGTCAAGTTAAATTTGAAATTATA
Organism: Cajanus cajan; assembly: GCF_000230855.2. Lineage (NCBI taxonomy): Eukaryota > Viridiplantae > Streptophyta > Magnoliopsida > Fabales > Fabaceae > Cajanus > Cajanus cajan. The sequence continues at coordinate 56,500,648 of NC_138524.1, read as the reverse complement.
AAATTTTGCTATTAAGTCCCCTTTTTTTTCAACTTTTTATTGCACACAAGTATTTTATTAACCTATAACTATTACAATCATCTTTCATATTTGTAACATTAGTTTTCTTTTCTGCCATTGATACTTGAGAGTTTCGTGGTTGTCTCATCTTACTCGGAAGGCTTCGCATGAGTGACGAGAGTTTCGTGATTGTTTATCTCGGTCGGAAGGGTTGGCAAGTGGTGACCTTTATTGGCTTGCAAAGGAAGATTTCTCCGTTTTTTCTCATCGTTGCTGTCAACCATTCTTTTTTCTCACTGGGTTGCTTTGCAGTCACCAGTATTTCCACAGATCTTAGGTATTTCCATTCGAAATTAACCAATCCGTTTTTGTCTTTAATATTAATTTTTTGACAGGTATTTAAATTTTGTTTCAATTTTTTTGATTAGGGGTTAGGGTTTGTGGTTGATTTTTTCCATTGTTTCAATTCCGTTTCGTTTCACATATAGGGTTTATTTAACCAATCTATTTTTGTCTTTAATATTAACTTTTTGACAGGTATTTAAATTTTTTTTATTGGGGGTTAGGGTTTGTGGTGGATTTTTTTCCATTGTTTCAGTTTCGTTTCGTTTCACATATAGGGTTTGTGGTAGATTGTTTTGGTTTCCATTGTGTCAATGTTGTTTCATTTGTTATTTAGGGTTTGTGGTGGATTGTTTTGTTTGCAATGTTTAAATTATATATATTTTTTCGATTAATGAGAATGAGTTTAGCAAGATGATATGTTCTGATAATGGATAAATCATTTGAGTATTTTTGAATGTTGTTTTGTGATGCGATTATTGACTATGTGCATTTTATAGTTATGCATGTTTTAATTGAAATCGCTTATGCTTATGGTTCTAATTTTTTACTGTGTGCATGTTTAAGTTATGCATGTTTGTCAATATTGATTTCGTTCATATTGAATGTTGATATATTGTGTTCTGATTGTTTTTTTTAAATCATTAATTTTCATAAATTTTGGTTAATTTGAACACAACTTGTATAATGTATTGTATGCTACCTTTGGTTACCCTTTCATGTGTTTTGATCCTTTAAATTAGTGTTCGATGTTTGCATTGAAGCTAAAATTTTGTTGTATTTGGAACTTCTCAATATTAGTTGAGTATTTGTTAATGCTTCAGGTTGTGATATGCATTTAAAGGTAGCGTGTATAGCTTGTGCTTATTTGATGTGATTTAATCTTTAATTTTTTTAGAAGAATTGGATTATTTGTCAACATCCATTTCATTCATATTGAATTTTGATATATTTTGTTCTAATTATGTTTTTCCAGATTATTTAATTTCTAAAATTTTTGACTTTTGGTTAATTGTAACACAACTTATATTGTATCTTCCTCATGGGTACCCTGTCATTTTTTTGTATCCTTTAGATTAGTGTTCCATGCTTTATATTTAAGCTAAAATTTTGTTGTATTTTGAAATTCTGAATATTAGTTAAGTATACATATTTATTTTTGAAGTTTATTGTTGTTCGCATTTACATTTATTTAGTGGTATAATAAAATGTTGTTTTGAATATCAGAAATAGAAAGTATAGCCACAAATTATAGTCAATGGACAACTCTACATGTTTAGGTGGTAGCATGAATAATTCATCAAATGGTCCCATTTTGACACTACCATTGGTATGCAAGTGTGGTGCTCGAAGCAGGTTGAAAACCTCATGGTCTGAGGATAATCCGGCCAGAAGATTCCATGGTTGTGGTAACTATAATGCGTCTTTAAGATATTGTGATTATTTCAGTTGGTATGACCCTCTTACAAATGATTTTCATGCAAATCTCTTCAATAAGCTTAAGAGAGAAAATAACAATTTAAAAGTACAATTAGAAGCAACAAGGTTACATTGGATGAAGGGTTTTTGGTTCTTCTAGCGACAACAACAATGGGTTGTCTAGCGATAATGTTGAGAATTCTAGTATTATTGAAGATGATATTAAAAAATTGAAGGCTGAAGTTGATGTGGTTCATACAGAGTTACAAATTTTGCATGAATTAATGGGCACAAACCAAGTTGAATTAGAGTTATTGAATGAGAAGGTTGAATGCTACAAAGCTAAAGTGAAGAAGCTATTTTTCATCATATTTTCTATATTGATATTTTTTTTGCAAAGTTGGTTCATTTTATGTAGTTTTATGGTTATTTGCAGTTGCATTCATCGTAATCCAAATGCAACACACCACTTGCTTTGGTTTTTTTGCATTAAAAAGTGGAAAAAGCCCCCTGAACTGGTGTCGAACTGTTTCCCAAACACATATGATTAATGCATATGTATTGTGTAATAGGTTCCAAGTTATATTAATGGTATATTTTGATTATGGGTTTTTTATAACTTTTTTTAATGGCATTGTATTGTTTGTTTTCATCTTATAACAATTTTAAGAATGCATACTTTGAATATACCATATGATGTTGTTGGTTATAGTTTTATCGTTCATATGGATGTATTAGTGTTCTTATCATTTATGATTTAAGTTTCGTTTCAACTATTTATTATAATTTGAAAAATGAAAGAAAAATATTATGTATATTTTCTTTTTCTTCTATCTATACTTACTCTATATAAAGGAAATATTTTTCTTAAAAATCGCCTTGGTCTCCACATTTGTAAGACTATTATATCGTTTTATTATTAATTTATTTTAAATAATTAATTGACATTATTATGAAATCTACGTGTTAAATTCAAGATGGTAGGAGTGAAGGACAAAGTACCTATTAAAGTAACATACATTTATTTCTAAATTTTATTTTAGATTTATTAGAGACTGTAATAGTTACCTATTAAGAAACTTATATTTTGTTTAGTATATAATGTCAATTTTTATGGTAATGTATTTGTAAAATTGAAATTAGTAGTTATGTTGAAAAAGCGTGTGACACCCTCTACCCTCCATACCATAACACATAATAATAAAATTTGAATAACATAACATTTCATAATTAAAATATCAAACGTGTTCAGATAGAGAGTACCACATCCATAACTTAACAAAATCAGCGGAAATTACAAAGAAATAAAACTAAACTTTCCAAAATAATTTAATAAAAACATCTTAATCTAATCCTATCTACGCCCGATGTCACATGTCCTATCAGAGCAAATCCTAATATAGAAGTCTAAGCTTCATCACCAACATCTTCAGCCTCATGCTGATAATAACCTGTAAGGCAGTCAAGGAAAAACAACACAAGAAAAGGGAGTGAGAAACATCTCACTCTGGCTCACAGTGTAGGAATATACACTGGATAGCCAAACACAAACAAAACATATATAACACAGATAAATTAGTAATAATATCACATCTCACTCATTCAAGACATAAAAATATCAATTTATCATATAACATTAAAATGCACATGGATGGACACAGACTACATTTTATCATGCATGTGGCGCTAGTAAAACATCACATGACATATTGCCGCTAGCAATATACGAAGAGTAGTCTAGGAGTACATGCTGGGTCACACCCTCTGCGCACTCTCACTAGAAGGACATACTACCAGAGTCTCGTCGGGATAGCTAAGCCGCGCAAGATACATCTCATGCACACAATGGGCGAGACTGGGACTTCCAAACCGAGCTATCCCCAATGACTAATCTCCAAAGCTTTTACACTAGGGGGTCTTCTCTAGCGGTGTATTCCATATCATACCCTTAAAAACATTTATGCACATGATGCATGTCAATCAAGACTCTATGCATTCTAATATCACATTATTATCATCACATCTCATCATCACATTTCATCATCATATTCCATCATCATATTTCATCATCATATTCATATTACCACATTATCACATTATCAAATTATATTCACAATTCTCACAAAGCACTTTAATCCATATTAAAACTCATCTATTTGCGAAATTAAATACATATTTACACTCTGTAAACATTAAGGAACACAACAGAAAACTCAAAAGGTAAAACATTTAAAATTTTCCTATTTCTCATAGGGTTTCCACAAGAACCCACAGAGCACTCTAATTCATATCAAAACATATTCATTTTCAAAATTAATCACATCCTCATGCATCACATCCAACAAGGAACACAACAAAGCAATCAGAAGGCAAAACAGAAAACATTCATATTTTGCTCGTTTTCTCACAGGGTTTCCCGTAGGAAAACACAGAAATCTCAAATTATACAATTACAATTTTAAAACTAAAATTAATCATTCATTCAAGCAATTTATACAATTAATTACATACAAGAGGAATAATAGATGAAACAGATACAATTGGGGAAAACCCTTCATACATGAGCATACAACAAATACAACAAACACAAGATTGGGGGCCAATCCCACTACCCAACATATATTCCCACACCCAAAGCAAGGTTTCTCACTCCCCCCCTTACCTGGATGAGCAGAAGACGAATGGTCTTGATGTGATCTAAGATCGTTCCTGAGTACTCTTCCTTATAGCTATTTGTTTCTCCTCTTTTTTTTTTCTAACCCTTCAAAACACAAATGAGACAGATAGGGTTAACGCTACTTGACTCCTTTCTTAAAATTAATCCATTGAGCTGGGTCAACCCAACCCATTTTCCTTCTCTTCTAACCCACTTCTATTTTTCCTCAAAATAATTAAATAAAATAAATACATGTACATTATAAAATATTTTTCCTCTATAATAATAATATATTTCTGACCCAAAATATAATAATATAATTTCAATAACAAAATATCATATAAAATCAACCTTTTCTTAAAACATATAAATATTTATTTAAAAAATTCTAATAAAAATTATTTAATACGTACAAAATAATTGTCCAAAACAATAATTACTTAAAATGTACAAAATAATATCCCTCTATAATTATTAAAATAATTATGATCAAATACCATCTAATAATAATAATAATAATAATAATAATAATAATAATAATAATAATAATAATAACCTTTTTGAAAACTGGGGTGTTATAAAGTGTAATATGGATATCATGCTCATCTTATGTGAACAAATCGTTCTATTCAATTGAATATTGTATATGAAATGTCCTTAGGTTATTTAATTTTCTTTTATACTTTTTTGGATTTTTATTGGCAAAGGGTATACATCATGATTACTTATTGTTTTATTTTGCTTTTTAAATAGATGGACCCTGCTTTTATGTTGGTCATTGCAAAAAAAATAGCAATTATTATACTTCTTACTGGTGGAGGACGTGAAAATTTCTTAATTGGTGAAACTGATTATTACCATGGTGTAGTTCGTGGAATATTTAAAGATCAAATTATTGGTGGAGTGTTTCATCCAGGTATGAATATGTAAAATGAATTTATATGTTGTTATACATGAAGTTATTTATTCATTATTAAGATTTTGAACTGTACATTAATTTACTCTATTTGTGATGCATATTGTGCTTTAGTGTAGATTGTATTAATTTTTTTATTGTATTAATTATTTGTATTATTTGAATGATAGTGCTTTGTATCTTAATATTAGTATTAATTATATAGGTAATAATTTTTTTTTTCAGAAAATACACTTTCATGAAGGTAAACATGGCATAATAATAATTCATAAACAAAAGAGCTGTCAAAACGGGTCAGCCCGGCCCATGTTTGCTGGCCCACCTTGACCCATTTTAAAATATAAAATTCATTTTCCCATAGTAAATCAACATGTAGTAAATGATAAATAAGAAATCAAAAAGTCAGACAATGAATAACAACCATGTTGTAACCAAAGTTCAAATTGAGACAACAAAAAACTAAATTCTGGCTTAGTAAAGAAAACTTTTTAATCCAAACTCAAAAATTTTCAATCATCCAATTTTGACTAGATTCTTCCTTTTAGCTTGAACCTCATCCCAATTTTGAAAAACTCTTTGAACAACTTCATTCTTGATATCATTGTAATCATCAAGAATTAAATCAATAGCTAAACACATCCTATTTTTAGGTTTTACCTGTCAATAACAAAATACAAGTGCTTAATTTTATTTTATGCAAATTAAAAAGTCAATTGTCATATTTTTGGCTTGATATAAACACTTATAGAAATTTTTTCATATCGATCACTCCAAATGCACTCACGCATCCATTCAGCAACCCAAACACCGCAATCATTCCTAAAAACGAATAAATATATAAATTTTAATGTGTAACAAGTTTTTGAATAATTATATGAAAATTATAATAATTGTAATAAAAATTTAAAATTTAAATTAAAAATGGTTAATTATGATATTACGATCCATGTAGTTGTTTGCCAAGTTCAGCTGGTTCTTTCAAATCATAATCAGATATTATAGGCTTGACAGCATTGGGACTGTCATAGAATGAAGGGTCCTGCAATATTTCTTCTAAAAACATAGCCTACATATAACAAAATTAGTTAATAAGACAAATATAAAAGGTTTATTACAAATCATACTTATATAAATACATAAAATACATAAATAAATTACCAATTTTTTTACTTTCCGCTTTCTTAATTGAGTTGTTGATGGTGTTGGCTTAGAGTCCAACATATGAAGAGTTTTATCAAGCATGTCAACCACTAGAAGGTACCAAAGGTTTTTTCCATCATTAAAGGAAAAAATATCTGTTACAAATGAATTAAAAAAAAAACATTACCATGACATATATAACATATTAAGTGCACCAAAAAATAAATATTAAATATTATGGGTCCATGTTAAGACATTTACCTTTCACAAAAGATCAGCATTTTCCATGAAGTCCTTTTGATAAAATCTAATAACTGTTTCAATTGATGTTTCTCGGTCCAAAGCATATTGCTGTAGTAAAAAAATTTCATTAGTTATGTTGTACCTAAATATATATGGCAAATAAAATAAATCAAAGAATTAATTTTTAGAACTGGGTTTACCGAAAAAGTTGTTGGTAAGAACCAAGTTGACATATATTTTGATAGTTTTTTGTGATGAAAAGAAAACTTGCAAACAAGTAGATTAAGGACTTGCAATAATTGATAAGATACAATGATTTGCTAAAAAAAATAAAATTAAGCTATACTTTTTATTAATTATTATTTAATGTTTTTTTACCTCTTGATCAACACAAGTTTTAGGCATTAGAGACAATAATGTCTTTCTATTTCCATAACCCCAAGATGATTTTATCAAAACCTCTTCCCTGTAATGAAAGAATACAAAGTTATTCATTGTTCAGTAAAAGATTCGATATTCATGTGTAATGCAAGTATGTAAAATGAAATAAACAAATACATACCCAAGTAATTCATCTATTTTGTTTGTTTGAAATATATAAGACGCAACAATAGCCTCCATCTCATTGAGAATCATATCATTGGGTGGTCTAAATGAAACTGGCATCCACTAAAAAATATAAAATTTAATTAATAGTATAACAGAAAATTAAACCACAATATTTGGAAAGATTAGCATATGAACTTATGCTTGGTATATCAATTTCGTTTGTACAACCTTCATATTTTCCAATAATGATTGGCTGGTATGAAATGTTTATATTAGAAGTGTTCCCATATTCATAACTGGAAAATAATTTCTTTGGTTGGATTGTTGGCTTAAATTGACATATTCTATTTTCAGTAGACCCAATTTTTGATGTCAATTTTTGTGTGGATAAAGCCAACTCTTTCATAATTTTCTCTGTTGCATGTTTCTCCATTGCTGATGAGTGATTTGGTGTACAAACTTTGTTCATAAATAATACACCATTTTTTGTTTGAGAACAATGAGAAGGACTCAACATTTGGTTGTTACTTGCAACAACCCTTGTCAAATTACATACAACCTCTGTTAAGTTTTCCACAGTGGATTTGACATTTGAGACCTCTTTCAATACTTGCATTACTCTTGGTTGTTGTGAATCCTGTTTGCCAACCTGATGATGTTTTTTATTGGGAGTCAACTCAAATAGCTCTTCTTCATTTTGTTGACATTTGAGGTTACTCTTACGGTAATTGTCATACACATATTTTACATATAAAAATACGAATAATAAAAATATAAATTTAAATTAAGATTCAACTATTTACATACATTATAAAGGTTGACATACACATACATTCATACATTATTTTTGTATATGATACATGCATCCAAATAAAACCATTTATTAAAAGACGTTTACCTTAAGGAAATTTCAATAACTTCTGTCAATAGTTTTGTTTTCTTGCAGCTTCTCTTCATGCTTGCCTTTGTTTGAAGAGACTGAGTTGTAGGTTGTAACAGCCCGATTTTCACAGATTGTTTCAAGGCCCAAAGGCTCAATAGGGGTGATTAGTAGCCCAGAATGGACCGTTCCCAAATTGGAACGGGCCGTTCTAAACTACTAAAATGAGAGTGATTTTGTATCCCAGAACGGGTCGTTCCCAAACTGGAACGGGCAGTTCCAAAATACAAAGATTGTCTACAAATTTTAGATGGGAACGGGGCGTTCCCAATTTGGAACGGGCCGTTCCAAATCACCAAAAATGCCTAAAATCCTAATTGGGAACAGGTCGTTCCAGATATGGCCGTTGTGGGTTAAGTGCAACCCCAGAACGGACCGTTCTGGTTTGAGAACAGGTCGTTCTGGATGTGAATTTTACACATGCCGTCAGAGCCCAGAACAGGCCTTTTCGGATTCGAAACGGGTCATTCCGGCGACGCCTAATGCCTATAAATAGAGTGCTTTGGCACTCCCAAAGAGCACACCTTTCATTTCTGACTCTTTTTCTTCTTTTCTCTTTTCTCTTCTTCTGCAGTCTCTGTAGACTGAGGGAAACCCAACGGAGGAGATCAACCAGATCCTTAAGTTACTGTTTATCCAGGTACGGGGGAAATGGAAATTATTTATGTGTAGAGTTACATGAGGAATTGGGTAGAGGAAGAGTCCCTTAAGATTATGAGTAATTTTATAATAATTTCTATTTGAGAAATTGATGATCCCATTAAACTGTATATGTATTGAGGATTAGAAATATGCTAATACTTTTGTAAGAATGATGATCTGGGAGAGAGAACAAAATTGTTAAAAAAGTGCCTGTGAGCTAGGTTTTGGAATAATTGGGGGTTTTACTGTTTATGTTAAAATTATATTAAAATGATAATTCCATTGATTATTATATTAATTTATGAATGTTATTGTTATATTACTTGATAAAAATTGATGATTTAGATGTGAATTGCTTGAGGTGTATGAAACCCATTATTTTGGACTTATCTGACGTGTGTATGGAATTGAACTATGAGATGTTGTGTGGAATGTGAATGAGATGTGATTGTGGTTCTTCACACCTATGACCAGGGGTGAGCACGGCCCGGGATTGTTACATGGGTATCGTGACCTTGGTTAACATGTCAGGGGTGAGCACGACCCTAAGTTAGGGGTAACGTGACCTTGGCATAGTGTTATATCAGGGATGAGCATGCCCCGAGATTGTTGCATGGGTATCGTGACCTTGGTTAACATGTCAGGGGTGAGCACGACCCTGGGTTAGGGGTAACGTGACCTTGACACAATGTTATATTAGGGGTGAGCACGACCTTGGATTGTTATGTGGGTATCGTGACCTTGAATAACATGTCGGGGGTGAGCACGACCCTGGGCTAGATATGCTACAGGGGAATCGTGACCTTGGCACAATGTTATATCAGGGGTGAGCACAACCTTGTATTGTTAAATGGGTAGCGTGACCTTGGCATAGTGTGAAGTGCAAGATTTGTGATGATTGGTGTGATTGAGAATTATGACATGATGACGATGCATGATTGATTGAAATAAGATATGTTGAAATATTTATGAATATTAAGTTATAATGAGTTATGATTATGTCGTATTTTTCCTTGTGTGCTTTTCATATAGATATTTTCTTTTCTTACAGTACAAATTGTGGATATTTTAGGTAAGGAAGAGTGTCAACAGTTGAATTGTGGGTATGCTCTGATATTGTGACATCGAGGCAGAGGATTTTTAGGACATAAATTTTTATATGGATTTGGAATTGTAAATATGATTTTGAAAACAATTTGTAAACTCTCAAGTTTTATTTTCAATTATCATGTTGGTTATTGATAAATGAATATGAAGGTTTTATGTGAACCCTTTTACCAACGTTGAAAATTTTATTCTTTAGTTTATTTACATGATTAATCTTTATATATGTGTTGGGGGTAGTAAGGGTGTCACATTTAGTGGTATCAGAGCAGGTCGATCCAATCGGCCGTGAGTTATAAGTCTACTATGATTGTTTGGTAGATGAATGATGGAATGAATTGATTGTGAAACTTATTGATATGCTAGTATGATGATTGATTATGTTTGTTTTTATTTAATTGTGTGTACTCTAACAATTTTTTGCTTTATATGAGGATAATGATGATGATGTTAATGTTTTCCTTGTGTTGTTAGTGTTGTGCTTACTTGTATATTATTTTCTTAGAATTTGGCTGAAAGACATGATATAGCTTAGTTGATGCTATTCATGATTGTTTATTTGTTTTGATACTTCTTGCTTATGTAAGAAGTAGTGGTTGAGTGGTATCACTCGTGTTGCGAGCATATGTACCAGTAGTAGTGGACGAAGCCTTGTGCTAACCAACTGGAAACTATTAGAATCTTGGATGTGAGTGAGACATTGATTTGTCGAGTGTATTGAGAGTTTATGGTTGATGGAGTTTCTGGAATTTATAGTTTTAGCGATTGAATCCAAGGAGGTTGTATCTTGAGAATTGGAAGTTTTGATATTCTTGATGAGAGATTGAAATGTTGGTATTTTCCTCGAGTGTTGGTGCTTTTTAACCTTTCATGGTTTAGGTAGCATGTGAGTTTTATTTTCTAAGTTTGTTGTGCTAAATATGTGAGTTGTTTTTGGTTTAGGATTGTAGTGGGAAGCTTGAATATGAAGTTGAGGTGTGATTTTGGAAGGATTGAGGTATTTTTGTGGCCTTAGATATATCGATAAACTATTGCTGTCTGGTGTAGAAGATATTTTTGCTGCAGTTTTGTTGTGCCAGTATGAGTACCATATTGACATAATTAGATTTTGTGGTCTTCATGAACGTTGTAGCCTTGGATGTTATCTTTCCAATAGAACTGGAATTAGGTAAAACGGAGGTCTAGAACTTCAATTATAACTGCTTTGGTGATCAGAAGACTAGTTGTAAGCGCTGGATATATTTGTTGTGGTTTTGGAATTTTTAGCTAAGAAGATGATCTTAGCTTTCTTTTGAGATAGGTTTGAGATCATTTGAATGAGTATAACTCTTTGTGTCATTTGCTTTGACATTGTTGAAGGGAGGTATATGCTGTCATGATGTTTTGAGTTGTTAGGCATAGCAATGATAGAAAATGATTTGGATATGATGCTCTGAGGTGTTATCATTGAGAGGTTGTTTAAGATGGTATGATGCTATGTGGTAAGGTTGGTTCATGTACATGCTATATGGTGTAAACGGTAATTCATTCGTACATGCTCAGGGATGGTATATATGAAGGTTTAAATTAGGTATTCTAATATGATTTGATATGCATGTATGTTGATATGAGGATAGATGACCTTATGGATCAATTAGCGAGTGTTTATGTGTTTAGTAAGATTGACCTTAAGGTGTGATATCATCATATTGGAGATGAGGATGAAGATGAATCCAAGACAGCTTTACGCTAATTTATCTAAGTGTGATTTTTGATTGTATGAGGTGAGTTTTCTAGGCCATATAATTTCTAGCAGAGGTATAACATAGATCTACTTAAGATAGAAGTCATGCTTAAGTGGGAGATACCAAAGTCAGTTAGTGAGATTATGAGTTTTCTTGGATTAGCTTATTATTATAGGAGATTTATTGAGTAAATTTCTAAGATAGCATTACCTTTGACTAGATTGACTAGGAAGGAGTTTCCTTGTGAGGGATGGCAAATGTGAGAGTAGGTTCCAAACTTTTAAGGAAAGATTGACTAGTGTTGATACTACTGGATTGTAGTAATACTTTGGTGGTATACAGTGATGCTTCTAAGATGGGATTAGGTGGAGTGTTGATACAAGAAGGAAATGTAGTAGCTTATGTTTCTTGAAATTGAAAATTCATGAGAGGAATTACCTTACCCATGACCTTGAGTTAGCGGTTATGATATTTACAGTAAAATTTGAAGACACTACCTACATGATTCTAAGCTTGAAGTATTTAGTGATCTTTAGAGCCTTAAATATCTTTTGATCAAGGGAGATAGTTGAAATTTCTTAAGGACTAGGATTTTAATCTTAGTTGTTATCCAGGTAAAGCCAATTTGGTGACCGATGCTTTGAGTATGAGACCTTTATATTTGCCTTTCCTTATGATTAGAGAGATGGATCTTTTAGTTCAAATTAAGGATTTAAGCTTGACTTATGAGGTTACCCTTAGTAGTGTGAGACTAAGTATGACTCGAGTAACTAGTAGATTGTTAAAGGAAAATTGGAGGAACATAATTAGTTGATTCATTTTGGTGATAAGATATGAGGTTATAGGACAAGATAATAGATAAGAGTTTGCCTTGGGTATAGATGAAGTTGTATGACTTTGAGATCGAGTATGTGTACCTAGTGAACTTATGTTTAGGTGTTTGATCTTTAAAGAGGGTCATAGAAGAAAAACTAATATTGTGGCAGATGCCTTGAGTAGGATGACCATTCACCTACCATCTTTGATGATTTAAGGGTTGAATTTGATTAAAGAGTTAGAAACTTAAGTGTGATGTGTAAGCTCACCCTTAGAAGCATTGAATTGAGTATGTCGAAAGTGACTAGTGGACGAGATTAGAGAAGCCTAGGAGTTAGATCCTTTCTTAGTGAACCAAGTGGAGAGGATTGGTAAGGGTATGGGTAACCCTTTACGAGTGGAAGTTGATGGTGTTTTGGGGTTCAATGATAGGATCTATGTACCTAGTAACCCCAAATTAAGGAAGATGATCTTAGAGGAAAGACATAAGAGTACTCTTAACATTCATTTAGGAGCTACTAAGATATATCCGAGTGGCGCAACGGAAGCATAGTGGCCTAAGGTGAAGAGAGGAGTAGAGGAATTTGTGTACTCGTGTTTAGTATGCTAGAAGTCTTTAGGACTTTTGCAGCCTTTAGACGTCTCATTTTGGAAGTGAGATGGTGTGTACATAAACCTTGGTTGTAGGCTTGACTAAGATGATTACGAAATTTGATTCTTTTTGGGTTATAGTGGTTAGACTCACCAAGTTTAATTGCCTTATCCTCGTTGATAATAGATATTCCTTGGTGAGATTGTTAGAGTTGTACATGAGTAAGGTAGTGAGGTTGTATGAGAATTAGAAAATAAGATGCGAGGAGCCTACCTATTTCTGTTTTCAGGTGAATTTCGGGGACAAAATTTCTAAAAGGAGGGGAGAATTGTAACAACCCGATTTTCACAGATTGTTTGAGACGGGCCGTTTCCAGATTGGAACGGGCCGTTCCAAACTACTAAAATGAGAGTGATTTTGTATCCCAGAACCGGCCGTTCCAAAATACAAAGATTTTCTACAAATTTTAGATGGGAACGGGGCGTTCCAAATCACCAAAAATGCCTACAACCCTAATTGAGAATGGGTCGTTCCAGATATGGCCGTTGTGGGTTAAGTGCAACCCCAGAACGGGCCGTTCTGGTTTAAGAATAGGCCGTTTTGGATGCGAATTTTACGCATGCCATCAGAGTCGAGAACGGGCCGTTCTAGATTCAAAACGAGCCGTTCCGGCAACGCCTAATGCCTATAAATAGAGTGCTCTGACACTCTCAAAGAGCACACCTTTCATTTCTGACTCTTTTTCTTATTTTCTCTCTTCTCTTCTTCTGCACTCTCTGTAGATCGAGGGGAACCCAATGGAAAAGATCAACCACATCCTTAATTTCAGTTACTGTTTATCCAGGTACGAGGGAAAGGGAAATTATTTATGTGTAGAGTTACATGAGGAATTGGGTAGAGGAAGAGTCCCTTAAGATTATGAGTAATTTTATAATTATTTCTGTTTGAGAAATTGATGATCCCATTAAACTGTATATGTATTAAGGATTAGAAATATGCTAATAATTTGTAAGAATGATGATCTGGGAGAGAGAACGAAATTGTAAAAAAGTGTCTGTGAGCTAGGTTTTGCAACAATTGGGGATTTTACTGTTTATGTTAAAATTACATTAAAATGATAATTCCATTGATTATTATATTAATTTATGAATGTTATTGTTATATTACTTGATAAAAATTGATGATTTAGATGTGAATTGCTTAAGGTGTATGAAACCCATTATTTTGGACTTATCTAATGTGTGTATGGAATTGAACTATGAGATGTTGTGTGGAATGTGAATGAGATGTGATTGTGGTTCTTCACACCTATGACCAGGGGTGAGCACGACCTAGGATTGTTACATGGGTATCGTGACCTTGGTTAACATGTCAGGGGTGAGCACGACCCTGAGTTAGGGGTAACATGACATTGGCACAGTGTTATATCAGGAGTGAGCACGGCCCGGGATTGTTACATGGGTATCGTGACCTTGGTTAACATGTCAAGGGTGAGCACGGTCCTGGCTTATGGGTAACGTGACCTTGACACAGTGTTATATTAGGGGTGAGCACGGCCTTGGATTGTTACGTGGGTATCATGACCTTGAATAACATGTCGGGGGTGAGCACGACCTTGGGCTAGATATGCTACAGGGGAATCATGACCTTGGCACAGTGTTATATCAGGGGTGAGCACGACCTTGGATTTTTAAATGGGTAGCGTGACCTTGGCATAGTGTGAAGTGCAAGATTTATGATGATTGGTGTGATTGAGAATTATGACGTGATGACGATGCATGATTGATTGAAATACAATATGTTGAAATATTTATGAATATTAAGTTATAATGAGTTGTGATTATGTCGTGTTTTTCCTTGTATGCTTTTCATATCGATGTTTTCTTTTCTTACAGTACAAATTGTGGATATTTTAGGTGAGAAAATGTCAACAGTTGAATTGTGGGTATGCTCTGATATTGTGAGATCGGGGCAGAGAATTTTTAGGACATAGATTTTTATATGGATTTAGAATTGTAAATATGATTTTGAAAACAATTTGTAAACTCTCAAGTTTTATTTTTAATTATTATGTTGGTTATTGATAAATGAATATGAAGGTTTTATGTGAACCGTTTTACCAACGTTGAAAATTTTATTCTTTAGGTTATTTACATGATTAATATTTTGTGTTGGGGTAGTAAGGGTGTCACATAGGTTTCTTAATTTGATGCTTGCAAGAAGACTTTTTAGCTCCTGCCATGATGTTTTTAAATACTAAATTTATGTATACAACAAAAGAGTTTGAGTAAAATAATGTGAATATGATAGTATAGCTGACATTTGTGTGTGTGTGTATATATATATATATAATATAATATAATATAATATTTATATGTCTGTTGAAAAATTTATTTAATTTTAGTTTACGTTTTGTTATTGGACTTTGAACATGTAACACAGTTCACGCTTCATGATTAACTCGATTGCATGTAATAATAAAGTCGATGTTCCAGGTGGTTGGTTGATGGAAACGAAGCATCAACAACCTCTAAAAATAAGTCTAACATTGTTGTTGTATATGCCACTAGTAACCATCAATAACAGCGTTTGTAGTGTGGCTCCATGAGGCCATAGGTTGCATGATTTGTTTCTTGATTGTGATGCCTTTACTTGTCCATCTACTTGGCATGCTGAAGCATTTAAGGCTACAAGTTCTGCCTTTACGTGTCCATTTACATGGCATGGTAAATTAAAAACCAAAAATTTAACCAATAATTAACGTAGCTAATTAGTAAATCAATTTAATTATTAATAAATGTATCATTCAATTCATAGTTATTTTTTCAGTCGATTTAATTAAATTGAAATTGTACTATACAATTTGAAAATTAAAACCCATGTTAAATTTTTTTCTTATATCGAGCTAATAAAAAGGATACATTTAACAAATCTAGCAAATATATAATTATCATCTTTTATTTCATTCTTTTAAGAAGCTTGTTTTCATGTTTTTCTCTTTTCAGTTTCTATTTTCCTCTTACCACATCAATATATAAAAATAATTTATTTTTATAACTATTATTTTTTTAAGAAGTAAGAAATTGTTGTAAAAAAAATTGTACGTCTCGAAGATGAAAGTCCAAGATTTATTCGGAAACAAATAAAAGTTAATTTAAATTATATAATTTTAAATTGAATAATTATTTTATAATAAATTTATTCAAAAGTATGAATATTTTAAAACTTTTGGGCGATGTTTCGGAATGAATTACAATTTTCTTTTGTAATACTATAATATATTTAAATATATATATATATATATATATATATATAAAAGCTTTACGAAGAACTAAATGAGTTTGGTTGCATTGTTAAACTCAATTGTTTTATAATAGAGAAATTTTGATACCATTATCTATACTAGTAGAATTAATGTACCTCTATATTTTATTTAATAATAATATTTAAAAAACATGAATGTTTATTAGATTAATTAGTATTATCTTGATCCTCAAATCTTAAAATCTTAAGTTTAAGTATTGTGTTTGTAAAGATAATTAATTTTTAAATTTATTTTTTATCATTTATAAATTTAAAGATAAAATTGTGTAAAAAAATATATGCAATAAATCAAATTATTATTTTTTATATATGTTATAGATATGATTATAAAAAAATTGTCAGTAGCATTAAAATAATCTGTTGATAAGAACCTAATCGATTATTGAAACAACTATAAATAAGAATAAAAATAAAAAGTGGTTTCATGGTAGTTAATATATTTCAGTAGTAATAGTTCATGGTAGTTCGTAAAATGTTGTGACTATTACACTATAACAATAATAAAGCTACTATTTTGAACTTTAATATTAAAAATATAGAATGTACTCTTCCTTTAATAAATATTTTTTTAATAATAAATAGATGGGTCAAGGTACTTCGTGTCTCTAATAATTACACACAGATAAATATTAAAAATTATAAATAGTTATTCAAAAAAATATAAGAAGAGTATTTTTTTTTTAATTCAAGGTGTATAATCATCTACTAAAAAGTGGAGACCAAAAAGGTGGTTATCAAAATATATCCCCCTTATAATATGTATGTATGTATAGATGTATAGATGTATAGATATAGATACATATATAATAAATTGAAAATGGTAAAACTTGTATTTTAGATGTTCAAATTAAAAACTAAAATTTGTATACTTAAAACATCAATTTTTTTCCATGCGTGATACTGCAATTATTTCTTATTTATTTAAAAACTTTATGGATTTATGATATCAAAATTTATAATAATAATTAGCAGAAAAAATGCACTATGTGCCTGCATCACATTAAAATAAAAAATAGCTCTAGTTAGAGATATTATAAGATTTCAATTTAAACTTTATCCATAGTTTACCAATTCTAATATGTTTAAAATTATAAATAATCAAAAACAACATACAAAATATAATATTTATAAAAATATATATATATATATATATATATATATATATATATATATATATATATACATATGATATACAATAGTTAATATTACAGTTAAATATAATAATAGATTTTAGTCATCCGTGGAATACATACAACTATATCATAAGAAAACATCGACATTAAGATTAAGACATTCAGTATTTAGGAACAAAAGATTACACTTAATATGCTTACAATAACCCTAAAAACCTATTTACTTGTTCTATTTATAATAAAAAATACACCGATGATCACATTTTAAATAAATGAACATTAAGTCTCCAAAATGTGTAAAAGTAATTGGATGATCAAGTACCTGAAAATTAAAAAATATAAAGTATTAGTATTGTTCATAGCTCTATTTCATAATGGTTAATGAAACAAATTTCACTATATTGCACCTTATCTGCGATATTCTTGAACGAATAGGTATATCTTGTTTTCTCCTTTAACTTTATCAAAAATCAATAAGTCCCCATCAACTAAGTCGTGATTTCTTGCAAACTCATACCAACCAGTCCCAAATAAACTTTTATATTTGTAGTTTAAGAGTGATCACCTTAATTTTCTACCACTTGGAAGTACAATATCAACATCTTTTTTACTATTCTCTTCTCCAAGAGACTCATTTCTCCTAATATCAGCAGGAACGGGCTAAATTTTTATAATAAAATAAAATGAAAATAATTTAGTATTTAATAAATTTATTAATTATTAATTCTTCATCAAATTAACAATGAAAGTGTAACTTACCAACGCTCTTTTCAGATAAGTATATGTGACTATTGTTTCCCAACCAACAATCACTAGTGCAAAAATTGGATTTAAAATCGAAGTTTTAAGATTGGTTACAAGGTAACCGATCTTAAAAGTGACGTGGTGACAATTTTGTAAATGATATGAAAACTTTTAAGATCGGTTAAAATTTAACCGATCTTAAAAGTACTTTTGAGACCGGTTATTTTATGACCGATCTTAAAAGGCATGTCTAACACAACTTTTGAGATCGGTTACAAAAGAACCGATCTTAAAAGTTGTATTAGGCATAACTTTTAAGATCGGTCATAAAATAACCGATCTTAAAAGTACTTCTAAGATCGGTTATTTTATGACCGATTTTAAAAGTGTTACTTTTAAAATCGGTTATTTAAGAATCGATTTTAAAAGTGCTATTTTTAAAATCAGTTATTTCAGAACCGATTTTGTATGTAGTATACAAAATCGGTTCTTAAATAACCGATTTTAAAAGTATCGGCAGAAACCTTTTATATTTCCCTCCATTCTCATTCTCTTTAATCTTTTCCTCCATTCCTTTTTTTATTCTCTCGTGCTCTCATTTTCTAAAGTCTCCAATAAGGTAAATTTCGTTGTCGTTTTCATTTTCATTTTTGTCTTCTCATGCTCTTCTTGTGTCTCTTTTCGTTTTCTCATGCTCTTCTCTTGTCTCTATTTTTGTTGTAGGTTCATTTTGGGTAAATTTTGAATATAGAATGACCCGTTCTGCAAGGAAAATGGTCCGTTCTGCAAGGAGAACGACCCGTTCTTCAGGGAGAACGACCCGTACTGCAAGGAGAACGGGTCGTTCTGATGTCCATTCTGGATTGGTTAAACTTATGTCAAACTATGCTAGAACGGCCTGTTCCACACTATCTTTTTAGGCCTTTTTAACAACATGGAACGGCCCGTTCCAGTTTTGGAACGACCCGTTCTAGTTTATTTTCTTCGCAGTCAGGACTTTTAAGATCGGTTATAAAACAACCAATCTTAAAAGTTAGACTTTTAAAATCGGCTCTTTTAAAATTGGTTACGGAACCAATTTTAAAAGTTGAAAATGGATAACAAACTCAGATAGTAATAGTTTAAAATGACAAACCTCTCCTTTTCGAAGCAAAAATTCAAATGAATCTTTAATGTTGTCAATGTTAGCCATGAGAGAAACCAGTAATGAACACAAAAATGAAAACTAACTTAGAGAAATAAAGCCTAAGACAGAGAAACGAAAATGGCTTTGAGAAAAACAAAACAAAACTATGAGAGAGGTTATTAAGTTTAGTTTACGATTTAAAAAAAAAAAACTAGTTAGTGGTTTGACACGTGTAGTGCTTTTTAGCATTTACGAAGAGTTGTAAGTTTTAACCAACAATTTTATTTTGTTTATTCTATCTTAAAAGTTAAGTTTATATTTTTTTGTAACCAAAATTTAAGACTATATTAAATTCAATTGACTAACATACAATATTTATTAGCTGTGCACAATTACCATTATTTTTTCTTTTCGTAACTCAAGGATAATATTCTGCAAAGTCAGGAATATTTGATGGTGGTGTCAGGATTTTGTGATTCACAATAGAGGATAAGCCTCATTTTTAACAATTTTAATTTATGATGCATCGTCCCAATAGTAATGCTGTAATGGTTCTCCATAATTTTTCAACATAAATTCTGCCTTAATAATGATAGTATCCCCGCATGAGAATCCTATAGGTGACGTGAGATGACTGGTCGTGTATGTTGACATGACTGCTACGTGTGTTGAGTTGCTCGAAATAGTTTAGGAAATGCAACCACTTGAAACATGTAACTTTGTTTCCAAAAAAAATTTGAGTATTACCGTGTTTACCCCTCATACATTGTATAATGGTACAAGGCTGACATGTTTATTTGAACGACTACACCTCGTCACAAATTTTGATACATTTATCTTGTTATTATTCTTTATTATTTTATTATAATAAACATTTGATGATTGGTGACTATATTCAAGTATTATTAAAAGGAAAAAAATTAATTATTTATTACTTAAGGTCATGGTCTACATGTTAAATAAAAAAAATAAGACTAAATACAAATGATGAAATTAAATAATCCAATTAATTTAAGAATAATTGGACAATTAAATAAATTAGTTAAAAGGCTAATCATTAATGTTGATCAGTAGATTAAATGAGGTACATAGTTTAGGGTTTAATCAAATAAGTAATATATATACACATATAGTTTTCCAATATATATATATATATATATATATATATATATATATATATATATATATACCTGCATAGTTAACTAGTACATGAATGAGATATATTTGTTTAGGGTTTTGTCTCAAATCATTAATACTAGCTAAGTAATTTAGGTTCATGGTTGAACATTTGATTAATCACTAGATAGGTACATAGTTAACAACTAAATCAAATATAATATATATATATATATATATATATATATATGTATGTATATATATGTGTGTGTGTATATATATATATATATATATATATATATATATATATATATACACTTAATTAGTAGATTAAATGAGGTACACAGATAGGTAGATAGTTAACTACTAAATGAAATCAATTAAATATAAAATAAAATGATTAATCACTACATAGGTAGATGGTTAATGAGTAGATTAAATGAGGTACATAGATAGGTAGATAGTTAACTACTAAAAAATACAATGATTAATCACTACATAGGTAGATGGTTAATTAGTAGATTAAATGAAGTACATAGGTACTAGATAGTTAGATAGTTAACCACTAAATCAATTAAATAATATATATACAAATATAGTTGTCGAATATATATATATATATATATATATATATATATATATATATATATATACATATACACACACATATATATATATATATAGTTAACTAGTACATTCAATGAGATGTATTTGTTTAGGGTTTAGTCTCAAGTCATTAATACTAGCTAATTAATTTAGGTTCATGGTTGAATATTTGATTAATCACTAGATAGGTACATAGTTAACCACTAAATCAAATATATAATATATGTACCCGTATTGTTTTCGTGTATATATATATATATATATATATATATACATATATATATATATATATATATATATATATATATATTTAATTAGTAGATTAAATGAGCTACATAGATGGATAGATAGTTAATTAACAACTAAATGAAATAAATTAAATAAAAAATACAATGATTAATCACTACATAGGTAGATGGTTAATTAGTAGATTAAATGAGGTACATAGATAGGTAGATAGTTAACCACTAAATCAATTATATAATATATATACACATATAGTTTTCCAATATATGTATATATATACACACACATATATATATAGTTAACTAGTACATTGAATGAGATATATTTGTTTAGGGCTTAGTCTCAAATCATTAATACTAGCTAATTAATTTAGGTTCATGGTTGAACATTTGATTAATCAATAGATAAGTACATAGTTAACCACTAAATCAATTAAATAATATATATACACATATAGTTTTCCAATATATATATATATATATATATACACACACATATATATATTGTTAACTAGTACATTCAATGAGATATAGTTGTTTAGGGTTTAGTCTCAAATCATTAATACTAACTAATTAATTTAGGTTCATGGTTGAACATTTGATTAATCACTAGATATATGTACATAGTTAACCACTAAATCAAATATATAATATATGTACCCATATTGTTTTTCTATATATATATATATATATATATATATATATATATATATATATTTAATTATTAGATTAAATGAGGTACATAGATAGGTAGATAGTTAACTAGTAAATGTATTAAATTAAATAAAAAATACAATCATTATTCACTAGATAGGTGGATAATAAATTAGTAGATTAAATGAGGTACATATATAATTTTATAATATTACACAACAATAAATAAATATATTTATACTAATATATAAACGAGATACCCTTTTTGGTAACCACTTTTTTTTTACTATTATACCGTTTCATTTAAAATAATTAGAAAAAAAAATTTAGTCAAATTTAAGTTACGACTTTCAATAATTATTTTTTGTTTTCATTTTTACATGGATCATTTTATCTTTTATTTATTTTTCAATAACTATTTTTTTATGAGTAGTTTGTCATTTTTTTATTTATTTGTTTTTTTTAATACAATCTAGGCACGGAGTTCTTTTTTCCTTCTTATATATATATATAATGCCTAACATCCTTATCTATACTAACATATAAAGGGGATACATTTTTTAGTAACCACCTTGGTCTCCACATTTTGTTGACTAATACGCCCTTCTATTTTAAAAAATTAGAAAAAATAATATTTTTAATCAAATTCAAGAACTTGAAACTAATAAATTAATTATAACATTTACTTAATTTTATTTTTATTTTATATTTAATAGAGGCACGAAGTGCCTCAACCTCACTAGTACATCATAAATTTAATATATAAAGTAATTTTAATATTTACTAATTTTATTTCATAATTTACTAATTTTAATATGGACACACGTTTGCATTCATAATTTTATTTCAGTGTTTGAAAATTATAACCGTAAGCATTTGTGTTAAAAAGACTTTAATTGGCGTATTGGAATCAGTTATGTTATGACTAATGATAACTGATTTTGCCATTTATGACATGTTTACCAGGCTTACATGGTTTTGCATGTTACATATTTGAACGATATGCCAATTATCACACGTTTAAACGGTTTAAATATTTGAACGCATTTTTGAACCAACTATGGTAACCGGTTTCAAGAAACAACATACAAAAACTGTTTTGTAACTTCCCAATATTGATTCCAATGTCATCAAACTGAAACAACGTGCCATAATGGGGTCTCTTCAAAAATTTTTGTCAGTTTTCTTTCTGATCTTATATATAGATGTTTGCCACATACGAGAAATATAACACAATCAAAGTTCTTTGTCATATTCTCTTACTACACAACTTTACTTAGACCACTGCTACAGAAGCCAAAACTATTCTTTTTCTTTGAAACTATTCTTCGTTCAAATGGAGAAGTCTATTGCTCATGATCCTGAAGAGGAAATGGAAACTCTGAAAGACGTCAAGAATCATGAAATTCATTGCGAATACGTCCCTGGATATGTAAGTAATAAAAATTTTGTTTTAAATTCTCTATATTAAATTATATTTCAAAATAAACAGTATAATTTTTTCTTGTATTTAATTTATCATTTCTTTTCTTCTATGTAGAGAAAAATAAGATTGCCCAACTTATTTTCTATTGATTACTACAATGAAATCAAAGACGTAGTTACTCTAGAAGATCCTTACGATAATTCTTTTGAATGTTCTGTGAAGAAAAAGAATGGCCGGTTGTAATTAACTGAAGGAACTGAACCTATTGGCCCTTTTAATGGCCTTGATAGAGGTGGTTGGCTAAGTCTGACATTTTTGACTGAAAAATATTTTGCAATGTTAGTAAAATATAGGTTAAGTGACGAAGTTGATTATCCCAAAACAATAAAAAATTTTAAACTGACTAAGTTCAAGGCCAACCACCTCAGTCAAAAATTTCAAACTGACTAAGTTCAGTAAAAAATGTCAGACTTAGCCAACGACCTCTATCAAGGCCATAAAAAGGATCAATAGGTTCAGTTCCTTCAGTTAATTACAACCGGCCATTCTTTTTCTTCACAGAACATTCAAAAGAATTACCGTAAGGATCTTCTAGAGTAACTACGTCTTTGATTTCATTGTAGTAATCAATAGAAAATAAGTCGGGCAATCTTATTTTTCTCTACATAGAAGAAAAGAAATGATAAATTATATACAAGAAAAAAATATACTATTTATTTTGAAATATAATTTAATATGAAGAATTTAAAATAAATTTTTATTACTTACATATCCAGGGACGTATTCGCAATGAATTTCACAATTCTTGACATCTTTCAAAGTTTCCATTTCTTCTTCAGGATCATGAGCAATAGACTTCTCCATTTGAACGAAGAATAGTTTCAAAGAAAAAGAATAGTTTTGGCTTCTATAGCAGTGGTCTAAGTAAAGTTGTGTAGTAAGAGAATATGACAAAGAACTTTGACTGTGTTATATTTCTCGTATGTGGCAAACATCTATATATAAGAGTCAGAAAGAAAACTGACAAAAAAATTTGAAGAGACCCCATTATGGCACGTTGTTTCAGTTTGATGACATTGGAATGAATATTAAGAAGTTACAAAACAGTTTTTGTATGTTGTTTCTTGAAACCGGTTACCATAGTTGGTTCAAAAATGCGTTCAAATATTTAAACCGTTTAAACGTGTGATAATTGGCATATCGTTCAAATATGTAACATGCAAAACCATGTAAGCCTGGTAAACACATGTCATAAATGGCAAAATCAGTTATCATTAGTCATAACATAATTGATTCCAATACGCCAATTAAAGTCTTTTTAACACAAATGCTTACTGTTATAATTTTCAAACACTGAAATAAAATTATGAATGCAAACATGTGTCCATATTAAAATTAGTAAATTATGAAATAAAATTATGTTATAATTAATTTATTAGTTTAAAGTTCTTGAATTTGATTAAAAATATTATTTTTTCTAATTTTTTAAAATAGAAGGGTGTATTAGTCAACAAAATGTGGAGACCAAGGTGGTTACTAAAAAATGTATCCCCTTTATATGTTAGTATAGATAACAAAGCACATTGACTTTGTTAATCAGGTCTACTTCATAATACCAAAATATTACAAATTAATCCTAAACCCTAAATATTAAAATTACCATAATCAATTCTGAATCTTCATAACATGGGTCAAATTGCGTCTATCATGAGGAAATGAAAATTCAAGTTCATCTTCGGCAACAAACTGATTTTTGTTACAAAAATCCTTCCAACCTTTCCCAAGTTTGACAAATTTCCTTCCCTCGGAATGAATGATGACAGAACATTTCACCATCTCTACAGGACCACAGATATTCAATGTTTTCCATCTTCTCTTACGCAAATGATCTCCAAATTCTACCGGCAAGCTCTGTTAGAATATAAAATAAATAATTATTTTCTATTTTCCCTATTCATAAAAAAGGTTTTATTTTTAAAAAGACAAAAAATAAAATATACTCACCAATTGACTTCCAGTTGCTTTATACTCAATCAGCACTACTTTGAACACTTTTTTCGTAAAGGTGGGTGGTCGACTTTCAGATGGAGTTACCAGGTTGGGATTACGAGATGAACACGAAGGGTTTGCAGCTTCATCTACGAATTTTAGGTTCGATGGGTTACTCCATACAGTAATGTGAAACAACCTTAACCCTACGTAGCAAAACATGATGGAATGATCTCCAGTCATCCCATAAAATTTTTGCAAGAAACCCCAACCATCTGTTATTAGTGCTTCTTCATGGACGACTTCACATTTCAGTTTGTGTTTGTTTTCGTTTTGATCAATTACTATCCAGATGCCACCCAGTTCGTCCTTAAAATTGTTCCAGAAGTCTTCCTCAACTTTTCCAAAAGGCTAACGAAGAAAACTAAAAATTGTCAAGCAAATAACTTTAAAAACATAAACAAAATCATAAAATTACCTTTTTTTTCCGATGAAACGTCACGAACCACCCTAAAGTTGTCATCTCGTTAATCGGTGTTTGTCTTCTTGGCGTCATTGCTCTCCAACACAAAACACATATTTCGTGAAACCTTGTGTTTGACGGTTTGGGTTTTGGTATTTTGAAACGATGAGACCTTATAACTTCTAATTACTAATAACAATTAATACCAAACCGTCACCCAAGCGGAACCAAGACACTACATAATTGGATTATGAGGTCTTGTAGGCCCATATGACATTTATCTTTTTGGGCTTTAGGATTAATAATTGGATCATCATATATATATAAACACCACCTTAGTAATTTTTGTACTCGAATTGGGTTACTTAAATATATTTTAACTTTTTTTAACATACCTATAAATAATAAATACTAAATTACTTCATGGTAGAAGCACTAGACTTCGATATAAAAACCAAAATTCTATATGTAGATTAACTATTTTAGATTTTAGTGTTTTCTTAAAATTCCTTAACCTAAGGTCATTACTTTGATCCTAATGTCATTAATTTCATCACTATAATTGCTTTTCTTAACAGGGCTCTAAAGGTCCCACTATTCCATGAACGTGTTATAGTTTATGTATTCTTTATTTTCTTGTTCCCAACTAACTCAATTCAAATTCGTAAGTTCAAATTCGTAACTCGCTTCAAATTTGAAAGTTCAAATTCGCAAGTTTATGCATTACGTAAATCATTAGACTCGGTTGTTGCCTTAAGTTCAATAATAGTAATAAAAAATCAAAATAACTGGTTACAATTGACATACACACAACATTTTTTTTAACTTTAAAAAGAAACTAATCTTAATGTCTAACATTCAGATTCAATAAAATAAAATGGCCTACACTAGGGAATAAAACTACCAACTTAAAAAATATATAAATCAAATTAATATGCATATATAATTTGGTCCTCAAAACATTCAAAACGTGCATATAAATTAAAAATTATAAAGAACACATAAGGACATTTCTTTTGTTTCTCATCAACCATGTTCTTGAAAAATTCTGAAAATTAAGGATCATCAGCAATACCACCTGAAGAAAAAAAAACATTATTAAAACAAAGAAAATAATTAAAATTCATTTATCATAAAATTTAACAAACCAATTGCATTCATCCTACATTGTAAAAATAGTAACCGGTTTCAGTTCCATTATTAATTGTTTGTTGAAGCAGGGACGGATCCACGTTATAGAGAGTGGGGGCACTTGCCCCCACTACTATTTGACACATATATAATTTTTATTTTAAAAAATAATATATTTTAAAAAATAAAAATTATATTCTAATAAAATAAATATATATATTTAAATTATCATAGATTAAGAAAAAATATTTATTTATTTGATGCCTATCAACCTTTTAAAGGAGATTAATTCTCTTATATGATAAAGAATATTTCTTAATAACGAATCAATTTTTTAAAAAAATTTAATTATAATATATATATATATATATATATATATATATATATATATATATATATATATATATATTAATACTCACATATATAATGTAATATATTAAAAAAAATTAATTTTTGATAAAATAAAATTTACAGTATGCATGTTTACCTTTTGTGTTTTTTATTTATTGTATATGTTGATTAAAAAAATCAAAATAGTAAAATTGTATACGTTAATTAAAAAAATCAAAATAAAAAAAATTAGAAGATTTATTTTTCATTTAAAATTTTTATTATAAATTATATTTTAAAATAAATTATCATCTAAAAATATATTAGATATTAAAAATATATTTATATCATAAATAAATTAAACTTGGTTTTTATAAAATTTAACATATTTATTTTTATATTTTTAATAGTATTAAATTATTATAAAGTAGACCTTTAGGATTGTAGTTCTACCCAAACATTTAAAAATGTCTATGATAGATAATTAAGTCATACTTAGAATATATATTTTTAAATAAACTTATATTTAAACCTACTAAATTGTAATAAAATCTAATCTAACCTAGTTTATTTTCATCTTTAATTATAATCGTAGATATAAAAGATTGTAAAAAATAATTATAATATATATTTATGTCTTTAAAAATTATATATAAAATTTTTAATATTACAAATATATAAATAAATATTGTTCCCACTATATAAAATTTCTGGATCCGTCACTGTGTTGAAGCAAATTATTCCAATAGAAACCCTACTGACATTATGCATTGTATTGTTCTGCATTAAAAAAAATAGGTTAGTATTTAAAAATTTTACAAAACTGAAAATACCTACAAAATTAAATATAATTTAAAATCAAACCTGAGAAGGCTGTGTAAAAACTGAATAATGAGAATTAACTGAAATAGATAGGCCTTGATTGTGTGTAATATATTGGGATGGCAAGTATGCAAATGAAGGTGGAATGAAAATTCCTGGGGGATAAATTGAATTAACTCCACTACAAGGGGGAAAAGAAGGAACCACAACTTTGACTTTAGGGATTACTAGTGTTGCTCTACTTGTTGATGTAGTTGTTAATTGCTTCTACGAATAAACAGTTAAACCCAAAAGAAAATTACTCAAACAGTAACAACACAAAAAACAAAAGAAATTAAAATTAAAGCACACAATTGATTTTTCTACATTAGAGGTTTTGACTTTCTTAATTGTCTTTTCTTATCCATTTCTGTTTTCTTGTCTTTCGCATTCTGCAATAAAATGAAATAAAATTAGACGTTAGAAATACAAATACTAACACAAAATAAATTGTAAATAACATAATAAGAATAAATTTATCAACAACCTCATTTGTATTATCATCATGTGTCGGATCTTCCTTCTCCTAAAAAACAAGAATTTTGTATTATTATTTAAATTTTTTTTGTAAGGACACAAAACAAAACTTAATTGTCAAACATAATAAGATTACATGGTCATCATCAATGGATTCTACAATTGATGCATTGTCTTCATTTTCTTCATTGTTTTGATTCATGTCAAGAGAACCAACAAACTTTGAACATCTCCTAATTGTGTGGCCAATGTTATTACAGTTTCTACATCGTCTTTTCTTACCACAAATCCTTTCTTTCTTGGAGTCCCTTTTGTCTTCACTACCATCGGATCACCAACTCCATTGACACATGACATGTCATTATGACTTCCTTCCAGCATTTTCTCATACTTATGAGCCAAATTTAAAAAATTATCTCTAATTTAAGTAAATAAATTCCTTTTTTGTTTGCAGCAATATCACAAATCCTATTAGCAACAAAAAAAACTGCCCCAAATTAAGCATTTTTCATCACATCTGAAGTTGTTTCCAATGTATCTGAGCATAATAAATCAGTCTTTGCTGTCTTTGTCCATCTTCTACAAATTAAACTCTGGAGAATATTTTCCATGTACTCATTTTTCATAACAACAAAAATATGAGCACAGGGTATTCCACGAGATTCAAATAAGTGACATTCACAAACTATGTTACAGTTCACTGTATCATAAACAACATTGACTTCTTTCATACGATTACAATACATGTTAATCTTGAACAACAATTGGTCTCCATTTTGTATTCGCTCAACAACATTCAATGCCCCAGCAACTATTATCTCTTCCTTCACTTCTTTGAATATCTCCATGGTATATATATCTTTGAAGCCTTACGCTCAAAGTTATACAAAGAGGTAGTCAACACTGGTTCAACAAAAGAATCTTTAAAATCTGCAATGTGTTCATTGTTCCTATATTCTCTTAAAGCTTGGTCAAAACATTGTATGAATTCTATTATAGTACTTTTTCTCCTAACATAAGTTTTGATTATTGAATTTATCGCTTCACACTGAGAAGTCGTTCTTATGCGGCCAAAAAATTTATCACGAAAATAAGCAGTAGCCCACAAATGCTTAATATCATATGTTTTAGAAACCCACTTATTTCCAACAAGACCATGCTTTGAAATTATCTTCTTCCAATATGATTCAAATTCATCAGGAGTAAAGTTTGAATACATGGCTGTCTTAAAATCTGATAAAAATTCAGAAATCTTAACATTCTCACAAGCATTCTTATGCAAGTGCCATGCACAAAGACGATGTGATGCATTTGGAAATACTTGTCTTATGGCCTCCCTCATAGCTCCATCACCATCTGTAACAACTGATCTTGGATATTTATTATGCATTGCATCCAAGAAAGTCTCCAACACCCACTTATAAGTCTCAGTAATTTCATCAGCCAACAAAGCACAACAAAAAATAGTTGTTTGAGAATGATGATTACAACTAGAGAAAATTACCAAAGGAATGTTGTATTTATTCTTTTTGTACGTGGTGTCAAATGCAAGTACATCACCAAAACATTGGAAGTCTGATCTACTACATCCATCTACCCAAAATAAATCCTTCAATTTACCATCATGTGTAGTTTGAAATTTTGAATAAAACTTTGGATCATTACCAGCCTTGCCTTCTAAATAGCTTAATGCAACACTCACATCCCCATCTTTAATCATATCACGTTGGGTTCGATAAAATGATTGTAAAGGTCACATTTTGAGAAACCAATACTACCATATCCACCCTTTTGAGATAATAAATATCCCATTATGTGGCAAGTTCTAACACCAAATGAATGCAAACTATTCACTTGAGCTTTATCACCATCAGAAAGTACACGGTACTTAGGAATATGATGGATATCATGGAGTGGGGTAACATAGTGATTATGAGTTTCCTCAAATGAAAATACACTCCATTTAGAAGTTTTATAATCAAGGTAAACACGAAGCTTAGCTTGACAATTAGTACGAGTGATGGGCCTATGCTCCCTTTTCCTATCCACCCTCTAGTAGTGTTTTTTATTTCACAAACCTTGTCTATTGCATACAAAAAGACGTTTAATAACATTTCCCTTTATATCTCTATGTATATCTTCTTTCCTTATTACAAACCCATGAAACCTAGCATATGCAGTATAAAATTCAAAAGCATGGTCTTCACTACAAAATTCTAAAACTTTAATATCATCACCTGTCAAATCAGCTATTCTTTTAAATTCATCAGTTGATACATTTTCTTCTTCACCAACCTTTCCATCAACATCATCATTCACACCATCTTTATCAATGTCATCAAGTATAACAACATCATTACTTAAATCCTTATCATCACCCAAATTAACAGTTGGTTCTCTATCACAATTATCCATCTACAATATATACCATAACATGAATTTCAAATAACTAATCTATCAAAGAATACATACAGTTAAACCAAAATAAATGTATATATTAAAATTAAACCATAGTATTAAGGAAAAAGTTACTTATGTGAAAACAAAATGCAACCTTCATTAAATAAAACAAATACAATTCAAATAAAAACAGAGTATAACAAAAAAGGTTTATACAAGAAAAAAAAAGAGTATAACACTAACACATTAAAGCCATAGTGCAAACACATTCATTTTTCACCACAACCTTCATTTTCTGTTAACTAATTATACACAAAATTTAAAACAAAAAAACCCCAAACTCATAACATAATAGAGAGAGTAACATAAAAAAAAAAATAAACGACATTACCTTTTCGCCAAAAATCAATGTCGAATAGCTGCTGCCAAACAATCAAAATTACCTTTTCCAAAACCCGACCTAAAGGAAGAAGACAATTCCAAATAAGTGATTAATTTTCCAAATAACCTATGAAATTGAAAGTGGAACACAATGAATGGAGATTACCTTCTCGAAAGTTAAAGTCGGAACCCAAAATCTAAAGGAAGAACGTCGAGTAGTTAACGACGATGGCAACGAAATGGTGCAAACTTGTAACTAATGAAGCTACAGAACGAAGATAATGAAGGAGAAAATCAATGTCAAACCCTAAACCCTGAAAGTCAACCAAGAAAACGAACCCGAAAACAATAAAGATGACCTTCTTGAAAGCCAAACCGTAAACCCTGAAAGTCGGCCAACAATGTTGAGTACTTCACTCTACGACAACAATGAACTAGTCGAAATCTTTACCTATCGAAAATCCACCGCTACAGAACTACAAATACAAATAATCCTAAACTTTTAACTTAACACTTAAAGGACTATTTTACAATTTTTAAAAATTTGTTATTTATGTAAATCACTTGGTACGATATGCGTTAACTTAACCATTATAATTATGTCACGTAAGAAAGATTCCAAAATTACCCTAAATATAATGATACCGAAGAGTTTCTCTATTTCTATAATTGTGCACGACATTTATTGTGCAGGGAAATTATCCCTAATGTATAGCTCTTTTACGGACTTTTGGATCTTTAGAAATATAATGTCAACATTGTTCTTTGTTGCTCCTTGAGCTATGTTCCAAACTCCCAGTCATGAGCTCGACTCGGGAGTTGTGTGGTACATTAATTATAATTATACGTGGATGGTTTGATGAGAATGCGACAACAAAGGCATGAATATTATATATATATATGGGTTGATGAAATGAAGGCCACATCCCACAACTCCCAACATAAGATAGTCACCATAACATGATTGAGACACTCTTGTTCCTCTTCCTCTTGTCCCTTGTTCTAACATACGCCTTCTTCTTCTTCTTCTCTTCTTCCACTAAGAATCTCCACCTTCCACCAAGTCCTCCAAGCATTCCCCTACTGGGCCACCTCCACCTCCTCTCTCCATCCCTCCACAACTCTCTCCACGCCCTCTCCTCCAAGCACGGCCCTCTCCTCCTCCTCCGCCTCGGCCCCTCCCGCCGCCTCCTGGTCGCCTCCTCGGCCGCGCTCGCCGCCGCCCTCTTCACGACCCACGACCTGGCCTTCTCCTCGCGCCCCGCCTTCGCCTTTGCGGAGAAGCTCCCCTTCGGCAGCGCCGGCTTCATCACCGTCCCCTATGGGCCCTACTGGCGCTTCATGAAGAGGCTTTGCATGACGGAGCTTCTCTCCGCGCGCCAGCTGGAGCGCTCCAAGAGGGTGAGGAGGGAAGAGATTGAGCGTTCCCTCAGAAATGTGTTGGAGAAGGCTCGGGACTGTGTTGCCCTTGACTTGGGCTCTCACTTCATGAAATTCACCAATAATGTCACTTGCAGGATGGCAATGAGCACCAGGTTTCTGTTAATTACTACTCCTATTCTCTATCATGATTTTCTTTTTTCTAGGTGTATTGATTGAAAGGTTGAAACTATTTGATCTTCATATTATTTTAATAGTATTCTTAGAAACACACTATTTAATATTTTTAATTAATTAAAATTTATTAAAAATATAAATATATGTAAATCTTACACTTTATTTTATAACTTTTCTCATTTTATAATTTTTGATAAATTTTAGGAAACATTTAGTTCTCGGTACACCGAACAATTCTATACATTTTTAGTATTATATATACTATTTCTCATATCACATCTTTATATGTAATAATGGAAAATTTAGAAATAAAATAAAATTTTAAAACAAGTTTTTTTGTACAATATGATAATTATTAAAAAATTAATACACCATTTTGTCTCTAATTTTTTTAAAAATTTTAATTAAATACCTAAATTAAAAAAATTATAATTAGATTCAATTTTTTATATTTATTAATTTAAATTTGAGGTTAAAAATTTGTTTATAATCTGTAAAATTTCACTAATTAAATATCCTTTATATCCTCATATATGAATTTGAAAAATCACATTAGCTTACTATTTTCATGTCATCATCTATGAATATCATATTTTAATCTTTACATGTTAAAAATTAAAATTTTCTATTATCCCTAAATTCTTATGATCAGAGGTATTATGAAGAAATTTTTACGATTAAGAATTAAAACTTGATTCATATGAATAATAACATGAAATAGTGATATGATGGATTGTAAACAAATTTATAATTTCAGGACTAATATTTAAAAATATAGAATTATTAATGTATTAAATCTATATAAAAAAAAATCTATTTCCTTTCAGAACAAGTACATTGTACACCGAACTTATATTTAGATTTTCATGTTTAAAACATATAATATTTTTTTTAAAAATGACTGTTTTGGTGGTGTTTGATTTGCGACAAGTTGTTCGGATAACTGCGAGGATGCTGAGAGGATCAGGAAGCTGGTAAAGGAGACCTTTGAGCTAGCTGCGAAGCTTTGCTTTGGAGATGTGTTGGGCCCTCTCAAGATGTTGAGTTTCTGGGTTTATGGGAAAAGGGCTTTGGATGTGAGCACAAGGTACGATGAATTGTTGGAGAAGGTGCTCAAGGAACATGAACACGAAAGATTATCAAGTGGAAATGAGCATTCTGGTGATGAAAGTGAAAGGGATTTGATGGATATTCTATTAGATGTTTACCATGATGCTCATGCAGAGTTCAAGATCACAAGGACTCATATTAAAGCCTTCTTTCTGGTAAGTTCCATTTATCATATATTTATCTTTCTTTGTGTTCATTATAAAAGGATGTGTTTATATTTGAATGGTTAGCTTTTTAATCAATCACCTTCTTACATTTTCCTATAAAATAAACTCCTTTAACGTGTTGAAATGTAGGACTGAAGAATTAGTAATAAGGTGATTTGTTTTTAATGCATGGCTAGTGTGGATTTATTGCACCCAAAAAGAATGAAGGGTGGTTTTTTAAACCTTCTTTTTCTGTATTTGGTAAATTTATGAATAATTATGTTTTTAATTTACCATTGAATTACATGTAATATTTCCTATTACACTCACAATTGTGGTTGTATAGACTCCAAAAACCTTTGTTAACAGCGATTGCAAATAGTTTCTCAAAGATCTTGTTTAGAAAAATATTTTTAGAAACATTTCAGGAGAAAAATGGAAAGCAAACCTGAAATAAGCTTTTTTGTAATTTAAAATTATCTTATGTATAAACTAATTTGTATCAGCTGAGACTTATTTTAACTTATAAAAACACTTATTTCACTTTTACTCTTTTAGAAGTGTTTTTGAAAAAATTTACTCAACCATACTCTAAAGCCTTGTTTGTGGTTGATAATTATAGATTAAGATTGTGATGGCCTCTACGAAACTAACATGAATTTACTCTTGTGGCAAGGACCTCTTCATTGGAGGCACAGAAACATCAGCAGAAGCAATGCAATGGGCAATGGCTGAGCTCCTTAACCACCCTGAAGCATTTCAAAGGGTGAGAAAGGAGATAGAGTTAGTCACAGGCAATGGTAGGCTAGTTGAAGAATCAGATATCCCAAACATGCCATATTTGCAAGCAGTTGTGAAGGAAACACTAAGACTTTATCCACCAGGGCCAGTCACAACAAGAGAGTGTCGCCAACACTGCAAAATAAACGGCTTTGATGTGCCACCAAAAACAGCAGTGGCAATAAACTTGTATGCCATAATGAGGGACCCTGATTCTTGGGACCATCCAAATGAGTTTATCCCTGAAAGGTTCTTGCAAGAACAAGATGAGGATTGTTTAAGTGATGATGGTAAGAGAATGAAGTTCAATTTTGTGGCATTTGGAGGTGGAAGGAGAGGGTGTCCTGGGACAACACTGGCATTCAGCTTGATGAACACTGCAATTGCTGCCATGGTGCAGTGCTTTGATTGGAGAATTGGTGAAGATGGAAAAGGTGAAAAGGTTGATATGCAATCAGGCTCTGGCATGTCGTTGACCATGGCTCACCCCCTTATTTGTCTTCCCGTGCTACATTTTAACCCTTATGATGTATAATTTTATTATTATCAATCAGTATTCTTTGCCAAATATGGACGCAATTTCTCATCAAAGTTTCACAAACATCTAAATATATATAATGAAGACTTACCTGGAAAGATCTTGTATTATGCAACTATTAGTATATTGTAGTTTAATTGCTGAAAATAATGTTTTTTTACTATCTTTAACCACCAATTGTGTAACCAATTTTAAAGGTATATATGACTAAACTTTTTTATTATAATCTCTTCTTAAAAAAGCAAAATATGAAGAAAAATAAAATAAAATAAGTTTCTTTATATGAAATTAGTTAATTTGAGAAATTCTCTTTTCTTAATTTTTTAAAAAATCTTATTTTTGATTTATGTATAAATTAGCTTTAACTCATATAATTTTTTTAATTTTTATTTCTCTCTCTTATAAGTACTTCTAAAAATATTTATCCAAACAGACTTGTAATAAATAATAATAATAATAATAATTGCTTTAATTTAGTAATATTTATCTAAAAGTCTCGCATAAGTAAATAATTTTAAGCCAAAAATGTTTTAAAAGAAAACTAATATTTAAAAATAAGAAACAAACATAAATAAGAAGTGTCCATCTGCCCAGGATATGATGATAATAATGCATAAGGAAAACTAATTATTTGTGGGAGTGCATTATCTAATTATTTGTGTATTTACTTTTCTGTTTTCAATTAATCACTAATTTTAAAACAATAATAACAAGAGAAAAAAATGAAACAGTAAAAATTTACAAACAATAGGAAACTAAAATAAAAAAATAAAATAAGTTTAAAATATTCTGTTTTTTTTTAAAAAGAACTTAACAAAAACCCTTTTATTAAATAAGTTTTTGTTTCTTTTATATAAAACTCCTCTTTCTATATTGAACACGAGTAGCTATATTATGTGAGAGTGTGTTTATAGAATTTTTCTAAATACTTTTACGCCCTTTTCTTTGATAAGAAGATTTATATATTTTTTAACTTTTTTATTTATTTTAATTTACGTTCACCATGTATATTTTTAAATTAAATTTAATAATTTTAAAATAAATTATTAATAAATACAAATAATCTTGTATCCTGATATAAATTATTTTTCTTAATATCTATACCTATTAACAAAGGGAACAAGTTTTAATAATCACCATGTTAATTTCTATTTTTATATTAGACATTATTATCATTAAATTTAGCAAATTTTTTTCTTTCAAAACTTTTAAAAATAAATATATAGAAGTACAAAGTGTCTCTTTCCCTACTAGTAAAATATAATATTTGTTAAAATATTTATTTAAATAAATTTTAAGTTATTATTATTTACATATTAAAATATTAATATATAATAAATATTTGATATGTACACATTAAAATATTAGTGATATATAAGTTTATAGTTTTCAAATTAACAATAATTTTAAAATATTTAAAATAAAATTATTAAAAATAAGATACAATGTTTTCACAATCAATATAAAATGTTTTTAAAACAAACAACATATATGTTTTAATTAAAATGAAAGAAACAACTTAAATATAATTTTAATCTCAAATTTAGATATATATTTTTTGTAGAGCTGTCAAAACGGGTAACCCGGCCCGGCCCACCACGGGTTGAGCCTTTGGTGGGCCAACCCAACCCGGCTCGTTTATTGGTGAGCTGGAAAAAATTGAGCCCGGCCCGGCCCACCACGGGTTGGTGGGCTAAACGGGTTGGCTCACCTAATTTGAAAAAATCACCTAATTTAAAAAAGTGTAATCAAATTTAATGCCTAATCCTGCAAAAATAGTATGCACATAAGCTTTTCTAGAGAAAAGTAAATAAATTCCTACACTAATTACATAATTTGAAGAAAAAATACATAAAATTGAGAACCTATGATGGTTTATGAAGTTTTATTTGGCCCAACCCAATAGCAGAAGTTTTTTTTTTTTTATGGGCTGGTGGGTCAGCCCGGCTCACCACGGGTTGAACCCGGGTGAGCCGGGTTGTTAGTGGGTCGGGTTTAAAATTGGCCCACACTGAAATTTGCAAATTTTTTTTAGCCCAACCCGGCTCGAACCCATGGTGGGCCGGGTTGGCTCACCGGGCTGAGCCCATTTTGACAGCTCTAATTTTTTGTCCCTATAATTTTTTTAAAAAAAATTATTCTCTTAAATTTAAAATTTGTTTTAGTTCTTAAAATATCAAAATTATTTTAGTCTTTCTTCATTTATTGCTATCAAATATGATATTAATAATTAAAATAATAATTTTATAAATTATAAAAATTAAAATAATATTTTTTTATAATTTTAAAATTAAAACATAAATTTTAAATTTGATGACTTAAAAAATATATTCCCAAATTTAGAGAAATAAAAAACACACATGATTTTTTTTTAAATTGAGTCCTTTAAAAAGTTTTATGCATATGTTTCTTAAACAAATATAACATAACATTTTATTTTATTTTTTTAAAATTAATGTCTCTTAAACTAATAAAATAAGCTATCAAGTTCTTTACCAAAAATGTGTTTTCCGTTGCCGGGACTTGAACCCGGGTCTTTCGGGTGAGAGCCGAATATCCTGACCAACTAGACTACAACGGATATTTTGAAAAATGATTGACTAACAATTTAACTCAACTGTAATATTGGTGAGTCTGGTACACAAACATTGAAACATGGATGCTCTGAATTAACTTTCTAATTTTTGTATACTCTGATTTCAGACAACTTCGTCTTTTAACTTTATCAATAAAACTATCCAACTTAATTACTTACTGTAATATTTCAATTTCCTTAAACGAAAATAGACCTAAACCTAGAGATGTAAAAATGGGCTTGGTTCGAGCCGGGTTGGGTTGAAAAAAATTTAAAATTTTTAATACGGGTCAAATTTGAACCCGGCTCACTAACAACCCGATTCACTCGGGTTGAACCCGTGGTGAGTCGGACTGGCCCACCAACCCGTGATTAATTTTTTTTTTAAATACAATAATTATTGGGTCATGGTGCAGTCCAACATGAGACAATAATGATTTAATGTTGGATTGTGATTTGTAATTTTTATGATTTTGGATTGTATTTGAAGTTTAAGATGATTTTAGATTATATTTGAAGTTTAAGATGATTTTGGATTATATTTATCTCTTTGAGATTATTTAGATTTGATTTGATTGTATTTAAAATTATCATTTAATGTTTGGGATGAATGATTCATTTATGGATGTCTTAATTAAGAATCTCAGATTTTTAAAATAAGTTTAAATTTTGGGCTTTAGTTGTATATTAAGAAAAAAAATGAAAAAAAATATTTTTTAAAGGTAAGCCAACCTATTTAACCCACCAACCCGTGATGGGCCGGGCCGGGTTCGATTTTTTTGAGCTCACTGATAAAAGAGCCGGGTTAGTCAGTTGGTGTAGTGAGCCGGGCCGGGCCGGGCCGGGCCGGGCCGGATAGCCCGTTTTGACAACTTTACCTAAACCAAGTTTTTAGGATTAATTATTTGTAAAAGACTCAAAAGGAGTAGAGAAGAGTCATACATGCTGATAAGCAAATTCGTAATTGATCTTAAATTGAACCACTGCATTTCTTATTTACATCGTTTATATTAGAATTAATGTAGATATAACGACAATATAGATATAGCGATGTTAAATAGTATTTTTCTTTCTTGGCATATTAAGTTTTTTACATTTTTTTTATATAAGAATTCGTTTTGTACATAACTAATACTTGTGTAGAATCTATAGTCCATAGCATATAAATTAATCATTAAATATTTAAACGTCAAGTTTGGATAAGTATCAAGTTAATTTCCTGAAACTTTCCTGCACCTATTTAATATTAATTTATAACCATGTCAAAATTAGAAAGTACGTATTATTCATTGTATAGTGCGTTTTCTTTTATATCTCTCTTTCCATACAATTTTTCTATGCATATTTTTATATTCCTCTTTTTATCCACATTTTTCTTATTAACACTATTATTTTATTAAATTATATAAAACAATTACAAAGAGTATTTTAAAATAAAGCTATTTATAATTGATTTAAATAATTTATTATTAAGCATAGAATTATTGTTTGTTGTTAAATATATAATAAAATATATATTATATGGTTTTAATGGTTTATTAACATTACTACTATTACCACAATTACTTATATAAATATTATTACAATCTCACAAATATTATAAAATATAGTTACAAAATGTTGTTTCTGTAAAAAAAAAAAAAAAGAAATAGTATAGTATAGTATTATAATAAACTTAAGTCGTAATTAAATTTAAAAGAACATAACATATAAATGAAAAATTATTTTAAAGTCTCTGGATATATATTTGCCAATTATTATATAAAACTAAGGAAAATATAGTACAGACATTATCGTACCTGTGTGTCACGTTCTTATTGTGCTAAATTTATACATTATAGCAATTTATCTTGTTATAGTTGATATATATATATATATATATATATATATATATATATATATATATATTATTTATTTTTTGCAACATGTTTATTTATAATTTTTTTATGTTGTATAAAGGTATTATAAAAAGATAAAAGTCTCACATCAGTTAATATTATTTTTGAAGAATTGTTTATAAATTAAATGGTAATATGAACTACAAAGATATCAGGCTAAACGACCATTTTAGAGCACTTTTACAAACTATTTATCAAAATGGGGTTGTTTTAAAATATATTACACTTTTGGGGCTGTTTTCTACGGTGTCGCTATGGCCCATAGCAACACCTATGACACCTGGCAATTTTGTAACTCCAGCGAAGCCATGAAAGCCATATTGATAATATCGCTACAGCCTATAGCGACACAAAACAGCTCCACTGAAGTCGCTATAGCCTACAGCGTCAAATATTTAATATAAACAAAATAATTTTATTATAAGTAAATAAATTTTAAAAAAATAATTTGTGAAAGTGGCGCTATGGCCTATAGCGACACTGTGTCGCTATGGGTTATAGCGCCACCCAGTTAAAAAATTAAAAATGATAAAAAGAGAAAAAAATATATATATAACATAAAGAAAAAAATAGAAAAGATAATTATATAAATATAGATTTATATGAAAATCAGAAAATAAATTAAAATCTGGAAAAAAATTAATTAAATTAATAATTTAAAAAATAAAAAATAAAAAATTTAAAAGAAGTGGCAGTGTCCATAGCGACACTGCTTTTATTTTTTTTTTTCATTTTTTTTAATTACGCATTTTTCGTTTAATATTTTTTAATTAATATATAAAAAAGTTATTAATACACTTAAACAATAAAAAGAAATAAAATTACCTAAATCATAAATATATAAAATAAAATTTATATTAAACAAATATATATATAAAAAAAAAAGTTAAAAAAAGTGGCGCTATGGCCTATAGCGACACTGTGTCGCTATGGGCCATAGCGCCACCCATTTAAAAATTAAAATTACCTGAATCACAAATATATAAAATAAAATTTATATTAAACAAATATATATAAAAAAAGTTAAAAAAAAAGTGGCGCCATGGCCTATAGCGATACTGTGTCGATATGGGCCATAGCGCCACCCAGTTAAAAATTAAAAATGATAAAAAGAGAAAAAAAAAATATATATAACATAAAGAAAAAAATAGAAAAGATAATTATATAAATATAGATTTATATGAAAATCAGAAAATAAATTAAAATCTGGAAAAAATTAATTAAGTTAATAATTTAGAAAAATAAAAAAATAAAAAATTTAAAAGAAGTGGCGGTGTCCATAGCGACACTGCTTTTAATTTTTTTTTTCATTTTTTTTAATTACGCATTTTTCGTTTAATATTTTTTAATTAACATATAAAGAAATTATTAAATATTTAAATACATATTTAATTCGTAATATAAATATTTAAAGGAAAAAAAATATATAAAGTAAACAAATTATAGAAAAAATAAGTTTATAAATAGAAATTAATATTTAATTGATTATAGAAAAGAAATTATTTTTAAAATTAATTTAGTTAATATTAAAAAAAAAAAAAAAAAAAAAAACCTACAAACATAGTGGTGTCGCTACCCATAGCGACACCACTTTTTGATTTTTTTTTATTTTTTTAATTACGTTTTTTAAAGGAAAAAAATATATTACGTTTAATTACGTTTTTGTGGCCCAGTTTATTTTAAAATTTAATTATATTATATTAAACGAATTATATATAAATACTGAAAATGCAAGGCGCTATGGCCCATAGCGACACAGTGTCGCTATGGGCCATAGCGCCTCTCTTAAAAATTACATAAAAATTTATTTTATAATTACATTTTTAAAAAACTTAATTTTATTTTTATAAATATATAATAAATAACTCAGTTTATTATTTTTATTTTACATTTCTATTATTTTCATTTTTTTTCTTTTTTTTTCTTAGAACGTGTCGCTATGGGCTACATCATTTTTGTTAGTCCATCAACTGTGTTGCCCCAGCCTATAGCGACACTGATGTGGCTCATTCCAGCCCACCCTAGACCAAAAAAAAATTGCCACGTATCATAGGTGTCGCTATGGGCCATAGCGACACCGTAAAAAATAGCCCTAAAGGTGTAATATGTTTCAAAGCAACCCTATTTTGATAAATAATTTGTAAAAGTGTTCTAAAATGGTCGTTTAGCCAAGATATCAACAAGAGTGAAGAGGCTCATGCCCATGCACATGACCCATTTGGGTCTCATTTTTTTTCATGTTAGTTATGGGACTAGTTACAAAATTTTAAGAGCATCTTCGGTTTTTGTTGCATTCTTTCTTTCTATTTCTTTCTGCTCCAGGACTTATTAGACTTTGAGTTCTAAACTTTTTTTCGTGTTAGTTTTGCAAACTCAATTATAAAATTAGAAGGTTCTAAATTCTAAGCTTTTATTCTTACTAGTTTTTGTAGCCTTAATTTAAAAACTAAGACTCTGAATTCTAAGTTTTTGTTATTGTTAGTTTAGCTACCTCATTTATAAAATCGGGACGTTCTTATTATATCCTAGAGGAACTTGCGTCAAAGAAGTACTTTAGTATAGTAGCGCGTCACATTTTATTCTTGATGCATTACATAAAGTAAAATATTTTCAAGAGAGGTGGATTTTAGTATGATAAGCAAACCTTCTTGTTGGGTCATATTTTATATAAAGGATGGTAATACATGTTTCATTTTAGCGTTCATTTTTGCATCGCATGAAGTTAAACATTTTCAAGGAATATGACTTCAACTTGAGTTTTATACACTGTTATATTATATTATGTCATGATGTCTTGATCAAAGGATTTAGAAACATGTTGAGAAAGGGCGCGAGACATTAAGTTTAATACATTGTAACAATTTCCTTTTATAATATGTTTCCATGTATATTAATTTATTTTTTGCATAATGCATGTTCATATGTATCTTTTGTTTCTTCTATGTTATTTTTAGTTTAATAAAATATTTCTCAACAGTTGTCCAAACACATGCAATGTAATTTCCTTAATTTTTTTTTTGTTATCATATATGTATGTGGTAGTAAATCAAAAATATTAAAAAATGGATCGAGTACATTTAGCCAATGATTCGTTCTTAATAAGATATGATTGTCACTAACACTCTCTACTAGTATGATATACTCGGTGATTAGTCCACATACATGCCTCAACTCACATGGATTAACATGGATCATTAGAATTTCCTCACCAAATGTGATCTTCTTAAGGTCAAAGTAAAGAATTTTCTATAACCTCCATCAACTAGGTTCATTAAGCATTTTCTTAAAACTATCATCATGGTATAATACATGATCACACAAGGATGCACATGATGTCACAAGTCTCATATGGAGAATCCTACATCTATAGGCTATGCCCTTATTCAAATCATAACATAATTGTTAGGATTTCATGAGTAATTTTCAAAAACAATTTTAAATCAAAAGGAACCCATATGTGGAAAACTCCTTTCTCACAAATCACACTAAATGTAAGAACAACACTAAAGGTTTCGGGTTTTATCTTTATAGCACACTTTATGCCTTTTGGTGAGTCCATATATGTGGTTGAAGGATGATCATCTTCTTTCTTCTGATCACTGAACACTAAAGGGTATGGTGCCTTTACTCAATCCACATGAGCAACCTAGAGGATGAGATTTTAGTGCTAGCCACTTGTGGACAAGGTTAGGGATTTGTGCCTCTCACAAACCTCTCAAAGACTCCTCTGTATTTTTCTCTCTTAGAAAATATCCTAGGTATGATTAAGTTAACCTGTATATTAATAGCCTCTTGTTGACCTAATTTGCCTCGTTGATGGGATTATCCAATACAAACTGAAATTCTTGTTATTTAATTGAATCACATTTAATTAAATCTGCTTCTAATTAATTAAGTGATCCTTAAATTAAATCATATTTAATTTAATGACTTTACCTTAAACATTTATTCTATATGTGTGACCTTATAGGTTCTCACTTAATAGAAATAATATTGAATATATTTATATTAAATATTATATATACAGACTAACATCTAGTAATGCATCCT
Source organism: Cajanus cajan (assembly GCF_000230855.2). Classification (NCBI taxonomy): domain Eukaryota; kingdom Viridiplantae; phylum Streptophyta; class Magnoliopsida; order Fabales; family Fabaceae; genus Cajanus; species Cajanus cajan. The sequence goes on along the minus strand of NC_138524.1, from coordinate 56,456,505 downwards.
TTTCGCGTAATTAAATAAAAATAAATCAATGATTCGATTTCACTACCATAACTATTATAGTAATATGTCCCCTCGTCCAAATGCATTTGATTGAACATGAGATATAAACTTATTATTCTCATTAAATTCAATCATGTTTTTTGATACCCAAATAAACGTTCAAACATGAATAGTCCTAATATTCAATATTGGTCCATTCCAAAGTAGTTACACATATTTCACATCTTACTTTATGGACTGGTCCAAGACACATCTCCTATTATGCGAGAGGGATGAATTTTCTCTATATCATTCACACCCCTCACATGATTCATTTCATGCCCAATTAACTATATTTATAATTATCTTCTTACAAATAATATCTGATAACATTAAAGGCTACAACTCCTACATGCAAAAATCATAGTGACTTAAAGTCAAAAAACTACTTTACTATAGTTGTCATGAGAAACATTTATGATACTCGTATAAAATATTATGAAGTATTCTTATAATGGTCCATCCAATATAAATATCTACCTCTAGTATTAATAGTTAAAGTTATGAGTTTGAGATGTTATGTGATGAATTATTGTGTTGTGATGTGTGATGTGCAATTTAGATATTTGTGCCTGTAGCTGAGCTAAGTATGTGTAGGAGTTTATGATGGGTATGTTGTGTGATCAGATACCTATACAATTGAGTAATACATATGAAAGTAGAGTTGTCATAATGGCTCAAAACCCGTGATCCAACCCAGTCCATGCGGGTTTGAGCCGAATTGGGCTAAATTTTTTTGGCCTATTCCAATTGTAAGAAAAACTTGGCTAGGCTTACTTGTAACCTAACTCACCACAAGCCAACTCAGGGTGAGCTGGATTGCCTCATGAGTTGACTCGCCTAGATATTTTTTATTTTATTTTTTAGGTTTCCAAATGTTAATTTATGTGATTATACATTTGTACCATTAATTAAATTTTGTACATACTAGATATGAATTATGATAATTAGTGTCAATTTGATATTATTTGTCAATATTTTATGTAACAAGTTTGATTTTATAAGTTGATTAAGTTGGTTGTGGATGATGTCTATTTTTTTTTGACATTTTATTTGTCCTATTTGTTAACATAGTTATAATTTTAAAATATAAGATTATAATATGTATTTTTTTTTACAATGTTTGATAATTTTTTTTTATATATTTTCTTAAATTTAAGTGAATCAACTCGTTTAATCTATCAACCTGTAGTGGGTTGGGTTGAGTTTTTTTTTAAGCTCATCTATAGGTGAGTCTGATTGGGTTGACTCACCTATTGTTTAACCTGTGGTAGGTCGGGTCAGGTCAAGTTACCCACTTTGATAGCTCTATATGAAAGAGTTACGTAATTGAGATATTGTATGAAAAGTTACTTGCAATGTGAGTTATATTTGTGATTGTGAGTTATGTGTGTGATGCGGGTTAAATCTAAGCAATGACTTAACAACATGAAATCTAAGCTATACTTGGTCATTTGAGAAGTTTAGTTAGAGGTCTAGTAGTGTGAAAGTCTGCCTAGAGAGAGGTCTAGTAGTGTGAACCGCATTTGTGTGTTTTGATGATGTGATTAAGTCCAACATGCATAGTTTGTTTGAAGGTGGTTGTGAACTTATGCAAGAGGATCTCTATGGTCCTCTACCTTGGCCGCAAAGTGTTATGGTTGAGAACCTTTAACAATAAATAGAAGTCGATCATACACAATTGTGATACTTCAAGTGAAATTATAGATATATTTTCTAATTGAAAGTAAATTGAGAGGGTTACCTAATGTGTGAGAATCCAATCCATGTGGTAACATTTGCAAAATAATTTATTTGTTTGAAATGATAGTTGGAATTTGAAAATAATTTTATTGTTAAATAAATTGCTTTTACACTTCTTAAAACTTAAGATTATTTTCTAACTTTTTATTTTATTTTTAAAATGATTTTGTAATAGTTAATTTTTTTGTTGTATCGAACAAAATTAAATATCTTAAACATAATTTATTAAAAAGTTTATCCAAACAAATTCATTCAAATTATAACCGATTATAACAATAGATTATCTATATAATCTTTTGTTTCACAAAAAAATCTATTCATAGTTATTCCGAAAATATTTGTAAATAAAATATACTTCCAATTGCGATTCTGTACTCGTGAAGAATCGAAATAGTGGATACAAAGGTTAAAGTTTGATAAAGAATTTTTTTCATGTAAATAATGAAGTTGCTTTCGAAAACCAGGGAGTATCCATACGCAACAACTTTGTGCTGAAATGCCAGCTAAGATGGATACTTCACTTACCATTCTATTCCAATACGTAACGCACAATTAGAAAAGAAAACCTCAACAACATTGAAACTAGAGGCCTATATTGTGGATCATCCATTTGATCATCTACCTCTTCCTAACCAAAAGACTTTAGCCAACAACACAATCAAAGTTATTATTCAAGTCAAAAGGCCAAAAACTATGGTGTATGCATGTGTTCGAGGGCTAGCAAGTTAGGTGAACTTGAACATAATTTTGTCTTAGTTTCAAGCTAGAGAACTTGGTCCCCTTTTCATCGATTTTAGTTGAGAAATTTTCGGACAGTTTAGCACCTAAAAAATAAAAAATCGGTACTCTGTTGATTCTTTCAATGAAAAACTTTACAGATGTCATGATATCAAGCAAGCAAACTTCACCTTGTTCCCATTTTATAAAGATTGTGTTTGTTGAACCTCCGAATTTCCCTCGCTCATAAGTATCACCTAGCTCATGCAAATGTTAAACTTTCACAAAATCTGAATTTAGCAAATCAGAAACCAAAACGGACACCTCTCATGGCATTGAAACAGCTTTCCCTTCTTTTCATATTTTTCTCATTAGGTAATTGTAATTACATGTTCTGTTTCTCCAACACACCACATTTGGTGTTTGGTTTTCAAAACATTTACTATAGCTTTATTAGAATGTACCTACCTCTTATGGTATTTTTCTTTTAATTTCAGGAGTGGATGCAACAGTTTTTACTTTTCAAAATAGATGTAGGGACACAATATGGCCTGGGGTCCTAACAGGAGCAGGAAGACCTCAAATCATTGATGATGGGATTGAGATAAAACCTGGAAAGGCCATAAACATCACTGCACCAAAAGGGTGGTCTGGCCGCTTCTGGGGGCGGCATGGATGAACCTTTGATAGCTCTGGCAGTGGAACATGCATCACAGGAGACTGTGGAGGCAAGCTTAAATGTGGTGGTGTTGGTGGTGCGCCACCAGCTTCACTAGCAGAGTTTACACTAGACAGCCAGGAAGGGGATTTTTATGATGTTAGCCTTGTTGATGGTTACAACTTGCCAATGTCAATCTTTCCCACTGGGGGATCCGGGCAGTGTAAGACTGTTACATGTCGGTCGGATTTGAACAGAAACTGCCCCAGTGGGTTGGAGATGAGGAACCAAAGCCACATTGTTGGTTGTAAGAGTGCATGTATGGTTTTCAACAAGCCGGAATATTGTTGCACTGGCAACTTCAATAGCCCACAGAAATGGCAGCCAACAAGTTATTCAAAGGTGTTCAAGGCTTCTTGTCCTCAGGCTTATAGCTATGCCTATGATGATGCAACCAGCACATTCACTTGCCAAGGAGCAGATTACTTAATTAGGTTTTGTTAGATAGGACATAGAGGAATAGACATTGTATTTACTCTCTGTGTGTTTATTTTCTTGATTATACATGTTTAGCAGATTTTCTAAAGAAATGTCATGTTAAATATACAGGAGTTTATTTAAGATTTCCTCACCATTGAATATTTAACAAATGATTGAGATTAAAATTATGAATGATAAATTTATCGACGAGAAGTAGATGGTAAAATAGTGAGAGCCATCAAATGCAAATATATCAACATTAATTTCAGAGTAATGCAAACCCCATTAATCTACAGCATAGGCGCATAAACATTTCACAAATTTAATATTAATGAAGAAGGTCTCCCACAAACTCTCATTAAAAGCTTTATCTTCTGCAACCCTCATTCACATCTGGTTTGTTGGAGGATAGATATTACTAAACAAAACAATGAGGTTGGTCTAATTATAATTTATAACACAGAAACCCTCCATGAATATTAAAGATCAAATCAATGGATATGTGCTGAGATCAGTGTAGTAGGTAATGACAACAATATAAGAAATCTAGTGCCTAAGAGATAACAACTTTTTAGCAAGGAGATCTCAAACTTTGTTCATTATCATCGACCGAATAGTCGTCCATTATTTCATTTCGAAACCCATTGTAAAATACATTGTTTATCTGGCTTCAAGAACATGTTCATTCATAATATTAAACAATAACATTTTCCTGTCATGTATAATGTTAGGAGTCTCATGATGAGTAAGCATATAACGAGATGAGTAAGCATATAACGAGAGTCCGACTCAAAAAACTAGTCCATTTGGTAGGAGAGCCTCAAGGCTTAAGTACCATATTAAGCTTCATATTCTACTCAATGTAGACTCCTAACATATAACTAAGAGAATGATGTCCTATTTGCATCCTTGGGATGCTGCTTTGTGTAATAGTCATGGCAAAGGAGTCACATCTAGATACATTGAACAGACTACTCAAATTCATCATATCCTTCTTGAGTTTGCAAAACTATGCCTAACAACTATCTCTTGGAGGGTAAAATACAGTAAAAAGAAAAAATAAATGGCAAAGTATATATAAAACTCATAATAGCATGGGGGAGGGAGGTAAATAGTCCTTACCCAAGACAAAGGTGGCCCTAGGTGAAAACAAATTCTAAATAATACTGCAACAATTGAATCTCCTATTAGCATTCTGGCATTCAGGTTCTTGCAATGGGACACTAATTTTTGTTCCATCAAGTTCAAGGTTTACTTTATCCCAATTTGATTCAGGTCCATCCACAGGGATGTGCTTCCTACTGACAGTTCTGTATACTTGAGAGAGGAGACCAAGGAAAGCTGATTCCACATTGGTGGAGTCAAGTGCCGATGTCTCCAGAAAGAAGAGACCTTCCTGCTTTGCAAAGTCTCTGGCTACCTCAATAGGCACTGCTCGAATAGAACTCAGGTCAGATTTGTTGCCAACAAGCATGACAAGTATATTTTTATCCGCATGTATCCGGAGCTCATCCAACCACTTTTCAACATGGTCAAAGGTTTGCTGATTGGTTATGTCGTATGCTAGTAACGCACCAGTTGCACCCCGGTAATACGCAGTTGTAATTGCTTGGTACCTGTCATGAATGCCAACATTGTCACAGGAAAAATGAAATAGACATGCATTTGAAGGACACTTCAGCAACCAAATAAACCACACCCATAAAAATGAATAAAACACAGAATCATGGCAATTGACAGACTAGTTAAAATCGTAGGTACATGGTACATGGTTATGCGTTTTTATGTATATACGTGGTTCATCAAGTAGTACACAGTGCAGTGAATTCGGTATGCTGTGCATAGGGTTATAGGGAGAATTTTATATATATGGTTAAAACTTAAAACCAAGGTTTTAAATTGCGGTTGCAATAGTTTCACCGCAAAGCAATCCTTGACATTGCTGGAAACTGTGAATAAATGTGATCAAAATTGTGGTCCAAAGAGCCCCAAAACCTTGAAGATGCAGCTGAAATCGTGGTCACGTACAGTTTTTCAAAACCTTGCTTAGAACTCATCACAAACTCACTCTATTCTGTTGAAGCTTAATGCTACAACAGAGACAATACAACCAAGAAGCCATCAACTGCTAAACATTTAGATGAATATCATGTAGTTGAAGGGCCATGATTCACCACTTGCATCTTCTGGATTGCTTGTATTAAAAAACTACGCTGGTTTTTGTTTCTCAAAAGATCAGATCTCAACTTTTAGATTTTCAGATCTCAGTTATTCATATTCCTAATCAAAAACACATAATAAAAGAAATGTAATTCATCATGAGAATGAATGCATAGTGGAAAAATGTTGGACCTTTCTTGACCAGCAGTGTCCCAAATCTGTGCCTTGACTAGTTTATGATCCATGACGACCGTCCTAGTCAGAAACTCAACTCCAATTGTGGGTTTGGATTTCATGTGGAATTCGTTTTTCACAAAGCGATTCAAAAGCTGAGATTTTCCAACCCCCGAGTCCCCAATCGTGACAATCTTGAAAATGTAGTCGATGCCCTCGTCAGCATCACCCTGCCACTGAGCCATTTTCTCAACGACCCTTTTGGAGGCTCAACGCAACAGGGCAAACTGCGCAGCGTGTTGGGCATAAAAACGAGACCTTTTTTTTTTTCTGTGTGCACACGCCTCGTGTGTGTGTGTGTGTGCCTCCACGGAACGTTGTTTTTATAGGAAAGAGAAAAAAGGGGTGGTTGGTTGGAGAGGCATTTGGGTAAGGGAAAAATGGCATGTCAATTAGTTTCATTAATGTTTGAATCACGCTTCCGTCTTTGAGTAGACACTGGAAGCGTTCTTTTGCTGAAAGCAGAGATAACGAGTTTACAGTTTCGAATTTGGACAGCAACTTGGGACACACGACAAGAAAGGAAGATTAGGATTTTGACACTTTTATAACCCAAAAAGAATTATTTTACTGTGACGTGGAATCTAAGATGGATACAAACGGTGCAAGTACATCCTTATTTATATGGGTGGGTTTGGTTTGGGGCTTTGGGCTTAGTTAAGAAGGCTTCTACGGGGAAGCATGAAGGTAAGTGCCTCATGGCATTAAAAATATTTATAATAATAATATTTTAGTATTTAAGTTTTTTTTAATAAATGTATCTGCATAGAGTTACAGGGATCAATTCATCCTTCATTCCAATATACTAACATGGGTTTTTTAAGTTTTCCATCTCTTAATTATTATTTAAGTCTCTTTGGTTCTTCATGTTTAAAGAGTTGACTTTATTCAATCTTACTTGTCTAAGAAGGGGGAAAGAAATAATATACATGTAAAAATCACTTCAATACTTAATTCCATTGTTTATTTCAACCAAATCAAAGTAATTAATACTTGTAATAAATATGATTTAAAAGCATCTTTTTCTCTTTAATTCACTATTATTTATACTAATTTTATTGAGTATAGATACATTATATTTGAAGGGTATTTCTATGCAATTCATGGAATCTTTATTTACATAGTCCTTGACAAAGATTCAAGAATCCTTTAATTTTATCCCTCGATCAAATCCTATTGATATACATGCCCTCAAGCTTTTATATAGGTTATAAATAAAAATAAAACAAAAATTTACTTTTCAGTAATTATAAAGTAAAAAAAAAAAAAATGTTGTGTTTGTGACGATGATTATTGTTGTGAAAGAAAGCAAATTCTCATAGACATTTATTTTTCCAATATCATATTTCTTTTTTCGAAAAATACAGAGTAACTCAATATTATATTTGTTTTTCCAAGTTTTACACAACAGTATGTGTAGACTCGCATAATAAAAGCTAAAAGCATGTTATTGAGAAAATATAATGACAAAAAAAAAAGAAGAGGAATATAGGCAAAGAAAATAAAAAAAAATAGTGATACAAAAAAAATAATTATATGTGTGTCTCAAAATTTCAGTTATTAATCACTTACATAATCTTTGTGAGTTTGTCTCCACTACAACTGTAACACTCCAATTTGTATACTTTTATTGAGAGTAATTTAATAATTTTTAGAGGGTGATTTAGTAGCCCAGAATGGACCGTTCCAAACTGCTAAAAAGATCTATTTTTGGTAGTCCAGAACGGGTCGTTCCCAATCTGGAATGGGTCGTTCTAAACCACCAAAATGGCCTATAATCCTAGATTGGAACGAGGTGTTCCAAAGATGAGAACGGACCCTTCCAGAGATGAGAACGGGTCGTTCCAAATATGGTCGTTATGGGTTTAATTGCAACCCCAGAATGGGTCGTTCTGGTTTGGGAACGGGCCGTTCTAGATGTGAATTTTATACATGATGTGAGATTTCAGAACGGGCCGTTCCACGAATCCTGATGCCTATAAATTGAGTGCTCTAGCACTCCCAAAATCATATTTTTTAGTTCTGACTTCTTTCAGTTCTGACTTCTTTCTTCTACATTCTCTTCTTTCCCTTCTACACTCTCTGAAGATCGAGGGGCACTTAGAGGAGGAGACCAAGGAGATCTCTGTTTTAGTTTCAACTGTTGTTTATCCAGGTACGGAGAAAAAGGGGATTATTTATATGTAGAGTTACATGAGGGAGTTGGGTAGAGGAAGAGTCCCTTAGGATTATGAGTAATTTTATAATTATTTCTGTTTGGATAATTATTGGTCTTATGTGATTCTGTATGTATTTAAGACTACGAATATATGATTAATTTGTAAAAATGATGCTCTGGGAGAGAAAACGAAATTATAGAAAAGTGCCTGTAAGTTAGGTTTTGGAAAAATTGGATTATTTCTGTTTGAGGAATTAATGATCCCATTAGATTCTGTATGTGTTGAGAATTATAAATATATATTTAATTTGTAATAATGATGATCTGGGAGAGAGAACGAAATTGTAGAAAAGTGTCTGTGAGTTAGGTTTTGGAACAATTGGGATTTTTACTGTTTATGTTAAGATTATATTAAATGTGTAATTCCATTGATTATTATATTAATTGATAACATGATGTTGCGAATGGTATGTTATGACTTAACTGCCCAATTAATTATGATGTGAGTATGTGAACATGAGATGAGATGTTGTGTGGAATGTGAATGTGATGTGATTGTGGTTCTTCACACTTATGACCAGGGGTGAACACGGCCCTGGATTGTTACATGGGTATCGTGACCTTGGATAACATGTCAGGGGTGAGCACGACCCTAGGTTAGGGGTAACGTGACCTTGGCACAATGTTATATCAGGGGTGAGCACGGCTCTGGATTGTTACGTGGGTATCGTGACCTTGGATAACATGTCAGGGGTGAGCACGATCCTGGGCTAGATATGCTACAAGGGAAACGTGACCTTGGCATCGTGTTATATCAGGGGTAAACACGGCCTTGGATTGTTACGTGGTGTTGGATCGAGCGCTTACCACTAGGCCAAAAGCTATAGCTAATAGTCAGGGCGCAACTCTTTTTACTTAAGAGCGTAGCAGCCCAAGCGCCATGATTCGACGGTGACTTGGCCCACCTAGCCTCCGCCACGGGACAATTGATGCAACCCGCAACAATCTCCCCCTCAGCAATTGCCCCGCTGGGTATCGAACTCATGACCTTGGCTCTGATATTGGATCGAGCGCTTACCACTAGGCCAAAAGCTATAGCTGATAGTCAGGGCGCAACTCTTTCTACTTAAGAGCGCAGCAGCCCAAGCGCCATGATTCGACAGTGACTTGGCCCACCTAGCCTCCGCCACGGGACAATTGATGCAACCCGCAACACGTGGGTATCGTGACCTTGGATAACATGTCAGGGGTGAGCACGACCCTAGGCTAGATATGCTACAGGGGAAACGTGACCTTGACACAGTGTTATATTAGGGGTGAGCACGGCCTTGAATTGTTAAATGGGTAACGTGACCTTGGCATAGTGTGAAGTGCAAGATTTGTGATGATTGGTGTGATTGCGAATTATGACGTGATGATGATGCATGATTGATCGAGTTATGATATGTTGAAATGTTTATGAATATTTTATTAAGTATAGAGTTATAATGAGACGATATGTTGCGTTTTCTTTATGTGCTTTATATATAGATGTTTTCTTTTCTCACCGTATAATTTGTGGATGTTTTAGGTGAGGAAGATCCGGCTTTGAGTGGTATCTAGGATGCCAACAGTTGAATTGTGGGTGTGCTCTGATATTGTGACATCGGGGCAGAAAATTTTATGATATGAAATTTTTATATGGATTTGGAGTTGTATTTATTATTTTTAAAAATAATTTGTAAACTCTTACGTTTTATTTTCTAATGTTCATTTTTCAATCATTTTGGATATTGAAGAACATTTGTGAAGGTTTTTATGTGAACACATTTACCAACTTTGAAAGTTTATTTTCCTTAATTTAATTACATTATTACGATATATGTGTTGGGGTAGTAATGGTGTCACAACAACAAAACGGACTCTTAGTGGCATTTAATATGACTTTTAGTAGCAATAAAAATTGTTGCAAAGTATAATACTCTTTAATTGCTTGTAAGATGAGTACAAATACTCTTTAGTTACCTTATCTCTAGACTTATAAGATGAAGGTTATCCTCTACTTATATATTCTTTAATTTTCTCTAATCGATGTTGGACTTATATGATGAGGATTATCCTCTACTTATATATTCTTTAATTTCATTATTTTTTAATCGTCTTATCTCCTAATTAATTATTTTATCTATAATTGATGTAGGATTTGGATTTTATACCAACTTAGAATAGTAAGTTATAGGTCTAACTCAACTCTACAAAATAAACTTGTACGGTGAGAGTTATCATTCACTTATATACTTTTTAATTATCTTATCTCTAGTTTATGTGGGACTTAAGTTTTTTTGAATAAATAATTATCGCTAATAATAAATTTTGGAGTGATGTAAATACATTTTTAGCGGCCATTATATATTAATCATTAATATTTTTATTAGATAATAAAATAAATATAACTAATTTATTATTGTTAAACAATTATCGATAAGAATAAATCTTGTTGTAGAACTCATTTGTGAAGATTAATAATAATAGTCTTTAATTAGTAATAAAAAGTCATTAATTATAAAATATTTATAATAGAATTAATACAACAATTAATAAAGCCATTTAATTATGAATGTAATCATTTATAACTTCTAAAAATAATAATAATAAGAAAATACTCTTAAAAACATAAACGATACCTAATATCTTTAAATAAAAGAGAAAATATAATTATGTTTATAATAAAAAGTATCAAAATATATAATGATTAAAATATAATAAATCTTCGACATATATAAAATACGAATAATTATTTCATGCAAGAACAATTTTTGAATTTTTTTTTTATTATAATTATATATAAATCAAATTTTAATATTTAAATAAATCATCAAAAATAAAAATAATCTTATCTTATAATATAAATTATTTATTATAAATCTAAAATATAATTTATATATTTAAAATATCTATTTTTCAAATTTTAAATATAATTTATATATTTAAACATATTATTTATTTATTTAAATATTTCTTTTTAATTTTTAATAATATATAATAAATATTTAACTTATAGATTGATAGCCTAAACTATTAGTATACATTAAAAAATAAAATTATGAAAAAGTGAGGAGGGAGAACAAGACCCCAATATGCTATGTATCTCCTCTCTGAGTATCATTAAAGAGACAAAACTAGTTAAAATATGTTTATATTAAAGAGTAAATATGTGTTTTTCTTTTGTTGTTTATAATTGAGAATAGAATAAATACCTAATTTTATCTAAAAAAAATTACACTAATAATTCTTATATTATTATATCTAAATCAAAATATCATTACTGTGAGGAGAATTGAATTCAAATTTCTTAAGTAAGATGTCGAATTTAATCTTCTAAATAAAAAATAATTATAAGATAAGTAAGACCTTATTAGAGATGCTCAACAAAATTTTCTATAACATAGATTAAAATTGTTATAATATGTAAATTTTGTCCTCACCAATAAGAAAAAAATTAATGAGGAATCAATATTTAGTAATTAAGGAATAGATAGTATATAACCAAAGAGAGTATTAAAAGTTGTGAGCAAATTAATTATTTATACAACCAAGAAATGCATGTCATCAGTTAAATGAAGATATTAGATGGCAAATTTTCAATCCACCCTTCTTTGTCAATATAAGAGATATTTAGGAATTCATCAAGTGCGGGTCCACTTAAGTGCTTCATCCATTGCACACGTTTGGATTTATCTGCTCCAGGTCCACTATTTCCCTCCTCCACAAATGTGATGGTTTCTCTGTAATTAAATTTATTTTCACACAAATGCATAAAATTATGTTAACTACTGAGCTATTTTATCAAAAGTATGAGATAAATTTAGGTAAAAAGAAAAACCTAGTTTAGACTCATCTAAAGTAAAAGAAGTATAACTTACAAGATAATGTATAGTTATTACTAATTATTGTTGAAATTATAAGTTTATTATACATAGACATGTATTATATTATAATTAATCTCAACCATTTTTTTTTAAACTAACGACTTTATCTTCTATAATTGATCATTTTTAAGAGATAAATCTGAACTAAAAAAATAATCCAAGTTTAATGTAGAATATGAATATCTTACTCATGGCCAACAAAGTTACGAGCATTCCAACCTTCAGGTGTTACTACATCTGATAGGAATGAGTTTGCTATGATGACTCTAGCATAAGCCCTTAAAGATCTTCCTAGTAGAGTTTTTCCTCCTATCCCTGTAATGTTACAATTTTTAAAGACAAAGCCGCTAGTATCGTCTGGTGACTCCCTTTCTTGTGCTGTAATAGCCCCAACTTGCATGGGACCATCTTTTCCCATTGAAAAATATATTTCACTTGCCTATTTTTCATTAAAAATTATATTATTAAATGTATTGCGAAATTATTCAAAGAATATAAAATGAGGTTTTTTTTTAATTTTACCTCAAAAATTGATTGACCATTTCCAAATATGAAATCAATCCCACCTTGAATATAGCAATTATAGTAATAATGACGACCATATTGATCATATAAGGTATCTTGTACTCCTAAAAAGGAACAATTATAGAAAGCACATTTATCTGCATAGATTCGAGCAGCTATAGCTTGCGTGATTCCCATTTCGCCAAATATGGGATTGTTGAATGTATTCTGAGAATATAAAATTATAAAATAATTATATTTTTATTTAATATAATTAATTGTCATATTCCACCACATATCTCATAGTGAGTATTTAATTAAATTACACTTTTATTTCTCTTATTACCTTCAATATGTAATTTTGATCTCTTTATTTTTAATTATAAAATTTTAGTATCTTAATTTTAAAACTCTAGTCATAATGTGAATAAATCATGTGGTGTTGACGTAACAATGAAATATAAGAATTAAGAAAAAAACATTAAAAAAATATTCATATGAAGACTTAGAATCCATGCCTTTTGCTTCAATTTTCATCATTTAAACCACTAAATCACTTAAATTCTATTTTTTTTTATCTAATTTTAATCTATTATAAAAATAATAAATAATAATTTGTTTAATAAAATTTAGCAAATTGATTTTATAATTTATAATTTACTATATTCTTATTTTTATAAAATAATATAATATTAGTATATATATTATTTAAAATATTAATTTATTTTACGTTTTATATTTATATTTATTGGATAAAAATATATTACATAATCAATTATATAATTAATTTTCAAAAACATTAATTATTTTATTATATAAATTTATTAGAATGAATAGAAAATTTGATATTTATTGACGAAAAACATATTAAATATATAAAATAAATAATATTAGTATATATATTATTTAATATATTTTCATACAGTATATAACATCACTCGTCTACATCATTACCACATCACCAATTAATGGTATCAATTGAAGGCCAAAAATTGTTTAATTTGAAATTTTGAAAGTTCAAAATTTTATAATTAAAAATAGAGGAATTAAAATGACATATTAAAGATAAGGAACCATATTTTTAAAATAAATATTCATTTAAATTTTTTACACAAACAAAGAAAATAATAATTTTATAAAATTAATCATATTATTAATCTTTTTATTTGAAATGGTATAACACAATAACTTTTTGAAACATATTATTAGAAGTATAAATAAAAATAAGGTAATTAATATTGTATTAAAAAGTTAAAATAACATTTATTTTAAGACTTATTATATAAGACAGGTAATAAAATAAAAAAAAAACTTGAAAATAATGATACCGTAAAAGTAATGCCAGATGCAACAGTATAATTTGCTTGTGAAAAGAAAGTAGCATCCGGATGGTCATCCCATTCAATAGTCGTGAATTGAGTACCAGCTCCTTCTAGGTAAATGCAAGGTTTCTTCATCGGAATTACGACCTGTTCTCTGGATTCACCAAGTACATAATCTATAAGTTTATTAATGCAAAATAAAATGCTCAATACTTCTTTTAAATTTATATAAACAAAAAATTAAATTTTTTTAACTAAAATATAAGCAAATTAATTTCAATCAAGTCAATGTTATTTAATACTCTTAAACCAAAAATATCCCTAAGATAATAAATAGAAATACTATCTGTTACAAGTGTAGTTAAGAATATTTTAATAAATATAATTATATTTCATGTAAAATTATAAAAATTAAATATATTTAATTATCTTTAATCTATGTGATATTGACTATTTTTCTTATATATACATCCACATGAAATATCAAACAATTCATATTAAATTGAACGCACACTACAAGAAATATAATATATATATATATATATATATATATATATATATATATATATATATGGAGGTTATAATTATACTAGTATAATTTTTACTAAGTGTTATACTGCTCAATAACTTTATATTAAATGTGAATTTTATAAATCCAACCGTTAGATTGAAAGTTCATATCTCTTAGATCATATATACAAAATTTTATATTAATCCAAGATGATTTGATACTTCATTTTTATAAAACAAAATTGATGTAATATATTCATTTCAAAATACACTAAAATATGAACACTTTGATTACCTTCAAGTTGTTGTTCAATTTTAACAAAATTTGATATATACGTATAAAGTGATATGAACTTTCAATCTAACGATTAGATTTACAAAATTCATAATTAATATAAAGTTATTGAACAATGTAATACTTAGTAAAAATTACATTAGTATAATTATAACCCCCCTTATATATATATATATATATATATAGTAACATATAAAAAGTGTCACTATAGGTATAATATATGTAGATATATATCTATTTAACGCATAGTTACACATAATTTTAATATTGATTTTGAATAAAATTTAACAACATATTTTGTGTGTTACTATAATCTATACTAATATTTTTAATAATTTACCAACATATATTGTATTTATTGCGTAGATAAAAGAAATTTTTAGTAACATATATAGTGTCATTATATTATGTGTATCACTATATGATAATTTTCTTGTAGTAACAATTAAGTATACTAAGAAAATAACACGATTAATTCTAAAACTTCCTATGTTCTTATTTCTCTTACTTATTACTAGATCAAAGTGTATTAACTAAATGCTTTTTACTTTTTCGTCTGATAATTTCTTCAAAAAACACAAGAAAGATTTGTATGAAAATTTGGAAAATATTACTAGTAAACGCCGGGAGAAATTTTAACTTGAATCCATTGAGAGTTTTCTTCAGGGACAGAGTTGATGGCACTTTGAATTGTTTCGAAATTTGACTGGCCAACAATGATGATCTTGGGTGGATTGGCACAGTCTTGGGATTCAGATACATTGCAAGCAATTACTAACAGCGTGAAAATAAACATAAATAGTTTTCGAAACTGCATTTTCTTTTCCTTTTCAATATTCAAATGGTGAAAGATATGATATCAATACTCTGCCTTTTGTTTTACAAATATTGTTATTTATAAAGAATAAAAAATTATGGATTTGGATTTTCTCATGTAAAACTTGTCCAATCGAATTTCAGTTTGATCAAAAAATAAGAGAGAAAATTTAAATTATTGATTATAAAATAAATTTATTAGAATTTAATAAATTAAGTTATGTCAATTAAACACATAAATTTTTATTGAATATTTGAAATATCATAAGAAAATGCATATAATAATAAAATGATGGTTAATTTTAATTTTTAAAAATATAATTGTACATTCAAATTCAAATTTAGAATTGATATATATATATATATATATATATATATATATATATATATATATATATATATTCTAAGAGCAAGTCTACTTATACTTATTTCATTCAATAACTCATGTTTTACATCAAATTTCAACGATCCAATATCGTTGAATTTAAAGTTCTTAATTATAAATCAAATCTGCAAATTTTAAAAAAATTTGAAAATCATTTGATACTTCATTTCATTAATTCAAATTGATGGATAATCATAAAATTATTTTATATATTGATTTGAATTAATGAAAAACGAAGTATCAAATGTGAATTTTGTAAATCTAACCGTTGAATTATAACTTCATATCACTTTATATGTTTATATTAAATTTTGTTAAAATTGAATAACAACTTGAAGGTAATCAAAGTATTCATATTTTATTATATTTTAAAATGTATATATTACATCAATTTTATTTTATAAGAATGAAGTATCAAATCATCTTAAATTAATATAAAATTTTGTATATATGATCTAAGAGTAAAGAACTTTGAATAGGCATGGCAATCTAACCCACCCTCGTGGGTACCCGCCCCGATTTGGACAGGGAAAGCCCGTGTTTATCGGGTTCGGGTTTTCCCCGATTGATAAAATCGGGGGCGGGGGCGGGTGCGAGGATTGAGATGTTAATACCCACCCCGCCCCCGCCCCGCTTAATAATATAATTAAAAAATTATTTATATATATATATAAACCAAAATTAAAAATATTATATGTAAAAATTTATATTATTTTACTTTTCTTTTTGTTTTTTAAATTGTTCATATTTATTTAAAAGAAAAAAAGAAAAAAAAATAGGAGCGGGGACGGGGCGGGGCGGGGAAACCCGAACCCCGCCGGGGGCGGGGATGGGGACCCAGATTTTACCCTCGGCGGGTAGGCATGGCAACGGGGCGGGCCGAGGGCGGGATTTACGTTCCCCGCCCCCGCCCCCGCAAATTTAAACCGCCCCCGCCCCGGATACCTGTCGGGGGTAAAATCTAGGTCCCCATCCCCGCCCCTGGCGGGGTTCGGGTTTCCCCGCCTCGCCGCCGCCCCCCGCCGCCGCCGCTCCTATTTTTTTTCTTCTTTTTTTCTTTTAAATAAATATGAACAATTTTTAAAAATAAATAAAAGAAAAGTAAAATAATATATATTATTAAGCAGGGTGGGGGAGGGAGCGGGGGCGGGGTGGGTATTAACATCCCCGTCCCTGCCCCCGATTTTATCAATCGGGGAAAACCCGAACCCGAACCCGATAAATACGGGTTTTTTTCATCCAAATCGGGGCGGGTTCGGGCCGGTACCCATGAGGGCGGGTTGGATTGCCATGCCTACCAGCGGGTATTGGGGGTGGGGGCGGGGGCGGGGAACGTAAAACCCGCCCCTGCCCCGCCCCGTTGCCATGCCTAACTTTGAATCTAATAGTTGAATTTACAAAATTCTCATTTAATATAAAGTTATTGAATGGTATAATACTCTAACGGTAGAATTTATAAAATTCACATTTATTATAAGTTACAGATATTTCTTATAAATTTTGCTACAATTTTAATAATCATAGAAATTTTTTTCCATGGTAAAAATTTGTAGAAAATATTGTAAGAATTTTGTTTTGTTTCTTGCAGATTTTCTTGCAAAAATAAAATAAAAAATTTAAATTTGTAAGCTTAATATTTTAAAAAAAACTTCAAGTCCCACATCGATTGAAAATAAAGCAATTAAAGAGTATATAAGTTGGGGCAACACTTATCTTCCAAGTTGATTTGTATGGTTGAGTGTTAGGTTTATAATCTACAATCTTAGAATTTAAAAGATTATGTATCACATGTTGGAGGCATGGAAACAAATGCTTTAGATGAATTTATTGTGAGCATTTGAAAGTTGAAAAATTATTGATAGAATTTATAATAATTTTTTAATTTTTTCGTAAAAAATATTATTGCAAAATTTCTTGCGAAAAAATTCGCAGGAAACTTTCCTGCGAATTTATTTTGCAGGAAACTTTCTTGAAATTTTTTTTTTGCAGGAAACTTTCTTGCGAATTTTTTTCGCAACAAATTTCGCAGGAAAATTTCCTGCGAATTTTAAAATTCGCAAAAATATATTATCCACGAAAGTATTACCTACAGATAAAATTTCGTAGAAAAATTTGCAGGTACAACGTTTCCTGCGGATTTTTATGAAAAATTCGTAGGAAATGTCGCATGTAATAAGAGAAATTCTAGTAGTGTGAGTCCTTTTTTTCTAAATTTTTTGAACCTTTTCAAATTCAAATTTTTTCTATTAATTGAAAAATAAATTTATTAACATTTAATAAATTAAGTTAAGTCAATTAAATACAAATAATTTTTCATAGAAAATTTGAAATATCATAGAAAAATGCATAATAATGAAATGATGGTTAATTTATTTTTTTTAATATAACTGTAAATTCAAATTTAAATTTAGAATGAATTTATCTATATCTATCTATAAATTATTAAAGGTAGAACAATTTTTTAAAAAAAATTTCTCGCTCAAAAATACTCAACACCACTCATTTTTTTCTAAATTTTTTTAGTGGAAATTTTTTAAAAAACTATTTTACGTTTAATAATTTATATAGATAAATATCATATGGATATACACTACTAGAATTTCTCTTATTACATGCGACTTTTCTTGCGAATTTTTCATAAAAATTCTTAGGAAACAATGTTCCTGCAAATTTTTCTCCGAAATTTTATCTACAAGTAATACCTTCATGAATAATATTTTTTTGGGAATTTTAAAATTCGCAGGAAATTTTCCTGCAAAATTTCTTCCGAAAAAAATTCGCAGGAAAGTTTCCTGCAAAAAAAAAAATTTGCAAGAAAGTTTCCTGCGAATTTTTTCGGAAGAAATTTTGCAGGAATATTTTTTACGAAAAAAATAAAGAAATTACTATAAATTCTATCAATAACTTTTCAACTTTCAAATGCTCACAATAAATTCATTCAAAGCATTTGTTTCCATGCCTCCAACATGTGATAATAATATTTTAAGATTGTAGATTATAAGTCTAACACTCAATCATACAAATCAACTTGTAAGTACTTTATTTTCGATCGATGTGGGACTTGAAATTTTTTTAAAATATTAAACTTATAAATTTAAATATTTTTTTTATTTTTCTTGCGGATTAAAATTTGCAAGAAAGTCCGCATGAAAAGTTACCTACAAAATTTTTCTACCATTTAGTAAACATTACTTGCAAATTTATTTTTGCAAGAAAATCTGCAAGAAATAAAATAAAATTCTTACAATATTTTCTGCAAATTTTTACCATAGAAAAAAATTTCTATGATTATTAAAATTGTAGCAAAATTTGTAAGAAATATCTGTAAATTATTTTTTGCAAATAAATTCGTAAAAGATTTTTGTGAATATTTTTTTGCAGGAAAATTTGTAAAAAATTTATACGAATATTTTTTTGTAAGAAAATTCGCAAAAAAATTTTACAAATATTTTTTTGCAAGAAAATTTGCAAGAAAATAACACTTTTCTAGTAGTAATAGATATGAATATGGATATAGATATCGATAAGATATGATACGATGAATTTTATTTTGTTTGACTTTTTTTTTCTCCTATATTTTTCTAATGATGCTAAAAACATTGTTATATGATCTTTACAAAATTTTCTTCATTCTCAATCCTTTTCAAATTCACCTTTCGTATCATGCTCTATTCACTTGTCAATTTTTTTCTTTTTTCAATTGCACTAGATAATTGCTGCAAGACTTTTACAAAAAAAATTTCACCGTCAATTCCTTTTAGATTTACCTTCCATATCACTTCTTTATTCACCAATTAATTTTTTGATTATTTATATTTACACTTTATTGTCATACCTTAAATAAAAATTGCTAATTCACTTTTATTGTGTGTTTTTAAAAAGGAGGATGAAAACTTGTTATAAGAAACTATTGGGTATAATTATGTAAAATTTGTTGTTGGAAAGGTCTTAAGAAAATTATAAAAATAATCACTACGTAATTTGATAAAATACTAACAGCATTCCTATAAAATTATGAAGCTGTACTAACCGTACTTCGCACCCGGGCTCCTAGTCCGGATTAGTGTTGCAAATAAGTAACCCCGGGCACGCGGTGCATGACGTCAGCCCGGCATTTGAGCGAATCATACATGATTCCGAGGATCTCGTCCCAGACCAGATCCGCCCTTCAATTATATCATATCATATCATGATATATCTTATCTCAAGCCCAAAAGCCCAAGGCAAACCTAGATCACCTCAAGGTACGTGCATTATATATATGAGACTATTACTCATGCAAACCCTAACTTTAGCATCAGAGTCTCTTTTGCAGGTACCTCCCCCATCTCGGAGCACCAATACACCCAGCAAAGGAGGCTCACCGATCTTACTGGACGGATCACTCCCACGACCAAATTCCGGTAAGAACATTTGGCGCCCACCGTGGGGCCGATCAGAACAGCTCTTATCGGCCACCTGCATGGTTTCTACTAGAAGCCACATTAGACGAGCAACGAACGACACAAGCCACTCCGTTACCATGGACAGCGACGCTGCAACCCTGAGGCGGCTGATCGACCAAGTTGAGCAGATGCGACAACAGCATGACGCCGACCTCCAGAAGATGCGTGCCCAGCATGAGGATGACCTCGCAGCAATTCGAACCACTAACGAAGCAGACCTCACAGCGCTACGCGCCGAGAACGAGCGCATCCGCGCCCAACTCCCTCGACATCACTCCAATCAACCCCCGCGCAACAGCGCTGATCATGAAGAGGAGGCGCATTCAGCCTCCCAATCCCCAACGACAACCAAGGCACCGACCTCACGACCTGCCACACACCGGTCTCATGCATCAACGCACAGATCGGGGCAAGGTACTAGCAAGGCCCCTACTCATGTCTCCGAGGGCCAAGAGCC
This sequence comes from Cajanus cajan, assembly GCF_000230855.2. Lineage (NCBI taxonomy): Eukaryota > Viridiplantae > Streptophyta > Magnoliopsida > Fabales > Fabaceae > Cajanus > Cajanus cajan. The sequence continues at coordinate 56,435,674 of NC_138524.1, read as the reverse complement.
CTTCCGCCGTCATCCATTTGTGGACGGCATCATGGAACTCCACTGCCCCGCGGATGGAAACCCCTCCACCTCGATCGCTACGACGGCACCACGGATCCCAACGAGCACATCGACTCGTACACGACTCAGGTAAACCTTTACACTAACAATGACGCTATATTGTGTAGGGTTTTCCCGACCTCCCTCAAAGGACCCGCGCTTCATTGGTACACCCAACTACCAGCCGGATCCATCGACATTTTTGCCACCCTGGTGCAACGATTCATGGCACAATACGCCACCAGCTGACCTCACCACACAACCTCGGCCGCCTTGGCCAATCTCAGGCAGAACGACGAAGAGCCCCTGCGGGCCTTTATGGAGTGCTTCTCCAACATCTCAGTTCGGATCCGAAATCTCAACCCGGAGGTCGCCCTGCATGCCATGCTCATGGCACTGAAACCCGGATCATTCGTCGACAGCCTATGCCGCGATGCCCCCCGCGACATGGACGAACTGCGCGCCCGCGCCGCCGGCTACATCCAGATGGAGGAGCACTCGGCTTTCCGCGACCAAGTTTGCGAGAAAGGCCCCGCGAAACCGGAGCAGGGCCACAAAGATAAGGTGAAAGTCAATAATGACACACAGTTCCAGAAGTCGGCCAGAGCGAACAAAGGCGGGAGGTATGACTTCTACACTCCCCTGAACGCCCCAAGAGTCCATATCTTGGAGGAGGCCAGTAACAACAACCTACTAGCCCTCCCACCACCCGGCCACACACCCAACAGCGCCGACAAGTCCAAGCACTGCCGGTACCACAGGAACTATGGCCACACCACGGACGAGAGCCGCACGCTCCGAGACCGCATCGAAGAACTTATCCAGGCGGGCCACCTTGGCCACTACGTCCAGCGACAGCCAGGTCCCCGAGGTGGCTCTGGAGGCCGGGGACGCGGGAGAGGTCGCGGGTCAGGACCTCGCACAGACTTACCCACAAGGTCCCAGCAAAATGCTAACGGCGCAGTACAGGCCGAAATAAGTCAGGAGACAGAAGCAGCCCCCTTGCGGGGAATCATTAACACAATCGCAGGCGGCTTCGCCGGAGGAGGCGCTAGCAGCTCGGCCCGGAATAGACACCTTCGAAGCATCAACTGCGCCCACTCCACCGCCTCGATCTTGCACACGAGCTCGCCACCGATCTCTTTTTCCGATGAGGACTATGCGGGAATCAGCCCTAACCAAGATGACCCCATGGTTATCGTGGTAGAGATCGCCAACTGGGAAGTACAAAAGACACTCATCGACCAAGGGAGCTCGGCCGACGTCCTGTACTGGCCAACATTCCTCAGGCTCGACGTCCCCCATTCTCTAATCCAGCCACACACCGAGCCCCTAGTCGGCTTTGCCGGTAAACGGGTCCACACCCGCGGGTACGTGGACCTGCCGACAACCTTTGGAACACCTCCGGATACAAGGAGGATCGTGGTCCGATACCTCCTCGTGGAGGCCAACACCTCCTACAACATCATCATCGGGAGGCCGACCCTAAACCACCTCGGTGCGGTGGTATCCACTCCGCACCTCACCATAAAGTTCCCAGGGAATGACGGAAAGATCATCTCCGTCAGAGCAAACCAGAAGACAGCTCGGCAATGCTACGCCGAAAGCCTGAGGATTTCCTCATCCGACAAGGAAAGCAAGGGGAGTCCCTCCACAGCTCCCCATTAGATTCTGTTCCCCCACTTGTACAAACGAAACCGTGCACTCTTTTCCCGCCTCAACTCCCAACTGAGAGGGTTTTTAACGAGGCACGCAAAATAATTTAATAACATTCTCCATTTTGCTCACCTATTGCTTTCTCAACTACTGTTTTCTTACCTACTGTAAAAATCGAAATTGAACCACCATCATTCATGAAAACCCGAGGTCGAGTACGAACCCCGGTATTCTCGTTGAAGGTCGAATACGAACCTTAATCCAATCATTCATGAAAATCCGAGGTCGAGTGCGAACCCCGGTCCTCTCGTTGAAGGTCGAATACGAACCTTAATCCAATCATTCATGAAAATCCGAGGTCGAGTGCGAACCCCGGTATTCTCGTTGAAGGTCGAGTACGAACCTTAATCCAATCATTCACGCAGATCCGAGGTCGAGAACGAACCCCGGTATCCTCGTTGAAGGTCGAGTACGAACCTCAAGACAATTAAGTCACATAAATTCGAGGTCGAGAACGAACCCCAGTATTCTCGTTAAAGGTCGAGCACGAACCTTAATCCAATCATTCGCGAAAATCCGAGGTCGAGAACGAACCCCGGTATTCTCGGTAAAGGTCGAGTACGAACCTTAATCCAATCATTCGCGCGAATCCGAGGTCGAGTACGAACCCCGATATTCTCCTTGAAGGTCAAATACGAACCTTAATCCAATCATTCATGAAAATCCGAGGTCGAGTACGAACCCCGGTATTCTCGTTGAAGGTCGAATACGAACCTTAATCCAATCATTCATGAAAGTCCGAGGTCGAGTGCGAACCCCGATATTCTCGTTGAAGGTCGAATACGAACCTTAATCCAATCATTCATGAAAATCCGAGGTCGAGTGCGAACCCCGGTATTCTCGTTGAAGGTCGAGTACGAACCTTAATCCAATCATTCACGCAGATCCGAGGTCGAGAACGAACCCCGGTATCCTCGTTGAAGGTCGAGTACGAACCTCAAGACAATTAAGTCACATAAATCCGAGGTCGAGAACGAACCCCAGTATTCTCGTCGAGCACGAACCTTAATCCAATCATTCGCGAAAATCCGAGGTCGAGAACGAACCCCGGTATTCTTGGTAAAGGTCGAGTACGAACCTTAATCCAATCATTCGCGCGAATCCGAGGTCGAGTACGAACCCCGGTATTCTCTTTGAAGGTCGAATACGAACCTTAATCCAATCATTCATGAAAATCCGAGGTTGAGTGCGAACCCCAGTATTCTCGTTAAAGGTCGAGCACGAACCTTAATCCAATCATTCGCGTAGATCCGAGGTCGAGAACGAACCCCGGTATCCTCGAGTACGAACCTCAAGACAATTAAGTCACATAAATCCAAGGTCGAGAACGAACCCCAGTATTCTCGTTAAAGGTCGAGCACGAACCTTAATCCAATCATTCGCGCAGATCCGAGGTCGAGAACGAACCCCGGTATCCTCGTTGAAGGTCGAGTACAAACCTCAAGCTAATTAAGTCACATAAATCCGAGGTCGAGAACGAACCCCAGTATTCTCGTTAAAGGTTCCACCATCGAACCAGTATCCTTGGTAAAGGTCGAGCACGAACCTTAACCTAACCGAATCCGAGGTCAAGAACGAACCCCGGTATTCTCATCAAATACGAACCTTAATCTAATTATCCACACAAACCCGAGGTCGAAAACGAACCCCGGTATTCTCGTTGATGGTCGAGTTTGAACCTTAACCCAATTATTCGCATGAACCCCCATCAGCCAGTATATAAACCCGAAGGGGTATACGAACCCCCAACATGCAAATTCAAGGTCGAACGCAAACCTCGATATCCCCACAAGGTCGAGTTCGAACCTTAATCAAACGTCAAATCCGAGGTCGAGTACGAACCCCGACGCTTTCTTTAAAGGTCGAGTCCGAACCTTAATGGAACCAACTCGCTAATTACGAGGTCAAGTACAAACCTCGACGCTCTTGTCAAAGGTCGAGTTCGAACCTTAGTAACTTATTCGGAGGCCGAGTCCCGACCACATATCTGAGATCGAGTTCGATCCATGATGAAACATACATGACCCTAAACTTAAGGGCGGACATGGACCACTTATCCAATTTACTACACTCCGGCTTGAGGTCGGCTCAGAACCTCGACGCTAATAAATCAAGGTCATCGAACCTTCACAGAAACACTCACCCAAACAGAAGTCCGAGGTCGCGCCCGAACCTCCTTTAGCATATAAGGTCGAGTATGAGCCTCGATGTCCCCGCTTAAAGGGCGAGTCCGAACCTAACCAAATCGCCTAATTCAAATCTGAGGTCGAATACGAACCTCAACACAGAATACGAACCTTAATCCAATCATTCACTTAAGGTCAAGTCCAAACCACTAACCTGAGGACAACTCTGAACCCTGGCAAAGCACACCCCACTCTCGATACCAGGGTCGAATTCGAACCCCGGCACGACCAACTTAGGGTTGAATTCTGACCTTGACTCCAGCCTAGGGTCATTTATGAACTCTCACAACAATTACTTAGTCAAAATTCGAGATCGAATACGAATCTTAACACATTCATTTACGGCCGAGTTCTCCCACGAAAAACCCTACTAAGCGAAAAACTAAGGCCGGCCTCGAACCTCGACTTCACCAGCTCAAGGTAGAAGTATCACCCGATACAAAAGCATATAACAGACACCAAACATGTGCCTCAAACAGCGCGAACAGCCAAAATTGAACGCAAAAACGAACAAAATAGAGCAACATACATATATGTATACAAACAAAGTTCACAAAATCCAGTACATCAATTCAAGCCAAAGAAAAAGGAAACAAAAAATACAAAGAAAGCCTAGGCGGAGGCATTTTCACTGGAACTGTCGTTAACATCGTCCTCCGAAACAATCCTCCCACGACGGACCACCTTCTCCACATGCATCGAAGAGAAGTCGAACCCGGGAGCAAGAAGTCATGCCTGACGAGCAGCCTTCTAAAAGCCCCTCTTATGCTCTGCCACGACGGAGCGCTCCACCTCGGCGAGCCGTCCTTCCACGGCCGCCTTCCCCACTGCCAGTTCTGCGAGCTCTACTCTCAGCGCAGCAATCTCATCCTCTCGACCGCCCAGAATGGCCTCACTACGGAGACGCTCCTCAGCCGCCGCTGCCAACTCCCCCTTTAGAGAGGCCACAACATCCTCTAAGACCCGCACCTGGTCACGGGAGGACGTCACCTCGTCCTCCAAAGAGCGGGCCCGCGCCCGGGAGAAGGTGGCGAGTTCCTGCAGCTCCCCCATCCGAGAAGCATAAGCCTCATTGGACCGCAATGCAATCTCAACAGATTTCTGCACCCGCAAAAGGTCGCTACGCGCAGTCCGGAGTTCAGCCTCCCGCCGCTTCGCCTCATCAAGGGCCGCGGTGAGAGTCTTGTTATCCTCCCTCAGGATCTCATTCGCCTCCTTCCATGGCTGAAGCCGGCCCCTCACCTTAGCCAGCTCCTGCTCTTGCTTGGCCAGCTCCTGCTCCTGCTTAGCCAGCTCCTGCTGCAGCTTGGCCAAGTCTTCTCGCTGCTAGCCCCACTTGGGTTTCCAGTGACTCATTATGCCTATCACCCTCTACAGCATGACCTGGGCAGCATCAAAACTGTCCTCGGGATCGATCCTGTCAATCAATCCTTGGTCCTCGGAGCTCAACGAACCCTGAGGAAAGAACCTCTCCGCGGTCACCCCCGCGCTCCACAATGAATCCATGTCGGCGGACGCGCTCACGTGATCCAGCCGCACCGTGTCTATCCCCTTCCCAAAGCGATGGGACAGATATTGGGTCCGGACAGGCCCCTGCGATGAGCCTGCCTGCGGCGCCAAACCCGCGGCAGAGGATGGCCCTCCCTGCTCAGCACCTAGAGAGTCCACCTTAGGGACTCCCGACTCCGCCTGCAAAAACCAGTCCCGCATCACAAATAGATAAGGTGACATGCGAGAAAGCCATGAAAACAAAAAACAAAAAAACCAGACTCACCCCAGCAGCCTGGGCGGCCAGCCCGGAAGCCTGCACCTCAGGATCAGCGGCATTCCCCGCCTGCACCTCAGGCTCAGCGACTTTCCCCGCCTGCAGCTCAGGCCTAGAGGCATTTCCTGCCTACAAAAAAAATCACCCAGATCAAACAGCCAGACAACATAACAAAAAGGCAGAGTGAAAAGCCCGAGAAGACAATACTTACCACCTTGGCAACTCGGACGATCTGCCCGGAAATGCAGACCTCCACCTCAACAACGCCAACCCTGCCCTGCAAAGGGATCCATAACGCCTCAAAAAACAAAGACGGAACTCACACGGAAAATGCGAGCAAATGATAAGCTACTCACCTCGGCGTCCGGTGCAGTAAGCCCGACACCCTGCACCACCTCCGTCGTAGTCACCGGCGAGGCCTCCTTGGCCGGAGGGCTCTCGGTGAGATCCACAGCATCCACAACCCGGGAGGTCGCCTCCTCGGCATCGCGAGAAGCAGAGGTCCCCCCGACCTCCTCCTCCCCCCTCTTCCTCTTCCGGTGAGTCTTCAGGGGTGCAGCATCCTCCTCTGGAGGCTCGGGAACCTCGAGCTCGGAAACATTGTAGCGGTGTTTAAGTTGACGCCACAAGTTTCTGCCCATAATGCCTGTAGAAATGAAACAGAAACACATCAATAACGGGCAACCACACAAGTCCTAATAACCTACCAGAGCACATAATACTCACTCTCTAGGCCCCTCTCCCTGAAAGGCGAATTTGCAAGCGACAAGACGAGCTTGCAATCCAACGGACGAAGGAGCCCGGCAAGATTCTTGATGGCGGCCGTCTCTGCGGCCGTCACCTTCAGATCCTCCAAACCGTGAAACCTAGATGGCTTGGGACACCAATAGAATGGAAACCTCGGCAAACCGCCGAAGTAGAACACCTCGTCTTCCAAAGGGTCAACACCCACAAGGGCGACCCGGAAAAACTCCTGCTTGAAATTTTTATACGATTGGGAGTAGGGAGTAAACAAGCCCCCATCCCTACTCCCGCTCAGGGACAAAATGCCATAAGGCGGAACACCCATCTTCAACTGATAAAAATGAAGAAAGACGCGAAGAGACACCTCTATACCTAGAACTGTACACAGGACCTGAAAAGCCCTCAAAAAACCCCAACTATTGGGATGCAACTGGCAAGGAGCCGCGTTGATGAAATTCAAAAAATCGCACTCAAACTGGGTAAAAGGAAGACAGAAACCCAAATCTCTAAAAAAGCATTGATATACATAGAAATGGGGGAGATCAGTAGACCTCCCCATATACACGTCCTCATCAGCCTGACAGGGCTCAAGCCGAATCATGTGGGAAATGGAGGAATCGCAAACCCTATGCGCTCTCCAAAACGCATTCACTTCGACGAAAGAGCGAAAAATGCTCTGAGCCTCAGCCACCTCGCGTTTGACCCAGTCGTAACCAGGAACGCCTGGCTCTGGGCCCCTAGGTGGCGACGGGTCTTTCTTCTCAACAATGACCCTTCCGGCGGCCACCACCTTCCCACGCGCCTTGCTCCTGGCAGACGCAGAGGATCCGACACCACTTCCACCGGCCATGAAAAAAGAGAAGAAGCAAATAAAAAGGAAGTACCTGGTACTCCTCCTCAGAAAACAACCCTAACAAAGAAGGGACTACCGGAAACGACGACGGCGACGGAAGCGCAAAAGAGAAAGGAGGTAAAGGGAAGCAAGAAAAGCTCTCGTACTCGAGACGTCAGAAGAAAGACAGAGAAGAGGCGCGAGTGGAAGAAAAGGAAAAACTCTCCCCCAAAATTCAAAACCGACGCGACACGTGTCAGCTGAAAAGCACAACTGACAACACATTTATTGCGAAATCATCATTACACAACCGTCACTGCCCTTATTGCGTCACTTAAATGTCTCCAGAACACTAACAGTCGCGACACGTGACGGACCTCCAGTTAGCGTACGCGCAAAGCCATTTTCCCCTCTAGCAAACCTGGTCTTAACTCCTCGACCTACGGCCTTCAGAGCTCGGGGGGCTAGTGTACTAACCGTACTTCGCACCCGGGCTCCTAGCCCGGATTAGTGTTGCAAATAAGTAACCCCGGGCACGCGGTGCATGACGTCAGCCCGACATTTGAGCGAATCATACCTGATTCCGAGGATCTCGTCCCAGACCAGATCCGCCCTTCAATTATATCATATCATATCATGATATATCTTATCTCAAGCCCAAAAGCCCAAGGCAAACCTAGATCACCTCAAGGTACGTGCATTATATATATGAGACTATTACTCATGCAAACCCTAACTTTAGCATCGGAGTCTCTTTTGCAGGTACCTCCCCCATCTCGGAGCACCAATACACCCAGCAAAGAAGGCTCACCGATCTTACTGGACGGATCACTCCCACGACCAAATTCCGGTAAGAACAGAAGCAATTCTTCAAATATATATATTTTTTCTAAACCTGTTTTTATGTATTTTTTATTTAGTCTCAACAATGTTTTTCACTTGAATATCCATAAAAAAAATGAAGACAGGTATAAGAAAGGAAAATGAATAGTTGAATAATCAATATAATACCCATTTGAAAAATCATTAATAATATATTTTTTTTATTTACATATGCATATTTATAATTTTTTATATATGTGAAAATACACAATTGAATTATAAATTAAAAGAGAATTCGACAATATTCCTAAATAGATATTGAATTTAGAGAGTAAATAATCATCCATAACAATGTCATGTTTTATTATCAATTTGTTGGGAAAGGTATGAGTTTATCATTTCATTTTATTGAAATGACTCCATTTATTTTTTTTTCTTATATATATATATATATATGAAAATTTTTATTAATATTTTTTTTTTATAATTTCTTCAAATGTAAAAGCAAAAGAAAAATTTTATTCAATGTATATTAATATTAATATTTTTTATAATTTTATTAAAATTAAGTTACAATGAATATGAAAGGTTAAATTATTTTCAAAAATTTAATTTGATAGATATTAAATTTAAAAATTCTTATTGTTTTCATTTAAATTTAATAAATTCAAATTTATAGTACGTTAATTATTTCAATGATATTTTTGAAAAAAATTATACATGAAATTTTTTTATTTTAATATTGTAAACAAGAAAATAAAATATTTAAGAATCAATTGTTTAATAATTCATGTGTTTTAAATATTTTTTAATTATATATAGCAAGACTTATTTACTTAATTTTAATTTTTTATAAAATTAATATGCTTATTTAGATATATTTTTTTTATAATAATCTCATAATAATGTTCATAATTATTTTAAAATAATATTATTTTAAAATTATAAAAATGCATTTAAACACATTAAATTAATATATACATAATTTTTTAATTATATTTATTAATTATTATAATATAAATTGTATTTTAAATCAAATATACGCATAGGTAATCATACTAGTAGTATTCAAAAGTAAAATTCAAAGAACAACGTTATATATAAATAATAGCTAGGTCATACTATACATAAATATTTAATGCGTATTAATGTTGAAGAAATGATATTATTGCTTTTACAAAAATATGTAATGCCTATTAATGTCGCGTATTTGACCAAAATATTTAAGACCTACTATTAAATGTCATAACTAAAATTAAGCAATAAAACGATGTTAAATAGTTACCAGACTTTAAATATATTACAAATTCAATTTACTTAAACTCATACGGATAATATGAATGAACATATGTAGATTAATTGGTACACATTATTGTCGCTGTTTAACCCAAGTTATCTCGAATTCAAATCTTTTAACTATGTTAAATATTCAGAAAAAACAAATACTTATTATGAAAGAGAAAAAAAAAACTTTACACATTGTTTTGTTGATTATATTTACCACATAAAATCCGTATAACTAATAGAATTCTTTATTATCAAGAAAGTTATAATTGAAAATAGATTTGTTTTAGAAAAAAAAATAATAATCATTTCGATCTGTACTTGAAAGTTCATTTGTTTCTGTTGAAATTTTCATTTGGTTTAATTTTAAGATTAATCATGTAAATTTCTAATTATTAGTTTAGGAATATTCAAAACAAAAAAAAAAGTCTAGGAATTTCACGAACCATTTGGTTAGTCTAGTGATGGAGTATTTGGGTAATATATATCTTGAGGATTTTCTATTCTAACTTTATAGTTGTTATTATACTAACAAAACAAAAAAAGAAGAATTTCATCTTTTTATGTAAATGTAATAAATAAATTATTAATTAACATACATAATTTTTTCAACTTATTTTTATATTGATAAAAGTAAATAAATACAGACTAGAAATCTTAAATTATGAAAAATATTATACAAATTATTTCTCTTTAATTTATTTTATACTTTTTTTTTTTGTAATATTATATACTTCGTATGAAACACTTTATGTTTATATTAGAGACAAAGCAAATTTTAAGTATGGAGGTGGATGCTGAGGATCTTTCCTTAGTCAAACTATTATAAGAGAGTTTTATCCCCTTTAATTTTAACGTGCATTGTCTTTATTGTTGAATTTATTTCTACATTAAGGACAATGTAAATTTTAAGTGTGAGAGACAATTTGTTGTATTTTAGTTTTTAGCAAAACAATTTTTTTTATTATTTTCTATATTATGTTTTTGTATATGACATTGTATTTGTATCAGTATCTATTTGTTTTATCTGCTTTCTGTTGCTGTTATTGTTTCTATAATTAGTAGGTGTTTACTTTTATGATTTTGTATTTGTTCTTTGTTCTATTTTCTGTACTCTATTTTTATTTTTGTATTTGTTTTACTGTATCTATTTTTTGCATTTTGTTTCTGTATTTTTATTATTTTGCTTTGTTGTTTGTAAAAAAATTAAATACATAAATTTCATACTTTCTTTTGAATTTCTAAATATAAGAATTGTGAAACTTGTGTAACGACCCGGCTGGTCACTACACACGGCACTGCATACTAGAAACACCGCACAGAAATGAACAACTGTATACATATAGGGTCTAGAATATACATATACATAATCCAATCTGAACAGAGTTAAAGTGTACAAAATTACAATCAAATGCTACTATCCCAAGTAGCTCAACAACAAAACAGCCACAAAGGAAAATCAGCTCCGCCGGTCCGCTGAAGACTCACCACTAGATACCCACCTATCCCTGCTCTGCTCCCATACATAGTATGATCATTGCAGTCCAAACATCATGGAAACAACAAAAGGGTAAGCTAGTGTAATTAAAAATCAACATACAATTATATGGCAATATAATAAACAACAGCTACAGTTATCAGCACACTTGTACAGCTTATACCACTCAACAATATCAGCACCGCAATACGACAATATCAGCACTGCTTAGCAGCAATCACAGCACAACAATAGTGGCTATAACGGCACCACTTAGCGGCAACAACAACACCGACTTAGCGGCTATAACAGCACCACATATGTGGCTAATAACATCATACAGTTCAGCTCAGCACAGCACAGTACAACACAACAACTCAACACACTTATTACTCACAAATCAGCCTAACATTCCATAGTACCACAAGACTATAACTCAACTTTTTAATTCATCGATCACAGCCCAACTCAGCACAACATTATACCTCTAATACAGCTAAACATTATTTTCTCAGCCTTATCACCTAGCCAGCACAACATGTTCATCAAGTTTGGCCTAGTTCAGCATATAACAACATTGATTATTAACCTCAGCAAAATGCAACAGCTGACAACATGTATAACTATACCTCCTTGCGCGCCCGGCGCCCTCAAGGTCACGCCCAGCGCGACTCAACCCGAGAGCACCAGGGGCCAGTGCGCCCAGCGCAAGAATACTCGCGCTTGGCAAGACTCAACCCGAGAGACCAAGACTCTCACGCGCCTGGCGCAATTCCAATTGCGCCCAGCGCCTGCCAGGCAGAGACTCTAAGGAGTCTCATGCGCTCAGCGTGGCCTAACCCGCGCCCAGCGTGGGGAAGGCAGAGACCTAACAAGGTCTCGCGCCCGGCGCAATTCGCATTGCGCTCAACGCTCTCTTGGCAGAGACTCCCAAGGAGCCTCTGCGCCCAGCGAGCCCAAACGCACGCCTAGCGCGGCACCAAAGTACCCAAAAGATGTCACCCTTGATATCGCGCCCGGCGCAGCTCAAGTCACGCCCGGCGTGGGCCAACCAGAGACTCCCATTTGCAAGCTCGCCCGGCGCACACAGCTTTGCGCCCGACGGGTTTGCCTAAATAGAGTCCCCTGGTGGTCACGCGCCCGACGCAAAGAACAGCGCCCAGCACGAACTCAGCAGCAACTCTTCCCAAGTTCGAAATTTGTCCAAATCCTGCAAAACTTAACAGGAAAACCACATGCAATCCAGCCAAAAGTTCTCATTCTCATCAAATGTCAATAAAAACGCCTCATTTTCAACATGCAAACACAATTTATTAAAAACCCCAAAATTTCTTCAAACTCCGAAAACCCCTAAAAACCCCATTTTCACCAAATCAGCCAAGAACCATCAATCATCCGCAATCACAATGAGTTCCTAGACTCATTTTAGCCAAAAACGCAGCAAACTAACTTCCCTTACCTCAGTTTGAAGATCCAAGCTTCGGGAAGGAAAATGAAGAAGGGGGAGCTTGATCGGAGAAGAAGAACAAGCTTGGACAGTAAAGGAGAAGAAGAGCTCCGCGCACTCTGCTCGGAAATCCTGAACCTATTTCGCACCACCACCTTGAGACAGCGAGAATGGAAAAATGAGACCCAAGACACAAGTGGGAGCAAGGAGAAAATGAGAGTTAGAGAGTAAGAGAGTTGGGGAAGAAAGGGTTCCGTACGGGGGGTCTCACAACTTGCATCACTTTTTTTTTTTTTTTTTTTTGTCGAGATCGCATAACTTGGTATGAGTCATTTTTGCATTTTTAGTATAGTAAGTTTACTTGAAAAATTAAAGATGATTCATTAGTGATAGAATATTTTCCTTGTGAGATTTTGAGCCTATTTTGATATGGATAGAATACACTACATCATGTCATTTTCTTTCTTATGTGATTGTACTCATGTTGCTAGTTACTCTAGGTTTTGCTTTTGCTTTTTCTTTTTTATGCCTATTGTTTCACATGCATTATTATTGATATGATTTAGACCCTTTTTTTATATGGTACTAGCCAAAATAACCTACCTTACATTTTCCCCTTTGTTCCCTTTGAGCTTATATAACATTTTCTTTGATTTTGAAGCTCATTACAAGGCATACTGTGAAAAACCATGATACACTCTAATCTTAGGGATTAACAGAACTTTAGAATTGTTTTGGGAATAGCTTCTAAATAAGTGTAGGGGTGTAACCCCAAGGGAATAATTTTATATTGATATTATTGAGTTGTTTGGCATTAGCTTGAAAGAAAAATGAAGAAAGAAAAAAAAGGACAAAAAATATATAGAAATAAAAAACAAAGCAATGCAATAAAAAATTATGGTTGAAATAAAGTAGGAAACCAAAGAAAACAAAAGAACCCTATTTGGGGTAGCTTTTGTACTTATTAAATTTATTCCTCATTGCTCCTTTTTTTCTTTACACTATTAGAAGGATTGTATTCTAAGTCAGTTATTTTGCCATGTCTACATTGGTTCTAAAACCGACTTAGACATAGACGACGTAGATGAATGAATATATCTATGTCAGTTACGTAAAAACCGATTTAGATGAACACATATATCTAAGTTGGTTTGCATAAAACTGTCTTAGATGTACACAAACATCTAAGTCGATTTTCATAAAACCATCTTAGATGTACACATACATCTAAGTCAGTTTTTATAAAACTGACTTAGATGTATATTGTAACAGCTTGATTTTCACGGATTGTGCGAAGGCCCAAAGCCCAATAAGGGTTATGTTGTAGCCTAGAACGGGCCGTTCCCAGAATGGAACGGGCCGTTCCAAACTACTAAAACGAGGGTGATTTAGTAGCCTAGAACAGGTTGTTTCCAAACTGGAACGGGCCGTTCCAAAATACAAAAATTGTCTACAAATTTTAGATGGGAACGGGGCGTTCCCAAATTGGAACGGGGCGTTCCAAACCATCAAAAAAGGCCTATAATCCTAGTTGGGAACAGGTCGTTCCAAATATGGCCGTTATGGGTTAAATGCAACCCTAGAATGGGCCGTTCTAGTTTGAGAACGGGCTGTTCTGGTTGTGAACTTTGCACATAACGTAAGAGTTCAGAACGGGCCGTTCCAGATTTGAAATAGGTCATTCCGGCCACTCCTGATGCCTATAAATAGAGCGCTCTAGCACTCCCAAAAAGCACACCTTTCAGTTTTGACTTCTTTTCCTTCTACATTCTCTGAAGACCGAGGGGAACCCAGAGGAGGAGACCAACTAGATCCTGCTCTAGTTTCAGCTACTACTTATCGAGGTACGGGGGAAAATGAGATTATTTGTATGCAAAGTTACATGAAGGAATTGGGTAGAGAAAGAGTCCTTTAGAATTATGGGTAATTTTATAATTGTTTCTGTTTGAGGAATTGATGATCCCATTAGATTCTGTATGTATTGAGGATTAGAAATATATATTTAATTTGTGAAAATGATGATCTAGGAGAGAGAACGAAATTGTAGAAAAGTGCCTGTGAGTTAGGTTTTGAAAAAATTGGGGGTTTTACTATTTGATTTAATATTGTATTAAAACAACTTACAACACAAGTAATCTAGCGACACTAGCATCATCATCAACTTGTATACAATTAAGCAACTTACAACATAACAACACTATCATCATCCTCAACAGGATCAACATACAACACAATCACAACTTAACAACACAACAACATAGATACAACTCTTATTAACAACAAATCAACTCATCAACAACTTATGCGTTGTCACGCATTTCAACTCGAAGATCTCCTACAACATGGTAAGTAGTCTAAGTGGTTAGGTCCTATCGAACCGATAACACAAAACCTTTTTGGGCTTGCTAGGTAAACAACAAATTTGGATAGAAATCCACAACATGATAACGATTTCTCAGACTTTGCCACTTAAACAAGGAAGTATAGTACTCGGTTAGGAACTAAGTTCCCGACTTCGTACTATACTCAAATTGGTCGCTTTGTAATCGGTATAGCTCGACCTTGCCCCTATACCATGGTCACTTTATAATCGGTATAGCTCGACCTTGCCCCTATACCGTGGTTGCTTTATAATCGGTATAGCTCAACCTTGCCCCTATACCGTGGTCGCTTTATAATCGGTATAACTCGACCTTGCCCCTATACTGTGGTCGCTTTATACACGTGTGCCTCGACCTCGCCCACACACAGGACCAACTAAGTCCTAGAGGAGAACAACACAATGTCCACTCCAAGGGACAACTTTCCAAGGAGGGTTTTCAAAAAATTGGGCTCTTAGAGCACCACAACTATCTCAATCCGCACAATGGGATGAGCAACTTAAAAAACATCGAGATCTAGTCCTATTGATCAAAAACTTATCATCACAACTGAATCAGCTTACAACTCAACAACACAACTCAACTTAACAACTTAAACAACACACAACTTTCAACTCATCATCTTAATCAACTTTCAACTTAAACAACACACAACTTTCAACTCATCATCTCAATCAACTTTCAACTTAAACAACACACAACTTTCAACTCATCATCTCAATCAAATTTCAACTTAAACAACACAAAACTTTCAACTCATCATCTCAATCAACTTTCAACTTAAACAACACACAACTTTCAACTCATCATATCAATCAACTTTCAACTTAAACAACACGGTATATCAACACAACAACTCATCAACATTGTTTAACAACACATTTTAACAACACAACATCTCATTTCAACTTTAAACAACACAATAAACTCAACAGCTTATTAGCTCAACTCGTAATTTACAACTCAATCATCATAAAATAATATCTTTTCAACACATGGCACAACATACAACTTTATAGCAACATACAACTCTTCTCTAACAACTTAACAACATGGTCTACTAATAAATTTTGTATAAATCTCACCACGTCTACACATTTCACATCATGCTTCTCACAACTCACAACATTATCATTTCATCATATTTTACAACATATAAATAATCCACACATAAATATATCAACTTTAGCAACATACCATGTATTCAACACATTTTCTATTTGGCACAACTACTCATTTAGTTTACAACACTATACTCAACATGCATCTCTTCATTTCACTTTCTACTCATTATACATCTCAATGTAATTATACAACTTCATATGAGTTCCTAAACTCACATACAACCAAACAACATACAATCTAGCTTTCCTTACCTGAAGATTGACTCAAAATAGCCAAGAATTGAGAAGAAGTAGAAATTTCTTTCCAAAGCTCAACCCGGAACTTCAATCCACCCAAAGCAAGCTTCCTAGTCCAGAGTCCTTCTCTCTAAAAACCTCTCCTTCTTCTCAACTGCACAACCTCTATTTATAGAAGTCTGAAATGGCCATAACGGTCCGTTTCAAATTTGGAACAGCCCGTTCTGGGCTCTTTCATCATGTGTAAAATTCACATGCAAAATGGTCTGTTCTGAAATTAGAACGGCCTGTTCTGGCACGTCTAGAACGGCCCGTTCTAAAATCGGAATGACCCGTTCTAGAGTGGAATTTAACTCACAACGACCATTTTGGAACGGCCCATTCCAGTCCAAAATTCATAGGCCTATTTAGTAGTTTGGAACGACCCGTTCCAGTTTGGAACGACCCGTTCTAGGCTACTAAATCACCCATGGCCTTCTAAAATACTTGCTACGTTACACTTGTACTGATGACCAAGGGTGAGCATGACCCTAGGCTGCTAAAAAGAGTAGCGTGACCTTGGCACAATGTTATGTCAGGGGTGAGCACGGCCCTAGGCTGCTAAAAGGGTAGCGTGACCCTAGAACAATGTTATGTCAAGGGTGAGCACGACCCTAGGCTGTAAAAGGGTAGCGTGACCTTGACATAGTAAGATTTGTGATGATCGTGATTGTGATGTGATTGTGGTTCCTCACACATATGAACAGGGATGAGACAACCCTGGATAAGTGATGCTACAAGGATGGCATGCCCCTGGCATAGTGTGGGATGAGTGAGGCAATTAATACGTATCACTTATGTCTATAGTGGCACGACCTTGAGGTGGCGTGACCATTGGCATAGTGTTAATTGCAAGATTTGTGATAGATTGGTGTGATTGTGAATATGATGCATGATTGATAGAATCAGAATGTATGATATACTTGTAAAGACTTCATTAATTGATGAATTATGATAAGATTATGTTGTGTTTTTCCTTATGTTCTTTACATATAGATGTTTTCTTTTTTCACCGTATAATTTGTGGATGTTTTAGGTGAGGAAGATTTGGCTTTGAGTGACATCTAGAATTTCAACTATTGAATTATGGGTGTGCTCTGGTATTGTGACATCGAAGCAGAGAATTTCTAGGATATGGAATTTTTATATGAATTTGGAGTTGTAGTTATTATTTTTAAAAACAGGTTGTAAACTCTTATATTTTATTTTCCAAATTTTATTCATGTTGGACATTGAAGATCATTTGTGAAGGTTTCTATGTGAACCCTTTTACCAATACGTTGAAAAAATTTATTTCCTTAATTTAATTACATTATTACGATATATGTGTTGGGGGTAGTAAGGGTGTCACATATATGTGCATATCTAAGACAGTTTTTATTCAAAATTGACTTAGATGTATGTGTACATCTAAGTCAGTTTTTACGTAGAATTGTTATAGATTGTATTTTTTTAACCAGGTAGAATTGTTATAGATTGTATTTTTTTAACCAGGTTAATTTTTAAAATAAAACTGATTCAATTATAAATAACCTATAAAAATTAATTCAATTATCCAATGTAAGAAAAACCACATCAAAATCCAGCATGAACCAAAAGAGGCCAATCTGGGATCCTTATCATTATAGGAATGGCTCAGTTACATCATTATCATTATATAATATATAATGCTAAAGAAACAATATACTTAGAAACCAAGAGAGGCCAATCTAGGATCCATAAAGAAGAGTTTTTTCTTACAAGGAGAAGAGAAGCTCAAAAAAATTAGGACACACTACATTAGCATGCACTCGGCAGCCTAATGCTGAAGCCACATTCACCTATTTCTAAATTTTACATGTAATACTAGACCTTTCAACATGATCTAGTTCTAAATTTTTCTATAAAAAAATTTCCCCAATGAATCCGAATGTCTTCTAATTTGGTTTCTTCCAATGGTGTAGCATCTTCAGAAAGCTGCAACATATATACATCATATATTAGTTACATCATAATAAGCATTAAAAGAAATTAACAATATTTTTAAATGTATCTCACTCCAACCATTTGTTACTCCCCCTTCAATTATTTCTGACATCCAATTCATGACATAGTATCCACATTCATAATGTCCTTGTTGTTTATAACTCTAAAATGAACATCAAATTGAGTAGTATAAATAGTTTGGTTTAATTAAGGTAATAAAAGACATTTGTTAGGAACATTGACTTTAATTACCAACCACTTACTTACCATAAGGTAAATCCATTCTAAGTTCTTTGATAGTGCAGTGAATATACCACTCATGACATTATACACAACCATAACACTAAAGAAAATAAAATGAACATAAGTTACATAATTAAAATTTTATAATAAAAAGCATAAAATTAAAAAACGTATTAAAAATTAAAGTTTACCTTTTGACTAAATTTTTGACATGTATAGTGGGCTTACGATGCAAAGAACAAAACCATACAGCAACATTACTCATAGGACAAAGAACCAACAACTGTCAATGATTTCTACATTGAGACAAAATTAGTTAAACAGTACATATATAAATTACATAAATTAAATGCTACAAGAAACATGCACTTACTAATCGATGTAAGGAGCCAAATAAATTTGCTTCTTGGAGTTCTTTATCCTATCATTGATATAATTTATAGCCTCTTCTTTCTTATTCCACGATTTTTGTATGGACTGGGGCTCTAAAAATCCATACAAGTCATCATAGCCATGCTCTTCAATTTTTTGATTTAGATAACTGAAATTTATAAATAAAAAAAAGTAATTATGAATGAATCATAATTAATTAAATAAATTTCGATACTAATAAGAATTGTGTACTTACAACATCCAAAATTGTATGATTGAGATGTTAAGCATTTGATGTTCTATTAATTCACGTATATCATCAAATGTAATATAGAACACAAAATCATTAACACCGACACCATATAGACTTCCAGGACATATCACATGAAATGGTCAAGTTGGATAAGTAACCAACCTAAAACAAAAAAAAAAATGTTAAATAGTCTTTATATAAGTCAGAAAAAGTCACCTTAAATGGGTTGCCATAAGTTAAAGTCAATGATGCCTCACACAAATCACATATAGGATCATTATTGGGTTTGGAACTATGAACTGCTGGAATATCTTGTGTCTGCTTAGATGATGAAATATGTCTCACAAGGTGTCTCGGCCATGAAATGAAAGTCTGCAGGGCTTATCCAACCAGTTGAACCTTTGAAGTAGGCATAGGAACATGAGTATCAAAATCTCGAACAAACTCAACAACAACCACCTTGACCAAATCAGTTGTTAGAGGTACATGGTGTATGGTTGAACTACCCTCATAAACTCTACCAATGTCCACTACACGAGGTGGTATATCGTCAATGCATAACTCACATAGATGAGAGATATCAACATGAGGCTCATCCCCTAATGCATTACCAACTACAACAGTAGCACTTGAAGGAGTTGGATAACTACCTTTACTACTACTAGGGACCAAATCTACTTGAACTGGAGGAACATCCTCTGTCTATGTATTATTCATATCATTTTTCTTGAGCTGTGCAACAACTTGTTGTGTGAGGAGTTCCAAATCCTTGGGGGTTAATCTAGCTATGGATAATCCTTGTGACTAGCGTCGTCCATAATACTGACCAATAATAGTACTAACACCAACTGTGCGAAGACGACCAGGATGCTCTGGTCATCCAAGGGCAATATTAAATATATCTTGACGCCCTTCGGGAACAAAGGAACCTTGTGATGCTTGCTCATCCAACTTATTCTACAATAAACAAATTTAGTTTACAATATATCATAGAATAAAAAATTTGAGCAAATAGGTAAATAGTCTTATTTTATTAAAAAAATACTTACAATTTTTTTAGCAATTTAGTTAGCTGACTCAGAAGTCATTTGGCTTGAACTTTTTGTGCGAGCCATCACCCACAACTTATGACATGGAGGAGGAGGTGGAGGATCAATAACTACATCCTGACTAGCACCATACTGTATTGCTTCTTCCTTTAGTCTCTGAAGTTCATTTTTTAGAATAATTTGTCACTAAGAGACCATAACCCCCACGAGACAATAGGTGAGGGGCATCATTAAGTTTCTAGATAGTCTATGATTTTTCTCTTATTTCCTGCAATAATTGAATAACACAAAAAAAATGAGAAAAATACCCATGTTGTATTATAAATTTTACAAATAATAAACACAGTTTACCTGCCATTTAGGGTCATTTCTGATTTCTTTGAATTTTTCCCAGTCTTCAGATTGATGTTATACTCATCACAAGGACTATTACCTTTCTGTTTCCCATTTATCCAGACCCTGGCAAGAAAAGACTTATATTACCTAAATCTTATAGAAACATGTTGAATGATTTTTTCCCCTCAATATAACATTATCCTCAATCTGATATACTTCCTACAAAACAAATTTAAATTGAACAATTAATAATAATAAATTTAAACCAATCAGACAAAGTTATCAAATAATGATATATTGTCAAATCATGTAAAGGTAATGGAAATAAAAAAATATCCTTCTGAATCAAATCCTTAGTAGCTTGTGGGACTTTTTTGCAAGAAAGAACTAAAATGTTAATCTTGTCTCGAGCAAGGGTTCCTAAATTACTTGCAAACTGAACACTATTTGGCCCTAAAGCTGTCCCCGTATTAGGATCCACATCAATTTCTATTTTTTGTCCCTTCATGCGTTTAAGGGCTACACTTTTCAACCGTGTTGGTGGTCTTTTTTTCCTAGGTATAGCCTCTGAAGTAGGGAGTGTAGGAGAAGAGGAGTCTTCAGGAGTATCCATGTGTCTGTTTTGATAAAAAAAAAGAAGCAAGGTCAATTCCTATAAAAGTAATAAAATAAATTAAAACATGAAAAAAATAATGAATAGAATATTAAAATCTATAAGATAAACATAACTTATGTGCGACAATTAGATAGTAATGTTCTCCCATATGCCTTTATCATGATCATTATGAATGACATGAATGTCATCTTGCTCAATTTCTTCATTATTAGTAGTCATACGTGTTGAGAATGAAAGACTCTCCCAAAACTCGACTATTGAATCATCAACATTGTGCACACTTCTACCTTGGAGAACAATGGACCACATTTCATCAATGGGATCTTTGACATAAAATACATGTGTTGGTTTGCCATGATAAAAGGTTCTTCTTTATGACCCACTTTGCTAAAGCTTACCATCGTAAATCCCATTTCACCGGTTCGCACACCGGTGTTAATATCAACCCACTTGCACTTAAAAATAGGAACTTTAAATTTAGTATAATTGATCTCCCAAATGTCTTCAGTGACTCCATAATAACTTGTGGATGCCATAACAGGATTTTTACCATTCCTACTAGAAAAATGCATAGATTGAGCTTGAAGAGTGACCCCACTATTCTCTGTATATCTTAATATCTCACATAATAAAATATTAATATTTTCTTTTATTTATTTTACTTATTTTATTTATGTTCCAAATATAATTTGGAATTAAAATTATTTAGGTTATTGAGTGTATTTGTAGACAAACCTAATTACAATAAATTTGGAATAACTTAAATATTCTTTTTCTTAAAATTGAGGATTGAGATTGTGCTATTTGTCACATAATTTGTAACATTATTTATTTATTTATTTTCTTCACTTATCGTGTATTTAAATTTTATTTTCACATTTATTTTGATTTATTATCATTATCATTAAGTTTCAATTATTTTGTTATTTATCTTTTACTTAAGTTTATATATATATATATATATATATATATATATATATATATATATATATATATATATATATATATATATATCGTAATCTGTCACATGATAGTATATATTATGAGAATGAGATTTTTATGTGAAAATGAGAATGCACAATCCCAACTATTAAATTAAAATAAACAACTTAAATTAAAAATTTACAAAATAAGGTTATCACATATCGCAATAAATCATCGTAGTTGTCTCTATTGTTATTGCCACTACTATCATTAGAATTGTCATTACCACCACTAATGTTATTTTCGTTGTCATGTCACCACTACTACCATAACATCATGTTTTTCTTAATTATATATATTGGAGATATATGTAATTAAGAATGATGTTTTATGTCGTGCTTTGTTGTTTTTGCCAGTGTTGAGGTCAGGCGTTAGAGTCGAGATAACCATAAACTTAAGTTATAAAGGATATAATTTAAGCATGTGAGAGTTATTGGTCCAAGGAGAGCTAAGGTATATGAGGGAATTGGAAACTTCATAAGTTTCATATTTCAAGATTCTAGATAATGTTAGAGGGAAGGACTCAGAGAATTCATATTGCTAGTTGAGCTTCGAATTGTCCTTAAAGTTGTGGATCTTTTCCAAAGATAGAGATTGGTAGATCTTGAAGCCAAAGAAAGATTATAGAATTGAAATTCTTGATGATCAAAACTGAGGGCTTTAGTGAGAGTTGTAGGGGGAGTTTTATTCTACCTTTATTTTTTCCCATAGGAAGCTCGATTGAGGTAATGTATGTTGCATAAACGTTGTTGATTTTGATTCAATTTGATTAGATGGATGGATTGTTGAGATTGGTGAATTGCATGTGTTGGGATTTTGAGGGTTTTGGGAGTGAATATGGAGATGTTGATTTTCATCCTAAATCCTTGTTGCATGCTTTGTTTCTTGCTAGATTTGTGATCTAGAGGTTGCAGTGATGAGTTTTGTATATGTTGATTCATTTTAGTTCTTGACTTAGAATTTAAGATTAAAGGATTAACTTCACTTGACTTTAACCTACTCAACCAACTAAGACCTAAAAACTTAAGAACCTAAGTTATATTACAATCATGATTTTTTCTTGAATATTTAGCTTTTTTTGTCCTTTTGTGTAAAGCCAAAATCACATCAACATCTTCCTCTTCTTTTAATAACAACATAGTTGTCCCACACCCCATGAGTGAAACAGCTCATCTTCTCCTTATTTTGAAAGAACTCCAACAACAAGATTGGTGTGCCTTCCATGGGGTTTGGACAGCACAACGGAGTTTTTAGAAAAACATGAATGAGAGCATATTAGGTTGGCCCATATATTACTCTTATTGATTTGATGACCACTAACAATTGAAGATTTTTTTCTAAACACACATCGATGGATGAAGAATGACTCTTAAACATGTTCTTATGCTGTTTATATATAGAGGATCATAAAAATTGGGAGTTTTGTTTTCTATTTAATAAGTTTGACTCATAATTTTATATTTTTTAATACATTTTAACCAATAATAAATGAAAGAAAAATATATTAGAGAATGAGTGGATGACTTTTTTGTTTATTTGTATTTTTACAACCATATACTATTAACTATTAAGTTATTAGGCCTCTCCTTTTGAAATGAAGATATGCATTGGAGTATGCATAGCTTGGCATGAGTCCAAATGGTAGGGAGAAATTTTAGCAACGTATCAAGGAATTTCCATCACTCTTTTCTGCATTTTTAATTAGCACACCCCTATATTTGCAACACGCATGCAAAGATCTTAACTACTTGTTGCTCTGGTAATTTCTTCCCTATATAGAACTCAGTCTTTAGCTTGTCATAGTTTCTCAAGAACAAACCTCTTATGAATAAAATGATGAGCATTTACAATGACTCTTTCTAAACTTATTAGTACATAATGAATGATCCTTAAACCAAGTAAAGGAAAGAAAGAAAAAAAAATGAGGGAAAATGAAAAAACAAAACTGGAAAGAGATTAACACGGAGCTGGACCTAAATTCTTAGATACTAGCAAATATCAGCACTATTCTACATAATGACAATGGCTCTAAATTTTGGTACAACAAAGAATAAATACAAAAATAAGAAATCCTTCCTTTGGTTATCTACAAGGATATAAATCAGGCACAAGGTCTAGAATATTGCTTCTGGTTACTTGTACAAGTGCACTTTGCCCTAGTATCTGTGAGCATCTGCAAGATGAGTAAATTATTTGGTTAGACAATATAGAACTTTTATTTACTTGTATAAGTGCACTTTGTTTATTTATTTAATTTTTTTCAGGATTTGTGGGAAGACTTGTATTTCTCTAGTACCTTAACTTGTTTCTGTAGGTCTTTAATGTAATCAACTGCCAAATCCAACATATCTGCTGTGCTTGTTTGCTGCCAATAGAGAAGCATCAAGTCATCAAAAGGGAATATGAAGATGATTAACTCAACAATGTGATTTTCTAGTGAGATATTTGATTACCTTGTCCGATTTTGGGAAAAGGTCTTGCAATTTCTTGATTCTTGCACTAATTCGTGTTCTTCTTTCCTGAAATATTCAGATTAAGATAACATAAGAAGCAGTTGAGTTTACCAGTAGGTGGTTCATTAAATTATGATGTAATCATATGATCAAGGTTTTAAATTGTGATATTTAATAATAATGCTCGATATTGCGAAAAATTGTAGATAAATGTGACCTCAATTTCTGTTTCAAAGACCAAAAAATCTTGACATTGTGACTTAAATTGGGGTCGCCAACAGTTTTCCAAAATTAAAACTTTGCATATGATTTATAATCTATAGTAACAGTAGAATTAAAGGAGACTTTTACCCTCTCTGCAATGCTTCTTGGGTGTGTAGCAAAGCCTCTCTTGGCACGAATTTTACATGGAACAGATCCTTGAATCTGATAAAATTTCTGCATGGTAGCCATCTTAGTAGAAGAGCTAGGCAGACTCAAATGGTGGGTCAAACCAACATTTTGATATCCAAAATCAGCATCCTGGTAACATAAGTTTTCACTTATCAACAACATAGATAAAAATAAAAAATAAAAACCAAAACATCAAAGTCCTTATTTTACTAGGTGAGGTCAGCTACATAAATCATGACACCATTCAGTATTGGTAGTAAACTAGTAATTGATCTTTCTATATCAATTTTTTGCACCAACAATATTTATTTTAGTTGATATGACATCTCCATGATTTGGAACACAATAAATTGATAAATCAGTGAGATAAACTATCGAAAAGACTAATTTAAACTAGAATAAAACTTTTAAACTTAAACGACCAAATTGAAATAAAAAATAAAAGTAAAGGAAAAAAAAATCTATTTTAGCATAAATTCTTCTACAAGGGTATACCTGAATATCCATAGCATTTGAAGTGGAAAACAAGATTTCAGCATTGTTGCTAGCTTTGGAGGCACTGAATGCAGAAGCATCCCAGAAGTCACTGGTGAAAGAAGGCATGTAACATTTGGAGTTGCCATTGTCATTTCTCAGGTTTCTACTTTCAACACAAATTGTTTCCACACCTTCATTTCCATTTTCAGCAATCTGTGGCATCCGGGTGGAGCAAGAGGATGCCCTAGATGAGAAGTTCAAAGTACCATGCAGTCCACTGGTGGTTGTAATAGCTTGTCCGTTTGAGACATCGCAGCCCCTAAAACTTGCTACATCTCTCAAAGCTGCAACATTTGGAATCATAAAAAGTACTTTTTATATGATCAATTTAATTGATTATATATATATATATTGAAATAACTATATAGAACAACAACTTTTTTTAACTATTTTTTTTAGATGAAAATATTTTTAGAAAATTTTCTTAACCACATTAGTTTTAATCTTTTATTTTTTAAAATTAAAGTTTAATAATTTTTTTTAAAATTATCAATAATTAAAAGTGATATTCACATATTATTTTAAATTTATTTCTTATAAACTATTTTAATATATTTAAAATTATGTTTTTATATAAAATAAAAATTTAATTCACATATTATGCATATTAAATATTTATTTTTTAGTTATAATAGTTCAGACATTTAAAAGTCACTTTATGTCTCGACTATGAAAAGTGACCATACTAATTCCGTGGATGACTTTTAATTTTATCTATATAAATAATAATAATAGTAATAATAATAATAATAATAATAATAATAATAATAATAATAATAATAATAATAAAGTTTAAACATAAAATTTTGTAAATATTATGTCTTCACCACTAGTTCAATCCTACGGATTAATTCTGATCAATTCATATTATTCGAATCTAACATCTTAAAAGGAAACCTCAGCGAGAAACCAGGTTTATAAAGAGAAATGATATTTCTATCATAAATTACTTATAATAAAGAAAAAGAAAACAAGTACAATAATATATATATATATATAATATTTTTAATTATTAGAGTGGATCCAACAATGAAGAGTTTGAATAATATATATAGAGTTTTAAGTTCGAATTCCAGTGATATTAATGTAATTTTAATAGATAAAAAACATATGAAATTATTTTGATATAAATTATTTACGCGTGTAATTATTTTCTTTTGAAAATGGGTCTCCAACCACAACAATTACAGTACACTAAGTTTTAGTACATTTTAGGGTCTCCATTATTGTAGTCACGTGCTGGTAACGAACAATAAAATTAATTGTTAAGAGAAGTTGCTGCCCAAAAGATTAAAAAATAAATAAATAAAAATAATAAGAAGAGGCAATTGAAGGATTCCCCTTGTGACCTAAATTTTTGTAGTACTTTTACAGCTAACTCCTATGCCTTCTTTTCTCAGATTCTTTTCTGATAACACAGGTTCTGCCCTCTTCTTTATCCCCAAATATTCCAATTAATTTTCTTTTGATTCGAAGAGATTTAATAACTTAAATAAAATATAGTTAAAATAAAAGTCAACCCTCTATATATGCAAGAAATGGATATTCCATAATTTCGATTTTATATTCTGGACAAGCAACTCCCAATTGCCTTACTATATTTAGCAGTACTGCAGGAAAAAGGGATCTGACTTGACTTGACTTGAAGCTAATTAATTAACTAGCAAACTTCTCAGAATATTAATTTTGAAATTTCAAAAAAATCCTATAACAGATATGATCCATTAACCCTTCAATTCACAAGGCCAAACAAGTTTGATGAAAATTGATTCGCGTTTAAGCCAAATCAGAAAACAAATTATCATCCATAAGAAGAAGAAATTTTACTCAGAATGAAATGAATTTAATAAAAAAGCATCAAGAATGTAAATCTAATTATACATTATCATTTTTTAACATAGAATTATAGATTAGCATAGGAAGTTTGTTTAGTTTTTAAATAATTATTTTAAAAATTGCACTTGGGATATCTTTTAATTAATTGTTAAAAAATGTATTACTAATACAAAACAGTCTTAGACTCACATCTAATCACAAATTTAATTAAAGATGATTTTTATTGGTTAACAATCTAAGAGTTTTTATACTGTGGATGCATAATCATTAATCATAGTAGAAATCAGTGAAAGATATGAAAATTAAACTAATGAAATTTTAAGACAGTTAGCAGGTAAGGTAAAAGGGCATACATACCATTATCAACTGAGTAATTGGAGAAGAACCCAGCAGGGGAACTCTTTTGCCTAATGAGATTGGAACAATGGTTGGAGGCACTCATTTTAGTTTGTGTAGAATTCTGTGAGGGCAGGGAACTCACTGCACTGAATGAGCCATCAAAAGCATTCCCTGAAGCACCCAGAGAGCCATTTGGCATTGACAAGCCTTGAATTTGCTGAGTTTGGTACATTATCTGAGGTGAAGGCCCATAGGAGTAACCACTGTTTTGTGGTGGTGGCTGTGAAACAGAGTCCCCTGCTTCTTGCTTCACTTGCAAAGGCTCAGAATTGGTTGAAGAAATCAACTTGGCCAACATGGTCTCCATTTCTGAACTTGTGGTGGGAGGATAATTCTGCTGCTGCTGCTGATGATCATTATGGTCACTTCTGAAAGCTTCACCATTCACACAACCAATGTTGTTGTTGTTGTTGTTCACAAGGCTTGTGAGCAATGAGCTTGGGGCAGAACGGTACCGCGTTAGGCCAGAATTGTGTTGGTGACAATGTTGACCAATATTTGGATCCATTTCAGGGTTCATCCTTGTCTCTCCTTGGGAATACTTCACAGCATGACTATAAGCAATACTCATTTTATCTTCACAATAACCTGAAAATAATGAAGAAAATTCTGAATATATTACTTCTTATAAGCAAACAAGTCATTGATTTGAATAGACTTAAACTCAATTTTCTAAAGATGATCAACCAGGTTCTTTGACTGAGATTAATTACTAACGTTATAATAAATACATAATATGTATACTAATTATAGGATGGTGATTTGCTTTCATGATTTGTTGCGATCATTAGCTTTTCTAATTACCAATTTTCCAGTTTGAAAATGAAAATCACCCCTAAAGGAAAAAGGAAGAGAAAAATGTTATCATTTTGTTTCCTTCATAGAAAATTTGTACATGGCGGTGCAATTACCATACCTTGGTGACCGGGATAGCCTAAGAAGTCTAAGACCAGAATTCCAAAGGGAAATGCAAATTCTGTCCTCAACAAAGTTTAAAGCAGCAAAACCTGACAAGGGTCAGACAAAAAAGAGTGTCATTCTAACCGAATGAGAAGCATTATTTCTTGTTACAATCTTTCTTGAATTCTGTTCCTGATATAACAGGAGTAGCTTTTTCGACCATAAAGCTTAAGAAAAGAAAATTGAAAAAGAAAAGAAATTAACAAATTGAAACACAATAAAGGGCATACGTGCAACACAAAAACTTGGCACGTTCGAGTTCAATAAGGCTCAGGTTCTTAAGCTTCAAGAGTTTGGATCAGAGATGAAAATCCAGACACAGACTCAAGGGGGAGAAATTGTGGGGAAGAAAGCTAAGATTGTTGTCTTGCCTTTGGGATATATTTATGTAGTTTGTCATTTAGTGATTACCCTTATATTTCCACATTATAACAATAATACCATGATGACATGAAGTGGTCCATGACAACCTTTTGTCTTTTTCTCCCCCTTTTTTTCTCGATAATCTTCCCTTTCACGAAACATATATTACCCCGTGAAGCGGCCAAACTTCAGAATGTGTGTTTTGGTATCTAACTTTCTTTGTGCATGCTTACTGAATAGAGAAAGTGCATTAATTACACTATTTTTTTAAGTCATACCATAAACAAATAAGCTTGGGAATGGAACTTAGGAAGTCGTATATAATAGAAAGAAGTACAATTACTAGATTAAGCTAGTGATACTATACATACATGGCATTAATGTATATTTGGCGTTCTTTGGTTGCAGGAAGGGACAATCACCTTTAGCCTTATTTGGTTCTTCCATTATCTCCTATATGGTTCTATTGTTTATTATGATGACCATTATTTTCTTAGAAAATATAATTAATGGTTACCAGGGAAAGGCACTTTGTAGTAAGGCTTGTAGTGGTTGGATGCAAAAGCATGATTGAACAGATTTAAGGAAATCTTCCTTTGGTTTATAAATTTAAGGAAACTCAAAAAGGGTAGAGCTGCTTTATTCTTAGAATTTACTTTATTGACTCTGATTTCGACACTTATAGTAGTGACACTTAAATAATGTATTTGTGTATAAGATAAACTATATTAAGATAGAAATACATATTTTATATATGTTTATAGTCTGTCACTTTTTTTTTTTGTGACTTTCTATCAATAACATAGTCACCCAAAAACATATTATTGTTACATATTAACTCAATTTTTTTTCTTTATCACATTACTAATCTTATTTTTATATGTCTAATTTTCTCCCATTTCTAACTTAACTTTATAAAAGATATAAAATACTAAATAAGCATAAAAATTCTCAAAAATATATTATTCTGTCTTACAAAGATGTCCAATGCTCAATGACATTTTTTTTCTACATATATTCTCCTTAAACCACTCGATGACGCCAAATTATGTATTACTAAGTATGTAGATTAATTAGTGTGAGTTTGTTTCAACTTAATTAATAATTTTGAATCTGAGTCTTATGTATATAATTACATTAAATATTTAAAGAAAAATTTTATCATTCATAATGATCATATCCATATCAAACATAATTACTTCTAATCGAAGATACTTGTAGTATAAAAAAAATTCAGTTTAGGTTTTTAATCATAATTATGATTGTTTACATAATCTTTTTAATCATAATTATGATTTTTTATGTCTAATGTTCTTTCATATATTTTTCACTCTATCCGTTTTATAACATATATGCAGAAGAAAAAACAAGTACTAAATGAAATAAATGTCATTTATTTTTTTAATGTAATTATTAATTACTCTTTCTCATTTGCTTCCTTCATAATATCTTTTAAATAGTTGTTGTTGTACTATATATATAGTTTCGATAATATTGAGAAAAATTAATGTCCAAAACTGCTGGGCATAAGAGAGGATTTTCGGAAAAATATCTAAATCTCATAAACCTATCTTACATCCATTAAAAAGTTACTTACATTTATTAGAAAAAAATTCAAATTACATGAGCCTACACGTAAGATCCATTAAAAAGGGTTATGCATTATATATATACACATATTAAGTTTAATCATATTAAATATGAAGAGATATGTTAAAATATTCAAATTCATGCATTTATTAAAAAAAAAAAGTGGAGTATATAAATAAAGAGATAATTTTCATCTTATAAATTGATTATATAAGCTTGAATGACACGTTCAAATTCACATTTTTAAGAGATAAAAAGAAATTAGTATTTTAACATGTGTATTTTATATGATAAATGCTTATTATATATAACTAAATTTTATAATAAATTATATATACAAATAAATGCTATATTTGAATATATAAATTATATTTAAAATTTGTATAAGTAGATTTTTTAGAACATATAAATTATATTTTATATTTAAAATAAATAATTTATATTGTAGTATAAGATTATTTTTAGTAATTTATAATTTATTTTAAAAATATTAAGATTTAATTTATAAATAAATATGATAAAAAAATTGAATTAAATAAATTAATAAAAAAAATTCTAAAAACACTATTATCGAATAATAGCCCCTTAAAAAGTTCAATACCTAAAATAGTGGTTTAGGTTTAATATATAACATCTGATTAATCCAAAGAGGAGTGACTATTGGGTCCTTATATCAATGATGGATAGTAAAAACTATAAATTAAGTAATTAATGATGATGAGCGATAGAAGTAAAGAAAAATGATTTTACATAAATTAAAAAAGAAAATAATAATAAGATATTTATAAATATATATTTTATATTTATTAATTATATTTGTTTCTTAAATGTTATAGTACAATCACATTATACATGCTTATATTTTTATTTCTTCCATTCTAAATTAACTGATTTTTTAATATTTGAAAAATGTTCTAAAATAACTTATATTCTCAGTTTTTAATTTGATATTAATTATTATATTTTAAAATTTATCTCTTAATAAATTATTCAAGTATCACAATTAAAAGAAATGTATTTATGAAAAAAGTTGTATTACTAATAAGATTTTATCAAAAAGTTATATATTGATTATTGTTCTCAATCGATACATAGAAATATTAAACTGCAGTATCGCATTCATTAATACACTATTATTGAGTGAACTTTTTAAAAGTAAAACCGGGCAACCAAAGACTATCACACAACAACCCGTATATATTTTCCCATCTATTACTTTCATCATTATATTTTTAAAAAAATGTAATTTTCAATAATTTGAAAATAACATTATATTACTATTGGGAAAAACCCAAGTCCCGCCAATCCTAGATCATTAAAAAGGGTCACTCACCATTTATCCACGTACCAAGCCCAATAGTGCTGGACGTGAGGGGGTGTATTGGGAAAAATTCAAGTCCCACATCGACTAGAGATTAAGCAATTGAATAGTATATAAGTGGAAAGCAACCCTCACCTTACAAGCTGGTTTTGTAGGGTTGAGTTAGGCTTAATCCACTATTCTAACATGGTATCAGAGCCATTTAGATCCACTTTAAAAATGGGTCACCCACCATTGATGCATGACTCACAGCCATGAGGGGGTGTATTGGGAAAAACCCAAGTCCCGCCAATCCTAAATCATTAAAAAGGGTTACCCACCATTTATCCACGTACCAAGCCCAATAGTACTGGACGTGGGGTGTATTGGAAAAAAGCCAAGTCTCACATCGACTAGAGATTAGGCAATTGAATAGTATATAAGTGGAAAACAACCCTCACCTTACAAGCTAGTTTTGTAGGGTTGAGTTAGGCTTAATCCACTATTCTAACAATTACGATACCCTCTAAAAAAAACATTATATTACGATATAATCGATATTATTTAGTAAAAATCTAAAAGTATAATTTATAAGCTTAAAATATTTTAAAAATTGCCTATTAAATGAGTACAATATTGAGAGAGAGAGAAATATTAATTACACTTTAAAATTCTAATAAAATTAATTATTTTGAAAAATGAAAAGAATTAAAAATTTAGAACGAATGAAATAATATATATATATATATATAAATTAGGTATATAAATTAAATATTTTTCTAAAGTAGTACAACTATTTTATATTTACAGTATAATCACAGTTAATTACCAATGATGTTGGTAGTATATGACAATTAATTCATCCATACATATTACATCTTTGTCCTCTAATATGAGTAAACTGAATGATTGTTTCATTTTGATCGTGAGCTTGTTTGGATACAGAAGTAATTTTTTAGAATTAATAGATATTTTTATTTTTATTTTTAATAGATACGTTAGCAAAGGTATTTTTGACTTCAATTCAAACTGATATTTTTAGCGGATAATTAACCATGGATCAGCCATCCAAAAGTTTGCATTGTGCAACAGTAATAACGAAGTTTTTTTTTTTTTATAATGTACTGTCAAAAAAAAATGTGAGCATATTAAATATTTGTTTGTTAACTAATTTGTCAGGTAATGCTACAATTGCTTGAATTCTTAGGCAGGTACTACTATTCAACTTTGTACAAAGGTGAACGAAGCAAACAAGGACTATATATTCAACCATGTCACTTAATTAGCATAGAAAAGAAGGGGAAAAAAAAAGAAGATATATGAGTCTTGTAATTGTGCTTTCATCAGAAACTTCCTTTTCTTTCCATACAAAGAAAAGAAACTTGGTTTTCTTTCCTTCTTTTGCAGTGTTAAAATATTTTGTTTTCACACAATTTAATTAAGGGTGGCTAGCATTTATTTATCTGCAAAAAGAGATTTCTCAGTTAAAATAATGCTAGTAGTCCATGATGTGTACGAAAGGTTCTAAATTAGTTTCGTCAGTTAGTTTCTCATTGGTTCAATGAAAACTCACAAGAAAACAAATAACTGAGTCTTGGTCAAGCTGTTCTTCTTCTTCGATCTTCAGCCCACTGAATTGATGGCGAGGAGTTTTAGGTGCCACAGAAACTAACAAAGCCATATGATTTAAGTTAATATTTTTGTATTTGAGAATTTTTAAGATAATAAGATCAACAAAATATGAGATTCTCTCTGTCTTTTTCATTTATTAATTAATTACATGTACACATTTAATTATAATGAAACTGTACTGAGAAAAAAAAACTAGTATTCTAATGTATACAGTGCATAAATTACATATTTATTTTATATAACTAAATTTATAATAAATAAATATTTTAAAATATACAAATAACATTCATAATAAATAAACATTTTTAATATATAAATATGATAAAAAAATTATATTGTGATAAATTTATTTTTAATTATCGATATTTTTATATACTAAAATTCTTTTAAAAAATAAAGATGAAAATGATAAATTAAAAGATGTAAAAGTTAAGAAAAGATTATAAAAAGTTAAAACACTCTTATTAAATAAAACTTATTAACAACTTCATTAAAGATGTGTTTTTTTTTTTCATGGAACATGGCTTTCGTGACTGAAAATTATTTTAATAGACAAAAAT
This sequence comes from Cajanus cajan, assembly GCF_000230855.2. Lineage (NCBI taxonomy): Eukaryota > Viridiplantae > Streptophyta > Magnoliopsida > Fabales > Fabaceae > Cajanus > Cajanus cajan. Next base: position 56,401,740 of record NC_138524.1, on the reverse strand, counting down.
TGTTCTCAAAAAGATCAGGTCGACTTGCTATGTTTAAGACAAACTTAATAATCTCTGGGGAAAAAAAAAAAAGAAGAAGGATTAATCATTATTCAATT